>NC_060138.1:325123075-326468575 GCF_021461385.2 Schistocerca piceifrons
TTGAATCATACTTGACAAACAGAACGCAAAAGGCTGTGCTGAATAATTTAGACAAGGCGGAAAGGTAGAAAATTGTAGTGACCGGAGTAAATTCACAAAGGGAGTCCGACAGAGTTCAATTTTGGATCCACACTTATTCTTTGTGTATCTACGTGAATGACCCTCCATTTAACATCTAACAAGAAAAACTGTTAGTTTTTGCATATGATACTAGTGTAGAGAGAAAGCAACAAAAAGAGTCAGAAAATGAGATTTCCAAAGAATTATTAAGTGGTTCTCTGAAAATAGACTCTCCAATAATTTTGAAAAAAAGCACACCCTACATTCAGTTGTGTACAACAACAAAGGCATAACAACAACTGATGTAGCCAATGAGCTAGATTCATCAAGTAGAGTAGAATGCTCCAAATTTTTGGGTGTTGATGTTAATGAAAACTTGACCTGGAAGAAGCATATTATTATTCACTTACGAAATTTGTTATTAGTAATCCTTCCCAGTTCAAAACTAATAGCAAAGTGCATAGCTACAGCACTAGAAGAAAGAATGATCTTCACTATTCTGGGTTAAATGTGACTTTGACACAGAAAGCAGTGAATTATGCTGCCAGAAAAGCCTTCTGTAATTTACCAAATAGTACTGAAAGTCTGACAGATAGCCAATCAGCATTTAAAAAGAAATTAAAAGAATTCCTGAACGACAATTCCCTCTATTCAATAGGTGAACTGTTAGATATGAAGTGGTAAGTTTAATATATCTTGTAAAGAAACCATATGTTAAACTGGCACGTTCCACATCATTACGAAATGTCGTTTTCATGGTCTTTGGAACAAGTATTAACGTAATGTCATGAGCTTCTCAAACAATTAAGTTCAGCTACTTTTGCTCTTCATATAATTGGTAATCTTGCAAACAAACGTATCAACCACGTGACATATTCTGCACATTTCCACACAATAACGCCTTACGGAATAGTTTTCTGGGGTTGCTCATCACTTAGAAAGAAAGTACTGATTGAATAGAAGCGAGCAGTAAGAATACTTGTGGTGGTTACCCACGGACGTCATTTAGGTAGGCCTACGTCTTCAAGGAGCTAGGCATAGCTATGCCCTCACATTACACATTTTGGTTAAGGAAATTCGTCATAAATAATCCATCACAATTTGAAAACGGTGATGCACACACCTACAACACCAGCGGCAAAAATGACCACTATTACCCATCCTTAGAGCTGTCAGTGGCTCAGAAAGTAGTTCAATATGCAGAAACAAAAATTTTTTATCATTTGTCCAACATAAAATGTCTGACAGGTAGAGAAGCAAGTTCTAAATCTAATTTAAAATCATTTCTCCTAGACAACACCTTTTCCTCTGATGAATTCCTGCTTAAAAACTAGTAAAAAAAACATGTTGTTAAGTGTATTTACATGATGAAGAATAAAATTATAACGTGTCCATTAATGTTAACACTAATCATGTATACATATCCTGTAAAATGACTCATTCTACATCATTTCTATAAAAGAACTGTTCAAATGATTCATGGAACATATAAATAACTAACTTGGAACGCATCTCCGTTACAGATGCCAATCTGAAAGCTACGTATAGCGCAGCTACCTATCGGAACCTCATGATTTTTTGCCACACGTGTAACAGTAGAGGCATCTACATATTTTTCCTGCTTCCGTTCACCAACAGGATGGCGGCTAATTTCAGCTCTGTTTGAATTCTGTTCCTGCCTGAATTACACATGTAAACAATATCGTTCGCAAATGGCGACTTCGAGCCTTGAAGTAGTATTCGATAATCGCAAGAAAAGTTTCTTTAAATCATTCTCCTTTCTCTCCACGAAAACCTTTAATGTAATAAAATGGAACACCTACAGCCGTCCTTACGGTGTTATTTATTATATTTCTGGCAGTTTCGGTGCTTCAGTGCACCATCTTCAGGCTTTAGATGACGCTGTGGGGGTTAACACCATCCGCATACACGATTCATCAGTGACCAACATCTATAACTGGTTTTCGCAGACTACTTTTAACAGCGATGTTGTCTCTGCAACCATCAGTTGTTAGCTCATGGTTGGAGAGAGAACATCGCTGCGACAGGTAGTTTGCGAAAACCGATTATAGATTTTGGCCGTGTACACGGATGGCGTCATCTAAAGCCTGAAGATGGTGCACATAAGCACCGAATCTGTCAGCAATATAATAAATAACATTGTAAGGACGGCTGTAGGTGTTCCATTTTATTATATAAGCGAACCGCCGAAAGCCATTAGACCTCCAATCACAAGGATGGACATACAAAAGCCTTTAACAGCCCAGTGCCCGCGTGATAGTGCACATGTTATTCTGAAACAGTTTTATAGGGGCTGTACTAGCTAAGGGATTAAGCACACCTGTCGCGGGCCGCGATCTGTCTATTCGAAAACATGTTTTTGGAAACAGTTTGCGAGTACACTCTTACCTCAGAGTTTTTGGTTTTGTACTGTGTTGCTGGGTAACATCCTCGTTCTATCGTCTTCGACGCTGGACATTTCGAATTGTGTCGGTCATGGTGACGTCCGTGATGTGACATTGATTCGTCCGGTGCTCTCCAGTTGTAGACAATCTGATGCCCTTCGTCTAATTATTCTGGTAGAATGTTTCGAAGAACTCTTGCTTTAGGCGGGTTCTCAGAATGCTGGACGCTGCTCCAAGTTTGCACCCTTCTCACAGATCCAATAAAACTTGGTGGATTGCTGACGAAGAGGGAACACTAATTTGACGACGTTATAACACTTGAGTGCTGCTTACTGAGGTGTGATCACATATTTTATGGTACTCGAAACGAGCTTGGTAGCAGAATATGTTCGGAAAACGATCCGCCCTCCAGTATTTCTCCAGTTAACGAAAATGAATGAAGATGATTAGAGGGGCGAGCTTTGTCTGCGACTGTTACAGTGAGGTTGTTGCTAAACAACTGCATATGCTATTAATGATGCGTACAACAATCACCACATTACGGTACAGTTAAGACTTCCCTGGCGTAACTCACTGACGATTAATTTCTGTGTATTAGCCACATTATTGGCTAAGTTTCTTGCACAGTGTTTTATAGATTGCTACTTGTAATAATTTCCGATCCGTTCCCCGTCTCAACTTAAATCACACAATGGCATTTTACCTCGAGAAATGAAGAGTAAGTTGACACTGTATACCAAAATGTGTGGACGTTAATTGGTCTGTGGAAGCTATGTTCCACTTTTTCACTATGCTTCTTAATCGGAAGGAGTTGTTGCTGGTACACTTAGTGAATCGGTAAACTTTAGAAGGTTGTTCAGGAATATTTTCTGAGAATTTTGGTGTGAGATTATAAGGAACACACGGTCTCCGGTGGCTCGCTACACAATAATAATGTAATTACATTTTATACGGTTTGTTACCCCAGTTACCTTTGTTTTCATGAAAATTCTTTGACAACTGTGAAAACTCTTGTTAACTGCAATCCTAAAAACGTACAATACACCAAACATAGACTACTGCAACAACCAATAGATGCAAAAGTACCGTGGTGTGTTGCTGTCGCAGCGGAGCAGTCATCAGGAGCGTCGTTGAGCCACTCAGGCATTGCATTCAGTGAACCCAGACTCACGTTGCACATCGGCCATATCACCAGTAAACCTATCCACATCCTTCTCTACCACTGTTGACGTATAACTAACACTACAAAGAAACCCGAGATAGAACCTGTCAGAGCTGATTGGACGCTTGAGAGCGAAGAGGAAAGTGGGCATTATACTAGTACCAACAGCAAAAACCTTGAGAGAATGGGACAACACTAGGGTTGCGCTCTATCAAAACTAAGGTTCGGTAGCTTTGGTGCACTACATAAATGACGTAGGATTACCGGCAGTATTGGTAGCATTGGTATAGAAAGAAACGTAAATGAAAGTGTAAGAGGCAAACTGGGAGCCGACGACTTCTCCTTGTTTTTTGTTTGTTTGTTTTGCACATTATTAGAACCTCACATCATTCAGTGTTAGTCCACTGCTTATAGATTATAAGTAATAATAATTAGTTGATCTCGTAAATTCTGCACTTTTATGTAACCAAATCAATTACTTTTGATGCGAGTACAATTTATACGTATAGACATAAAAATATAAATAATTGTTGTTGTTATTTTGTACTCAATAGAATGTTCTTCTTCATGATCAAAGGCGAGAGTTTCCTGTCCACTGGTTTTGCTCCCCAAACCTTCAGGTCGCATTCACTTCTGTGTTGACTTTAAGTCTACAGTCATTGGTACTTATCCATTGCCACGGCCAGAAGATTTCACGGACATTCGGTTCCTCAGTGGGCCAGAGCTCTTATAAGCTGTCCAACTCAGCTTCTATGTACACATCGTTTTGGCACTCTCTGATTGGTGCCAGTGGCCATAATCGTAGATATGTAAATAGTGCCAGCCCCAGTTGTCCCCTGCAGGGATCCTCTACAACTTCATCCCCTTCCCACATCTTCTACTTTTCCTCAAACACATCTGTACCCTGTACATTGTCTGCAGACTCGATCCCCCACCCCTGGTGTCTTCTATCCTACCTACCCCCAGCCCATTGCCAAGCCTTTACTGTGGTGTCCCTCGCTCTCTTCATCTCCACACCCTCCACCTCCTTTCCCAATGCAACTTCCAGCACCTACTCCTCCCAGATGATGAGCTTCACCTTGATATCTGCCCCTCCTACCAACTCTAACCCCATCTTCCCCCTCCTCCTCCTCAGGGTTCCCCCTCCCTTCCTCTTCCCCTGAACGGTTTTTTCCTCCCTTCTCTGCCCCCTCCCTTTCCAGTGCACTCCTCCTGCATCTCTACTCTCCTTCCTGACTTGCCTTTGCTCACCATCTGCATCCCTCCCGTCTCGTGCACCTTTGTGCACCCCGAGATCCTCTTGCTTTTCCTCCCACTCTCTCCAGCCCCACTCCCCCTCTGCCCCCTCCTGTTCCCTCTTCTCCCTCTTCTCAGGCCTCCCCTCCCTCAGCAGGTCCCTCCCAGTAGTTTTTACTCTTTGTCATGTGTGCTCCGTCAAGTGCAGTGGTTTTAAAGTTGTCCCACAATGAATGTCTCTGTGTACACGTGTATTTTAACCCCTACTGTCTCCCCTTATTATGTTCTTATGTCCCCCTTTACCACCTTTTATATGCATCGTTTTCATCTTTATTCTATTTATCACTTGGCTGAAGGCTGAAGAGCGGCGAATACTGCCGCTGCCAGCTGAAATCACAATAAAGGAAACAAAAAATACCAGCCCCAGCAGCCAGTAGTTTTGCTCCTGACAACGATGGAGGACTAGCCATCGAAAGCTCGAGAATTTTATTGGAATTGACACATCTTGAAAACTGAGAAGATTTTATCCATGTTTTGGCTTATCAATGTATCACACTATGAGACGGCTATTTGCTACTAGCACTTGGCACTTCGTTACTCATGTTGCGCATGCGTGCAGGACACTTTCCTCTTACCTTGCTCCTCGTCCCACCGACAGTAGACACGTCGCAGCACTGCCATAGTGTGTGATCTCCTGCATGGACTTATTACACTGTTGACATTTTATGAACCATCCTCAGTGGAAACGCATGAGCTATTCAAAGTGGCTAGGTAATTCTAGTATGCCTTGCGATTTTGTTGACATTGGCGGTGTCATTCTTATTTTGTGATATGCTGTGTGTCAGATTTTTATGTATATCATTGTCTCTCCTATTTCTTACAGATTTTACTATCCCATATTCTAGGATGTCTCATAGCTTTTCGTGACTGTCTTTGATATTTGCGACATTTATCAATATTTGGACAAAGCACATATTTAAGTAGTAGGAGCCAGTGCGCATAATACCTTGCATGTCCCTTCTGGATAACTGAATTTGCAACCTTGATCGTGCAACCATCATTCCAGAAATATATTACGAACACTAAAACAGCCTAATATAGCAAGTAATCGCGCAAAAGTAAAAAGTATGTCAGGTGCGTATATAAGAACCTTGTCTGACAACCCGCAGTTCGAAGACTATTTGTCGCTCTAAAAATAACAGTCATTAGCACAGTAACAGCAGCAGAAGACATGACAGTAGCAAAGTGCACAGATGATATAATCCTTTGGGCCGAAAGTCAGAACAACAGAAATGATATATTGAAAGGAATGGACAGCAAATTAGGACGAAATGTAGGTACTTGTTCCTCAGTGGTGCTCCTGTGTTCCAAACGACAGGGCCCCTGTCCACACAGATTGTCCAGAACGGGTTTTGTGAGTGCGAGGAAGGATTATCGCATGTCTTCTGCCCACCACACTCACCAGATCTCAATATTATTGAGTGTCTGTGGTCTACTTTGGAGAGAACGATGCGTGACTGCTATTGATCTCCGTCGTCGTTAGCTAAATTTCCCACTACACTGAGATGACAAAAGTGGTGGAATAGCGATATGCACATATACAGATGCCGGTAGTATAGCATACACGAAGTATAATACTACAGTACATTGGCATATGAAACATCAAAAATACAAGACATTACCATGTCTAACATGGCGTAAAAAAAACCAGTTTGCTTTCAAAACAGCTTCCACTCGGCTCGGACTGGATAAATACAAGTCCTGTATGGCTTTCGAGGGAAAAATAAACTGAGGTGGCAAAAGTCATGAGATACCTGCGAATATCGTGTCGGATCCCATTTTGTCAGGTGTACTGCAGCAACTCGACGTGACATGGTCTCATCAAGTCGTTGGAAGTTCTCTGCAGAAATATTGTGCAATGCTGCCTCTGTAGCAGTACATAATAACGAAGAGGTTGTCAGTGCAGAATTTTGTGCACGAGCTGACCTCTCCATTATGTCCTATAAATGTTCGTTGGGATTCATATCGGCGACCTCCGGGGTCAAACCGTTCGCTCGACTTGTCCAGAATGTTCTTCAAGGCAACTGCGAACAACTGTGACCCAGCGACATGACGTCTTTGTTTGGGGACATGAATTCCATGAATGGCTGAAAGTGATCTCCAAGTGCTCGTGCATAAGCATTTGCAGTCAATGATCGTTTCAGTTGTACCAGAGGACCCAGTATATTCCACGTACATACAATGTATATCATTATGGAGCTACCATGGAGCTTCCACAGTGCCTTGTTGACAACTTGGGTCCATGGCTTGGGTCGAACCCTGCCATCACCTCTCACCAGCTTAAATAGGGCCTCATCTGACCACGCCACAGTTTTCCAGTCGTGTGAGGTCCAACCGATATGGTCACAAGCACAGGAGAGGCGCTGCAGGCGATACCGTGCTGTTAGCGAAGGTACTCGCGTCGGTCGTCTGCTGCCATTGCCCAATAACGCCAAATTTCGCCGTACTGTCGTACGTCCCGTATTGATTTATGCTATTATTTCACGTTGTGTTGCTTGTATTTTAGCACTAACAAATCTATGCAAGCGCCGCTGCCCTCGGTCGTTGAGTGCAGGCCGTCGGCCACTGCGTTATCCTTGAGGAGAGGTAAATTTGGTGTTATCGGCACACTTTTAACAGTGTGGATCTCGGAATATTGGATTCCCTAAGGATTTCCAAAATGGAATGTCCCATGCGTCTAGCTCCATCTACTATTCCGCTTTTGAAGTCTGTTAATTCCCACTGTGCGGACATAATCACGCCGGAAGCCTTTTCACATGAATGACCTGAGTACAAACGACAGCTTTGCCAATGTGCTGCACTTTTATGCCTTCCGTACTCTATACTACCCCCATCTGTATTACGTGGACATCGCTACCCCATGATTTTTGTTATGTCATTGTAATGGCAAATTTAGTTAACGATGATGGATAGCGATCACGCACCTTTCTCTCCAAAATATATGACAAAGGTTCAATAACATGAGATCTGGCGACTGTGTTGGCCAGGGGAGAAGTGAAAAGTGATGCTCATGCTTACAATACCAGACCTGGATATATGATCTGTGCGAACAGTGGCCCTGACGCCTTAGACCAGATGATCGCCATTTGGGAACTGTCATTGTACAACGGGGCGGACTTGATGAGCCAAAATGGTCACATAATCCTTGGCAGTAGAGCGATCTTGCAGAGTAACAATGGAGCCAACGGAATACCACGATATGGCTGCCTAAATCATCACCGAACCCCCGCCTTAATTCACTCTTGGAATGTATACTTGGCTGGAAATTAGAAATTGTGAGAAATTAGACTCATCTGACCAAATGATTCTTTTCCATTGCTCCACATGGCATCTGCAGCACGTTTTCCTGCTACGAGCATTTGCATCACTTGTGAGTGGTTTTTTAATTCCAGTTCTTCCCGTAATTCCCTGCTTATGGAGCTCCTTTCGTGTTGTTCTGTTGCCGACAGGGTTGGCGAGTACGACATACAGCTCTGTAGTGGCCTTTGCGACTGTCGTCCACTTATTTTTCATCACAATCCCCTTCGCTGACGACCGTCATGATCACTCAACACCCACTTTCGTCCATGTTGTGACTTAGTGGATGAGTTTTTTTTTGCTTTCCCTGTATGCAGTATGAATCTTCGATATAGTGCCTATAGAAACACCAAACACTTTGGCTACGTTGGTCACAGGAGCACACACCATACGAGCACCAACAATTTGCCCAAGTCGGAATTCACTCAGCTCCGACATCACGGAACTCTGTTCTGACCATGACTGACACCTGCAACGTATTGAGGACATTGCACAGGCACCTTTCGTGGTGAAATATAACAGCGCAACTTGCAGGATTGGATGGCATCTAAATTTATGTTCAAGCATGCATTTCTCTCGGTGCGTAGTCCCTGTCTATTGAGCACAAATAGCTCAAAACTGAGTGTGGCGGAGTAAACTGGATGGGCTTCCCTGTGCTCTCCCAACTATGAAACAGAGTATGTTTTACCTACAAGCAACACTTTCTTCTTTGTAATCGAAACAATTCCACTTTCAGAGGCCATCAAATTTAAATAATATTCCGGGATACCACAGAGGAGTTATAATCACTGACTCTCAAAGCATTCTGAAATTTAAACAAACGAACGAATTTAAGCAAAGGGGCAAATAATAACATTGTGCAACTTTTAGAGCAAAGCCACTACACCAAGAAAAATAATCAAATACGAGAATCCGCCTCAATCACATTTCATATTGGCATTAAACAAAATGCAATATTAGGCCAGCTAGCTAAATATGCAGTTATGAGGATAAGATATATGAACATAAAGATCTCATGCACAGATAAGAGCTTTGCAGGTTTACAGTCGCTCATACCAAGCGAATCATGGCTTGCGAAGTCTAGAACGTTCAGGACGGAAAGAGAACCCGTTGCGCAGCTGTGTCTGTCGCGGATGTTCCTGCTCAAGTGTCTCAAATCGACGTATTGTACACACATCACTGCCAAAGTGATGATAACTGGTGCTGTAAATCATATCTTCTATCAGTACAAACGTCACGAAAGAAGTAGGGCTAGCTTTATAAAGGTGTTTTTAAAATATGGTTACGGCCTATTGCTTTCTTCGTCCCAGCTGTTGGAACTGTAGCCAGGACTGCGTACTATACGGTAGTCAGCCTCATAGTAAAGGAAAACAGAGAAGTATAAAAGGAACAATTGATGTATAATTTAGTCAAAGAATCAAAATGAACATTTTTAATACGAACATTTGTTTAGGTATCAATTTATATCTACACTCCTCGACAAAAGTTTGGAAAACTATCATAAAATGTAGTCTACGATTCAGAGGTGCCATTGACCTAGGCACTTCATGCGTTATCCAGTTAGAACCCATATTCTGGACGGTGACTACTACTGGCATGCTTTGTGGCCGTTTCCCTGTCATCTAAACATAGCGCTGCTGCACCGGCACACCGCGAGCAGTTCAGCATCAACAACGGCTACATTCAGTTTGTGTTCAGCACTGAAGTAACATGCCACGTAGATGCATACAACACTTTGATGGAGACAGGATAGTGGCTTCACTTTCAGCAGATCATACACAGCAAGATGTTGCCGACCGGTTACGTATCACTCAATGTGGTATGTCTAAGGTGTGGAGAGAGTAGGGAGAGACGGGAAATGTGAACGATAAATCTCGCAACGGTCGTCCCCATATGACGACACAAATGCAGGATCGTTTCCTCTAATTATCGGCTCGTAGGCGCCTAACATCAACTGCCACAAATATTGGAAATGACTTCTCCCGGGCAACAGGGGCTGGTATCTCAGACCAAACAGTGCCTAGAAGATTGCATCAGGGTGGTCTTCACTCCCGAATACTAATCAGAAGTTTTGCATTGAATCAACGGAATCGACGTATTCGAAGGACGTAGACTCTTGCACGTCAACACTGCAGCCTTGCAGAATGGAGTTATGTCATGTTTGCTAACGAGGGCCAGATTGGTTTGCGATCAGACGCTAAACATCTTAAGGTTTGGAGAAGCGCAAGACATCATTAACACCGATACGTTCAGGAAGTCCGTCCGTTAACAGGTGTAAGTGTAATGAGCTGGAGGACAGTAATGATGAGTCGATGGACGACTCTAATTGCCGTCTACGGCAATTTGACTGGTCCCCGATACCTCCAAGAGGCCATACAAACGATTGTAAAGCCCTAAAGACGTGAAGTCGATGACTTCTTCCTAGTCGTTATCAATGCAAGACCGCACTGTACTCGAGCCTTGTCTCGGTTTCTTCCAAGATGCAACATCAGCCGAATGCATTGGCCAGCACAGTCCCCAGGCATGAATGCAACTGAGCATGCGTTGGACCTGTTGAAGGTAGTCGTTGCACAGCGTCTGAATCCATCTTACGATCTTCAGAATACAACTGAAGCTGCCATTGAGGAGAGGGACCTCAATATCAAGATAAACTTGATGGTCTCATCCAGAGTATGCCTCGCAAAGTGGAAGAACGAATCCGTGTGCGGAGAGGAGATACTCGCTGCTAAAGACTGATAGTCATTATCATTAGATAAAGATTTTCACTGTTTTGTTTTGAAGATGTACACTTAGGAGAGAGCCTGCTTTGTTTTATAATGATATTTTGTAACTAACCCGGTCGTTCTTGATTTCGGAAGAAATTATTTTTATTTTGTTAATAAGGTATTGCACAAACCTCACTAGGTGTACATCTACATCTACAGCTACATGGATTCTCTGCAAATCACATTTAAATGCCTGGCTGAGGGTTCTTCGAACCACCTTCACAATTCCCTATTATTCCAATCTCGTATAGGGCGCGGAAAGAACGAACAGCTATATCTTTCCGTACGAGCTCTGATTTCCCTTATTTTATCGTGGTGATGGTTCCTCCCTATGTAGGTCGGTGTCAAAAAAATATTTTCGCATTCGGAGGAGAAAGTTGGTGATTGGAATTTCGTGAGAAGATTCCGTCGCAACGAAAAACGCCTTTCTTTTAATGAGGTCCAGCCCAAACGCTGTATCATTTCTGTGAGACTCTCTCCCATATTTCGCGACAATACAAAACTTGCTGCCTTTCTTTGAACTTTTTCGATGTACTCCGTCAATCCTATCTGGTAAGGATCCCACACCGCGCAGCAGTATTCTAAAAGAGAACGGACAAGCGTAGTGTGGGCAGTCTCCTTTGTAGGTCTGTTACATTTTCTAAGTGTCCTGCCTTCCTCACAACATTTTCTATGTGTTCCTTCCAATTTAAGTTGTTCGTAATTGTGATACCTAGGTATTTAGTTGAATTTACGGCTTTTAGATTAGACTGATTTATCGTGTAACCGAAGTTTAACGAATTCCTTTTAGCACTCGCGTGGATGACCTCACACTTTTCTTTATTTAGGGTCAACTGCCACTTTTCGCACCACCGAAATATCTTTTCTAAATCGTTTTGCAGTTTCTTTTGATCTTCTGATGACTTTATTAGTCGATAAATGACAGCGTCATCTGCAAACAACCTAAGATGGCTACTCAGATTGTCTCCCAAATCGTTTATATAGATAAGGAAGAGCAATGGGCCGGCCGGGGTGGCCGAGCGGTTCTAGGCGCTACAGTCTGGAACCACGCGACCGCTACGGTCGCAGGTTCGAATCGTGCCACGGGCATGGATGTGTGTGGCGTCCTTAGGTTAGTTAGATTTAAGTAGTTCTAAGTTCTAGGGGACTGATGACCTCAGAAGTTAAATCCCATAGTGCTCAGAGCCATTTGAACCATTTTGAACAGTTAAGGGCCTATAACACTACCTTGCGGAACGCCAGAAATCACTACTGTTTTACTGGATGACTTATCGTCGATTACTACGACCTGTGACCTCTCTGACAGGAAATTACAAATCCAGTCACATAACTGAGACGATATTCCACAAGCACGCAATTTCACTACGAGCCGCTTGTGTGGTACAGTGTCAAAAGCCTTCCGGAAATCCAGAAATACGGAATCGATCTGAAATCCCTTGTCAATAGCATGTACTATAAGATGTCATTGTAGTAAACTCTATGGTACTCCAAACTTATGTTGAGGTGTGTATTTCTGTAATACACGGTCCAATAACATGAATGTGGCGTCCGTCTACATTTGACGTCAACATGCAGTAAGCACTCACGGACGGCTGGTGGTGGCACTAGCAGTGGAAGGTATACAAAACGTGTCTGGGGACGTGGAAAACAATGCAGTCATGGTCGTAGTGCCAAATTGGAGAGATTTAGCTGACGCCCATAAGAGCACGATCATTGCACTAGCTTTCGAGCCAAGGGTGGAAGCATTTCCAAAATGGCTGATTTTGTAAAGTGTTCCCATGCCACCATGGTTAAAGTATACCGTTGCGGGCTTTCAAAATAACAATGAAAGGTGTGGTGTGATGGCCCTCAACTATGTACCCTCCGACTCATCGCTGAAATATTAAAAGTTTTGGCTGGGTTCGTTGTCTAGGGCCTGAGATAAGTAGTTGCCACATTGCAAGCCAAATACTGCTGGGTCTGCAGTATACAATATGAATATACAGATGAATCGAATGGTCGAAGGTTCCTGTCACTCGGCAATTGCGAATGTAACGTAGAAATTTACAAATGAAAGATTGCAATTAAATAAAATATGCAGGTACTATCTTAACGACTTTAAATGATGAGTACGATAGTAGAAGTACTTTCGAGAATGTGGTAAAATTTCTGCAAAACACTTATTGGTGTCGATAGTCCAGCAATTAAATAAAATATAAGTTGAATAACAGGGAAACAATAGATTCCTACTGCACGTAATTAGTTATGAACGACAACGCAGCTCGCGAGATATTCACTTCTAAATGCATACTACGTCTTCACTGTAGAAACCTCGGAAATCTCACAAGTTCACAAGTCCGCACTCCGAAATATTTGTTACTCTTGCGACCACGCGCAAACCGCTCCACACTCCAAGCCTCTCTCGCGACCGAGAGTCCGTCAAGCCGTACCGTCCAGCACTCTCTCCGTGTCCTGTGCGACCGTCCATCGCGCCGCTCTCTCCAGCACCTCCCGTGTCCTGAGCCGTACCCCCCAGAACTCCGTGTGTCCTCTCCGAAAACGATGCTCCTTCCCAACCTCCATACGTCTCTCTTAGTAATGAGTGCTGTGATTGGCTAGAGCGCTCCCTCCATGTCTCCAAGCCAATGTGCACTCACTAACATTGAAACACATACGAAATACTGGATCTACATTTAAATAACTTGTAATCAAATAAATATTCCTACGGCTGGACCATAAACACGCTCTAACACACATTACTAAATACATAAACAAATTAAATAAACATATATCAAAGGAATAGCAACAAAAGGTAGGCCAGTAGCCTAATGTCTCTGTGCTTTCTAAAACACAGTAGATATTTAACCAATTTCTTCATGAATAGTATATAACGGATATAAACAAAGACATAGATCAATAAATATATTTATAAGCATGCTGCTACCGTTTCTTCGTGTAACTGTGGAGTGCTTATGGCCTGACGCGATCGATAGTAGTCGGCCACTTTGACCTCCAATAACTCATATATTATTTAAGTTACATGTCTGTAATTCATACCAATTTAGGTTTACACTAATAGATTTCTAAAGACACGTAGATCGACGAAATCGGATGAACCGTTTAGATTTTGAAAATTCGTTGCTGGGTATTACTTGTATAATTTATCGTCAGATACTAAACTTTCAACTAATAAAGATATTGAAAATCTGATTACACCATCAGAATCGTCGTGCAAGTAATGGTAATGTACATGTTTCTTTTTGAGGTATCATGATTCATCTGGCTGCTGTTAATTTCCATATGATCTGTGAAATGTCTGCCATTAAGGTTTCACTAAGTCCGCCATCTTTGGCACTCCCAGCACGTCTCCTTCATCAACACAGCGTCACCATGGAATTCCCAGCCACGCGGCTGGACCATAGGAATCGTTAGCTCTAGGATTTCACTCGGAACAAGTCCCGCCCACTCACCCTCTGGAGGAAGTCCCGCCCACTCACCCCCGGTTTTCCCGGTCTTTGTTCGGCGCCTGGGCATCGTTTCAGTTGACCCACGTGGTTTACCGCGTTCTGGTGCACTTGGAGTGAATGTGAAATTAATATCTTGCTAGGTGTTAAAAGACACGTTACAAAAAACGTGCACAATTGGCCTCAGCTGTGCCAGGTACCTCCACAGCAAACACAAGAGAAAACAATTTAGCACTGAAGTCTTTAAATGCGAGAACTCAGTATTCAGATGAATAGCCTATGAATAAACATACTTCTATGTGAGAAAAAGCACCCAAAGCTAAAACAGGAAAAACCTACCCTCAAAGAATAATTTACTTGGAGAAACAGGAACCACAGTGTACTTGACACGTAAGTTTCAGAGCTCAGACAGTATATGTGAAACAATCACCAATGTTCACTATACTTCCAAAGGGCATCAAAATTACTTTGTTCTTGCTAGATCGATCCAAGCTGTTTTTGCGTGTTATTCACTGAATAAATCTTTTGGTAAGAAACAGACAGGACAAAGAATAACGACAGATTATTTTCCTGAGACGTTTGCAACAGCTCATAGGACACTAGTCATACAGAAACAGCCACAATTCTTTATAACCTCGTTTATAACGCGCAGGTATGGAACTGGAAGAATTTACAAATTAAAATTCAGCCATTACCCATGCAAATACTAACGAAATACGTCATATAAGCAAATATCTTACTGCTTTCATTAGGCATTTATACTTTATGGCATTCTTTTATTCTTTAATTTTCGTCAGCTACTATGAGGGCCTACATAAACAAAACGACTTTGACTTATTTCTATATAACTTTGATTTTAGACAATAGAGTTATTCGACTGCATCCGTGGCTTTACTACCGACATGACAGATTCAGGACCATTGTTTTCACGTTGTACGTTTACTCTGCTGTTTCCCTCAAATAAACGTATTATAATAAGTAAATTAGTTAATGAAAATTTGTCCTTATTGTCTTTAAATAATATCACGTTATTTTTTGTTTTCTATTGCTGGCGATGCTTTCAATTCATAATAAATATTTTTATTTCATTAATAATGTACATTCGTATTATATTACTATCCAGAAAAACTTAAATTACTGAATATCATTCCGGTCTAACATGTGTTGGACTGTGACGATAACAACTTTGATGTAGCTTGTTCCAGTCTGCGAAACTGGCGGCTTTTTAGGGGAGGGTCTTACACTATGGATAGGCATGCAGGGGGGTGAGTGGGCGGGACTTGTTCCGGGTGAAATCCTAGCGCTAAGGGCACGTCTGGACCATGCGCTGGGGCTACCCCTCTCATCCCGCTAACGTTCGGCGCCACGTGTTTGCTGCTGGGCCCCGGCCGGCCAAGCGGCCCGTGCGGCCAAGCCAACTCCGAACTTAGAATATTTTCAGGGCGCCACAATTCGCCCATTGCCTCACACCCTGCATGTCAAAAAGACGCTATCTAAGACCGGTGCCGAGGCAAGGGTGATATGACATGGGGTGATGGCTGTAGAGATGTGTACGGGCCAATAGACGTGCAGCTGTTCAGCAACTGTCCACCCAGATGTACCAAGAGGCTACTGACAGTTTGCCTCAACGACAGTTCGGCGGGACTTGCTGTGTATGGGGCTCCGCAACAGGCACCTGGTTGAGGCACCCATGCTGACTGCCGTTCATCGGCAACGACGTCTGGAATTTGCACACCAGTGCTGCAACTGGACGTGTACCGAGTGGCGACGGGTGGCCTTTTCAGATGAATCACGTTTTAAGTTCCAGCGGCGTGAAACGTCTAACTCTAAAAGCAAACGCCCTGTGACGTTCGTCGGAGGGCTCCAGGCCGGAGGAGGGAGCATAAATTATCTGGGGAATGTTTTCGTGGCATTTTCTGGGCGATCTCGTCATTCTGGAAGGCACAATGGATCAGCACAAGTACGGATCTATCCTTAGGGACCACGTCCACTTGTACATGCGTTTCTTTTTTCCTCGGCGTGATGTAATCTGTAAGTGGAATGATCATATAAAATGCCAGGTTGAGATTCATTGGGAGAGTCCTTAGAAAATGAAGTCCATCAACAAAGGATGTGGCTTACAAAACACTCGTTCGACCTATACTTGAGTACTGCTCATCAGTGTGGGATCCGTACCACGTCTGGTTGACTGAGGAGATAGAGAAGATCCAAAGAAGAACGGCTCGTTTCGTCACAGGATTATTTGGTAAGCGTGATAGCGGTACGGAGATGTTTAGCAAACTCAAGTGGAAGACTCTGCAAGAGAGGTGCTCTGCATCGCGGTGTAGCTTGCTGTCCAGGTTTCGAGAGGGTGAGTTTCTGGATGAGGTATCGAATATATTGCCTCCCCCTACATATACCTCACGAGGAGATCACGAATGTAAAATTAGAGAGATTCGAGCGCGCACGGAGGCTTTCCGGCAGTCGTTCTTCCCGCGAACCATACGCGACTGGAAGAGAAAAGGGAGATAATGACAGTGGCACGTAAAGTGCCGCCCGCCACACACCGTTGGGTGGCTTGCGGAGTATAAATGTAGATGTAGGCTGTTTAGGTTTCTTTGTTGGTGACGCCACGTAGCACTCTGTATTAAAATCGCTGACTGCACTGTGTGCAGTCTGTGTCTGGTTGGACTCATTGTTAGATTATTCGTTAGTATAATGTTGGGCAGTTGGATGTGAACAGCGGGTAGCGACAGTTGGAGGTGAGCCGCCAGCAGTGGTGAATGTGGGAAGAGAGCTGCCAGAGTTTTGAGGTGTTAATATGAGCGGACAATGTGGACATGTGTCCGTCAGAAAAAGGAAATCTTTCGAACTGGATTGTTTGTTCTCTATCAAAATCTTTCATTTGCTAACTATATGGCTATCAGTAGTTAGTGCCTTCAGTAGTTTGAATCTTTTATTTAGCTGGCAGTATTGGCGCTCACTGTATACCAGTAGTTCGAGTAACGAAGAATTTGGTGAGGTAAGTGATTCATGAAGGATAGGTTATTGTTAGTCAGGGCTATTCTTTTGTAGGAATTATTAAAAGTCAGACTGTGTTGCGCTAAAATATTGTGTGTCAGAATAAGTAAAGAGAAAACTGTCTGAGTACGTTCAGTTTTACTCAGCTGCTTCAGTATCAAATAACGTAGAAGTTTACCAGCACAGACTTTCTTTACATTCAAAGGGGAAGTTTCAAATCCACCAGCAGACAACGCAACGTGTCACAGCTCGCAGTGTACGTGTGTGGTTCGAAGAGCACCTGAGTGAGTTTATCGTATTCCCCTGGCCACCAAACTCCCCCGATTTAAATCCAGGATTATGTGAGACCATCTCGATAGGGTTGTTCACTCCACGGATCGTCAATAGAGAAACCTAGCGCAGCTGGCCACGTCACTTGAATCAGCATGGCTGTGCATGCCTTCTAGAACCTCACAGACATTCGTCCTGTACATTTCGCAGCGGTCCGCGCAACAAAAAGTGATTGTTCAGGCTTTTACAGGTGGTCACATTGATAGTTTCAAGCAATAGCTGACGGGGCGTCAATTTAAATACAATAATTAGTGCTGTAGATTAAATACGTAAAGTTTGCTACACTTTGTGAATGTGTCAATGTGTACTGCATGAATGAAAACGAACAAAAGTTAATGTGCTCTATTAGGAGAGGCTTTCAAATTGAGAGTAACATGTGTGTGTGAGATGGTACTTGCATCGTTGACAGGTGATGAGCAGTTCACTGGCTGCCAAAGAGTTCATATATTGTGAAGAGAACGTCAGCTATCGTTTGCTGATTGACACCTGTGATACGCTATCAGGCCGGTCTCTCGGCTTGTTGACCATCAACGGAGATTAGGCGGATCGGCATTCTGTTGAATCATGATGCCTACAAGAGGAAAGGAAACCCAACAACTTTCTTTCCATCGTCTTCATGGAGCAACCAAAGTAGAGCGTAGGGACAGATGCGCTCCAGTGCTGAAAAGTTACTTTTTGCTCAAAGAAGTTCTTTTCTAGGAATTGGTCGATGGCGCAGATACAAAGAAATTTCGATCAGAGTGGCGTCTCTCCAATTTTAAATCTGTCCAAGCGTGTGTCGTAGTCGAGAGCTTCCCTCCTTATACTAGTTTAACGTAAAAATCAGTCGACAAGTGAAGTTCAAGCACTTGCACACGCTAAACTGCGGTAATGCACAGACACCTGTCGTTCTGTGAATTACCACTTGTTGAAATGCTCGTTACCAGTTAAAATGTGCCTTTTTCGGGAGTGATAATTTTAAGCTTCATGAACAAAAACTACGTTTGTTCGATTTGAGGAAACCAAACGAAGAACATTTTAGCCGACACTGTCTCTGGCAAGCTGCTTGAATTTTCGCGCCGACGACCTCATCGGCTAACTTCAATGCAAATTAATTCGGAAACGGCGCAACGTATTGATTTCTTTCCTTAACAGTTATTTCTCAGCACAACTTCTCCAGCAACATCATTACAAGCTTTTCAGACTGTTTCTGACCACCCTCTAGGTGTCAATAGTGGTGCACTGGCCACAGGCGTGAGGTACTCGACTCGATGGAAAGTGATATCGAACAACGGCTGTTTCCTGCATTTTATGTTATGAAAGCGGGCTTTTATGGGCCTGACGTTTGCTGAACTTTTCCAAAACTTTCTTCTTATTTTGTTGTTTGAGCGAATTGATGAAAGAGTTCATCTTTTGCTAATACATCACAGTGGTCCCTGGCTATATTTGCGACTGCACGATCAATTACTCATGCTAAATGTATAGTTACCCTTTTTGAACTGTTCACGAACTCTAACGTACCGAAATTGTTAGGGATGTTTTCAGAGTGTTATCTCTTCGTGTACGTATTTGTGCCTCTATTTATGGTTCAAATGGCTCTAAGCACTATGGGACTTAACATCTGAGGTCATCAGTCCCCTAGATTCAGAACTACTTAAACATAATTAACCTAAGGATATCACACACAGTTTTTGCGTAGAGAAAGTAATAGGAAGAATACGCGTAGCTACAACGCAGCATTTGCCATGGATTAGTTCTGCGGCTAAAATTTCAGACACTTTAAGATACATGACATTTGCTGATAGTGTGTAAAGCCTTTTCCTTCATTGGATACCACAATCACAACTTCAAGCATCCAGAATCCGCCATGATCTCATGCTGTGTCCTTCACACGCGCGAGAATCAAAACAAACAGAGGAACGCGGTACTGGCTTCGCCACAGATAGACATCCATGTTGAAAAATTAAGTATGCACTCACTATCCACTCAGAGTAACAGTGACCAGAAAATCTACTGTTTCACGACGCTATTGATATAAATCGCTAGACTTAAAATCTTCCTACCTCCAAATGGGCTTAATATATTACTTTCTACTTAAGATGGGACATATAAGTATACACCTCCATATCAAAAATTTGCAATCGCAAATTTAAGCGGAGGAACTCGGTTTCAGTCCCACTTGAGGAAATTTTCATCGCCAAATTTGACCAGCTAGGCGAGTAGTAGTAGCGGTGTATATTTCCTGAACACCAGGCTGTGCATCATTACACTGAATTAATTCCCAAAACTGTGTGCTGTATGCTACAAGAGAGGGGCTGTACCACTCTTTTGGGGACCCTCAGACCAAATACGGACCTAAAACTCAGTGTATTCTTTCTGGAGGCACTTTCTCCCTTATTTCCATTTAAACAGTCACCCACAACACCAGCACAGCACACAAACACACACGATGCACACACGATTTAGATACACACAGCTTGGAAAAAGACATGGCGGACCACTTCGAGGGGGACCTTGCCACGATAAGTCCGATAATATCACCACGCTTACCACCACGGGATTCATTATTTAGACATCTCAAAAATATTGTCCCATTTACCATGATGTATTTAGCAAAATGTTCAATATTCATGCAGATTTCGTATTGTCAGCACTTATTATCGTACACCAGTGGCTACTGTTTTCCCAGGGAATAAATAATTACTGAATTGAAACATTCCGTCCGTGAAGTTGTACAGGCGTAGAAGTGTAGCTTGGCCACGACACATAAGGAATGGCGTCTGAAATGAGTTTTGAAATAGAGTGAAACAAGCTGAACCTTGGTTACATCCTAGGCGCTCTAAATGCATAACGGCTTGTGTAAGCAGGACTGCGAGGGCGTCTGCCAGTCTAGGTGATTGTAGAACAAGGGAATAGGAAGAGAAAAAGAAGACGATACACGTCTGAACAGACTGGTGGCCGATATGAAAGAACAGAGACGGAACCAGGAGGCCTAAACCACCCACTCTGTAGGAAGGATAGAACGCAAGAGAGACAGAGCAGACAGCATAAAGCCGTCCAAATCTGTCTCCGAGTTGAAGTCAGACTGGGCTCTACACTCCAAGACGCAGCCACTAACAGAAACGGGACTCCTTTCTGATGAATCCCTTTGGTTAGCCAAGGTAGCGTGTTTGGCAGTTTTGTCAACAAAACACTGGGAACTGTCATCTGCTGTTGCCACGATTTTGTCAGGTACGTAAGCTCTGAGGGAACTCATGCTGGACGCTTGGTTCAACACTATACGAACAGAAAAAAACAGATTAAAATTTTGTACCAAATCCCTGAAATACTCCTAGACTGGCAGCGTCCTTTCATGCAGAATTACAGCCACGCCCATGGACAGAATATACACAGTCTTGGCTACATAGTGTGAGCGAGATCAATTATACGATGTACTGCTCCACATATTTAATTGGAAACGTTTATTGGCAGATCCCAATTAACTCTATGCTGCAACACACGTAAAATAAGTCCAGATAAGGATAATCAACCATGTTTCAACCCGCGACACACGGTTGAGCTTCTCAGTACTCCAATGTCAATAACAAGGCACCTTTATCAGCCAAACTACTTCCCGAAAATTCTGGACTGCAATATTGTTACAAAAGAATTTATCAAATCACTAAGGTTGCACGAATACCAATGGTTGCAATTCTTATGAGCTCTGTGTCTTTTCCTTTTGGCGTACTAGAGAAGTACTTTTGTAATGTGTTGCTGCTTGATGCTTGTAGCTGGCTGGCATAAGGCGAGAGTCACTAGTGGAACCATGTTGATTATGAAAAGGTTTCTGCCGAAGCCAAAGTCCCAGCAAAAAAATGTCCAAATGTGTGTGAAATCTTATGGGACTTAACTGCTAAGGTGATCAGTCCCGAAGCTTACACACTACTTAACCTAAATTATCCTAAGGACAAACACACACACACCCACGCCCGAGGGAGGACTCGAACCTCCGCCGGGATTAGCCGCACAGAAAGTGTCAGCCCAGATTGATAAACAAAGAGAAGACCTCTGTGCTGACCGATCACAGCAGGAGCAACTAGTGAAGGCAGCTCAGTTCTTTGTAAAGTTTCATTGTGCACAAAGTGAAAAGAATCCATTTGAGTAAAGACAAGACGTAAAGGGCAGGAGAGAACATGGCGCTGCTAATGTGACGCCCAGCCCCAAGGCAGGCTAGCTGTAATTTTCGCTCATATTTAGTAAGGAGGTCACTGATCAGTTCAAATCAATTATTTTGATAGAGGAGGAGAGTTCCTGTGCTTCTATGTCAGTGCCTTCTCACTGGCCGTAACGAGAAATCTGTTACATAGTGAGGGCTATTTTTTGTTTTCGGCGTATTTTCTGCTTTCGACTCCACTCCAAGGGGGATATATACTTAATTGATTAACTACAGCATAATCTGTAAAAGTAGGGAATCAGTTAGTATATTTATTAAATTATCATTGGTCAGAACTCACAAAATCTGTTGCAACTGACCAACAAGATTCTGATGCTGGCAGAGTCAGCTAAGTTATTGTTTACCCAAGAGACATTATAGAGAACACTTCTCCAGAGGACGTCATAGAGATGGTATGCTTCGTCTTAGAACTGGAGAGAGAGATGTTTCCGTTTTAGTGCAGAACTTCGATGCTGGAGCTTAACTTAGAATTCTCAGCCATTACTGCAGCCACTTTCTGCTCTCTTTCATCATTAGGGTGGGAAGCATAGGCCATATTTACATTCACTGAGATGAGGCGATTTCGGAGTCATTTATTTTGCATCGAAGTTGCTGTTTGCTGATCAAATTTTCACAGCCAGCTGGCAGCACACACTATGCTTTTAGGCGCAAGTCCTGGTGTTTGTTCATACTTTCTGGGACTTTTGTTTAACTCTTTCACTTATTCTGTAATTATTGGTCATATATCTCAGTTTATATCATTTCCATCTCATATACACCAACCTTTGCCAAGGGTATTGTGTGTATTTTTAATCCCTTGTTGGATTGATAAGTAATTGTATTCTTGATTCAGTGGATAAAACATATTGGTATTTTTAGCAATAAATGTTATAAAGCTTTCTTGAAAATTACTGCAACCAGTCGCCTTATGTTTTGTTCTTCAATTCTTTCGTTTTCACGATATCGAACCAACTAGCAACTCATCATCAGATGGTACATGTTTGCTGATTGTGTGCAGCAGTGTGGGAGTCGTGTACCTGTGGCAAGATGTATAAACGAAACATGTAAGCACTGAGTGTGGCGAGAGTTTTTCACGTAATGAGATAGATTTCGTTGATTTACTTACTGTTATTGGTGTCCGTTGTTTGGATGTTGCTGTACTCGGTATTAATTAGACCTTTACTGTACTCCACTTTACACACTTAACCACAATTAACACGTTTCATATGCTTTACAAAACGTAAATAAAGCAAAGAGTATGGCTAAAGTTGTGTCAAAGAGTTCGTTTTAGGACAAAGAGACCCTTTCTTCAGCCGTTGTAATGCACACTGGCATCAGTAAGTATGTTTCTGTACCCGGTAATGGGAAAACAAAAGAATTGAAGAACAAAACAAAAGGCGACTTTTTTCACCACAGTCCCATTGCTCCTCATCCATAATGGATAAAAGTTTTAGTAAATCTTATGGTTATAGTGACTCTTAGTTCCTTTTCATAGTTTGACAGATTCCCTTATCAATATACTCATGTGAGGTGCAGTACCCAATTTTCTTGCTTAATTGGACTACTCCTGTTCATTTAATTAGACAAACCATTATCCGTTAAGAGACATTGTTTTCATTTACCTTGTATGTCTTTATGGGGAATTATCTATCGCTGTATGTCACCAGGCACCAGGGGATAGATTCCTTAGCAACTCACGGATATGCGAAATTGCTTGATCAACATCTCAAATGGGAAATTGTCGAAGCTCATATGTGTCTTGTATTTGTAAATTTTGTATATTTTAAATGGTAGTCTATTGTCTGCATTGTATTTTCGTTGTGAATTTCGGCAGGTGAACGAAAATCTTATAAGGGCGCACAAATGGTAGGTCCTGGTCTTTCTGTGTCGACTGGCCAGACTGTGCACATCGGTCTTGGAGACAGGGTGTCAAATGGGACTTAGAATAAGTAAGCCAGCTGGAATTTTAATATTTTACAAATGATAGGCGATATGCAGTGTCCAGTATTGATTATTTTTGACTGCAGATGTACAAGAATTCTTGAATATGCTGTAGAAACTTATTTGTGGTTACAAGGATTTGAAATTTGATCGTTAGCTTGGAATTTATGTAATTATGAACTGGCGAATATTTTGTGGTTAATTAACAAAATAACATACCGTTTTTTTTTGTGGACCAGTGATGTTTAAATAGTAATTTGGAGAATTTGTACCCACTTTAAATACTACTCAATCATATAAACTTTATTGCATTTGAATATTATTGTAATTTTATTTCATGGTTAACTAATATCAGTAGGACCACCATTTTAACTTATTTTCGTGCTTAACTCACTGAATAAATCAATTATTCAATAGAATGTACATAGTCTTTTTTCATGATTTTATTATTATTCGCTGCATTGCAATTGGTATTCTCTAAATTCGCATTCGTTGCCGATTCTTTGGCAAATTTGACCAAAGGATCGCAGGTTACAACTATTTCTGCAGCGAGTTTAGCTGCTGGGCTTGAAAGCAAATATGTACGGGTCGAGCCTATCACGATATCAAACCAATATTCCAAATAGAGCCATGCATCGCCCAGTTACTTCTAGTGCCTAATCTCGTCTCAGGAATTGTTTTAATAAAGACCATTAGTACCGGTCTGTTGCAAGTATCAGTTTCATATGCACAGTTCTGTAAATTCCTAGGTGTAAAATAGTTCAGACACACTCACATATTTTGAATTGTGAACTCTTACGTCTTTAGTTTGTTTGAATTCCTTTTTTCTTTTTACCTTTTATTTCGAATGGTTCTTTCTAACGTAAGTTATTAGAACAAAACACAAAACTATAGAAGGAAACGCATTATGTCCAAAATGAAGATTCAAGCAAGTGATTCTGACTTAAAGCTTGATAATTGAATGATTAACTGAAGGCCAGAGGAACCCAAAGACTTTCGTGATAATCCTGGTTCTGGAGAAAGTGAGCGGGTGTTTCGAATTAGAAGTACAAGGATATTGCAGTAAGAGATAAACAGGTTATTTACAGTACCCAAGAAAGAAGAAAAGGATGAAAGAAACAGTTGTCAACAAGCGAAGTGAAAAGTCAAAATAGAAGAGAGTGTAACATAGATCTGCAGTTCACTATATCTGCTGTTTAAGTTGTGTATTAAACATACGTGGAGGAAAAACAAAAATGAGCTATCCCACTAACCAAAAGCGGTCTTGCCGACACTCGAGAAAATTCTGGCGGTAGGTGAAATCCTAAGCATGATGAAGATTTCTATCTAGTCACTCCTTGACCAGTCTGGGGTGGCAAAAAAAGATTGCAAAAGGAAAGGAAATTTTAAATTTCACTTTTAAGAAATCGTTCACCTAGGAGGATCGTACAAACACAACGTCGTTTGGTTGTCAGCACAGACACCTGCATGGACGACAATGAAACACGCATCCCTGCGTAGAGAAGCAATTGAAAGAGTTGAAAACAAGTAAGTCGCCAGATCCAGACGGAATCCTAAATCGGCGTGCGTTGACTCCTAACTGAGCTTCCATTTATTGGGAATCTGTCTGCCACCGCCAAGCCACAAGCGACTGAAAAAATTGCAGGTGACTCCTGTATACAAGAAAAGTAAAAGAACTGACCCACGTAATGACAGACCAATATCCTTAACTTCGGTTTCCGGCAGAATTCTTCAATACATACTGAGTTCGAATATAATAAATTTACTTGAGACAGAAAAGCTTCTGTCCACAAATGAGCACGGATTTAAAAAGCATTGCTCGTGCGGATATCAGCTTACCCTTTTCTTACATGATATCCTAGAAATCATGGACGAAGGCCAACAGACAATTTCCATATTCCTAGAGTTCCAAATAGCGTTTAACGTAGTGCCCCACCTGCAGACGGTTGACAAAGGCCCAAGTGTACAAATTAGGTTCCGAAATATGTGAGAGGCTCAAAGACTTTCAGTGACAGAACCCAACACATTGACCTCGACAGCAAGTGTTCATCAGAGACAAGGGTATCGTCAGGAGTGCCCCAGGGAAGCGTGATAAGACTTCTCGAATTCTCTATATACGTAAATGATCTGATGGACAGGATGAACAACAATTTACGGCTGTTTACTGATGACGCGGTGGCATGAAAGAAGGTGTCATCGTTGAGTGACTCTAGGGGGATATAAAATAACTTAGACAGAATTTCTAGTTGGTGCGACGATTGTCAGCTTGCCTAAATCTATAAAATTGTTAGTTAATACGGATGAGTAGGAAAAACAATCCTGTAATGTTCAAATAAAGCATTAGCAGCATGGTGCTTGACTCAGACACTTAGATTAAATATGGAGGCGTAATGTTGCAAAGCAGTATGAAATTGAATGAGCACGTCAGGTTGATAGTAGGAAAGGCGAATGCTTGACTTTGTTTATTGGGAGAATTTTGGGAAAGTGTAGCGTATAGAACGCCAGTGCACCCCGTCTTGAGTACTGCGCGAGTGTTTCGGACCCCACCAAGTCAGATCAAAAGAAGACATCGAAGCAATTCAAGGGCGGACTGCTAGGTTTGATCAGCACGCACGTAATACAGTGATGCTTCATATTATGGCTCGTATAGATGCTTGTACATAGTCTTTTTGCCATCGCTCTATTTACGACTGGAAGGGAAAGAAAAATGACTAGTAGCGGTATGTGGTACCCTCCGCCATGCACTGTTCAACGGCTTGCGAATTACGTATGTAGATGTAGATCGACTCCGAAGGATTTTGCATTAAAATGAAATCTACTTCAACTGTTTACATATTTTCGTTACAATTTCACCAGTGTAAATACACATGAGGTAAAACAACCAGAACGTGTAACGAGTGTAGAACTTAAATTTATCCATGTTATATCATATATTTTGAGGACAGTGACTCTATTGTAAACTTATTAAATAATTTATACTGCTCCATTCATTTTTGCACTAGTATTTAATTAACATGACATGTTTCCACAGCATGCTGCCATCATCAGATGCATTCCAGTTACATGTACATTACGTCAATCTGAATATTAAAATAACGTACATGTAACTGGAATGCATCTGATGATGGCACCAATGCTGCGGAAACATGTCATGTTAATTAAATATTAGTAAAAAAGCGACTGAAGCAGTACGAATAATTTCATAACTGGCTTTGTATATGGCTATGGAGGAACCGGTAAAACTTGCAGGGCAACAGGGTGAATGTTTTCTGAGAAATTGCGGTATCTGTAGAGGAAATTTTATGCTATGAGAGAAAGACATTTAAAATGTTCGTAACAACGTTAAACACAGTCACCCATATTGTAAGTAATCTTCGTGACCACTTTTATCAAATAACAACTGTATTCTGACATGGCTGCTTGTCCTGTTCCAGAGGTTGCCCCTCAGTCTCCAAGATCCGGGCGGTCGCAGAGGGTGGGCTTACTGGTAGTTGGGAGCTCCAACGTCAGGCGCGTAATGGGGCCCCTTAGGGAAATGGCAGCAAGAGAGGGGAAGAAAACCAATGTGCACTCCTTGTGCATACCGGGGGGAGTCATTCCAGATGTGGAAGGGGTCCTTCCGGATGCCATGAAGGGTACAGGGTGCACCCATCTGCAGGTGGTCGCTCATGTCGGCACCAATGATGTGTGTCGCTATGGATCGGAGGAAATCCTCTCTGGCTTCCGGCGGCTATCTGATTTGGTGAAGACTGCCAGTCTCGCTAGCGGGATGAAAGCAGAGCTCACCATCTGCAGCATCGTCGACAGGACTGACTGCGGACACTTGGTACAGAGCCGAGTGGAGGGTCTGAATCAGAGGCTGAGACGGTTCTGCGACCGTGTGGGCTGCAGATTCCTCGACTTGCGCCATAGGGTGGTGGGGTTTCGGGTTCCGCTGGATAGGTCAGGAGTCCACTACACGCAACAAGCGGCTACACGGGTAGCAGGGGTTGTGTGGCGTGGGCTGGGCGGTTTTTTAGGTTAGATGGCCTTGGGCAAGTACAGACAGGGCAACAGCCTCAACGGGTGCGGGGCAAAGTCAGGACATGCGGGGACCAAGCAGCAATCGGTATTGTAATTGTCAACTGTCGAAGCTGCGTTGGTAAAGTACCGGAACTTCGAGCGCTGATAGAAAGCACCGAAGCTGAAATCGTTATAGGTACAGAAAGCTGGCTTAATCCAGAGATAAATTCTGCCGAAATTTTTACAAAGGTACAGACGGCGTTCAGAAAGGATAGATTGCATGCAACCGGTGGTGGAGTGTTCGTCGCTGTTAGTAGTAGATTATCCTGTAGTGAAGTATAAGTGGATAGTACCTGTGAATTGTTATGGGTGGAGGTTACACTCAACAACCGAGCTAGGTTAATAATTGGCTCCTTTTACCGACCTCCCGACTCAGCAGCATTAGTGGCAGAACAACTGAGAGAAAATTTGGAATACAATACACATAAATTTTCTCAGCATGTTATAGTCTTAGGTGGAGATTTCAATTTACCAGATATAGACTGGGACACTCAGATGTTTAGGACGGGTGGTAGGGACAGAGCATCGAGTGACATTATACTGAGTGCACTATCCGAAAATTACCTCGAGCAAGTAAACAGAGAACCGACTCGTGGAGATAACATCTTGGACCTACTGATAACAAACAGACCCGAACTTTTCGACTCTGTATGTACAGAACAGAGAATCAGTGATCATAAGGCCGTTGCAGCATCCCTGAATATGGAAGTTAATAGGAATATAAAAAAAGGGAGGAAGGTTTATCTGTTTAGCAAGAGTAATAGAAGGCAGATTTCAGACTACCTAACAGATCAAAACGAAAATTTCTGTTCCGACACTGACAATGTTGAGTGTTTATGGAAAAAGTTCAAGGCAATCGTAAAATGCGTTTTAGACAGGTACGTGCCGAGTAAAACTGTGAGGGACGGGAAAAACCCACCGTGGTACAACAACAAAGTTAGGAAACTACTGCGAAAGCAAAGAGAGCTCCACTCCAAGTTTAAACGCAGCCAAAACCTCTCAGACAAACAGAAGCTAAACGATGTCAAAGTTAGCGTAAGGAGGGCTATGCGTGAAGCGTTCAGTGAATTCGAAAGTAAAATTCTATGTACCTACTTGACACAAAATCCTAGGACGTTCTGGTCTTACGTTAAATCAGTAAGTGGCTCGAAACAGCATATCCAGACACTCCGGGATGATGATGGCATTGAAACAGAGGATGACACGCGTAAAGCTGAAATACTAAACACCTTTTTCCAAAGCTGTTTCACAGAGGAAGACCGCACTGCAGTTCCTTCTCTAAATCCTCGCACAAACGAAAAAATGGCTGACATCGAAATAAGTGTCCAAGGAATAGAGAAGCAACTGGAATCACTCAATAGAGGAAAGTCCACTGGACATGACGGGATACCAATTCGATTCTACACAGAGTACGCGAAAGAACTTGCCCCCTTTCTAACAGCCGTGTACCGCAAGTCTCTAGAGGAACGGAAGTTTCCAAATGATTGGAAAAGAGCGCAGGTAGTCCCAGTCTTCAAGAAGGGTCGTCGAGCAGATGCGCAAAACTATAGACCTATATCTCTGACGTCGATCTGTTGTAGAATTTTAGAACATGTTTTTTGCTCGAGTATCATGTCGTTTTTGGAAACCCAGAATCTACTATGTAGGAATCAACATGGATTCCGGAAACAGCGATCGTATGAGACCCAACTCGCTTTATTTGTTCATGAGACCCAGAAAATATTAGATACAGGCTCCCAGGTAGATGCTATTTTTCTTGACTTCCGGAAGGCGTTCGATACAGTTCCGCACTGTCGCCTGATAAACAAAGTAAGAGCCTACGGAATATCAGACCAGCTGTGTGGCTGGATTGAAGAGTTTTTAGCAAACAGAACACAGCATGTTGTTATCAATGGAGAGACGTCTACAGACGTTAAAGTAACCTCTGGCGTGCCACAGGGGAGTGTTATGGGACCATTGCTTTTCACATGATATATAAATGACCTAGTAGATAGTGTCGGAAGTTCCATGCGGCTTTTCGCGGATGATGCTGTAGTATACAGAGAAGTTGCAGCATTAGAAAATTGTAGCGAAATGCAGGAAGATCTGCAGCGGATAGGCACTTGGTGCAGGGAGTGGCAACTGTCCCTTAACATAGACAAATGTAATGTATACATAGAAAGAAGGATCCTTTATTGTATGATTATATGATAGCGGAACAAACACTGGTAGCAGTTACTTCTGTAAAATATCTGGGAGTATGCGTGCGGAACGATTTGAAGTGGAATGATCATATAAAATTAATTGTTGGTAAGGCGGGTACCAGGTTGAGATTCAATGGGAGAGTGCTTAGAAAATGTAGTCCATCAACAAAGGAGGTGGCTTACAAAACACTCGTTCGACCTATACTTGAGTATTGCTCATCAGTGTGGGATCCGTACCAGATCGGTCTGACGGAGGAGATAGAGAAGATCCAAAGAAGAGCGGCGCATTTCGTCACAGGGTTATTTGGTAACCGTGATAGCGTTACGGAGATGTTTAATAAACTCAAGTGGCAGACTCTGCAAGAGAGGCGCTCTGCATCGCGGTGTAGCTTGCTCGCCAGGTTTCGAGAGGGTGCGTTTCTGGATCAGGTATCGAATATATTGCTTCCTCCTACTTATACCTCCCTAGGAGATCACGAATGTAAAATTAGAGAGATTAGAGCGCGCACGGAGGCTTTCCGGCAGTCGTTCTTCCCGCGAACCATACGTGACTGGAACAGGAAAGGGAGGTAATGACAGTGACACGTAAAGTGCCCTCCGCCACACACCGTTGGGTGGCTTGCGGAGTATAAATGTAGATGTAGATGTAGATGTAGATTCTCCTTTTGCTATTTTTGTTACTGAAATCTACACTTTTCCTCCTTTGCCCACTCTGCTAAGACGTTTCTCTGTGTGCTTCCTCAAACTTAATGGTAGGTTATCAAGCACGCTTTCTACCAGTGAATCAGTTATTAAGTGTAATTGCAACATAATAGGTCCCGAATTTTACTGCGCTATCGTAATAAATATACAAATACATAAATCTAAATACACTCCTGGAAATTGAAATAAGAACACCGTGAATTCATTGTCCCAGGAAGGGGAAACTTTATTGACACATTCCTGGGGTCAGATACATCACATGATCACACTGACAGAACCACAGGCACATAGACACAGGCAACAGAGCATGCACAATGTCGGCACTAGTACAGTGTATATCCACCTTTCGCAGCAATGCAGGCTGCTATTCTCCCATGGAGACGATCGTAGAGATGCTGGATGTAGTCCTGTGGAACGGCTTGCCATGCCATTTCCACCTGGCGCCTCAGTTGGACCAGCGTTCGTGCTGGACGTGCAGACCGCGTGAGACGACGCTTCATCCAGTCCCAAACATGCTCAATGGGGGACAGATCCGGAGATCTTGCTGGCCAGGGTAGTTGACTTACACCTTCTAGAGCACGTTGGGTGGCACGGGATACATGCGGACGTGCATTGTCCTGTTGGAACAGCAAGTTCCCTTGCCGGTCTAGGAATGGTAGAACGATGGGTTCGATGACGGTTTGGATGTACCGTGCACTATTCAGTGTCCCCTCGACGATCACCAGTGGTGTACGGCCAGTGTAGGAGATCGCTCCCCACACCATGATGCCGGGTGTTGGCCCTGTGTGCCTCGGTCGTATGCAGTCCTGATTGTGGCGCTCACCTGCACGGCGCCAAACACGCATACGACCATCATTGGCACCAAGGCAGAAGCGACTCTCATCGCTGAAGACGACACGTCTCCATTCGTCCCTCCATTCACGCCTGTCGCGACACCACTGGAGGCGGGCTGCACGATGTTGGGGCGTGAGCGGAAGACGGCCTAACGGTGTGCGGGACCGTAGCCCAGCTTCATGGAGACGGTTGCGAATGGTCCTCGCCTTACCACAGGAGCAACAGTGTCCCTAATTTGCTGGGAAGTGGCGGTGCGGTCCCCTACGGCACTGCGTAGGATCCTACGGTCTTGGCGTGCATCCGTGCGTCGCTGCGGTCCGGTCTCAGGTCGACGGGCACGTGCACCTTCCGCCGACCACTGGCGACAACATCGATGTACTGTGGAGACCTCACGCCCTACGTGTTGAGCAATTCGGCGGTACGTCCACCCGGCCTCCCGCATGCCCACTATACGCCCTCGCTCAAAGTCCGTCGACTGCACATACGGTTCACGTCCACGCTGTCGCGGCATGCTACCAGTGTTAAAGACTGCGATGGAGCTCCGTATGCCACGGCAATCTGGCTGACACTGACGGCGGCGGTGCACAAATGCTGCGCAGCTAGCGCCATTCGACGGCCAACACCGCGGTTCCTGGTGTGTCCGCTGTGCCGTGCGTGTGATCATTGCTTGTACAGCCCTCTCGCAGTGTCCGGAGCAAGTATGGTGGGTCTGACACACCGGTGTCAATGTGTTCTTTTTTCCATTTCCAGGAGTGTAGTTGGGATATAACTCATGTACTTACTAGTAAATCATCAGACAGTGTCACTACGCCACTATAGAGAGATCAACTCATTGTTTAACTTACAATATATGCGAAACTGCCGAATCCTGCAATTTTGTTGTTAATACTTGCGACTTTCTACACTGAGTTCCTCGTAAACACCAAAATATACTTTCTTATTTGATACACTGGCGAGCGTTCACACTGCACTCGTATTGTTATAGCTTTCATTTGTAGTTTTTTGCGTTATGCTAGGCACGCAATTTTGACGACAAATCCAAATTTGTAGTAAACCCCATTACGTCTGTTTGCAAGCGCCTTGGAGTTCCGCTTGGTTTTGTCACTATTCCTCTGAAAAAAAAGTTCATTTATGCAAAAACAAAAAATTAAGATTCTTTACGGAAATGTCACGTCAACCCAACAAAGATCTACGAGAAAAAAAATATTTCATAGAGCAGGCTGTTGTCTACAAAACAATAAAAACTGCAACCTTCTAGTGTAATTCGTTTCGAAACAATTGCTAGGTGAAATGAGTTGGGAGGAGTTGGGTTAACTGGACAGGTCAGATCAACTGGTCCTTGCTTGTAAATTGTATTAGAATCTGTTTTCTGTGTCTTCCAGCAGATGGCTCAAGTAACTACTCAGATCAAAGATCTTCAGCTACCAGTAACAGTTGAAAAGCAATAAACAACTGTTTTGTGTGGCTTTCTTTGTTTCCGAGGTCCCACATTTTTTTCTCGCTCATATTGTTTGTTGTTTATTTGTGACTTCAGGAACAGTTTTGGAGAAGTCAAATACACCATAGCAATTGTAAGTGTTTACCCTTTATAGCAGATGGTTCTGTTTTTGACTAACGTTAGTTTAGAAGTTGTTTTAGCGACATTAAAAGAAAAATGTGTGGTTAGGTTAACTGGACACCAAGGCAGTTAGGTTATGTGGACCGGTCCAGTTAACCCCAACATAACTATTTACTTTTGTAACTTACACAGCTTTTAATTTCAAAATATTTCACATAATATTTAATTAGAATAGTGATGAACTGTACTTAAGGCCTGTTTTAGCTGAGGTATAAGTTTTTCTTTCAGATGCCACGAGTTCGTATTTGTACAACTAACCACCGGTCGTATTCAGCTGAAGATCTTAAACTAGCAGTGACAGCTATCAAAGAAGGAACTAGTATTCATGCAGCATCTAATCGCTTTCAGATTCCTCGAACAACGCCAAAACGTTATGTCTGCAAATCTGCTGATGACCGTGAAGTAAAATTCAGGCCATCAAATGAGCACAAAAGGGTGTTTACACCAGCAGAGGAGCTTTCTTGCTGGTATGCATTACGGTTTATCATTCACAGATACGAGGAAGTTAGCATATGAATTTGCTGCAGCTAAGAAGAAGGAACTTCTAGCAAACCGGCAGCAACAAAATATGGCTGGGAAGGAGTGGCTTCGTTCTTTTATGAAGAGGCATCAGCTCTCTCTTAGACAACCTGAAGCTACTAGTCTGACTCGTGCTACTAGTTTCAATAAGTCAAATGTTGGTAAATTTTATACCAATTTGAAGGAAGCTTATAGAAACTTCAAATTTGGTCCAGAAGACGTCTACAACCTTGATGAGACTGGGCTCACAACAGTACAGAAGCCTGGAACGGTAGTGTCTCCATGTGGCCAGAAGCAAGTGGGGAAGATAACTTCTGCAGAGAGAGGCACGCTTGTAACCATGTGTGGCATAATTGGGAGCACTGGAAAAGCTATTTCTCCATTTTTTGTGTTCCCACGCGTCCATTTTCATCATCACATGCTCCACAGTGCACCACCTGGAAATGCAGGGGCGGCTCACACCTCAGGATGAATGACTGGGGACATATTTATGGACGTATTGGCACATTTTTTCAAACATGAATGACAAAGCAAAGAAAAGCCAAAAACTTCTTATCACTAACAATCGTGAAAGCCACTTGTCCATAAGGGCAATAACATTTGCCAAAGAAATACCACCACACTGCAGGCATAAGCTGTAGCCTCTTGATGTTGCCGTTTTTGGGCCTTTCAAGTCCTTTTACAACAAAGCTTGTGACAGATGGCTACTAAATCATCCTGGTCAGATACTGCGTATCTATGATGTAGCAGGACTAGTAGGTGAAGCATTTCCATCTGCTTTCACTCCGTCTAATATCAGCAAAGGTTTCAAAGTTACAGGAATAATGCCTTTCAATGATGAAACATTTAGTGACGCAAATTTTTCGTGTTCATCTGTGACATACCGACCATTTGAGCCAACTGAGAATGAAGTTGTTTCAGAAAGTAGTGTTGCTAATACAGTTCCTCCTGCATCTGCTTCTCATGCAGTTCCTTCAACTTCTGCTGATAATCTCATTCCTCATTGTCCTCATGAACAAGAATTCAAAGCAGAACTGTTTGTGGCTCCAGAAGCCTTGCTTCCATTTCCAAAGTGTGGTCCCCGAAAAAGAGATAATCGTCGCCGAAAGAAAGGAGAATCTCTTATTCTTACAAGTTCACCAGTGAAGGCTCGCCTGGAAGAAGAAGCCTCTGCCAGAGATGAAAAGAAGATTAAAAAGAATAAAAAAAAGAAACCTACCCCACAAGAACCAGATTCATCATCAGAAGACAGCACTCACTTGGTTTTAGAGGAATCCGATTGTTCATGGGATGAAGACATTGAAGCAGATGAGGATATTTCAGAAATTAAAGCTGGTGACTTCTTAATTGTTAAAGTCCATGGGATTAAAAAAGACTCAGGTTACAATTACGTAGCTGTTGCGAAAAAATCTCTTAGTTCTGGGGCTGAAGTGATCTTCTACAAGCGGCACAAACCGTCTAACAGATTTTCCACAACAGATGAAAATGCATTTGTTACTACTGCAGACATTATTATGAAACTACCCCAGCCCCTTAAAGACTTCCGTCAAAGATTTCATTGAAGACATATTTTAATGTCGATTTATATGAATACAGCCTTCGCTAAGACTGCTTTTATTTAAAATTTCAATCAGTATGTTTGACATGTAATGTAATAAAAACTAAATGTTGGTGAAAATACTTTAAAACATTGTAAAACTCAAAATTAAGTTTATTTACTGTATTTCTATTGATTTTACTACCTGGACCAGTTAACCATACCACCTCGGACCAGTTAACCTTACCAGTTAGGTTAAGTGGTCATTTTGCGAAGAAATTTATTACCTCAGATTTCACACAAACTGGAAGTAATACAGTGTCCTTGAACACTACATTACAAAGAAAACATGTATCCTAGGCTTCCGATAAAATTAACGACTGATAAGTTGTACAGAAAATGATTCAGACCAATTTTTAAAAATGTGGCCCAGTTAACCTAACTCTCCCCTACATGTAAGTCATACGCAGGGAAATCGATCAGGTATGTATATAAGAAAAGGTTGATAAAACAAACAAAGGAGTTGTTTACTTACAGTAATAAATATATCAAAATATTATGGAAATTACATACATTTTAATGAAATGAGAAACAAAATTCGACTCATTTTCATTTTCTGTTACAGGTGTCCTTCTATAAGAACTTAAAAATACATAGGAAACAATCAACAACTGGCGAAACTGTCAGTATCACCACTTTTGTTCTGACCCTATCGAAGTATCAAAACAGTTTAAGGTAGCCTATTGGCATCGATACCAAATACCTGACCCCACCCCGACCAATCAGAGCTTGTATTCTATCTCTAATAAACTTTCTGTCGATGAAAAATTAAGTTCTAATCTTGCTTCCATTCTTTGAGACTGGAAAGTGAATTAGACCCGGATTACATCCGCAGACCATGGTCTGATACACTGTGTGTGCGTGTAGTTTTTACGTGGTTTTCCACTCTTGTCTAGGGAAATATGGTCTGACTGCCCATAACAGACAAGGTGTTAAAATTAAAATTCGCATGATACAGATTCTACATAATTCACAGACAGACTGCGCTCATGACTTCTGCCCACTTGGATAACTAATGACAGCGACGACAGGTAAATCATCCAGTGTGAGAAGTCACGTACACTCCTATTATTGTCAGATCTATTGCTGGTTTAAGAAGAAACACTATCACAACCCACTTCTTCTAGATGTACTTCGAGACGACCACATATTTCGTCATGAAATAACACCGCGGAAGGTAACCACAAAACTGCCAATGCAATCTTGTAATTGGTCACAGAGAGACTTCCACCGCAAAATGTTTCCTGTGTCACAAGGAAGCGTTGCATGTTGTTCCCAGAAAAGATGAAGTCAGTGTTAAGCAGAAAATTATGTTTTTTAGTCAAGGAACTGTTGAGATTTTGCATGGACTGACGTATCTCTGATATTGGTTGAAGTCTGAGACAATTGCTACATCTATTATGTACGAATATAAGTTCTTCAGGATAATCTGCTTTGACATTATTATGTATGCCCAGAGGTACTCAAAGGCTACAATTCTGTTCTGGAAATACGAGAATAGTCAAAAATATTCGCTAACTCCTTCATTCACCCGATCAGCAAAATATAAAGGGTCTTGGTGAACGTGCAAAAGAGAATACGTCAGGTTGCGGCACACGAGTCATCAGAAGAATTACAAAGCAACCCATACTTGAGTTCATTTCACGATATAAATGCAAGAGGAAGTTAGTTTCAGTATAAAATATTTATTTTATGACGACATTTATCACTTTCTTCCTTAAAATGTTAGTTACTGGCGGATTGAATAATAATATAAAAACCACGTTTCTCCTTCGGAATTATTATGAAAGTGGCACATATTTGGTTGGTGCGTATGTTCGTAGCGTTTTTCCGTAAGTTTGACAAACAAAGCAGATACACATAACAGCGACTTTACTCATCGGTAACATATCCTCATTTGCTATTTACAGTCTGCCAACGCTGGGGTAACTTTTCGATTCCACAGCTGCAGAAATCATTTGTTTTTGAGGAGAAGTACACATCGAGCCACGTTAGGAGCACATTTTCACCCGGAAGGGAAGTTCCTTGAATGTTGTTTGACAGAGGGCGGCAAAGGTGAAAATCTGAGGCGTGAGATCAGCTGAATAAGGTGGGTGCGGAATGACTTCCCAACCCAACACCTATATAGTGTTTTCTGTCAGTCGAGCAGAATGCGGGCAGCCGTTATCGTGGAGTAAGACCACGTCACGCAGTCTTCCTGGTCGTTGTTCTTCTATTGCGTCTACAAGACGTATCAGTTGTTGACAATAAATTTCGGCAGTGATGGTTACATCTCGGGGACGCAATTCGAAGTACATCATATCATCACTATTCCTCTTGAAGCATAACGTTGTCTGTTGTGGATACACGTAGGTCTTTGTACAGGGAGTTTCTGCTTTGTCTGGACTCAACCATTCCTTTCTTTTCCTTATGTTAGCATAAAGATACCATTCTCGTCACCAGTAACGGTACAGATAGGAATGGTTTGTGTTGTTCACGAGCCAATTGATGATGCACATGTGGCATCCCAATGATTTCTGTGATTTTGTCTTAGAGCATATGGTACCCATACAACCGATTTTTGAACCTTCCCCAATGCATGCAAATGTAGCACGATGGTGGAATGATCGCAATTTATTACATTTGCCAGTCATCGAGTACACTGACATGGATACTTGTGGATTAATGCATTTAAACGATCTTCATTAAACCCCGAAGGCCTTCCTGAACGTGGAGAGTCACTAATGTCAACGTTCCTCTTTAAAAAGAGATACTGATTCTTGCCGAGCTCTGTCCCGTGGCATTATCCCCACACACAGTGCAAATGTTTTTGGCTGCCTCCGCAGCTGTCATCCCCCTATTTAACTAAATCAGACGAGTGTGTCGGGAATGTTACGATTTCTCGACTCCATTTTCTAGCGTCCACAGCTCCACTCACTATCTCTAAATGACTAAATGACATCATGTGAACTCAAATAGCAACAGTGAGCTACCAAAAAAATGAAAATCCATAAACAAACCCGTAGTAGTCTGAAGACCAACATGCAAACCAAAAACGCTACGAACTCATGCACCAATCTAATAGTATAAAAGATAGGCAGTTACCTAAAAGTCATCGCCACGATGCGGTTGTACCAAAAACGTGTCACTTCCTAACTAAAATTTGCTAGGACACAGACAATAATTTTGTAACATTAGTCGTGTGGTATGAGTTACATATCGCACAGGCAGTTGACTGTAGCGCAACGACTGCAAACAAATGGTGACAAGATGGACTCAGGATGACAGTGCGGCAGAAAGAGTAGACACGGGTCCTTCGTGAATGGCTAAACCACGAGAAAACTGTGGGATTGGTAGACTGGCTCTGACGAATAGATGGATCCCAACAGCTGAATCCGCGCAGAGGTTACAAGGAGGTGTCACCTCGGAAGGTGGGAACAGATTAAAGAAGTTGAGCAATGTAGGCATCATTGACTGGCCTGCCCGGTCCCTCGATTTGTCACCCATAGAGCGTGTCTGGGATGCATCAGGCAGATGCACAACTGTTGCGTGGTGGAGAGCCAATCACCTGGGTCGGTGAGTGGCATTCTGTGGTGTTCAGCGGTGGGTCCTGATTCTGGTTGTGGCGGTCAGATCGACACCAACGTGTCTATAGACGACCTGGTGGAATATCACAGGAAGAAGTGATTCTCGAGTCCCACACGTCTCCATCTCCTCGAAAACTGGTGTGAGGAGATACTGAATATGATAAAAAGTCTCCACTGAAAGCTCGTCAGTGTATGAGAAGAATGCTGAACTCTGTTGTCATACATTTCATGAGCAGGGACCCTAGTGACATATTCCAGTAGGGTAAGGCAAGCCATCAGTCTTCAGTTCACTGCAAAGGTACCTTGAGCATTGTAAGCATCATCGACTGGCCTGCCCGGTCCCACGATTTGGTACCCACAGAGCGTGTCTGGGAGGCATCTTGCAGATGCCTCATACACGCCTCCATCCAGAAATCTTCATGAATTGACTCAGTACGTGTTTCGCAGAAAAGAATTCCTCAACGTTACAGTGGGAGGGTGTTTTCTTTCATGCCACAATGAACACAAGAGTGTACTTGTCTCTGCGGGGGCCGCATCTCATACCGATGTCGACGATAGACATCATTTCCTGATCGAATGGAAGTTTAATCACTCAATACCCGTTATGTAATGAATGTACCCACAAAATTGGATAAATATCGGACTGGTGCTTCACGTTGTGATACCTTCCATTTCCGTCAGCATAATACGAGAATATCATTGCAGGGCGTCATCCCCGCATAGCGCAGCTTTGACTGGAGGAGTATTAGTTGGAAACACAATAACTTTCGTACTGTTAACAAGATGCCACCCCATACGAGGAAACTGTGGTCGCTATGTTGTTAGCTTTCAGCAAAGAAGGCAGGATTCTAACACGCCCCAGGAGTGCACGAAAGGAACGGTAGATGAGCAACATTCCCCGTGCTACATCGCGATTCCTTCATAGACAGAACACTTCCTACTGTTCCTGGGTCTGGTGCCGGTGGCCAAGACATAGCATTTACTGAATTATGCGGTGCCTTTGTATAGGGAAAATGGATATGGCCGCTCAACAACCACATAGAGTAAACTCTTAGGGTGACAAATACACAATCTGACAAGGGACGGCTGAGCCGGAGGATTTTGTGATTTGTCTGGCCACGGTACATACCTGTTGTGCAGGTTCTACATATTGAGGCCCTTTCTGTAAGAATCCCGATGCTGGGTTGTAGGATTAGCAGACCTTTCCTGTATTACCATGAATGAACTACTATTCCCTCAATCGCGAAATGATGTTGTAGGCGATATTCAGCCCCTTACCAACCTCACACTCATTGTGGTAGACTAATCTACCAGCGATCCGGCCAATACTTACATCATCCAAACGAGTTTGCTGTGTCATATTGCTTCCCTATGTTACTGTTCTACCATTTACTCCTACTATATAATACCTACAATTCCTTTCTAATTGTTAGTACGTACTATCTTTCCCTAAAATGGCACTACAATCAAAAATAACCCCATGTCGTTGAAAAACTTCTCGCTGAATGGCCTACATTGACATCTCAGTTTTATGAAAACATATGACTGACCACAGAAAGGCCTCGTGAGAGCGGCGTGGTTAAAATATTGCGAGGTTACGTAATTACGGTTCCAAACTGTAGCTAAATCATATCATTTTATTTGTTACTATGGGCCTATATGGCAAAATAACCGTCGTCAGTTTATGTGCAAGTATATGGCATGTAATTTTGGTACAATATTTCTCACGTTATAGGTAAATATTAATTAGAAAACATTCTTATAAAATTTGTTACGTACGTTAGATGGGTTTGGCTTACTTAGTTTATCGTGGTTCTGCTGCTGTCTCTTTGTTTTAATTACACTCCATTAATGTTCTTAGAGTAATGAATTGTAATTAAAACAAAGAGACAGCGACAGAGCCACGGTAACGTATCGATGTGAAACTCATCTAACGTATGTAACAAATTTTATCATAATGTTTTCTAATTAATATTTACGTATAACATTAGAAATATGGTGCCAAAATTATATACTGCGTACTTACAGATAATCTGATGGTGGCTATTTTACTGAGACAGGCCTATTATAACGAATAAGACGAATTGAGTTAGCAGCGTTTTCGGAATCTTAATTATTAATTACATAATGTCCTTAAAAAATGTTCAAATGTATATGAAATCTTATGGAACTTAACTGCTAAGGTCATGAGTCCGTAAGCTTACACGCTACTTAACCTAAATTATCCTAAGGACAAACACACACACCCATGCCCGAGGGAGGACTCGAACCTCCGCCGGGACCAGCCGCACAGCCCATGACTGCAGCGCCTGAGACCGCTCGGCTAATCCCGCGCGGCTGCCCTTAAAAGACATATACAACACAGCGGATCCAGAAGACTACAAATATTGCAAGGGGTAAATACTGGTAACATATTAACCTTCCCGCTTTCCATACTGTCCCGAATATTACTTGATGTTGAGTTTGAATGTACAATCCATTCTATTATTTTTACAGTTAGATCAAATAGAAATCCATGAGATGAGTCCTGCTCTGAACAGTAAATGTTGATTATAAATTTTATTTAGGTTGTATGTGTTACTATCATTATACCTTCTTAACTGTTTCACTACTTTCACGTGCATCATATGTGTTTCATTTCTCTGCATAAGTATAGCCTGTTTTCTTTGGAGATTACACAGCTGAGTATAACCTGAACTACTTTTTATAGGAACCCTTTGACGAATGGCTGCGACCACTGAAACTAATAATGAACAGCTTATCAAGAAAATATGTTGTAGCTCTCGATATGTTATTTCAAGGCAAACTCCACAAGAGCTGCAGCCAGAGCCTTGACAGCTACAAGCCACTTACCATACACGACAGTCTAAGGCCTCGTGGCGCAGCCCTGTGACGGGTAAAAGGACTGTGCAGTAGAACAGGGCCTCAGATACTGGCATGCCAGTCTTTGGGAACTTACTGTAGACTGGGCTTCTTACCGTGTCGCTTACATGGACTTTCCTCGCTTCATTACGAACCTATAAATTGTAAGCACACCGGCAAGAAATTCGTCATCTCCAGGAGACACCACCCTCATACCGAGTAACATCGTCTCTAGCCATCAAATGGCCTATATTCGATTCGAAAGAGAATCCACAAGTTTCTTCAGTTATACCGTACCTAGCTGAAGCCACTCATTGATGATTAGATGCCACAGAGCTACCAAACTGCGAAGATGATGGTTGCTACATCCTATTTGCTCTTTCAAATAGTCCAAAAAGTGTTCCGTGGGATTAAAATTGTGTGATTTAGCGGGTCAGTCGAAGTGCGATACGAGTGTTCGTCAAACCGGGACGTCTGCATGCCGCCCAGTGAATACAGCTGTTGTCCTCGAAGAAAACGGGAGGCTTCACAGCATACTCGTTCTGAAGATGAAAAGAAAACACAACGCTCGGTCACAAAGAATTTTGAAATTAGCACCCTGAAATAAAAAAAAAAACTTCGTGTTCTGCCCTACGGCAGGTCCTGTCATGGGGGAAGCCTCGTCAGAGAGGTCCACCGCATGAGTGTCTGAACTATCGGAGCGGACAGCATCGTGAAACACCGCCCAAGTCATAGTACGAAAACTACCCCCCAAACACGAGAGAACCGCTTCCAGCCTGAACTATACCCTGAGCATACCAACTCCGCGTTGGGCTGTTGCTGTACTAAACACTTCGCATCATTTGCAAAGTGGCCGGATCAGACTACATGCCTCCAGTCAATTAGGCCTACTGTCCGTTTTCTGTGTTGTTTGGCCCACTGAAGACGATCAGATTCATGCGCTGGTGTGAGCAGTGGTCTTCTGCGACGTACTCGACTCCAAATGTGATTCGTATGCAGTTCTCTTCACCAAGCTCACTCAGAAACTAGTTGAGACAGACTCGCATTCACCGAGAGCTCTAATTCATATCAGATTTGAAACCGATTGTTACAGACAACGTGTGACACACGTCTGCAGTCCCTGACTGTTACGATCCATTTACAACCACTGTTCTTACGACGTGTTACATAAGGGCCGGCCAAGCGTGGCAAACTTCACGAATACAGCGCGTGCAGACCGCGGGCGGGCCAGGGCCCAACCAGTCAGCTTCGCTCGGTCCTGCTCGGAACAGCACGATGTTTCATTTAGCATTGCGGTGTGGTATTTTTCAGTCGGCACAACTCTCTGGGTTCGGCAGAAGCGTACTGTCAACACTGTTTACCCTTCGCTACTTGGTCATGATGTGAAGGACTTTCACAGGTCCAGTGGCTGCACAAAAAGAGGAAGTCTAGCGATCTGTCTTCCGAATCCTTTAAAATGAATGGGAATGATACACGAGCGGGAGGAGGATTCTCAGTTCGCTTAAGCGACAGGTACTGCACATTTGCGACATCACAATACCATGCAAAAGGAATTTTAAGATTTAGTTGACAATGAAAGAGCAAAATATTACAATGATCGACAGATGGGATTCATTGTTCTGTACATTAAAAATTTACATGCCAGGAGCACGTGATGAAATTGGCGGTACGAAAACTAAAATTTCTGAAGTTGCATACATTATTCCATTGTCAGTTGCAACAGTTTTCAAGCGAACTGTGCGAAGAGTACGGATTCTTCACATATTACTGCAAAGTATGTTGGTTAAGGGAACGATTTTTCGATTTAAAACTATGAAGGACAAAGGACTGCAAGAACAAAAATTAGAAGATCTGGAATGGAGTATACAGTTCGCATTTTAACTGGACTTGTCCTCACAGGAAAACATTGCAGGATAACTTCTTTCTGATTTGATGGGGAGACATTAAAAAGCGAATCGGGTTGTAGAAGGCACACATTCTGACAAAGGCGATCCATTTCCATAAGCCCACTGGCGTTAAAGAAACGCGAGGTTTGAAGAATTCACCGTGGCCTTGAAAGAATTACAAGAATAGTTTTATGAGGATTTTGAGTACTCTGTCAATCCTACATCTGTTTCCGAGCAGCTTTAGAGGCCGTTTGGCGTTTCAGTTTAAAGCGCCACTGTGCATGTGCAGATGTAACTAAATTGACCTGTAAGGTAATTCCAGTTTTAATGACAAATCTTTTTTACGTTGAGACTGCCCAGGGCGTCTACATTGCTTCCCTAAGGTAGAGTTTTCAAGACTCCATAATGAGGCTGCAACCGTGTTACAATATTTCGATCGAAATATTTGTGTGAATGCCCTTCTTTCAATTACGAAAATAAATAAATCAGGATTACGTCGCAACTTGAGTGCGAAACTCTCAGAAATTGTCAGCGTCTGTCTATGCCGTCAGCTTGTACCAGATAAAAATTATATTATGTCTTCAGAGCGCCAAAAGTAATTAAATAATACTGAACATTTATTTTGTTTGTGACCTACGTTGTTGAGAAATGTGAAGTATAAAACTAATTATTGTCCAGTGCCACTGCACAACCGGCCGAGACAGACGCAGCAACAGGGAAGTAAGCGATTTTGTGATTGTTACGAGGTTCTAACCAAGAGAAAACGGGAGCGTTTTCGTATGCGATTTCGTGACGAATTAAAAGTTCCTAATCAAGGGAGGATTATTTAGTCTCACCTGTGTGCTTCGGTAATTCGGTTTTTGAATCTCTGCGTGTTAATCTAACTTATCAGACACAGTTCCTGCATTTTCGTCAGCATCTACAGTACAGTTCCACAGCATGTGCCGATAGTCCGTTTATCTAGGTAGCGTAGTTTTCCATGGTCCTTAGTATGGATAGGGATTGTGATTACTGTGTGCCATGCGAGCCAAACTGGTGACACTTAGCTCTCAACTCCAGGCTGTGACGGCTTCGGTTGCACAGCTTGAAGCTGCAGTCGATGTGGGCCAGCTGTGGGGATCCAACGGACGTCCAGCACGTCAGTGGCCTCCGATCGGTCCTCACAGGTGGCCAGACCTGTTACTGCTCGAACCTATGGTCGAGTGGGAGGTCGTCTTGGGGCGTGGCAGGTGGCGGGCCTCCCCGGTTAGTCTGACAAACAGGTTCCAGGTGCTGTCTGTGCTTGACACTGTCGCTCAGCCAGATGCAGTAGCCTGTCCTGTTTCAAAAGAAGCCTCTCAGCCTGCAAAATCCGGGCTATCACAGAGGGTGGAATTGTTGATAGTTGCAGCTCCAATGTCAGGCGCGTTGTGGGGCCCCATAGGGACATGACTGCCAAGAAGGGGAAGAAAGCCAATGCCCACTCCGTGTGCATACTGAGTGGAGTCATTCCAGACGTGGACTAGGTCTCCCGGATGCCATGAAGAGCTCAGGGTGCAGCCAACTGCAGGTGGTGGCTCACGTTGGTACAAATGATGTGTGTCACTTTGGATCAGAAGAGATTCTCTCTGGTTTCGAGCGGCTATCAGAAATGGTAAAGGCTGCCACTCTTGCTTCCTAGATGAAAGCAGAGCTGACCATTTGCAACATAGTCGACAGGACCGATTGCGGACTTCTGGTACAGAGCCGGGTAGAGGGTCTGAATCAGAGGCTCAGACGGTTCAGCGACCGTGTAGGCTGCAGATTCCTCGACCTGCGGCATAGGATGGTTGGGTTTCGGGTTCCGCTGAAAAGATCATGAATCCACTACACTCAGGAGGCGGCTAAACGGGTAGCAGGGGCTGTGTGGCGTGGACTGGGTGGTTTTTTTAGGTTAGAAGGTCTCACGAAAACACAAAACGGGTTTCAGTCACAAAGGGTGCAGGCTGAACACAGGAAGAACGTAGATACAAGAACCGTCGGTATAACAGCAGCAAATTGCCGTAGCTATATTAGGAAACTACCAGAGCTCCAAGTGCTAATAGAAAGTACTGATGCTCAAATCGTTATAGGCACTGAAAGCTGGCTAAAGCCGGAGATAAATCCAGCCGAAATTTTTGCGACAAACTCAACACTCTTCCGAAAGGATAGGCTAAACACAGTCGGTGTTGGCGTGTTTGTTGCTGTTGGAAGTAGTTTACCTTGTCGCGAGATTGAAATAGATAGTCCCTGTGAGTTCGTATGGGCAGAGGTCATTCTTGGCAACCGGAGTGAACTAAAAATTGGATCATTCTACCGACCTCCTAATTCAGAGGATACAACTGCTGAAAGGTTCAAAGAAAACTTGAGTTTGATTTCAAACGCGTACCCGACTCATACAATTATAGTTGGTGGGAATTTTAATTTACCCTCGATATTTTGACAAAAATAAGTGTTTAAATCCGGAGTTACGTATGAAACATCAACCGAAATTGTGCTAAACGCATTCTCTGAAAATTATTTCGAGCAATTAGTTCATGAGCCCACATGAATAGTAAACGGTTGTGAAAACACACTTGACCCTTAGCAACAAATAATCCTGAGCTAATAACGGATACAAGGATTAGTCAACACAGGGTTGTCGTAGCGAGACTGAATATTGTTGCCTCGAAATCGTCCAAAAGTAAACGAAAAATATACCTATTCAAAAAAGCAAAAAAATTTACTTGACGCCTTTCTGAGAGGCAATCTTCACTCCTTCCAAATTAACAATGTAGGTGTAGACCATATGGGACTTGAATTCAAAGAAATAGTATCGGCAGCAATTGAGTGATTTATATCAAATAAATTAACAAACGACGGAGCTGATCCTCCTTGATACACAAGACGGGCCATAACACTGTTGCAGAAACGGCGAAAAAAATGTGCCAAATTTAAACGGACGCAAAATCTCCAACATTGGCGATCTTTTACAGAAGCTCGAAATTTAGAGCAGACTTCAATGCGAGAGCCGGCCGGAGTGGCCGAGCGGTTCTAGGCGTTTCGTCCTGGAACCGCGCGACCGCTACGGTCGCGGGTTCAAATCCTGCCTCGGGCATGGATGTGTGTGATGTCCTTAGGTTAGTTAGGTTTAAGTAGTTCTAAGTTCTAGGGGACTGATGACCTCAGAAGTTAAGTCACATAGTGCTCAAAGCCATTTTTTTCAATGCCAGATGCTTATAACAGTTTCCACAACGAAACTTTGTCTTGAAACCTGGCAGAAAATCAAAAGAGAGTATGGTCATATATGAAGTATGCTAGCGGCAAGACACAAGCAATGTGCGATAGTAATTGAGATACTATCCAAGACGGTGCTGTCAAAGCACAGTTATTAAAGACAGCCTTCCAAAATTCGTTCACCAAAGAAGGCGAAGTAAATATTCCAGAATTCGAATCAAAAACAGCTGCCAACGTGAGTAATGTAGAAGTAGATAACATGTAGAAGTACATATCCCCGGACTAGTGAAGCAACTTAAATCACTCAACAAAAGCAAGTCTTCCGGCCCAAGTAGCATAGCAGTTAGGATACTTTCAGAGTATGCTGATGCAATAGCTCCATACTTAACGATCTACAACCGTTCGCTCGGTGAATGACCCGTACCGAAAGACTAGAAAGTTTCGTAGGTCACACCAATATTCAAGAAAGGTAGTAAATTACAGGCCCTTATCAGTAACGTCGATATGCAACAGGATTTTGGAACGCATGCTGTGTTCGAAAATTATGAATTACTTTGACGAAAACGGCCTATTGACACACAATCAACACGGATTTAGAATACATCGTTCTTGTGAAACACAACTAACTCTTTACTTGCACGAAGTGTTGAGTGGTATTGACAAGGGATTTCAAATGATTCCGTATTTCTGGATTTCCAGAAGGCTTTTGACACTGCACCACACAAGCGGTTTGTGGTGAAATTGCGTGCTTATGGAATATCGTCTCAGTTATGTAACTAGATTCGTGATTTCCTGTCAGAGAGGTCAAAGTTCATAGTAACTGACGGAAAGGCATCGAGTAAAACGGAAGTGGTTTCTGGCGTTCCCCCAGGTAGTGTTATAGGACTTCTGCTGTTCCTTATCTATATAAATGATTTGAGAGACAATCTGAAAGTCCATCTTAGGTTGTTTGCAGATGCCGCTGTCGTTTACCGACTAGTAAAGTCACCAGAAGATCAAAACAAATTGCAAAACGATTTAGAAAAGACATGGTGCGAAAATTGGCAGGTGACCCTAAATAACGAAAATTGCGAGGTCATCCACATGAGTGCTTAATCCAATCCGTTAAACTTCGATTACACGATAAATCAGTCAAATCTAAAGGCCGTAAATTCAACTAAATACCTGTGAATTATAATTACGGACTACTTAAATTGGAAGGAACACATGTAAAATGTTGTGGGGAAGGCTAAACAAATATTGTGTTTTATTGGCAGGACATCTAGAAACTGTAACAGATCTAATGAGGAGTCTGCCTACCCGACGCTTGTCCATTCTCTTTTAGAATACTGCTGCTCGTTGTGGGATCCTTACCAGATAGGATTGACGGAGTACATGGAAAAAGTTCAGAGAAGGTGAGCATGTATTGTATTATCGCGAAATAGGGGAGAGAGTGTCACTGAAATGATACATGATTAGGAGTGGACATCGTGAAAACAAAAGCATTTTTCGTTGCGGAGGAATCTTCCCAAGAAATTTCAGTCACTAACTTTCGGCTCAGAATGCGAAAATATTTTGTTGACACCGATCTACATATGGAGAAACGATCACCACAATAAAATAAGTGAAATCAGAGCTCACACGGGAAGATATAGGTGTTCGTTTTTTCCCCTTACTACACGAGATTGGAATAATAGAGAATTGTGAAGGTGGTTCGATGAACCCTCTGCCAGGCACTTAAATGTGATTTGCAGAGTATCCATGTAGATGCACACGTACATGCGGCACTTTCGCATTTTTCCCCTCTTCCCTCTCTTCACGCTCAGACAGATCCGAGTGGCAGTGGGGGGGGGGGGGGGGGAGGGGGGAGTGTGAAGCGAGGCCAAGAGCTTCGTCAATCGTACCCGGGAACAGCCTGCTAACCAAAATCTTGGCTGCCCTGAGTTAAATTGATGCTAATGGTGGATCATCCCTTGTAGCCATGTTGGGCAGACTGAATTGATAAAGTAAGAACTTGGGCAACTTCATCACGGTGTTGTCGTGAGTATATAGAAATACGATACCTCCTTTCTGCTATTCTGTCACATCTCAAATCGATTCATCTTACTACACTGATTCCATTGAATGGGCTAGCATATACACACCACTTCACTGGCATGATGTATCGCCTGATACCAGTACTACACTGCCTACAACGCATCAAAGCGGCCAGCGTGCTATTTAAAGGAGCCAATAACATTTTATCTGCTAATGTTATCTGACCTTGAATGTATTATGAATCTGGCACTGTTTGCCCCCATTTATGACCGCTTAGCAAGTTAGTGAGTGTTTTCCTGAGGCAGAGGTCGGTCTCAGTATTGGTATTTAGTTCAATAAATTCGTTTTAGGCAGGATCTCAACAAAGAGGTCGACATGAGTCCACAGCATACGCGTTGTTTTCTGGTTGTAGTGTGGAACCTGCAGTTTTGTAGCCTTTACAGCAACGACATGGTTAACTAGCTCCAGGAACAACAGCCTAGACCATTGCAAGAGCAGCGAGGGCACAGAGCCTTGTTATTCTTCAGGTGAGCACACCACCCAATGAAACAACAGACTGCTCTCTATATGACTCTACGTTCACACTCTCCTGGTAACCTGTCCTCAGTTGTGTCAGTCTGGTATTGTTATGGTCATCTTCGGTTGGCTTGTATTTATCGCTTATGCTAAACCCTTGGTCGAACTCATTTTAGTTATTCAGATTTTTTGTTTACGGCACTGTTCACAGCTCTTTGCGCCACCAAAGATGTATAGTTGCCACTTACCTGAAATGTAGACTCTAAGACGAAAAAAAAGAACGACGCGCCACAAAGGAATTATCCAAATGGAATGGAAATCGGTAGATGTGATATACAGAAAAACTAATTTCAGAAAATTTGGATTATTCCTTCAAGAGAAAGAGCTTCACATATTAAGCAAGCCAACAGCGCGTCTGTCCACGTCTGACCTTTATGAATGCAGATATTCGCCTTGGCATTGATTGACAGAGTTCTTCGATGTCCCCCCTGAGGGATGTCATGCCAAATTCTGCCCAACTGGCGCATTATATTGTCTAAAGCCCGAGGTGCTTGGATGGCCCTGCTCATTAAGTTCCAAACTTTCTCAACTGGAGAAAGATCCGACGACCTTGCTGTGCAAGGTTGGGTTTGGCAACAGAAGAAACTCTCGCCATGTGCGTGCCGGTGTTATCTTGTTGAAATGTACGCCCAGCTTGCCATGAAGGTTAACAAAACAGAAAGTAGAATATCATCGAGATACCTCTGTGCTGTAAGGGTGCCACAGGTGACAACCAAGGGGGTCCTGCTAAGAAAAGCGATGACACACCAGGCCATCACTCTTGGTTGTCAGGTGGTGGTGTGGATGACAGTCAGGCTGGTATCCCACCATTGTCCGGGGCATCTCCAGTAGCATCTTCACTGGTCGTTGGGGCTGAATTCGAAGTAGGACTCACCACTGAAGACAAGTCTTCTGCAGTCAATGAGATTCCAGACCAAAGACGTGTATAGAGACATCAACTTGATGTCGCCAACAGCACAGCCCGACAACCAAAAATGACGGCCTGGGGCACCATTCTTTTCGCAGCAGGATGTTAGTTTTTTTTGTTTTTTTTTTTTGTCATCCGCGGCACCCTTGTAGCACAGAGGTACCTTGACGATACTCTACGCTCCGCTTTGTTGTCCTTCATGGAAAGCCGTCCTGGGCTTAGATTTCAGAAAGGCAATGACCGCCCACACACGGCGAGAGCTTCTACTGTTGCCAAACCCAACCTTGCACACCAATAGGATGCCATCACCATTTAACCAAAAGGCAGAGGTGCAGGCCATCAGGAAAAATTACAGCTGTAGTGTACCCTTACTACAGCTGTTCACAGTGCCAGCACAGCAAGGCCATTTTGGTAGATGTTACAAGGTCATATCAGTCAATCACGCACTACTGAAACGGTTGCTGCCTCTCGTCAGGGACCACACGTTTGTCTGGAATCTCAACAGATAACCTCCATTGTGTCTGCACCTGTAGTACGGCTGTCGGCATCGCTGAGGCACGCAAGCCACACCATCGACAGCAGGATCCATGGTTCTAGTCTAGATATAGAGCACAATATCTGAGGATGAGAGTCTCAAATTTATAGCGGAGGTCCTCGCTCTCGCATGGCAGGATGGTGGCTGCCGCAGACTGAGGGGCTCAATGTCTATCGAACGTACTCCCATCTGGGCAGCATCGTTGGTTGTAATCTGTAAACATAAACTCTTTGCTATATCTTCGTTAGTTTTAAGCGTTTCAATTTCCTATGCAGATTTATGTTTTGAAGTATATATAGTTGCAACTCTGTTAATACTTTGGTAAAACACCAAGAAACCAAATAAGCTTCATTTTAACTACAACTGTAATTTAACATTGTGAACAGACGATCTCTCGGTCACTAGGTGGCAGATGAAATGTAGATGTTCTATGAGGCATGTTTCTTAAGTAAGGTCCGTTTGAACATAAGTACACACCGAAAGGTTACTTCGAAAAAGTAAATTTATTTTCATAAAGTACATACTTCACTCTATTTTCCGAAATTTACCAAGTTTGTTGATACACTTATCATACTTCTCAACCAATTTTAAAATACCATCTTCATAAAAACTTGCCACCTTCTCTGATAACCAATAGTTCACTGCAGTTTTCACGTCGTCATCGTTGCAACGGTTGCCACTGAGGTGTTGTTTGAGGTGGAAGAACAAATGGTAATCGCTCGGCGCAAGATCAGGACTGTAGGGTGGGTGGTCTATAACTTCCCTGCCAAAACTGTCCAATAAATCGCGGGTCTGACCGGCAGTGTGAGGTCTAGCATTGTCATGGAGAAGGATAATTCCATTTGTCAGCATACCGCGTCTTTTGTTTTGAATCGCTCTGCGTAGCTTTCTCAGGGTTTGACAGTATGCTTCTGCATTGATAGTGGTGCCTCGTTGCATGAAGTTGACCAACAAAACACCATGCCCATCCCAAAACAGGCCATGATTTTGCGCTGGGACAGAACCTGTTTTGCCTTCACCTTTACAGGCGAGTATGTGTGTCTCCATTCCATGTGCTCTGTTGCTTCGATTTGGGCGTGATATGCGAAACCCATATTTCGTCTCCAGTTACGATCTGACTCAGAAAGCCATTGCCTTTTTCGTGATAACGAGTCAAGAACTTCATCGCATACTCAAATCATTGGTTTTTGTTGTCCTCTGTTACGGGACCCAACGGGAGCACAGTTCCCTAAACTTTAGGTGTTCAGAAACAATGTTGTAAAGCACTGATCTCGATACGTCAGGAAATTCGTTTGAGAAACCTGTTATTGTGAAGCACCTGTGCTCACGAATCATCGCTTCAACTGAAGGCACCAAATCGTCTGTAATCAAAGAAGGGCGACCGGAGCGGACCTCACCATGGACGTTGTCACGGCCATCTTTGAATTCTAGTACCCACTTAAGCACTTTGCTTTCACTCACAATAGTATCACCGTACACTTCGCAAATCTGTCGATGAATTTCTGCAGCAGACAGGTTCCTTGCTGACAAAAACCGTATCACTGAGCGAACCTCACACGTGGTGGGCGAATTGATAGTCTTAAACATTTTGAAAGCACAGAACAGAACCGTACAGGTTAGCTGCAGAGCTGAAACTGAGCACACTTGTTCCCCAGGCATGCCGGTACACGCCGCACGCCCTCGTTACGGTATCCGCGCGAACTAAGGTCTATAACAAAACAGACCTTACTTCAAAAACACGCCTCGTATGTGTGTCGTCTTTGTCGTGACATATGAAGTTTGACTTATTTGCACAAAAGCAATTATGTCTCAGTGTGACGCTGGTCGTTTCAGACATGTACAGCTTGTAATTATACACTACTTTGATGTAGAGCGCTGGTCCCTAAACACAGAACTTCGGTTTCCCTGCGGATTCCTGCCATATGTATCGCCTGCAGTGTTGTAGATGGGAAAGAGTATCTACATATACGTCTACGTGTACAAAGATACTCCACATGTCGCCATACGTTGCACAGCGGAGGGTACCTTGTACCACTACTATGTAGTTACTTGTTTCCCTGTTCCACTCGCAAATGAAGCGAGGGAGAAACGATTGTCTGTATGCCTCCGTACGAGCCCTAATTTATCTTATCTTTATTTCGTGGTCCTTACGTGAAATACAAGTTGTTGGTAGTAGAATCATTCTGCAGTCAGCTGGAACTGATACGTCCCTAAATTTTCTCAATAATACTTCGCGAAAAGAGCGTCGTCTTCCCTCCATTGACACCTATGTGAGGTATCTGATCGAACCAACCGGTAACAGATTTAGGAGCACGTCATTAAAATGCTTCGATATCCCCCTGTAATCCGTCCGAAAGGACAGATACCATCTTCATATAGTTAAGGCTAACCGGCCATTGACCTCCTTCTTCTGTGCGGATGCACACGTATTGCCCGAACTCTTGCAGGAATCGGCAAGATTATCTGCCGCGAGTAATGAGTGTAATGGGCAGGGGCACTACAAATGTAGTGTGTGGACAATAATTTCGAAATGTGGGTCTCACGGGAAGCGTGCCAGAGATAAGTCCTTGCAGTCTCACTGTTCTCTGCGTTCTCAGTGACTCAGACGGATAGAGCGTCTACCATGTAAGCAGGAGATCCCGAGTTCGAGTCCCGGTCGGTGTACACATTTTCAACTGTTCCCGTTGGTATTTATCAACCTCTGTAAGCAGCTAAACGTCTGGTTATCACTGTAATTTCATTCAAGTCCTACAGTAGTGAATAAGGTCGTGGTTTAGTGTAGTTTCACATATAGCTACATGCTTTATTTCCATCTTAGCGTTGTTGATACATTCTAGGACTTTCTTATGAACGTAATACACGTATGTCATGCAATAATCGATGTGTTTTTAACATTTAAATCTGATTACAGAACGAAGGATGAAGTATTTATAAATATTGGCTGTTTATTTCCGAATATGTGGTGATTTCCGAGTATGTCGTTATGAAGGAATCTAATGTGACAGCTTACATAACTGCAAGTGAAACGAGGAGCAATAGCATTCATATTGTCTTGTGACAAATGTTTCGCGGGTAACACTCTTCTCACAAGATTTTCTGCGAACCAGTGGCACCTCTGATTAATGTATTTGTGCCGCTAACAACATGTGTGAGCTGTCATCCCCGCGAGAGAGGGCCGCATCAGACACTAACGAAAGTCGATAGCAGTTCCCGCAGTTGTTGATATTGCGTGTGACGCCAAAAGGACGTCATATTTGCAAGCACTCAAGCACTCCGTCTTCAGGCCACGAGTGGCCTCCGGGACCATGCGACCGCCGTGTCATCCTTAGTGGAGGATGCGGATAGGAGGGGCGTGGGGTCAGCACACCGCTCTCCCGGTCGTTATGATGGTATTCTTGACCGAAGCCGCTACTATTCGGCCGAGTAGCTCGTCAATTAGCATCACGAGGCTGAGTGCACCCCGAAAAATGGCAACAGCGCATGGCGGCCTGGATGGTCACCCATCCAAGTGCCGATCACGCCCGACAGCGCTTAACTTCGGTGATCTCACGGGTATCGGTGTGTCCACTGCGGCAAAGCCGTTGCCTCATATTTGCAAGGAGTGTTGTGAAATGAGTGTTGCCCCTTTCTGGACAGCTACGGAATCGTAAATTGTTTCCTGATACGAACAACTGTCCTATCTTCATAGCCCAGGAAAATTAGCCGAAAAAAGGCCACGTTGGCCACTACATATGTTCCGGCTGGACATAATTTTAATCGCCGTTAGGCATCCCAAATAAGAGTTAAATGTGTATGTGACGCTTTCTGGCTTGTGATGGACTTCCGAGGGGTGAAAAACCGAGAAATTTTTGGATTTTTTTCAGTTTTGCGCTTACATCTCGAAAAATGATACATCCTAAAGAAAATGACCAAAACACCAGAACGAAAGAGTATAAAGTTTCGCGTAGAAGACCTATTTAAAAGTTAAAATCTGTGCAACCGCTTAGCCACAATCTATTGCCAAAACTCGGCAATTTTTACAACTTAGAGGAAAAGTGAGTTACGCCAATGTTAAAACGCCTTTAATTGAAAAAACGGCTACTCTAAACGAAAAATGTCATGCGTGAAAGTTGCTGAGTATCAAATTCTGCATAAAAGAGCACCTAAATTTTAAAATTTATTCATTTCTTTGCGAATATACAAATAAAAGCCATGAAAGTATTTGTAGCGCTAAATGTCTGCTAAGACTTTTTAGTGAAGTCAACTTATTTTTGATACCCAACTCACGCCTATTCGTGCAAATATTCAAATTTAAGGGCAGTTTGGTTAGGTATATACGTAAATAGTTAGCTCTATGTCTTAATTTAATTATTCAAATAGGTAATTGAGCGTTTTGTGTTAAGGGGGGTGACGGGGGGGGGAGGGGGGGGGAATGTGGGAAATATTCAAGGGAAAAACTTTCCTCTTCCTGGGGAAGAACCGAGTAGTAACCCTACGAACCGTGAAGTGTACAGTCAAGATGAATAGTGAACGAGTCGATGTCACTCCTGATAAAATTTTCCATCGAATCACTTTCCGTATGAAGTCACCACAATAGCTCGAGTCATACTTTGCCTTTGCGTTCATCCCATATCCATTAACTCTTTTTGATGACGACGGTACACTGTGAAACGCAATAAAAACAGACCTCTTTAAACTGCTCCATCTAGTCAATAGTAAAATCACGAGTAACACAGACTTCGTCCACTTAATTAGGTAGGTTCGTGATTAAATTGTCCTTAAAATCGAATATTTGGACGAATGTGGATGATTTGTGGTTCAAAAGTAATTTGTTTCACAAAAAAGTCTTAACAGGATTTTAGCGCTACGAGTACTTTTTCGCTTTAGTTTGTGTCTTTGCACAGAGATGAACGAATATTAAAATTTAGAATCTCTCGTAACTCATAATTTAATGCTCTAGAACTGATGACACTTTTCATTTATACCACACAAAGACTATCTAGAAACATTAAAACTTCCACAGAAGTTAAAAGCATAAAACTTACAATAGAGTAACCGTTTTACAGTTAGAAGCCTTGTAACACGAGAATAACTAACTTTTCCATCAATGTGGTAGAAACTGCCGATTTTTGACGATCGATTGTGAGTAAACAGATGCTCTGACTTTAAATTTTAAGTAGGCCTTTCTAAGTGAAATTTTACGCTTTTTCATTTTGGTGTTTTGGAAATGTTCTATAAGGTGCATCTTTTTCGATCTTCAACAGTTTTACACAAGCCAGAAATCGTCTCAGAACTCATTTATTTCTGATTTGGAATGCCTTGCGGCGATTAAAATTACTAGAGGCGTTCCATAAGTAACGCAATACGTTTATTTTCTCGGTCAGTTTCGATTTAAAAAATACGGAATTTGTTGCGAGACATCGTGGAATATTCCTGCTTCATTTACTGCAGTTTCATGAAGTTCCGGTAGGTGACGGCGCTATATGTAGACTTCAAAATGGCGTCTGTAACCGAGGGCCGGCCGGAGTGGCCGAGCGGTTCTAGGCGCTACAGTCTGGAACCGCGCGACCGCTACGGTCGCAGGTTCAAATCCTGCCTCGGGCATGGATGTGTCTGATGTCCTTAGGTTAGTTAGGTTTAAGTAGTTCTAAGTTCTAGAGGACTGATGACCTCAGAAGTCCATAGTCTTCAGAGCCATTTCAACCATTTTGTAACCGAGGTGCATCTCAAGCAGAGAGCTATCACAGAGGTTGTCTTGGTGAAAACCAGAGCATCGCAGATATTGATAGGCGCTTGCAGAACGACCACGGAGACCAGGCAGTGAACAAAAGCACGGTGAATCGTTGGGCGAAGCGTCAGTCATCATCGCAAGACGGTCGCGCAAACCTGCCCGATCTATCCCACGTGCCGGCCGGCCGCACACCTGCCATGCTGAATTGCGGACGCACTAATTAGAGGTGATGGATGGATAACGATCAAACGCCTTGCTCCTCAACTGGACTTCTCTGTTGGTATTGCTCACACACTCGTCCGATGGGGTACTCAATGGTGTGTGCCCGCTGAGATCCTCGCTGCCTAGGATCATCTGTGTGGTATTGCTTGGGCGTTACGCGGCTGATTGCGAGAATTTTTTGCCGAGCATCGTTACAGGTCATGAAACAATGTTCATCACTTCGAACCGGAAACAAAATGGCAATCAATCGAGTGGCGCCACGTGACCTCTCAATGAAGGAAAAGTTCAAAGCCGCATCCACAGCCGATAAAGTCATGGCAACGGTTTTCTGGGATTTGGAAGGGGTTATTCTGTTTGATGGCTCCCTCATCGTGCTACGATCAACTATGAAGGGTGTTGGGCTACCCTCAGGAAACTGAAGAAACCTCTTCAGCCTGTTCGTCGCCACAAAAATGCAAACTAACTTATCCTTCTCTGTCACAACATATGGCCTCACACAAATCTGCGCTCCCGAGAGGAGCACACGAAACTTCATTGGACTGTTGTTCCTTGTGGTGTGCGTACTGTAAGACCTTCGATACACACACCATCAGATTATTTGACTTGTCGCTCTAACGAAGTAGGCGAGTGTCAGCAATACGTCTCGTGGTCTTAACATAGCGTGTTTAGCTTCTGCCGTTAGGTCAGACAATAGAAATGCCACTTGCACGCTTAGAGTAGCAGATTGATGGTGACCAACTTAACACAGAACTTGATTAATTTTCACACACATTTATTAAAATAATAAAAAGCGTAGACATTACGCAACTTGATTCTGGATGCTGTTTACAATTGACAATCTGAACTTCCTTTGGTCTTGGTACGTTAGTCATATTCTCACATATCTCTGATACTTGACAAAGTGTCTGTTCATTTATCTTCATGGCTGTGTACAGAAATATGATAATCTTATTAGGCGCAGACTGAAACTTGACTACAGACTAATGCAGACTAAGACAGACAAATGCAGACTGACTAATCGGAGGTCTGTACACTCGTTATAATACCTCGGGCGTTCAGGTATCACTGCGCGAGTGTGATCCGCGAGGAGAAAAGGTTCTACGTTAGCAGCAATCTCATTGGCTGCATTACATATTAATATGCGGATCGGCGGAAGCAGAATTTGGTCTGTCTCTAAGGCAGCGCCATTTCGTAGTGCGGAGACGGACGAGCGCTGCGCCTGCGCTGTTGTGCTTAGCGGGGCGCGCTCTAGTAGGAAAGTTGTGTACGCGCTGACTACGCGGAACTATGTACACAACATTCCTCATCCAACCTACAGCCCGGATGTTGCACCTTCCCTTCCATGTGTTTGGTCCAATGAAGGACGCGCTCCGTGAGAAGCAGTACGTGGAAGATGGGGAGGATAATGATGCAGCAAACCGTTGGCTCCGACGTCGACCAGTAGAGTGGTAGCATGAGGGCATACAGTCTCTCCCAGTAAGGCGCCGAAAGGCCGACTCGCTGAGATTATGTTGAAAACAGGTTTTTCCACCCAAAATGGTAGGAAATAATATAGTATATTGGAATTCTGAGTAAAACCAATCTGCTTTCAGAAAAAATGTGTTGCATTACTCATTGAGCGCCCGTCGTATTTCCATTTCGTACATATTTATTGGCCAGCAGAAGTTTTAATTGGCTACACAGTTATTACAGCACTGCGCTTTGCCGGTGCTGCGGCCTTCGGCGTGCGTGCAGAGGGGCCGCCCGCAGCGATCGGGTTTCGCGGTGCGGCAGGCGGCAGGGCGGGCTGTAGCGTGCTACGTGCCGGCCGGCGCCGCCGCCTCCTGACACGGCGGCCTCGCGTGCTCCGCCCCCGGCCCCCAGCCCCCGGGCCCCAGCAGCCGCAACTGTGCGCCGCTTGCCTCACTGCGGCCCCTCGCTCCCACCTGTCTGTCTGTCACCGCCAGCCGCGCGCGCCCGCCCAGAGGTCGATAGCTCGCTCGCCGCCCAAGGTCGAGAACCCTGGATGACGTGCAACCTAAATACGGCCGCCGACCGCAGCGCGGTGCTGCGAACTTTCCGTAATGTGCCTGCGCGAGACGTAACTTATCGAGGGAAACTAATGCCTGTTCTCGCACCTCGTATTCTCCCTCTCGCGGCGCCCTTCTCGCTCTCTCATCCCCTTCTTCTTCGCGTTTCTTCCTTACTGCGCCCTTCGCCCTATCCGCATGTCTGCAACTCCTTCACTAACTGCGGGTAGTTGCGTTATACTCGATGCTCAACCAATGAGGCGCATCCATGACGTCATTCTCGCGGTGCTATTGGTCGGAATCTCCTAACGGGCGACGAATCACTTCGAAGGCCCAGCCTTCGTACATTTGCAAATGTGTCTGACGTCTTTCTCTTGACTAATATAGTCGAAGCAGAGAGACGTCAGTCTCCTGTTACACTGACCTACTGCAGATCGATTTATTCCTACGACAATCAGTCCGAAACTAATGCCTCCCAATTACTTTCATGGTAACTATAACACATACAGAAAGCACAATAGCTCCGTTAAATAGAGCAAGGTTTCATCTACATACAGTCAGTTTTGTACCTATTTTGTCCAAAAAGTTTCGAGACTGGATAAATAATAAATAGACAAATGTTGAGATGGTGGTTTTAACGCTTGAGATGCTGTAAATAGGCCCCCTCCACTTGAGTACAACACATAGAACGTTCGTACAGCCATGTAAAACTGTCAGAAAAGTCTCTCTTTGGGAAGTTGTTCATCTCGCACACCAGACTGACTTGAATGTCGATCATGTCGTCAAAGCAGTGTCCCTCCACGTGAATTTACGAACTTTGTCATTTTGTAATGGTTCTTTCTAGAAAAGAATTGTCCACGTTTTGAATTTCAATCAAGTCGTGACAGGCGTTCACACGTCCTTAATTTTTTTGACATACACTGTATTTGCGTGTGATATTCCCATTGGGATGGGAGATATCAATTGGCGATGGGGTTTAAAGAACTTTTTCCATTCAATGCATATTGTTCCAGGTAGCCATTAAGGACATGTAGGGCTGTTCCACCATGGCGACTGTCAACAATTCAGTGGACTTAACCCATCCCGTGCTCATAATGTCACAACGGATGCGGCACACTGCAGGGGTCGCCCACTGCTGAGCTGGAAACCCTTACTGTTTTCAAGATTTTCTTCCGAGGGGATCCGTAGCCTCTAAATGTTTAATAAAAAGATACATTGTCCGTTGTAGACTGTATTGTGCTTTATTAAAACCGTGCTGTTAGCTAACTTAGGCCGTGAGCCAATATCAAGCACCTGAAATAAACCAGCGTGGCAGAGCCTCACATGTCTGCATAGATCGTCATGTACAAATACAGCAATCCATAACTCAAATTAACGTAAGCAGATTTGCGGTGCAGTAACATTACTTACATCTGCTATGTTACGTACTACGTATCGTATTCATCACATTCTTTTATGTCACATACATAAAACCAGAGTAGTACTTAATCGTAACACACACTAAGTGCTACAGCCTCACAACTAAAACAGCTGCTACGGTGTTGTCACAGGTGCACTTACGCCCAAACGGTGTAAACCTATCGATAGCTGTGTGTAATTACATTACATTTACTGCTGGCGTGCCAAACTTACTTGAATTGTTGCGTACTCGGTAATCGGTGACCAAAGATCACTTAAGGGCACATATATTCTTTACAGCAGAATCCTCGTACAGGGACCAAATTGTTGCAAATATGCTTTGACTGCACGCTCTGTTATTTGATTTTAATGTACTGCAAAGAATATAAATGCCCTTAAGTGATCTTTGGTCACCGATTACTGAGTACACAATAATTCAACTTAGTCTGGCACGCCAGCAATAAATGTAATATAACTGCACATAGCTATCGATAGGTTTACAATGTTTGGAAGTAAGTGCGTCTTGGACGACATCGTAGCAGCTGATTTAGTTGTGAGGCTGCAGCACTTAGAGTATGTTACGATGAAGTACGACTTCTAGTTTCATGTATGTGACATGAAAGAATGTGATGAGCACGTTGTGTAATATATGACATAGCAAAAATAAGTAATGTCACTGCACTGTAAATCTGGTTACGTGAATTTGAGTTATGGAACGCTTTACTTATACATGGCGACCTACGCAGACATGTGACGTTCTTCCACGTTGGTTTATTTCAGGTGCTTGGTTATGGTTCACGACCGAAATTAGCTAATAGCACGATTTTAATAAACCGCAATACAGCCTACAACGGACAATGCTTTCTCTTATTAACTTGACTGTTTTGACAGGATGCAGACCAAGTACCTGTGTGGCGTCGTTACACAAAGTAAAACTAATGTGTTGGCAGAAGAGCCAACACCGTGTTGCTAGAGGAGGCCGAAATGCACGCGTTTAAGCTCACGCAGACTGGCGTGAGGTCTGGAGCAATTAAAGGAGTTGAGTCTAATAAATAAAGTACGTAGTTGATGTAATACTTAACTTTAATCCATAATTGGAGAACATCGCTCTTGTTGATACATTAATAACAATCTCAATATAAACTGGTAATGGCGCCTTGCTAGGTCGTAGCCAATGACGTAGCTGAAGGCTATGCTAACTATCGTCTCGGCAAATGAGAGCGTATTTGTCAGTGATCCATCTCTGGCTAAGTCTGCTGTACAACTGGGGCGAGTGCTAGGACGTCTCTCTAGACCTGTCGTGTGGTGGCGCTCGGTCTGCAGTCACTGACAGTGGCGACATGCGGGTCCGACGTATACTAATGGACCGCGGCCGATTTAAAGGCTACCACCTAGCAAGTGTGGTGTCTGGCGGTGACACCACAAAAACAGTATTCAAGATTATTCAATTTATTGCTTAGAATACAAGTTGGTGCCATGTCTTCTGCAACTTCTCTGCGTAATTCGAAGGGGAATCCGCTGAATTAAATAGCAAACCAATGGCTGCCGAGGATGTTTCATCAGCTCCGAGCAGAAGTCGATGACACCCCACTGTGGCGGTGTACTGCCCGCTGCCGAGATGGGCACGTCCAAACATTAGCTCTGCCTCGATATGGTGATGAGTGCGACATGTGTTTGATTACAGGGAGTCCTCTATCCCTCCCAGATCACTGCCTGTGTTATCCCCTCAGGTGGACCGCGATGTCAGATGACATGACGTAGTGCTGAATGCTGAATCTGGCCCGTCATGTACCCTTGATGACTACACGAGACAAAGATTTACACCTCGCCTGGGCCCGTCAACGACGACATTGGACTGTTGGCGAATGAAAACATGTTGCCTGGTCGGATGAGTCTCGTTCAAATTGTATCGAGCTGATGGATATGTACGGGTCTGACGACAACCTCACGAATCCATGGACGCTGCATGTCAGCAGGGGACAGTTCCACCTTGTGGAGGCTCTGTAACGGTGTGGGGTGTGTCCATTTGGAATGATATGGGACCCGTGACACGTCTAGATACGACTCTGACAGGTGACACGTAAGTAAGCATCCTGTATGATAACCTTCATCCATTCACGTCCATCCAACACTACTTCAGACAATAGTCGAGTCCATGCGACGTCGTGTTACGGCACTTCTGCCTGCTACACGGTATTAGGCAGGTGTACCTGTTTCTTTAGCTCTTCAGTGTATAATTTTGGAACTTCTGTACTTGGATGAAATGCATGAAACTGAACAGCAGTTTCCCACTTTTGGTCATCCTGACTACTGTTTCCATTTGTGTTACTTCTTCCAGCCTAGGTTCGCTGTGAGAGGTCCCACTACTGCTAATCGCATAGCCGCACTCACTTCCACTGCGACTGTGAATACTACATAGTGTTACACACTCGTGTGTTTCAGTCAAATTTGATTCCTCTCCTAAGGCTTTCCATAGCAGCTTGTTGTAATTTTTAGCTGCTTCTTCGCTTCTCTTTTGCGGCTGTGCATTAATACTTTCTTATTGGTTCTTGAATGTGAGAAGTGTCTGTACTTCTTCGACTTCTGCAACTGGTATCAGTGTCGTAGTATTGGATCCCATGCTAAGTTTCTGAACTTCCTTTTTCTCATGATTGTAATTTGCTAAGTGATTTTTTGCATCTTCTGTCCTTTTATCGATACGCTCCTCTATCTATCAGCCCTTTTCTCTACCTCTTCTTGCATTTCTGCAAGTTCAACTGGTTCTGATGCAGACCCAAAAGCTGCTCCAGTCCATTCTCCATGTTTTCTACTCTACTGCAAATTTTTGCGATCGCCTCGCGATTTTCCATAGCTGCTTTCTCACGAACAGTTTTCCTTTTCATTGATACCTTCTTTCCTTCTTGTGCTTTGGTCTTTGCCTCCTGAGCGATTTTCTTAGTTTCTTCCCTCAGTTTCCGAATTTCCTTGGTAACTTAACTTTGTATTTTTTCCGCCATGTCCTTCCCTTTTTTCACATTGCTTGTATCTTTTTTCCCATAACTTTGATTTCTTTCCGGATTGCTTTCAAAAATTCTGTACTGTTGTGGTGTTACCTTGTCTTCCAATTTTTTTATTAACACTGTATTATCCTGCTATCTGTCACATTACCTTGGTTATCACTACCGATCGGACTTGACAGTTCCACGGAATAAAGTATCCGTTTCTCTCCTGAATCATAAATAGCTGTAATTTTAACCTGTTCCACAACCCTATCTGTTTTACTTTTACCCTCCCACCGGAGGTTCGAGTCCTCCCTCGGGCATGGGTGTGTGTATTGTTCTTAGCATAAGTTAGTATAAGTAGTGTGTAAGTATAGGGACTGATGACCTCAGCAGTTTGGTCACTAAGGAAATCACACACATTTGAACTTTTTTTTTTTTTACTTTTACACAGATCTCGTTAAAGTTTTACTTCATATGACATTCAAAATTAGATAATGAGTACAATGTGAAACCCAGCTAACAGAACCTCATTACAATTAATATCTATTCTCATCATAAAGCGTCATGTAGCCCCTCAACATAGAAACCATCCAAAATATTGCAACGACAGTAGACAGACGTGGAATAAAGCCCATGAAAGCAGAGACATGAAGCTGAAAAAATTACATATGTTAATTATTCACGCCAGCAAAGTGCTATAAATTATTGTGGTTCTATGTATTTACCCTTGCCAACTCACAGTTTACGCAAAAGACAATACCTGATTATTTTACAGAATTTCTGGTACTGGGACGATCAAGGCAGGGCCTGTCAATTTATTCAAAACCCCGTGTGTGTTTGAAATGCTTACCCTAACGCAGGAAATTGATTAAGAGCCATACAGACCTTTAAGACCCAAACTGAAATTACTGTGCGCAATGGAATGTTTAACGTGAAGAATTTATGGCGGTCACTGTGGATCCTAATTTGGTGAATTGTATAATACTGAATATCATATTAAGTGAAGGTGTTAACGCCCGCATCTCGTGGTCGTGCGGTAGCTTTCTCGCTTCCCACGCACGGGTTCCCGGGTTCGATTCCCGGCGGGGTCAGGGATTTTCTCTGCCTCGTGATGTCTGGGTGTTGTGTGCTGTCCTTAGGTTAGTTAGGTTTAAGTAGTTCTAAGTTCTAGGGGACTGATGACCATAGATGTTAAGTCCCATAGTGCTCAGAGCCATTTGAACCATTTTTTTGAAGGTGTTAACAGAAACAGGTCTTAAATGAACTCATTAATTTATTCAACTAAAACACAATATGAAACGCATCTGACTGTGAGAGAACTTCAACTGATAATACAAATATGCTCTACATGAATTACACCAAGTGAATCTCCTTGTTTTCAAGAGTTACTTGAAGCTCAATGAAAATGTACCCTTTAGATACAATAGACGTTAAAATAAATTACTCAGAAGCATCTCATTTAACGAATACAGTGTCTGTTGGCCTGACAGTAAGACTGAGGAACACTTCCATCTACTGAAGCAATGCTGGACATGATACAGATAACTGCAATGATCTTACTAAATGCCGATCAAATGCGATCCTAAGATGCTAGTGCAGCTAATAATGCTCACTATAACTAATCAGCGTAAGACCTGCAGAGCGCTGCCATTGCGTTTGTGTCTCTGACGCACTGGTTGAGGGTCATGGTTCTGCTGAGATGAACTCTGGTTCCCGATTGGCTGCTAAGAGGCACACCACATGCACACGATCTGCCCTCCTCTCTGTCTCTAGACGATTTCAGTCTGCCCTCATCTCCCAATCTGGACGAACTCTAAATTTTTTAACTGAATCATACAGCCATCTCTTTCTTCATGTAAGGTAGGACCTCCAATCACTGAATGACACTTAGTCGGCCAATGGCCAATAGCTTCTTCCACAAGTATCGAGCTAAGAAAAATGCATTACGACAAAATCCAATGTCTTAAAAAGATCCACCCTCTTTTTTTTTTAAAAAAAAAAAAAAAAAAAAAAAAAAAAAAAGAAGACTGCTGCTTATGGTCCAACTTCCTAACATCACTAGCCTTTTTACCAATCACGCATTTTTGCGCCCAGCAATGAACATCACATCAGAGGTCCTCAGGAAGTAAAAAACTGCTTCTCAGGGTAGGCCTTACATTTCGGCATGCCGTGTTGTTTTAGGAATGCGTAATATTGATATCTGCTGAAGGCTCTCTTCAGAACACGGGAAAGCGCAGGGACTCAACTGATAAATTGCCTCCCGTCACCACTGCTTGTTCTCTAGGCTGGAGATCAGTCGTAAATGTCCAATACAACCGGTTTTGCCTCGTGATGACTGGGTGTTGTGTGCTGTCCTTAGGTTAGTTAGGTTTAAGTAGTGTTAAGTTCTAGGGGACTGATGACCATAGATGTTAAGTCCCATAGTGCTCAGAGCCATTTGAACCATTTGAACCAGAACCGGTTTCCCAGCTCTCCCATGGCGAGGCTAGTTCGACGGAGACAACACCTTACTTTGACTGTTGTGACTGCCAGGGGCCCCGCTGGCTGTTCGGTCCTGCTCTTTTTGCTATGTCAGACACTGCCTTTCCTTCCCAGACCCAGCATGTGTCCTCTTCCCGCGCACTCTCAGAAAGTTAAAAGAAAAAGTAGAGCTGCAACATGTTAAATGTAGTTGAGATAATAAAGTTAGTTAGAAGTCAGTACGCACAGCCACTGCAATCCAGTTCGCTTTTCTAAAACATTATTATCATGTTCTGCTCTCTCTTTATCCTCTAAGTAGAGTGCGATTCTCATATTAAATGAAAATGGAGATGCCAAATGGCCTGCCACTGTTCATATTTAATAGAACGCAAACAAGAAACCCACTGATGATACTATAAGTTCAGCAAAACATATCTGGGAACGAAGGAAGAAGAAACTGTGTTTGTTCTCGCTCAAACCCATCCAAAAACAAATTTTTACCGATCCACAGTTTACACACCTCCAGGCGAGGACTTGGTTCGCATAGTGGTCCCAAAAGCCACTGGACGCTGACAGTAGGAGATGCTCTTGAAGAAATACTTCCAGGATGGTTGAAACTTGCTGTGGCCATTTTATTCCTTAGAAATCACGACTCTCTATTTCCTCTTCAGAGGCTGCGTGAAGGACCACACTTAACAGCACTAAACTGTTCGCTTTTCGAGACCACCAAGACTGACTGTTGACACCACCAGCACTATCACTTTCAAATTTTTGGAATCGACGTGACTGTAAATTGAATGCGGACTGGGCATCCTTCAACAACCGAAGGAGTCCACCTTGAAGGATTACTCCAGTCCCGAAAACAAACTTCAAACCCACATGAATTATGTGGATGAGTTGAACGTCCGCATCTTCATTAGTCTGGATTCTGGAACGTGATACAATTAAGGTATTGACGTGCAGACACTTCATATATTTGATCTGCTACATAATAATCTACAACTATTAAAAGTTGATAGCAGACGTTCTCTAATGTCAAAATTATTAATAGAATGCTCGTATGAGTAAGGATTGGGCTGTTATTTTGTAAATTCAGTCTGTATCTTGCAGTGTGCCTTTCTTTATTCCGTGTGTTATGGATAATTTCCGTTTCATCCGCGGGCAAAGTGTGCGCAGAAGTTTGTTTAGTAGAATATATCTGAGCACAAAATAACCGCTCATCACAGTGCTGTTTGCAGAAATACGCTGCATTTTTGTAGTGCAGTCACTGTTTTAAAATTACCGTCTTATATTAGACGTAGACATGCTCTCCGTCATGTTGTCATTATCTCAATATAATTTCAATATCTAAAGTTCTGTGAGATGTCGTTAAGTACTCTTTGTTCACCGGATTCGATGTCCCTCTACTGTAGTCGCCAGACGCAGTTTACTTCGTCTTAGCGTGTTTGTTCAGCAGTAAGGAACAAGACAGAATTATGTTAATGATCGCAGACGTAAGTCAATTGGTCCTGTAACATACTTTCTATGATCTATGGCCACATACGATGTGCTCCTACTCTCTAATTGCCACCACTCATGCATAAAGAAATCGCAACCAGCTTTTCAAGGATTTTCTTGATCAGTTTCCTTGGCCGCAATCTTGGGAGATTCGTATCGGACATGGATACAGCCCGAATGAGTGAGCGAGGAGTTATTACGGTGAGCTAGCCTGGTATCGGACAAATCTCTCAAAACCATGACCTACAGAGTTTCCGCTGGGAACAAAATAACAAAGTCACCGAGAGGTGTAATTCGACCCGTTCTTTTGCTGACCGGCTATTGCGAAATCGCAGCTATACACAGACGTTAGCAAAGTCCGAAAGAAATACAGGAACTTGGGAAGATAACGGAGAGGAAGACTGAGATTAGGAGTTGCATATCTCGCTTTCGTGATTCGTCACCTGCTTTGCAGCTGCCTGCTTTAACCTGCGCGGATAGTCGCGCGCAGTAGTTCACCAGTTCAGGGATCCGGGGTGCCGCGATGACCGGAGACCGAATTCGCCAGGCGGATTAGGGACGAGAGTCGGTGTGCCGGCTAGCCTGGATGTGGTTTTTAGGCGGTTTCTCACATCCGGCTATGTGAATACCGGGCTCATACCCACGACCCGCCTCTTTACAGGATACGCAGACATTTCGACAAATGGGGCAACACTGGACACAAACAGATGGGGCACACAAAATTCCTTTCCGGGGGATAAGGAGTGGCGACAGCCAGGGCATGTGACCACCCTCTACCACCAACATTGCCAAATCCAACAATTAGTAAGCCGCCCAGTGAAGAGACAGGATAAGGCCAAGAAAAAAGAAGAATCTACATCTGCCTGATTTGCTACTGACGGAAGTCCGTCTGACCAACGGTCTATTAATTCTCATTTTAGACTAATTCCCCGCTACTTATGCAGGAGTAGCAGGCCATCTCAGATACGCATTCCATGCGCAAGATATTCGTGTAGCCAACACTGGTGTCTCTAGTGGCATTTCCACATTCTAATATTTCCCGCGGCATTGGTAACGCAATCTGACGTGTTCTTTAAGTCGCAAGACTCTCAATGTGGTGCAGGGTGGGAACGCTGGACAAATATTCGGCAAGAACTGGATACACATCGTAGTCTGGCCTTTTCGATTTAGATTTACCGTGATTTACGTCTGGAAAATGATACAATTAAGGTATTATGAGCCAGACGCTTCATATATTTCATTTGATACATAACTAATATACATCTATTAAAAGTTGATATCAGACGTCCTCTGATGTCAAAATTATTGACAGAATGCTCATCTGCTGTTATTTTGTAAACTCAATCTGTATCTTGTAGTGTGCGTTTCTTTATTACATGTATTCATATGATCACTGAAAAAAAGGAGAAATGTGTAGTAGCCCCTCCAAGCTGACTAAAACAAACTGTCTGCAAATAAACTGCTTTTTTTCTTTTTGTTAAAAAAAAAAGATGAACCACTTGCATATCTGTGAACACTAGTGGAGTGGAGTAGGGAATAAAAAAATAAGTTTTATCAAACTGAAAAATAACTTTTTTTCACTGTGAAATATAACGCAAGAAAACAACGGCAGCGTTTTTGCCCATAAGCGATATCAAAACGTTCTGCTGGGCAACATTCAGTACCACATTGTTCCACCCCCAACATTGTACAAAGATTGAGTCCGCTTTGGCGCGCTGTCAGCGAGATGCTCGAGGCACAGGCTTTGCTGCTGAAACCTGCACCAGTCTTCCACGGCGGTCCTAACACGTCTCTTCTTCAGATAATGGGTTTCCAGATTTTCTTTCACCGTCTATTATTTCTATAGTCACGTTGTTTTGCAATTTATCTGAGTACTGTAGATGCATACAGATTGTTCTACATTATTTTCTCCATAACATACTGAATTGCTATAACGTATCACTTCTTAGTCGTGTAGGAACGAATATTTTCAGTAAGCGATCGTCTGAGTCACATTTACCGCTACTGGCCATTAAAATTACTACACCACGAAGATGACGTGCTACAGACGCGACATTTAACCGACAGGAGGAAGATGCTGTGATATGCAAATGATTAGCTTTTCGGAGCATTCACACAAGGTTGGCGCCGGTGGCGACACCTACAACGTGCTGACATGAGGAAAGTCTCAAACCGATTTCTCATACACAAACAGCAGTTGATCGGCGTTGCCTGGAGAAACGTTGTTGTGATGCCCCGTGTAAGGAGGAGAAACACGTACCATCACGTTTCCGACTTTGATAACACAGCGGCGCTACTGATGTGCTATGAGAAAGCAATTTCACTCTCTCCTCTGTTACACAGGTAGCGATTCTCTGTGTTCAAAAGAGTGCGGAGGAAGAGGCATCCGATCAAAGAATAAACTGCTATGCGGCTCACGAAGGTGGATCAAAACTCGTTATGAGCAGTTTCTACTTTTGTGCCTTGTCATTGGAGATGCTAATGTATTATTGCCATTGCAGTATCACAAGGCAGATGTGAAGGTTTACATTCAGCCGATACCAAAAATGAGCTCACGATGTTCCTAGTCGCTATATTCAACATTATTAACGCGACTTTCACTAATGGAGCTCATTTAAATCATACACTGCTTTCCCCTCTGTAATTTGCTATCAGAATAACGTGCAGCGTCAGTGAACCGTGTAATAGCCTCTAACTGTGAAATCAGGAAAACCAGTTCAGAAAAACGAAAAGCCTCAATACAACACACATGTCATAAAATAAATCTGCGCATGCATTATTTAACTATACTTCTGCTAGAAAGTGATACATGATTCTGAATCATCCATTTTAGATTGTCTGGTCATAACTGTGCGGTGTGAAGGGGAACAGGTAACATTTGTGCACCTGAACTAAGATACTCATTGTAATTCTCTCTTATTGTGTACAGGAATTTTTAAAATTAATTTCATTCTTTTGGTAATATTTGTCATTATGTCACGGAAGAACAGCAATAAATAATGTAGGTAGTAGACAGAATGCAAATTGGACTCTGTACTGCAAACTGTTTCTTTCGTTGTATGACGTACACAGCTGCAATGGTTCTGTACTGAGGAAGACTCAATAGAAAGGCTGTCAATCACTATCGCTACACATACGTGGGTGACACGCTTGATAGATCACAGTTTCCTGGAAAAAGAAACAGAGACTGCTCATCGTTATCGGGTCTAAACAATGACAAATGACAAATTGGGAGGACAGTGACTTTGAAGATATATGGAAGTTTTCTATGAGGTATTTTGAAATGTTTTATGCCCCTGACCACCTGTTTACAATACGCAAGTTCTGACTACAATGACGATCAAAATGAAAATATTAATGTCGCTGAAGGGCGGGTTAGGAAAATGTGTTGGAAACAGCCACTGTTGGCATTTGGAGTCCCACAACCTAATGACATTTTACACCAAATGACTGGTTTGCATAACTAAAGAGACGTGTTGGCTAAGTTAAACAAGACACATCCAGTGCAAGGCTTGGTGGGTCTAGCTGGAAAGGGTATAAGACCACTTTTCGAATGCTCCTGGGTGCGCGCTTCTGCAAACCTTTCGATTAAGACTTCGACCGAGACAAGTTCTGCCGTTGATGACACCTGGGATCTGTTCTGAGCACCTCTTTTCGAAACATTCATTTCGAAACGACGTCGTGTCCTTTCCTAAGATGCTCTGGCTCTGAGCACTATGGGACTTAACATCTGATGTCATCAGTCCCCTAGAACTTAGAACTACTTAAACCTAAGGACATCACACACATCCATGCCCTAGGCAGGATTCGAACCTGCGACCGTACCAGTCGCGCGGTTCCGGACTGGAGCGCCTAGAACCGCTCGGCCACCGCGGCCGGCTCTAAGATGCTGTAATGGCAGCCTTGCGCAGACAGCAGCTGTCACGTACGCTCGTAAACGTGAGTCAATCAGCCTTTTGTTGTTGCAGTTGTATGTTCCGAAGCCTGGAAGCTTTAGTAGTGTGGACAATTTAAATAAATATTAATTTATTTTAAATGCTGTTTCATGACCTTCGTATAATTTAAAGGTAGTGTGCTCATTATGTTACTAGCTGTAAAATATGTCTACCGCAATAAAAACATAAATTTTATAACATGAAAGTTCAAATCAACATTATTAATGTATCAATAAATTTAGTTCTAATCTATATCTATTCCAGTATCTCATGGCTGGTGCACCTAATCGTTTTTTTAAAAAATACACTGACGGGAAAAAAGCTACAACACCAAAAAGTAATTAATGTAGAAATGAAATTGCGGGATTACATTTGTTTAGGTAACATATTTAAGTGATTAACAACGCAAGATAATAGGGAAATGTAAGCGCGAGGTAAGCCACTGCAAATGCGAAATGCTGGTACATTAATGACCGATGTAACTGCCACAGTGTTGAAAGCAAGTATGCGAAAGTCCATGCATTTTATTGTCTAGGTACCAGATGTCAGTTTGTGGGATGGGGTTCGATGCCTGTTACACGTGGTCGGCCAATACAGAGACGGTTAATACTGTTTGTGGATGACGCTGGAGCTGTCATCCGATGTTCTGCCCTATGCGTTCGATTGGAGACAGATCTGTTGATCGAACGGGCCAAGGCAACATGTCGACATTCTGTAGGGCATGTTCGGTTACAATAGCGGTATGTGGACGAACATTTATCCCATTGGAAAACACCCTCTGGAACGCTTGGAGCTGTCGGTGGAGTAACCGATTTGTAACAGACCTTTGTGTTATTGCAGTGGCAACTGCTGGTCAAATTGTTGCTGCAGATGCAGTACGATGCACTGCACCCATACGCTGAACATGATGGTCTTCTTTCGCGGTAGTGCCACGTGGTCGTCTGGAGTCCAGTCTTCTTGCGGCCGTTCATTCTCGTGACACCGCTGCCAGGAATCATGTACAGTGGCTACATTCCTGCCAAGTATTCCTGCAGTGTCACCGGAGGAACATCTGTCTTCTCGTTGCCCAGTCACACAATGTCGTTCAAACTCAGTGAGGTGTCGATAATGGCGTCTTTGTCGCCTTAAGGGCATTCTTGACTAACCTCAACTCATCACGTACAGTCTCAAAGGTAACTAACGCTCACGACATTTCTTTCTTCAGTGTTATTTCATCCCCCCACGGGCGGGGGTGGGGACTGTCAGCAGTACAAGCAACCCATTCATTAGCCAACTGACAGTACAAATTTAATTAGATGAAAAAGAAAAAAATAGGGGAGAAATGAGATATATGACCCTTGCATTGCTAGTTAAAAACAGTAGTAATAAAAGGTAAATCGAAACATAATAAGTGCACATTTAAAAACATTTATAAAAGAAGGACTGGTGTATAACAGCAATGGGGTAGGAGTGGCTCTTCAGACAAAAGAAAGGGTGGAGTACAGGGGGGAATTAGTGATGCTAATAGCTGTTTGGGAAAGGAGGTGGGGAAAGAAATGTAGATGGAGGGAAAAAAGTGGTAAGGAAATGTGGGGAGAGGAAGCCCTCGTGGAATTGGTGAGGTGGACTTATAGCTGTTAGGACAGGTAAATGTGAGAGCGAAGTTCATGATATAGGAGGGGGAGATGGTTGACGTTTCTTTGGTATAGTAGGTGTAGGGTGTGTAGGTGTAGGGTTACCAGTAAAGGTGTAGCAGCATATGAGGATTGGAAGGTAGAGAGAAAACGATAGGGTTACTTGAATCGAGTTTGTGAATAGTGTAGATAGCTCAGAAGTGTTCAATGTGAGTAAAGAGAGGCGGGAATTTGATGAGTTGGTAAAGAGTTCTAGCAGAGGAAGGTAAATGAATGTGGAACATGAGGCAGAGTGGGTGTTCGAAAATATAAAGGGACCTACAGAAATTGGGATGGGCAGATACCCTTGTAGCATTTACATAGCAACGGATGAGGTGCATCAAGGATTTGTACATGTGAAGGACAGTGAAAGATGGTAATACACAAGTTCAGCCAGTTAGTAGTTTCAGTAGTTTTAGTCTATTGTGAGCTTTCTGTTGGATTGTGAGTAAGTAAGGCTTTCATGTTAGTTGCCAGTCGAAGGTTATTCCAAGGTATTTTTAGTGTGTTAGTTAACGGCATGGGACGGTCATAAATAGCGAGGTGGAAGGCATGGAAACGGAAGGTGGGTGGTGCATCCTATAATTATTGCCTGGGCTTTGGAGGCATTAATGTTAAAGAGTCATTGGTTACACCAGGAGGTAAACTGACTAAGGTGGAAAGTTTGTTTATGTTGCCATCCTCCGCAGTAAGCACAAAAATACTAGTTTTGTAAATAAAACCGCCGTTTCTTGCTGCCACTTAATTTACATACATGAAAAAAAGTTTTGCATTACCCTGGTTCCCAGAACTCCTGAAGATAGACGTTGACTGTGGATATTATAAAAGGTGACACACGAGAGCCGGATGGTTTTGAACTGCGTAGTACTGAGGGCGCGGTGGTGTGAGGTGGTCGTGGTGGGGATAGTTCTGATCCACACAAGACGGCATTTCATTTACTCTGTCACTATGGAGCAGTGGGACTTGCAACGTCGAGTGTTTGTCTATGACAGTTTCGTGAAAAGTGGTGAGTCTATTATTGCTACGCAGCAATTGTTTCGTGCGCAGTTTAATGTCGGTCGACATGGAGCTGTTCCGAGCTGTAACACAATCCTCAGATGGGTGGAAAACTTCAGATCAACTGGAAACATACTGGATAAGAAGCATCCTGGCCCGAGACGCAGAGTAACGACATCAGAAAATGTTGAAAGGGTAAGGCAAGCGGCAGTCAGAAGCCCAGGACGGTCAGCTAGACGTCATACTAATGAGTTACGAATCAATCGTGAATCGGTTAGACGAATTTTGCATAAAGAATTGAAATTCCATCTCTACAAAATGCTCATTGTCCAACAACTTAAGGAAACTGATTTTGCTGCACGAGAAGACTTCACTTACAGAATGCAAGTGATTTTGGGATCAAATTGAAATGAAATTTTATTGGTGAGTGATTAAGCTCATTTTCATTTAAACAGGACCGTGAATAAGCAAAACCTACTTTACTGGGCTCCAGAGCATCCCCACCTTATCCACCAGCGTCCTCTACACTCAGAAAAAGTAACATGCTCTTGGCTCTGTTTGGACCTTATTTTTTTTGAAGAGAACGGCGCCACAGTTACCGTTAATTCGGTTCGTTACATTCGTATGCTTGAAACATTCTTGAAACCGGAACTAAGAAGACGACGAATCCCTTTAAAACGCATTTGGTTCCAGCAGGATGGGGAAACATCGCACACCACAAACACTTCAATGACAGTTCTTAGACGCATTTTTCCTGACCGGATTATCTCACGTTTTGGCAATGTTCCTTGGCCTCCCAGGTCTCCCGACTTGTCAGTATGTGACTTTTTTTCTGTGGGGGTACCTTAAGAACTGTGTCTATAACCACAAACCACGAAATTTGGACGAGTTGAAGAATGCAATCATTCAAGAAACTGCTGCCATCCCTGCAGAGATTTTAGTCCGTTTGATGGAGGATTTTGAGAAGAGACTTGAGTCCTGCATTCGAAATGATGGACATCACCTTGACGACATTATTTTTCACAAATAACTTTGTTAACTAAAATGGCAAATAATGAGCTTTGATTTTGTATAAATAAACATGCATTAATTTTAAAGTTGGCTTAGTATTAATTCATTAAAAACCGTCCGTCTCCCGTGTGTCACCCTGTATCACAGAGAGAGCCCCTTTGACTGTTCAGAGATGTCACTAAACCCGCCCAAACGTGTAAACAACCATGCATGAGCAGCGCTCATTAGACGGAAGGGCTCCGACAGCCGATCAGTTCCCGTCGTTGCACCAGGAAGTAGGCACACGGCTCGTGTTGTCTGTAATTCAACCATGCCTAGACGGTCAGTACCGCGGATCGATCGCATCCGCATTGTTACTTTGTGCCAGAAGGGCTCTCAACAAGGGAAGTGTCCAGGCATCTCGGAATTAACCAAAGCGATGTTATTCGGACATGGAGGAGATACAGAAAGACAGGAACTGTCGATGACATGCCTCGCTCAGGCCGTCCAAGGGCTACTACTGCAGTGAATGACCGCTACCTGCAGATTATGGCTCGGAGGAACCCTGACAGCAAAGCCACCATGTTGAATAATGCTTTTCGTGGAACCACAGGACGTCGTGTTACGACTCAAACTGTGCGCAATAGGCTGCATGATGCGCAACTTCGTTCCCGACGTCCTTGGCGAGGTCCATCTTTGCAACCACGACATCGTGAAGCGCGGCACAGATGGGCCGAACAATATGCCGAATGGATCGTTCAGAATTGGCAGCATGTTCTCTTCACCGATGAGCGTCACATATGCCTTCAATCAGACAATCGTCGGAGACGTGTTTGGAGGCAACGCGGTCAGGCTGAGTACCTTAGACACACTGTCCAGTGAGTGCAGCAAGGTGGAGATGCCCTGATGTTTTTGGGTGGCATTACGTATGTGGGGCCGAAGTAGGCCGCTGGTGATCATGGAAGGCGCCGTAACGGATGTACAATACGTGAATGCCATCCTCTGACCGGTAGTGCACACTGGTGAGGCATTCGTCTTCATGGACGACAATTCACGCCCCTATCGTGCACATCTTGTGAATGACTTCCTTCAGGATAACGTCATCGCTCAACTAGAGTGGCCAGCATGTTCTCCAAACATGAACCCTATCGAACATGCCTGGGATAGATTGAAAAGGGCTGTTTAAGGACGACGTGAGCCACCAACCCCTCTCTGGGATCTACGTCGAATCGCCGTTGAGGAGTATGACAATCTGGACCAACAGTACCTTGGTGAACTTGTAGATTGTATGCTCCCAAGTCAATGCAATCAAAAGATACGGCCATTTATGTCACATATTTTGATACTCGCAAACTCACTCATTAAAAGGGAAAAATGAGAAAATTGTTAATATGTATGATAACTTTTCAGTATCAATGTCGATAACGGGAGAAAATTGCCAAGATTCTCTACACCCAGAATGGACCAAGTGCCTGTATGAGGCCTGGCCAAACAGCACACCGTGAGCGCGAGCGCTCCGAGCACAGCGCGACATGTGCTGAGTTGTGATGAGGAAGAGGACTATGATGGCTGCAGCCGGAAGCCACTAGAGCGAAACAGTCGCCCTGTCGGACAGCAAGCAGTTTTCTGACAATACTGCTTCTGGTAAATTAGATTTATGTTGTGCACTAGGAATAATATGGCGTCTACACACTTTTCCAAAAACAAAATGTGGAGAAGTCACATCGTTCAGTGCCGTATGGGAACTGCCTTACTTCTATTGTTTGAAGGCCATGTAAGGTTCTTACTATGCCCTCGCACTCTTATGAACTGGAAAAGCTCTTATTGCAACGTCAGTACAACGTCAGTCGCATCTGAATTAGTCAAGTCTCTTAATGCAAGGAAAAAACTATTTGCTAACAGTTACAGTGGACAAGAGTCATGCTATTAAACAAATAGTAACCCTATAGAAAAATCAACTTGAAGTTCATAACATGGAACATTTGTCATAGCTCAAGGCAGTTATTTGTGGACCAGCAATGACTGACTACATTCCAGTAATTAATACCTTTTACCTTTTCGCTGCTAATGCATCCTGATTATTCCAACTTTGGCTGTCAACACAAGTGTGTGAACTGTTTTTCCCTCTGTTATGAAACTGACCAAGTCCCACCAATGTTCGAGATAAACAGATTTCAATTTTATCACAAATCGTAGTTCCAGATGTATTACAGATTCTAAAATCAAAATGGGTAGAAATTTAAAAACATCTCATCTTCATTTAAAAGACTATATGTAAAGCTTTCTGTAGTTGTACTCACCGAATTAGCACTATCTAATGTACTTACTTACTCAAATGATGAGAATTATTGCTTTGGCAGAAAAATAAAAAGTTAATTATACGCTGAAGAGCCAAAGAAACTAGTACACCTGTCTAATATCGTGTAGGGCCCCGCAGAAGTGCCACAACGAGAAGTGGCATGGACTCAATTAATGTCTAAAGTAGTGCCGGAGGGAACTGACATCATGAATCCTGCAGGATTGTCCATAGATCCATAAGAGTACAAGGGGGTGAAGATTTCTTCTCAACAGCACGTTGTAAGGCATCCTAGATATGTTCAATAACGTTCATGTCTGGAGAGTTTGGTGGCCAGCGGAAGTGTTTAAACTCAGAAGAGTGTTACTGGAGCCACTGTGTAGAAATGATGAAGTGTGGGGTGTCGCATTGTCCTACTTGAATTGCCCAAGTCCGTTTGAATGCACAATGGAGACGAATGGATGCAGGTGATCAGACAGCATGCTTACGTACGTGTCACCTGCCAAAGTCGTATCTAGACGTATCACGGGTCCCGTATCACTCCAGCTGCACATCCCCACACCATTACAGAGCCACCACCAGCTTGAGTAGTCACTTGGTGACATGCAGGGTCCATGGATTCATGAGGTTGTCTCCATATACCTACACGTCCATCCGCTAGATACAATTTGAAACGAGACTCGACCGACTAGGAAACACGTTTCCAGTCATCAACAGTCCAATGTCGTTGTTGACAGGCCTAGGCGAGGCGTAAAGCTTTGTGGCGTGCAGTCATCAAGAGTACACGAGTGGGCCTTCGGCTCCGAAAGCCCAATTCGATGATGTTTCGTTGAATGATTTGCACACTGACCCTTGTTGATGACCCAGCACTGAAATCTGCAGCAATCTGCGGAAGGGTTGCACTTTTGTCACGCTGAATGATTCTCTTCAGTCGTTGTAATCCAGGTAGGCAGCGATCTGTGGTAGAGCTGACAACAGAGTACAATGCTGGTGCAGTTCCAAGCGTTTCGGAGCACACCGTTCAGAGACTGTTGTTGAACGTGTGGCTTCATATTACACGATTCCTACCTGTTCCTGTGTTGACGCAACGACATCTCAGTTATTATGCGGACACGATATCGTGACCGTTTTAGGTAGACAGTGTTTTGAACTACGGTTACGTAAGATAACGGTAGAGTTCGGGTCTGAACTACCAATGCCAACCACAGCAAAAACAATTGCGCTGTTACCACTACCAAAACTTTGTGCACTCCAGTTTATTTTGTGTTGTGAATTGCTAGCTTTCTTTTCTTATTTTGAAACGAGTAGAGAGACTAATCCTAGTGTATAAAGGGATTCGAATGCGTCTCTCACCGCAACAAAAGGAATCAGCTGTCCCTATGTTTCGTGGAAGCACAGAAAGCGGGTGGCAGCCCTTTCGAGAGGGAGGCGGGGCTTATTCCCCCACCACTCCTCGCCCCTCGGGAAGTCAAGTCCTCATTTGTTTACGGTGCGGCCGATTGCCACGATGTGCTGTCCACATAATATGGCTGCAGTGGGCACAGCATCACTTGGTTTTTTATTATGGATCAATAGAAACGTGTCGCCTGTTGAATGAATCGCATTTCTTGTCACGCCAGGTCTATGGTTGGGCCCTTACAAGCTGTCTCCAGGCGAATGGCTGCACAAAACATGCACTGCGCCACAGATGCAGGCCGGTGAGGGCAGAGTTATGCTATGTGGGACGTTGAGTTGGGCTTCCATAGGACTTGTGGTGGTAATCGAAGGCATCGTGACAGTAGCGAACTACGTGGTGTGACAATAAAGTAATGAGACTGATGTGAAAAAAATGTTCCTTACTGTTTTAGTCAAGTTTAGTGTTGTCTCCTTAAAAAAAATACATAAATAAATAAAATAAAATAAAAAGAAATGGTTCAAATGGCTCTGAGCACTACGGTACTTAACATCTATGGTCATCAGTCCCCTGGAACTTAGAACTACTTAAACCTAACTAACCTAAGGACATCACACAACACCCAGTCATCACGAGGCAGAGAAAATCTCTGACCCCGCCGGGAATCACACCCGGGAACCCGGGCGTGGGAAGCGAGGACGCTACCGCACGACCACGAGCTGCGGACCCTTCAAAGCAGTTCCCTTCTGATTGCACACACTTTTTCCAGCGCTTCTGCCATTGATGGTAACATTTCTGGAACTCATCTTCTGTAATATCCTCCAAGACCTTCGTCACAGCTTTTTGGGCATCTTGTGTTGCTTGAAAATGGTGTACCTTGACCGCCGTTTTGACTCTTGGAAATAGAAAAAAGTGTCATGGAGCGATATCTGGTGAATAAGGTGGGTGTGGTAGTACTGAAATTTGTTTTGAGGTTAAAAGTTGCTGTACTGACAGGGCAGTATAGGATGGCGCATTATCGTGATGCAGAGTCCAATTATCAGCAATATTGGCACGGACACGAAGAACTCTTTTACGAAGTCTTTCTAAAATTTCGGAGTGGCGAAACGGTTCTAAGCGGTACAGTTCGGAACCGCGCGACCGCTACGGTCGCAGGTTCGAATCCTGCCTCGGGCATGGATGTGTGTGATGTCCTTAGGTTAGTTAGGTTTAAGTAGTTCTAAGTTCTAGGGGACTGATGACCTCAGCTGTTAAGTCCCATAGTGCTCAGAGCCATTTGAACCATTTTCTAAAATTTCTTTGTAGTAATATTGGTTAACTGTTTGTCCAGGAGGCACCCACTCTTTATGAACAATTCCCTTGGAATCAAAGAAGCACACAAGCATGCTTTTCACTTTTGACTTTGACATGCGAGCATTTTTTGGTCTGGGTGAACCCTTTCAGCACCATTGCGAAGTTTGTCGTTTTGTCTCCGGATCGTACTGAAAAAACCAACTTTCAACACCAGTGATAACACGGCTCAACAATTCAGGACTGACTTCCATTTGTTCTAACAGATCGGCTGCCACATCTTTCCGTGTTTCTCACTGTTGTGGTGTGAGATTTTTGGGGGCCATTTTTGCACAAATCTTTCTCATACCAAGATCTTCAGTTATTATTAGACGAATCGTTTCTCGATTGATGTTCAGTTCTTCCGCAATCATTTTCACGGACAATCTTCGATCTGATCGTACGAGTTCACGCAGCCTGGCCAAGTTGACATCCGTCCGCTAGGTTGATGGTCGTCCACTGCGGTCTTCATCTTCAACGTTCGTTATGCCTTCACTAAACATTTTATGACAACGAAAAACTTAAGCTCTTGACATAACCTCCTCTCCAAAAGCCTTCTGAAGTTTACTGTAAGTTGTCGTCGCGTTTTCACCTTATTTAACACAAAAAGAAATGGCATACCGTCGTGCAATATTATGCAGTTCCATTTCCGTGACAAGAGACACCAATACATTTTAACTTATTAGAGCACAACTCACGACTGAGCAGTAGCATCGACGTGCCGCTTGGACTAGGAGCAGCTTATAGACCAAGGTCAAAGATGTTGTGCGTATGCAAGCCTGCAGGGTTGCCACATCTTGCAAAGAAAATCAGTCTCATTAGTTCATTGTCACACCTCGTATGTGAACGTTATTGTGGACCACCGGCATCGCTTCATGCTTGAAGTCTCCCCCAATGGCGATGACATCTTCCAGCAGGATAACTGTCCATTTTGCAAGGTCAGAATCGTGCTACAGTGGTTTGAGGGTCATTATAGTGAACTCCCTTTGATGTCTTGACCTGCAAATGTGCCTGATCTGTACCCACTGGAACACATATCGGGCGCCAGTTGTGTGCCCGTAAACCACCATCCCGTAATTTATGAGTATTGTTTGACCTGTGCCTAGACATCTGGTGCCACATACTTCTAGAATCCTATCAAGGACGTGTAGAATCCATACCAGGCAGAATCTCTGTTGTACTGTATTTAAAAAGTTGAACAACACGCTATTAAACAGGTAGCCATGATGTTTTGGCTCATTGATGTATATAATTCAGCTACAACATAATGTACATAGTTCGCCTGGAACAGCTGGCCAATATTTTATTAATGCATTATTATCCTAGACGTTTCAGTCCTCCCGTACCTCATTCATCACTGCTCCTGAATAACAAAAATGGAAAGCAAAAGAGTTCATTGTGAAGATCATATTCATGGATCCAATTCTTTTCATATACTTTCATAGTAAATTGCCTCGTATACTGGGATTTTTTATCACCACATATAGCCTTTTGACTTATAAGGGTGGTAATCGTAACTAAATTGAATATATTAATTATGATTAAAAAATTTGACACTATGATGAATAAAGTAAAATGAATATATGGGAGTCAAACTGGACCTGACAAACTGCCAATTAGTCCTCTTCACCACATTTTTTAACTGAATTTATCAAGCAATAGCTATTATAAAACTTGAAATAAAATATATAAGTGACAATGACTTTTCTCTTTTCCAGTTATTGCTGAGGATATCTTGTCTTTCATGAGTGATGTCAGCTGGTCCTCTAAAATGCTTCATACTTGTGCTTGCACAATACTTTGCAAGCATATTCAAAGAAAAATACTAACTAGGACACCTGGTGCTGTGAGCAATGTAGCAAACCCTGTGCCAACAGGGATGGCGCCACATCGTAGAATGGCCAGTCGAAAAGAGACAGCTGCGTCCCTTATCTTAGTTGAATGTAGCGTGTCTGATCATCATTTCAGCACTCGACACTGCTTTCTAGTTATAGCAGAGCAAGCACTACAAAACGTGTTTCCGTCCATTTCATTTGCGTACCAGCACACATTCGAAGAGAAATGTCATAATTAAAGTGCGATTTCTGGCTCGGAGTATTTCTAGTGCGATTTTCTGCTTGCATTTGAAAGGGAATGGCTTAAAAGCTACATCTTCGTGATAAATACGCCTTTCTTCATGATGACAACAACCGTGTACACTGGGCATCACTCATCTGTCCGTGGTTTGACGAACACTCAGGCGCCGCATCACAACTCGACTGTCCCGCTAATTCATCCGATTTTCGTCCCAAAGAAAAGTTGTGGGGCAATTTGGAAGAGCGAGTGAAACATAGCAATCGACATGTTCGTAGTTTGGTAACTCTACGGTACCTAATCATCAGTGACTTCAGCTGCATATGGCATACCTGAAGAACCTTGTGGAAGCTGCATCTGGCGGAAATGAAGCCATTATCAGGGCTATAGAGGCTGCGTTACTCGGTATTGTGGTGGTGGCTCCTGGAGTTATGACTTTTGTCCAGTGTGCTCCCGAGTATTTATGACTCTCTTGTTGTTTGAAACATCAGACGCATGTTTTGAAACAGTAAAAATACGGAAAGTACTTTTCTGCGTAATATCTCATCGAAGGATATCATATGATGAGAGACGGTCCACTGGCACATCCAGTCGAGGACTCGTCGAAATAACCGCCCCGTATCATTCGCCAGAAGCAGCTTAGCGAAATCGTTGTCGGACCAGAAAACGGATGCATCGGCGTAGCCACTGTGCCAACTCGGTCTGTGACGGGAAAGTAACTCGTCGAGCGCAGCGGAGCAGTGGGTGGTCAGAAGCGAGTCACGCAGATCTGAGATCGTCGCGACGGGAGCGGATTTATCGCCAGACTTGGGCAACCGTTCGACGCCGGCGAGGTTGCGCAACGTGCGGTCAGCTAGTGGCTGATATGTGTGCCGCGCCGCCGGCCTTGGGCGGCCGCTTCGTTTACAGCGCATGCGTGCTGGCGGTGCGTGTCTGGCTCACAGTTTACACAGCAGAAAGGTAGCAAAAACTATCTGAAAGTATGATCATCATAGAGACAGTAGAGACATGACAACTGGGAAAATAGGTATAATACTGCAGCAGTTGAAACACGAAAATTAAAACGTTTGAAGATATCTCGTGTGGTAAGTCTACTACAAGTTCAGTACTGTAGACGGCAATCGATTCATCCTTTACCGAACCTTCCTTCCTTCCTGAATGTTTAATTTTTACATTTCCCCATCTGCCTTTTCTCACTCCAGCAAAGCTTATTCCGCCAGTAAAGGTTATTCCCCCTACATTCCCCAATATCTGCTGCAGACGATACGGCTGCAAACTTCCTTTGTGGCGTTTGCTATTGGCTCTTCGCTTCCAGTACCGTTGTGAGAAGTCTCATGTCTCTCTGTGGCCCACAAATCCGGAACTGTCTTTCCTTGCCCTCTTCCAGCCATTTCTTTTTATTCCACCCCATCTGAAAAAGCGTGGACTTTCTAGATATACTGAAAATCCTTGATCAAATGATGTTAGACATTTTTCAGTTATCGTCCATTAACTTTGTTTCACATGTTCATTATCCGACGATTAAAATACAATACAACACAGTACTCATTCCACACAGTTTGATTTTCTGTACGTAAGATATTCGTGCCTTTTGGCACTACGTTGTATGACTAGTTACGGTGTGTGGTTCGAAAATGGTTGTGTCAATCCCTAACCGGTAACCACTGCATCAAAAAATAGAATATTCTTGCAACTGAGACGGACAAAATAAAAAAATATCGAATTGCTTCCATATTATACAGTTGCGGATCTACCATCCCGAAGCAGCAAGCCTCGAATCAGCAAAACACAATCTTTTCCTAGCTGCTCCTCTTTCTTTATTCATACCAAACTGGATACCCTTTTTAATAAAAACAAATTTTCGATTAACAAACAAATTTTCCCACTTTTTGCTTTTACTACCTTTTACTGGTCCTGATTCCCCAATCAACTGATGCGTTAGTTTCTTTCTTAGCGCTGTTTTCACTGTGCCTTCTTCCTTTTCTCACAAGGAATTTAGTACATAAAATGAATATGTGCTTGTTTGTTTGCTTCTTCGTCTCATATGCGTTCCTGTACTATTCGTCCTGTTACGATAAAACTTCCAGCGAGTTATTATGGGCACGCCCACGAATGTTTCTCTGGGGGTAAAAACCCCTAACCACCTACAGGGATGCTCACTCCGTATATATTTCTACACTATGGGTTATACGTAGCCAAAAAAAGGTGACACAGCTTTCGTATAATGAAGACTTACTATCTTCTACACGTGTAAAAGAGTTTTTTCTGTTTCCTCTTGTCATTCTTAAGTGGTGACATTTCTATATCTCCGTTTCAATGGATTAGAAATAACAGCCAACCAATTGCAAAGTATAGGTTTATTGAACCTTGACCATGGTTTCCACGGTTTTAAAAACGTCTTCTTCAGAAGACGCATTCTTCAGAAGATGCATTATTAACAAAATCACCACATTGTGTGCAGAACAAGGACAGTAACATTACAAGAAGCAGAATTACAGGAAATGTTTACAAAAAAATTTTTAGTGAAGCCTACTCTCGTAGAGCCACATAATCTATAGCCATCGTGGGCTGCGTTGACTCTGTCTAGTACATGTCATCCATTTAAACATCATTTAAAATACATTATATACTGAAGCGCCAAAGAAACTAGTATATGTGTATTCAAATACAGAGATATGTAAACAGGCAGAATACGGCGCTGCAGTTGGCAACGCCTATATAAAACAAGTGTCTCGCGCAGCTGTTAGGTCGGTTACTGCTGCTACAATGGCAAGTTATCAACACTTAAGTGAGTTTGGAAGTGCTGTTATAGTCGGCGCCCGAGCGATGGGACACAGCATCTCCGAGATAGCGATGAAGTGGGGATTTCCCCGTACGACCATTACACGAGTGTATCTTGAATTTCAGGTATTCGGTACGACATCGAATCTCCGCCATCGTTGCGGCCGGAAAAAGATCCTGCAAGAACAGGGCCAACGACGATTGAAGAGAACCGTTCAGCGTAACAGAGGTACAACCCTTCCACAAATTGTTGCTGATTTCAATGATGGGCCATCAACAAGTGTCAGTGTGCGAACCATTCAACGGAACATCATCGAGATCGGCTTTAGGAGCCGAAGGCCCACTCGTGTACACTCGATGACCGCACGACACAAAGCTTTACACCTTGCCTGGGCCCGTCAACACTGACATTGGACTGTTGATGACTGGAAACATGTGCCTGGCCGGACGAGTCTCGCTTCAAACTGTATCGAACGCATGGACGTGTATGGGTATGAAGACAACCTCAGGAATCCAAGGACACTGCATGTCGGCAGGTGACTATTCAAGCTGGTGGAGGCTCTGTAATGGTGTGGGGGATGTGCAGTTAGAGTGATACTGGACTCCTGATACGTCTAGATACGATTCTGACAGGTGACACGTACCTAAGCATCCTGTCTGATCACGTAAATCGATTCATGTCCATTGTGCATTCCCACAGACTTGGGGAATTCCAGCAGGACAATGCGACACCCCACACTTGCAGAATTTCTACAGAGTGGCTCCAGGAACACTCTTAAGAGTAAACACTTCCGCTCGCCACCAAACTCGTCAGTTATGAACATTACTGAGCTCATCTGGGATGCTTTACAACGTTCTGTTCGGAAGAGATCTCCACCCCCTCGTACTCTCACGGATTTATGGACAGCTCTACAGGATTGATGGTGTCAGTTCCCTCCAGAACTACTTCAGACATTAGTCGAGTCCAATCCACGTCGTGTTGCAGCATTTCTGCATGCTCGCGGGGGTCCTACACGATATTAGGCAGGTGTACCAGTTTCGTCACTGTATAAAAGCAGTAGCCGTCTACTGCAGGGCTCTGTCTTAAAACTTTTTGAAATATCACAGTTTTGGCGATAGATGCAACAATATCTAGATAGTTCAAAAAGATTTCGGGCTTGCAGCCGGTCGTCGTATGCTTCATTGCACGATATTTCTGCTGGACAACTGCCAGCCATCTTCAGGTGAGCCGAACGAGGACTGACGAAGACGTTCTCCGCTCCGTCTTATATAGTGCGCTGATGGTACTACCGCGCATGCGTTCATTCGCGGAGACATATGGGCCACACCGCCCAGTGACAGCGCCCTCGCTGGTGGAACTGCAATACTCAACTACCGTCGGTATTGTCACTGGCCGCAGCTATCGAAGTTTTCTGGCGTCTTCGCCTCGAGCAAATTTCGGAGATGACGGAATTCCATGCGTTATTCAATTGGTAACCGCTGTCACTGTTCATTAGATTTCCCGCAATGCGCATGTCAATGGATTCTTTGATAATGGAGTCCCAAAAAGTTGTTGTGAATGTCCGTTAGAAATGCAATGTTCCGCAACTGCAGACTTACTGGCTTGCAGTAGGCGAGTGCAACGTTGATGTTCTGTACAACGCTCTTCCACTGTACGCGTTGTCTGTCCTATATAGGCCATACCACATTGACACGGTATTTTGTAAATTTCCGCCTTCCGCAGTAACAAATCATCCTTCACCGATCCCAGCAAATCCGAAATCTTAGAAGGCGGACGGAAAACCACTTTCACATGAAAATTATTAAGAATTCTCGCTATCTTGAAGGAGATATTTCCAACGAAGGGAAGAAAAGCTAGGGACTTGGCTGGCACGTTCTCCTCTTCATCCTCTTCCCGGTTCCTGGCTCTAGTTGAGAAGGCCATATGAATTTGCCGGGTCGAGTATCCACTGTCTCTGAACACCGTCCTTAAATGTGCAAGTTCCTTAGGCAGATTATCTGCATCCGACACCGTATGTGCCCTCTGCACCTGGGTTTTAAGTACACAGGTGGTCTGGGATGGGTGATAGCAACTCGAAGAATGCAAGTACAAATCTGATAAACAGAATGTCCCACCTAGCCGACACTCTTCCGTTTAACCAAAACATCCAGGAATGGGAGGCAGCCATCTTTCTCTAGTTCCATAGCAAATCGAATATTCTCATGGATACCTCGTAGAGTTCAGTGTGTCCTTTTGTCGTAGTCCATCATGATAGGGGTCGACTGCATAATCTATAGTGTTACGCGTGCAAGCTCTTTCTAAGCCACAAGACTTAAATGACACGCTTTTCACCCCGTCCCCTCTCCCTCTTTTTAAGCCACCCCTCCTCTCCTCTCCCTCTTTTCAACTATTTAGTAATATGCTAATTCTATTAATTATATGCGCTAGTGAAATCACACACGCTGCTCGTGGCAGCAAAGCGCCGAAGGACGCGCAGGAGCGCCACCTACCAGAGGTGACTTCAGGTTAGTACCTCTAACTCTTCAGCCAGTCGGCGCATGTCACTAGCTCTAAACGTGACTTATTTACGCTCCATAGAACCCGTTGCCACGATTTATATTTATATGGCAGCTTTACACAAATCTTACAAGTGGCATACTACATGTTGTTGTATACACCGTCAAATATGTGATATTTTAAAAAGTTTTAAGACAAAATCCTGCAGTAGGCGGGTAATAGTTTTATGTAATGTATTTTAAATGGTGATTAAATGGATGACATGCTCTAGACAGAGTCAACGACTCCCACATTGGCTACAGATAATGTGATTCTACGTGATTATGCTCCACTAAAATTTTTTTGTTAACATTTCCTGTAAATTTGCTTAATGTAATGTCGCTATCTTCGTTCCACCCACAATCTCGTAATCTTGTTAATAGGTACAATATCTTCTGAAGAAGACGGTTCTAAAACCGTCGAAACCATGTTCAAGGCTTAATAAACCTGTACTTTGGAACTGGTTGGCTGTTACTTCTAATCCATTGAAGCTCTTCTGTGCGCAGTTGCTGAAACTCACCCACGTTCAAAATCTTGATATCTCCGTTTTCTTTTTCCGCATGCCGATGTTCCTCTTCCTGAGATTATCAGTCTAGATCTTGATGAGTTCCTTTCTGTTGTCTCTACGGTAGTAACTGCGGAAAAATAGTCAAACACCAAATTTTAATTCTGGCTTTCTTCTCTGATTCGGCCTGCACCGTCATCTTTACAGTTCAAGTACGAATCAGATTTCCTTTCCTACTTTACTTTCTAAAGCAAATTAGGTTTCTATCTCTTTTCTCCGTGTTACATCATTTTTGTGATTAAAATATTTTTAAAATTGCAACAAACATAAACCGAAACTGAATGTTACATAGATTAAAAATCTATAAGATCACTATATTTCTCTGTCTGTTTCTTTTTACAGCTTCATCGATTTTGGAATGTTGTCTCAGGGAAATTTTGCATTGGATTTTTGCAGGCACGTAACTAGGCTTCACCACTGGGGCATTGTCCCATGTCCCCTTCTGGTACCTAGAAGGAAGGAACTTAAAAGGAGCAAGGAAAAATTATAACATAGAACTAAGTGAAATCGGTCAGTCAAATAAGTTTTTCCCTAAGTCAAAATCATCGAGGTTGCTTATGGAAATCATCGTGCCGTAAGAAAATGTGAACTATTCAGCCAACTTCATTTACCAGCTGATACTGTATTCAGTGCGTCTCGAACGAAAGCAGACGTAACACGCGGAGTTAGGTATCACAGAAACGTCATAGGTATACAGGGTGTTACAAAAAAGTACGGCCAAACTTTCATGAAACATTCCTCACACACAAATAAAGAAAAAATGTTATGTGAACATGTGTCCGGAAACGCTTAATTTCCATGTTAGAGCTCATTTTAGTTTCGTCAGTATGTACTGTACTTCCTCGACTCACCGCCATGATTTCATACGGGATACTCTACCTGTGCTGCTAGAACATGTGTCTTTACAAGTACGACACAACATGTGGTTCATGCACGATGGAGCTCCTGCACATTTCAGTCGAAGTGTTCGTACGCTTCTCAACAACAGATTCGGTGACCGATGGATTGGTAGAGGCGGACCAATTCCACGGCCTCCACGCTCTCCTGACCTCAACCCTCTTGGGCATTTGAAAGCTCTTGTCTACGCAACCCCGGTACCAAATGTAGAGACTCTTCGTGCTCGTATTGTGGACGGCTGTGATACAATACGCCATTCTCCAGGGCTGCATCAGCGCATCAGGGATTCCATGCGACGGAGGGTGGATGCGTGTATCCTCGCTAACGGAGGACATTTTGAACATTTCCTATAACAAAGTGTTTGAAGTCACGCTGGTACGTTCTGTTGCTGTGTGTTTCCATTCCATGATTAATGTGATTTGAAGAGAAGTAATAAAATGAGCTCTAACATGGAAAGTAAGCGTTTCCGGCCACTTGTCCACATAACATATTTTCTTTCTTTGTGTGTGAGGAATGTTTCCTGAAAGTTTGGCCGTACCTTTTTGTAACACCCTGTATAAATGGTTCAAATGGCTCTGAGCACTATGGGACTTAACATCTGAGGTCATCAGTCCCCTAGAACTTAGAACTAATTACACCTAACTAACCGAAGGACATCACACACATCCATGCCCGAGGCAGGATTCGAACCTGCGACCGTAGCGGTCGCGCGATTCCAGACTGAAGCGCCTATTACCGCTCGGCCACGCCGACCGGCCCCTGTATAATTGAATTCGAAATGTTTTAAATTTATTGAAACGTTCAATGAAGATACTCTTCGCAAGAATTTGAGCCCGAAGTCATATACTGTATTTCGATTTCTCGAAACAGCTACTCACGTCAGCTACTGTTCCAAGAGTCTTCTCAGAGTGAACGATTAATACTTCTTTTGGTAGATCAGGGAGGAATAATAGCGTAAGAGGTCATATGTAAATAATACTCTTTCTACAAATTACTTATCACCAAAACGAGAAACAGCATTAAAAATGCCATCTATAGTGTTAGGCATATTTTGCACATTATTAATTAATTGTCCACATTGGCAGTGAAAAGAATGAATATATTAGCAGCTCGAATTCCAGCGACCTCTATTAATTCAGTACTAGCGAGATCAGAAACAAAGTAACTGCAAATGTGGGTGCACTGTACTGGGACTGGCGATATGATATGCACTGGCACAAAGAATGATAGCTGACCCACCTTATGTGACTACGCATACAAAGAACCAACAATTTCAAATAGCATTTCATTCAGTTTATGAGACATCTATAACTTAAAATTACTTTTCTGACAATACAGCTTAATGTTTGAAATTCGTCTCTTATCTTTAGAAATTCTTATAAATATGTGTTATTTCTTGTGATATGTGAAACGTATGTTTCAAAACATCATGGCGACATACTCGATTTTTCGAACAATATCTGTACTAGTGAATACCGGTATCAAAAATTTGGTACAGAAAATTCGTAGGAGAATGTGTATCCTGTAGCACTTACACTTTATCGTAATTACAGTATTTATGAAACTGATGCTGTTCCAATCCTTGATAAACGGTCTTGATGACTGATTTGTAAAATCCTTGAATATAAACGCCGAGTGGAAGACCGCGACAAGTATTAAATATACATGCTGTGAAAATTTATGTTAGGCAATCGCAGAAAAGGACAATCGATTTGATGTCCTTGTTTTGGATGCCACTGATTGCTGCAACTCTGATGTCTGTTGCCGGCTTACTTGCTCACTGGCTGTGACGAACATTTTAAGAATGAAGCACTTAAGTTTTTCAGTGGTGGCTCATGATGTTTATCTTCCGTGTACAGCTTCGCTAATATTGATAAGAGCTTTATTTAAAGCCATCTCGGTGTCTCTAACAGAATCCACGGGTGTCGCTAAAGCTTAGCTTTCTTTGATGACGCTGAACATAGTTTTTTTAAATTACTTACGTTCTCCAATGAATCAAGAATGCTAATACGGTGTGGCAATGCTATTAGGTTGGTGCATAAGATTGTCGCCTTTTCCCAATATCTTCATAAAAATAAGAGATACGTATAACAGAGACTATACGCATCAATAATATATTGTGTTTCACTATTTACAACAGTCTGCCAACGCTGGGGTAACTTCGATTTCGCTACTGTAGCAATCACATGGTTTTGAGGCGAAGAACTCGTCGAGCCGTGTTCGGAGCGCATTTTCATCCGGAAAGGGAGTTCCTTGAAGGTTGTTCGACAGAGACCGGAAAAGGTGAAAATTTGAGGGTACAAGATCAGTTAAATAAAATGTCGTGTGACTAGGGCCTCCCGTCGGGTATACCGTTCGCCGGATGCAAGTCTTTCGATTTGACGCCACTTCGGCGTCGATGGAGATGAAGTAATGATGATGATGATTAGGACAACACCCAGTCCCTGAGCGGAGAAAAATCTCCGACCCAGCTGGGAATCGAACCTGGGTCTTTAGGATTGACATTCTGTTGCGCTGACCACGCAGCTACCGGGGGCGGACACAGGATCAGTTGAATAAGGTGGATGTGGAATGACTTCCCAATCCGTCTGCTGTGTAGTGTCTTTTGTCAGGCTAGCAAAATGCTGGCGTGCGTTATCATGGAGTAACACCATTTCACTCCCGGTCGTTGTTCTTGGATTGCGTCCGCAAAACGTCTTGGAAATTGGAAATTTGTGGTAAAATCTTATGGGACCAAACTGCAGAGGTCATCGGTCCTTAAGCTTACGCACTACTTTATCTAACTAATTTACGCTAAGGACAACACACACGCACCCATGCCCGAGGGAGGACTCGAACCTCCGAGGGGGGGAGCCACACGAACCGTGACAGGACGCCCAAGACCGCGCAGCTACCCCGCGCGGCCTGCAAGACGTTTCAGTTCAAAAATGGTTCAAATGGCTCTGAGCACTATGGGACTTAACTGCTGTGGTCATCAGTCCCCTAGAACTTAGAACTACTTAAACCTAACTAACCTAAGGACATCACACACATCCATGCCCGAGGCAGGATTCGAATCTGCGACCGTAGCGGTCACGCGGTTCCAGACTGTAGCGCCTAGAACCGCACGGCCACTCCGGCCGGCCACGTTTCAGTTGTTGACAATAAATGTCAGCAGTGAAAGTTACACGCCGGGGAAGAAATTCGTAGTACACCACACCGTCGCTGTTCTACCAGAGGCACAACATCATGTTTTGTGGATGCGCGCAGGTCTTCGTACGGGGAACTGCTGCTTTGTTTGGACTCAACCATTCCTTTACTATCAAGACACCGTTTATCGCCACAAGCAGATACAAAATAGGAATGGTCGATTGTGTTCACGAGCCAACTACTGACGAGAAAACCGCTTATTTTCGTGATTTGAGCTTACAGCATGCGGTACCCATGCACACGATTTTTGAACCTTCACCAATGCGTGCAAATGTCGCACGGTGGTGGAATGATCATAGCTCATCACATCTGTCAACTATCGAATACACTGATGTTGATCATAGTCGGTTCATGTCGACAGATCTTCCTTAAAACCCGAAACTCTTCCAAAATGTGGAGAGTCACTAATGTCAAGATGATCTTCCTTAAAATGAGGAAATCATTTTCTTGCCGTGCTGTGTCCAGTGGCATTATCCGCATGAACGGCACAAATGTTTACGGTTGCCTCCACTACTGTCACTCCTCTACCGAACTCAAACAGAATGTGTCCCATTTCTCCACTTTATACTCTACACGGTGTTACAAAAAGGTATGGCCAAACTTTCAGGAAACATTCCTCACACACAAATAAAGAAAAGATGTTATGTGGACATGTGTCCGGAAACGCTTAATTTCCATTTTAGTTTCGTCAGTATGTCCTGTACTTCCTCGATTCACCGGGATACTCTACCTGTGCTGCTAGAACATGTGTCTTTACAAGTACGACACAACATGTGGTTCATGGACGATGGAGCTCCTGCACATTTCAGTCGAAGTGTTCGTACGCTTCTCAACAACAGATTCGGTGACCGATGGATTGGTAGAAGCGGACCAATTCCATGGCCTCCACGCTCTCCTTACCTCAACCCTCTTGACTTTCATTTATGGGGGCATTTGAAAGCTCTTGTCTACGCAAACCCGGTACCAAATGTAGAGACTCTTCGTGCTCGTATTGTGGACGGCTGTGATACAATACGCCATTCTCCAGGGCTGCATCAGCGCATCAGGGATTCCATGCGACGGAGGGTGGATGCATGTATCCTCGCTAATGGAGGACATTTTGAACATTTCCTGTAACAAAGTGTTTGAAGTCACGCTGGTACGTTCTGTTGCTGTGTGTTTCCATTCCATGATTAATGTGATTTGAAGAGAAGTAATAAAATGAGCTCTAACATGGAAAGTAAGCGTTTCCGGACACATGTCCACATAACATATTTTCTTTCTTTGTGTGTGAGGAATGTTTCCTGAAAGTTTGGCCGTACCTTTCTGTAACACCCTGTATTTTCTAGCGTTCACAGCAACACACTATCTCTAAATGACAACATGTAAACTCGAAAAGCAAAATTGAACTAGAAATAAAAAATGACAATCGATAAATAAACCCATAGCAACCGGAAAACCAAAATGCAAAACTTAGACTCTACGAACTTATGCACCAACCTAATATCAATAGGAGAGAGGTGACGCGAATAGTCAGCGGATTGTTTGACTGAATAGGAAGTGTAATATAAAAGGTGAAAAATTCTAATTGGCGCAACCGGAAGTAACGCAGAGTACATCTCTCAAGAACGTGCTTGGAAAACTCCAAGAGTCATCTCTTAGCGTATAAACCACGAATGCATCTCAGCTCACTACGTGTCTATCCCATAGAGATCGCGCAGATAAAATAAATGATAGAAATAACAGCTCGCTCAGTGACATGGAAGCATTCGAACTCGGGTGAAAGATTTCCATTTGTGTTGTTCTAGTATTCGCAGTAGTTTTAAAATTACTTCATATGTTTCAAACCTTTCTTTGCATGTACTGAAAGTGCCTATTTAATTTACCATATAGTGGCCGTGCGGTTAAAGGCGCTGCAGTCTGGAACCGCAAGACCGCTACGGTCGCAGGTTCGATTCCTGCCTCGGGCATGGATGTTTGTGATGTCCTTAGGTTTAACTAGTTCTAAGTTCTAGGGGACTAATGACCTCAGAAGTTGAGTCCCATAGTGCTCAGAGCCTTTTCCTTTTTTAATTTACCATATGCGTTTCGTTTTATTCTGTTAAAGCATCGTCAGTGGTTGGACGTTCGCCTGTTTCCGCGAACATATGGAGGTATCGTCTGCATACATGCTTTCCGGAATACCTGCGTTTGGCAGTCACGGTTTTCGCATTATTTTACTCTTGACGTAAAACACAACATGGTAACGCAACGGCAATGTTTATTTACGTTTTCGTAGCTGAACGTATGTCGGAGACACGTTTAGCCGGGAGAGGGAAAATATTACATTCAGACATCGTGCGAAAAATAACTTCATTAGTTGTTCTTTTTAATAAGTGTCAGTTCATAATGTCAGCAAACATTTTGCACAAAGAAGCTTAGCAAAGTTGACAGTCAGTGACAAGAAAGGGTCGTAACAGTCGCTTGTAGACAGATCGCCCACAACACCTGAAGAAGACGACATCACATATTGAAACGTCGTGCGTAAAAATAGAGTCGTCACCTCAGTTGAAAAGACGAAAACTTGGCTCCACTCAAATATATGCTATGTGCTATATGGCAAAATTAAATAACGATTGTAATCAGTAGAAGGCTTGCCAGGCACGCTGTAGAGAGTTTCACAGTCAACCTAAAGTACTCTTGTTGCTTGCGCCGGATCCTTTATTTCAGCCGGAGATCTGTCGGTCGGTCTCTGCACGGCACAGCGACTTGGCCGCGCGGCGCTGACCGCACTCTGATGCGTCAGCTGCGCCAGCGGAAATAAGCTCGCCGCCCTCGCGACTGTAAAGCGATATGCCGTTCTGCAGAACGTATCTGAGGCCGCCCGCCACAGAAGAGACACTTGGCAACGTCGCGATCTGCGTGCAGGCAAACTGTCCGCATCACATTTCTCCGCTGTAACTAATACAGTACAATAGTAGAGAATTACAGAGCTTTTTCTACATCCTTTGTAATAACAGTGCGCCATTTGGCAAAATGAACGAATAATCTTTCACTCTTTTTCCGAGCATATAGGGGTTTTTATGAGGATACATCGTGTAGATGTCTCATCATCTCCAAACCTTTTTTTACATGACTTAGAATTATTTGCCATTGCTTTTATTATTGATCAACTGATGATTGCATTCTCTTTCCCCCCTACCCTTCTACATCTAGCAGCAGCCATATTGCTGTTCTTCAGCGAGATGATATTAAAATGCGTAGACATACCTTTCCTGTTATAAACATAGTAGGATTGAAAGTACAATAAACATTATTTCTTTGAGGATATGCTATCAAAACACAGATGATGGTAGTGTTGCTGGTGGTAACTTTATAACGATGATGAAGACAATACTGGCTCAAGACTCATCGAGGTCTGCTCCCAATAACTGCTATATCGGTGGAGGGATGACGGACAATAGAACAATTCAGATTTGTCTAGAGAGAGGGATGGGGAAGAGGAGAGGAGGGGAATGATATTGTGCAGTGGAATGGAATGTATAGGAACAGGAAGGAGCAACGGTGGGTCAGGAGGATGTGAAAGGTATTGGAGCCTTAATGAGATTTTCACTCTGCAACGGAGTGTACGCTGATGTGAAATTTCCTGGCAGATTAAAACTGTGTGCTGGACCCAGACTCGAACTCGGGACCTTTGCCTTTCAAGTGGAAGTGCTCTACCACTGAACTACCAAGCACGACTCGCGACCCATCCTCACAGCTTTAATTCCGCCAGTATCTCGTCTCCTACCTTCCAAACTTCACAGTAGCTCTTCTGCGAACCTTGCAGAACTAGCACTCCTGGAAGAAAGGATATTGCCGAGACATGGCTTAGCCACATCCTGGGGGATGTTTCCATAGTGAAATTTTCACTCTGCTGCAGAGCGTGCGCTGATATGAAACTTCCTGGCAGATTAAAGCTGTGTGCCGGACCGAGACTCGAACTCAGGGCCTTTGCCTTTCGTGGGCAAGTGCTTTACCAACTGAGCTACCCAAGCGCGACTCACGACCCGTCCTCACAGATTTAATTCCGTCTCCTACCTTGCAAACTTCTAGAGCACTTGCCCGCGAAAAGTAAAGGTCCCGAGTTTGAGTCTCGGTCCGGCACACAGTTTTAACCTGCCAGGAAGTTTCATTTCGGAGCCTTGATTTAAGGAAAGGGGGGCTGGGGCTATAGCTCATAAGGTAGGCAGGTATCAGGGTGGATTTGTGATTCAGTGAGAGGGAGCCTTGGGGCAGGGCATGAATCGTTCCGAGGTGGACGGTGGATGAGTTATGCAGGTATAGGACTGGGAGCTTCTCGCAATATACTGGTGAAACCGTGAGGCTTTGATCTCCGAGTTTACGGCATATACAGGGTGTCCCAGCTATCTTGTCCACCCAAAATATCTCTGGAACAATAACAGCTATTGGAAAACGACTTTTGCCGGTATCAATGTAGGACTGGGGCCCATGAATGTACATATTTGCAAACATTCTAAAACGAAAGCATATGTGTTTTTTAACACAAACTTATGTTTTGTTTTAAATGGACCTCCTATATTTTTTCTTCAGCGATCCATAGCATGACCAAGCACATACACAATGGCGTTGATTGCATCGCAATATTCCCATTACATCTCGAGATATTGAGAAGCGAAGTTGACGCTTGAAACACCCGACATGCGCTGCTAGCTCACGTCCTAAGGCTCAGGCGTGAACCCCATGCTGCCCGTAATCGCGATGTGATTGGCATGTGTAATCACACCTCCATACTTATCAAGAGGTCCGGAACGAATAATGCGGTCTGCTGCCATCAACTCTCATCAGCACATAATGGTTTCCCTCTTGCACCTTTTACGTATCTACGTACACAATATGAACCAGTACCGATCGGTGTACACCCGTCAGGTTGTCTTATTTATCCTGCACACCCAAAATAAGGTTTATCTAATGCGTTATATGACCCATTTTGCCTGTCGCGTAGGGCCTGGCTCTACCTAGTCAAGTGTCCAACGTAGTTCCCACTACTGCCACAGTTACCACTTCGCCTTGTTTATGATTTGCGAGCCATGCAAACTCCTGTACTCCACCACCTTCCGAGCATCCCATTTGTTGTTGCTTTGGCGTGCAGTACACCGCTTGCCAGTGTAGTCGTGCATCAGAGTAATCTAGTGACGGCACGGAGGTAGTACACATTGTGAATAAACGTTGTGTTGCGGAACTTATACTGTACAGTGTAATGTACACACATGAAGATATGGTATAAATGCTGCTGATCTATGGAGAATGTACGTTGACGGGAAATACGTTATGAGATTGCTTGTTTGTTGATAGTACTGTTAGCGAACATTATGATTATTAAGTTAATATGTCTGTTTTCTACCCTACTCTACATACCTCTACTGTAACCTGTTGTAGGTGGACGAAATGCTGTTCAGGCAGAACGACTGTACAGAAGACGATTCCCTGACAAGCCATCGCCTTCGCGCCGGATGTTTGGTCGTCTCACATCTCGTCTATGTGAAACGGGAAGCTTAAATCCAAGACCTCGACATCGTCCTAGAACACGCACAGATGAACGTGCTGAAGTTGCTGTGCTCGCTACCATAGCTGTGAATCCTCAAATCAGCACACGTCAAATTGAACGTGAAGTTGGTGTGTCGAAATCAAGAGCACAGCGTATTCTTAAACGTCATAAATTTCATCCTTTCCATGTTCATTTACACCAGGATATTCATGGAAATGACTTCCGCAATAGGGTAATATTTTGTCGGTGGGCTCAGCAAAAACTTCTGACTAATCCAAAATTTTTTGTAGATGTTCTCTTTACCGACGAGGCATCATTCTCCAACAGAGGAATTGTCAATATGAGGAATATGCATTATTGGTCCGCAGACAATACAAAATGGCTCCGTCAGGTAGAGCATCAACGTCCGTGGAAAGTTAATGTCTGGTGTGGTATTATTGGAGATACCATTATCGGACCTTTCTTTATAAATGGCATCCAAAATGGCAGACAATACTCCAGATTTATACGACACAATCTTCCTGTTCTCTTGGACACCGTACCTCTGAACCAGAGAATGGTCATGTGGTATCAGCATGACGGATGCCCTGCACATAACGCCTTACGAGCACGACGACTTCTGAACCGTAAGTTCCCAGGTAGGTGGATTGGACGAGGTGGCCTGCCCGATCTCCGGACCTTACACCGCTGGAATATTTTCTTTGGGGAGCAGTGAAGGATGCTGTTTACCAACATGAACCAACAACACCAGAGGACATGAAGCCACGCATTATTGATGCTTGTACAGCCATCAAAGAGGAAACAGTAGCACGAAGTAGGGCATCCTTCATCCGCAGAGTGACCTTATGTATGCAAGCCAATGGGCATCACTTTGAGCATGAGATGTGAACGCTATGTTTAGTATGTAGTGCTGGTATCACAGTGGAAGTTTCTACAAAGGGCCATTTTACCCAGTGATGTTAAGAAACATTTGTTTGCAACAATTTGTCATTTAACGCATTAGATAAACATAACATTGATAATTATGTGATAATAAAACTAATTGGTTAAACATGTTTTCATTCATCTTCTATGTCCTACCTGAACTTCCCAAATCAAAACATTTGTACCTAAACAACGGTAAAACTTTTAGTCCACTTGCTCGTTCCACTAAAACCATCAACATGAATTTTACTATTACGAGTGAATGATTAACTGTCACTTGCGCTAGATCTACAGTAAAGTAAAGTTTTAACGTTGAACGGCATTACCTTTTTAGTAATGGATTAACGATAAGCGAAGTTAACTTTGTGACTAACGTTGCGGTACACAGATATGTTACAGAACAGCATCACCCCTAGCCTATGGGATAAATACCTGCTGGAATGTACGACGTTAATGCAGGATGGCAGCAGACCGTATTATTCGTTTCGGACCTCTTGATAAGTATGGAAGTGTGATTACGCATGCCAATCACATCGCGATTACGGGCAGCATGGGGTTCACGCCTGAGCCTCAGGACGTGAGCTAGCAGCGCATGTCGGGTGTTTCAAGCGTCAACTTCGCGTCTTAATATCTCGGGATGTAATGGGAATATTGCGATGCAATCAACGCCATTGTGTATGTGCTTCGTCATGCTATGGATTGCTGAAGAAAAAATGTAGGTGGTCCATTTAAAAAAACATAAGTTTGTGTTAAAAAACACATATGCTTTCGTTTTAGAATGTTTCCAAATATGTACATTCATGGGCCCCAGCCCTACATTGATACCAGTGAAAGTCGTTTTCCAATAGCTGTTATTGTTCCAGAGATATTTTGGGTGGACAGGATAGCTGGGACATCCTGTATAGGATTTGAGAAGATGTTCGAAGAATTTGAGGGGAAGAGGGAAGGCAGGTACTGAAGGTGGAAACAAGGAAGATTAGGTATTAACACCCCATCTGTTATTACAGACAGAGCACAACCTCAGTGTGGGGAATAATGTGGATGGAAATCTGCCTTGCCTTTTAAGGGAACCATACCAGCATTTTCATTGGGCGATTTAGAGAAAACACGGAAGTACTCAGTCTGTGTGGCTGGACAGGGATCTGCATTGTCGTCCTTCCAGATGCGAGTGCAGTGCCTTACTACTGCGCCAGCTCGTTAGGTACGAAAGACGAGGCGGCAGCCACGGTCTTGGGACCTGTAAGGAGTGTAAAATTTTGGGTTGTGCAGAGAACCAGACTACGTCGACATGTGGCTGGAGTATATTAACTGAGTTGGGGAGATAGACGAGATGGGAACAGAATCTCTCCTTGAGAGTCTGCTGTGGATCGCTCGAAGATATAGGATTAAGTATGACTAATGTTGACAAATGACGGGCGGTGTGTTAGAAAGGAAGCTGTAAGGCGACCGCAACTGATTGAAAATTCATATGGTTGTAGTCTGAAAAGGAGACCAGACTGGCATTCTCAGCCAAAGGCTTTTTAAAGGTCTAGGGAGCCAAAGATAACGGAATGGCATTTGTTCAGATGTAGGCAAAGGAAGTAAATGTGTTTGAGGAGCTACTCTTCTGTGGAGTATTTCGGAAGGAAATTACATTTTGTGTTAAGAACGGGTAGGTGCAGTTCTAAACGTTGACTGAAATACTTTGTTGAAGACGAAAGTAAGCCTAATGAATAGGTAGTAGAGAGTTTAAATGTTGAGAGTTGCATACATTAGAAACCAAAACGCCTCTGTTGTGTCCGTGCCACAGCGCTGTCATTAGTTCCCACTGTAGTTCCACGAGTAAGACGAGCCTGAGAACGGTGGCGCTGCATTTGTTTCCTACTTGTAAGGTCAGTATAGGACAGGTCCGGTCACGCTACCATGAACCTCTGTGTTGGCAACCATTTTGGGTCTTTAACCCAACTGCAGCAGACTGTATTCGTAACAGCGCTTAATTTCAACCACACATCGCCCCTGCCCCCTCAACCACAAAAAATCTTGGTACATTGTACATTCACACACACACACACACACACACACACACACACACACAGTACCTCGCCCCCGCCTCTGCTCGTCACATCATGTTGGTCACCCTCTGTCACGGTCTTTGGAAATACTGTGTGCTTTCTATAAAATATGCATATTTACGATTTCTTTTAAGCTACACTTTGAGGATTCAGAATTTGAGCTGATTAGACTTGATGGAACACGACTGTTAAAATGGAGTGCAATTCCAACGAAATTTGACGTCTCAAATCCACCGAAACCAGTCTCTTCTAAACGGAAATTTTCAAGGCAAGGACAGTAACCAAATCAGATAATAAGGAAAATGAGATTCGTCGATGTTTTCAAGTTTTCGTGTTTTCATGTTGGTGACGGAACCCACTCGTTTATTTTAGCTTCTTGAATTTTGTAGACTGAAATGATCTTAGTTTAGGAAAGTACCGAATTAAATTGTAGACGCTCGGAAAATTACGTTGAGATGACAAAAGTGATGGGATAGCGAAAGCACATGTACAGATGGCGGTAGTAATCGGGCTAACAACGTATAAAAGGACAGTGCATTGGCGGAGCCGTCTTTTGTACTCAAGTGATTCATGTGAAAACGTTTCCGACATGATCGTGGCTGCACGCCGGTAATTTAAATACTTTGAACGAAGAATGGTAGTCGGAGCTAGACACATGGGACATTCCATTTGTGAAATCGTTAGTGGATTCAATATTCCGTATCCACAGCGTCAAGAGTGTGTCGAGAACACCAAATTGCAGGCATTGCCTCGCACCACGGATAACGCAATGGCCGATGGCCTTCATTTAACGACCGAGAGCAGCAGCGGTTGCGTAGAGTTATCACTCCCAACAGACAAGAAACACTGTGTGAAATAACCACTGAAATCAATGTGGGACGTGTCTGTTAGGACAGTGCGCCGAAACTTGGCATCAATGGGCTGTGGCAGCAGACGAGCGACTCGACTGCCTTTGCTAACAACGCCTCTCCTGGGCTCGTGCCCACCATATCTGTCGGGGCCTAGGCGCCTGGTCACGTGAGCCCCGATTTCAGATGGTAAGAGCTGAGGCTCGGATTCGAGAGTGGCGCAGACCCCACGAAGCCATGGACCCAAGTTGTCAACAAGACACTGTGCAAGCTGGTTGAGGCTCCATAGTGGTGGCGGTTGGACTGTTTTTACGTGGAATGGACCAGATACTATGCTTCAAGTGTACCGATCATTGACTGGACATGGTTGTGTTCGGCCACTTGGAGACCATTCGTAGCCATTCATGGACTTCATGTCCTCAAACAACAATGCAATTTTTAAGGATTATAATACGGCATGTCACGGGGCAACAATCGTTTGCGATTGGTTCGAAGACCATTCTGGACAATTCGAGCGAATAATTTGGCTACCCAGATCGCCCGACATGAATCCCATTGAACAATTATGGGACATAATCTAGGGATCAGTTCGTGCAAAAAATCCTGCACCGGCAATACTTTCGCAATTATGGACGGTACAAACGCAACATAGATCAATATTTCTGCAGGGGACTTCCAACGACTTGTTGAGTCAATGCCATGTCGAGTTGCTGCACTACGCGGGGCAAAAGGAGGTCCGTTACGATATTAGCAGACATCCTAAGACGTTTATTTCCTCGGAGTATATGCAGCATTCCTGTTTAAAACGCTGCTGTACTGTACACTACTGGCCATTAAAATTGCTACACCAATAAGAAATGCAGATGATAAATGGGTGTTCATTGGACAAATATGTTATACTAGAACTGACATGTGATTACATTTTCACGCCATTTGGGTACATAGATCCTGAGAAATCAGTACCCAGAACAACCACCTCTGGCCGTAATAACGGTCTTGATACGCCTGGGCATTGAGTCAAACAGAGCTTGCATGGCTTGTACAGGTACAGCTGCCCATGCAGCTTCAACACGATACCACAGTTCATCAAGAGTAGTGGATGGCGTATTGTGACGAGCCAGTTGCTCGACCACCATTGACCAGACATTTTCAATTGGTGAGAGATCTGGAGAATGTGCTGGCCAGGGCAGCAGTCGAACATTTTCTCTATCCAGAAAGGCCCGTACAGGACCTGCAACATGCGGTCGTGCATCATCCTGTGAAATGTAGGGTTTCGCAGGGATCGAATGAAAGGTAGAGCCACGGGTCGTAACACATCTGAAATGTAACGTCCACTGTTCAAAATGTCGTCAATGCGAATAAGAGGTGACCGAGACGTATAACCAATGGCACCCCATATCATCACGCCTGGTTATACGCCAGTACGGCGATGACAGATACACGCTTCCAATGTGAGTTCACCGCGATGTCGCCAAACACGGATGCGACCATCATGATGCTGTAAACAGAACCTGGATTCATACGAAAAAATGACGTTTTGCCATTCGTGCACCCAGGTTCGTCGTCGAGTACAACATCGCAGGCGCTCCTGTCTGTGATGCAGCGTCAAGGGTTACCGCAGTCATGGTCTCTGAGCTGATAGTCCATGCTGCTGCAAAAGTCGTCGAACTGTTCGTGCTGATGGTTGTTGTCTTGCAAACGTCCCCATCTGCTGACTCAGGGATCGAGACGTGGCTGCACGATCCGTTACAGCCATGCGGACAAGATGCCTGTCATCTCGACTGCTAGTGATACGAGGCCGTTGGGATCCAGCACGGCGTTCCATATTACCCTCCTGAACCCGCCTATTCCATATTCTGCTAACAGTCATTGGATCTCGGCCAACGCGAGTAGCAATGTCGCGATACGATAAACCGCAATCGCGATAGGCTACAATCCGACCTTTAGTAAAGTCGGAAACGTGATGGTACTCATTTCTCCTCCTTACACGAGGCATCACAACAACGTTTCACCAGGCAACGCCGGTCAACTGCTGTTTATGTATGAGAAATCGGTTGGAAACTTTCCTCATGTCAGCGCGTTGTAGGTGTCACCACCGGCGCCAACCTTGTGTGAATGCTCTGAAAAGCTAATCATTTGCATATCACAGCATCTTCTTCCCGTCGGTTAAATTTCGCGTTTGTAGTACGTCATCTTCGTGGTGTAGCTATTTTAATGGCCAGTAGTGTAATTTCAGTACTGTCCAAGCATACGCTCTGTCGAAAATATGGATTTGTATAGTTTGTTGTTTTATAATGTAGTCAGTGAAATGTTTCAAAGAAGTAACTTGATAGCAACTGTGATATCTGACACTCTATTTGTGTTATGCAAGTAGTCCTACTGTATCTGCTAGTATAATTTTGAGAATGGGAACGCGGACGCGTAAAAAACGAACCTGGTATCATACCTGAGCGTATTCCAGTGGTTAAACTGTCCCTGACAAAGTAAAATAATTGCAACTTCAACACTTGAAACAAGCTGATACGCAGATCTGTTGGAGACAACATAGGCTAATTCTTATGATATAGCTACTGAAAAGACCAATTCAAATTTAGCCTGTATTTGAATGTTTTTATCTCAGAGAAAATAGAGTTTCGTAATTACATATTCAGCCAATGAAGTGCTTGAGAAAGAAACGTGTCTACCACAACAGAAAACATGCAGTACTACTAAAGATACTACCGTAAATTTGCAGTTGGACAACCAGAGATAGAGAGCAGAGGTGAGGTTTTACATCGATGTCACTTGCAACATTAATAAAATCCACTAGTGAGTAAAGTGTTACAGTCATAATCATTTCCATATGATTGGATGACAGGTCTATATAAAATATTCGCCTCTCTTCATAGATGAACAAGATAGAAGAGAAGATACCTGCAACAGAGAGCAAGACTAACACATCTTTACGTCCAGGCCAGATGAAGCACTTGGAAAGAATTTCTGGATCAAATTCTTATAAATGATCAAATGAAACAGTAAAATTTTTCTCTGTTTGTGAAATGTGGTCTTGGTGTAAACGGTTATGAATTTCTGAGGAGCCCCAGTTACACACTGCCTTCAGTAAGCATACTTCTTTCCAGAAAATATTAATCTGATACGACAGTGTTATTTGCGCTTGTGTGTAAATAAACCTTCTGGGTAAAACCTATTTTACAAGGGTACTTCCAATTTTAGCTAATGAATCATATTTAGTACACTCATTTATCAAAAGTGCTAAGTTAACTATGATATGTTGCCGCAAATGAACAATACTGAAGGACCAGATCAGGTACAGCATCCTGTTACGTCACTACTGCATGACAAGTTGCAGTTTCATTGCTATTTCTTAAAGCTGCAAACAAGCACCATTTTTAACTTCGTACTTTTGTTAAATTATAATGAAGAGTGTTTTATTTAAACTGACACGTAAAATACTTCGTAAAGGCCAGAGCCGATTTACTTCCCCAACCCTTACCCAATGCGATTTTGCTCTACATTAACCTTCGTTTTCCATCTAATCAAATTAAATGTACCAACCATATAGCAAGCCCTGCGAATACCCATTGATTATCATGGAGTCTTATGTTATTACAGTGCTGGAGGGCGAGACCGACAGATATGCATGGAAGGGGCTATGTTGGCGGTTCCGTGTTACGTGCCCATTCGATAGAGCGGTCCCGGATTAATCTAGTGCGATATCGATCGGGCACGTAAAATTCCGCTTTTTAAATCATTTTCTTCATAAAGGGAAACAAACCGATGCTTTCCGTTGGCATTGGCCGTCGCGTGAAAGACATGATGAGCAGTATTCGTTTGGACTGACTCCAGCTACACAACGAAACTGCAAATATCTGCTGAAACACCAGAGAAAATGCGTCTGATGACACTTAGGATATACAGGGTGTATCAAAAAGTATGGCGCAAACTTACACGCCTGAAAGTACACGATAATAGAAGCACAAATGTCAAGTAAACATGGACTCTAAAACGCATACCTTAAGAACTATGAGATATTCTTGATTTTCAATATTGTGAAGCAAATCTCTTCTACTGCAAGCTCTTTGCTTTCCATATTTTGGGAAGTACGGACCAAAACGAGAAAAATGTCCAGTAAACATGTGCTCTAAAATGCATACCTTAAAAGTTATGAGCACTTGTTCATTAGAAGAGCTGTGTTCCTAAGTAGAAGAGATTTGTTTGACAATATTGAAAATCAAGAGTATCTCATAGCACTTAAGGTATGCGCTTTAGAGCCCACATTTACTTGACATTTGTGCTTCTATTATCGTCTACTTTCACGTGTACTTTCAGCCGTTTAAGTTTGCGCCATACTGTTTGATATATTTTTTTTTTCATCTGCTTGAAGCGAGACTTCCAGCAGCTGCTGTGTGATCTGGAACATGAATTTAGTTTTTTACAAATAAGAAAAGAAAAGAAACAATGAATTATTTTTGCCCAAGTCAGGATTTACTCTAAAGTATTAACCAATATAACAGGAATGAATGGAAGCATGCTAAACATGTTAACTGATTTGTTTCTATATCTCTGAAATAGCTAATTATAGTCAAAGTATTTGAAAAATTTTAGCATGTTTATTTTTCTGGTTTCTTTTCCAGTTTCAAATTTTATCAGTATGTACAACAAAGAACTCAGAAAAATTCGAATCTAGATGAGCTGTGTTTCGATGTTTAAAGATCTGTATGGGGAAAACAATAAGTACAGAAGGCATTCAATAAGTAGTGCAAGACGTTTTTTCTGAAGGCAGACCGATTTTATTCAGGATTCCGATACACCGGATTATTCCCCACTCTTTTGGCTACAAGATCCTATTTTTCAACATTATCTCCGCTCTCTGCCATGGCCTTACACCATTTTACTAGGAGGGCCTGAGTGTCCGTATGGTAGCACTCTAATGGTCGACGCGGAAGTCGACTACTTGCTGCGTCAATAACCCCTCCACCATCCACGTACTGCTCCCTGCGGAGTGCATCCTTCATTGGACCAAACAGATGGCAGTCGTGAGGAACAGACGCAAGACAAGAACTTTACAAATACCTTAGGAGTGGGTAGTTTTTGAAAAGATAACTTATAATAATGATACAGATTTGTATCATTACATCGTTAATGAAATTAATCGTATCTCAGTACTGAAAGCAAATAGCTTATCGCTATAGCCGCAATCAGTGTTGCCACCACACCATTACTCAGACACGATAATGCAGTGCAGTCTGAAGTATTACATAACTATCGCTTCCAGAATGATATTTTCACTCTGCAGCGGAGTGTGCGCTGATATGAAACTTCCCGGCAGATTAAAACTGTGTGCCGGACCGAGAATCGGACTCGGAACCTTTGCTTTTCACGGGCAAGCGCTCTACCATCTTTTTTTCCCGGGCAAGTGCTCTACCACTTTTTTTCGCGCTGATCAGTTTCTTTAAAATAAAAATAAAAACGCGGTTCCTCCGCTTTATGGTCCAACAACGCGACCACCTTTTGTGTGTGTGTGTGTGTGTGTGTGTGTGGAACAGGAAGGCAGGGTAAACAAACAATCTTTATTCGTACAATTGTGCTGTCCTAGGGATAAGAAAAGTATCGAGACAGCAAAAACAGCGTGGAAACCATAAAATCAACGTAAAGGCCGCCCTCTTCTTCTTTTTTTTTTTAACATGAATAAAGTAAATGACAATCCCAGTCACGGGCGGGAGTGAAAATGAAGTTATCATCTGCATCACAATCCCTGCGCCACGCGGTGTCGCATCATAAATCTGGCAGAAAGCCATGTAATCTTCACCATTTCTGTCATTGTGGGCGGCATGTATTTCTCCTGCGTACATTCGCTGGAAAAAGCTGGAATTTATAGGATTCCGTGTACTTGTAGGGAAGTGTACGTGGGTACTACAAAAAGAACTGTCAAACTACTCGAAGAGCACAAGGGTAACTGCAGAAGAGGGGACATTGAATGATTAGCTGTTGCGGAACACGCTTTAGAGCCAAGAGACCACCACATTCATTTTGACAGGACTCAAGTACTGGCAGCCACAAGAGGATGCGAAAGGCTATACAGAGAGGCCAGAGAGATTGTGAAACACCCCAGGAATTTCAGTAGGAAGGAGGAGGATGTGAAACTGAATGAAAATTTGACTCCGGTGCTGAAGTAGATGTGTACCAGTCTTCCACCAAGGGATGATAGTAACAGCGGACGACGACAGTCAACAACGGCCAATTGCGCTCTCGTATTCAAAACCTGTGACGATACGCCACTGCTCGGGAGCTCGCGGAAGTGGAATTTTGCTGTAGTCAGTAGTGAGCCAGGGTATGAATCGGGCATTCAATAAAGCTACGATTCCACTTGAAAATGGCCTCTGCAGATGGGGACGAAACGTCGGGTTTTAAAGTAAAATCCCTTAGTCCACGGCATAATAGTACGGAATATTTTATTAATTGTGACAATTCCGGCCGTGAAAGCTTACATTTTACATACCTATCTAAAACTATACCTGATTTACTGTTTACCCGATGTCAGTATCACCTGAAAACAAAACGTTCTTGGGATCCGAAAGAGCAATAACTCTGTGATAGTACCTTGGGAAAGTAGGCCTACCTTGGGGACACAACAAGAAATTGCATCCGAGTATGATGACGACTGATGGTAGCATGAATCTATGCTATTGTCAGTTCATGTTTCCTATGAGTCTGGGAAAGGAATGTGACATTTACGGTAACACTATTTGCGGTCTATTTTTAGAGCTTTTAAAGTTACTACTGTTGTACAGAACTGATTGACTGATTGATATGTTTATTCTTCTGTATGACAATACAAATTGTATGGATGTCGTCAGTTGTGTCTTACGAACTAAAGTATACATGGGTTCTTACAATGTTTACAATTCAATTCTTACAATTTTTACAGGTCAGTTCTTTTAATATTTATAATTATGCCATATACTGTCGCTTTATATAGGCCTATGTGGTATTTGTGTCTACTGAACAGCTATCTACAATTATTCTAAATACTCATTTACCTTGTAACAACTTTTACTTAATAAAAATGTTTTTAGCTTTTAGCTAAAGATATGAAGTTCGTTTGCACCTTTTATTTCCTGTAGCAGCCTGTTGTACAGATTTAGGCCATTATATAGTGTAGTGTTCTGTGCTTTGGACTTCTTTTTCCTGTTTAGGTATAAGTAATGGCTGGATATAGTTTCATGGTCATGTATTGAGCTGCTTGTAGCATACAGATGAATATTTTCCCTTACATACATTACAGTCTGGAAAATGTGTTCACATGGGGCAGTCAAAACTTTTAGTTTTTTGAATAAATCAGTACAATGGGTCCTATTGCTGCTATTTGTTAGTATCCATACAGCTCTTTTCTGTACCTTGAACACATCATTTGTTCCCCAAAACATGATTCCGTATCTGAGGATTGAGTGTATGTATCCAAAATACGTCATTTTGAGACATGAAATATTGCACACTGGTGCAAGTATTCGTAGAGCATAACTTATTGTGGTTAGTCTCGTTTTACATGTTTTGTCCATTTCAACTGACAGTCTACCTTCAACTCCAAAAATCTGGTATCAAATAAATGGTTCAAATGGCTCCGAGCACTATGGGACTTAACTGCTGTGGTCATCAGTCCCCTAGAACTTAGAACTACTTAAACCTAACTAACCTAAGGACATCACACACATCCATGCCCGAGGCAGGATTCGAACCTGCGACCGTAGCGGTCGCGCGGTTCCAGACTGTAGCGCCTAGAACCGCTCGGCCACTCCGGCCGGTCCAATCTGGTATCCATTACACGTTCTGTTACATAATCATTAACTGTTAATTTACCATCATTGTGTCTTTTATTCAACGGGAATAACATACAATTAATTTTCTTTTCTCTATTTTTCAGTGACCGCTTGTGAACATCTTTGGGGACTGCATTTGCATTTTTTGTCAACTGTGTTGGACTCTTGGGTGTGATCACTATGTTACTGTCATCAACAAACATTTCTCCCCACATCTGATACTGTGCTGAAAATTATTACTGTAAATAAGAAAAAGGATGGGATCTAATATATTACCTGGCGGGATGCCTATATCAATATTTTTTGGATCTGATAATTGTTTTACTAAAAATCCTTCTGAAGTATATGAAATCTCAACACGCTGCATCCGGTTTTCTAGATAGCACTTAAACCACTTTTAACCATACTTCTTATTTATAGTAACTCTAATTTATGTAATAGAATTATGTGGTCCATTGTATCAAATGCCTTTGTTAAGTCCACGAAAATTCCATTCACATGGTCAACCTCGTTCAGTGCCTCAAGAATGGCCTTTGTAAGCTGTGCAATAGCCGATTCTGTATCTCTTTTGGGCCTGAAACCATGTTTTCCTTTGCAAAGATGGTTAAACTTATTTAGATACTGCATTAAACTATTTTTCATTCCTTTCTCAATAATTTTGGAAATGGTAGACAGTAGAGGGATTGGTCTGTAGTTTTCTACTTTTTCCACATCACCATTTTGAAGTATGGGCATTACTTTCCTTTGTTTTACGTGCTCGGAAAACAGCCAGATTTTAATGATTCATTGATTATTTTTAATGGAGCTTTTATGGAATTTGCACATCACTATGTGATCAAAAGTATCCGGACATCTGGCTGAAAATAACTTAAAAGTTCGTGGCGCCCTTCATTGGTAATGGTGGAATTCAATACGATGTTGGCCCACCTTCAGCCTTGATGACAGCTTCCACTCTCGCAGGCATACGTTCAATCAGGTGCTGGAATGTTTCTTGGAGAATGGCAGACCCTTCTTCACGGCGTGCTGCACTGAGGAGAGATAACGATGTCGGTCCGTGAGGCCTGGCACAAGTCGGCGTTCCAAAACATCCCAAAGATGTGCTGTAGGATTCAGTTCAGAACTCTGTGCACGTCAGTCCAAAACAGGGATATTATTGTCGTCAACCACTCTGCCACAAAACGTACATTATGAACAGGTGCTCGATCGTGTTGAAAGATGCAGTCGCCATCCCCGAATTGCTCTTCAACAGTGGGAAGCTAGAAAGTGGTTAAAACATCAATATAGGCCCGTGCTGTGATAGTGCCACGCAAAACAACAACGGGTGCAAGCCCCCTCCATGAAAAATACGACCACACCATAACACCACCACCCCCGAATTTTACTGTTGGCACTACATGCGCTGGCAGATGACGTTCACCGGACATTCGCCATACCCACACCCTGCCATCGGATCGCTATTGTGTACCGTGATTCGTCACTCCACACGACGTTTTTCCACCGTTCAATAGTCCAATGTTTACGCTCCTTACACCAAGCGAGGCGTACTTGCAGTCGATCCTGATGTAGTTTGCAATTCCTGTGTGATGGTCTGGATAGATGTCTGCCTATTACACATTACGACCCTCTTCAACCGTCGGCCGGCCGCTGTGGCCGAGCGGTTCTAGGCGCTTCAGTCCGGAACCGAGCTGCTGCTACGGTCGCAGGTTCGAATCCCGCCTCGGGCGTGGATGTGAGTGATGTCCTTAGGTTTGTTAGGCTTAAGTAGTTCTAAGTCTAGGTGACTTATGACCTCAGATGTTAAGTCCCGTAGTGCTTAGAGCCATTTGAACCATCAACTGTCGGCAGTCTCTGTCAGTCAACAGACGAGGTCGGGCTGTACGCTTTTGTCCTTTACGTGTCCCTTCAAGTTTCCACTTCAATATCACAATGGGGACAGTGGACTTAGGGATGTTTAGGAGTGTGAAAATCTCGCGTACACTTGTATGACACAAGTGACACCCAATCACCTGACCATGTTCGATGTCCGTGAGTTCTTCGGAGCGTCCCATTCTGGTCTCTCACGATGTCTAATGACTATTGAAGGTCGCTGTCAGTACTTGGCAGCACAATGCACCTAATATGAAAAACGTATGTTTAGGGGGTGTCCGGCTACTTTTGATCACATAGTGTACTTTAAGGACACAAGCCGGGATTTCATCTAGAGCAGTTGATTTTTTTATTTTTTTATTGATCTATAACTTGTGCGACCTCTTTCTCAATTGCCGGGCAACGTGCCATTGAGTTTGGTGGATCGTTCTGCGTGGGTAACACATACGTGTCTGGAAAGTTCTGTTGTAATTTCTTATAAATGCTGTTGATGTACACATATACAAACTTAGCTATTTTTTGGGTGGTTCATTTGTCTATTTTTGTTCTTAATTTGTGAATTCAAAAGTTTTTGCCCTGTGTTTGCTGTTTCCCGCTTGATAATATTTCAGGCTGCTTTGCATTTGTTTTCTGTCTGCAATATTATTTTATGGTTTGTAAGTCTCGTAGCAGCTAGTAGTACCTTTCTGTAAATTCTCTTGTAGTTTTTATAAAACTGCAAAAAGGCTGTGTCAGTCTGTCTATTTTTGATTGAAGCGAGATACCTAAGTTTTTCAGAGGATTTGTGATACCTCTGGTTTTATATATATATATATATATATTTGAAGTTGCAGTGGAATGCAAAGTTTTGAGGAATGCTTCCTCAAATTTTAGTTTAAAAATGGAGATGAAACTATTAAACATTTTGTTCACATTCGTTTCTGCATAGACTTCCTCACACTCTTCATACTGTATCTGGGATGAAAATACATGAACCTCTCATGGAGAGTCTACTGTAGAAACAAGCAAGTTCATTTGAGCCTAAGGATAAATATGAGACTTCAGTCCCTTTGCACTAGTGTTCCGAAAGACACACATCTGAGCTGTCTGTAAATTTACTTCTAGTTGCTGAACTTTGTTTTTAATGGATTATATATCCTGGTGAAGAACTGTTAAACATTTAGTTGTAATTATCGTGGTGGCCTCCTCCTCTTTGTGTTTGATGTTAAAAAATCTTTCAGATTGTGTGGAGACAGATTGTGTGGAGTTGCTCCTGAGTCCACTATTGCTGTTGTTGTTGCTGGTTGTGTAGATTTACATGTTGTGGCCATTTCCTTTGCCTCTGTAGACATTGGTTCAAGGCCTTTTATTGCTGTTGTTGCTGGTATTGTTACAGATGCTTTCCTGTTGCCACTTAGTTCTATGTCTGATCCTTCTCTACGTTCTAGCACTGCCACAGCTGGATTCGTTAGGCAGGCAGGGTTTTCCACGACAATGACAGCCTTGCTTGTGCAAGAATGTGAGACGTAAAGTAATTCCTCCTCTTTTCTGCTTCGTAATGACTCTAGACATATGTTTAACATACGTTTCGAGCCGGAGGCTGTGCAACACTTAGAATAATGTCATAAATGGTAACGTATAACTGTCAATGTTGTTGCAATTCCTTTGCCGTGTTGTGTGGGTTGATGGTCAGGTAGACGTGACGTTGGTAGTATGGGGGTCGCCTACAGCATCTTTTTTCTTTTTTTAATTCTTTTTTAGGTAGCGCCGACTGTATAATGTCTCCCACCCGCCTCTCCCACTGCAGCCAACAAAATGCATTTCATATGTTTGCATAACGAGGAAGAAGCTGAACGGACATCTTCAAAGTATTGACTTCATCCATTAAAGCAATGGCTGTAGTTGTGCTAGAATGCCGTTCGGTTTAATCTTGGAACAGTCGGAGCCTTCCGCAGCGTAGGAGCGGTGACTAGGCTGGGACAGCGACAGCGCCTCTACAGTCCTCTTTATCTTTTTATGTAACGTCTGGAGTGTTTTGTGAAGGTCAGCTCCTTTGAAATGTTACGTGCGCTTACATATAATGCTACAAGCACCATGGGAAATTTGGAAAAAAGTCAGCAGCTGTTGCTAAGCTTTCTGTTCCCTTGTCTGTGACAGGAACATGACAGAACATGAGAGCATTTTTTACGATTGTTGCCCATACGGGAGGAAAAGGATAACTTAAAATATTAATCGAATATTTAATGACTAAAAGAACTTGGCACTAAATTTGTACTACTTCTCATTGAACAATTTTTCTCCGTTTCAACGTAATTTTCCGGTAGAGCTGTAAAAGGTAGAGAACTCAAATTTCGTCACCTTAGTACGTTAGAACGTGTAAGCCATGTATTTTGATGTCATAGCAAGATTGTGCCATTATTTCAAGTGTTGATTTGTAACGTTGTAGCACGTCTGTGTCAAAGTTCCAGATCAGCGATCTTGTGTCGATCATATTTTATCTAAAGCGACCATCTTGCATCGTAAGCTTATATTTCTTCGTCATATTCAAGACTGTGCTAGTAATCAATGTGACAATGCACCTTTTTTAATTTCCCACAAATTTATACATAGAACAACAGCCATACTCCCATACTAGTTCAGTTGGGCTATTTTTGTATTTCCCACCAAAATTTTGAGCTCCTGCCAATATCTGAATTCCTGCCATTTTATACAAAGGACAAATGGCCTTCGTCAGAGGGAAGTGGTGGAGGAAGGGGGTGAAGCGGGGGAAGAAATTCCATGACATCATCAATGATGTCATCAGTGATAAGCTCTGTGCCAGAACTGGCTCAGATTACCTACTGACCAGCACTACCAACATCGAGACACCAGATAGGTTGTTTGCTATGAAACATAAGCAGTTTTCAAACATGTGCATCACACGAATTTCTCTTTCAAGACCACATACCGCCTGAAATATTTATTTAGACCATTGGTTTCTTATCGCAAAATTGGGTATACTCTACTGCCTGCATAAGTTTTGTATCGTGTCATTTGCTGGTTGTGCTTGTGTGCTGCTACCGTGCACGCCAGAGCCGGTCTCCAGCATACGGGGATTCGGACTTCTGTTCAGTTTAGACATGTTGGTCCAGTCTTCCTATAATCTTCGTAAATGGGTTGTGGTCACGGCCTTCTAGACGGACTTAAGGGCTTGTTGCTTTCCGTAATGGTGAATGCTTTCTAGCAGCTTTTTGATACAGACATCTCACAGTTCCGGCGAGAAACAATACTCTGCAAAGTAGTGCTGTTAGTGGGAGCAGGAGCCGGCCAACTGAAATTTTTGCAGCCGGCTCCTGAATCTTATGAGGAGAAAAATTTGGGTGTAGAATAATTTCGTGCAGCGGTTGGTGCTCACGATGAAGTGGAGTAGCAGCTCTTTCGAGAGTAGAAGAAGAAGCGTGAGCACTCTAGAGTGTAGTTTATGTTTTAAAGTGGTTATCATTTAGGAAGTCGGAGTTGGTGATCCTTGGTGACCAACGAGGCTACTTTTCCAGTACCGAAAACCTACAAGGATTCGAATCTGCGCATTCAGGCGTGGAATTCTGCTTAGGTATTCCCCGCCCCTCTAGACGAGTGAGGTTTTTCCAACTTGCACGTGCTCCGTAGACAGAGACCTCACGTTAAATCGCATAGTCTGTAGCTGGCTGAACGTTAGTGTTTGACAAAAGTGACGAAGTTGGTTGAGTTTAATTCAAGTAAACAACTAAATAGTTTGAAGTGCGGTATTCTGCGTGGCTTTACTTGTTGACATGACAGTATTTTCTGTTTTGCTGTTGTGAAGATCGTAGGCGGAAGCTGTTAAGAACCAGTTGGAAGAGTCATATTAAGTGTTAGCAGTGCCATTCCATAGTCCAGTGGTCGGATCTTGGAATACTTCTAAAAATAGACAGCTCATGGCTTCAATTATTAGTTTACAGCAATGAGAACCTTAACCCCGCCTTGCATGCCAAAGCAAGGCTGGCGACCTGGACGACACGTCTAATAGTGCACCACTGCATAGGAGTAAAAATGTCTCCATTCAAATCTGTGGAACAGTACGCTAATCAATTTGTCTCGCGCACCGCACGTCGCTAGTGTATGTGCACGCGACTCAGACTTCGATCGACAGACGAAAGACAAGTTAACGGTTTGATCCTAGAGGTTGCGGACACCCTATATCTAATTTACACACGCGACGCCTCGTACACGGTAGGGGAGAAGGCAACACCGAGTCGCACTGTCTAGGCATTTGCCCTGGACGAGAAGGCGGTGTCGTAGCAGCCAGCCCGCAGCTTGCAGCCCGAGTACGGGAATCCGCTCAGATAATTACGGTACGCGCTCTGCTTGTTATCTAGAGGACAAGGCCGTTGCCACTGGCGGTGCGCAGTACAGAGATACGGTGCAGCACTATCTGTCAGCAGCGAGCCAAATACAGGCACAGATCCTCAGCTTCTCACTCGGCTAATCGACATATTACGAGGTGTCCAATCGTGGCACGACACACTCGCACAGCGCGACATACTGGTCTGCACAATAACTTTCCGAACCCCGATCGTCTTTTACTAATTGCTCCGTGTACACAAATTTCTGAAACGCAAAATGAAGAAGATGATGGTGGTCATGTTCTAAAGATGAAGACTGTAGTGTAAAGATTTAAACTTCGCACCAAGTGTTCAGCAGCAACCACTAGTTACTGTACTTCCTTAAAGAAGATCAAACGCACTTATCACTGAGGTGACAAAAGTCATGGGGTAGCGATAAGCACATATATAGATGGCGGAAGTACCGCGTACAGGAGGTATGAAAGGTCAGTGCGTTGGCGGAGTTGTCATTTGTATTCAGGTGATTCATGCGAAAAGGTTTGCGAAGTGATTGTAGCCACACGACGGGAATTAACATATTTTGAACGCGGAATGGTAGATGGAGCTAGACGTATGGATTATCCCATTTCGCAAATCGTTAGGGAATTCAGTATTCTGAGATCCGTAGTGCCAAGAGTGTGCCGAGAATGAAAAAAAACATGGTTGAAGTGACTCTGAGCGCTATGAGACTTAACTTCTGAGGTCATCAGTCCCCTAGAACTTAGAACTACTTAAACCTAACTAACCTAAGGATACCACACACATCCATGCCCGAGGCAGGATTCGAACCTGCGACCGTAGCGGTCGCGCGGTTCCAGACTGTAGCGCCTAGAACTGCTCGGCCACTCCGGCCGGCCGAGAATACCAGATTTCAGGCATTGCCTCTCACCACGAACAACGCAGTGGCCGACGGCCTTCACTTACCGACCGAGAGCAGCGGTGTTTGCGTACAGTTGTCAGTGCTAACAGACAAAAACGACTTTATTTCACGCAGTCGTCAAATAAGCGCAGAAGTCATTGTGGTACGTACGACGACCGTATCCGTTAGGACAGTACGGATAAATCTGGTGTTAATGGGCTACGGCAGCAGACGGCCGATGCGAGTTCCTTTGCTAACAGAACGACATCGCCGGCAGCACCTCTCCTGGGCCCGTGACCATCTGTCGGACCCTACACGGCTGGGAAGTCGTAACCTGGGCAGACGAGTCCCGATTTCAGTTGGTAAGAGCTGACGGTAGGATTGCGACCCCACGAAACCATAGACCCAAGTTGTCAACAAGGCACTGTGCAAGCTGGTAGTGGCTCCACAAAGCGGTGGACAGTGTTTATACGTGATGCACTGGGTCATTGGGTCCAACCAAATCCATCACTGTCTGGAAATTGTTATAATCGGCCACTTGGAGATGATTTTCAGCCAATCATGGACTTCATTTTTCCAAATAACGATGGAATTTTTCTGGATGAAAATGCGCCATGTCACAGAGCCACAATTCTTCGCGACTAGTTTCAAGAACACTCTGGACAACTCTAGAAAATGGTTGGGTCTCCTGGACCGCCCGAAATGAATCCCATGTAACATTTGAGCGAGTAGTCGAGAGATCAGTTCGTTCACAAAATCCCACATTGGCAACACTTTCGCAATTATGGACGGCTGTAGAGGCAGAATTGCTCAGTATTTCTGCAGGGGACTTCCAACATGTTGGGTCCATGCCACGTCGAGTTGATACACTACGCCGGGCAAAAGAAGGTACGACACGATATTAGAAGGTATCCCATGACTTTTGTAACCTCGTTATATTTCAGTTTATATCAGTGGAACGATGGAGCACCAAACAAATAATTTTTATAGATGTCAAAGGCCCTTTCAAGACACAATAATGGCATTGTAACCGTCAGTATTATAAGGTTGTTGTCTGAGCGTTCTGTTGTCTACTGGAAAGTGCCGTAACAGCATAACAGTAACAAAAACGCAGGACAATTTAGTTTAATCACAATCAGCTCTATTTATATTTGGAGAAACACAAGAGAGAGGCCGAAGATGTGGTAAAAAAAGTCCGTCACTATGCGATTACAAGTATAGTAGAGTACATCTGGACAGCCTCATAACATTTAAATATTTCGAGGTAATACTAAGAAGAGATAGGACTCGGGACGAATACGTACAGTCAGTGGCTGAAAAGCCGAATAGAAAACTTAGATTTCATGTAAGGGTTCTAGGAGGGTGCAATGCCTCTGTAAAGAAACCACGTTCAAGACGCCGTTGCTAGAAAATTTTAGCGTTCTGGTCCTGTGTTTGGAGTACTTGCCGAGTAGATGTGGCTACAGATATAAAACGAATTCAGAGACGAGCTGCTAGATCGGTACAACCTACAAACAAAGCATAGCACAGATGCTCAGGGAACTTACGCTGACCTGCCAAAATACTGTGACCACTGCCCACCGCGAGCCTCAGTGCTCGCTGATAGCATTGCGGTCACGTGACTCAGTGAGGCAAGTATATAATCGGAGCAGAGACGGAGGGGTTCATCATTCTAGCGATTGAACGGGCCACAAATGGGGAAATCCACTGGCTCTGACAAAGTGCAGATTGTTGTGTGCCGGCGCCTGTGAGAGAGCATTTCCGAAACGGCGAAACTGTTCGCATGTTAACGTGCCGCTGTCGTGAGCGTCTATAGAAAGTGATTTAAGGACAGCGAAACCAAGAGTATGCGACAAATTGTTAGACGTTCAGGCCTCGACACAGAACGTGGTGGTCGGAGGCTTGTCCGCTCTGTAACGTTGGACGGGCGGCCATCTTTGGCAGATCTGACCACAATCCGCTAGTATGCTCTAGTAGCGGGCTGTGATCTGATTGTAGAATACAATACCGGTGCAGGAATAAATTTTTCGGCGCACACCGGATACATTGCCATTCAGGAGAATGACTCCTCGATACACACACCGCGCCTCGGTTGCAGTCGGCAGAGACAATACTTCAGACCACCTCTTTCCTTTCGCCGTTGATGTCTTCCCCGACGGCGATGGCGTCTTCCACGTCAGAAGACCAATATCGTCCTACATTCGCTTCAAGAGCATGATAGTCAGCTCACGTTGATGTCTTGGCCACCATATTAGCTCGACGTGAACCCGGTGGAAGAGAGATGAGACGCAATCGGTCACCAGGTCTATACGCACACAAAACCCGTCCGTAATTTGCAAACCTGTGCGTTGACATCTGATACCACACATCTACAGAAACCATACCATGCAGAATGGCTGCTGTATTGGTTTCCAAAGGTGGAACAGCAGACTGCTATGCAAATGGTCATAACGTTTTAGTCTCATCCGTATATAAGGAGATCTTTACAAGAAGGGTACCGTTATTCTCACGAAATCTTACTGTGCAGGTTTGGAGATCAGTTTTCGAGGATGACTGTGCTTGAGTCCTTCTATCCCCCTTGGTCCATCTCACGTAGGGACTTGGTGTTTTCCGACGTTATAGAGAATTATTTTTCCTTCCCTCAGTATACGAATCGAAAAGCACACGTAACAACTAATGTCAGTTTGTAGCCAATCCACCAGGCGCTGAAGAATCGCTAGTGGAGTATATAAACAGATACAGTAAGTCACCATTACATTTGTTTGTATACGACTATAGCTCTAATGCAAATTTTTGATCTCCCAGGATCTCATCCCGGTTGTGGCACATCTTTTAGAGTCGTGTCTATACTTTGGCCAAATCCATTATTGCCAGGTGCCGCTTTCACCATTTCTGTAAATTGTATTTAGTTTACAAATTTTTAATACTTTTCTGATGCCTTGATTTCTCTTCCAGTACAGAACGTGTATCCAACCAATGTTGTAAGAAATTACGACTCTGCATCCTCTGTTCGTGTGGCCTGTTATTATGCTACACGCTCGTACTCATTATTCAACGTCGGCGCAGTGAAGTACTGTCTTTTATGATTTGTTTCCATAGCTTTTTTGATTTTAATGCGCAACCGGGTAAACTGAAGCAGTGATTGAGACATAGTACTGGTGTTTTGGAGTAATCGGCCTCAAATTCCCGTCTGCCCGTCCAGAACCACTGAATCGCGGTTGTAAAAAGGGGTTGTGCCCGATTTCCTTCCTGGTCCTCGTCTCTCGTTTCGTCTATGATGACTCCAACGTTGGCGGGACGTTAAATTCTGACCTCCCTTCCGTTATTTGCTCGTAGCTATTCTCACTGCATGGGGAACGGATGTCACAAACTAAATATAAAATCTTGTCGATCTCTTAAGTTCTTAATAACTGTCAAATCCAGATTGAAAAATTTCCTTGTGGTACACTCCTAATGTAGACAAATAACACTTGAGCTGGCCAATAAATATGAAGAAGCTGGAAATAATTTTAGTTGACCTTAGACATAGCAAATAAGAGTTCAATGAGTATGCGACTGTTTACGAGTTGAACTAATACTTTTGAGGGCTGGAAAACAAAGGAATTTTTGAACTTTTTTTTTCAGTTTTTCACTTATAACTCGAAAACGATACATCCTATAGAAAATTTCCAAAATACAGCATGAAAGAGCATAAAATTTTACGCAGAATGACCTAAATAAAAATTTAAAAAAAATATTTCAATTGCAATATAAAGTTGATGAGATAATTTTTTTACAAACATTCTTTAAGCTATTATTTTTCTATATTTACATTTATTTACAATTTTTTTATATAAGGAAACGTCGTCGTCCAGTTCTTCGTCTTCTTCTGGCATAGGATCTAAATCGATTTTCTCCTCGACGATATCAATCGTATTGTCGATTTGCGTTAATCAAGGAAGATGTCCTATTCTGTTAGAGAATTAAAGCGTGAAAGCCCCTTGCAAATGCTGCATATAGCCGAGTGCTCTAGAGATGCTTTCCTGTTGGAACAAGCTGTTTGACATCCCTTCTCCCATATGCAGCATGTTGTGTTGAGCAGTTCCTGGGGCGCTGGTGGCTGGGTGGTTGCAAAGGCAATCAGACCGTTTTTTGTGGTCTTCCATTCACATTTCATTGGATGCAGCTGATTGTTCCTCCAAGTGAGTGCTGCCGAGCAATGGCTTGGATGGGAGGCAGACATGCCAAAATGTAGTTATTATTTTTCGATAAAGCTCTCTGGAGCAGCTGCAGGCGAATTTCATTCAAATGTATGGAGCTGCTGTCTGCGTACAAGCACACGATGAATTTCGCTACTACGTTAGGGACCTTATTAAGAGTTGCTTTGGGACCCATGAAGTTTGAGGTGACGTGCTGAACGTTCGCGTCCTTTTGAAATGACTTATAAACTTGATTTTGCACTGTCGAAAACATGTAGTGATTGTGTCATAACTACACAAGACGTAAAGAAATGACACGTATCTATTTTTCTTCTTCTTATTTCAAGAGTTTAGAACTGTCGAGGGTGTAAATTAATGTGTCTTGGTTGCCTTTTCCAGGTTTCATAAGGAAACATTGGTGACAGATTCTTCCTACTCATGATTATCACGTAGGTGGTCAGTCAGCAGGACAATGAAGTCGTTGCCTCTCTGTTTCGGCTTATCTATGACTGTGCCAAGAAGCATGGAGTTTGCTCCTCAACGGCCAGCTTGACCTGATACCCTTCACCGTGTAATTCTTCTGTCAACATTGAGATAAGATGTTTTCTATTAAGTTAGTTTAGTAAGAAAGTTCTTTTGGCATGGCTGATGACATTGTCTCATCAAATGTAACAGAAACAGATGACATAGCGCGGGCTCTTCGGACACGTTCAGCACATTTTAGCTTCCTCCTCAGGGTATCCATCAAACACTGGGGTGAGTTGGACCCAAAGTGTTTTTAACGTAATTCACGTACTTTTCAAGGATGGAGGAAAACAATTCATCTGTAGTCCACACAACTTCGTGAAAGGGAGCCCAGTGTCAAGAACGAAGTCGATGTTGCTTGTGATTTTAACATGACTGGATTGAACAGTTTACAGAGGTATTCTTTTCTTACCTTGCGCTTTGTTCTGTTGTCATCAAAATGAGTTATTGAATATGGGGCTAACTCATAGGTAAAGTATGACACGAGTTGTTGTGGTGACTTCATAAGGAAAGTGATTCGGCGGGAAATTGTATCGGGACTGACAGGGCCTCATTCACCATTCATCTGGACTGTACATTTCAAGGCTCCTTGGGGCACTGCTTTCTTCTTCCACAGGATGTAAATTTCCCTAATTTTTTTATATTTCTCATACTTTTTTCCCTTCTCTTAGGTACTCCTTGTATTATTACCATAAACACAAGTAATTAACACAAAATACTTATTTGAATAATTAAATTAATAAGAAGAGCTAATTACTCAGGTATGTAGGTACCTAACTAAACTGCGCTTAAATATGAATATTTGGACGAATGTGAATGATCTTGGGTTTAAAAGTAATCTAACGTCACAAAAAGCCTTAGCAGGAGTTTAACGCTACGAATACTGCAACGTTTTTATTTGTTTCTCTGCAAGAGAATGAGTGAATTTTAAAATTATCTTTACACAGAATTTGATGCTCTACAACTTCTATGCGTGACACTTTCCATTTCGAGTAGGCGTTTATGGGTTACACTTTTCCGCGAAGTTCGTAAAAATTACTGATCGCCGATCGATTGTGGCTAAACGGCTGAATCGAAAAGCTTTTATGTAGGTCATTCTATGGGAAATTTTATGCTCTTTATTTTGGTGTTTTGAAAATTTCCTGTAAGATGTATCTTTTTCAGGTGTAAGCGACAAAGCCCACGGTTTTTCGGCCATCAAAAGTTAAGCAAAAGCCAGTAATCATCGCAAGCTCATTCAGTCTTATTTGGGACGCCTATTACCAGCTTGTACGTATGTATTGGCCTCCGCGGTCTTTTTTTTCAGGCTATTTTTCATAGGCTACTATATTCCTCCCAGTTCTTCTTCTTTTGCTTCTTTTTCTTTGGCACTGAAACCATCCATGTGCCTTGGCCTCCTCCAGAATCTGCCTCACAGCTCTATTCTCCGCGTTTATCGACATCGTCGGATCTCCATCTTGGTAATGTCAGCGAATACATTGTCCATCCGTGGTGAGCCCTTCTTTCTCATGGAATACTTTTCATTTTTTTTTTTTTTTGGTGGGGGGGGGGGGCATCCCGTCACCTATTATCCTTTCCATATGACCTAACCAGCGTATTCTTCGGAATTAATAAACTTTACTGTATCTTTACCTTATGACAGCATTTGTATGTCATTGGTATGTCTTACTTCCCAACCCTCTGCCTCACGCACAGGACCATAAATTTTTAACAGGATTTTTCTTTCAGACATCCCCACGGTTTTCGTACGCACTTCTATCATCGTCGACATTTCTGGCCTATGTAACGACTGGTCGTGGAAGAGAACAGAGTACTCCTAACTCGGTTGTTCCTGAAACTGGGTAATTCTTAAATACCTGTAAGTTCGCATAACAGGCTCTATTTCCTGTTTGTATCCTTTCTCTAATACATTGTTTCGTATTATTATCGCTGATTAAAAGAACAGCTGGATAATGGAAACAGCTAACAGCTTTAAAACATTTATTAAAGGTCTTCAGGTCGTCTAGTATTCTTCTACAGTTACAACTGGTATTTTGTCTTACTTTCGTTTAAAGTAAATCAAATTTTTGCTCCTTCTGCTTCCATGATTTCGAACATTTCTTTATGGATATTTACATCTCTTGCCACAATTGTGATATTATCTGCATATGCACATATCTGACTGCATTTCGTCGGTATTGTACCTCACTCGGCTATTTTTTTATATTAGGGTATGTAGTGCTAAGTTAAAAAGGATAACAGGGACCATCACTCTGTTTCGTTCTACCTGTAAAATTAAAGGTTTTGGTCATTTTGCTTGTTCACTTTTATTTTCGCCTTTGTGACCCTCATGTTGATTCGGCTAATCTTTTTAAGTTGCCATAGATGCCCAAATATTTTAGTGCTTTATACAATCCTGGTCTGTAAACGCTATCAAAAGCTTATTTAAAATCAACAAACAGGAAGTGGAGATTTATGTCAGATTCACAAAATTTTTACGTTATTTGTCTAACAACAAACAACTGATTGGAAGTGCCTTTATTTGGGACGAAGCCACATTGTTTCTCCTCGAAGATATTTTCAACACACTTTTTTATCTTTTCGTTCTGCATCCCTTAAAGCATAATGTAGGATGTATGGTATTCAATAAAGTCATGCCTCTATAATTTTCGCAAGCTAACTCTTCTCCCTTCTTATACATAGAGCATATTATTCCAGTTCCTAGTCCTCTGGCATGCTTTCATTTACATGTATATTATTTATTAGTGGATATATTTTTCGTATTACGGGTTGATAGCCAAATTTTGTAAGTTCTGACACTATCCCATCTTCATTAGATGCACTGATAGTTATCAATTTATGTATTACCAACTCCACCTCTTGCACTGCATAACAAACGACAACGTGAGACGTTCTGCCTGTGGTACATCAGCATATGAACTCATGCTTGCTGTCGAAGGGGTGGCCTAATGGCAGGCGCCAGCGCCTATAGCTTCGCTGCTCTGTAATGTCCTTGGATGGCGCCTCCGGACATGCGTTCCTATCCTATTTGTTCCTCAAGACGCCCTCTACAATCCCTCGAAGTTTGTCGTAACATTTCTGGGACAGCCTGTATACATATCACATACTGAATTGCATAATTAGGAAAACCAAACGAAACAACGTTTACTAGGGCGACAAGCTGCCAACGGATCTAATACTGTAGGGAAAAATGTGTAGCCATCTGAAGATGAGCATGATAGCCAAGGGTCGTCAACAGCAATAAAGAAACTCCTTTTAAAAGAACTTTTTAAAAGAATTTGTGGCTGATTGCGCTCTACATCAGTAATCCCTAGGACTCATTATGTTGGTGCTGATGATAACAATCATCGAAGCAGTTACACTGAAGGTGGCACTCGTATTAGTGTTGCTGGTGTGTCCTCCAGAAAATATGGAACAAGCCATATGCAACAGAGCGCCACGGTGCCTACAACTCAGGCAGCACAGAGATACAGGTAGTATCCTGCAAGGGCACAACAAAGCAACCACTGTTTTATGCTTCTGATGTAGGTCAATCAACCGCTTCCTCAAAGGATATCCATCCGCCAGACACGTATATAAGCCGACACATGGTTACATTCAGTATCAGCGACAGTATCTACACAGTATCAACAGATCAACAGTACTGCAAGACAGCATCAGGATCGTGTCTTTGGTCGCCGCTAAGAAGACACCAAATAGACATTATACAAATGATCATATTATCATTCACTGAATTCAGGACAAGATCAGAATTAAAGACAGATCAATCTAAATGAATTTTGGTCTAATGCTACACAACAGCTTTATACTTACATTAAGTAGTTTAATATTTCTTCAATAAATTGTCAAATTGCTGCTAGTCTGTTTTTCCATTTGTTTTTCTTTAGTTGTGGCCTACTCTATTTGGCACCGAGAGGGGACCCCTTGGACTAGTATAATTCATCTGACACTTTATGCTCTTTCTCAGTTCCACTGTCAGAAGTTTTACAGTACTTGCATAGAATCTCTACATCAAATACCTTACCGGTATCAAATGACGCAGCTGTCATGACACCATTTAGTGAAGTGTGTCCACGTTTTTGCCAGCTGCCATCAAAACACGCACAAACATCACCACTGTCATCACTTTCCTTGAGTGCTTCTTCAGCTGCTTCCTCCATTGATATGTTACAAACTTCAGTAACAGCAGTACCAATAACATTATTGTAAGTCATAAAATTTGCAGGATTTGGAATATCAAGTAATGCACATAAAGAGTTTGCCTGCCCCTATCCCTTTACCAATAGATCTGAGACCATAAACTAGGCTCATGTTGTTCTCATATAAATTATTATTTGCCATTTTTTATGTCATTGTTGCAGCAACTGCACCACATTTTTTACAACTCAATGTCAGGTTTGACACAATTCCTTTATGAAGCCGCTGATTCTCACCCAAAGATACGTCACCACCATATGCACACAGTATTTTTGGAAATGAAATCACAGAGCACGCTAAGTTTCACCATAATATTTCCAAACGAATGTTCATCTCCACAAGCTGACTGGGAGGAAATGCCTTGAAGACACTGCAGTTCCTTTCTGGATATGCTGGTTTTCTTTATGTCTAACATTCTTGAGTGCTTTGACACACTAACCTCATTTGCCTTTACGTTTTTATTTCCTTTGAATTTTAATTTTGGTGAGAATTTCTTAATTCGCAGCATTTTTATGAAAACACATGGAACCAAAGAAAATACAGATCAACACGCACTTCACTCACAACAAAGCTCACTAAGTATAACCATTGACACTAACAAACATGATCAGAAAAACGTGTATAGATAGTAGAAACAGGGTAGGAAACATTGAAGCGATAAAACAATAGAAGCATGAAATAATATGCACACAGTAAAAGAATGCTGTGCATTATCTCTGCATATATTTATTGTTTCCTTTAAAATATATTTGAAACACTATGATATTATTTCTCTTATTCCCTTTTCAAGCATAAAAATCATATGATTATCATGTAATAAATCAAGTGGTTTTTCTAGTAATTTTCAGCCCTGCATCCCAAGATAAACCTGGTGCTGTAAAATGCCAAGATGGATCTAATTCATAAGCTTTAATACAATTTTTTCTAAAATTTAATCAGCTTTAAGATCTTTATAATTATATTCACCAAGATTTATGTAATTAAATTTTTTCCAAAATTTTTTTCTTGTTTACAATCTTCATCACTTATTTCACAGTCTTTCAGTTTATTACAAAATTCTTCTTTTGCTGGTAATTGTGTCTCTTCAAATTTTTTCCAAGAATCCATAAAATCATATAAATATACACCTTTTCTGACCACTAAGTTGAGAAACTCTTCTGAAAAAATAATTTAATATTTTTCACTTGATTCTTTTCCAGATGTTTTAAAAGGTGGTCAAGTTATAAGTTCATAAATTTAAATATATCGATAAACCTCATTTTCAAACTTTTTGTTGTCTTACCAAAACTAATATATCTGTCTTAATTATTTGGTATTAAAAATATGTCTTTTTTTATCATAACCAAGTTCTTTCACAAACAGATTCGAAAATATCCTGATAAATTACGTAAATAAATTGGTACAAAACTATATTTGATCATAATTCTGACCTTTTTATTTTTCTGTGAGTAATGACTTTTACATAATGTACATTTATTCGAACTTGCATATCTTGATTGTTCTTCAGGAACTAATATTCTCATTTCTTCAATTTCAGAATAAATTCTTCCAAGTTCTTCAACCTGTTTTTAATGTACTCAATAAATTTCTTGTGAAAATCTGTCCTCTATAAACAACAGTATTTTTATTAAGTCCATTTATACACTGAATGTAATAACAGAACCCACTCATTTCATACTTTTGATATTTCATTGTATACGAATTTCTAGATTGCCTTGACAATTGTCTGTCTTCAATAACAAACATTCAAGTCCAGTGTAAGTAACAAAGGGAGCTTTTTGTGTATCTTAATATTTTTTTAATTGTTATATGTACCTTCCTTCAGCATTTCTACTGTTAATGATTTATTAACTAACGAGTTTGATAAGTGATAATACAATGTTTCGTTATTAGTGAAATGGAGTAAACATAAATCACAAATAAATTTTGCATTTTCGTCTTTAGTAATGTGTCTTGAAACAAGTATAGATAAATTTTATACAGGGTGAGTCACCTAACGTTACCGCTGGATATATTTCGTAAACCACATCAAATACTGACGAACCGATTCCACAGACCGAACGTGAGGAGAGGGGCTAGTGTAATTGTTTAATACAAACCATACAAAAATGCACGGAAGTATGTTTTTTAACACAAACCTACGTTTTTTTAAATAGAACCACGTTAGTTTTGTTAGCACATCTGAACATATAAACAAATACGTAATCAGTGCCGTTTGTTGCATTGTAAAATGTTAATTACACCCGAAGATATTGTAACCTAAAGTTGACGCTTGAAACCTCCGACGTTCAGTTGCGTGTTGTAACAAACACGAGCCACAGTCGGCGAGCAGCATCTGCAGGGATATGTTTACGATGACGATCGTGTTTACTAGTGTGGCTGTAGTGCACTGTTGTGGTTTGGTCTAGCTGTCGCAGTGTCCGCATGTAGCACTTGCTGCTGTTGTTATTCTGCATTCGTCTCCGCACGCAGAACAACTGTAGTACACCGTGTTACCAGACGTCTGTGATAGTGTAGTGTTGTAGGAACTGTGACCATGGTGTATTCGAACTCTGAAAAGGCAGAGATGATACTCATCTATGGCGAGTGTCGACGAAATACAGCTGACGCCTGCAGGGTGTATGCAGAACGGTACCCGGACAGAGAGCATCCAACGTGCCGCACATTGCAAAACTCCTACCGCCAACTGTATGCAACAGGTATGGTCGTAGCACGCAACGGGTCCGTAACAGGCCCGTCACAGGAGAAGCGGGTGCAGTTGGTTTGTTAGATGCTGTTGCCATGAACCCATACATGAGTACACGGGACATTGCGAGAGCCGGTGGACTGAGTCAAAGTAGTGTCATGCACATACTGCATCGTCACCGCTTTCACCCGTCGCGACAGCGACCGTGGACTGTAAATGTATGGTGCGGAATCATTGGCGACCACATCATTGGTCCTCACTTCATTGCGGGGGCCTAAACAGCTGCAACATACATCGCGTTTCTACAGAATGATCTGCCAACGTTGCTCGAAAATGTCCCACTGGAAACGCGTCGATGTATGTGGTATCAGCATGAAGGTGCACCTGCACATTCCGCAATTAACATTACGCTGACCCTTGGCAGGATGTTCGACGGGTGTTTCATAGGACGTGGAGGACGCATAAATTGGCCAGCCCATTCTCCTGATCTTACAGCTCTGGAATTCTTTCTGTGGGGTACGTTAAAGGAGAATGTGTACCGTGATGTGTCTACAACCCCAGAGGATATGAAACAACGTATTGTGGCCGCCTGCGGCGACATTACACCAGATGTACCGCGGCGTGTACGACATCCATTACACCAGAGATTGTGTGCAGAAAATGATGGCCACCACATTGAACATCTATTGGCCTGACATGTCGGGACACACTCTGTTCCACTTCGTAATTGAAAACGGAAACCACATGTGTACGTGTACCTCTCCCCTCATGGTAATGTACACTCTGTTCCACTTCGTAATTGAAAACGGAAACCACATGTGTACGTGTACCTCTCCCCTCGTGGTAATGTACAGTCTTAGACATAAAAACTGACCGCCGGCCGGCCGGCACAGAGACTAAGTCCGAGTCGTTCACTTAAGGTGGCCAATAAAACTGACCGCCCCTGACAACTCTGGCAACACTGTAAGATGCGGAAGTGTTAGGAGGAAGTATTGTCTACTTCCAACTTCATACGGATGGAGTGAGCCCGTGGTCTTGCGGTAATCGTAGTGCATTCTAAACTTAGAGTCGCATGTTCGCGTCCAACTGTTTCTATTTTTTTTTCCCCCACGGTCTAAAGTTATGAGTCTGATTGAACATCGAAGACAATTCGCTTCACATTCTACCCACCAGATATAACAAGACTTCCAGAAACAATTCCGCAGGACAGCTCGTGGCTGCGTCGCGATCATAACAACTTAACGCACGAGCGTTTCCTCGCGCTGCAGCGGCTACCGGCCACCGGCCAGACGCCGCCCGCCGCCTGAAATCCGGCGCCGCCCACATGAAGGCGGCGCCACGCTGTCAGTTTATGTATCAATGCCATTTTCGAATTTGAAGTTCTAGTTATCATCTTGCACTTAAGCATTGGATTTTGCATACTTGAAAATCGTGAACTACAGTTAAGCATTGTAAAATTGAGTCGCAAGTGGAAAAAGGTGTAACGTCTCCAACAGAACGTTTACTTTTGGTATAACAGAGGGGTGACTGTAGAGGAGGCAGCTAGAAAGATTTGAACTGTGCGTGGAGCGAGTGCTGTTGGGAAAAATACGGCAAGAAAAGATATTCCTGTTTCAACAAAGATCGTTCTGGCATGAATGGATTTCCACATTAAGGAAGTCTCGACTACTGATATATGTGACAGATTACCATTTTACCATCATGCGACATTTGCATTCAACAGGCAAACTTCAGAAGTCTGGTGTAGGAGTACTGCATGCTCTAATTCGAAACAACAAAAATCAACGGAGTGACTATTATTGAACGTCATCAGGTCGCTCATTGAGCATTCCTATGCAGTACTGTTACTGGTGACGTGTTATAATGCCTTTATCGTTAACTTCCTAAGAAGAAATGAAAGGCTGAGCCCCACCAAAAGACGTAGACTGGAGCAAAGAGCAGTGTGAACATAATATCTTCCATCTGATAGCGACATAAGTGTGTTTTGGGCTACGAATTCTGCCCCAAGGGGTGTGTGCAACACAGCTGGAATTTGTTGTCAACAACTGAGACACCTTTCGGTCGCAGTGTAACAAAGTCGAGCAACAAAACTACATCACCTGTGCTACTACATGGTAACTCACTCTGTTGATTTGCGAAACAAAACTATCCAGGAAATTGATAGGAAAGTCGTCTCTCAGACACTTGTATTGATAGGGAAGTCCTCTCTCAAGCACTTGTCCCTCCAACATATATTCGTAAAATTTTACCTTTCCCACTCTTGATCGATCAACCATCCAGGCAATTCCTTTCTAGACGAAAATACTCTTACAACTACTATGGTTTAATGACACCGTTAAAACAAGTAGGTTTCTACGGGCGTAGAATTTGTAAACAACTTTAGCATGGTCACATTGTTGTAGATATCGTGAAAGAAAATTCAGCTGCTGATTAATTTCTCTTTGATGATTACTGTCGCGATTAGTAAACTAATGGAAAATGCAATTAAAATATTCATCTTAATAAATATTCATCTTAATAAAGCATTATGTGTCTGTAAGACGATTGAGCGTATTTTAACAAGAATTAGTAGACTACTACCGACTTTTGACTTCGAAAAGATCTGTATTTACTTCATTTGCTGTATCATTCGAAAGTATTATGAATGTGTGGCATTTCATAGATAAAATTATGTATTCACAACAACAAAAAATATGTCGGCAGAAATTCAGCTTACTACAGAAACATCAAGACGGCAATCTATCTTAATAAAGCATTATGTGTCTGTAAGCCGATTGAGCCTATTTTAACAGGAATTAGTAGACTACTACCGACTTTTGACTTCGAAAAGATCTGTATTTACTTCATTTGCTGTATCATTCGAAAGTATTATGAAAGTGTGGCATTTCATAGATAAAATTATGTATTCACAACAACAAAAAATATGTCGGCAGAAAACAAAAGTGGCATTATGAAATAGGCAGTACCGTAAGGTTTCCGCTCTGACACTAAGGGTTACTAAAAGAAGCAAGCCGAATTTTGCTCGAGCCTTATCTTACGATTCCCTTATTGAGTTTGTATCTGCCTGCTTGTAGCTCAGCTACAAAAGAATTAAAAATCTGGCTTTCAGCGAGTCTCGAAAAGCGAACGAAAGCAGCTTGCACCTGGTAGTCAAGCATGTTACCTGGGAACTGGTTTTTTCTAAAGTGGGAAGACATCCTTTTGTACTTAAATTGTTGGCAAATGTCAGTCAGACGTGTGCGTTGGTCTAAGCGTTTCGGTATGTTGAATTTGTACCAATGATTTTTCTACAGGTTTTTTCTGTTCCAAATAGAGTTGAAGTCTCCCATTAGTATTTTCACGTCATCTTGTGAATTTTGCTCATAGTATTTTCGAGTGTGTTCCAGAATTTTTCGACGGGTTTGGTGTTTTTCTTATTTTCGATGTTAGTGGGGCCATGTGCATTGATGAAGGTATATTTTTTACTGCGGCTCTGAATGAGCGTAGTCATAAGTCGATTGTTGACGGGTGTGATGTCTTTGACAGAGTTGATGATAGATCTGTATTCGAGAAAAGCAATGCCGAAGATTGGTACGCCGTTCGCTGCCTTTTGTTGTATTTTGCTCTTGAAGATGCAATGGTTTCGGTAATGCAAGGTTTCACTGTCAGTTAGTCGTGATTAGTGAAGACCAAGGATGAGAATTTTTTGTTGGTCGATTTCTTTCGTCAGATTATTTAGTTTTCGTGTTTAGATCAATGTACGGATGCTTAGTTTTCAAATGCATATTTTCTGCTTGTAGGAAAATTTACCAGAGATCTTCGATATACTCTGCCGTGCTAACCTTGCCTCCCCAGAATCCGAAATTACAACTGCCGCCTGTCGACAGTTTGCACAGTTCTTGTTTGCTTGTGTTTCATTGGTTTGGCCTGGGTGATTCCAGGACCGGACAGGACCAGAGGGTGTTGAAGCCTTTGGAAGCAAATATTTTCAGCCGTGCTCATTGAGCTAACAGACGGTGACCAGAGTAGCGGTGGTTTTCACACAGACGTGCGTGGATTTTGAGTTCAACGGATTGAGTAGTCCTTAAGGATTGTGTTAGTATTTGGTTCACCCCAAGTATTTGATTTCCTCGGTACCCGCCTTTGGGGGAGGGTTTCCCCTATCGGCCCCACGGGATGATTATTATTATTAGTACACTCCTGGAAATGGAAAAAAGAACACATTGACACCGGTGTGTCAGACCCACCATACTTGCTCCGGACACTGCGAGAGGGCTGTACAAGCAATGATCATCACACGCACGGCACAGCGGACACACCAGGAACCGCGGTGTTGGCCGTCGAATGGCGCTAGCTGCGCAGCATCTGTGCACCGCCGCCGTCACTGTCAGCCAGTTTGCCGTGGCATAAGGAGCTCCATCGCAGTCTTTAACACTGGTAGCATGCCGCGACAGCGTGGACGTGAACCGTATGTGCAGTTGACGGACTTTGTGCGAGGGCGTATAGTGGGCATGCGGGAGGCCGGGTGGACGTACCGCCGAATTGCTCAACACGTGGGGCGTGAGGTCTCCACAGTACATCGATGTTGTCGCCAGTGGTCGGCGGAAGGTGCACGTGCCCGTCGACCTGGGACCGGACCGCAGCGACGCACGGATGCACGCCAAGACCGTAGGATCCTACGCAGTGCCGTAGGGGACCGCACCGCCACTTCCCAGCAAATTAGGGACACTGTTGCTCCTGGGGTATCGGCGAGGACCATTCGCAACCGTCTCCATGAAGCTGGGCTACGGTCCCGCACACCGTTAGGCCGTCTTCCACTCACGCCCCAACATCGTGCAGCCCGCCTCCAGTGGTGTCGCGACAGGCGTGAATGGAGGGACGAATGGAGACGTGTCGTCTTCAGCGATGAGAGTCGTTTCTGCCTTGGTGCCAATGATGGTCGTATGCGTGTTTGGCGCCGTGCAGGCGAGCGCCACAATCAGGACTGCATACGACCGAGGCACACAGGGCCAACACCCGGCATCATGGTGTGGGGAGCGATCTCCTACACTGGCCGTACACCACTGGTGATCGTCGAGGGGACACTGAATAGTGCACGGTACATCCAAACCGTCATCGAACCCATCGTTCTACCATTCCTAGACCGGCAAGGGAACTTGCTGTTCCAACAGGACAATGCACGTCCGCATGTATCCCGTGCCACCCAACGTGCTCTAGAAGGTGTAAGTCAACTACCCTGGCCAGCAAGATCTCCGGATCTGTCCCCCATTGAGCATGTTTGGGACTGGATGAAGCGTCGTCTCACGCGGTCTGCACGTCCAGCACGAACGCTGGTCCAACTGAGGCGCCAGGTGGAAATGGCATGGCAAGCCGTTCCACAGGACTACATCCAGCATCTCTACGATCGTCTCCATGGGAGAATAGCAGCCTGCATTGCTGCGAAAGGTGGATATACACTGTACTAGTGCCGACATTGTGCATGCTCTGTTGCCTGTGTCTATGTGCCTGTGGTTCTGTCAGTGTGATCATGTGATGTATCTGACCCCAGGAATGTGTCAATAAAGTTTCCCCTTCCTGGGACAATGAATCCACGGTGTTCTTATTTCAATTTCCAGGAGTGTATTAGTATTGTCATTATGTCATCAGCAAATCCGATTAGTGCATCTTCCCACCACCGAAATAGATGTGCATTGTTCGACTCAGTATTTCCATCACATAAATATGGGTTATAATTACGTTACATTGCTGCTAGTAGACATATTTCTCACATTTTCTTGGCCAGTTGCTACCTGTTACTCCATTGTAGGAATTTTTGTGCGCATCATTGTTGCAATACAGACGTTCAAATTATCCGATTTCTGTAATTTCATTTCGATAGCAGATCGTTCTAATCGGATTCAGCCAGTCAGGCTTAATGTGGATATCCGAATACGACTCTCATCATTTGATAGACTGGGTAAACCACATTCTTAATCGGACGGTTGAATCTAGATCACTTATTTATGACAGGGTATGAATTCTTGAACACTGTGAAAAATAATAATACAGTGTGCTTATTACTAATATGTTATTTAAATATAAATATATGAACGAATGAGATGACAGTTTATTTACAGGAGCAGAGCCCCATTCATCATAGCAGAGCAGTGCGAGATTGGTTTCAGGGCCAAGAGAGGATAAAGCCGTTGCCGTTTGTTCCACGATCACCGAACATCAACCAGACAGAGAATATGTGGGCAGAGGTAACAAGGTCATTGCCATGTGGACCTACAAATGCAAGCGACCTTTGGACGAATATAGAAAACGTATGATGGGAAGTAAACCATCACGCTACACTGTCAACGACTTAATGAAAACAATGCCCCTACGCCTTCGAGAAATCTTACGTAATGATCGTGGGTGGGTTGGTTACTAAAAGAATACTCGTCCACAAAACCCATGTGGACAAATATCTGATAATCGGTCAAGCTTTGCTTTGTCGGAGCTCTTTACATACAAGTCCATTTACTTTCAGTCTCCTCCTTACATTTCTTGCAATTGACTGGTGCATGTGTTGTTCAACACACAGTAGTTGTCACCCTCATTGGAATCAATGACTGTGTGTGTGTGTGTGTGTGTGTGTGTGTGTGTGTGTGTGTGTGTGTGCGTGTGTGTGCGTGTTCGCGTTTTCGTGTTCACGCACAATCTGAATCAATACTATTAACATTAGAGAGACAACCAACAATAAATATTGCATCAAATATGACTGTAAAGTATTTTAATGCGATGGGAAGTTATAAACTGAATTTTTACCCAGCCCACGACCTGCATGTTACGTTACGTTAAGTAAGCTGTATTAACTCCATAGTATCGTTAGCAGAGACAGGGCGCTCTTGTTGTCGGGACTCGCGACAAGTGCAGCGATTAGCAATGTCCAATCTCCAATGCGATTTGTTTATGTTGGCTGAGCGTGGACACTGCAGCTGACGCTTCGCCATAAACAGAAAGAAATTACCTTGGCTCTGACTGCAGTGAGCGGATATCACTACCTGCGTGTTCTTATAGTAACCGACGTGAGACTCTACTCATAGGTGCCATGGGGCAATTGCAACGGGTATCATGTCATTAGTCATCAGAATATTAACCAGTGATGAAATGTCCACTCTATTTGAATCCCAAGAAAATAGGAACCTCCTCACAAAGGAATGTGAGGTGATATCAAAATTTATCCAACATACAAAAATTAACTGCAGGGCTTTCATGTATGCAGTAGTAGCACACAAGGAAATATTATGTCTTGGAAGCGTATATTTCATTTCCTCTTCTCATATTAACGCCCTTGTTTTAGTATGAAGTGAGAAAAAAAACATGAAAAACTAAAGTACCTGAGAAGCATATCCGTCATTTCCTCTTCTCATATCATAACTTTTGTTTTAGTATGAATTAAAAAAATGAACAGTTTAAGATTGTGAAGCATAATATGACACCAGATTCCTATCGTAGGCGCTATTGGAAACGCAAAAAGCAGGGAGCTGTCCATGCCTTAGTCCAACAGTCTGTCTCCTTTCATGCATTACTCGCGCTAGGAGATTCTTATTTAAGGACTTGTGGGCGTCAAGTTCTTCAGCAAAACAAGCCTTATGTTTTTGGTGCTAATTACGGTATGGAAAAAATGCAACAAAGACGATTTCCCCTAAAGCAGTGGGGATATTTGCAAATGTCTGTATTCAGCAATGACTGCCAGCTGCCACAACACTTCACAGAATCCATGCGGCAGGCAACACAACTGTGCGTGCACTTCAGACTTCATTCAGTAAGAATCAGGAGATGGATGGAAACGTCAAATTAACGTCGCTTTCCAAGTCGTATTCAATCCAGAATGAGGTGTTATTAAGGTAGTTGAGCGTTCTAGCACTTGCACTTTTGTAATTCCCTTATGAGTATTCCGATAGCCAAAAGAACCCGTTAGTGTGAAACTATCGGGAACTGCATTAATATCAAACTGCAAGAACTTGAGACAATACGTGGACTCTTCTCTTCGATGGGTGACCTAGTACTGTTATTTAGGATTCTCTCCGTCCTTGACGTAATGCAAATGGAACTTCAGAGGCGCTTTCCGCTATTCTTGACAAACATCAGCAACTTTTAATGACTGCGAGTTACAACTGCGTGATGATATGGCTCAGGTTGTCAGTAGTTGTGGTGGTGTTATTCTGTCAAACTGCTTACAGTAACGTTAATGGCGGCACACATAATTTAGCGCTGACTACCTACTTAAGTAAAGATAGTGTTATGGCGTCGTCGCTTCTCTTTATTTGGCCTCAGCTTGAGTAATCCGATTTAACGAACATAGTACTCCATTCTTGGGCTGCTAATGATACAGTATGACTACAGAGATCATCGTGTGGGTATTACATTAATTCTGCAATGAATTGCTTAACAAATATTACCCTCAGCTATGCAGCTGGAATGACTCATTACATATGTACTCTATGTTGCACTTGGTTAAGGGATCAGTTCGCTGCAATCCTGGTTCTACTGTTCGTAAATACATGTATACTTCACAAATGGTTCAAATGGCTCTCAGCACTATGGGACTCAACTTCTGAGGTCATCAGTCCACTAGAACTTAGAACTACTTAAACGTAACTACCCTAATGACATCACACATCCATGCCCGAGACAGGATTCGAACCTGCGACCGTAGCGGTCGCACGGTTCCAGACTGTAGCGCCTAGAACCGCTCGGCCACCCCGGCCGGCATGCTTGTATACTGACCATTCGTTATTTGACTAAATACGAACTACAATCTGATTCGCATATGTATGACATGGGTTAGCGCCGGCACAAAGCAATGACTAAGGGTTGGATGCCGTTGAAGTCCCGTTACACTGATGGCAAGACAAATGTTGCAAATCACCTCTATTGCCTCAAAAAACAATCGCATCTTAAATATCGAAGGACCGACGTCCACACTGTCACAGCGCGTTGAAATACAGCTAAGACGGCAGATGAATATTTGTGACCGACTGGGCTTCGAACCTGGACCTCCTGCTTACTAGACAGATATGCTGATCACTGCACTATTATTTTTTTAAAAACGTTTGAGAAGACTTTCAGCACCAGGTGAGCGGAGGCAAAGAGGGCAGGGGTCAAAGATCCGAGGCCTGGCCTCAATGCCTCCCCCATACCTGTCACTGAGCAGCTGCATTATTCCCATGTATTCCATGTTTGCACCCACATATACCTTTAAATTGTGGAACAAAATTGAAGTAGTAATTAAGGTAAAATAAATTACAGATGGCCGCCTCCTATGGCGTGCGTTCCTTGTAGAACATAACTTATAACAGTGAAAAGGGTGACGGAAAAATACATAACAAACTTTCATTCAGAAATATATTCACAATTTAAGTTATTATGCTCTTAACCACTATCCGAGTTGGAGTCTCTCTTCAGTTACAGCTAACCAGTGCGCACCTATTGCACTATTGTAAGAACCGAGATGCAGTATTTTGGATTTATAATTTTGTAAATTCGTTGCAAGAACTTATGAGACCAATCTGCTGAGGTCATCGGTCCGTAAACTTACACACTACTTACTCTAACTTAAACTTACTTACGCTATGGCCAACACACACACCTATGCCTGACGGAGGACTCGAACCTCCGACGGTGTGCACTGTCGGGACGCAGGAGCCAACCTCTTTTCAGCACCTATCTGCACACGCTCCTCGTCAGACGCGAATTCTCATCTTTGCCGCATACCACATGCGCGGTTCTTTTGGGAATGTCCGAAAGGAAAGACACTACGAATCCGGGTTCGAACCTGGTCAGGCACAAATTTTCATCTGACACCGTTGTTCTATTTTAATGCGCATGTCAGCCTGGACATCTGTCCTTCAATCTTTAATTGATTAGCAAGGCTGTCTATTTCGATTCGTAGTGTTTGTTCTTTCGGAAATGCCCGAAAGAACAGACACACACACACATTTTTATCTTAAGTGCTATTCGGAAAATGTTTGGCAACTCAGTGATAGAGCCGGACTGGAGCTGCATCAACCTACTCATTTCACTAGATATAGCTGTAATTTTCGGAACAATTCCTGTTTAATAAGTGACAGCGACAGTGTCTCTCATCGTTTACTTTTGTCGGAAACCTGATTCTCTCTGCCCTAGCCTATACTATAGCAATGAGTGATTGCTCACATTCTTGATACCTCACTGGACGTGCTACTGCAATTGTAGCCAAAGATTCAAATCCCGCTAGAAAAGTATGTTTCAAGTCAGATGGTTTTGCTCCTCCCGTACTGTCATTGAAAACGATCACAACGAATTAAGTATAGGTATCGTTCGAAACCCTTGAGTTCATACTGTGGTGCTGTGAAGATGAAAAAAGTAGTTTTTCACAATTATCAGATGACAGATGGAATTTGTCAGATTCCACTCATTATGATTGCATTATTAACTGTTGATTCACAGGAGCTTTTCTGCCGTTTGTTGTAACTGTTATTTGAATGTTAGAGCTGGAAGAATAGAAACATCAAATTTTTGCCATATGGAATGTTCGAATTCACCCTAAGTCTTCACGTTTCGAACAAAGGCAGAATATCCGTCAGGAAAGCTGACAACAATAAGCCAGGCGATGCCTGTCTTCTGGTGGATGTGTCAATGAGAGTGATCTCAATAACAATATTGTACAGCAAATATACATTGCCAACCCAACCACTGGAGAAGTTCCAAAACTGTGAATCGCGTGTGGTGAATACGCTTTCAAGGTTTCTGTCCGATTAAGTAAGTAAAACACAAATAATTGCCGCAATTATTAATTTATGACATTTAGTTTGCATTCAGTGCATCGATGTATTACAAGTAATTGCACTCTATCCCCTAAACTTAGTTACAGAAATGCGAATAAGACTCATTGACATATAATGAGGATCTTGCGGCCATTGCCACCCGCAACTTTGAAACGGAGCTCTAGTCACTTCCGAGGTCACTCACAGAACACATCAGCTGGTGTGCTTCCTGTCGATGTAACTGAAACTTGGCAACAGCGCAGAATATGTTTGGCAACTCTGTGACCGACGAGTTACTTCCTTGATGGCACAGAACTATCCTGCTTAATTCACTTGATATTATCGTGTCATTTCAATTTAATACTGAGTGATTTTCGCTTGAGATGTGACAAAAGGATATCAGTTAATCCTTTTGAGTCCACGAAAGTCGTTCCACATGGGAAATACAACTACTGTCGCCTCTTATGTTGCGGTTTATCTGCCATAGCGCTTACTGGGTCAATAAGTAAGTGGAAGACACCGCGCCTATTCGCTAGCTCCTAGGTAACGTGCTTGCCTGTCAGTGGCACGCTGCTCAGTCCGGCCTTCCCCGCCGTGCATTGCGGACGTGTTGTTGTTTCCGCCTGCGGAGCGCGCGCTCGCTGTTGTTTAAATTTCCGCGGCCGTCTTTTACGTGTCGCTTACGTGCATTAGAACCATGACCAACCGTTTTAGAAAATCAACATTACGATTCACCTTCTGCAACGACTACGCACGACCAAAGGCCTTGGAAGTGGAACGCTTCCTACGCGACGTTGCTAAGATCCCAGCTTCCGACATCTTGGGCATCCATTTGTCCATATTAAGCAGTACGGTGTACGTCAAAGTCGTCAGTGACGCGGTATGCGAAAGAATACTTCGTGACACCAATCATGGATTACGCTTTTGCCACGCCGACGGCAATGTCGGAGCGGTCACTGTCGACCACGCCGGCTTAGGAATGCGCACCATACGAGTTTTCGAACTCCCGTTCGAGCTCCCGGCGGAAGACGTTATCGCGGCTTTCCTCCCATATGGCACTGTACATGGCCACACTGCCGAACGCTGGGCGCAATTCCAAACGTACCCCGTTCTTAACGGTGTACGGCAGATCACCATCGATCTCCATCGTCACGTGCCATCTTACCTGCAAATTAGCGGGTGCCGCGCGCTTGTCATATACGACGGCCAACCCAAGACCTGTTCCGGGTGCGGCAAAGAAGGCCACCTCAGATCTGAGTGTCTTCAGCGACGAATCACCCAATTGCCAGCCGCTACCGTGGCACCTGGGGCTCCGACGACGGTTTTACCGGTCACCTACGCATCGGCGCTCTCTTCGCCTCCCACCGGCCGCCGCCTGTCGGACCATGTACCGGTGACTCTTCCAGCTGCTACGGACACCGCCGGGGCCGACACGTCGCGCTCAAAGTCTGGCGCTACTCCGGCGCCACTACCAACAGCGACGACTTCCGACTTCCGACCCCCACCCGCCCGACCATATGGACGCCCCTTCACTTGACGTTCCCGCGACGACTTTCCTCTCAGAGCGACGCGACTCCCTTCCGTCTTCCGACACGGAGGGACGAACCCGCAAACAACGTTCACCTAAGAGGCGCAAGAGGAGACGCTGTACGGTCTCGGAACGAGACGGATCACCTCCCCCTGCTGCTCCAGAGGCCGTCCGACCCCACGAGGCCTTGGAGAACCTGCACGGCGATACGAATGACGACAACATGACGCCGACTGTGGCTGTGTCGATGCCTACTCTACTGGCTCGCCCAGGTGCTCCTGAACCAATGGACTCCACCGCTGCGACTGCCGCCGAGACGTCCTCCGCCCCTACGACCGACATGGAACGTACGACCATCACAACGACAGCGCCTTCAATGGTGTGGAGTGAGGACGTCGATGAGGAGCCGGACCACACGCTGGGAACAGAGTTACCCCAGACGGAAGCATCGTTACGCCACTGATAACGTTGTCAGGTGGCGTACGGCACGACTCGCCGTTGCCTCGCCCCTCTTCATCCTCCGCCGGTGGAGTTCCCCTCCACGGCGGGGTACGGCTCCAAACCTACCGAATAGCGACGATCAACACTAACACCATTAGCTCACCCGTGAAACTTCAACTGCTGCGAGAGATGATATGGGCGTCGGACGTCGATATCGCACTACTACAGGAAGTACACTTGGCCACACTTCCAGACGTCGCGGGATATAACACTTATCCTTCTCCTGGTGACCACCCAGGACGCGGCGTAGCCATCTACGCCAGAGAAGGCATTCCAGTGACCGATATCACATACCTTCCATCTGCCAGAGGCATGGCCGTCACCGTCATGGGGACGCGTATCGTCAACATTTAAGCTCCGTCAGGCTCCACCCGCAGACGCGACAGGGCACTCTTCTATTCCGAAGAAATCGCTCCTTTGTTTCTTGGACGCTGTGACCATTACTTGCTTGGGGGTGATTTTAATTGTGTCTTGCACCCCAAAGATCAAGTGCCCCACTACAACACCTGTCAAGAACTGCGTCTTCTCGTCCGCGATCTGTTGCTCCGCGACACTTGGGAAGTTCGGCACGGCGACGCGCCTGGATATACTTACCAGACGAGTCACTCCGCGAGCCGCCTTGATAGGATTTACGTCTCTCGGGAACTCACACCTGCAGTCCAAGGTGCAGAACTTTGGCCCCTGGCCTTTTCGGACCACTGTGCCTACATCTGCAACATTATCTTCCCCAAGCAAGTGGTCTGGCGTAGTCGTGCACCGTGGAAGCTGAACACCACCCACCTTCATGATCCTGAATGTCTTCAACGTGTTACCGAGACATGGGCCACCTGTGAACGTCGCTTACCTACATACTGCACGACCTTGACCTGGTGGCTGGAATGTGCCAAACCTGCCATTCGACGTACTTTGATTCAGTATGGAAAGGAAGTAGCTGCGTGGCGCCGGCACACTACCGACTATTTCTACGCCGTTCTCCGCGACCTGGACGCCCAACCGCCCACCCCCGACACCCAGAGGGAACGCAGCAGGATTAAGGCGCAAATTATAACGTTGACACGCCGTAGACTGCAGGGGGCTATAGTGCGCACCCGATGTCAAGATTCGGCGGAACAAGAACATCCCACCATGCATCATATCGCCTCCGATAGGAAACATCGACGACAACAACTCATCACCGAGATCAATACCTGTCACGGCCAGCACGTTACTTGCCGAGCTGAAATCGTCAGTGCCTTTGTCGACCACTACCGCACAATGTACCAGGAGGAGACTACCGACAACCACGCTGAGGAGTCTGTGTTACCACAAGTAACTCGCACCCTCACCAACGACGAAGCGGACGAGATGATGGAGCCAATTACGCGTGACGATGTCCACGTGCAATCAAAAAAGGCGCTCTGAATAAGTCACCTGGTGTCGACGGATTGCCGATAGAATTTTATCGCGCTTTCCTCACACTAATGGCGTCACGGTGGAGAACGATGTTTCATGAACTGCTGACGATGGGGAACGCCGTACCGCCGTCCTTCGTCACGGGAATTATTATACCCATCCACAAACCGACACCAGGTGTGACGACAGCACATTACCGTCCCCTGACTCTGCTTAACGCAGATTATAAAATTTTTACACGCCTACTGGCAACGCAATGCCGCAGGGTCCTGCCTAGCATTCTATCCCCGAAGCAGACAACTCCGGGCGGCTCAGTTAACATACAAACGGCCACAGGAGAATGTCGCGATATAATTGCACTGGCAGCGGCGTGCAGACTCCGCGCCGCAGTGGTTGCCATTGATTTTGACAGCGCATTCGACAAAGTGCGGCATCTTTTTCTGTTCTCAGTGATGAACCGCATGGGTTTTCCACCAGCCTTTATCGACGTTATCCGGCGCCTGTACGGCACCGCCGAATCGCTGATTCAGGTTAATAGCCGTGTGGCGGGACCAGTGGCGATCCGGCGTTCCGTACGGCAAGGCTGCCCACTTTCGACCCTACTCTATGCCATAAGCCTGGAGCCACTCATCGGGAGTCTGACGAGCCACCTTTAAGGTCTCACTCTGCGACAGCACAGTTTTCGATGTCGTGCGTATGCGGACGACCTCCTCCTCTTGATCCGCTCACGGAGTGAAACACACACGGTACTTGATTTGATATCAACGTACGGCACTGCAGCGGGCAGTAACATGAATGTGGCTAAATCTGCGGCGATGCTCACTGGACGCGGCCTCTCACACGACGACTTAGCACCTCTCCCGTGTGTACAAAAACTACGATACCTCGGTATCATTTTCACCTCCACCGTGCGCCGCTCCGCTGCCATCAATTTTCGGCGTGCACTCCAAACTATCCGCACGACGGTGCGACAAAATCTTCTCCGACGACTCGATTCTTTACAACGTGTCCAATACCTCAATCAACATGTGGCGTCCAGAATGGTCCACATCGCACAGGTCCTCCCGCTGCCATCAACAATTGGACGCAGCCGCCAGGCTACCTTCGGATACTTCCTTACAGCCGGTACGATCTTTAAGGTCTGCTGCGACACGCTCACCCTTCCCCCGCGAGCAGGAGGCCTCGGCCTTGTCAATGTTCGACTCCGAGCGGCGTCCTTGTACATGTCCACAATGCACAAGCAGTGGCACGGGGGCACCTCTCTTACGCGCAGCTTGCTGGAAATTCTTGTGCCCGCGACTATAACACCACCAGTACCAGTCGGACACATCACGCACCATCTGACGCACATTTCTGATTTCATCGTCGACTTCAGTTATGCTCACACACACTTACCGACCACGCGTTCTCCTCGACCTAAAGATTTTTACACCCCACTGCTTCGTTCCATATCCAGCAACAATATCGAACTCAGACATCCGTCCAAGCGGTAGCCCACGGTTTGGCGTCATATCCACCAGCCTTTTCTTCCCTCCATCGTCCGGGCAACGTGGTACCAAGTCGCAAATGAAAAATTCGCCACAAATCATCGCCTTCACGCCATCGGACTAACGGACTCACCACTTTGTTCCATTTGCCACCTCGTGGATGACGATGTCCATCAACTGACTTGTGCTGCCACCAGTGACGTCTGGAAACTAGCCCGACAGTTCGTTGCCTGTTACCTCCGCGTTCCGCCGGACTCGATTGACCCTTGGACTTTTATCCATCCTGAGAATACTTATTTCCCCGCCGCCAAAAATCATGCGATTGTATGGGTCAAGGGATGGACGATCACCTACATGTATAACGATGGCGACAAATCACACCTTGATTTCTGGCAGTACTTACAAACCGCCCACAGTCAAGTCGAACACCGACCGCGCTACCGCGCCTTCTTCGCCAATTACCTACGCGCGATCTTTACGTCACCCCCGCTCAGTTGGTTGGTGACACGCGCCGACAACACTCCCGCCCCCCCCTGCTGACAACTGAGACTCCCCGCGCTACTTTCTATATTGTAACCCACAGTGGAGTAGGCGCATGGACACGCGCCTCCTTTCTTTTATGCAATATACCAGAACACACTGGTTTTTCCCTCCCTCCACTGTATATTGCTTCACACCTCTTAGCTTACATCAGTATTATTATTCTTTCTTTCCTACACCTTGTTCATAAAAACAAAAAAAATTGCTCACCTTGTACGAGTATAATGTCTTGTATTATTTTCGCCGGAAGGATGGCATTTCTGTTGTATTTCAGTTTGTACCAATAAAGATCTTTTCTTAATTTTCCTGTTCCTGGTAAAAAAAAAAAAAAAGGTAACGTGCTTGCCTGTCAGGTGCATGCTGCCTCTGTTCGCCTTTCGAGCCTCGCCGAAAGCTGGATTTTTAATTGTTTTGTAGCAAAGATACAAGCAGGCAGATACAAATTCAATGAGGAAATCGTAAGACAACGCTCTAGCAAAATTCGTCTTGCTTCTTTTAGTAACCCTTAGTGTCAAAGCGAAAACCTTGAGGTACTGCTAAATTCATAATGCCACGTTTTTGTTTTCTGCCGACATATTTTTTGTTGTTGTGAATACATAATTTTATCTATGAACTGTCACATTTTCATAATACTTGCGAAGCAAATCATGTGGATTAACACTTCACCAACTTGTTGGGAAGGTGGAAAAAGCACTACACTTTCTGGATGCTCTCTGTCTCTTCCTGGATGTCGAGTAATACGACCTCCCAGTAAATGGTTAGAGATGAAGAACCTAGTGGTGGATGAACTCATAGATGAGCTGAATGCGGGAGACTACTCTTGAAAAGAATAAGTAGACGATCTATTCACAGTAAGACTTAGAAAATTTGCTAGTACTGTTAAACCTATGTGCACTGAACATTGTGAAAAAGTATTTAACGACGAGGGACGAGCCACACGAAAATTGGTGTAGTATTATTTATGGGGAAGCATGTCCAGCACACATACTGATAAATTATGTTTCTCGATGAAACTTTAGAGAGGGTTGTAGTGTATCTAGAGGTAGCCCTGGATGGAAAACTATTTGAACACCTCACATAAAGAATATTTTCCACTGCGAAAGATAATCTTATAAGCACTAGAAGCTGCTGTAGGGTAAACTGGGGTCTAATCCCAGTACGTACTGGATATACATCTCTGCAAAAATACCAATGATAATTTATTGTCATATAATATGAACAAAGTCGAACAGAAGGTGGCTGCTAGGGAGTCTGGTAAAGTGCAGAGTGGCCTGCTTTCACAGACAGATGGAATTAGCAGGATATCCACTCTTGGAATGGATATTATGCTAGACATGCCCGCCTTATACCTGTGGCTTAAAATGGAGGCAGCGGCAGGAACATAAAGGCTAAAAATTGGAAATAACTGGCTATAGTTAGAATATACGGAATCCCAAATCAGTAAGGCGATGGCTGGGGAAATGCCGACTAACTACACAATAACTTCTAGCTGTTTCAATAAACTTTGCCATGTAACAGTTGGAAGCACGGAGCAGTGGAAAAACGAACCACAACACCGTGCAGGAGACATAATATAGTGGTTTACTGACAGGTCGAAAACAGATGAAAGTACCAGGTCTGGTGTAGTGCCTAGAATCTCTTTACGGAAGATGGCCACAGTATTACACGTGTTTTTTCTGTCAGCATGTGCACGGAGGAAAATTATAGTAGACCCTACAAAAATCGTAGCATCTACTTTTATTCAGACAGCCAAGTAGCTCTGAAATCTGTATCAGCCCCTGCAACTAGATCGAAGGTCGTTGCAGAATGCCATGAAGCATTTTCTTTCGGACATGTCCGAAAGAACAGACACCACACATATATCCATATACAGGGTGTTCCAGGAGGAATAGTATATATTTTAGCAGGTGGTAGTACAGACGAAAAAAATTCCAAATAAATGCGTCCACTTTTTATTGAGTACAGAGATAGAGCTGTTAGTACGTAACGGTAACAAACACAAAGCAAAGGCAAATGAAGACATTCGAAATTGATTTTCAAAAATTCACCAACCAACTTCAATGCACATTTGACTTCTCTTGATAACACCACGTGTAGCCTTACTGAGGTCGTCTTTGCTTTCTTTTATGAGGGCTGCACTATTCATAACCCGAACGATCAAGTCGGCTCTTGGGTTTACTTTTTATTTGTAGACTTCGCCTTTAACCATCCCCGCAGGCAAAAATCCAAAAAGATAAGGTCCGAGGACCTTGAAGGCCAAGAAAAGTGCCCATATCTAATGATCCACCTTCCGGGAAAGGTTAGGTTTGGATAATGTGTCACCTGACGACTAGAATGTGCAGGACCCCGTCATGCTGGAGGAACATACGCATTCTTGTAGCCAAATGAACCTGCATCTCGGTTCTTACAATAGTGCAACAGGTGCTCACTGGTTAGATGTAACTGAAGAGAGACTCCAACTCGGCTTGAGGTTAAGGGCGAATCCCAAGCGCATGGCCACAACAATTGGGAGCGGAAACTTAATGTCATCGGAACCTTGTTGAAGGACCATGACATGCGATTGTTAGACTGACTGCAGAAAGTTCACTTTATAAATACATACATACTTAGCAAAATATATCATGTCGCAGCAGTCTTACCGATATTGCAGGTCACTGCACATAGAATACTAGCTGTAGCCTCTTGGTATGTGTGGAAACAAAGTATCTTCAAAGTATCCCTCCACACGGCGACTTTGCAGAGGTAAAGAGGAGGACTTGGAACTAAAGACGTGCTTTTAAACTAATACATGCCACTAAGACAGGCATCACGAAACTTCTGTTCCTCTCGTTAGATCCTGGGGATAGGAACGCTCCTGTTAATGTAGCATGCCAGCCTAGATTACGTCCGAAAGCACTATGGCGATTGGAGCTGCATAAGACTTCCACCAGCACAAACCAACACTATATACTCCTTCCACCTTTCTGCTTTCCCTTCTTTGCTTAGAACTGGGTTTCCATCTGAGCTCTTGATATTCATACAAGTCGTTCTCTTATCTCCAAAGGTCTTTTTAATTTTCCTGTAGGCGGTATCTATCTTACCTCTAGTGAGATAGGCCTCTACATCCTTACATTTGTCCTCTAGCCATCCCTGCTTAGCCATTTTGCACTTCCTGTCGATCTCATTTTTGAGACGTTTGTATTCCTTTTTGCCTGTTTCACTTACTGCATTTTTATATTTTCTCCTTTCATCAATTAAATTCAATATTTCTTCTGTTACCCAAGGATTTCTACTAGCCCTCGTCTTTTTACCTACTTGATCCTCTGCTGCCTTCACTACTTCATCCCTCAAAGCTACCCATTCTTCTTCTACTGTATTTATTTCCCCCATTCCTGTCAATTGCTCCCTTATGCTCTCCCTGAATCTCTGTACAACCTCTGGTTCTTTTAGTTTATCCAGGTCCCATCTCCTTAAATTCCCACCTTTTTGCAGTTTCTTCAGTTTTAATCTACAGGTCATAACCAATAGATTGTGGTCAGAGTCCACATCTGCCCCTGGGAATGTCTTACAATTTAAAACCTGGTTCCTAAATCTCTGTCTTACCATTATATAATCTATCTGATACCTTTTAGTATCTCCAGGGTTCTTCCATGTATACAACCTTCTTTCATGATTCTTAAACCAAGTGTTAGTTATGATTATGTTGTGCTCTGTGCAAAATTCGACCAGGCGGCTTCCTCTTTCATTTCTGTCCCCCAATCCATATTCACCTACTATGTTTCCTTCTCTCCCTTTTCCTACACTCGAATTCCAGTCACCCATGACTATTAAATTTTCGTCTCCCTTCACAATCTGAATAATTTCTTTTATTTCATCATACATTTCTTCAATTTCTTCGTCATCTGCAGAGCTAGTTGGCATATAAACTTGTACTACTGTAGTAGGTGTGGGCTTCGTATCTATCTTGGCCACAATAATGCGTTCACTATGCTGTTTGTAGTAGCTTACCCGCATTCCTATTTTCCTATTCATTATTAAACCTACTCCTGCATTACCCCTATTTGATTTTGTGTTTATAACCCTGTAGTCACCTGACCAGAAGTCTTGTTCCTCCTGCCACCGAACTTCACTAATTCCCACTATATCTAACTTCAACCTATCCATTTCCCTTTTTAAATTTTCTAACCTACCTGCCCGATTAAGGGATCTGACATTCCACGCTCCGATCCGTAGAACGCCAGTTTTCTTTCTCCTGATAACGACACCCTCTTGAGTAGTCCCCGCCCGGAGATCCGAATGGGGGACTATTTTACCTCCGGAATATTTTACCCAAGAGGACGCCATCATCATGTAATCATACAGTAAAGCTGCATGCCCTCGGGAAAAATTACGGCTGTAGTTTCCCCTTGCTTTCAGCCGTTCGCAGTACCAGCACAGCAAGGCCGTTTTGGTTATTGTTACAAGGCCAGATCAGTCAATCATCCAGACTGTTGCCCTTGCAACTACTGAAAAGGCTGCTGCCCCTCTTCAGGAACCACACGTTTGTCTGGCCTCTCAACAGATACCCCTCCGTTGTGGTTGCACCTACGGTACGGCTATCTGTATCGCTGAGGCACGCAAGCCTCCCCACCAACGGCAAGGTCCATGGTTCATGTCATTAGTCATCAGAATATTAACCAGTGATGAAATGTCCACTCTATTTGAATCCCAAGAAAATAGGAAACTCCTCACAAAGGAATGTGAGGTGATATCAAAATTTATCCAACATACAAAAGTTAACTGCAGGGCTTTCATGTATGCAGTAGTAACACACAAGGAAATATTATGTCTTGGAAGCGTCTATTTCATTTCCTCTTCTCATATTAACCCCCTTGTTTTAGTATGAAGTGAGATAAAAACATGAAAAACTAAAGTACCTGAGAAGCATATCCGTCATTTCCTCTTCTCATATCATAACTTTTGTTTTAGTATGAATTAAAAAAATGAACAGTTTAAGATTGTGAAGCATAATATGACACCAGATTCCTATCGTAGGCGCTATCGGAAACGCAAAAAGCAGGGAGCTGTCCATTCTTTAGTCCAACAGTCTGTCTCCTTTCATGCATTACTCGCGCTAGGAGATTCTTATTTAAGGACTTGTGGGCATCAAGTTCTTCAGCAGAACAAGCCTTATGTTTTTGGTGCTAATTACGATATGGAAAAAATGCAACAAAGAAGATTTCCCCTAAAGCAGTGGGGATATTTGCAAATGTCTGTATTCAGCAATGACTGCCAGCTGCCACAACACTTCACAGAATCCATGCGGCAGGCAACACAACTGTGCGTGCACTTCAGACTTCATTCAGTAAGAATCAGGAGATGGATGGAAACGTCAAATTAACGTCGCTTTCCAAGTCTTATTCAATCCAAAATGAGGTGTTATTAAGGTAGTTGAGCGTTCTAGCACTTACACTTTTGTAATTCCCTTATGAGTATTCCGATAGCCAAAAGAACCCGTTAGTGTGAAACTATCGGGAACTGCATTAATATCAAACTGCAAGAACTTGAGACAATACGTGGACTCTTCTCTTCGATGGGTGACCTAGTACTGTTATTTAGGATTCTCTCCGTCCTTGACGTAATGCAAATGGAACTTCAGAGGCGCTTTCCGCTATTCTTGACAAACATCAGCAACTTTTAATGACTGCGAGTTACAACTGCGTGATGATATGGCTCAGGTTGTCAGTAGTTGTGGTGGTGTTATTCTGTCAAGCTGCTTACAGTAACGTTAATGGTGGCACACATAATTTAGCGCTGACTGCCTACTTAAGTAAAGATAGTGTTGTGTCGTCGTCGCTTCTCTTTATTTGGCCTCAGCTTGAGTAATCCGATTTAACGAACATAGTACTCCATTCTTGGGCTGCTAATGATACAATATGACTACAGAGATCATCGTGTGGGTATTACATTAATTCTGCAATGAACTGCTTAACAAATATTACCCTCAGCTATGCAGCTGGAATGACTCATTACATATGTACTCTATGTTGCACTTGGTTAAGGGATCAGTTCGCTGCAATCCTGCTTCTACTGTTCGTAAATACATGTATACTTCATAAATGGTTCAAATGGCTCTCAGCACTATGGGACTTAACTTCTGAGATCATCAGTCCACTAGGACTTAGAACTACTTAAACGTAACTACCCTAATGACATCACACATCCATGCCCGAGACAGGATTCGAACCTGCGACCGTAGCGGTCGCACGGTTCCAGACTGTAGCGCCTAGAACCGCTCGGCCACCCCGGCCGGCATGCTTGTATACTGACCATTCGTTATTTGACTAAATACGAACTACAATCTGATTCGCATATGTATGACATGGGTTAGCGCCGGCACAAAGCAATGACTAAGGGTTGGATGCCGTTTAAGTTCCGTTACACTGATGGCAAGACAAATGTTCGCAAATCACCTCTATTGCCACAAAAAATAATTGCATCTTAAATATCGAAGGACCGACGTCCACACTGTCACAGCGCGTTGAAATACAGCTAAGACGGCAGATGAATATTTGTGACCGACTGGGCTTCGAACCTGGACCTCCTGCTTACTAGACAGATATGCTGATCACTGCACTATTATTTTTTTAAAAACGTTTGAGAAGACTTTCAGCACCAGGTGAGCGGAGGCAAAGAGGGCAGGGGTCAAAGATCCGAGGCCTGGCCTCAATGCCTCCCCCATACCTGTCACTGAGCAGCTGCATTATTCCCATGTATTCCATGTTTGCACCCACATATACCTTTAAATTGTGGAACAAAATTGAAGTAGTAATTAAGGTAAAATAAATTACAGATGGCCGCCTCCTATGGCGTGCGTTCCTTGTAGAACATAACTTATAACAGTGAAAAGGGTGACGGAAAAATACATAACAAACATTCATTCAGAAATATATTCACAATTTAAGTTATTTTGCACTGGATGCATATGAGGTCTGTAAGGAAGCCATATATTTTCCCACAAATGAAAAAAATTTCGTAGCCGGAGGGGTTTTGCCAAATTGGAACAGTTCTGATTTTAGAACCAACGTAAAAGAATATTCCAGGAATAAAAAAAAGTGAAAGAATAGTATCCTGCTTCTAATCAAAAAAACTGTCCATCTCTTCGTAGCCCACATAAAGCAATAGATAAAAAATTTGAAACCATTCCTTATATTTGTTATTCTTCTTCAGCGTAAAATATTCTTCTGCTATATAAAACATGTACTCTTCTGTTAGTTACGACGTAAAACACAAACTGTCCCAGAAGCCACGAATAACTGTTATTCTTTGCGGACGGGTAACATTTCCAGTCGGGTTGTAAAGCTTCAGACTTGTAAAGCTTATGACTTTCTACGGTTCTGTTTATAGCGCTAATTTCTTCCTAGTCCAGTTCCAAATTCTGATTATATTTTCACATAAGAAGATGTGCGCTACAGTTTCTACAAGCCGACATTTGTCGCAGTATGGAGATGGTCTCAATTTGATTTCCATAATCGTTCCGCTGAGGGTATGGTTTTGTTTACAACGTCGCACCATAGGGCACTGAATCTAGTTGGTAGAATTTTATTGCTGATATTTTTCCAGACGTTCTTCCAGTTTTATGTAGGTTGATTTACCGGTATTGGTTTGTGAAGACGATGTGTGGTAATATAATCATAGACGTTTCTGAAGAAGAGAAATTTGTTAACATCCAGTATTGATTTAAGTGTCAGGAAGTCGTTTCTGAAAGTATTTGTATGGAGTGTAGCCATGTATGGAAGTGAAACATGGACGATAAATAGTTTGGACAAGAAGAGAATAGAAGCTTTTGAAATGTGGTGCTACAGAAGAATGCTGAAGATTAGATGGGTAGATCACATAACTAATGAGGAAGTATTGAGTAGGATTGGGGAGAAGAGAAGTTTGTGGCACAATTTGACCAGAAGAAGGGATCGGTTGGTAGGACATGTTCTGAGGCATCAAGGGATCACCAATTTAGTATTGGAGTGCAGCGTGGAGGGTAAAAATCGTAGAGGGAGACCAAGAGATGAATACACTAAGCAGATTCAGAAGGATGTAGGTTGCAGTAGATACTGGGAGATGAAAAAGCTTGCACAGGATAGAGTAGCATGGAGAGCTGCATCAAACCAGTCTCAGGACTGAAGACCACAACAACAACAACAATGACATGATACCCGTTGCAATTGCCCCATGGAACCTATGAGTAGAGTCTCATGTCAGTTACTGTAAGAACACGCAGGCAGTGATATCCGCTCACTGCAGTCAGAGCCAAGGTGATTTCTTTCTGTTTATGGCGAAGCGTCTGCTGCAGTGTCCACGCTCAGCCAACATAAACAAATCGCATTGGAGATTGGACACTGCTAATCGCTGCACTTGTCGCGAGTCCCGACAACAAGAGCGCACTGTCTCTGCTAACGATACTATGGAGTTAATACAGCTTACTTAACGTAACGTAATATGCAGGTCGTGGGCTGGGTAAAAATTCAGTTTATAAATTCCCATCGCATTAAAATACTTTACAGTCATATTTGATGCAATATTTATTGTTGGTTGTCTCTCTAATGTTAATAGTATTGATTCAGATTGTGCGTGAACACGAAAACGCGCACACGCACACACACACACACACACACACACACACACACACACACACACACACACACAGTCATTGATTCCAATGAGGGTGACAACTACTGTGTGTTGAACAACACATGCACCAGTCAATCCCTCAGTTGCCGTCGAGTGGATGAGATTTTTCAATTACCTAGCATTGCAAGAATTGTAAGGAGGAGACTGAAAGTAAATGGACTTGTATGTAAAGATCTCCGACAAAGCAAAGCTTGACCGATTATCAGATAATTGTCCACATGGGTTTTGTGGACGAGAATTCTTTTAGTAACCAACCCACCCACGATCATTACGTAAGATTTCTCGAAGGCGTAGGGGCATTGTTTTCATTAAGTCGTTGACAGTGTAGCGTGATGGTTTACTTCCCATCATACGTTTTCTATATTCGTCCAAAGGTCACTTGCATTTGTAGGTCCACATGGCAATGACCTTGTTACCTCTGCCCACATATTCTCTATCTGGTTGATGTTCGGTGATTGTGGAACAAACGGCAACAGCTTTATCCTCAGCAATGTAACGTAATTATAACCCATATTTATGTGATGGAAATACTGAGTCGAACAATGCACATCTATTTCAGTGGTGGGAAGATGCACTAATCGGATTTGCTGATGACATAATGACAATACTAATAATAATAATAATAATAATAATAATAATAATAATAATCATACCGTGGGGCCGATAGGGGAAAACCTCCTCCAATGGGGGGTCCCGAGGAAATCAAATATTTGGGGTGAACCAAATACTAACACAATCCTTAACGACTACTCAATCCGTTGAACTCAAAATCCACGCACGTCTGTGTGAAAACCACCGCTACTCTGGTCACCATCTGTTAGCTCAATGAACACGGCTGAAAATATTTGCTTCCAAAGGCTTCAACACCCTCTGGTCCTGTCCAGTCCTGGAATCACCCAGGCCAAACCAATGAAACAAGCAAACATGAACTGTGCAAACTGTCGACAGGAGGCAGTTGGAATTTCGGATTCTGGGGAGGCAAGGTTAGCACGGCAGAGAATATTGACGATCTCTTGTAAATTTCCCTACAAGCAGAAAACATGCATTTTTGAAAACTACACGCCGCGCGGGATTAGCCGAGCGGTCTCAGGCGCAGCAGTCATGGACTGTTCGGCTGGCCCCGGCGGAGGTTCGGGCATGGGTGTGTGTGTGTTTGTCCTTAGGATAATTTAGGTTAAGTAGTGTGTAAGCTTAGGGACTGATGACCTTAGCAGTTAAGTGCCATATGATTTCATACACGTAAGAACTTTTTTTTATAACAAAACATCGATTCGTTGATCCAAATAACGAAAAACTTAATAATCTCACATAATAAATCGACCGACAAAAAATTCTCATCATTACTCTTCAAGAACTACGACTAACTGACAATGAAACCTTGCATTACGGAAACCATTGCATCTTCAAGTTCAAAATACAACAAAAGGTAGCGAAAGGTGTACCAGTCATGGCCATGGCATTTCTCGAACACAGATCTACCATCAGTTCTGTCAAAGAAATCACACCCATCAACAATCGACTTATGACTATGCTCATTCAGAGACCCAGTAAAAAATAAACACTCATCTATGCACATGGCCCCACCAACATCGAAAATAAGAAAAACACCAAAAATGTCGAAAAATTCTGGAACACACTCGATAATACTATGAGCAAAATTCACCAAGTTGACGTGAAAATACTAAAGGGAGACTTCAACTCTCTAGAAAAATCATTGGTACAAATTCAACACACCAAAACGCTTAGACCAACGGCACACGTCTGACTGATATTTGCCAACAATTCAAGCACAAAAGGATGTCTTCCCACTTTAGGAAAATACCATTTCTCAGGTAACATGCTTGGCTACCAGGTGCAAGCTGCTGTCGTTCACCTTTCTAGACTCGCTGAAAGCCAAATTTTTTATTCTTTTGTAGCAGAGCTACAAGCGGGCAGATAAAAACTCAATAAGGGAATCGTAAGACAGCGCTTGAGCAAAAGTCGTCTTGGTACTTTCAGTAACACTTACTGTCAGAGCGAAAACCTTACGGTACTGCCTATTTCATAATGCCACTTTTGTTTTCTGCCGACATATTTTTTGTTGTTGTGAATACATAATTTTATATATGAAATGCCACAATCTCATAATACTTGCGAGTGATACAGGAAATGAAGTAAATGCAGATCCCTTCGAAGTCAAAAGTCGGTAATATCCTACTAATTCGTGTGAAAATAGGATCAATCGTCTTACAGACACTTAATGCTTCGCTACAGTCTGGAACCGCGCGACCATTACGGTTGCAGGTTCGAATCCTGCCTCGGGCATGGAGGTATGTGATGTCTTTAGGTTAGTTAGGTTTAACTAGTTCTAAGTTCTAGGGAACTGATGACCTAAGAAGTTAAGTCCCATAGTGCTCAGAGCCCTTTGAACCATTTTGGAACTTAATGCTTTATTAAAATAGACTGCCGTCGTGATGCTTCTGTAGGGAGCTGAATTTAATTTGTATTAGTAAAGTGAAATTTTATTTGAATTTTCCATTAGTTTACTAAACGCAACAGTAATCATCAAAGAGAAATTAATCAGCAGCTGAATTTTCTTTCACGGTATCTATAACAATGTGACCATGCTAAAGTTGTTTACAAATTCTACGCCCATAGAAACCTACTTGTTTTAACGGCGTCATTAAACCATAGTAGTTTTAAGAGTATTTTCGTCTAGAAAGGAATTGCCTAGATGTTTGATCGATCAAGAGTGGGAAAGGTAAAATTTTACGAATGTATGTTGGAGGGACAAGTGCTTGAGAGAGGACTTCCCTATCAATACAAGTGTCTGAGAGACGACTTTCCTATCAATTTCCTGGATAGTTTTGTTTCGCAAATCAACAGAGTGAGTTACCATGTAGTAGCACGGGTGATGTAGTTTTGTTGCTCGACTTTGTTACACTGCGAGCGAAAGGTGTCTCAGTTGTTGCAACAAATTCCAGCTGTGTTGCACACACCCCTTGGGGCAGAATTCGTAGCCCAAAACACACTTATGTCGCTATCAGATGGAAGATATTATGTTCACACTGCTCTTTGCTCCAGTCTACGTCTTTTGGTGGGGCTCAGCCTTTCATTTCTTCTTAGGAAGTTAACGATAAAGGCATTATAACACGTCACCAGTAACAGTACTGCATAGGAATGCTCAATGAGCGACCTGATGACGTTCAATAATAGTCACTCCGTTGATTTTTGTTGTTTCGAATTAGAGCATGCAGTACTCCTACACCAGACTTCTGAAGTTTGCCTGTTGAATGCAAATGTCGCATGATGGTAAAATGGTAATCTGTCACATATATCAGTAGTCGAGACTTCCTTAATGTGGAAATTCATTCATGCCAGAACGATCTTTGTTGAAACAAGAATATCTTTTCTTGGCGTATTTTTCCCAACAGCACTCGCTCCACGCACAGTTCAAATCTTTCTAGCTGCCTCCTCTACAGTCACCCCTCTGTTATACCAAAAGTAAACATTCTGTTAGAGACGTTACACCTTTTTCCACTTGCGACTCAATTTTACAATGCTTAACTGTAGTTCACGATTTTCAAGTATGCAAAATCCAATGCTTAACTGCAAGATGATAACTAGAACTTCAAATTCGAAAATGGCATTGATACATAAACTGACAGCGTGGCGCCGCCTTCATATGAGCGGCGCCGGATTTCAGGCGGCGGGTGGCGTCTGGCCGGTGGCCGGTAGCCGCTGCAGCGCGAGGAAACGCTCGAGCGTTAAGTTGTTATGATCGCGACGCAGCCACGAGCTGTCGTGCGGAATTGTTTCTGGAAGTCTTGTTATATCTGGTGGGTAGAATGTGAAGCGAATTGTCTTCGATGTTCAATCAGACTCATAACTTTAGACCGTGGGGGAAAAAAAAAATAGAAACAGTTGGACGCGAACATGCGACTCTAAGTTTAGAATGCACTACGATTACCGCAAGACCACGGGCTCACTCCATCCGTATGAAGTTGGAAGTAGACAATACTTCCTCCTAACACTTCCGCATCTTACAGTGTTGCCAGAGTTGTCAGGGGCGGTCAGTTTTATTGGCCACCTTAAGTGAACGACTCGGACTTAGTCTCTGTGGCAGCCGGCCGGCAGTCAGTTTTTATGTCTAAGACTGTACATGTGCGTCAGTGAAAAAGACCAATAAAAAGGTGTTAGTGTGTGGACGTAATGTGCTGTTCCAGTTTCTTCTGCACCTAATGTCCATCTTTGGATTCCTACGTAATTCGGTGCTCTCTGATACATACGATCGAACAGTGGAGGAGTGGTACTCAAGCGTCAACTTTAGGTTACAATATCTCCGGATGTAATTAACATTTTACAATGCAACAAATGGCACTGATTACGTATTTGTTTATATGTTCAGATGTGCTAACGAAACTAATGGGGTTCCATTTAAAAGAACGTAGGTTTGTGTTAAAGAACATACTTCCGTGCATTTTTTTATGGTTTGTATTAACCAATTACACTAGCCCCTCTCCTCACGTTCGGTCTGTGGAATCGATTAGTCAGTATTTGATGTGGTTTACGAAATATATCCAGCGGTAATGTGAGGTGACTCACCCTGTATATAACAATAATGTGAACTACTTCCATCCTTTAAATAAAGGACATTTACTTGCTTCTCTCTCCTACATTTTGTAATTTGTAATAGATACACTTGGTATTTTCCATCAAATTATAGATACATTAATTCTACTTCCGATTTTTTGAATATTATCAAACAGGAAAGAATATCCAAAATTTTCGATTTTTGTGAACAAGATGAAAAGCAACATTTTTATATTTCTTAACTCATTATGAATGTTTATCTCATGGATATAATGCAGATATTATAGCCCACAGACAACATTTTTGATCCTCATTTTTTACATTAATACATGATTTTTTATTATGTATTTAATCTGGTAATTTAATATGAGACAATCCTCTCAATACAACATATTTATTAATTCTTAATTGAAGTCCAGTAATTCTATTTAGTGACCATCCTCATCCATGAGCTTGAAAATCACCTATTCTTGATGAAATATTTTGTTTACCAATGTTAAATTATTTCATTATCTCTCTTTCATTTGTGATCCCATTGGTCTGTGTCTGAAACTGGAATACCATAATATTTCTATCTGTCTGAATCTGGTACTCACAAAAGACTCTTAAAGTTATGTGATATATTCTTAGATTGTCTTTTTTTCATAATTTACGTTTTTACTGCAGTCAAGAAATTATTAGGTTTAATTTAGTTTATATGATTTTCAAAATTTACAATTTGCAGTATGTTTGCAAATGCAGTATCAAGTATATAACCTCTAACTTTTCTTCTGTCATTTGGTGTCTAAAATAAATTACTACAGAAACGAAATAATATTTCATCACTTGTTCTACTTTTTTGTTTTGCAAACACATTGGTAGAAACTGGCAATATTTCTTTATGTGGCTTAGTTTCATAATTTTGAAAAAAATTCATCATCATTTCCCATTTTATAATTATGTCATTTTTCGAAACACTTCCACCTTACATTAGATGATGTATATTATAAAACTAATTAGAGGACCTTTATTTAATTTACTATATCCTCTTAAATTATTTCTTTTACAATAATCACAAATTTGAACAATTGTGAATTTTTTCATTTTGGCCTGCCTACTTATATAACACTAAATTTATTAGATTAGTAAAAAATGAGATATCAATTTATAAGATTTCAGAGATTTCTTGTTTAATAGTTATTTAAATATTAAAAATAAGGTGATTTTATTTTCCTATTTTTCATACATAAATTTTTATATTTATATTATGTTTATCTTTATGTGACCGGTTAACATAGACACAATCTAAATTTTTAATTTCTTAACAATGTTTACATTTCTTTGTAAATGCATCAGTTGCTTGTTTTTCATCATTATTCATCAATAGTAATATTTTCTAAAGTCTTCCCCCAGAATTCGTTGTAAATGATTTTTGTAATATTATTGAGAAATATTTTTTCCACATACACAAGGAATTCGTTTATTATTGTAATTTTTACATGATATTCATTTTCACATTGTCTACACATCGTTCTATTTCAGTCTTTTGAATATTTCTGTGAAGTAAAATTACCAGTTGACTTCACAGTATTACAATATTTACAAACTTTGGATCTGACACAAGACTGTTCTGATTGCTATTGAACCTGCTCCATTTATACAGGAAAAATTTATTACATTTGTGAAAAATTTTCTCATTTTTGTAATGCAACTCTTAATATATTCATTACCTCAAGCAACAATATTGGACATTAATACCAAACAAAGATAAATCAACTGTTCCAGCTCTAACTACTTTTCTCATTATATTCATAAAAATAACATACGTGCAAAAATACAACAATCCATTAATGTATCTGAATGTAAAATTCATTCTGGTAGTTAACCCTCGTATCTAGTTCTAACTCTTCATGGTTTATTTGTAAAACTACATTCATCTAATTCTGCATAAAAAATTTCATTAAAGAATAAAAATATTGTACCTGAATAAGTGTTGACTACACCACTTAACAAAATTTTTTGACATAATTCTGTGCTAGATAGTGACTTTGGATATCCTAAAATTAATTGTAATGTTTGTAAATTTATCACATACATCACATTAACGACAAATAATATAACTTCAGCATATGGTCTTTGATGTATTCCATCTACATTTTGCGAATCTTATGATAAAAATTTTAGCCAATTAGTTATTAATTGTGAGTTCATATCATCACCTAGCCATAATCACACCTTTGAAAATATAGAACTCCACTCATAATTAATAAGTGACCAAATTTATTAATTTCATGTAGTGCTTTAACTGATTCAGTAAAACTAACTGTTGGTACAACTGGTGTAAATTTTTGTATAGTCGTTTGTATTGATATTTTTTAACATATTAACTTTGAATACCATCATCTTGAAATAAACCTAAGTGAGAACCATTGCACAATAGATACATTGACCATAACTATCTGAGTGATACAAACTTAATGAGTGACCAATTCCAAGAACTAATACTTCAAAAAAATTGTTTAATATTTTGGTATATTTTATCAATTAGCATATACCAAATCTCATCTTTATACATATGTACTTCTCTATGATGATTATTCATATTTGCAAACATGCAGGACCTAACATAGTTCCTTTTCCATATAGTTCCTTTGAACGTCAATGACCAGATATTTCAATTGTATGCACACGCGTTTTAAAATTGTAGGATTATTAATATCATGAGCAAGGTGAATAGCAATACATATTTGCCATAAATGAAATGATGCCTCTGTTTCTTGTTGCTCCTGTATAATTCCACATATATTTTTCTTATTCCACTTAAACACTCTAGTTCTAAAACTATCAAATGAATCTGATACCCCACATCTCTGTACATTCATAAAATTTAAAGCTTATTTATTTAATACAACAGTTATCTCAAGATCACGTGGTACTTGAAACAACATCGATGATCCTCAAACTAAAGCATCACTCACTTGAGCTTTTTTATTTGGTGATGTATTATTCAAATAACCAAAATTAAACAAACATTTTACAGCATAATTTTTATCATTACTAATTATTATTTTCACGAACAACAATAGAAGTTATATACACTTAAAATATTATAAGATTAATTTAAACCACAGCATGAATTATATTTATTAAAAACTGTTCATCTGTGTGTGGTATGGATGTCATTTATTAATAAAATAAAAATCTAAAAAAAAATTTCTCTTAAATGAAGCCAATTTATGGATATTATAGATCTATTCAACAAAAAGCTCAGATATAGTAATTTTCAAGTCTTTATGACTATTCATGAAAACAATTATCCATCGTTTAAAGCAAAAGATATTGCAAAGCTTTTAGAATTTACAAACACAAGAAAGGTAAATAGAGATCATGTTATGGAAAAACATCATATAATTATAAAATTGAAAGGGTAAATGTTCGTTTCATTACAACATGATACAAATTTTATTAATGAACCTGGATGATATTCAATAATTATCAAATAAAGAAAAGATTTGCAGAAGATTTGAAGACTGGGTTTATGACGAGGTTATAGCAACAATAAGGAAACATAGAGAATACAAAATTTAAAAAGAAATAAATATGTATAAAGACCAAAAATCTCACTTAGAAAAATTAAATAAAATACAGGAAGATAACATTCAAAGTTTAAATGCAGTACTTGATAGCACAATAGAAAATTCACATGAAAAAACGAAGAAATAAATACATTATTCCCTCATGTTGTTCCTTAAACAGTTAATGAAAATTTAAGACCAACTACCGTTCTTTTAAAATTATTTGACAGTACTTATTAATTAATTAGAACACAATCAAAATCTTTACAAAAAACTTAAAGACGACAGATATCCTAATTGTCAAGAAATGTTAAGACTTAATTACTGTCCTAATTCAGTAAATTTATATGCAAATGACACAAAATTAAAGAATTATTTGTTGGCACAATTATTTCAATATTTTAAATGATTGCACTCAAGAACACCTGACAAAACATATAATTACACTTCATCAAAAATAACTATTTCCGACTTTATACATCTAATAACTTTTCTACAAATTGGACATTTCAAATTTTCCTTTAACCATTCATTAAGAGATTATTTCTGAAAAATATTATCATAACTTGTTTTGTCAGACTGATGATATATATTACTTAAACATCAAGAACAATCATTGTTGTTAGATTACTCTCATATTTCATACAGAGTAAATAATTTTTGAGTAAATGATTCAGATAGATTTTGCTATTCTAAAATATATTCCCAATTAACTTTACCACCACATTCTCTTATGAAATCGTCAGATAATTTTTGTTGACTTTGTATTAATCTTAATTTTATTTTTTTAAAATTCTCTTATAAAATCTTCAAATACATTTTGTATACCTGATATACATTCCCAGCTTAATCTGTCTTGAAAGAAATTCTCTAATTATATCTTCAAGAAAATTGAAAATTATCTTCATATATTTTCCCAATTTTCTTGGTCTTGAAACACTAGTGCGAAATTTTCAGAAAAATCTGGCAATAGTGATATTGCAAACTGTCTGCTTTATCTTGGAGTTCTGTAATAAAGTCTTAGGAAAAATTTGCTCTTTAGGATATAAATCTTGCAAAATAAATTATCTTCAAAATATTGAATAAAATTTTGAGTAATATTTATTGGCTTGATATATCACGTCAGTTTAATCTATCTTTAAATTTTCCCATAAAATCTTGAGAATAATTTCTTTGTTATATAATTTACCAGTTTATGTTGTGACATAATTCACCAATTTAATCTATCCTGATATTTCTCATGACATTAACATTTAACTTATAAAATGATATTATATTCCAATCCAATTTATCTTTAAATTCACTCACAAAATCTACAGACAATACAATGTATCCTGATATAAATTTGCAATCTTCTTCATCAAATGCATAATTAGTTTTTATATAATAAAAATTTTGTTTTTATGTTTCCATTGTTGTTGAATACAATTTATGTAATGACATACAATTTATATTTTCAAAATTATAATTAATCATTGTATTAAGTCTTTTGTCATCCACTTTAGAATATCCTTTAATTCCTAACTGTTTTGCTTGAACTTTCAATTCCTTTATAGTATAATTTCCCACCACATTTTTGTTTTAAGTCATTCCATCATTATGGTTATCAATAAGTCAAAAGGCTGATGTCTCCTCATTCTGAATAATGTTTAAGGTCTAGTTATTTTGTTCTAGCTTTCATTTAATTGACTTCCAGTCTATTTAGGCTCACACTCTATTAAGAAACAAATTTTATTATTAGATTTGTAAAAAAAGTAACTTTAAGTCATCTACAATGATATAGATCACAATATTTCGGGGGTTGAAAAATATCATGCTGATAAATCCAATATCAAATTTAAGATAGTGATTTTAATTTTTCAGGGGGCAAATTATTGACCTATGGAATTTTGTATAAAATATAATGGTCTCAAATGATATTTTAACTTTTTTGAATGGAATTTTTAGTCCTTAGAAATACTAAACAAATGGAAAACGATTATGTTGATTAAAATGTTATTTAATCTTTCCTGTGTGGAATTCGATGAAGAATGAGTATACATCCTGAAAGTTTTCAACAAATGATATTTCATAATTCATTTACTATGGGAGTTCAAGGTATGTGAGTGTGGACACCGAAAGCATTAAACAAATGAAATAGAAGAAGATTATACTGATTACCCATGATACTTTGTGGTATATTGAAATAGAATTTCAGAAGACATTAGAAAAGTAATATTTTTACAGAGGTATCCAATCATTACTATGCAAAATATTAAACTTTATTCATTAAGTATTCCAGGTTGAGGGAAGCAGAAACCTGAAACAGTGAAAAATATAGAACTAATTTTATATAATATTTTCTGTATGGAACTCCATAATTAAATTTTTTAAATACAAATGATATTTTATGTTTTATATATAATATCCCATGTTCAAATAAAGGGAATGCGACCATTTTAAGGAAAAGTGAAAGTCATTTCTGTTGAAGAAATACAACATGACAATCAATTAGCTTTAGAGTATGAATTCACCTGAAATGAAACGAAATCTTTAAGACCTAGTAATCTTGTTGAAACTAAATGGATGTTACTAACATTTAATGAGTTCAAAGAATCGATAATGACAATTAATAATAAAAACAGTAAACAAAAAGGAAAATATTATACTACTAAAAAAATTTATTTGATGATATCAAATACAGATCAGAACAAGAAAATGAATAACTTGCTGTATATTTTAAAAATCAATCAAAAATTATAGATGAAGAAAAAGAAGAATTAAGATATAAAAATAAAAAGCTAGAACAGTTCAATACAAACATGAAAATATCATTTGATAAGATTAAACAAAATACTGAAAATGGGTATATCTACATAGCTACCTCAAAAAGATGTCCTTTAATCAATAATTTTAAGATATGGAAAACAGACACTTTACCAGTTTGCATAAAAATTTTAACTTCACAAAACGAACAATATAAATTTTAAAAATGTACCTATGATAAAGTATACACTGCAAACAAAGCAGGAAAATTAATTCATAGTTTAGTTTATGATGTCAGAGATAAGAAGAATAAGAAAATTTTTGTTTCATTTTACACACCATTACTTGAAATTGTCAAATTAACGATTAAAAATATATATGTGCTTTTTGATTACATTAACAATTTACCTAGAATTCGATTAAGAGAAATATACATGATGAATCCAATTGACCCTAACGAAATTAGATGATGAGGGCATACAAGAGAAAATAAATAAAATTTTGGATGACTGTGTAACTGAAAATTAATTCTTCTTTTTATTCATCTATAATTTTTATTGATTTTTAAAATATACAGCAAGTTATTCATTTTCTTGTTCTGATCTGTATTTGATATCATCAAATAAATTTTTTTAGTAGTATAGAAGGCGGTGGAGGCGTCGCGCAAGGCAGACAGTATATAAGACTATAGAAGACATCGAAATGCAAACAGCCACCGCCGACAAGAAGGAGAATACAATCAAATCTGTTGCCGCACACCCATTGCTAGATGGACCTTCTGTGTTTTGTGGTTGCAGACTGAATTTCAGCATTGATTTGAATGACACATTTTCACATGGTAATGGATGGTTAACAGTAGCAATTGTACGTGGTGGGACAGGTGTGTCAAACGTGTCTGGACTGGAAAGCTTTGTCCACAGAGACATCATAGCCTACAAAACATATCATGCAATTATTAGATAGATTTGAATTTGACGATGCTGGTAATACAAAAATATCGAATTGTTCTTAGAACAAAAACAAGGGAAAAGTAAAAAAGAACCAATGACACATAATGATTTTGAAGTTACAATCAATTATCAATTATTTCCAAATAAAAGTACATTTCTAACAACTTTTCCAAATTTAAATTTTATATAACATTTATAATAACTTTTATATACATCTAATGCACAAAACGAATTGAAACCCTCAGATTAAATGAACTCAAATATAAAATCTTTAAATGATTCTGACATTAAATCGTTTTATTAAACTTTATTTCAATACCAACATATACTCTATCATCTTTCACCTTCTTTAATAAAACAGTTAGCAGAAGGAATATTACAATCAATACCTAACGTCAATAACGTTCTCTATTTCTATATATGTAAATTTTTGTAAGATAACATTATTTTCATTTACCCAACTATTGTGTGTATTATCATATCCAAATCATTTAACATATACTTTATGATCCATTTTTTCCATTTTTTTCATCAAGATATACATCAGGAAATATTGCTTTCTGCAATTCAAACTTGTAAAAATTTCCTTTTACCTATTCAACATCTCTTATTTTATGTGTTACTGGATTAGAATCAATAGCAGATTCAATTTCAAAAAATTCTGTTGACCAATTGGCTGTATATTCTTCCTCAAATAGTCCTTCCATTTTACTAATTTATAGTTCTTACTTTATCACCTTCTTTAAATTTTGCTTTTTCATTAGATACAGCAATTGTTCGTTTATAATTCATTTCATTAACTTTGATTAGTTTCAATATATTGTTGAATGTTTTGCGGTGTTATATTCATCAACTAATTTAGAAGCTAGAACTGTTGTCTTGTAATTTTCTTGTAAGTAAAATTTTTTCCACATGTTTCTATCAAGTGCTCTATTAAATCTATCAACAACAGATGCTTTTAATTCAGTACAAGTTGTCTAATGATTAATGTTGTACTTTTTAATCAGTTGTTAAAAATCTGTATTATAGAATTCTTTACCATTATCTACTTGCAATTTTTTTGGATTTCTTTGTCTAAATATTTTTGCAAAAGTTTCAACTACATTCTCACCTGTTTTATCTTTAACAGGAATAGCCCAAGCAAACTTTGAAAAAAACCTCAATAAAAGTTAATAAATATTTATATCTGCTTGCCATAAATCATCGATAAGGAAAGAAATTACATTTCTTCTTTTAAAATTTTTTCTTATTTAATTATTAATGAATGTTAGTACTTTTTTAATGCATATTTGAAGAGGTATGCGAATCAGTCACTTCTTGATCTACAAAGTTTTTTAAATGGACTCACACATTTAACTTTTTACAAATTGAACAAAGATCTTCAATTTTTTGTCCTCCACTTTCAGTTACTGCTCTGTGAGGATTATGTGTTTCAGTAGATTTTTTACACTTCAAGCACTAAATATGATTCTCCATTTATATAGATGAAAAATTTAATAAGATTGAAATTATTGTTCCATTCTATCATCATCATTTGATTCTAAAATGAGTTCCCAACCATGATTAATTCACCTGAAACAGATACAGTCTTAACAGTTTGATTTAGACTTATAATTTTCATTTCAAGTAATGTATTATTGAACTGAGTTGGATATAAAATTTTTAATTAATCGTTATTATTACTTTTTATCTCTGTTTTCCAATGAGTAGTTAACATATCCACAACTATATTGGCCCCAAATAAAATAATTCTCTTGATTTTAACATTGTATTCGAATGTATATTCAATATTTCGTCAGCTCTAACATAATGAAATTTCAGTTTTTGTTTGTCACACTTTCTTTTCTGAAGATTACTTAACTGACTTAGGTTCAGTGTTAAATCAGCCTTTGAGCAATAACCTGCTAAAGCTTTTTGCATTTCATTTTTGTAAAGTAATTAGTTAGATCATTTTTATTTTGTTGATTAAGTTTTTCAGTAATTTGTTTAGTAGTGATATAATTTCTGAGTTGTGTTAGAATACTTGTTGGTTCTGGTTTTGTAGAAGAATAGTTAACTATTATTCTAAGTACTTTTTTCTAACTGTATCATAACCCTTTACTGGGTGTTTTAAATCTCTTATTCTTCTACCTCTGAAATCAGTATATCCTTTAGTTGCGTTAAAAATGTTATATAATTCCTAATGAAATTATTTAATTGAACTTTCTATTTTCGATCAATTTTTGCTTCTCATTTATTTTTAATTTTTTCTTAATTTATCTGACCATTAATCACATGACCTGTAAGTGCAACATATTTCCAAAAATGTCGATTTATTTGATTCAAAATATTAAATTTATAATTATTTGAACACAGTTTTAAAACAAACAGATACAAATGACCACAAAATACTTCATCGAACTTATTTATCCTCTCGATATTGTAGTATAGATCATTTTTCCCCAAACAGTTAACTAGTCGTTTAGGTCGACATAAAAGTTTTCTGGGTATCATACCACATCATTAGACCATTAGTCTCAGAAGAAGGCTGCTGCAACCATGGCCAAAACGTTGGTTTTTCTCAAGCAGCAGTAGTTTTATACATTATCCTGCAGTACCATACCCAGGAAACTTTTATGTTGACTGACTCTGGCTACAGAAGTCTGTGCAATTATATTAGTTGTTGAGGTATATTACCTCCAAACAATTATTATATTTTAATTCTCATAATAACAAATCTAACGAGTACCAGGAGGACAAGATGTATCAAAATTTACTACTCAATATTCCAAATTTTTTGATTCATTATGTAATTCATGAATCATTGGAAAACCTCTAAAATATTTAATTTTTAATGCCTTAGCAAGTTTTTCTATATCAGAATTAGATAAAGGTTTATTATATTTCTTTATTACACATTTCTGATAAAAAATGTTGTGATCCTAGTTGTATTTTGAGAGCTGAATTGAAAACTGTTTTTGGTTTTTTTCTGTCAGGGATAGTTTATGAGTAATCGCAATTTTATTTCTCTTTCCAATTTCTGATATAGTGCAGCAAACGTGAGGTGAAATTCGACAAACAAATGCACATCTTTATGATGTTATAAGTTCATCACATTAATGGAGGGTGGGATCTAACATATAACACAGTAACCTTTGTGTATACACTTTGAAGCATTTATTTGACATGAGAAATTACAGAAAATTGACAATCAATGAGCCACTGCCTTGTAATGCACATCACTTTTTTCTCTTGTATTGTGAATCTTTCTTCTCTCGAATGATATTCCAGCAATAATCTGCTAACATAGAAGGTACCCACTTCCCTTCATAGCGCCTTTCTATGGTAGAAATGTCTGTATGGAATATTTCCCCATGTTCATCCGATACGTCACTACAACTCTCTGTGAAGTAGTCCAGATGAGAGTCTGTCATATCTACCTTCAGAGACATATTGCACCCCAAATCCTGATATGCTTTGATCATATCCTTCACCATTGCTTTGTAGTTTGTAGCTCTTCTTCTTCCGAGGAAGTTTTCCGACACCATCTTGAAACAGTCCCATGTGGTTTTTTCTTTATTAGTTAAACATGCTTCAAAATTTGCATCTTTCTGCAGCTCCCTGATTTGCGGGCCCACAAATACACCTTCCTTTATTTTTGCTGCTGAAAGACGGGGGAATTTGGTAGCTAGATATGCAAACCCACGGCCTGTTGGATCCATGGCCTTCACGAATTGTTTCATCAAGCCAAGTTTGATGTGAAGCGGTGGAAGTAGTATATATTCAGGAGCTACCAGACTTTCACGTTGTACTTTCTTTTCGCCAAGTTTCCGTCTTCACCCAGGCCATTTCTTCTTCACGTAGTGAGAATTTCGGTCTCGACTATCCCACTCGCAAAGAAAACTGGCCTACTTTGTGTAGCATTGTTGCATTCCCAGTATCATAGCAATTACCTTGAAATCTGCACATATTTTCCATTTGTGTTCATTGTATTTTAATGAATTTAGCATCCTTTGTACGAGTTCGTAATTCTCTTTTGTCAAACTAGCGTAAGCTACTGGAACAGAGGGTATTTCATTTCCGTTATGGAGCAAAACACCCTTCAGACTTGTTTTCGATGCATCTATGAAAAGTCTCCACTGCTGTGAAATATAAGTAAAGTTCAGCACTTTCAACAGGCCAGCAACGTCATTGCAAAATAACAGTGCTTCGTCAGTTGAAAAATAAGAAATAAAGGCATGTTCTCTGTGCCTGAACAAACTGATTTTAGTACTTTGGTGCAGTAGATTAAACTCTTGTAATCTTGAAACAAGCAGCTGCGTCTTTTGTTTACTTAGTCCTAGATCACGTACTAAATCATTAATCCTGCCTGTGTTAACAAATGTGGCGATCACTCACTTGTGCAGTGATATAAAGAATCATCATCTGTGATTTATTCAGTACTACTTATTTCACTGTCACTCGGAATTTGACCTCGAGCTCTTGAAGGTACTGGAAGGTTGTCAGAATGCTGCTCTGGCATTCTCGTTGAAGGCAGATCTGGGTAAACAATGTGCCTCTTCGACTTTTTGTTTGTAAAACCCTGAATTTTTGTTAGACAGAAATAACAATCAGTAACGTGGTCCTTAGGCTCCCTCCACACCATGGGAGCAGCAAACAACGCCACATTCTCTTTACCTTTCCACCACTGAATTAGTTTGCAGTAACATGTAGCACAACAGAAATGTGGTGCCCATTCTTTATCTTGGTCTCCTACCTCTGCTCCAAAGTAATGTTTGTTTGCTTTCTTTATGACTGAAGAAATTTTCTTCCTATTTCTATCAAAAGTGAACTTCCCACAGATGTAGCAGAAGTTGTCCGGCTTATATCGACACCCACGACGACGTGGCACTTCTGCAAATTTAAAAATACCACTCTGGTAATACATCTGTATTAAATTAATAGTAGGGTACTAGAAGAACGCTGATGTGTAAAAACAAGCAGTCGTTTTACCTTCAGCACCAGGCTCAATCAGTTTACACACAGGAACTAAAAGATTCAACCGTGCTCGGAAATACGACAGACAGTCACTTGTCAGCCAAAACACCCACTCGTTAAGACTGACACAAATTGAGGCTAACACCACTGTTGTAAACTCGATGCACCTGCCCCTAGGAGGCGTGAAGCTTTACTGCCGAGACAGTGACCGGCTGTCGCCGTTCGAGTTAATGAGATGTTTCAGGTGGTCTTAATGACATAGGTGTGGCGGGGGATAACCGAATGATGTCTGATTCTTCCCACCTGCTGTTGCAGAAGAAATTATCACGTTCTATTTCTCTATAACGTCTCTGTGTTTGCCATGAATTGTGAATATACATATATATACATATTACATAAAAAGTATCCCAGACAACTATATTTTGCTTACATATTTGAATTTCCCACTGTAAAATGGTCTAGAAGCACATACTTTAATATCAGAAATAGAACCCATGTCGAACAGTGTTATTTTTTCGAAATTTTTTTCTACATCGACTTCCTTTCCTTTCTATTGCTAATTTATGTCTCTTTTGTTCTTCTATTTCTCCATCAGCTTTTTTCCTGTTTATTACTGCACTTGTGAGTCCTGCAGAACCATCAGCAAGTGATCCAATATTTGCTAGATGTAGTAATGCAGTTCACAGTAATGGTAAAAATCCACCTTCACATTTTGTTAATCCAGATCCATCTTCCTTTTCTGTTAGATATTTCATGTTTTTTTCACAACTGGACTTCGACTTGCGCCATAGGGTGGTGGGGTTTTGGGTTTTGCTGGATAGGTCAGGAGTCCACTACACGCAGCAAGCGGCTACACGGGTAGCAGGGGTTGTGTGGCGTGGACTGGACGGTTTTTAAGGTTAGATATCCTCAGGCAAGTACAGAAAGGGCAACAACCACAAAGGGTGAGGGGCAAAGTCAGGACATGCGGGGACCAAGCAGCAATTGGTATTGTAATTATAAACTTCAAGCGCTGATAGAAAGCACCGAAGCCGAAATCGTTATAGGTGCAGAAAGCTGGCTGAAGCCAGAGATAAATTCAACCAAAACTTTTACAAAAGCAAAGACGGGGTTTAGAAAGGATAGATTGCATGCAACTGGTGGTGGCGTGTTTGTCGCTGTTAGTAGTAGTTTCTCCTGTAGTGAAGTAGAAGTGAATAGTTCCTGTGAAATATTATGGGTGGAGGATACACTCAACAACCGAGCTAGGTTAATAATTGTCTCCTTTTACTGGCCTCCCGACTCAGCAGCATTAGTGGCAGAACAACTGAGAGAAAATTTGGAATACATTTCACATAAATTTTCTCAGCATGTTATAGTCTTAGGTGGAGATTTCAATTTACCAGATATATACTGGGACACTCAGATGTTTAGGAGGGGTGATAGGTACAGAGCATCGAGTGACATTATACTGAGTGCACTATCCGAAAATTACCTCGAGCAATTAAACAGAGAACCGACTCGTGGAGATAACATCTTGGACCTACTGATAACAAACAGACCCGAACTTTTCGACTCTGTAAGTGCAGAACAGGGAATCAGTGATCATAAGGCCGTTGCAGCATCCCTGAATATGGAAGTAAATAGGAATATAAAAAAGGGAGGACAGTTTATCTGTTTAGCAAGAGTAATAGAAGGCAGATTTCAGACTACCTAACAGATCAAAACGAAAATTTCTGTTCCGACACTGACAATGTTGAGTGTTTGTGGAAAAAGTTTAAGGGAATTGTAAAATGCGTTTTAGACAGGTACGTGCCGAGTAAAACTGTGAGGGATGGGAAAAACCCACCGTGGTTCAACAACAAAGTTAGGAAACTACTGCGAAAGCAAAGAGAGCTTCACTCCAAGTTTAAATGCAGCCAAAACCTCACAGACAAACAGAACCCAAACGATGTCAAAGTTAGCGTAAGGAGGGCTATGTGTGAAGCGTTCAGTGAATTCGAAAGTAAAATTCTATGTACCGACTTGACACAAAATCCTAGGACGTTCTGGTCTTACGATAAATCAGTAAGTGGCTCAAAACAGCATATCCAGACACTCCGGGATGATGATGGCATTGAAACAGAGGATGACATGCTTAAAGCTGAAATACTAAACACCTTTTTCCAAAGCTGTTTCACAGAGGAAAATCGCACTGCAGTTCCTTCTCTAAATCCTCGCACAAACGAAAAAATGGCTGACATCGAAATAAGTGTCCAAGGAATAGAAAAGCAACTGGAATCATTCAACAGAGGAAAGTCCACTGGACCTGATGGGATACCAATTCGATTCTACACAGAGTACGCGAAAGAACTTGCCCCCCCTTCTAACAGCCGTGTACCGCAAGTGTCTAGAGGAATGGAAGGTTCCAAATGATTGGAAAAGACACAGGTAGTCCCAGTCTTCAAGAAGGGTCGTCGAGCAGATGCGCAAAACTATAGACCTATATCTCTGATGTCGATCTGTTGTAGAATTTTAGAACATGTTTTTTGCTTGAGTATCATGTCGTTTTTGGAAACCCAGAATCTCCTCTCTGTAGGAATCAACATGGATTCCGGAAACAGCGATCGTATGAGACCCAACTCGCTTTATTTGTTTATGAGACCCAGAAAATATTAGATATAGGCTCCCAGGTAGATGCTATTTTCCTTGACTTCCGGAAGGCGTTCGATACAGTGCGCATTGTCGCCTGATAAACAAAGTAAGAGCCTATGGAACATCAGACCAACTGTGTGGCATGATTGAAGAGCTTTTAGCAAACAGAACACAGCATGTTGTTATCAATGGAGAGACGTCTACAGACGTTAAAGTAACCTCTGGCGTGCCACAGGGGAGTGTTATGGGACCATTGCTTTTCACAATATATATAAATGACCTAGTAGATAATGTCGGAAGTTCCATGCGGCTTTTCGCGGATGATGCTGTAGTATACAGAGAAGTTGCAGCATTAGAAAATTGTAGCGAAATGCAGGAAGATCTGCAGTGGATAGGCACTTGGTGCAGGGAGTGGCAACTGACCCTTAACTTAGACAAATGTAATGTATTGCGAATACATAGAAAGAAGGATCATTTATTGTATGATTATATGATAGCGAAACAAACACTGGTAGCAGTTACTCCTGTAAAATATCTGGGAGTATGTGTGCGGGGCGATTTGAAGTGGAATGGTCATATAAAACTAATTGTTGGTAAGGCGGGTACCAGATTGAGTTTCATTGGGAGAGTCCTTAGAAAATGTAGTCCATCAACAAAGGAGGTGGCTTACAAAACACTCGTTCGACCTATACTTGAGTATTGCTCATCAGTGTGGGATCCGTACCAGATTGGGTTGACGGAGGAGATAGAGAAGATCCAAAGAAGAGGGGCGCGTTTCGTCACAGGGCTATTTGGTAACTGTGATAGCGTTATGGAGATGTTTAGCAAACTCAAGTGGCAGACTGCAAGAGAGGCGCTCTGCATTGCGGTGTAGCTTGCTCGCCAGGTTTCGAGAGGGTGCGTTTCTGGATGAGGTATCGAATATATTGCTTCCCCCTACTTATACCTCCCAAGGAGATCACGAATGTAAAATTAGAGAGAATCGAGTGCGGATGGAGGCTTTCAGACAGTCGTTCTTCCTGCGAACCATACGCGACTGGAACAGAAAAGGGAGGTAATGAGAGTGGCATGTAAACTGCCCTCCGGCACGCACCGTTGGGTGGCTTGCGGAGTGTAAATGTAGATGTAGATGTAGACTTAATGAAACAAGTACATTTCGGCCACTGTTTTATTTCTCTTTCTTTTTTGTGAATCAGTTTAAAATTGATCATTACTATGTAATTGTTCATTAATTAATTAAATTTTAATTGAGTTTGGTTTATTTTTGAAACTTGGTAGCAAATAATAAAGTTGTTCATTTATATAAATAACAAATTTATAAGGATTAATAATTTAACGATTCCCAACCATTTTCATCAACATCTATACTAGCGACAGCTGAATAAGTCACATCTCCACCCACTCCTAATTTTCGTTTTCCATACATGATACATGTAACTGCAGCTGCAACTAGTTTTTCTCCCAAATAAGCATCACTTGCACGCTTTCTTTCTTTTGCAGCTAGCTGACGTTCCTTATCAACTTGATGTTCAGATTCTAAATCTTTATGATCATGATAGGCAATGTCAAGTTGTTTGCATGCTTCATCTAGTTGATTAATTCCTGTCACCTGCAGAGAATCTTTCATCTAATTACGTCCCCAGATCACAACATCTGTAATCAGGTAGATGTATTTCAAATGGAAGTTCGTTAATTAATGTATTTACTAATCCTTTTCGATGTTTTTTCCCTTTTTCAAAACGTATGAGGAAGACTATTCAAAACTCTCATTAAATGTGGAATTCCCTTAGGATTATTGACAATAATATCATCGAATTTATTAGTTAACATCCACGTTATTCTAACTTTTTCATTACAATGTGTGGCCCCTTCCGCCAGAGGTTTGAGTCCTCCCTTGGGCATGGGTGTGTGTGTTGTCCTTACCATAAGTTAGTTTAAGTAGTGTGTAAGCCTAGGGACTGGTGACCTAAGCCATTTGGTTCCTTAGGAATTAACACACACACAATACACACATTACGATAATTTTTATTTCCAGCTAATTCTTCTCCATGAATTACTGTTAATATATCAATTAAATCTCTAACATCATTCATTGAAGCACATTCGATTGGTTTTTCTGTAGATTTCTTTATTAAGCTTTTACCCTTTCTTTCTGGAGAACTTATATCTAAATAATTTGAATAATCTATACTTGATTTTCTAAGATTTGGGAAATAATCATTAACAATTTTTATCATATATTTGTATTTATTACTTCTTCCCGATTTTATTTTATTTTGGGTACTCTGAGAACATAATGTTCCTGGTTTATATAATATATCTGCAATTTAGATAAATCAACACCATTAAATTTTTCATCCAAGTAATCTGTTTTTCAGTTAAGAGGTTCATTAATCCATTTCTTCCTGCATATGTCTTTTCCCCATTAGTTAATTTATCTCCGTTGAATTCAGTTGGTTATTTACTAACATATTTAAATATACCAAACAGTCTTAATCAAAAGGCTTTATCTTCTCTATGATTAATATACATTAATGTTCTTTCACTAACATTTACTTTTTTAGTGTCACTTGCCATTAATTTTTAACAGTGCCTGTCTTGTTTTTACTTTTAGTCTCTTCTTCATACTCCTTCAATACATCCTGTAATTCTGATTCACTTAATGTATAATTGTGTTGTGAACTTTCATAACATTTAGTTCCTGGTATATCTCCAAAATGTTCTGTGGAATGATTGTTTTTCAACGTCTCTATTTACTTCAGTAGCTTTAAAGACATTATCACCTAATCCCTCGGTTACTTATTTTACTAGTTCACTAGCATCAATAACTCGTTGATCTTCCTTTTTATATTTTCGATATTCTGTTCCTGGTTGCTTTTTCTAAAACTTGAACTGTTCTTTCAGTACTTTAGCTTACTTTCTAATGTGTTAAGCTTTTTTTACAACTTCTGGGTCATATTTTGCAAAACATTTATTAGAGATGAAAAAACATTAATTAATCATTTTTAAAATCTAACTTTTAAGTTTAACATTTATGTTTGATGCTTATGTTGTTATGAAATTCTGAATTTAATTTCTCAACTTACTTCTATTTGGTTTTCTATATACTTATATGGATATGGTGTATGTTCTTTCAGACATGTCCGAAAGATCAGACACCATATCCATATAAGTATACAGTTCTGGCAATACTGTCCATGACCTTCCTTTTCTGTGAGAATGCACACATGTTACCCAAACTCTGCCGGGACTCGGTAAGAATGTCTTCCATTAGTAATGAGTGTGTTGGGTAGTGACACTATGAATGTAGTATGTGGAAATATAAGGTGAGAATGCGTGTCTTGTGGGAGGTGTCCGTGAGACAGTCCCTGCAGTTTCACTATCCTTTGTGCCCTCGGGGGCTCAGATGGATAGGGCGTCTGCCTTGTAAACAGTTGATCCTGGGTTGAGTCCCGGTCGGGGTACACATTTTCACCTGTCCCCATTGATATACAGGGTGGTCCATTGATCGTAACTGGTCCAAATATCTCACAAAATAAGCGGAAAACGGTAAAACTACAAAGACGAAACTTGTCTAGCTTGAAGGGGGAAACCAGATGGCGCTATGGTTGGTCCACTAGATGGCGCTGCCATACGTCAAACGGATATCAACTGCGTTTTTTAAAATAGGAACCCCCATTTTTATTACATATTCGTCTAGTACATAAAGAAATATGAATGTTTTAGTTGGACCACTTTTTTTGCTTTGTGATAGATGGTGCTGTAATAGTCACAAACATACGGCTCACAATTTTAGATGAACAGCTGGTAACAGGTAGGTTTTTTAAATTAAAATATAGAATGTAGGTATGTTTGAACATTTTATTTCGGTTGTTCCAATGTGATACATGTATCTTTGTGAACTTATCATTTCTGAGAACGCATGCTGTTACAGTGTGATTACCTGTCAATACCACATTAATGCAATAAATGCTCAAAATCATGTCCATCAACCTCAATGCATTTGGCAATATGTGTAACAACATTCCTCTCAACAGTGAGTAGTTCGCATTCCACAATGTTCGCACATGCATTGACAATGCATGGATGCATGTTGTCAAGTGTTGTCGATGGATCGTGATAGCAAATATCCTTCAACTTTCCCCACAGAAAGAAATCCAGGGACTTCAGATCCGGTGAACGTGCGGGCCATGGTATGCTGCTTCGACAACCAATCCACCTGTCATGAAATATGCTATTCAATACCGCTTCAACTGCATGTGAGATATGCGCCGGACATTCATCACGTTAGAAGTGCATCGCCGTTCTGTCACGCATTGAAACATCTTGTGGTATAATCGGTAGAACATTATGTAGAAAATCAGCATACATTGCACCATTTGGATTTCCATTGATACAATGGGGGCCAATTAACCTTCCTCCCATAATGCTGCACCATACATTAACACACCAAGGTCGCTGATGTTCCACTAGTCGCACAGTGCATATTACGCCGGTTTACGTTACCACTGTTGGTGAGTGACGCTTCGTCGCTAAATAGAATGCGTGCAAAACATCTGTCATTGTCCCGTAACTTCCCTTGTGTCCAGTGGCAGAACTGTACACGACGTTCAAAGTCGTCACCATGCAATTCCTGGTGCATAGAAATATGGTACGGGTGCAATCGATGTTGATGTAGCATTCTCAACACTGACGTTTTTGAGATTCCCGATTCTCGCGCAATTTGTCTGCTACTGATATGCGTATTAGCCACGACAGCAGCTGAAACACCTACTTGGGTATCATCATTTGTTGCAGGTCATGGTTGACGCTTCACATGTGGCTGAACACTTCCTGTTTCCTTAGATAACGTACCTATCCGGCGAACGGTCCGGACACTTGGATGATGTTGTGCAGGATACCGAGCAGCATACATAACACACGCCCGTTGGGCATTTTGATCACAATAGCCATCCATCAACACGATATCGACCTATTCCGCAGTTGGTAAACAGTCCATTTTAACATAGGTAATGTATCACGAAGCAAAAGCCGTCCGCACTGGCTTAATGTTACATGGTACCACGTACTTATATGTTTGTGGCTATTACAGCGCCATATATCACAAAGCGAAAAAAGTGGTCCAACCGAAACATTCATAGCCGGCCGGTGTGGCAAGCGGTTAAAGGCACTTCAGTTTGGAACCGCGCAACCACTACCGTCGCAGGTTCGAATCCTGCCTCGGGCATGGATGTGTGTGATGTCCTCACGTTAGTTAGGTTTAAGTAGTTCCAAGTTCTAGGGAACTGATGACCTTAGTCCCATAGTGCTCAGACCCATTTGAACCATTTTTTGAAACATTCATATTTCTTTACTTACTACACGAATATGCAATAAAAAAGGGGTTTCCTATTTTAAAAAACGCAGTTGATATCCGTTTGACCTATGGCAGCGCCATCTAGTGGGCCAACCATAGCGCCATCTGATTTCCCCTTCAAGCTAGACGAGTTTCGTTCTTTGTAGTTTTTTCGGTTGATGCTTATTTCGTGAGATATTTGACCCGGTCACTATCAATGGACCACCCTGCATATAAATGCCCTTCAGCAGGCTGAAAGTATTAATATATAATTCTAATTCTAATTAGGTTTTCTAGTCATGTCAATCATAAGAAATACAGATTGGTCATTCCAACATTTACTATACATTTCTTAACTCCTAAAATTTTGAATCACTGCCAACAAGTTCATAGTAAATATGATTTAAATTTATATCAACTCAAGCGAAAAAATTTAAAAAGCTAATATTATCTCTGACTAATTATTTTGGCAATTTTAAATAAGTTTGAGCTAATAAAATCAATCTATTCCATTCTGCCTACCTCTAGTAAAATATTCCCTAACTATATTTAGATTTTCACGAATTAAGTCATCAAACACTATTACTTAATTACCTAGACATTGACCTCATGAGTTAATTTCATCATTATTTTCAATAAAAGTATCAATTTTTTCGTAATGCTTATCTTCAATTTTTTTATAGGTTTTTATAAATTGTGAGTATTTTCGTTGATCCAAACTTTTGGAGTAAACATACAAATGATGAATTTAATTCCAGTTCAACCATCGTGGAGCTACAATATATTTGTAATATTATTATTATTCGTTACAGTCAACTTTGGACTACGCTAAGCATCAGTCATTTCTTGTGCTTTTTCTTGCGTTCTTCCCAGTACTTCTTCATTTTTTCTGAGTGGGCTTCTTTACGTTCTTGCGACCAGGTTGTTCCCGTCTTCTTTGATTGCGTTCGGTCTTTGAATCCCTGTATTTTGTTGATGGCATTCCTATATTCCATTCTGTTGTAAACTGTCTCTGGTATAATGTTCATTTCTGCAATGTCTTCTTTTACTTCTTTCAGCCAGTTAATTTGTGTCTTTCTGCTTTCCATGTATTCCAGGATTTTCTTTGCCGTTCTTTCTGGTGCCATTCTTTTGACATGCCCATAGAAACTCAGTCTTCTCTTTTTAAAGGATGTTGTCAGTTTTTCAATTTTCTCGTATAACTCTTTATTGGATCGCAATTTATAATCCTGTCCATCCTTTTTAGGTCCTAAGATCTTTCTCAGTATTTTTCTCTCTTTTATTTCCAATTTCTCCAACAGACGTTTTCTGTTCAGTGGGATGCATTCAATCGCATACAAACTTTCTGGTTTTATTACCGCATTGTAGTGCCTGAGCTTGGCATTGATGGAGATCGACTTTTTATTGTATACATTTCGGCATAGCTGGTATGCCGTTTCCATCTTTATTGCTCTTTCCTGTAGTGAAACATTTGGTAACCCTGTCGGTGTAATCCATTCCCCTAGATACTTAAATTTATGAACTCTCTTAATTATTCCATATTTAGTTTGCAATGCCTGTGTTGGGTCTGTTTTGTCCTGTATCATCAGTTCTGTCTTTTCATACGATATTTGTAGACCTGTCTTCTCAGCGATCTCATGCAGCATTTCTATCTGAATCTTTGCTGTTTCGATGTCATCTGCCAATATTGCCATGTCATCAGCAAATGCCAGACATTCAATTTTTGTTTTATTTCTTCCTAACGTTATCCCATTTTTCACTCCAGCTTCTGCCATCTTCTTTCTCCATTCCCTGACCACTTTTTCAAGGACAATGTTAAACAACAGCGGGGAGAGCCCATCCCCTTGTCTAACACCTGTTCCAATTACAAACGGTTGTGACAATCTACCCAAAAACTTCACTTGCGATTTTGTTCCCGTAAGGGTTTCCTGGATTAGACTTCTGCTTTTATCATCAATCCCAAATTCTTCTAATGTGTTAATCAGAGTTGGTCTATCAATAGAATCATATGCTTTTTTGAAGTCTATGAATGTAATTACTAGATTTTTCGATGTGCGTGCGCGAAGTTGTATTATGGAGAGCAGACTGAATATCTGTTCACTGCATGATCTTCCTTTTCTAAACCCAGCCTGATATTCACCCAGTTCTTTCTCTACCTGATTTTCAATCCTGTTTTGTAGTGCCTTGGATAGGATCTTATAGGCCACTGATAACAATGAGATACCTCTGTAGTTATTTGCATTTGTCTTGGCACCCTTCTTATGTAACGGATGAATCAGTGCTGTCTTCCATTCCTCCGGAATCTTCTCTGTATTCCAAATCTCTTCAAACAGCGCCTCGAAATTATTTATTAAGTTTTCTCCTGCGTATTTCAGTAGTTCCGCGACTAACGAATCTTTACCAGATGCTTTATTGTTTTTCAATCCTTTCAAGATCTCTTTAATTTCTTCTTTATTAGGTGGTTCAGAGTCTGGTAGCTTATTCTTAGGCTTCTCAAATGTCAAGGTTTCATCAGGTCTTTTGCAGCTTAGCAGCGTTTCAAAGTAGTTCGCTAGGTGTTGGCAATTTTGTTCCACGCTGATGATCAGATTTCCTTTTTCATCTTTGAAGCAGAGTGTCGGTGGTTTATATCTTGTTATTGTAGTTCTGAATGTTTGAAAGAAATTGCGTGTATTATTCTTAGAAAATTCATCTTGTATTTTCTGTATTTGTTGTGTGTCATATTTCCTTCGTTCACTTTTAATGATTTTCGTCGTTTCACGTCTTTGCGTTTTGAACTGCTCCCAGTCAGTTGGCCTTTTGGTTGAGTTGTATTTCTCCCAAGTTCTGGCTCTTTTCTGTAGTGCTTTCTCACAGACCTCATTCCACCAGGGATGCTTTTTCTTTTTGGTTAGTAAAATTGTTTGTTCTGCTGCGTCTCGTATTGAGGTTGCAATTTCTTCCCATTTGTGACTTTTGATTTTATCTGTCTTTTCCTTGTAGTCGTCTAAGACTTGCTGATTGAGCATTAAGTCCTGTACTCTGTATTTGGCTATTTTTGTTTCGTCACTCTTGTGCCTTCTTTCTGGTGTTAATTTCATCTTAATTTTGGTCAGATAATGGTCAGAATCAAAGTTGGCCCCTTTCACCACCTGTACATCTTGAATGTCCCTTGAATTATCATAACTTATTGCCACGTGATCAATCTGGAACTCGCCAAGTAATTTGTTCGGTGATTTCCATGTTGTTTGTTTTTTGGGATTCTTCTGGAATTTAGTTGTCATAATGTTCAATTTGAATTTCTCACAAAACTCTACTAATCTCTGGCCATTCATGTTAGTTTTAGTGTGTGCTGTAAACCTCCCTGTGCTTTTTGATAATTCGTTTATTCCAATTTGTGCATTAAAGTCTCCTAACAGAATTGTAGTGTGTTGCTCAGGGATCTTCCCTATTGTTTCTTCCAGTTCCTCCCAAAATGTCTGCACTTTCTCTGGATTTTGTTGGTTGTCTTTATTTATTGGTGCATGGGCATTTATAAGTGTGTACTTTTTATTTTTATTTCTGAATGTTATCAATGATATTCTTGGTGATTTAGATTTAAATTCTAGTACCTTAGTAGAAAATGAGTTATGTATCACAAATGCTGTGCCATATACCCGAAGACCTTTTGTATTCTTTACTATCTGTGCTGGTTTCCCTTTATAAATCCTGTACTGGTCTGCCTGTACTGTATCCTCATCTGGGTATCTTGTTTCTTGTATAGCCAGAACTTTTAATTTGTGTTCATCCATTAGTTTTGTCAGTTCTTTTTGTTTACCTGTTCTCAGCATTGAGTTCACGTTCAGTGTTCCTATGAACGTTTGATGTCTGTTCCTATGTTTAGCGTTAGGGATCCTAGGACCCTCCGACTGGTCTGTTGCGCAATGATGCTGGGCCCCCGGATCCGAATGCCCAGCTTCGGCGGTATTACCACCACGGGGAGGAAACTTTCTCATTGCACCTTCCATTTCTGATACTTGGTTAAAGCTGTTGTTTCCAGAGGTATACACCTCCTTCCACTAAGACTTAGTTCGCTACACTAAGAAGTTAATTCAGGCCGCTCCTCTGGAGTACAGACGCCTTTCGCAGCCGCTTCTCTGAAGTACAGACGCTGCTGATTGAAGATAACTCTTCCGCTCCAAAAGCCGTTGGGACATATAGTGTCTTCTTCCGCCTTCTGGACCGTTGGTTAATCTTCACCTCTTCTGCCAGTTCCGCCGTTCCGATGATCTTCATCTCCGCCTTCACTGCCGTTGAGGTATTTGTAATAGATAATGTAGTTTTTCCACAACCACTTGGCCCTGTGATTAGTGGTAAGTCATCTATTCCTAAAAAAAAAAGATTAACTACACCTATAAGAGAAACTTATAAAAATGTTACATTAGTTGGTTTTTATAGAACTTGGTTTTTATACAACTTTATTAACTCCAAATATTACATCAAAGAAGAATGAATAATATTGTGATGGAGAAACGATAAAAATTGCTATAGGTCAGCATAAATTAAAAAATTTAGAAACATTTAGTCATCCAAAAAATCCAAATATTCACATTAACACTGATGAAATTTTATATGACCTAACAGTGTTCAGAAAGCATACAGTTGTGAAATAGTATGGGTAGAGGTCATACTTGACAATCAGACTAAACTATTATTTGGATCGTTTTACCGCCCCCCCCCCCCCCTACCTCATAAGATATAGTTGCTCAACAGTTCGAAGTAAACTAGAATCTCAATTCAAATAGATACCCACTGATACAATTGTAGTCGGTGGTGACTTCAATCTATCCTCAATATGCTGGAAACATTATACCTTTAAAGCCAGTGGCAGGTATAAAACATCATCTTAAATTGTACTGAATTCTTTCTCAGAAAATTATTTTGAACAATTAGTTCATGAGTCCACTCCAAGCATTAATTTTTTTTGAAAACATACTTGACCTCTTAGCAACAGTTAACCCTGGACAAATAGGAAGTATCATGACGGATACAGGGATCAGCAACCACAAGGCAGTCGCTGTTAGGCTGAATACCATAACACCCACAACCATCAAAAAGAAATGCAATTTACATCTATTTAAAAAAGCTGATAAAAATGATCTTAACACCTTTTTAAGAGACAGTATCCACTTCTACCAATCTTATCATGTAAGTGTAGAAAAGGTGTGGAATCATTTCAGAGAGATAGTGTTGACAACATTTGAGAGATATATACCATGTAAATTAGTAAGTGATGGGACTGATCCCCCATGGTACACAAAACAGTTCAGATCGCTGTCGCAGAAACAATGAAAAAAGCATACCAAATTTAAAAGAATATAAGACCCCCAAGATTGGCAAAGATTTGCAGAAGTCGAAATTTAGTGCGAACTTCAATGTGAGATGCTTTTAATAATTTCATCAACTAAACTCAGTATCTGAATCTGACAAAAAACCAAAGAGATTGCGGTCATACATTAAGCACACCAGTGGCAAGAACCAATCAATACCTTCCCTAAGCGATAACAACAGTGAAGTCACTGATGACAGTGTCACTAAAGCAGAATTATTAAACTCGGTTTCCCGAAACCCCTTCACCAAAGAAGATGAAGTAAATATTCCCGAATTCCAATCAAATCAACTGCCAAGATGAGAAACACAGCTAGCTCTTTATACTCATGAAGTATAGAGTGCTATCGACAGGGGATGTCAAATTGATTCTATATTTTTAGGTTTCTAGAAGGCTTACGACAACGTTCCTCACAAACATCATCTAACTGTGGAATATCGCCTCAGTTTTGTGACTGGATTCGTGATTTCCTGTCAGAAAGGTCAGAGTTCTTAGTAGCATACGGAAACTCATCGAGTAAAACAGAAGTAATATCCGGCGTTCGCCAAGGAAGCGTTATAATCCCTCTATTGTTCCTGATATAAACGACGTAGGAGACAATATAAGTAGCCCTTTTAGATTGTCTGCAGGTGATGCTGTCCTTTACCGTCTTGTAAAGGCCTCAGATGGCCAAAACGAATTGCAAAATGATTTAGATAAGATGTCTGTTTGGTGCGAAACGTGGTAATTGATCCTGAATAAAGAGCAGTGTGAAGTTATTCACATGAGTACTTATAGAAATCCGCTATATTTCGATTACGCGACAAGTCACACAAATCTCAAGGCTGTAAATTCAACTAAATACTTAGGGAATACAATTACAAATAACCTAAACTGGAACGATCACATAGATAATTTGTGGGTAGAGCAAACGAAAGACTGCGAGTCATTGGCAGAACATTTAGAAAGAGCAACAGGTCTACTAAAGAGACTGCTTACAACACGCTTTTCCGCCCTATTCTGGAGTATTACTGTGCAATGTGTGATCCGCATTAGTTGGGAGTGCCGGATGACATCGAGAAAGTACAAAGAAAGGCAGCTCGTTTTGTATTATCGCGAAATAGGGAGATAGTGCCACAGACATGATACGTGAATTGGAGTTGCAATCATTAAAACAAAGGCGTTTTTCGTTGCGATGAGATCTTCTCGTGATATTTCAATCACCAGTTTTCTCCTCTGATTGCGAAAAAATTTTGTTGCCACTCAGCTACATAGGGAGAAATGATCATCAAGATAAAATAAGATAAATCGGGGCTTGCACAGAAAAATTTAAGTGCTCGTTTTTCCCGCGAGCCGTTCGAGAGTGGAACGGTAGAGAAACAGCTTGAAGGTGGTTCGTTGAACCCTCTGGCAGGCACTTTATTGTGAATAGCAGAGTAATCACGTAGATGTAGATGTAGATGTAGATGTGGCACAAGGCATAGAAGTCTCTACCACCAAAAAATGTAGGGGTCTGGTCCCAGATTCTTATAGTCGCCAGGAGACAGCCGGGCAGGATGCGACGATGAGGTCCTAGTGACGCTCAAGAGCGCCAAGAAAATATCATTTTCAGTAATACATTTCTTATTTCGTAAGAAATGCTAAGTACTACGCAACTTCAGGTATTAATTATTATTATTTCTTGGACTACGTTTGTCTTCCAAAGCGCCGCGCCCCAGCAGGGTCAGCGGAACAGTGCCTTATCAGTGGAAGAAGGCTGGTTTGCGCTTGTTTTGGAGTGTCGCCAACACAGAGAAGTTTTGGATGTCGGCTGTAACGTCACGGGCGGCCAACGACCCACGGAATCCGGAAGCATCCAGCTCTGCGTATCGATCTTCAAAGTGCAGTTGTTGACGCCGAAGAATTACGCTCAGAGGTTCGCCCCAGGACACTTAAAGTACTACTCTCTGGCTCGTAGGGACTGGCTCTCAGCCCTGTTTAAGGAAAAGGCAGCATCAGTGTCTGCCACAGAAACGGGACGGGCAGCAGCAGCGCTCACGCACTCGAAAGTGGATGAAGGGCAGCGTCCAGATCTCACAAGTCAAGCCTCCACCAGACCTACAGTGTCCTTCTAGCCAGGGTCGTTGTTCCCTAGACGATCGGAGACAGCAAGGTGTACCAAAGGTCGACCTCCATAGCCTCCACTCTTACTGGATAGCTGCAATTGACAGAAGGGCTGAACCTACATTCTGGGCCGTCAGCTATCAGCTTTCAACAGTCAGCAATGACATTTGTTAAGAATGGTAGGATATTTATGTTGGCGCTTCCCGTGCACTCTGCGGCAGTGGGGCTGCCTATGCCCTTCATATGTCCTGATTTTACCTCGCTGTCAGCTCTCCTAGCGAGTTCAGACTTTCGGAACTACACGTTTCAAAGGCTCTTTTCTTCTGGCTCGACACCTGAGTACCTGAATGAAACGCCCTTCTAGACCCACAGGACAGGACAGGTAGTTGAAGTTGTGGAAATGGGCCAGAATAAGCGGCTGTCAGTTACACTCGAACATACAATCATTTGTTTGATCAATCATTACAAGAGCCAAGAAAAAAATTTAAAAAAACACACAGCTTTAGTTTTGGAATTTAATTAGCAGCTGGATGCGCCGTACAACCCCATGCCTTAAGGGCAAGACCACTTTAATTTAAAAAGGGCTGAAAGCCAAAAACTTATAGCTCAACCAAAATCAGAAATTTAAAAGGCAAAGCCTTATCTTAAAACAGTTCCTTAATTAGGCTGAAGGCCCAAAGAGTCTGACGCTTTAAGAGCAAACAACTTAAATTCAAAATCGGCTGAAGGCCCAAATAATCTGACACTTTAAGAGCAAAACAACTTAAATTCAAAATAAGCTAAAAGCCCAACACTTGAGACTCAATAAAATTAATTTTAAAAATGCCAAAGGCTTTTACATAAAGCAGTTCTTAATTTAGGCTGAAGCTCCAAACCATCTGACGCCTTAAGGGCAAAACAACCTTAATCTAAAAATCGGCTAGACGCCATACAAGTACAAACAACAAGGACAAACAAGAAAAGGCTGTACACCCAAGAGCGCTCAGAAGTTCTGAGGGTCGGCCTGGAATTCAAACACTAACGCTCGCTTAGGTGAGACAGGCAGTCGGCCCAACCATTGTTGATGCGACGACAGCCCAACTGACAGACAATCAACGGACCCACCAACAAGGTAACCTCTCGCCGCAATATCCCAGCAGCCGACAACAAACTCCAAATGACACAATGTGAACAGTTGTGACTTGCTGGTAGATTAAGTCAAAACTCAACTTTCATGTCCAGGATAGGTGAGCCATGAACCTTGTAGCAATGGGAGCAGCACCACACACTCTGACACTGCATATAGGCCGCCGGCGGGCCCGACCAAACTACACGCCACAGAGATTTCCTTGCTGCTCCACACCAACCAACCTACTGCCCAGGCCCGGAAACGGTGAAAGGACCAAGTATACGTCGGCCGATGAGACGACCAACCAACGGTCCTCCCGCTCCAATCTCCCTCCGTCGGACAGTTCATGTGTGTCGCCAGTGGTCGGCGAGCACTGGCTGCTGGCGCCTCACCAGCGCTCCGTCCCCTGACTTCACTGCTGCTGTGTCCCAACTGCACTGCTGGTCCATCCCGAACTGACTGCCAGACACACAACGACCCGGAAATACTATCGGTCGCTCCAGACATGGTACGACAGTGCACTTTTCGATACGTGCTGCTGCTGCCGCTCACGGGCAATTAAGGCAAGAAGTTAGTGTCGCCAGTAAATGGAATGATAAAACGAGGCGGCAGTATCGTAATAGAAGATGACAAACGGTAAATGAGATAAACGCAAGCTGTGCATGCCTCATTGAAGTTGCAATGTACTTAGCATTTCTTGCGAAACTCTGCCTTGTCACTAGTATGACAGTATCCCTCGCCTTCTACACTTCACTTGCAGACTTGAGCACTTCGTCGTTCTCTCATACTTGCCGCAATTCGCTCAGCATTTCCCCCTAGCTGGCAGTCTGCTGGTCATTGAAACAGGCAGTTCGCCTTCCTGGAGCCGCCAACTTGGGCAAATTTTTAGTGTCCGCCAGTTATGTTGCCGTCAATCAGCATTTCCGTTCCATCAAATACGAAAAAATACAAACAAACTATCAGCATCGATTTATTGTGTCAACTGGACTTAACCACAAATTAATGATTGATAAAAAATAAATATTACTCTTTCATGAAAGCGCCTAAAAGATTATGAGAGCCGGAGAAGAAATCATGATGACAGGAGTCAGTGAACTAATTTACAATGGGAATAACAAATCTTAAATTCAATAGAACTAGACCTTATTCAGGGAGAGTGCCAAAATAAAAGTGTGTCCAGTAGTATAGTGATGGCAACTGATGAGCACAGTTGACAGTCTACATTCCACACGAGAACACTAGTCATGGAGCCAAATAAGAGGAGGGGGAGTTCCTTGGGTGATGACTGGCTGCTCACAGTAGCAGTGGTCTAGTGTCTTCCAGATGGGGCTGCTGCTGGAACACGTGATGCAGATGCTAGTAGTTGCTCTGCTTTGGAACTGCTTGTTGTGGCTCAGCATATGAACTACCAGTGAATGGCTGGACGCTGTCCTAAATACACATACAGAGGAGTGATATCTGCTCAACATTTGGATGGCACATGATTTGTGGAGGCAAAGTAGTACTTTTGAGCGTGGCACTGTTGTATGGGGTGCATGCATAACTGATCTTGAGCTGATGGTAAAGCTAGCGCAGCATGTTTTCGTGGTACTTCAGAACAGACTAGCGCGTTTTGGACACAGTCCAGCTTGTTGTTAGCTCAGTGGCAGACCCATGCAGTGCAGGAACTAGTACTGGAACTGAAGCATCACTATGTGGACTTGTACTTAAACAGAAACTGACAGGCACCCAGGGCCATCAGTGTATAGCGGAGAAATACCATCATTGACCAGAGTGGATGCAGACACAGTGTATGTGCGTACATCAGGTACAGTAAACAAAACAAAAAACAAATCATTCTACAGATGAAATAATCTTTCCAGAAAAGGAATGACTGCCGGAAGTGGCGCCACAGAGGAGTTCCATAATTTGCTGGAAGTATCTCAGTACTTCTTGCAAATTTTGTGTCGTACCCAGAGTGTGTTTGTCAGTGCAAAGGCACTTTTAGATGAATGGCACCAAGCATGTTGCACTCAGAGGCCATACGTTGGCCCTGTGGCGGTTGAAGTGCTGCAAGCTCCCAGTGCATTTACAATGGATGAGGAACGACACAGCTGACGTCATGGAAAGTGGAGTGTGCAGTAGAGCACTAAGAACAGGAAAGAAGAAAGGACAGTCAGGAATACCTGTGACGTGGAATTTTTATCGTGCACTGAGGTCTGGCCAGGATTATTGTGGACAATTGTGTCATGGAAGGCATTAGGATGGGAATTTAACTGAGCCTAAGGTAGCTTAGGATTATGTACATCAGTTTTAAAGACATTGAAAAATTTGATATGCGTGAGCACCAGGATGTGGTAAGAAAAAGCTCGTTGTCATGTGCCATCCTGAACTGTGGAGGCCACGACAATTTGGTCCAACCTTTTGATGAAGGTAGGCCATAGCTCTTTCTTCTCATTGAAGTCATGAAACGGTGGAGCGAAGGTCATCTTCGCCTAAGCCAACGCCTCAAGAACAAGCTCTTGGTTGTGTTGAAGTTGTTGGATACCTTGGGGTAGAGCAGCGGGCCACATTTTGTAGAAGGATTTCTGTTGTTACTGAAGCCAATATAAGTCATGCAGTACTTGCGCCGACTCGTCTGGTTTCTGCGTCGACATGCCAGAACGAAAAAACTTGCTTAGTACGCTGGCGCTTGTGCGGCGAAACGGCACTTACATTCAAGAAAATGCCTGTGGATGCACTGTCAACACTGGGGGTGTAAACGATAGGTCAACAGATGTCGTCGCTGTTGAGAAAAGGGATGGAACGAAACTAGAAAACATGAACCCTCATCGCCAACATTGACGGAATGGAACGAACCATCAGCATTTGATATGCACTGGGTTGGAGGCACAAGAAAAACACAGTCCAAGCAAACAATGTAGATCAAGTTTATGAGAAAACATCTGAAGTTAAATCTCCTACATGGAGTAAGTTTTTATCCGTTGGACCAACGTCAGGCAGACTGAAATGGAAAGTAAAAGTCAGTTCACTTTAAATTTGTGAGCTACACGAAAGAAAAACAACCTCTATCTGGGGTGTACCATACATCAGAACAAAACACCCCGTCACTAAAATTGATGTCTCCTACTTGATAGCACATACTCGATAAATGACTGTCTCAGATCGTAGTCAGTTAGTATTTATTTACATTTTAAACAAAAATGCAAAAATACAAACAGTCACATTCAGCATTGCCTTAGTGCACCAACTCCACTTAACCATAAATAAATGACAGACAAACAATAAAGATCCACAAGAAGAAACATGATGATGAGAGTCACTGAAATAGTTTATGGGAGGGATGGTGAGTCTCATATTTAATTAGCACTAGCCCTTATTCAGGATGAGCGACAAAGTCAAAGTATGTTCGTCAGTATAGTGACAGCAGCAACTGAGCACTGTTGACAGTCTATGTTCCATTCAAGAATATCAGTCTTGGAGCACCTAATCCATGGTAGACCAAATACAGCTGGCTGCTTGTAGTGGCTGCGGCGCTGTATCCTGCAGATCGAGCTGCTGCTGGGATACATGGTGGAGATGCTGGTGGTCGCTCTCTTTGGAACTGCTTACAGTGGCACAGCAAACTCAACTATCAGAGAATGGCTGGGCGCCGTCCTAAATACATGCTTGGCAGAGTGATATTTGCTCGACGCTTGGACAGCACATGGTTTGTGGAGGCAAAGTAGAGCTTCTGATTGTAGCAATATAATGCAGGATATGTGCGCCACTGGTCTCAAGGTTGGCGCCTCTCATGCCGAAGCTAGAGCCCCATATCCCAAGTTGCTGGCTGAAGTTCCACTTCGAAACAGACCAGAGTGGTTTAGACGCAGTTTAACTTGTTACCGTTGGTATGCTGTGTCTATTATATTATTGTAGTCTGGGTCTGCCTAGGGAGTGTCTCCTGCAAAGACAGAGTACAGGCAACTTGCAGACCATTCCTAAATACAGCTATGTGTGGTTGCACGTGAAGGCTTCGTATACATGACTATTGCAAACCTACACCTGCAGATATGAATGGTGAACAGAATATGAGTCTAGAGTCTTAGTCTCAGCAACACTTCATTCAATGCTTGGTGCTTTAGGAACCTATTGGGGACAATGGGATCTGTCTCGTCCCAGGCACTGTTCAGGGATAGTTTCATCAAGAGCAACTTGTATTACAATGCCTAATAGGATGTACCATCAACCTGCAGAAACTATATGTACAGCTGGAAATAAAGAAGTTGTGGAAACGATTATTCATCAGTTTGCCTAAGTACACTAGGTCAAAAGTATCACATCGGAAACAGTGGACCTAGGGACGTTTAGGAGTGCGGAAATCTCGCATACAGACGTATGACACAACTTACACCCAATCACCTGACCACGTTCGAAGCCCGTGAGTTCTGCGGAGCGCCCCATTCTGCACTCACGATGTCCAATGACTACTGAGGTCGCTGATATGGAGTGCCTGGCAGTAGGTGGCAGCACAATGCACCTAATATCAAATGCGTATGTTTATGAGGGTGTCAAAATGGTTCAAATGGCTCTGAGCACTATGGGACTTAACTTCTAAGGTCATCAGTCCCCTAGAACTTAGAACTACTTAAACCTAACTAACCTAAGGACATCACACACATCCATGCCCGAGGCAGGATTCGAACCTGCGACGGTAGCGGTTGCGCGGTTCCAGACTGTAGCGCCTAGAACCGCTCAGCCACCCCGGCCGGCTCTGAGGGTGTCCTGATACTTTTGATCACATAGTGTAGGAAGTCTACCTTCGCCGTTTTGGACTGTACTGTTTTCCTTGTAGTATTTCCAGTATGCAGCTCTTGTGTTCTAGTAGTCGTTCATAGGAAGTGGTGTTGCAGTTGCAACCTGTCCTGGATCCTAGTGAATTGTCTTTCAACGATCTCTGTGTTCCGTGAATCGAATATTACGCTCAGCAGATACACCTCATTGCAGCTGGGCTACAGTTTAGCCAGCGTCAAATCAACATGGACCGTCTTATGCAGCATGTGCTGCTAACTTGCAGTGTCTCACATAGAAGTGCAATTTCATAGGCCAGACCTCTAAAGTTTCGTATGCGGAATCATTGATTTAAGAAAAAACTGTGCACCTTGCGCCTGACAGAATGGTCAGAGATAAATATTTGGCCAAGTGCAAAGCCAGTCTGGATGAAGTGCTTACAACTGCTCAGTCTTTCGAGGTCCTTCTGGCAGCGCAGCATGCTCTTAAAAATGAAATTCAGGTTTCAAAATGAGTTAGTCTGCATCTCAATCAATAGACAGCCGTAGCTTTCAAGTCATCATTCTCTATTTCTGCATCTAACTTTCAGTTGAGTTCAGGTCAGGAACGCCCTCTCTCCTCAGCGTCGCGACATTCTTCACGAAAGTCGATGTCCTGACTGCAGTAGCGGGCAGGCCGAAAGCAGATCCCTGTATCGTGCAGCGGACAGTTCCATCCTGCATCAAGTGGCCCCACCACACAGTAGTGTGGCTTCCAGGCACTTACTCGGCGGCGGCACGAGGGGAACCTTGCAGTCCACCCCATCGTGGCGGCGGAGCAGGCGACCCCCCTGCCACAGCGAAAGCTCACTTTGGACTTGATGCTGTTAGAACAGTGCGTGGAATTCCAGTTGGACACCGGCGCTGCTGTGTCTTTGCTCAGTGAGGACACATACCAGGGACTCAGCTTGCCTCTGCTGCGACAGTCCCAGCGCTGGAGCCTATCTAACTGCTGCAGGGCCATTCTCTCCTCAGAGAATTTCCGCTGGCAACTAACTACAAAAACGTCGAGCTCGTGCTAATCTTCTTAGTTGTGTGATCCCCTGTTTCACTAACGTTTGCACCTTAGACCCCTTTACCAGTTTTCGGTTCAAAGTAGACATTCTTTTTATCTTGATTCACTGTGCAGTTCGTACAAAATTGTTGCGACAGTGCGTAGGTCTGCAAATAATTTAAAAGCTCACATTTCTCTAATTTTGGAGAGGTCGACCACTTTCGTATGTAGTCTGTGAGGCTGTTCAGGCAGAACTCGCACAGCTTCAGAACCAATGCATTATTTCTCCAGTTTGTACCAGTCGATGGGCAACGGCTTTGGTTGTCATGAAAAATTCGAATGGCTCCTTATGTATTTGTAGTGATTTTAAGTTGACTATTAATTCCTACCCTAACATTGATCTATATCTTCTGCCTCGCCCAGAGGAATTGTTGACTAAACTGGCTGGGGCTACTGTTACTCAAAGATGGATTTAAAGGACACGTATTTCTAACTGATGCTTGATGATGCACCACATTGGTTGCTAGTCTTAAATACGTCATTCGGCTTATACAGGTACAATCGCTTACTATATGGGCTTGTGTGTGTACCTGCCATGTTACAAAAGTATTTAAAATAACTGATTCAATGTATTCCACACTGTGTTAAATATTTGCTATGGAACGCCAGAGGAATCTTGAAGCCGTTTTCAAAGGGTTACAGCAAAACAGCTTACATTATCAGTTGGAAAAAAGCAGTTTCTTTGCTCTCAGCATCAAATACCTGAGGTACATATGCCGGCTTGTACTGACCTTAAACCGTATGTATGACCAGCCATCTTCATCAGGCATTCCAGCGTCTTAAGGATGGCCTGAAAACTGTGGTGCGTCATATAAGCCTCGCTTGCCATTGACACCAACAATGGGTGGGTCTCAGTATGGAATTGTGGCTGTTTTGGCCTACAAGTTGTCTGATTGTTATGAGTGCCCAGTTGCCTTCACCTCCAATGCATTAAACACAAGGCAGTTTAATTAGTCTCAAATTGAGGAAGAGGCTTTAGCAATCATTTATGCCATCAAGAAGTTTGATGTGTATTGGTATGGCAGCAAATTCCACTTGTTGACTGACCACAAACCCTTGGTTTCATTGTTTGAACACCTTTCTAAGCTACCAAATAAGAAGTCGCAGTGTCTGCAGCATTGGACCAACAGTTAGGACAAATCCTGGACGATTTCCCGCTGATTGCGTGCCAACTAGTGACGGTGTCGTCCTGCGACCCAGCCCTGAAGAAAATTTTGTCAGTGGTCCAGAAAAGACGGCCAGAATATGTTTCCCACCAGATCGACCCGTTTTTTTTTTTTTGTTTTTTTTTCACAATTATTTCACCTTCCACCACCAGCTCAGTGTCATGAAGGGCATCTTAACATTGGCCATGGAAGACTCTGAATGTTGGGACGACATCCTGCCCCTGCCCAACCCAACATCCTCCAGCTCCTTTATGCTTCTCATTTTGGATGATGCACATGGATGTGTTGGCCAGGTGGCACGTTTACTGGCCCAGCATTAATGGCAACATTGAATATGTGTACCTGCTCCCTCAGCTAATCATAAATTGCGCAATGTTTCTCGCTGTGCCCCTGCCATCGCGAGCAATGAGAGCAAGTCCATGTCGACTTTACCGGGTCATTTCAGGAAGGTATGTGGCTGCTGTTGTTGGACGCCCTCTTGAACTTCCCATATGTGACATGGATGCCATCCACTACCATCCCTCCTACCATCTGAACCCTTGAGAGTATTTTCGCCATTGAGGGCGTGCCTTGCACCCTGGTGTTGGACGAGTTACAGTCTATGTTAATACAGTTGCACACCTTATGTAGCCATAATGGCATCCAACATCTGCCCATCGCCTCCCAGTCACTTCATCTCCAATGCAGAGTAATGGTCAAATATTCAAAATCCATATGTGGTAGTCCTTGAAGAAGTCATCAACCAAAGACACCCTGCATAGCTTCCTTACAATCCATAATTGCAACCCCCATCAATGGGGTCAGTCAGGCCGAAATCCTGTATGGGCGCCGTTGCTACAAATCACATCTAGTGCTATGCGTATACTGGCCTAGTTGACTTTCTGGTTACCGTTACTGGTATTCTTTCAGTATTCAACTCATGACGAACTTGGCTTCGCTTACAGGTTATACGTTCTTATCAGGAGCGGGCATGAAAATGATTGTAAAAAATCGCATGGAATCAGCACAAGGAACTTCTTGTTGGTTTCAAAGAGCTACCAGCTATCCAACTAGCACAGTAGTGTGTGCAGTGAACTAAAAAGACTGAGGTGTAATGTTCGGGCAGTTTCTGATAGGCCACACATTTCTGTAAGCAGTGCTAAGCGACTCATGAGGTTGTGTAAAGAGAGACTCCACTATACAGCGGCTGACTAGTAATGAGTTATTTGGGGCGCAAATCAGGCTATACCCTGTGGCAATACAATGGAAGAGTTTTGGTGCAGCTAATGCCTGGAGAACGACACCTGCCATCATATATAGTGCCAACAGTTATGTACAGAGAAGGTAGTGTTATGGCATGGTGGTGTTTTTCGTGGTTAACGTTTGGTCCTCTTATTGTGCTTAATAAAACGCTAAAATACATGTTATACTGCGTACAGTAGAGGAATAGTTTCTCTGAGCTTACAGGGCACCCACTCATAAAGTAGCATCTGTGAGACAGTAGTTTGTGCACAAGAACATTCCGAAAATCAACTTGTCTGTCCAGATTCCCGACCTGAACCCAGTGAAACACCTTTGAAATAAGTTGGAACGTCGACATCGCGACAAACACCACTACTTACTCTGGTTCCTCTGGTTCCAGCTCTTGAAGAAGAATGCCCTGGCGTTCCTCAACTGACGTTTAGATGCCTCACTGAAAGTGTCCCCAGCAGAATTCAAGCCTTCACAAGACTGAAGAGTGGACACACACCGTATTAATAACCGCTAATAGGTAGCCGTTGGCGACAGCTTCTGCAGTGTTTGCACTCTAAATGCAAAGTTTCTCAGCCATAGTTTGGAGACATTATGCACAGCTCCTTTTAGCATTTGAAGTTCCCTTCTCCCCGTTGAATCGCCTTTCTTGATTCGTAGGGAAACACGTAACTAGTTAAAACCTTCAGTCAGTTCGTGAGGTGCGTACAGATAGCAAGAAAATGACTCAATAGTCACGAAAGGCAGGATTTGAGTCCATTTTTAATGCAAAAGACAGTAATTCCTACCCATAACCATTTACACATTCCAAAATATAGAGGGTCTTCTACCGATGTATCAACTTTGGCATGTACAATAAGGACTTCTGTTATACCCAGACTGCTTCCCAGAACTCGTGGGTGCAAAGTATCAATGTCGTAGGGCGCATTGCTTCAGCTGTGGAAGAGATGGACTTGTCTGAACAACCTGATGCAAATCAATTAGAGCCAGTTCCCCACATGTATCAAGGAACGATGCATGAATTCCAGGCAGTAGCTCCCCCAGGCGAGCCTTTCACTAATATGCTATTTGTAAACCTCACAACCCCTCCCCCCCCCCCCCCCCCACATGTGGGAATGTTATTTTTTGTTGACAGTCACTTAACTGGAGACAATTTTCGGTCAGGATGTCTTCTTGTTGTTTGGTTACGCCATCAATGACGAAGTTCTGGTTGTCTCTGACACAGTTCCTATCCAGGAACTTAATGATCAGCGTGCTGCAATCGCATCTATATTCGAACCTGAGATAGGGTGTGTCACAGATTTCCGGGCTCACATCTCGACACCAACCATACCAGCAGGTCACCTTCTGAAACACAATCCAGGGGGAGGTGCCTGGTTCTCTTGTCTGTCGACTCTGAAAGACCACCAGAGATCTTGTTTACCAGGTGGAGCTGTTACAGCCACGAGTGCTGGCATCTCCTTGCTGTGGAGCCACTCACCGTAACACTGGTCAGTAGGAGCCAGCACAGGACCACAGGACTGCTTCACTATCGTCTCATAGACATAATCGTGGATTATTGGTTCTTGATCTCTGCTTTCGCTCAATCTCAGATTTTCCCTTTCTGGATTACTCACTGAGGTCAGTCCAGCTTCATCAGGTATCTGTTGAGTCGTTTCCAACTTTCAATCATGTCTCGGTCACAGTAAGGACAGGTTAATCAGTCATCCAAACCGTTGCCCCTGCAACTACTGACAAGCCTATTGGCCTACTTCAGGAACCACTTGTTAGTCTGGCCACTCCGCAGATACCCCTGTGATGTGGTTGAACCTAAAGAAGGCTATTTGTATCAGCAGGGCCTACAAGCCAGCCCGCCTTGGCAAGGTCCATGTTTGTGGGAATAAGGCGGGAGGCGTATTTTTTAAAACAGCAATGACAAATGATGCTACTTTTCCAGATCTACCCAAATAGTATCATACCAGTACCGTAGTTCATTTCTTAGGGATATTCGACCCTAAACTCGATTGACCCTTAAATGACAAAGTTTTTTTGGGTAAAGAGCGGAAAAATAAACCACTTTCGTCGGCCTATATCTTTCATATCATATAGTTAAAATGCTGAAGTCAATATAGACAGCATCCCATCGGTCGTCATAGCCAGATGGTTTCGGTACAAACTTTTTTAAAGCTCAGCTGTTTATTTCTTTAATAATTCCAGTCAGTCTAGATTTGCAGAAAATTTAATACCCATTTGTTTTGCAAGTTCATAAGCTTTTTCCAGCAATAAAGGTCCTGACATGGGGGCATCTCAGCCCCAAGCTTATTTGAACCAAACAAGCAACACAGTCTCTGCATCTTCGAGTTGAGCCATTGTCATATGTTTCCCTCCTCCATCAAAAGTATTGGCTTGAAATATCGCCCTAATTTTTTCCTTCTTTTAATTATTGCGTAGTGTAGAGTTAGCAGTGCCAAGCTCAAAATATATTTCCGTTTTTTACCTCTGCTTTTCATCAACCGCCTTAAGCAGCTCCAACTTCAGTCGAAGCGAAATGCCAATTTATTTTCACTCAGTTTAGAATATGAAATGATTTTGACGCAAAATTCACTGATTTCGACACACAAGTCATCGAATTTGACACACCCTCCATCGAATTCGAAACTTGAACTGTTTTGGCAATGGTGGCACCAAAAGACAAGCGGTAACATTATTGACTTTGTTAAAAAATAGGCCAATAAATCTGGGTTATGATGCAGCTGCAGCAAGCAGTATATTTGTTTGTCTGAGAAACGATATCTTTTCCTGTTCAGAGATCTTTATTTCGTGTAAAAGGAAAGAAAGTATCAGAAAACATGGTACACGGTGTTTCAAAGACATTTATCCTATTTCACTATCTGAATCAAGATAGAAACTTGGGTTAAATTCCTACTTATACTTAGAACTAATAAGTTTTTATTTCCAAAATAACAATCCGTCTTTGCTATGGTATACCTTTTACGTGCATGTACGTAAAGCCTTGAGGTATTTTTTACAATTGTATTCAGTGTCAGAGTTTTAATTTACCTCTCACAAACGTTCAATGTCGCCTTCACCAGACGCACAATAAATATCCAGACGATAGTCAAACTCGTCCCACACTTTTATGGGCTTGTCTAGAACTACTCATTCATTGGTGTTACTCTGCACCATCGCATTTCACCCAAAGTCGTTGGGAGAGGCGGCGCATAGATGCAGTCTTTCACAAAGACTACAAAAAAATGACATACTGTAAGACCTTGGAGGCCAAAGAACACCGCGAGATCCGTACGCCCCTTATGCCCAATCCGTCATTGAGGCAATTCATTGTTAAGAAGTGCTGTTAATACAGTTCCCAATGTGGTAGCGCATCTTCCCGTCGAAAAATAAAACTTCTATCACGCATTTACAATAGCACAAAAAGCCATACCTTTAACATATTCAGATAAGTGATCCCTGTACACTCTTTTCTCCAAACAGCTTTGGAGTGTCTCTCTGGCGCTCAGGTGTGATAAGTGTGTGTTCCCATATCCTTACATTGTGGTTGTTCCCTTTTCCACTTAGTGGAACTTAACCTTTTCACTCGACGAAACGCGTGAAATCAAACTGTTTTCTCTCACTTCCGTGCTCGGAAAGAATTCACAAAACTCTAAGCATTTTTGCCTGTCACCGTCATAAAGGGCTTATATCAAGTGACTCCTGTGCGGTTTAGAACACATAGGTCAGAGAAAAATGCGTCAAACAGGTATATGAGAAATGTTAACTCTCAACTAGCAGACTGCTGTGAACTATCTCGAAAACTGTGTTGCATTCACTCTGCGTCTATAACGAGCACATGGGGCGACCTGGAAATTCCTGTTACATAAACCACCAGTGTCCTAAAACCGCTCGTGCCATCGTGGGATGCTGTGAGCTGTAGGGCGTGCAGTCTCATGCTATCGACGAAAACCACACCACAAAATTATTGCTGACTTTTACGTGTTAAGCAGAGAACGTGAAACGCCGCATGTTGCTGTTTCCGCCTTAACGGCTCGACGCGAATGGGGTAAACAACGAGCGAGCTGTGTGCATCGGGGAGGCCTCTACCAGCAACATCACGAACCAGTATTTACATCTGGTGCCGAGGCAAACTTTTATTTTCGATGCTAAGGTCGGTAAACAAGCGACAACATGTTCCAAAACACCGCGCATAAAAGGAGATCTTTTCGGGGCTCATATCTCGGATTCTATTGGTGATAGAAAGATAGGACAAGCGTTTTCGATAGTCCTTGGACAGGCATCGCCTTACTGTCACAATCCTACAGTGCAGGGTTAAATTTTGAACAGTACACACTTCCTCCAGCGTAAACAAATGAGGCAAATCGGTTCGTTCTTTTTTTGTTATATGTGATCTATGGTGCGACTCTAAGGGCTTAGGGAGGCACCATTTAGTTCATGCGCTGTTCCTGAGAAAACCCAAAAAACGTGGCAATGTTACTGTGACACTGTACTACTTCCCCATATGCATATTTTCTGTGGTGCATTCGGCCCTGGCTTCATTTTTATGGACGCGCGACCGCATCGAACTTAAATCCCATCGAACAGGTATGGGATGTGTTAGGGAGACATATTGATGTCCACAGGCACCAACAACCATTCAGCAGTTGTCAACTGCATTTGTGGAGGAATGGAACGCCGTACCCCAAGAACTCCTTATCAATCTTATGGTCAGCATGGGAGCACATTGCAGAGCTTGCATTGCCGTTCATGGTGATCACACACCCTATTAAGAACCATGTCCAGATTTCAGGTGGCCATCATAAATCAAGTTGGCCTCAGCGCAGTTACTTTCTTTGAATAAAAGTGTCATTTCTGTTCGTCTCATCCCGTATTTATTTAAATTACCTTCTGTACGATGCTGTAACATTGGTTTTTTTTATAGTATGGCCCAAGTTTCACCGAGCTATATTACTTAGCAGTAATATATCGTGCAAAAGTTAATTTCATGTCTGAGTTTTGCGCATCAGTGTAGCTAACACACTGTCAAGTACACAGAAATGTTACTTATTAAAATAAAGAACTTCATCAGAAAAACCATTTTAAACATAATTATGCTGCACAGCCCACCTGGGAATAGAAGTTGACTGTATTAACTACACTGGTGTCCAAATCTAATTCATTATATCTTCGTACAAACTGTCAACAGAAGTCCATACGCTCGCGTCCTACACGGAAAGTGACATTCTGGTCAACAACGTAATACCACGCCAACGATAATGTGAGGCCGCATTCAAATGGGGTAGTGTTTGCCGGGTAGTCCCATATCCACAAACGCTGTGTACACAGTAGTGTTGGACTAGAAGCTGAGACATTTAAGAAAAATCCCAAATATTAGCATTTCAACTTTTTTTATTTTATCTTTTTTCTCGTCTTACAGCAGTCACTTTTGTTATTCCAAGAAAGCTAAGTTCACGGTCGGGTGAAAAATATAAGCTTTTCCCAGTAGGTATAATAAAGTGACCGTCATTTACATCCTGATGAATAATGGATCGGCATTCGAGGGTGCGAGTTGTGTAGTAAATGAATTGCTCGTCTTGTTTCAAATAAATTAGTAGTATCACAAGACTTCAAGATACTCCTTCTGATTTAATTTCGAAATCAGACGCCTGATGAACTTTCATTGGTAACGCGCCTAGAACTCGACTTCAGCATAGCTCTTTAATGACTGTATGAACAAGACGTTCAATTGTTTTCTTTCTTTAATTAACGTTTTATTCAAGGTTGAAGTTTATTCGTGTCTGTTTGTTGCGAAATTTGGAATAAAAATTAAAACTTTGAGGTTCACTGATGAGATTGTAATTATGTCACGTATGGCAAAGGACTGGGAATATCAGGTGAGTAGAACGGATAATATCTTGAAAACACACTGAAGCTGCAAAGAAACTGGTACAGGCAAGCGTATTCAAGTACAGAGTACAGAAACAGGCAGAATATGACGCTGCAGTCCACAACGCCTATACAAGACAATAGGTGCGTGTGGCAGTTGTTAGATCGGTAACTCCTGCTACATCGGCATGCTATCAAGGTTTAAGTGAGTTTGAACGTGGTGTTACAGTCGGCGCACGAGCGATGGGACACAGCATTTCCGAGGTAGCGATGAGGTGGGGATTTTCCCTTGCGACCGTCTCACGAGTGTACTGTGAATATCAGGTATCCGGTAAAATATCAAGTCTCCGATATCACTGAGGCCGGAAAGAGATCCTGCAAGAACGGGACTAACGACGACTGAAGAGAGTCGTTCAACGTGACAGAAGTGCAACCATTCCGCAGATTGCTACAGATTTCATTAGTGGGCCACCAACAAGTGTCAGCGTGCGAACCATTCAACGAAACATCATCGATATGGGCTTTCGGAGTCGGAGACCCACTCATGTATGACTGCACGATTCAAGGCTTTACGCCTCCCCTGGGCCCATCAACACCAACATTGGACTGTTGATGACTGGAAACATACTGCCTGGTCGGACGAGCCGCTTTTCAAGTTGTATCGAGCAGATAGACGTGTACGGGTATGGAGACAAACCCATGAATCCATGGACCCTGTATGTCAGCAGGAGACTGTTCAAGCTGATGGAGGCTCTGTAATGGTGTGGGGCGTGCGCAGTTGGAGTGATTTGGGACATCTGATATGTCTAGATACGACTTTGACAGGTTATCCTGTCTGATCATCCATTCATGTCCATTGTGCATTCTGACGGACTTGGGCAATTTCAGCAGGACAATGCGACACCCCACACTCCCAGAATTGCTACAGAGTGGCTCCAGGAACACTCTTCTGAATTTAAACACTCCTCAGACACGAAAATTACTGAGCATATCTAGGATGCCTTGCAACGTGCTGTTCAGAAGAGATCTCCACTCCCTCGTGCTCTTACGGATTTATGTACAGCCGTGCAGGATTCATGGTGTCAATTTCCTCCAACAAAATTTCAGACGTTAGTCGAGTCCACGCCACGTCATGTTGCTGCACTTCTGCGTGCTCGCGGGGGCCCTACAAGATATTAGGCAGATGTACCAGTTTCTTTGGTTCTTCAGTATACAATGTAAACATCAACAAAAGTAAAAGAAATATAATAGAGCGCAAACTCATTAAATCAGGCGATGATGAATGAATTAGACTAGGAAATGTGATACCAAAAGCAGTAGACGAGTTTCACTGTTTGGGTAGAAAAACATTTTACGAAGAGAAGTGAAGAGAATATAAAATGCAGACTGGGAATAGCAAGAAAAGATTTCTTAGAAGGAGAAATATGTTAATATCTAATATTCATTTATTTATTAGGAGGTTTTTTTTGAAAGCACGAGTCTAGAGCGTGGCCGTGCTCGGAAGTGAAACGTGGACAGTGAGCGGTTTAGAAAAGAAGGCAACAGAAGGATGCTGAGGATTAGATGGATAGATCGGATAACTAATGAGCAGATACTGAATCAAATTGGGGAAAAAAGAAATTTATGGCACAAGTTAATTAAAAGAAGAGACAGGTTGATGCCACATCTTGAAGCTCAAAGGAATAGGAGAATTCCTCAGGAAGAACGAGTATAGAGAGTTGCTTTAAATTAGCCTTCGAACTGAAGACTACAACAAAAATTTTTGCGTCTGTTCAGCCAAATTATCGTTTTAGTATTAATGAAAAACCGTATTCCATTGAACCTTTTATTCCTAAGAGCAGGTTTTCATATTCTGACATAATATTTTTACACCCTAGAGAAACAGATCAAAGGAATCAGTCATATCTGCGCAGATGAATAAGTTATTTGCAAACATCTTTTCAGTCGACAAAGAGCAAACTGAATCCGCTGAGAGGCAGATTCTAAAATCGAAGTGTAAGATTAGATATGGAGCGGACTGTGGCCCTCTAGGTCACTATCACAGTGTTTGTTTAAATCTACTGCTGTGAGTTCAGTATAGAGTTCCTTCTTTCAGTAGCGTGAGGTTTCGGCAATTTCTAGTCAATACTGTATGTTGCTCATAGTTGGATAGAATCGCTAATAAGGCAGTGGGAGGAGCTGACTCAGCCTATCTAGAAAAGTAACTTACGTCGTCGAGCTGCCCTTGTGGGCACTGCTACGTAACGTCCGGTCAAAACAATAACATTCCCCGCATGGCCGAGATGACTGCAGGTCAGTTGACCAGCGTTTACGTAACCCCTACGCAACTTCGGACCTCTTTGTACGGTCTGTTTACATCGTGAGACAGCGTTTAAAACGTTCGTGGGGTATTACGTAAAGCTTACGCAACGAAAAATTACAGCTTCTGCTATGAAGTCAAGATCGATGCTTCCATCGGAAGCAAAGATTGATCGGTTAGTAAAACTTTCTTTGACGGAGGTGTTCACTTCCGGAGTGAACGTACTGCGGGAAACAGCTCAAAGTTGTAGCCCGTATTGAAGGCATCACCCATATAATTTTTCTGTGGAAAGAGACAAGCAACTGAAACCTGTAGCAGCTACATTACGGTTGGCTTTTCTTTCTGCTTCCTCCCAATGTTAGAATGTGACTGCTCCCTAAATTAAATGCTCTACTTCGCTGTCCGACTTTTTCGTTGGGTTTCACAACAGCAGCAAAAATTTCTGGCATCCTGCCTGACCCAGTGCGTAAGGCGGTCGGATACTGCTGTATCGCACAAACTGGAACGTTGCTTACTCTCCGTTTCAGCCAAGGCCTACTTCAGTGTACGAACTTTTCCGGGACTCGTTGCTTTACGTTTCTTATTCAGGGGTAAGGGCTGTACTTAATAGATCAGTGGAACAGCGCGAATCCTTACCATTTTAGTAAAATATTAACTTATATAAAACAAATATCGCCTTTAATCGCAATGTTTAAACATGTCCAAGTATAAAACAGACAAGTGCACGAATTAAGGTATTTTCTTACCATGTTAGCCCCATTTTTGTGATTTCATTCATTCCTAATTTTGATTTTACGTTATCGTTTTTCTAACTCAAAATTGTTACACACTACTAAAATTTTATTGATAACATGTATTTTATGGACGTTTCATGTGATCAAGATTTTATTATTGTCTCACTGAGGATTTGAAAAGAAGTATTGCATTTAACGCGGCGTTATATGTTTATATGCTTGTGTTTTTCACAGCATTTAAAAATTGGAATTCAATTAGTTAATGGACCATACGAGCATGTGCGGAAAGATACACTCTTTACGGGTGGCAACTCATGAGACATGTCCGCAATTAGCAATCGAAGACAACAAAATCATACAAAAACAAAAAAGGAGTATGTTACAGCGATTTAGGATCGACTTAATTTCACCATGTGAGAAAAAGAGAGAGGTTAGCGTTTGTCGTCTTGTCCACAGTTAAGTCATTTGAGACTGAGCGTTTACTCGCTTGTCAGAAGGGTAGAAATAAGTGAATCAGCTTTCAGTCCAGAGACTGGTTTGATGCAGCTCTCCATGCTACTCTATCCTATGCAAGCTTCTTCATCTCCGAGTAACTACTGCAACCTACATCCTTCTGAATCTGCTTAGTCTACTGCTTGGTCTACCTCTCCGATTTTTACCCTCCCCGATTCCCTCCAGTACAAAATTGGTCATCCCTTGGTGCCCCAGAACGTGTCCTACCAAACGGTCCCTCCCTTTAGTCGGGTTGTGCCACAATTTCCTCTTCTCCCCGATTCTATTCAGTACCTCCTCATTAGTTATGTGATCTACCCCCACCTAATCTTCAGCATTCTTCTGTAACATCACATTTCGAAAACTTCCATTCTCCTCTTCAGAAACACTTTCCTTGCAGTAGCCAGTCTACATTTTATATCCCCTCTACTTCCACTATCATCAGATATTTTGCTCCCCAAATAGCAAAACTCATCTACTGCTTCATTTCCTAATCTAACTCCCTCAGCATCACCTGACTTCATTCGACTACATTCCATTATCCTCGTTTTGCTTTTATTGATGTTCATCTTATATCCTCCTTTCAAGACACTGTCCATTCCGTTCAACTGCTCTTCCCGGTCCACTGCTGTCTCTGACAGAATTAAAATGTCATCGGCAGACCTCAACGTTTTTATTTCTTCTCCATGGATTTTAATTCCTACGCCACATTTTTCTTTTGTTTCCTGTACTTCTTGAACAATAAGCAGATTAAATAACATTGGGGATAAGCTACATCCCTGTCTCACTCCCTTGCCGACCACTGCCTCCCTTTCGTGCCCCTCGACTCTTATAACCGCCATCAGGTTTATGTACAAATTGTAAATAGCCTTTCGCTCCCTGTATTTGACCCCTGTCATCTTCAGAAATTTAATGAGTGTATTCCAGTCAACATTGTCAAAAGCTTTCTCTAAGTTTACAAATGCTAGAAACATAGGTTTGCCCTTCCTCAACGTATCTTCTAAAATAATTCGTAGGATCAGTACTGCCTCACATGTTCCAACATTTCTGCGGAATACAAACTGATCTTCCCAAAGGTCAACTTCTACCAGTTTTTCCATTCGTCTGCAAAGAATCCGTTTTAGTGTTTTGCAGCTTATTATTAAACTGCCGCATGGGGTAGCCGCGTGGTCTGAGGCGCCTTTCCACGGGTCGCACGGTTCCATCCTCCGAAGGTTCGAGTCCTCCCTCTGGCATGGTTGTGTGCGTTGTCATTAGCGTAAGTTAGTTTAAGTCAGATTAAGTAGTGTGTAATCCTAGGGACTGATGACCTCAGCAGTTTGGTCCCACAGCAACTTACCACAAATTACAATTACTTATTAAACTGATAGTTCGGTAATTTTCACACGCGTCAACACCTGCTTTCTTTGGGATTGGAATTATTATATTCTTCTTGAAGTCTGAGGGTATTTCGCCTGTCTCATACATCTTGCTCACCAGATGGTACAGTTTTATCAGGTCTGGCTCTCTCATGGCTGTCAGTAGCTCTACTGGAATGTTGTCTACTCCCGGGGCCTTGTTTCGACTTAGGTCTCTCAGTACTCTGTCTTTGCTCAGTAACATATCTCCCATTTCATCTTCATCTACGCCCTCTTCATTTCCATAATATTTCTCTCAGGTACATCGCCCTTGTATAAGCCCTCTATATACTCCTTCCACCTTTCTCCTTTCCCTTCATTATGTAGAACTGGTTTTCCATCTGAGCTCTTGATATTCATACAAGTGGTTCTCTTTTGGCCAAAGGACTCTTTTAATTTTCCCGTAGGTAGTATCTATCTTACGACTAGTGACATATGCCTCTACATCTTTACGTTTGTCCTCTAGCCATCCCTGATTAGCCATTTTGAACTTCCTGTCGATCTCATTTTTGAGACGCTTGTATTCCTTTATGCCTGCTTCATTTACTGCATTTTTATATTTTCTCCTTTCATCAATTAATTCAATATCTCTTTTGCTATCCAAGGATTTCTACTAGCCCTCGTCTTTTTACCTACTTGATCCTCTGCGCCCTTCACTATTTCATCTTTCAAAGCTATCCATTCTTCTTCTACTCTATTTCTTTCCACCATTCTTGTCAAACGTTTCCTAATGCTCTCTCTGAAATTGTCTACAACCTCTGGATATTTCAGTTTATCCAGGTCCTATCTCCTTAAATTCCCACCTTTTTGCAGTTTCTTCAGTTTTAATCTACAGTTCATAACCAATAGATTGTGGTCAGAGTCCACATCTGCCCCTGAAAATGTCTTACAATTTAAAACCTGGTTCCTAAATCTCTGTCTTATTATTATATAATCTGTCTGAAAACTTCCAGTGTCTCCAGGCCTCTTCCATGTATACAACCTTCTTTCATGATTCTTAAACCAAGTGTTAGCTATGATTAAGCCATTCTCTGTGCAAAATGCTACCAGGCAGCTTCCTCTTTTATTCCATACCGCCAGACCATATTCACCTACTATTTTTCTTTCTCTTCCTTTTCCTGCTATCGAATTCCAGTCCCCCATGACTATTAAATTTTCATCTCCCTTAACCATCTGAATAATTTCTTTTATCTCATCAAACATTTCTACAATCTTTGTCATCTGTGGAGCTAGCTGGCATATAAACTTGTACTACTGTGGTAGGCGTGGACTTCGTGTCTATCTTGGCTATAACAATGTGTTCACTATGATGCTCGTAGTAGCTTATCCACGCTCCTATTTTTTTATTCATTATTAAACCTACTCCTGCATTGCCCCTATTTGATTTAGTATTTATAATGCTGTATTCAATTGACAAGAAGTCTTATTCCTCCTGCCATTGAACTTCACTTCCCCACTATATCTGACTTTAACCTATCCATTTCCTTTTTTTAAATGTTCTAACCTACCTACCCGATTAAGGGATCTGACATTCTATGCTCCGATCCATAGAACGCCAGTTGTCTTTCTCCTAATAATGGCATTCTCCTGAGTAGTCCCCACCTGGAGATCAGAGTGGGGGGCTATATTACCTCCGAAATATTTTACGCAAGGGGATGCCATCATCATTTAACCGTACAGTAAAGTTGCATGCCCTAGGGAAAAATTACAGCTGTAGTTTCCCCTTGCTTTCAGCCGTTCACAGTACCAACACAGCAAGGCCGTTTTCATCTACATCTACGTCTACGTGATCTCTCTGCTGTTCACAATAAAGTTCCTGGCAGAGGGCTCAATCAACCACCTTCAAGCTGTCTCTCTACCATTCCCCTCTCGAACGGCGCGCGGGAAAAACGAGCACTTTAATTTTTCTGTGCAAGCCCTGATTTCTCTTATTTTATCGTGATGAAAACGAAACTGGCGAGATAATCCCATCGCTCATAGAATTAACGAAGTAATAGTCCTCTAAGATAGATTACGTGTTTTCTAATTTCCCAATAATTTTCCATACAAGGTTCACACAATTCCCATGTTACCAATTGTCATATCATTAGTAACATAGAACAGTCTATTCTAGTGACGCCCAGAAGGCCAATGTCAAATCTTGGGTATAGGCAAGTCAAGGGTAGTTTGAAAGTCCGAGTGACAGAGATCCGGGGTAAACTCAGGCAATTCCTGGACGAGGTGCCTCAGTCAACCCGGAACACCTTTTGATAACCATGAACCATTGCAACTTTCAGAAATCTTGCAAAGGTAGTGGTATATTTCCGGTCAGATTCCGCCAGGCGATGCTGGCTCCACAGGTAGTCCATGAAAGAGACAGCATCGGTGAGGGAAAGGTCATAGATCGTGAAAATGGTGTGGCCCAAGAGCCACACCATTGCGTTACGTCGCGTTCGGGGATTCGTCTGAATATCAGGGATAAGGAACCAGTCGATGGACACATTGTCTGGTGTCGTCCCACCGATCAGCACTAATAGCACACGTGCAAGGTCCCACACTTCTGTGACGTGAGGGCATAAGAGACGATTCTCTCTGGTGTCTACGTCACCACATCGGCCGCAAGCAGCCGATGGCTGTAGGCGGATGGCCGCCAGGCGATGATTAGTGGATATTAAATTGTTTACGACACGATACCATAGCGCTGAAACTCCCGTGGGAAGGGCTGGGCTGTTGATATTAGCCCAAGCTTGGTGCCAGATGACCGACGGTCGTCTGTCCTCTAATTTATGTGGTGTGGGCTGGCCTCGAAGGGCCTGGTAAAGGCGCTTCGACGTGCGTGCCTTGTCAGTGGCCACTGTTAGGACGTAACTTTGATTGAGGTAATAGTCCTTGACTGTCGTCATCCGGAACGGAATATGTGTCAAATACACTGGTGCACGCGCCGATCGTGGGCGATAACGATCGAAAAGAACCGCTGTTGTCCCACCTGGGTCAGTTTCACGCAAGGTGGCGATACGGTGAATCAGGAGGGCCGCACATTTGCGGGGAAAGTCAATGAGTCCAAGGCCCCCATCGACCTTTAGCAGTGTACAAGTCTGCGCATCAACTTTGAACAGTGCATGCCGCCACAAGAGCCAATATACTGTTTTTGAGATGGCTCTGCCGGTTTCTTTCGGTAGCGTAAGGAGTTGTGCTACATACCATGCCCGTGATAGGATGTAAGTATTAATCAGTTGGATTCGTTGATGGAGGTCGAGTCGTCGATCAGCGTGACTCACGCAAAGTCCTCTGATGCGCGTGAGAAGCCGCCTCCACGTTAGTGTTAACATGCGCTGCGGACAGGCAGTCACCTCAAGGCCCAAGATACGTTGTTCCCCCACAACTCGGTACCATGGGCGTTCGATGGTCAGTTGGAATTTAACATGGCACCGGATACTCGTTCATAAACGTTGAGAACTCGGCGAACTGAATCGATGTCCCTAGCGTTTGCGACGAACACACCGACATCATCCGCGTATGCCGCATTGCGGAAGGTGACGCCTGGGAGAGCGACACCATCGACCATCCGTCCGATGTCACGCAGCATGGGGTCCAGCGCTATAGCGAACAGATACATTGATAAGGGACACCCTTGTCGGACTGATCTTCTGATGGGAATTGGTCGTGATCGGCAACCGTTCACAACGATTGTGGAATTTGCTCCATCCAAGAAGTGCCGGATGATTCTTATGAAGCGCTCCCCAAAACCCATCCGCGACATAACGGCCAGCAGGTAAGGGTGGGAGAACCTGTCAAAGGCACCGGCGAAATCTAGGGAGAGAATTGCAGCCGGGGTTCGAGTGTCGGCGGTGAGTAAGACAGCATCACGGTATATAGAAGCGGCGGTGAAGATGGTTCGGTTCGAAACGCCACATGACTGAGTGGGGCAAAGTACCTTATTCATTACCTGTTTAAGACGAGAGGCTACGTTTCGCGCCACCAACTTATAATCAGTGTTAAGAACGGTGATAGGACGCAGGTCTTTAGCTCGACAGTGACCTGTGACCTTTGGAATAAGGGCAATACGTCCAGCTAGAAATTCGGCGGGTAGTTCGCAACCAGCAAAAATCTCCTCGCACATTTTGCAGAAGCGGTCTCCTAACAGGTCCCAGAATTGTTGGTAGAATTCATAAGGGAGACCATCGGGGCCAGGTGATTTTTGTCCCGGACAGGCACGGAGGACAGATGTGAGGTCAGTGAGTGTGAGTGGCTCGGTTAAACAGTCGCGGTCTCGATGATCCAATGAAGTTGGGACCCCACCGATAAGTGCTCGTTGGGCGGCGACGTCTACCGCAACACCCTGGAAGAGGTGCGTATAATGGTCTGTTAGGTGTTTGAGAACTTAACGATGGTCTGTGAGGCGCGTACCATCGTCTGTTTTAAGGCGTAGAATGGTGTTCTTCTTTGCGTGATTCCTTTCAGAGGCAAGGTGATAGCTGGATGGCCTGTCGCCCTCAATCAGGGATGTGGAGCGGCACCTCACCACCATCCCCTCGGCCTTCTCCCGAGAGAAGCGAAGGATCGTCGCTTTAATTTTGTTGAGGCGCATGCGTAGCTGGTCATACCTGTCAGCAGGAAGGGTTAGTGCATCGTTTAGACATTGTTGATAGAAGTCTAATGTGCTACGCTTCCAGTGTGCGACTTCGCGACTATGTTGCTGGATAACACGTCGCAGCCGCGGCTTCGCACAACGGAGCCACCAAACTACAGTGGTAGGGTACTTCGATGCAGTAGCGATGCAATCCCGCCATGTTTTCGTGACAAGGGTGCGTAGTTCGGGCGTTGGGAGATGAAGTGTATTCATCTTCCAATAGGTGCCCCGAGGAACCGGGGTTGGGCCCGTGATATGCAAGGAGCAAGAGTACGCACAGTGGTCACTAAAGGCCACAGGAATGACTTGGACGGCACAAAGGGCGGAAAGCAAATCAGTAGAGACATAAACACGGTCAATACGGCTTACTCCAGTGGGGTAGATGTGAGTAAATTGTGTGTAGGCGGGGTGAAAGTGGCGCCACGTATCATTAAGGTCAGCCGCCTGAAGGAGTGAAGCGAGTGCTTCACACCTCATAGGCGTTGGAACCTGATCAGCATCGGCTACCACACAGTTAAAATCTCCGCCAAACACGATAAGACGACGAGCTGTCAAGAAAGGGGTGATATCTGACGTAAAAAGTGTTCTTCTGTGATGCCTGTGATTAGCTCCTGAAGGAGCATAGACGTTAATAAAAAGTACATCCCGAATGATACACGCAAGAACGCGACCATTGGGTAGTTTTGTAACATTGGATGGAGTTAACTCTGATCTGTATAGCAAAGCAGTGCCCCGCCTGGCGTCAGGTTCGATGTTATATAGTACCTCATAACCAACCAGGTCAGAGAGAAAGGGGGCACAAACCTCCTGGAGAAAAACCACATCAAATGCACCAAGGCGCAGAAAGTCCTTCAGAGAGCGTAGTTTTACTGGGTTGGAGATGGAGTTGATATTTACTGTTAAAAGGGAGAGGGCTCCCGGCTGATGGTCAATTGCAGGCATGAGAAAACAACACAGAGAAAGTAACGTCAGATGAGGTCATGGTCGTATGTAAGCAGGTGCGTAAATATCGAAACTGTAACCCTGCTACTTCACCCCGGATGTTAAACACAAATACCAGACAGCTCATGTGGGAACGAGCCCACTCAATCACGCATTTCGTCGTCTTCGTCGTCAGCCCAGTTCAGTCTTCCCCCATCGGCGGGATAGTCCGAACCAGGCGGCGCAGACGGCTCAGTCGCAGCGGTATGTGAGAGGGTTTGTCTGGCCTCTCAACAGATACCCCTCCATTGTCGTTGCACCTACGGTACGGCTATCTGTACCGCTGAGGCATGCAAGCCTCCCCACCAATGACAAAGTCGATGGTTTATGGGGAGAAGAGACCACTAAAACAGACAATGAACACAGATCCGGACGTCCAAGAGTTCTTACATGTAAGGAGAATCGAGGGATATTTTGTCTTGCACAAAAAGATCCCTTTGAAAGCAAACGGTCTTTTGTATCGGACAACCATTCAACATCCAACAAACAGGTCAGTGCTCGAACTATTAGGAATGTTTTGAACAAAGCTGATATTCACGGCATATTTCCCATAGAGAAGCCATTTATTTCGGAAGTTAACCGACGAAAATGCTTGCAGTTCGCCTAAGAGGATGTCAATAAATCGATTGAATTTTGGAATACTGTGCTTTTTTCTGACGAATCTAAGTTTAACTTGTTCGGATCTGACGGAAAAGGAAAAATATGGCGCAAAACCAAATACAGAGCTCGAACCACAGCATGTCCTGCCTACAGTAAAACATGGAGGAGGAAGCTTAATAGTTTGGGGATGCATGGCAGCATCTGGTGTTATTTAAGGCGTCGTGGATCATCGGAAGTATATCATGTGTTGCGAGGCCATTTACGTAGCGCTGCACAGAAACTGGTCTTGATGGCGTCTTTTACTTTTTGCAAGAAACTTACGGCTCTGAGAATTCTGGAGTGGTTATTACACAATTCTCCAAGAAGGGTCTTCACTCCACAGGGAAGCGGGAGTTTCAGACGGTGTTGTTAGAGGAATGGCCAAACATCTCACCAGATATTGCTCGCCTCTTGGTGCTCTCCATGTCAACACGTCTACAAGCTGTCACCAATGCCAACGGTACGCACACGGGTTATTAGCATTGAGTTACATGAATTAAAGAGACTTTAACTTCATTTTTATGTAGGTAAACTAATATTTTTGGTGTGAGAAACCTATTGTACTAGAGGAAACTTATGTTCACTACTGTACATTTAAATAAATATAACAGTGTCTAGGCATCACCTTTAGTTGTTTGTAATATACATGTAATGGTAGGTGTGCCAATACTTTGTGGCCACTGTACGTCCTCATAAATTCCTGAAGGCTTGTTCTACATTGGTTCAAAGCATGCACAGTGATTCTCGGAGGAAACACGACAGAAATATGAGTCCCAAATGCAATGATACGGAAATCGTATAAGTCTCTAATGAACTTAATTCTAGCGACAGCTGAGAAAAGAGCATGGGCGAATATCGACAAAGTATCCAGAGAGAAACTACCAGTCTGCAACGGAATGTGCGTGCTTATGAAACTTCCTGGTACATTAAAACTGTGAGTTGGCCCGGGATACGAATCTGGAACCTTACTTTTCTCAGGCACTGTTCTTTCCAACGGAGCTATTCAGGCACAGCGCACGATCTGCCCACAAAGCGTCATATCTGCTAGTACCTCATCTCGTTCCTTATACCCTTCAGGGATGTTCTTCTGCGTACCCTATGGGACTAGCACTCTTGGAAGAAATGATGTTCTGGAGAAAATCTTTGATACGTTTTGGAAAAAATGTCCTAGGCCGTGGCAAAGCCACTTCTCTGCAATATCCTTTTCTCCAGGAGTGCTAGTCTAGCAAGATATTTAGGAGAAATTTTGCGAAAGCTGGAAAGTAGGAGAGAGGTACTGCGAGATGCAAAGCTGTGAGGGCGGATTGTGCGCTGTGCCTGAACAGCTCAGTTGGTAAAGACATTGTCAGAGAACGGCAAGGTTCCAGGTTCAGGTTTTCACCTGTCAGTGAAACTCATTCACAAAGTGCTTACGATCCATCATGATAAGAGATTTCAATCTCCATCTTCCTTCCATTACATTAGGCAACAGAAACTCTAATCACAGTCATCCACAAGGGAGAAGTCCTTCAGCAAATCTTAGTGAACACCAATAACGCCCGTGAACCTAGTTCATTGGTTCAAATGATCAGGCATCTTACTTTTACTTTATTCGTGCTGTAGGTGTGCGTAGTGGTGTTGAAAACACTGCAGCTTGCTAAAGCTACTATCAGTAGTGTTTAAGCCAAGTATATAAACACATCCAAAAGTCGATGGCAATGTGATAACAAAATTTTGAGAAATACTCGGACTTTTAGACGCCCTTGCCGAAATACGCCACAAGTACTAAAATGTGCGGCTTGCAACGAACAGAAGGCCATGTGAAGTGCACATGCACGAAGTTAACAAGCAGTTTCACAGTAGTTATTCACTTCATATGCCTCCCACGTATAAAAAACAACCGTTTATGATACAGTAGGAAACAATGTTATCTAAATCACACAGTCTATGTCGAACACTAAGAAAAGCAAAGAAACAGACGCACGATACTAAAAATATTTTAGCAACAAAATTACCGGAATTGCATAATAAAATCACGAGTGACAAACGCGTTCCTGGTGCTTGTGACGCAACAGTTGCGACTGTACGTGTTTCACTTAATTGTTTATGTCCGCCAATGCAAAATATTGCTTGGCAGTCAAAGGAGGGAGGTTTAACCGCAAGAAATGGCCCATTGGCAGCGGCGGATTTAACAGCAGGCCCTTCTGGGAGACCAAGTTTGCTTCAATAATCATTGATTCTACACCCATACCATGCACCCCACTGTGAAATGCACAGCAGAGGTTATTTCCCATTGTACAGCGCAGTATGAAATTTTCCCTTTCAGTTGACGTATGGTGTGCGCAATTAATCTTGACTACGCTGTCGCTACGGTAGCAGTACCTGGAAGACAGTGCATCCCGAGACTGCTCACGTAATACTGGTGATTGAAACATTATAAGTAGGCTTCCGAGGGATAGTTCGCATTCACCTTCACTTCTCCCCCAGTTCAGGTTTTTCGGCATTGCGTGCCGCTAGACCACAAGTTAGTCAGTTAGATAATTACGTGTTCCATTGATCGATCTCATGGTAACCGTTAAGATGTGGAACGTATCAAGTGCATAAGAAGTGCACACACGGATCAAGGCCTAAAAAAAAAAATTTAGTACCTACCTCATTCCCTTACATGGCACAAAATGCATGTAGATTTATTTATTCCTATTCAACAACTGATCTATGGTCGTCAGGATGATATGATTTCAATTTATTTTTGAAACTCTTACTGCTGTCTGTCAGGCATTTTGTTTCATCTGCTAATTTATCGAAAAGTTTTACAGCACCATATTTTACCTCTTTCTGTGCCAAAGATAGGTTAAGTAGAGGTTGTGTAAGTCTGCCTCTCTTCTGGTAGTACTATAATCATGAATGTCACTGCTGTTTTTAAACTGGTGCACGTTGTGAGAACAAATTTTATTACTGAGTAAATGTACTGTGAGGCTGTTGTAAGAACTACTGACCTTTTAAATATATGCCTGCAAGATGTGCGACTATGAGCACCACACATTATTCTTGCTACTTTCTTTTGAGCAGAGGATACTTTTGGCCTAAGTGTTGAGTTACCCCAAAATACTACTCCATATGACATCAGAGAGTGCGAGTATGTTAGCTTATTAATTTCTATATCCTCAAAACTGGCAATTATTCTGATTGGAAAAGTTGCTGAACCTAGTTGCTTTAGGAGATCCAAAATATGAATTTTCCAATTAAGATTCTCATCTATAAGTAAACCCAGAAACTTAGTACGCTACTGGTCTCTGTTGACGTGTTATATTTATTGAAGGTTCAAAAATGGTTCAAATGGGTCTGAGCGCTATGGGACTTAAGTTCTGAGGTCATCAGTTCCCTAGAACTTAGAACTAATTAAACGTAACTAACCTAAGGACATCACACACATCCATGCCCGAGGCAGGATTCGAACCTGCGGCCGTAGCGTTCACGCGGTTCCAGACTGTAGCGCCTAGAACCGCACGGCCACCCCGGCTGGCATTTATTGAAGGAACTGTACTCCTTGCAGCAGAAAATTGAGTATACTGTGTTTTTTCAAAGTTCAGAGAAAGCCCAATGGAACTGTACTTCTTGCAGCAGAAACTTGGATGTACTGTGCTTCTGCTTTTCTTTTTTTTTCTTTTCTTTTTTTTTTTAAGAAAAACGTTCAGAGCAAGCCCAATCGCAGGAAACAAATTAGTAACTTTTCCAAAGACATTATTTGTATCATTTTCTATTGGAGTTTCTTTTACTGGATTAATAATGCTGCCTGTGCCTTCAGCAAACAGTGTCAGTTTAGCTTCTTATTACAGATAAGAAGGGGGGTCATTCACATATATCAAGAACAGAAGAGGACCCATGATTGAACCTGTGGAACACCTAATGTAATTTCACACCAATTAGATGAAGTGAGAAACCTCCTTAAATCATGTAAACCAAATAAAGAAGCTTCTTGCTTCCTGTCTCATAGATATGACTTAAACCACTCATATGCTGTTCCAGTTATACCACATAATTGTAATTTCTGTAACATAATTTCATGGTTCACACATCCAAATGCTTGGTGACCTTTTGCTATTTAAAGACTTTTATTATGTGGGCAGTGAAATTGTATATTGCTGCCTCAGTAGAACAGCGTTTTTGATATCCGAACTGTGATTTACTAAGTATCCCATTACTGTCGAGAAGGCTAACCACTCTTGAGTACATTACTTTCTCGACGATTTTTGAACATGCTGGTGGTAATTATTGACAATTGTGGTGTCCTCTTTTTTTGTAGAGAGGCTTGACAATGGGATATTTTAACCTGGCTGGGAAAATATCTTGAATTTGTGATGCATTACATATGTGGCTCACATCAGCTGTAACTGCTCACATTGTTTTAATATCTTGTTAGAAATGTCATATACTCCAACAGAACATTTATTTTTCAAAGATTCAGTGATCTTCTTTATTTCACAAGAGGTTATTAGGTTAAAATTAATCTGACTAGGATTTCTCAAAACTGACACTTCCATGTACTGCTTGGCTTTTTCTTTTGAACTATTCGCACCAATTTTTTCACCTAAACTTAAGAAATGGTTGTTAAATACATTAGTTACTTGTGTGCTGTTGGTTACGATGGTCTCATTCTTTTAAATAGTAATACTACCTACCCCAGTGGTTACTTTTCCTGTCTCCCTTCTAACAACATTCCATACTGAATTAATTTTATTGCCCCAGTTGTTAATTTCATCTCTAATTTCTTGATTTTCTGACAACTTTTCTCAGTATGTTACAATAATTTTTATAGTGTAAAATTACTTTTGGGTCTTTGCTAATTCTTGCTGTCACATACAGTTTCCTGTTTCTTTGTGAAGACACTTCAATGCCTTTAGTAATCCAAGGTTTCTTTGAAAACTGTTTGATGTTACATTTGGTATTTTTTTGGGCAGCAGTGTTCAAAAATGATATAAATTTATCAATAAATATGTTGCATTTGTCATTAGCATTTGGCTCACTGTATACATCGCCCCAAATAACTTGTGGCGCCGATGAAGTCAACACCAACATCGATATGCATTCATCTTTTGACTCTAAACATTATCTTTGGATGTTCCGCCATGTTCAGTTCAGTTCTTTGTGATCCTTGTACGTGTTAAGGTTAATAACGAACCATTGCTAAATGGGTGTGATTACTGGTGCAACCAACGCTGTTATCCTCCTCACTGGTGACCCTGAGTTGTAACATCTTTCGTTTTCGCCATTTTACTGTGTCCGGGACCTCCGCGTCGGTTGTTTTCGCTTGTATTACATCGACACAGCATTCGAACAATGACTTCGGCCTAGCGGCTAACACCGGATTTTGTGATCGACATACATCATGTTGCGGGCGATGTACACCCACCAGGATTGCAACACGATGCCTCTCACTCAATGATTCCGCCGATTTCGCCAGACGTTTTCGAGCCTGCAACAATAAATGAGGTTAGGAGTGCGCATGACTCCGGCTATCAAACGCCTTTGTTTGTGCAACATGTGCCCTCCCTCATCGACTGTGCAGTTACCTCTTACGGATCTCCGTGCAGTGCGGGACCAATGCCGATTTCTGCAAATGCTTCGTCGGACAACGTACTACCGCCAGGACAACGATTTGCCACGCCGCAATCCGTGCAGTACCACGCGGATACCTGCCACGTGGCCGGAACTGCTTCGTTCACAGGTCTACCTCCTCAGCATCCGACCACGCCTGTGCCTGCCTCGTTTCAGCATCAGCAGATGCCTTCCTACTTCGATACCTCAGCCTGCAACAGGAACAATAACTTATTATCTGTGCTGACCTCCACCTCCATCCCACTGCTATGCCTCAGTGTTTTGTGCCACGACATTCACCTTATCCGCACACTGTTTTGAGTGGAGTGACTATGAACAGTGAATATTCACACATTCCGTCCCACGTTCAACATCATTTCCCACACTGTGCTCCTGGACAGCCCGCACCTCCGCAGCCTCCCTGCAACACAGGTGGCCCTGGCTCTGATCATACGTCGAACTTTCCATGGACTAACACGCGTTCTCAAACTTTGAACTTTTTCTCACCTGTCGCCCCCGCACCGGCTCCAGTCGAGCTTCCGCTACTGTTCTCGGCACATCTCGGTACCTCATCCGTGTCGGTCTTCTGCTACACATCAATCCAAACACACCCGCAATGTGTTGAGTTTCCACAACCACAATCGACACATTACGGTGTCTCACCCATGTCGGCCTTCCGCGTTGCGACGGATCGAGCTCAACCACAACGTGCCACCTTCACGCTGCCACCCAAACAGCCATTGTTGCCACATCCGCTGGAGGCACACTCTCCTGGAAAACTACAGAAACAACAGCTCGATTCAGGCAGTGCCCCGACGAACTCAACTCAACCTGTTCTTCCGAACATTCTACAATGCTTACCGACGCTGCCGCTGTTTAATCCCGACAGAGCAACAACCTGGTTCAAAATTGTGGACGAAGTGTTCAACCATTACAAACTCGACGAGTCAACCAGGTTTGTGTGCCTCATCACCCACCTGCACGACCAGGAGGACTTGATTGCTGACCTGGTCGACGCCCCAGACTCATCTACTCGGTACACTCTAGCCAAAAAGACAGTTCTACATCGTCTTGCACGCTCAACTGAGGCAATATGGCAAGTGCTCCACGTCGAGCAACTAGGCAACAACAAACCTTCCCAGCTCTGGGAACGGCTACGTGTCCTGGTCAGCACTGATCTATTCTCTAACACAGCTCTCCTCGCCATCTGGTCAGATAAACTATCTCCTCACATCCGCTTTGCTCTGGCTCAAAGGTCTCCTGAACCTGTCGAGCAAAGAATGACAATTGCTGACAAGCTACACGATGCATCACTGCTCTATTTCGCCAGCCACTGCCTACCTGACAAGTCTCAAGTTCAGGCTCATCGCCCTGCGGCTGGATGTGGCCGGGGCCGTACTGTGCCGACCGTTCCGCTCGCTCTGGGAAGCAGTAAACAAGCAACTGGGACGCCACCGGCTCCACCCACAGTCAGGCTCCCTCCTGCAACCGAATCTGCTGCGGCCACCGAACCTCGGCCACCGCCACTGGCAACAAACTTCCTGCAGGAAATGCAACCGCACTACCTGTACTGTTACTTCCACACTCGGTTTGGTGATGCTGCACGGAACTGTAGACCACCCTGCTACTTCCCAAACGCCAATTGCAGGTAGGTCTGGCTGCCGCCTCCTGCACAGAACATGACAGGCACCCCCCAGTGTTCCATTCTGTCTGGGAACGACCGGATAATTGCGAACGACTTTACATTAAAGACATTTCGTCAGGATACCTTTTCCTAGTGGACACAGGCTCCGATGTTGCACTGCTGCCTACATCCTTAGCGCCGTCGAAAATCCGCCCTCATCATACTTCACTGCAAGCCATGAATTCAACTAAACTACAATGCTTGGGTTCAACTTCCCACGTCGTCTCCCTCTCCGCAAACTGCAAACTCGAGTGGACTTTTCTAGTGTGCGAAATTGACAAACCTATACTAGGCATTGACTTCTTGCGTCACAACAAACTTTCACTGGTCCTAGTGCGAAACACCGTGTTGCACCATCCATCCAAGACTCACTTCCCCTGCGCTCCGTCGAGCAACCCCCCCCCTCCCCCCCCCCCCCCCCCCCGGGACACATCGGTCCAGGCTCATCTCATCCATACATGCTCGACTCTGTCGACGACGTTACGTCGAGCTTGAACAAGTCGCTCGCCTATGCAAGGAAAACTTCAAGCTCTCCCTCCGGCTCCACAAAACACAACTCCAGCTCTCCGATGCAGCAAAGGAATTACAGACAATACAGCAAGGACAAAGCAAGGTCAGTAAGTGCGCCAAATTTGCTTACAATCCCAGCAATCGAGCCTCCGTGTGTTTACCTCCTGCTACCCCTCGCAACTGTGCTATCAAGACTGCCATAACATGTACTGACAGTTCTGCAGGGCCACACCCTCCTAACACGGCAGCGTTTGACACCCGGCCGGACACAAGTGCGCAATCGCGACGAGCGTCACGTGTTCCCGAACTGACGGCTCCTACCCCGCCCCGCACGGACAGCACCTCAAACTATGCAACTTAAGCTTCTGCCCGCCGCCTTGAGATCACCACTGACAACACAAACAGTGCACTCGCGCCAAGCGTTTCGCCTGCGACCGTGCTGCCACAAGCCGCACCCTCAGACAATGGACTCACTAACGGCTCACGAGCTCTACCAAGCTCATCCGACCACTGTGCCACTGCTTCGGGCTGGCGGCCGCCTTGTCGCGTTGACTCCTGGGACACTTTGCTGCTTCGGCTCCTGTCGGATCCGCCAAGTGGCCCCAAACACCACGACCACGCCTCGCCTGCACCGCCCGCCACACATTGTAAACAAACCGCCTCCCGTGCCGCCAGCAACATTTCCGTCGTCACCAATGGCACAGTTCACAAGCTTCGCCTCACGTCAGGTCCCCCAATCTCCAGTAAACCACGTCGACTTTTTCCCGAGCACCTCTCCAATCTTAAAAATCAGATTTCTGAACTTCTAAGCTCGGGCGTCATTGAACCATCTGCCAATAGCTGGTCTATGCCCATACATATGACACCCAAGAAAGACGGGTCCTGGCGCATGTGCGTAGACTTCTGTCGACTAAACGCACGAACAATTATGGACACCCCAACATTGCCGACATTACCAGTTCCCTTGCAGGTGCGGCCACATTCTCTGTCATTGATTGAAAACGGGCGTACCACCAGATCCCCATGGCACCTGAAGACATCGAGAAGACAGCAATCACCACCCCGATCGGGTTATTTCAGTTTTGATTTATGCTCTTCAGTCTGAAAAACGCAACCCAGACCTGGCAACGCTTCATCAACGAAGTGCTATTCGACCTAAAATTCTGTTTTGCATATCTTGATGACATTCTTGTGTTCATCTCCTCCATCGAGGACAACATTCGACATGTGCAAACTGTTATGAACACTCTCTCAGCAGTAGGCATCGATACCAACCAGGACAAACTGCAGCTACATCAACCTACTGTCACTTTTCTTGGTTTTCAGGTCTCTGCCGATGGCATTTCACCGCCCCGTGAGAATGTACAAACAATACTAAACCTACCCAGACCTTCGTCATTCAAAGAGCTCTGGCACTTTCTGGGATGGTTAATTATTATCGCCAACACCTACCTCGGGCTGCGGAGATTCAGGCTCCATTGGCAGGAACCAACACTTCTGGATCTCAGCCCGTTCCATGAACCTCTGCTATGACTGACTCTTTCACTGCCCTCAAAAATCCTCTTGCCTAGGCCTGCACCATCACGCATCCTCATCCCAATGCGCAGCTTTTCTTCACCACAGACGTGAGCGATACTGCCAACGGCGCTGTCCTTAGCCAGACAATTAACGGCCAAACTTCGCCTCTGCAGTTCTTCTCGCGCAAAGCTCACCAATGCACAACGGAAATATTCCGTGTTTGACAGGGAGTTGCTCGTGGTCTACGAAGCGATTAAGCGTTTTAAGACTGATGTTGAGGGACGTCCTTTCTATTTTTTAACAGACCACAAACCCCTGGCTGCAGCCATTACAAACCCACCAGCTGACCCGCCTCCTCGCTGCTTCAGATACATAGACTTCATATATCAGTTCACGACCGATGTCGGACACATAAAGGGTGCTGACAATATAGTTGCTGATTTCCTTTCACGAGTCGACGCAGTCCATTCACTGTTAGACCAATCTGAACTGCCTAACCTCCAACCTGCCGACGAGGAAACACAAAACCTGATTTCAGACTCTACTTCTTCACTACACTTCGTCCGTACCACCTTCCTTGGCATTTCTGGTGAGATCTGGTGTGATGACAGTACGGGCATGTTACGCCCCCTCATTCCAACCACGCTCTGTCGAGCTGTCTTTAACGCATTGCATAATTTAGCCCACCCCAGTGTTCGTGCATCAGCCCGCCTCATAGCGGAGTGCTTTGTGTGGAGAAATGTCAACAAGGACTGCCAGCAATGGGCACGCTCCTGTGTCACGTGCCAACGCTGGAAAGTACACAAGCACACTTCACCCACCCTCGCCGCCTTTTCAATCCCTCCTGAGCGTTTCCAGCATATTCATATTGACATTGTCGGCCCTCTCTCCCCCCTAACGACTTTCGTTATGTTCTATTGTCTATCGACTGATCAACTTGCTGGGTCGAGGCTGTCCCCCTCCCAATATTATGGCAGAAACTGTTGCTCGAGCTTTTGTCGAGTCATGGGTATCGCATTTCGGATGTCCAGCTATCATCACGACTGACCAGGGCAGACAATTTCAGTCAGTCCTGTTCAATGGGATTTGTAACATTTGCGGCATCCAGCGCATCCGTACCACAGCATATCACCCGCAAAATAACGGGCTAGTCAAGTGCAGGCACCACACTTTCAAGGCGGCTCTTCGTTGCCATGACTCTCTATGGACGGAGGTCCTTCCTCTTGTGCTACTCGGCATTCGTGCAATTTATAAGGAAGACCTCAAAGGCACAATAGCTGAGTTCGTATACGGTCAGAACACTATTCTCCCTGTCGAACTTGTGAGCCCTTCCGCTTCTCTCCCTCAGTCTGACTTACCTTACTTCGTGGGCTGCGTCAGACGCCACTTCATCAACCTCCATACCCCCCACCCGCCAGCCATTCCTGCCCTAAGATTCACGTCCCGAAATCTCTGGACAGTTGAGAGTACATCATGCTCTGAGATGACACTGTCCGTGCTCCCCTACAACCTCCATCTAATGGCCCGTACCGAGTTCTCCGGCGCTCAGCCAACACCTATGACATCCAGATGAAAAATTCAGCTGTTACTGTTACAGCCTCTCTCAACAGACTTAAGCCTGCTCATGTCGAGCCACCTCCTACCCCGCTTCAGGCCACGACCACGCCACTCACTGTCGTGGCTCACAGCACTCCGACCACTCCCTCCACATCGGACTTACACACTCCGTCGAGTGACTTCCACCTCCAATCGTCGAGCTCTCCTCTGACCTTGCCCTCCACTGAGGTCTCACGCACTCCGTCGAGCGACCACATGCTACCCACGTCGAGCTTACCTACGATCACGCCCTCGCCGCCGGGCCCTTTGCCGGTCCCTTCGACCTTTCCACCATTGCCTGCCTCGCCCTGTCGAGGTTTCTCACGCCCCCCACTCTTGAACGTGCCCTCGCTTGAGGTGTTTGTGCCTGTGCCCCCAGACATAATCCACGACATCTCAATAATACTGCACGATTATACACAGTTCGTTGTGTGTTTCTCTTCATCCAGTGCTCCTGACACTACCTCCGCCATTCCCTGTCACCCGGTGAAATGTGTTCTCCTCCCGCCCGACGTCAACCTCGACATGCTTCGTGTGTTCGTCACGCCCACCGGAGACATCGTTGTCATCGCTCCATTCCGCCTGCAAACCGCCGGCCTACCTGTCGCCGCATGACCAGCACGCCCAGTACGACGCCCGGCTCGCTTCAACGACTTCCAGGTTCGGTGGCTGAACCTTCCTTCGCATCTACCCACACAGCTCCCCAACAACGCTGTCGAGCTGACCGTGGTCCGGTGGTCCGGCTCCCGCGGACCACCCCTGCTGACGCCATAGTCACCCCCCCCCCCCCAGCCTCTCAAGAGTACTCCGTACTGCGGGCGGGTGGGGGACTATGTGGCGCCCATGAAATCAACACCAACATCGATATGCATTCATCTTTTGACTCTAAGCATTATTTTTGGCTGTTCCACCATGTTCAATTCAGTTCTTTGTGATCCTTGTTGTGTGTGTTAAGGTTAATAAACGAACCATTGCTAAATGGGTGTGATTACTGGTGCAACCAACCTGGTAATCCTCCTCAAACATTTCTTAAACTTTCTCTGAAGTGCTCTATAGGTATCGAGTTGAGCAACCTTAAACTCTTACTTAATGGTTTCTGAAATGTACACCCTGCTAGGTTTTGTAAGTTAATCAATTGCACATCATGGTCTGATAATCCATTTATCACAGGAAAAGCACGTGTCAGCCAAACATCCTCTTGCTGTACAAACAAATCATCTATTAGAGTGCTACTCTTGAGGTATATGCATAGGGAAATTGTTCACTGACTCTAAGTTATATACTTCTAGTTCACTTTTCTTATCAGTATTGCTTAGAAATTTTACATTGAAATCACCACAGATTAATAAATTATTCTTTTTGGGTGACAGATAGCATAACAGGGAGTCAAATGTTTTTATGATTAGCTCCCAGTCTCCTAATGGGGACCTGTATCAATACTACATTATCTAGCTGTGTGGTCTGATGGCACAAACTTCAAAGTGTTGATCGACCCAGAATTTGCTTCTTTCTCGCGTTTTATATTTATACCCTTGCTTTGTGTTAATGGCAACTCCTCCATTATCCATGCTAGATCTGCAAGTGTAAGATGCTATATTATACCCATTTATACTGACACTTTCCACACCCACAGCTACATGATGTTCAGACAGACAAAGTATATCAATCATATTATTATTTTTGAGATCATCTAAACACACTAACAGCTCATCTGCTTTATTTTTAATTCCCCCTGATATTTTGATGAAGTAAATTGATACTACCCTTAGCTTTATCCCTGTTTACTGTATATAAAGCTTCTTTTACTCTTTTTTTATTGTTGGCTGCATGGACTTTGGCTTTAAGCTAAAAAACCTGTCTGCCTGATCCATTAACCACAGGGACCATTCCTTGTGTGACTGTGGCCCCCCTTTATAGTATCTGGTAATATATTTCTTCAGCCACAAAGCTGATCTGATATTTAGTACGTTAATATTTTGTTCATTAGGGGATAGGGCAGAACTGTAGTGAACAATTTCCAGAAGTCAGTGGCAGCAAGGCAGCAGGTCAAATGCCTCAGCGATCAAAGGAGAGACGGATTTTGGTGCTTTTTTACATCTGTATAAAAGTCTCTAATTTTCCTAAAATCTCCAGGAAATCAATGTGTGATTTCTGTTTTAAAACCTGGAAAATCGTCAGAAGACCACAAAAACTATAGGCCAGTATCCTTGTTGTGCCATCTGCACAAAATCTTCAAGCGAACATTGCTGAATCTTTTAATTCATGTCGTAGACCCAGTTCAATTACCAGAACAAGCAGGTTTCAGGTCAGAAAAAAGCCTTACATCTTACATCCCCAATCCCATGCAATTTATTGAGGATGGCTTTGAAACTTGGAAAATTACAGGAGTAGCTTTTATCGATTTGATGGCTGCTTATGACACTGTCAGCCACCACAAACTGTTACGAAAGCTCTACGGGATAACAAAAGATTATGGTTTCACCAAACTTACTCGTAGTTTATCCCACAACAGAAGAGTTTATATGGACTTCCAAGGTCAGCATAGTCGATGGAGATGCCAAAGAAATGGACACAAGGAAGTATTCTTTCACCAATGTTACGTAACCAACGAGCAACCACTTTCAGTGAATCAAAAAGATTTCCTTTATGCTGACGATATAGCATTAGTGAGTTGAGGGAAATCTTTTGAATAATACAAAACCCACCTGACAGATGCAGCGAGAGAATAAAGTGTATAACTCTAGCAATAAACTTCGTCCAAAGCCAGCTAAAATTCAACATTGTGCATTTCATCTTCAGGCATGTAGCAAACTTAACATCACATGCCAATGGATACAATTAGTAAATATGCACCATTTAAAAATATCTGGGAGTCACTGTGCATTTAATTGCAAGAATCTGAGAATGAAGGTGGAAGCTAGAAATAACATCCTTTGCAAGATCACTGGTGATAGGTGGGCCTCTCGACCACAAACTGTGATAATGTCAGCACTAGAAACATGTCACAGTTCTGGAGAGTATGTATGCCAAATCTAGTGCAAATCAACACACATGAACACAGGTGACAATGCACTAAATAAAACTTGTAGTCTTATACAGGTTGTCTGAAACCTACGCCACTTGTAAGACTCTACCAGCTCATAGCCATAGTGCCACCAGATATTCATCATGAAGTAGCTGGCAATGTGGAGAGAACAAATCAGCCGTATTAGGAAAACCATCCATTACATGGGCACATTCCAGTAGCTTTAAGGTTGAGGTCCAGACCACATTTTCTCAGGATCACTTTAGTCTCACAAACAACAGCAACTACAGCAAGGAAACAACTACGGATTTCATGACTTGAGATAACTCCACTTCGCCTCTCTCTTTGTCAAACCTCACAACCAGGCATCAACAGAATTGGATCAAATGGAGATCACTCAACCACCTCCATTCTGGAGTTCAAAGATTCAGGAGTAACTGCAAGAAATGGCACTTCCCTGTGGACACTACTAACTGTGGCCACCTACTGGATTGTCAAGTATGTCCTGCATTGAATGGTAACATACTTGTCTTGATCAACAACAATTTTTTAATTTTTTTCATCTCACTGCAATTTCAGGATAACTGCATCATCAGATCTGTGGTATGAAACAAACAACATAAGACAAGTTATTTAAAGATGCAAATTACAAGAACACAGTGATGCTGACAAATGTACCTGTCAAAATCAATGCAACTGATACTGAATTACAATGCAAGCGTAATTCCTGTAGTAAGTGACCTCAATACCTTTCTTCCACATTTTTATGGTTTAAAATTATTGAGCTTTTGCAATTTTGATGTGCCACGGAACATTGCTTTTAATATCTGAAATTTATGTACTTAGTATTTTGGACTTTGTCATTTCCTGTGTTAAAAATCTATCAGCTTGGAATGTAACAGTTGCAGCTTTGTTACAATGTGATTTTTCTATTAACAAAATTTTATATATTTTCCAGTTAAATAACTAATGTATAACAATAAGCATTGGCATACACCAGTTTGCCAGTTGTTGTAGGTGTACTGTGACTAGCAACACTTACCAGAAAATTGTTTACTTTGCGCCATGTTAAACTGCTCATATCTGTTTTGGCACTGATGGTGCTAAGGAATGGAGTAGCAGACAATAGCGTACTCTGTATTGATTTTGACAGATATGCTTGCCAGCTTCAGTGGGTTGTTGACTCTCTTTTAATATTTTGTCTTATATTGTACGTTTCATAACACAGCTTTGATGAAGGGGTTATTCTGAAACGTGTAATGAGATGAAAAAATATACTGGCGACCAAGAGAAGTGTGCTACCATTCAGTGCTTAAGATAGTTACAGATCTCTGGGGGTACTTCTTGTCTAAAGTAATGTGTCCTGTATCCTGCACAAAAGATCTTGCAACTCTGAACATGATTGAATTTACAAGTTTTTGTTCAACAGCAGTGTACCTTGACTATTCTTTCTTTCATTTGCTTTTAATGGTAAAAACTATGTATTGCATTTGTTTCTGACTCAGATTAAAAAGGAAAAGATGGTTGTCTGTGGAATCCATAATGATTTCAACAGAGGGAGTTTCAGTCCCAAGAAAGGTGACAATAAGTGAGCATAAAATGTGTTACACAATTCAACATCCGACTGACATATGAGATATAGGCTATAGGTCCTCATTGTTTACAGCTATCTGACAACCCTTCTTCAAACTTGGAATGACCAGTGCATTCTTCCAGTCACTTTGAATGCTTCCATCCTCCAGCAATCTACAATAGACTGTTGCTAGAAGAAGGTAAGTTCCTTTGCAAACTCTATGTAGAATGATATAGTATCAGATCCTATAACCTTTCTGCTCTACAGCAGTTGTAGTTAGTATTCCATCCAGCAGTCACAGCAATATGAATCAGGTGTTTGTGCGGCTATTGAAAGGAGGAAGTGTAATACAGTCTCCTCAGTGAAGACATTTTGGAAGACGGAGTCAGTATTTCAGTCTTCTCTGTGTCATACTCCATCTCTGTGCCAGTATGATAACTAGATGATTCATTTACTGACTTGATGCAGATTAAGACTTTGTATAACATTTTGTCATATCAACAGACAGACCTTTACGTTTGAAATAGTTGAGCGATTCACACGTGGTTCTCATTTTGGTCATTTTGGCTTTGTTCAGTTTTTGTTGCCAACAAGGTTTTGGGTATGTTTAAATATGTGGTGAGTTCTTTCTATCTCATCCCTCAGAATTTATATCAACATGCATCTGTCTAAGAGATATTGTACAGTACTCTTCAATGTGATATGAAACAAACAGGTAACATACCAAAAACCTTACACTGAAGAAAGACTGAGAAGAAAAATGGTTTATACGTAGTTACTTTAACCTAAATGATTACATTTGATTTGGAAGATGATGACGTTATGGCAGTGAACATTTACACTGCCGTTATCATTTTGTGACATTAGATGTGTAGCTATATGCTTTAGAAGAAAACGACAGAAGTAAACAACCATTTGTTATTCTGCATTTATACTTGTACAAAGCAGCACAAAACTGACACAAAATTTTAGAGCACTAGGCTTCTCTCATAATAATACATGTGTCAGATTCTTTTATCCTTGGTGTGATGCCTTGAGGCAGATGACCTCAGGACCAGTCAGGTACCCCATATGTGTACAATTCATCAAACCACTGCAACACAGTTCGAGAGAAATTACATGTGTTATTACTTTGCCAAATATATAAGTCTTCAACACACAGCTGCAAGTGAACCAACATCTACATAAATTAACCTAATCAAAGATGGCAGACATACCAGGCTCCTGTGGAGCCATTCCTCATACGAGGATGTCATCATGACCATAAATTGTACCACATTCTCAAAGAGGATCAATCATGTGCTTTGTGGCACACTTGTGCCCTGACATTAATCAGATTCGCTATTGTCCTGACAGTCATTTTCCAAATTTCTTGCATAGAGTGGAAGTGTTTTTGAAACCCTTGGCAACCTCTGTGCCCTGTGATGTGTAGGTACAGAAGTAATTGTAAGGAATGTGTGCAATGTGATGAGAAGAGCTGCAGTTGCTAATATCCTGTTGTTGGCCACCGAAATAGTCAGTGCTCTGCTCAACTTTGACCACTATTATGATCAGAGCTAAATGATAGTAATCCCAATCTTTCACACATTAATGATATAATTAAATCAAGGGAAAAATTCAGGAAAGTCACTTCTTTTTTGAAACTGAGTTATTACAACAGCTTGATTCAGACTGTTCGCCTGCCGCTGTTGAAAGGCTAATACTGGGGAAAAACCAAGCGAGCCCAGAGATATTAGCATTCAAAGTTCTGCTGTAAGGGGAAAGAAGCAGGTAAGTCAATTTTTCAGGGGAAAGAAGCAAGCAAGTCAGTGGTGACTCATCTGTCCACGAGATGGTAGAGCAAACAAATTCTTATGCAGCCTCTCACCTCCAGTAAATTGGAGGCAAGGAAAAACAAAAAGGAGGCGGCTATCTGCATAACTTTGCAAAAAATATATCCCTGCCAAACATAGCAATCAATGATGTTTACTTTAAGTGGCAACTTTTGACAAATACATTCAATACCCATGTTATAGCAACATTATATGTTCATCCTGAATGCACTGCAAAAAAGGGTGCAAATGAAATGATGTCATTCAATTTTTGCTTCATCACTCATTCCTTGAATGGGGGCATTGAAGAGCTCTATACAGGGTGTCCCAGGGGGAATGGTCAATTTTCCTGGACATCACAGGAATGATAATTTGAAGCAAAAAATCTGAGTAAATATGAGATCTAAAATGCATACCTTAAGAGCTATGAGCTCTTCTTCATCTAGAAGACTGTGAAACAAGTCTTTTGTAGTGTAAGCTCTTAACTGTCTATATTTTGGGAGAAAATAATATGGACTAAAACAAGAAAACATGATCTGATGAACATTGGCTCTAAACTCTATTCTTTAAGGGCTAGGAGCGATTGTTCAGCAGCAAAGACGAACAAGTGCTCATAAGTTATGCATCTTAGAGCCTATGTTTACTGGACTTCTTTGCTTGAAATGATTGTTCCTGTCATATCCCTGAATATGGACTGTTCCTCCTGAGACATCCGGTATATTTTGTGATTCTGTTGGTGGTCAAAATAAAACTTCACTGTCTTCCTCTTCACTCATTATGTAACTCCCAATCAAAGTAGTGGCCTGAAGAATATCTAGATTACATTCCCCGTGCTTGGCTATGGACACACCCCAAAATTTTAAGGAACTGTTACAAGCATCCAGATGTAATGCATTTTCTTTGACTGTGGTCAGTGTTAATGAAGAACTGGAAAATGCTGTTTCACTAAAGTAGCAGTAGGCCGCAAAATGCTCTTTCAAGTTTCAGCATATTAAAATAATATCATCTGAATCCATCCATTTCCACATGCTGAAATATAAATGATTCATCACAGAGGAATGCAAAATGGTACCATAAGGATACCATGGCAATATCAACCAATGGATGGGCTCTCTGAACTGCATAAATTTGCTTATAGTGGTATACTTAACTTCAGAGATCCTTACTTGTCTGGTAAACAATAGCTTTGCAGTTATTTTATGTTTGCTGTAATTTATCTCAAACAATTACAATCTTTATTCTGGGTCTCCTTCCAATTCTCCCAGTAAAATACAAAGATCCGCAAAGCCTGCTTAAATTTTACCATCCTGGTGCTGTGAAGTTCTTGAGTCAGCTGCCTCACAGCTACATATACGTGATGCGAGTACTGTCACTGTATTATCACAACCAGAAATTTTTCGCTTGACTTGCTTATTTCTTTCCTTGTACAGACTGCCAATTGACTGAATTTTGAGAAAATACTTCTTTCTAGGAACACTCCAGATGCCAATAATACTATTTCCACCTTTAATTTATGAAATAAAACATATTGTATGTTTTTATACATTCACTAAACAAAATTCAAGTCTGAAAATCATTATTTTTCTAGTTGCATAAAAATTGACTTAACTTGTTCTCTCCCCTGGCCCTTCAATTGACAACAACAGTTGATTCTGACAGCATTGGTTTCACTTAAATTAAGATATTTATGCCTGACCTAAGAAAAATACATCTGTACAACCAAACATTACACAAGTGGTGGGGGAAACTTACTTGGTCTTATACATTGATGGTGCTAATAATGGAAATTTCTTTTCATGTTGGTACATGTTGCACAATAAAAGCAATCAGATATCAGACTGAGCTAAAGAATAATTTTGTTTGTATGGATTTTTAAATTAGTTGTACTGTGTGTTCCACTAAATGGAAAAATTGGAATACCGTGCTTTTACAAAATTCATCAAAGGACAGTGAAGATTTATAATAAGCCTGTCCCTTCATTTTCAACAGTTAAGAAATGTGCCTAAGTCAAATGGGACTGTACTCCACTTTAAGGTGATCCACTCAAAGGACACCCAACACTGGAACCACAGATGAAAACAACGGGAAAGACGGTTGCTGTATATATCACATGACAAAACAAATTTATCTGATGTTTGGACCATTGAAAAAAATGCAACTGATTTCCTATGCTCAACTGTTACTGTGGCTGAGATATGGGACCAACAACAAAAACAAACAGCCCACTGTACTTGTTGGAAATGCTATGACTAACATTCTCTGAGGTGAAAAAGAGATTATTTTTACTTTTTTTCAAAATAATTGTGTTGGAAAGATTAAACGATGACCAGTAGATACTATGCACATCTTCTCAGCTGGGTGGACAAACTTATAAGGGAGACAAAGCCTGGACTCCGAAAGAACTGTCTTCATTAGGATGATGCATCTACCACCTACTGGGACAATTGAAAAGTTCTAAGTATAAAATTCTGAAATAACCAGCCTGTTATTTATGATCAACGCACACTGACCTCCGCCTATTCTCACATCTAAGGAAATTTGGGACTGGAAAGTGTCGAGCTCCACAAAGAGGTTACAGCCATAGTTGTGTATTTTGCAGATCAGCCTGAATCACACTATGGAGTGCGCAACTGTCACTCAAACAGTCTGCACAAAGTCTATAAAGACTTACAACCACATGTCACACTTGCCAGTTCAAAAATCTCAATAGAGGGAAACATTCCACGTGGGAAAAATATATCTATAAACACAGATGATGTGACTTACCGAACGAAAGTGCTGGCAGGTCGATAGACACACAAACAAACACAAACATACACAAGAAATTCCAGCTTTCGCAACAAACTGTTGCCTCATCAGGAAAGAGGGAAGGAGAGGGAAAGACGAAAGGATGTGGGTTTTAGGGGAGAGGGTAAGGAGTCATTCCAATCCCGGGAGCGGAAAGACTTACCTTAGGGGGAAAAAAGGAAAGGTATACACTCGCACACACACACATATCCATCCGCACATACACAGACACAAGCAGACAGTTTGTTCGCAACAGTTTGTTGTGAAAGCTTGAATTTCGTGTGTATGTTTGTGTGTCTATCGACCTGCCAGCACTTTCGTCCAGTAAGTCACATCATCTGTGTTTTTATATATATATATATATATGTAATGGAAGGAAACATTCCATGTGGGAAAAATTGAAATATGTCTGCTTGTGTCTGTATGTGTGGATGGATATGTGCGTGTGTGCGAGTGTATACCTGTCCTTTTTTCCCCCTAAGGTAAGTCTTTCCGCTCCCGGGATTGGAATGACTCCTTACCCTCTCCCTTAAAACCCACTTCCTTTCGTCTTCCCCTCTCCTTCCCTCTTTCCTGATGAGGCAACAGTTTGTTGCGAAAGCTTGAATTTTGTGTGTATGTTTGTGTTTGTTGTGTGTCTATCGACCTGCCAGCGCTTTTGTTCGGTAAGTCACCAAAATATATATATATATATATATATATACACACAAAATTCAACCTTTCGCAACAAACGGTTGCTTCATCGGGAAAGAGGGAAGGAGAGGGAAAGACAAATGGATGTGGGTTTTAAGGGAGAAGGTAAGGAGTCATTCCAATCCCACGAGCGGAAAGACTTACCTTAGGGGGGAAAAAAGGACAGGTATACACTCGCACACACACACACACACACACATATCCATCCGCACATACACAGACACAAGCAGACATTTGTAAAGGCAAAGAGTTTGGGCAGAAATGTCAGTCGAGGCAGAAGTACAGAGGCAAAGATGATGTTGAAAGACAGGTGAGGTATGAGCGGTGGCAAATTGAAATTAGCGGAGATTGAGGCCTGACGGATAACGGGAAGAGAGGATATACTGAAGGGCAAGTTCCCATCTCCGGAGTTCTGACAGGTTGGTGTTAGTGGGAAGTATCCAGATAACCCGGACGGTGTAACACTGTGCCCAGATGTGCTGGCCGTCCACCAAGGCATGTTTAGCCACAGGGTGATCCTCATTACCAACAAACACTGTCTGCCTGTGTCCATTCATGCGAATGGACAGTTTGTTACTGGTCATTCCCACATAGAAAGCTTCACAGTGTAGGCAGGTCAGTTGGTAAATCACGTGGGTGCTTTCACACGTGGCTCTGCCTTTGATCATGTACACCTTCCGGGTTACAGGACTGGCGTAGGTGGTGGTGGGAGGGTGCATGGGACAGGTTTTACACCGGGGGCGGTTACAAGGGTAGGAGCCAGAGGGTAGGGAAGGTGATTTGGGGGTTTCATAGGGATGAACTAAGAGGTTACGAAGGTTAGGTGGATGGCGGAAAGACACTCTCGGTGGAGTGGGGAGGATTTCATGAAGGATGGATCTCATTTCAGGGCAGGATTTGAGGAAGTCGTATCCCTGCTGGAGAGCCACATTCAGAGTCTGATCCAGTCCCGGAAAGTATCCTGTCACAAGTGAGGCACTTTTGGGGTTCTTCTGTGGGCGGTTCTGGGTTTGAGGAGATGAGGAAGTGGCTCTGGTTATTTGCTTCTGTACCAGGTCGAGAGGGTAGTTGCGGGATGCGAAAGCTGTTTTCAGGTTGTTGGTGTAATGGTTCAGGGATTTCGGACTGGAGCAGATTCGTTTGCCACGAAGACCTAGGCTGTAGGGAAGGGACCGTTTGATGTGGAATGGGTGGCAGCTGTCATAATGGAGGTACTGTTGCTTGTTGGTGGGTTTGATGTGGACGGACGTGTGAAGCTGGCCATTGGACAGGTGGAGGTCAACGTCAAGGAAAGTGGCATGGGATTTGGAGTAGGACCAGGTGAATCTGATGGAACCAAAGGAGTTGAGGTTGGAGAGGAAATTCTGGAGTTCTTCTTCACTGTGAGTCCAGATCATGAAGATGTCATCAATAAATCTGTACCAAACTTTGGGTTGGCAGGCCTGGGTAACCAAGAAGGCTTCCTCTAAGTGACCCATGAATAGGTTGGCCTACGAGGGGGCCATCCTGGTACCCATGGCTGTTCCCTTTAATAGTTGGTATGTCTGGCCTTCGAAAGTGAAGAAGTTGTGGGTCAGGATGAAGCTGGACGATCACCTGCCACCGTACCTAAAACCTCTTTCATCATTACCTTAGCCAGCTTCATCCTGACCCACAACTTCTTCACTTTCGAAGCCCAGACATACCAACAATTAAACGGAACAGCCATGGGTACCAGGATGGCCCCCTCGTACGCCAACCTATTCATGGGTTGCTTAGAGGAAGCCTTCTTGGTTACCCAGGCCTGCCAACCCAAAGTTTGGTACAGATTTATTGATGACATCTTCATGATCTGGACTCACAGTGAAGAAGAACTCCAGAATTTCCTCTCCAACCTCAACTCCTTTGGTTCCATCAGATTCACCTGGTCCTACTCCAAATCCCATGCCACTTTCCTTGATGTTGACCTCCACCTGTCCAATGGCCAGCTTCACACGTCCGTCCACATCAAACCCACCAACAAGCAACAGTACCTCCATTGTGACAGCTGCCACCCATTCCACATCAAACGGTCCCTTCCCTACAGCCTAGGTCTTCGTGGCAAACGAATCTGCTCCAGTCCGGAATCCCTGAACCATTACACCAACAACCTGAAAACAGCTTTCGCATCCCGCAACTACCCTCCCGACCTCGCGCACACACACAGGATATGTGTGTGTGTGTGCGAGTGTATACCCCTTCTTTTCCCCTAAGGTAAGTCTTTCCGCTTCCGGGATTGGAATGACTCCTTACCCTCTCCCACGTGGAATGTTTCCCTCTATTATATTCCTATTACATTTATATGTTGCCAAGATCCTCTCCTTGTAGGAATTTACTAATGAGTAGTCTTTCTGAAGTACAATGTATGTAATCTGGTGCTATCTAAAGTCATGGCTAGCAATGACTCTTGTTTGATCAATTTCATGTATGACAAGAGCCTCTTAGCTTTAGCTGATTATTGTGGCATCGTGTGATGTAATAAGTGAGTATGTTTGCTTCACAAATATTTTCCTATTAATATTTTATTATGTTTATAAAAAATTTCTGTAACTGGTGTATACATTTATAGGGCCAATACTTCTGAAGAAGATATTTTTAAAAATATTAAAACCATGGTCAAGGAATAAAAACCTTTATTTGCAACTGGTTGACTGATTTTTCAATGCATTCAGAATTACACAGTTGCTGTTTCGCAACCATGTTTAAGATTTTGAAGCTCAAGCAGTACTCGGGAATGGGTCGCTCCTGTGTTGTATAAGCAGTCTCCTTTACAGATGATTGACAGTTTCCTAAAGTCGCCCCAATGAATTGAAGTTGACCATTCACCTCCCTACTACCATCCTTAGGTGCTTGCTACATTTCATATCATTTTGCAACATTACAACTGGATTTTTAATTGAAGTGATTGTGTCAAACAGTACACTACTAACACTTATTTGAACATTGAGGGTTTGTTTTTCCTACTCTTCTGCATTACCTTACATTTTTCTTATACACTGAAGTGCCAAAGGAACTGGTGCAGGCATGCATATTCAAATACAGAGATATGTGAACAGGCACAATACGGCACTGTGGTCGTGCAAAGCCTGTATTAGACTAGTGTCTGGTACAGTTGTTAGATTGGTTGCAGATGCTACTGTAGCAGGTTATCAAGACTTAAGCGAGTTGGAATGTGGCGTTATAATCGGTGCACGAGCAATCGAACACAGCATCTTCGAGGTAGAGATGATGTGGGGATCTTCTTGTACAACCATGTCACGAATGTACTGTGAATACCAGGAATCCTATAAAACATCAAATCTCTGACAACACTGTGGCTGGAAAAAACCCTGCAAGAACGGGACCAACGATGACCAAAGAGAATCCTTCAGTGTGACAGAAATGCAACCCTTCTGCAGATTTCAATGCTGGACCATCAAAAAGTCTCAACATCTTTGTTTTCAGATATATAAATGTAATGGACATCACAAGATAAAATATTTGCCTAAGATACATGTACCTTATGCCAGAGATTAAGGCCAGCTGCTACAAATATACGGACTCAGGCGAACAGGAAAAATTGGGCTACAGAGGGTGCTAAATACATGCGCATAAGGACTGCGCTTTGGTTGTGTTGAACACCAGCATGTTATAATGAAGTAAGTACGAAAATTCCTCTACAGGGCTATCAAAAATATAAATATTTAAAGGTTTACATTACATATAAAATTACAAATACATTTGCTGACAGTGTAGTATTGTACATAACTTCATTATGCAAAAGGTAGAGTTCTGTTTACGAGAGATAACTGTTACAAATGTAATGGGGAAAGAAGAGAAAGTATAAGTTAAAATAATATTACTAATAGGAAAAAACTTCTGCTTAGCACTATAGAAGCTTAAGCGATAAGAAAAATGGGAAAGCAGTGAGCCCTACACAGTGTGTCCCATTTATCTTGACCACCCTCTAAATAACTGATACTCCAGAAGCAAATTACAAAATGTTTCAATTCAAGGAAGTGTTCTTTAGCCGCCAGTGGGAATCAATCAGCACGATTGGCATCGTTGTAGTTTCGTTTTTTACAAGGATATGAACAGCGGTATGACTTTTTTAATGGCACCTTGTATTTTTTATTCGGTAATTCATTTCCTCTCCTAAAGACCTACTCAAAAAGGTATCACCGTGTACCATTCACTGAAACACAACATTATTAATTACATAACACAAAACTGATGTTGACACTCCCAGTGCTTAGTGCAGGTACTCGGAGTAATGCGTCCATGTGCTGATGTTGACAGAGAACAAATGTAAACATAAGGAAAATGCACACCCTCCACCATCGTCAGTTGAAGAGATGTGCGAGTAGAATGTACACCAATGAAGAGAAGGTAGAAATGCTATTCATCTATGGGGAATGTAAGCTAGCAGAACAGTAAATGCAATACTGTTTTCTTATGTATGGGTACATTTAGTACAGTAGTTTAGTCCTTTTAGATACTGTTGTGTAGAGTAGGTAAACAGTAAAGGCTGTCCTTCCCACAAACTGCATCGACATAACATTTCTTTTATTGTTGTTGTTGTTGAAGGTAGGCGAAATGCTACGCAGGCAATGGAACTGTACAGAGAGCAATATCCTGACAAGAATCCACCTTCCCAACGGATGTTTTCTCATCTTGTTGCGATACTTCAGGAAACAGGAAGTTTCAATCCACGACAACGCAATTGTCATAGCACTCACACAAATGAAGCTGGTGAAGTTACTGTTCTCGCTTCTGTTGCTACGAGTCCACGTGTGAGCACACAACAGCTTGAACATGAGACTGGCCTTCCTAAAACCAGTGCACATTGTATTCTTACATGTCACTGGTTCCATCCTTACCATGTACACCTACATCGAGAATTGCATGGGAATGATTTCCAGAATCGTGTACAGTTCTGTCAGTGGGCACAGCAGCAAATCCTCGCCAACCTGAACTACTTCTTCAATGTTCTATTTACCGATGCATGTTCCTTCTCAAACAAAGGACAGGTAAATACAAGGAACATGCATTATTGGTCCAGCGACAACCCATGATGGCTTAGGCAGGTGGAACATTAGCATCAATGGAGGGTTAATGCCTGGTGTGGGATGTTTGGTGCTACAATTATTGGCCCTTATTTCATCAATGGTTGTCACGGCACAGCGTATGCCAACTTCCTCAGATGAATTCCTCCTCCTCTTCTGGATGAAGTGCCGCTAAGAACCAGAATGTTTATGTGGTATCAATGCGATGTATGTCCAGCACATAATGCCTTGCATGCACATCATGTTCTGAATTGAAGGTATCCTGCCAGATGGATTGGTCGAGGAGAAACAGTTACTTGGTCTGCTAGGTCTCCTGATTTAAATCCTCTGGACTTTTTTTCTTTGCGGATGCATTAAATACATTGTCTATTGCAATATTCCAACAACTCCAGAGGACACACAGGAACATCTCGTGCTTGCTTGTAATTCTCTTCAGCAGGCAACTCTGGAAGCAGTAAATAATTCTTTCAATCAATGAGTGTGCCAGTGTATCTGTGTCCAGGGTCACCACTTTGAGCACCTTTGAATGTTGCACTCCTGGGCAATAGTACAGGAGAGTCAAATCCAATTTTGATTTTACTTGGTTTTCATTTGTTTTCTGATAACTCCAGCAAGTGGACGAGTTTGTGATCCCAGGCTCAAACTCAATGTTATGTAATTAATAATGTTGTGCTTCTGTGAATTGTACACTGTGCTGCATTTTTGAATAGGTCTTTAGGAGAGGAAATGAATTACTGAATAAAAAATATAGGGTGCCATTTAAAAAAGTCATACCACTATTCATATCTTTGTAAAAACCAAAGCTACAATGAAGGCAACCATGCTGACTGATGTCCCCCCAGATGGCTAAAGAACATTTGCTTGAAACATTTTGTAATTTGCATCTGGACAAACAGTTATTTAGGGTGGTCAAGATAAATGGGAGACCCTGTATACATGTGCATAAGCACTGCGACTTGCTGGTGTCAAGTATTTTTTTGAGAATTGTGACATCATGTGATGTAACAACTGTGTACGTTTACTTCACAAATATTTTTCTATTAATATTTTATTATGTTTGTAAAAAAATTATTTTGTAACTGGTCTATACATTTTTAGGTGATTTTTCAATCAATACTGCTTGAGTGTTTGGGAGCCCCATCAGGTTGAACTGAAGGAAGATATCGAAGAAATTCAGGTGGTGTACTGCTTGAGCTATTAGCAGTAGGTTCAAACAAAAATCAAGTACTACAGAGATGCTTCATGAGCTCAAACTGGAAATCCTTGGAGGAAAGATAATGGTCTGTTTGCTGAACACTATTGAGAAAATTTAGTGAACCAGTATTCGAACCTGAATGCAAAACATTTCTACTGCCACCAAAATACATTTTGCATATGGTCTATGAACATATCATAAGAGAAATCAGGGCTTGTATGGTGGCATACAGACAGTCGTTCTTCCCTTGCTCTATTTACAAGTGAAACAGGAAAGGAAATGGACTAGTAGTGGTACAAGATACATTTCACCATGCACCATACAGTGGCTTGCAGAGTCCATATGTAGGTGTAAGATCATGCACATGAGCACTTATCCAAATCCCCTCCCATTGTGTTTCTCCCTCTCAACACCCCTTCTACCTTCTCACTGCTGCTAGTCCTCTAGTCAGGATGCAGCACTGGGAAATACAATACCTGTGTGAAAGTGTGTGTGTGTAGGGAGTGAGAGAGGGGGATGGAGGAGAAGGGAGAAAGTGTGAGAGAGAGAGCTAGTCTTTTTGCCAAAATCATAAAACTTTTTTGCTTCTTATATTTTACTATTCTTTCCCTCACACACAAGTTCTCCAAAGTGACTAGGTACTCAAATAAAAAAGCCATGAAAAAAATGATTTTTTTGAGAATTGTTGGATTTATTTAGAACATCTTTTCAAATTCCAGTAACAAAAAACACAGTCAGATAGAAATAAATAGTGCATTAACAACATAATCAATCAAGGAACTGTGCAAAATTTAAAAAGAAAAACTGAACTGTGAGAACTGGAACAAAAAGCTTAAATTTCTATTAAAAATCATACAAACAGTCTAAGTGATACTAAAAAGTTAAAAAAAGGTTGACAAACAGAAAGAAAATTGTAAACAAAATGATTTTCCAATTTAATAATCTAAAAGACACTGCATAATCACTTAACCATAAAGAATAAAATCTACAGAATAGTATACACAATCATGTATGTTCACTTTAAAATTAGTAGGTCATGCAACTAATGAATTTAATTATATTTAAAGACATAATAAACATTGAAAATAGATATAAATTACACTTAAAAAGAGAAGAGAAGAAGCAAACACAAATACTTATTACAATTTGTGTGTCCAAACAGAGAGCTTACAGAAATTTACAATTTAAAAAGTAACCTCACAAAATGACTAGAAGCATCACAAAAGGCTTCTATTTTAAAGCCAACTGAACACTGACAGTTTATGACTAGAAAAATATCAAATTAGGATCAAAGCTCCAGTTTTATAGTGCTCGCACAAATGCGACAACATATTGAAGAACAATGGTGTGTAAAAAAAATCAAGCATTTTAGTAAATGACAATTGCTAACAAAACAAAAAAGCTAACAAAAAACAGCAGTGAAGGAGTCAAATATGAAAACTATCATGAAACATTAACATCACTCATGTTAGTTTCTTCAACCGCAGCAATCTTTGGGCTATACAGTCTTTACATCAGATGTATGAAATTTTCTTGCAAATTCACCCTTACAATAAACTTTCAGTACTGATACTCACAAATGGTCAGTTTGTTTTGAAATAAAAGATCTGTAACAATGCAGAAGAGGCGTGGGTACTGGAAGTAATGAGGCAAGTATCACATCATTCTTTACAGTGAATAATCCTCCTCACTAAAGCCAAAGAACACTAATGATGAACAACAACATTATGATAGAAATGAATTTGGTTTCTGACATAATGACTTGTTCCTCTAAACTATTCTGTTAGGAATTTGAAACAAAGAAAATGTACAAAATCTGTTGTTATAATTTTTATGAAAAATCTCCAAGGAAATGGTTGTCAAAATGTGCATAACTGATTGCAGATGAGAACTGCTTATTTCTCCTACCCCGTACAAACTGTGAGATGGGCAAGAATGACATTCTTGCATTAAATCCAACAAAAAGGAGAACACACGAGAAATTCCCACATAAAGCTTTATAGAGAAGATTTACAAAAAATCTTCAGTACAGCTATGGGTGCACATATGGCGACCTCGTATGCAAACTTGTTTATGAAGGACCTGGAGGAGTTCTTCCTAACCATTAAAACTGCTACACACATCCATCTGTTGAAGACACATTGATGATACATTCATGAAAGGGACTCAAAATATGTCCTCATTCCTGTTCTACCTTAATGCTTTCTCATTATCTATATCAGCTGGTCCTCTTTGGCTCAGTTAGCTGCTATTATGTACATACACTTCGATCTGTGTCTGTCTTTGTAGCTGAGTGGTCAGTGCGGCTGACTGCCATGTGGTTGACCTATGTTCAATCCCTGGTACTGTTAGGATTTTTCCTTGGTGGGAAGACTGGTATGGGGTGCATGCAGCCTCATGAGGAGAAATGAGGAGCCACCAAACCACTTAGTAGCGATTCCAAAGTCAATAAAACCCACGACAACCAGGAGAGTGGTGTGCTGACTACACACCCCTCCATACCGCATCTAATGCCATTGTCAGAGGATGACATGGCGGTCAGTCAAACCCGACTGACCCATTAGGGCCAGAATGAAGAACTTTACCTTACGTTACTTCTATCCTTGGTTCTATAAAAATTTCTCTCCACATCAAATCTGCCAACAATCAACAATACTTCCACCATGTTATCTACCTTCCATTTGACAATGAATGGCCTCTCCCATTCACTCTTCACAGCCACAGTGACAACCTAGTTCCTTACTGAGAATGCAAAACACTGTCACCCCACCTGACCCAGTTGCAGAGCTCCTGTGTAATATCCTCTCAAACTTATAATATTTCAACCACACTTGCTACCCAAATGTTAACGAACATTAACTTGGTGTGGAACTGCATCTCCATGAGATCCATCTTAGCTCTCCCAAATGGTATCCCATCCTCCCCCCCCCCCCTCCCTCCACAAACACACACACACACACACACACACACACACACACACACACACACCACACACACACACACACACACACCACACACAATCTAAAAAACCTCTTAGTTTTTTCTCATGCTACTTTTGCATCCAACCTCTTACCACATGGATCACATACATGTGAAGGGTTCCAGTTGAAGACCCACACAATGCATCACACAACATTTGATACTCCCATTCTGCCACAAATATCTTCTATCACATCACAAGCCATGTCACTAGTGCAAGCAATCATACTATATATCAAGTCTGTTACAGCTAAGCTTTTAATGTGAGCTTGACCTGTAAATAGTTTGTTCATCCCTATGAGTGGCCATCAACACTTTAGTGGCTTCTTCACATACAGATACCTCCCCCCCCTCCCCCCCACACACACAACAAAATGGGCCTCTGATCCATGGAAATACTATGTATCTTTTTTTCCTTGATGTGCTTGTCTACCACTTAATGTCTCAAAGGTTGTCTTGGTTATTCTTTTGATTTTATTTGAAGAGAAGTATGGAGATATGGTACACTGATGTGGATATATCAAGAATTTTGTCTCTAGTTTTTAGTAAAAGCTACCTTTTGGCATATATCTAACAGAATGGATAAAACAATAAATCAGAGGTAGAGGAATTCAAGCTTATAAACAGTCTTACCAATAGTCATTTCCATACCATTTTTGTGAATGGATGAGTATGGTCTGAAAATGATAGTGAAACAAAATTTATCCTTCACCAAATATAAAATCCTGTAACAAATATTCTAACTTGATAATAAACCTTTATACACTATTTGATATCCAGAAATTATCATTACTCACAATTTTTATTGGAATCTTTCAGTTTCGGGTGAAGCAATGAAACTTTGATGCACTGATATAAATGAGATGAAACTGTGACAATCATTCTCAATAACAATCAAATTGTAAAACATACAGAAATATAGTTGGAAAAGAGAATTCTTCAGAAACCATGTCTGTACATAAAATGTTTTGTTTCCTGTCACTCTCTGTAAATTCAAAGCTACTAACATGATCTAACTAATGAGTTAACTCCTGCTCTTCTTCAAGTAAGCAATTTGCTCAAGTAGTCAGTATGATAAATTATTAGATCATGCCTTCATTTTCCTCAGACAGAAATATTCACTCTGCTACCAAAATACACAAAAAAGGTAAGTCCATATCACTACAAGCCTAAATTCTTTCTACTTGCTTCATTCTTACAGTACCTACTAGTTAACTCTGACAAGTGAACAGTGGGAACAAGAGTTTCTCAAACAGTAAATGAAACACTTTTATTTGAGAATACACACCATTTACTATCTGTAAGATAGTTTCATTTACAAGATCAGTGAAATGCCTTGCATTTATATCTGAATGTATCACATTACAGTTCCTAACTTTTTTGTCACTGTTATTATTTCTATACTTTCCAACTACCATGCAAAAGTATACTTATGTCACTACATATTACAGTTTATTTATCCATAACAGAGTACAGTATTGATTACAACAAAATAACAACACTCCTGCTTGTAACAATGCTTATGAATATATGCATACAATTCAGAATAAAAAAATTATTTAGCATTACATCATGCATGGAATTTATCACCACACTTCTGAAAAAAATATTTAGAGAGCTCACTTTTATGAAATTTTAAACTTTTTTTCAGAATTAAGATTTTTCCACAGAAATTAACACATGCCAGAAAATTTCACCAGGTATTTTTAACACAAAACATTTTTTAAATTCACAAACAAGTATTGAAGATGCTTGAAAATGATAGCTTCCATTTTAACAGACTTTAATATCAGTAACGCAAAAGAGAGTACAAAACAGAAGCTATACAGTAATTAGTTAACAAGTTTTGTGATAAAGGTACTGTAAGCAACAAAGAACATTTTAAGAGATGTCTGTTGCCAATTAGAAATGCATTAACAGTAGATCACTTACTTTCTTGCAGATGATACTTTAGCTTATTTACAATTATCTGAATCAAACAACTGAAAATCCAGGATGGAATAATGACAATATTATGAAAAGGATAGCTGCTATACACCATAGCAACAAGTTGGTGTGTGTGTGTGTGTGGTGAATAGCAACTATCCCTACCATAATGCAATTAACTGAATGATATTCAGAGTTCTACCACAAAAATACAACTGAATATCAGTGTTCATTTCATTGATGAAGTCAAAAATCATGTTTGAAATGGTACACACTTTTAATTTGTCCATCTCTCCAAATTTCAGGTAACGGAAAAATGACAAACACTAATGTCATCTATTAAGAGCATTCTGCTCATTAACCTTGAACTCACCCACAAGATGATGTTCATAATCATCATACAAATCCAATGAGACATTGATATAAAAAATCAAGACAATAACAATTTACCAAACTTATTTCGCATCATTTTCAGAGGAAAAAAAAGTTACTGTTTCTACACATAATACACACAAATGATGTTATTTGTTATAGCTGGTATTTAACTTGCCAGTAAATCTCATTAGAATAATATTAAATTAAGCTGTACTTACAAACAAACACATATTGACACAAAGTTATGAAGGACATACTGTATTAACACAACTCTAAAATGGATTTTTCTACTCAAACACATGGATACTTACAATTATGAATGTTCAACTGATCACACACACATTTTGACATTAAGTTAATTTTAGTAATGAAGCAGAGGCCACAAAACATATGTAGGATGTTTGGTCTAATAGAAACCATTATTTGTGAGTGGCATCAAAAGAAGAATACCTGTTCTACACGGAAAACTTAGAGGGAACCTAAGCAGGACAGGTCATGGTAACACGTTGTACAATATGCACAGCAGAAAAACAACAAAGGGTTTCCTACCATTCAAAAAATTACCAGAATGAAGGCAGTGGGAATAAAACAGAATTTCCCTACAGTAGGTGTCTAAATTCCCAAGAAATCTTTTCATCATATACAGGTCATCTGATTGTCTTACAATCAGGTAAATACAGTACTTATACAGTCAGTAATGAAATGAATCTTTGAACTGTGTTAACAGCTTTCACTGATTCAATTACAGAGGCACTCTAACAAGTACAATTACAAAGCATGGATTACTTCATACCAACTTAAATATGTCTGGATGATATAATGGCTGTGTAATCTTGTTTACTACTGAATTTTCTATGTCCAAACATCATATAGTTACAAACTCAAATAAAGTACTCTACATGCTTGACTACTGCAATCTTACTTTGCATTTTTAAATTTATTTTTCTCTTTAAGAGTTTGTTTAGAATAGCACATAACACATTTTATTTTGGGTTTAATGAATACTAAAATTGCAGAGATCATGATCAAATCCATACCACCAAAAGTCTGTGGTCTCACATTCATGTTAACTAAAATAGGCAGTTATGTCTCAATAGTATAAATGAGCCTTGCATGGTAAAAAATGTTCCACAAGAACCAGAAAAAACTGTAAACAGTCTGAAAGCAAGATGAAATTAGTAAAGATAAAAAGAATATGAAATTTAAATAGCAGTTTTGGTCACTATTTTCTACCAGCACTATATAAAACTTATTAATGAGCCAAGTATGACAACACACACACAAGAAAGGAGTGTAGTATTACCAGGTGACATACAGTCACCAAAAATAACTATATCCAGATATAAAGTTTCATAGCAAAATTAAATGTCCTTTTTACCACAGACAAGTTTCGTTCCACATCTTTTGATGCTAAAAATGATATCTAAAATTTATTTGCATATAATTTATATGATTGTACAGAGTGCTATGTTTTTTCGCTTCACAGTTTAAGATTGAATGAAAATAACAAACCTCTTTTGCAGGAGCAACAAACATAATTAATTTTCCATAACAAGAAGCAGATCAGAATTTAGAAAAACAGAAATGAGTGTAGTATGAAGGCTTTCACGACCGGATAACATATCTTCTGGTAAAGATCTGGTCTGGTAACCACGACCTCACATCCCGGAAGGTTTACCAGAAGAAATGAGTGTGTTGGAAATATTAACTGTCAATTTCAAATGTCCCCCCCCCCCCACCAAAAAAAAAATATCATTATAATTATGTCTGTAAGTTGAATGAAGACCACAAAGATAAAAAAAATTATTAACTCTATCACTCTCGAAGTCAAAAAGGATCAGGGTGACAAATAACATTTAGGAATAATGTTGCCCCAAACATTCCATAAAATGAGATTTATTCCCAGAGTCATGCTGCTTTCACCTGAATGCAGCACTAACAATACAAGTAATTCTCTAAGTCATGAAATCATATACTATGATGGGAATTAACGATAGAGGGAGACCAAGGTTGAACACAGTAAACAGGTTCAAATGAATGGAGGTACAAGGATGAAGAGACTTGCACAGGATAGAGTAGCTTACAAAGCTTTTTCAGAGTGAAGCCTGTAATTAAGGCACTTCAAATGAGCAGAAAGATCTACAACACAAATTTTGAGTAACTGTTATTTTTCCTACACACACCAATAATGTACTGGAATATTTTATAAGAAGCAAAGTAACATTTAAGGACCATCTAGGTGTTATAATAATACCAGCTTATCGTGATACTGCCAGCAGAAATTCTGAAATGCCTCTTCAGAAATTACCAACTCCGATTCTAAGTAAAATTGCAATAGAAAAGTTGGTGGGATTCGAGGAAATCATCAATTCATGTTAGGACAGTTACAATGCATTTTATTTTACTAATAGTGAAGTACATTCTTTTGGTAAAGTACTCAATGATAGACATTTCTGGATTTATCTTAAAACACTACAGCATGTTTGTGATTTCTTGTACTGAATATACTTACTGTAGTACTTGTTTATGAGTTGTTTTCAACCCATTTCTTTTTTCATTGTTAGACATTGTTGTTTTCCACCATCACTTCACTGATTGCTTGATTCTCTTCCAACTAACCTGTACCCCAGATGCGTGCTATGGGGTCAGTGCTTTGTTATACCAGCTATTCTCAGCTTTTTGGACCTCAGAGCCACTATGACTCATTCAAGTAGCTCCTCAGCTCATCTCCTGTGGTCGAGTGCCCCCTGTTCTTATCCTTTCACCGAGGAAAAAATCCTGGCATTACTAGGAACTGGAGCTGGGTTCTCTGTTTGACAGTCAGACATGCTGACTGCTCAGCTACAGAGGTGGATGTCAGATGATGTATACCTATCCAAAATAAGTTCTCTTGCACTTACTGTGGGAAAGGTGAATTACTGGGGAATATTTATGAGGCTCTCATTGGTAAGCCAGCACTATTTGTTAAGTTGTACCAAGAAAGTTTCCTAACAAATCAGAAGCAAAATTTTTGTTGCCAAGTGGCTGAACTAGAAGATATGATATGCCACAGGAACACAAAAGAGCATGACTACTTAAATATAAAAGAATGGAAGAAATTTACCATCACTCATTCTGAAAACTGAAGCATTTAGTTGTTACGATGGTCTCATTTGTGAAAGATTACACATACTTGACAAAAAAATTATACACAATGAAGGCACCAACTAATGAAATTTTGATGGGCTTCAGTATGACAACATCATTTAAAAATAATGGAGGTCATTGGCAAAAATATCACTTCAGATACATATGATTTGTTCAACTTCTATCTGCAATCAAGATACTTTTACAGAAAAGAAGATATTTCTGAACAATTTAACGCCGTTTCTATGAGCTCACGTTATTGTCAGAAAGCAACCAGCCAGCCATTACATACAACAAAAATAAACAACTCCTGAGAAGCCACTTTGTTAAAATAAACACACACATTTCTTTTCTGAAATGTTTGGTATCAGTGTCCTGTATGCACTACTGACAGCCCCATTTTAATAAATAAATATGGACAACCAATTAGAATGTAATAATTACTAAGCAACAATTACAATTTCTTCCAAAAAAGTGTACAGGCACTTCCCCTTATATAGCAATGTTACAATGTGTTCGGAGAATGTTCAGCCACTTGAAGGACACTTGATGAAGATACCCACAGCATGACTGAAATTATAACGTCACAAAAAATGAAGAAGAAATAGGAGGAGGAGGAGGAGGAGGAGGAGGAAAATGATGTGGCATTGCAACCTAGATGATTTAATTTGGATGCACATCATTCCATATCATTGTACCCATATCATTGTACCCATATCATTATACCCACTTACACTGTCAGATTATTCTAATCAACTAACTTGTCTCATTCTTTCACCCTTTGCTAATTCTCTATACTCTTTCTATCACTCTTCATTCCCTTATAGTCCTTAGTTCTGATGTTTACTATCCCCATTCCCCACAAGACATCTTTCAATCATGCATTCTAAGAGACTTTTTAATACTCCCTTATTTGCTAGTTCTTTCTATTCTATCAACATTCTGCTTTTGTTTCCAAGCTTTATTTGTGTCTCATTTTTCCCCTTGCTTAAAGAAACTGCAAATGCACACCTGTCAGTAGCTTCAATTGTACAGCTTTCTAACCATCTAGTTCTGTTCTTAGCTATTTCTATTATTGAGCAATAATTCCAATTTTCTAATAAAGATGTACAAGCAACATTACAGTGTGTTTAGAAATTGTTCAGCCACTTGAAGAACACTTAATAAAGAGCCCCACAGTGTACCTGAAATTGTAACTTCACAAAAAAGAAGAAAGAGGAAGAGGAAAACAATGTGGCATTACAACCTAGAAAATTTTAGTGGGATACACATTATTCCACAACATCATACCCATATCATTATACCCAGTTATACTGTTAGTTTGTTCTAATCAACTAATGTGTCTCATTCTTTCACCATTTACTAATTCCCCATACTCTTTCCACACTCTTCATTCTCTTACAGCCCCTAGTCCTGCTGTTTACTGTTCCCATTTTCCACAAGACATCTTTCTCTCATGCATTCTAAGAAACTTTTTCATACTGCCCTATTTACCAGTTTTTTTTTTCTATTTCTATTTCATCAATGTTCCACTTTTGTTTCCAAGCTTATTTGTGTCTCACTTTCCTTTGTTTAAAACTGCAAAAGCACACCTATTAGTAGCTTTAGTTGTACAGATTTCTGACTATCTTTTTCTCTTCTTAGCTATTTTGTTTTTATGTGTCTCCTTTACAACAATCAAAGGTTACATCAATCAGAGAGAATGTGGATCCAATGATGTAGGACAAGAGAAAGGAGAACAAAAAAATCATGCTGAGCAACTACAGAGAGCATGAAGAAGGCATGGAATACAAACATAAGAAAGAGTCACATAAGTGATCCACACAGCTCACAAATTTACTTTGCTGCTGCTGATACTGACTGAAGCAGCAAAGAGGAGGGCATATCAAAGACAAATGAGCAAATAGCATTAAAAACATTCAATTACTCATACAAGGTGCAACATAAATGAAGATATGTAAAATTTTAAGAACAATAATACTAATAATAAAACACGAAGTTAGTAAAAATATTTGAATCCCTCCCCTATACGAAATGACAGTTGTTACAGATACTGTACTGCAGGAGAGCAGCTGACTCAGAATAAATGGACAGACATCAAATCAGAATATGTATAATTAAATTCATTTACTCTTGATGAACAACCTCTATCACAATGCATGATTCAATAATGCAATTTCGGACAGTAAAATTTTCACACAACGTGCCAGGTAAAATCAATGAGCAAAGCATATAATCAAATTACTGATGAGATGTAACATAATTTTTATTAATTCTGAACATAAATCAGATCAATCAATGTAAGAGGAAAGATAGGAAACACAGCATTGATTAATATTAGATACATATAAGCAATGACTGAATGATAGTGACAAAATAAGATTTGGGACAATAAAATGAGAGAAAGGAAGTGAGCAGATCTCATTGATCACAAGAATAAAGTTAAATAATGACAAAAGAGAATGGGAGGAAGGATGTGGTGGGATCTGTATTGATGTAACCAAGTGGGTAAGCATTTAGTCATTCAGTAATTTTCATTTCTATGGACTTATATGTCTGCTCCTTCTTGTGAGCAGCACTGATACATACAATTTTCCTGGTGTTCAGAATGTGCGACGTTTCAGTTAAAAACTGTTACAATGAAACTTAACGTAACTTAAATGGTTTATTTATGTACATACATCATTCGTATTATTTTTTTCATACTTTGGATGCTAACAATATACAATTCCTAGAGCAGGAAGTCAAAGCAATAATAAATATACCTTTAATCAACTGCTACATTTCATAGTTGCAGTCGATATAAAATACAGTTTCTAAAAGGAAAATATTCACTGATCTCTTCTCTTTTAATCCGGTTTACCAATACCAAAAAGCAACAAATATGATTAATTGTTTGTAAGTTACAATCAAATTACTTCATGCAAAGAAAAAAATGGCAAGAAGAAACTGATGACTATCTGATCTGTATACCATATGCACGATACAAAATAAACCTATTTAATGCTAAATGCTGTACATATGCCTGTACCAAATTTTTTTTACATATTAAGGTTTTTTGACTTCTTCAGTTCAAATCTTTGCATTAAAGTATGGTTGAAGCAGCTGCCTTTACACTTTCATTACACTCTTTTAGATAAACTACTCCTCTACGACAAACTACCCCTCTAACCACTCAACAAAGAAGAAATAAATATTATATTCAAAGATGTTTCAGACTTGTTGTCAGTTGTCGTTAACCACTGTGCATGATATTTCCACTGGACATCTGCAAATTGAAATATCATGGACTGTAGTTAATGACAACTGGCAGCAAGCACAAAACTTTTCTGAATATTCAGTTTGGTGGGAAAAATGTTAAAATTCACAATGAAAGATTATGATTTAACACCCCATTGCACCTGATAAAGTTAGTGTTGATTAAAGCATTTGATACTGTTAATTAACTAGCTATAATTTTTCGAATGCTCATTATATATTTGAAAAATCAAGGCAGTATGCATCATTCTATAGAGATACATTGCAGAAATATAGTCCTGAAACACACTGACTTGCATCTCTGAAACATTGTTTCTATGGATAGCTGTTAAATAAGGCACATGTAGGAAGAAGGTACAACCGAAGGTGAGCTTGCTCAGAACATAGAATTTAGCAAATCATACAGTAAGGTAATTAAAATATATTAAAGCCAATGGTACCCGTCAACAAGTTGTCAGGGAAGTAAAAAAATACATAACAAACAATATGGAAACATAACAAACTAAAGAAAAAAAGAAGAGCTGTTCAAAAATGTGTCCTGAGGACTAAATGTATGGTGCGAGTTACATTCTTACCAACAAATAAGTTCATATTCTGCATTTTGCTTTTTCACTTCCTTATTTTCTTAAAAAGATGAATAAACGAGGATTAATAGTGGAAGGAGTAAAGCTAACCACTCACAGTATAATTGAGGCATTGAGTGGTCAACAGGAGCTCATGAGCTTTCAGTCAATATTCTTCTTCAAAGGTAACTAATCTCTCTCTCTCTCTCTCTCTCTCTCTCTCTCTCACACACACACACACACACACACACACACACACACACACACACACACACAGAGAGAGAGAGAGAGAGAGAGAGAGAGAGAGAGAGAGAGAGAGCACTGCTGAAGTTGAGCAAATTGTTTTCAACAGCACGTTCTGCCAGTGGGTGGTCAATATTGTTCTTGTTCACAGTCAGGCAATGGCCACACCCACTTTAAACGCTGTTCAAACATTACAGTGTTACGCCATGACTGCTTTCACAAGTAGCCCTGCCTGTGACAGTGCAGGATATGTCTGTTATGGGAATGGATTTGGAAGCAATGGGTGGTTGCATAAGACAGGTCTTGCACCTGGGCCTTCCAAATTGATACGACCTATGTGACTAGGTATTGGGAATACATTTCATTCAAAAACGGGATAGGATGTAGCTTACATTGAGAAAGCAGTGGAAAACCATTTTGAGACAGATGGGGAAGATTTAGAAAAAAAATGTCCTTTATTTCTGGGCATGACAATAGGTAGTCAAAGTCCTGGCAAAGGATGTGGTTAATGCTGGATTGGTATTGGATAATAAGGGCTGTGTTCTTTTGCAACTGGTTCACAGAAGTGGTTGGAGGATCAGAGACTTGTGTCAATAAGACAAGGAGTTCTGTTTACAGACTAGATTTTGAGGGTAATGTCACAGCAGACTACCCACAGGATTGCTTGCCACTGCAGCTGTACCATCCGTGTCAATAAGACAAGGAGTTCTGTTTACAGACTAGATTTTGAGGGTAATGTCACAGCAGACTACCCACAGGATTGCTTGCCACTGCAGCTGTACCATCCGTGCATGCCCAGAATGTATGGGACAGACTTTTTACTACGGAATGGATGGCAGTTATCAAAGTGGAGGTGCTGTTGATGGTTAATGGGCTTGACACTGACAGAGCTTTTTGTGGAGCAATTAAAGTGGTGTACATCAATGTCCAAGAATGCAATACACTTTGCTAAAGATCACCGAGTGAAGAGACAGGAGAGAAGAAGCTGTGGAAGGAAGAAGACAGTGTGTCTTAACCCTGAGTCCAAGTCAAGAAGGTATTATCAACAAATCCAAATGAAATAAGAGATACAGGACCTTAAGTGGCTACAAAGGATTCCTCCAGATGACACATAGGCAGGTGATATGTGGGTGGGTGCCCACAGTCCTGCCACAGATTTGTTCGTAAATCTCTCCCTTGGAGAAAAAGTGGTTATGGGTATGGGTATTGGTCAGGTGTATTAAGAAGGCAGTGGAGGGTTTGGAATCAGCAGGGCATTGAGAGAGGAAGTGTTCAATAGTGGCACAATCAAACATATGGGATATTGGTGTACAAGGAGGTGGCCTCAATTGGGATGAGTAGGGATACAAGTGGGAATAGAGTGTATATGACTGAAAGATGATGAAGCAACATAGTTGGGATGTAGTGCTGGGACAATTAAATTGTCTGACGTAATACAGCCTTTCATGTGCATATAGTAATAGTTAATTCCAAGGAGGTACAATGAAAATATTACTAAGTTTTCAGACAATCTCGTTTATAGCTTGTCACTCACTCACATTGAAAACAACCGAAAAGTTGCAATGGAAACGTCACTGAGCTTTTGAAAAATCTTTTTTGTACAATTATCGATTACTTAACACCTCAGCTATAAGGTGAATGGTTGCTCATTTTTACTCTCTGTATTATTTGTATACCAGAATAATCAGTAACCAGTTGCATACAAGAATTTCTAATTTCTTTCAGTGGTTTTAAGCACTTCGCACCCTTCTTCAGAAGAAGGGCACTAAGCACCTTAAACCGGTTAAGGAAATTAGAATTTCTTTTGTGCAGCCAGTTGCTGATTATTTTGGTTTATTCAGTTATAGTTGCTGAAGGTGAATAAAATACTAAAATAAGATATATTATTCATCCAATCCTATTTTAATTCATAGCAAAATCAGTTGAACTTAACGTAAAACTGGATTATCTAATCGATAAGACTAATATTAGCAAAAATTACCTACGTTAGGAACATAATTTCACTAGCCTGAAGCCAAATACTGTTGCCTTATAATCTAAAACCAATGGACCTCCTTGAGAATGCTCATCAAAGGCTTCAAAAATTTCTTCATAACCACATGCTTCAAAAATTTCTTCATAACCACATGCTAAGTACAATACTAAGCACAAAGCTTCAACTTAGTGTTTGAAGACCAGAACTGCTTTTTTTTTTTTAGTGTTTTACCACACTAAATAAATGAACATAATTTTTACTCCATTACAATTAAGTTTGTTGCACTATAGAGACAAAGGTGATTATCACAAAAAATTGTTCAAGAATATTCTTGAACTACTGCAATTGTTCAAATGAGTGTATCAATAAATACACTAAAGATACATGGCAGCTACAATTACAGTATGTAATGACTAAGAATATATTGGCACATAAACAAAACCACATTTCCAACATCAAAAGTACCATATAAATTTTCTAGAGCAGTCTCACAGATGTGATAAATGCAAGTGAGGAGGTAGTGTACCTAAGTTATTGCATGTTTAAAATGGTTGCATTCTTGACACACAGTCGACAACAAAATGGAGGTAGGTGTATTTTTTTTAATTTCCTGAAATCTATTAAGATATCATTGAGTTGTACTTCACTGCATCTACATCTGCATATTTACAAATCTATAGCTGTATGCTTACAAACACAAAACATACTGCAGGAATTTTGAAAATGGAACATAACAAAATACAATACCTTTATAACTAAGAGTATTTAACTCTGCAGACAAAATGACTCAACATATTAAGAAACAAGAGAGAAGTCATGAATGAAAAAGTATTTCCCTCATTAATCACCTTGAAGAGCAAATTCAGAGCTGCCCAACCATACACAAAAAGCTGATAAATGCAGAATTTCATAATGACCTGAGATGCATTTCTTGGAGCTAGCCCTGTAGATTCCAATTAAGCTATCGCTTATCAGTTTTGAACTTAACAGTAACGTTTACCAAGTATTAGCAAGAAAATTTGGTTTGCTAAGAGACACTAGCATTTTGAGCACAAAAAAAATGTGGCAAAATTTATGTTGTTGGGCTTATCTCATGCCAATTTCTTCACATAGGTGACTGCAGAAGTGTGGGTTATTGGGACCTATTATTTAATTATTAGCATTCAGAGGCAAAAAAATAGTACTGAGAAACGGTATCAGTTTCTACTTTCACGTAGTTCCTAAATTTCATAGGAACTAAAACTGCAACAAGGTTAAGCTAAACTCAGATGATAAATTGTATGAATTATGGTATTTGCATTATCTGATCCTATTAATATGTACCTTCTCTCTAAAGCAGTAATATGCAAAACACTTTTGCCTACAGAGTTATAAAATATGATTGTCATCTATGAAAATATTACATTCTTATTCTATAATCACAAATCATTAAACATTCAAGGAGCTAAGCAGTAAGATAAAAATATAATTCAGAAAAGTGAATTATTCATAAAAATATATCTTAAACACCCAAAACATAAACTAGTTTTAGGTGTTAATAACTGGAGTAACAAAGCAACTCAGTTAAAATCACATTCATATAAATATAAATACAGAGGTAAGTAACATAACAATGTTTTCATCCGAACAATAATTATTCTTTCAAACTTGTAAAATATGTTAAAACACTAAACCAATCATATCTCAGATGGGAACACGATATCTGTTATTGTTCTTGATACACTTAAAGCATCTATTCAAATAATATTTATTTCTATACACTCTGATCATCACTGCCTGGTGTAAAAGACTAAATGTATCCATTATTAAGAGTTCTTTCAAAGTATACATAGTTCTGGAAAGCACTGGTAAACCAGAAACTTAAATATCATACCTAGGGCCCCCACTGGTCAAACTTCTTCAGTGGACTGTGGTGTGTGCAGGTCACAGTTGTTTCCATACCTTACGTGTTCCTCTCACCTCATGAGCTGAGCTGCTCGTTCTCTATCACGCTCCACTTCCATAGGATGCATACGTTTACGATGCGAGAAGCAGTTTCCTGAGCTGGCAAAAGCCTTAGGGCAGTAGGGACACTGATATGGTCGTGCTCCCGTATGCTGATTTATATGAAACTGTCAAAATACAAAGAACATGAAACATGGCTAAAATATTGGCTAGGGAATGATGTACAAATCTCATCAACAAGTTAATTGTGGTACAAATAATACGTTTTGAGCCCTCCATGGTCTCATCCAACGAACAAATCTGCAGACATTTGGAATAAAACCATAACATCGTTGAAAATATGGTTTACAAAAAGATGGTATTTCATACAACTGAATTTGATGTTTACATATTCATAAACGCCTCTGCAAATAGAAAACTGCAGAAGTTTATTTTCTGATTTAATATTTTGTCATAAACATAAAATGTGGAAGTAATCAGCATGTTATTGATGGACACATATCTCGTTTCATAATGCATAACAACATCTTTGAAAAACTAAGATTCTTCACCTCTCCTGCATCGTCCAGTTTCTATAAGAGTAGAAAACAATGCTATCAGTGCAGTGATTGTTTCCAATAATATTCATAGAAGCATATTTTTTCTTTACCCCTGTTTAGTCATTTACAGAAAACAGAAAATATTGTTGGTGAAATGAAGTCATTTTATCACATCCCCTTCTTCAATTTAGAATATTTGACAACCTTGATCTAATCCAAATTAAGTTGTAAATTGCTATTTATTTTTCTGAACAATTATATTTATCTAGGTCCAATTCTTTGCTTTTACAATGCTGTCAGTATGGCATCATTTAATCTTTCTTTTGACAACTAAATTTACATTCTGCATGTGATTCAAGTGCTACATTCATTTCCAAAAGTACCTTCTACTCTGTTCATTCTCTACTTTGACAATTATTGACAACTTCAACAAAAATTTTATCAAAAAATACTACTGGTTTAATGACATTTTATATCATATCTTTTCTTTTATGTCAGTTAAAAGCAAGAAACTGAGCGATGCCATAGTGATTAGCACACTGGATTTACATTTGGGATGGCGGCAGTAAAATCCCGAATTAGAGCTCCAGATTTAAGTTTCTCGTTATTTCCCTAAATTCTTTAAGGTAAATGCCAAGGTGATTTCTTTGAGAAGGGGACAGCAGATTTCCTGGGCTTATGGTCCATCTCTAATAGCCACATCACTGACATGGCATTTAACTCTAATTTTCTTTCGTACTTAAAGTTAATAAGATAGGTCAAATACAATACTTGACTGGCAAGAAAAAAATCACTCCAGATGCAGATACAAAAATAATTAGCAGTTCACAAAAACCATCATTTAGTCTTTCTTTATATAGACACCATTATTTACCAGACACTTTCAGAACCATGAAAACAGCTTCAACCAACTGCACAAGTTCAGCCTTCTGCAACTTCAGTTAATTCAGAACAGAACCAAAGTCTCCAACACATGTTGCAACACTAAGGACGTAAGGAGAGGTTGTCTCAAAAGTTACAGCCTAAAAGGTTCAATCCAGTTGTACAATAGAGACGACAGTATCAAACAAGCACTGCCAGGCATCAAAACAATTTCTAATCTCAGCTTCACATGTAGTCAGTTTTGAATGGTAGATCTCAGTTCCGAAAATGTTTAGCAGTACATCTCATATGTTCCTGGCATCAAGAAATTAACTAACAGCAAACCTTTCTGTTCTTTCAACACAATAGCTGCGATTTTTCGGCAAATTGTTTGTCTGAACTTCTTCAGCTCTGATGAACATTTTATCGTGTTATGGTATGCACTGCTGTTTAACTAGACACTGAATATTTCTTAATCCACGTAAAAAATGTAAATACCATATGGCACTGCTGGCTGAGATATCTCATGGGGTGGGTTCAGCCTCTTGTCCGTGTTTCATGATCAGTCACGATATAAGGTAAAGCATCCTAATAATTGTCTGATAACAGTATTAAAATACACGTACAAATGTCATCACTAGTTCTTTCAAAGTACTATGTAATTTCATAAAATGTAAAGTGTGAGACATACTTTCCCCCTTCAGTCACACTCAGTAAGTAAAGGAAACACAGAACTGGCCATTAGATGATTGTGTGGCACAAGTCTGCGATTTTGAGAAGGTGGGCATTGGCCAACAGCATCGTCAGTAGAATTACAACATTACAAAATTAGAAAGAACACTGTAGATAAAATAAAATTAGTCAGTTGCTTCTGAAGTGACCTTGAGTTTATTTTTATACAACAGTGAGTGACTTGAGCAGAAAACATTTTCTGGAATTGTATTAACTGGACAAAAGCAAAGTGATGAAAAGTGCGTTTTAGTATATTTAAAAAATACTTTTACCTAGAAACAACAATGTAGGGAAACATAGATCACTACTCACTGTAAAATAACACATTAAGTTGCAGACAGGCATCATTAAAAGACACTAACACATAAGCTTACAGCTACAGCCTTCACCAGAAAAAGAGAGAGAAACACGCACTATTCATTCACGCAAGCAAGCGTGAGGTGTGCTTGCTTGTGTCAATGAATGGTGTGTCTGACGAAGGCTGTGGCTGAAAGCTTATGTGTAAGTGTCTTTTAACTATGCCTGTATGCAACTTAACATATCATCTTTACAGTAAGTAGCAATCTATGTTCCCTACATTGTTGATACTTCAAGCAGAGTTTCCATTGTTTGTTTTTAGATAAAAACATTTACAACAGAGACATTGATAGATGGGTTTAACTTTTTCACATAAGACTCTATATCAGACTTTGGAAACATCAGTTTACAAAAACCATTAAAACATCCTTTAATTCATCCCCGGCCCCAAAACAGCCAACCACAACCTTTGATTAAAATCAGACAAGAACCTGGCAAGAGCAGTTGCTAATTTTACGAAAGTTTATCACACTGAAATAGTACAGCATTATGAAGCATGTTTCACCACTTTTGTGCAAGTAATGCCATCTCTGAAACTCCTTGAATTTTATACTATACTGTTGTGTAAAGCCTGTGACTTTTAAAAGACATATAACTCAATGAACATTCTTTTTACGCTAACTGCACAAATATCACATTAACTAAAAGTAACAGCAGTTTCCTACAGTTTATCAGCAGAAGTATGTGAATGTTACATGCATAAAACAGTGTCTTAGTTGAAGACTGCATTTGAAAATCAAAAACAGGATAGCAAATGCAGACTAAGATATCCAGACAGGATTGATTTTTCAATGGATCACTGGAATCAAAATATTACCTTATCAACACAGTGCACATGGCGTTAAAGCTTGTTAACCTTTTTGTACCTATGTTGATAACGAATTCTCATAATTTACCATCTAAGTATCAAGATAGTACAATTTTTTCTCAGAATCTTCATACATTCTACACAAAATTACTATCTCAGTTGGAAAGTGACAATTTCATTACGTCATTTTCCGTACATGTATAACATCATTTTCATAAATCATCAATGGGCCTCAGCTAATGCAGCCCATCATAGCTGCCGCTTCTCAGCTCTGTCTTCTCCCTCCATAGTTATAAATAATGTAAATCTTTCCCCAACTTCTATACTGAGCATGAATGTAAATAGTGTCGACATTATGAGGTGGAGTGCAGCACCTGTCACAAGCCACTGTCTGATGGCAGCAATGTCATCAGGGAAAAACAGATACTTAATGTCATCAAGCTGGACATGCCAATACGTGAATCATGAACCTGACTGATGATTCCGCTGGAATTAAATGTAAGTAACCAAGTGCCAAGTGGGCACAGGAACAGCAGTGTTACTAATTAACTGGTAGACAAACCGATCCCTGGTGCCACATGACTCCAAAAAGTTCAGTGGCAAGCCAAATCATACAGTGGCCAACAGCTCCCAGGAGGAGACAAATCAGTGTAAATCAAGTGTCTCACAGAATAATATTTTTAGTAGTTAGCTCAGCTGTAGTACACAACACATTCAGTTTATAAACATTCATATAATCCAGATTGAAAATCTGATACTGAAGTACCTTTAGAGTCTACTGTCTTTTCATTTGGTAATACGTAGGATACAGTTAAATTCAAACTTGGCCAGGCTGCAGGAAAGTTACAGAACCAACCAATGAGAACCTCAACAGTATCAATAAAAATCCAAATGAATATATCTGCATATGCAATGATTTCAATGCCATAGCATAGAGTTACATCTGATTCTATGCCCAGAGGACTTATTGTCTAAATAAGCTGGGGGCTAGTGCTTTCTTAAAGATTGAGCCAGCCAAAGCCTACATGCAGCTTCCACTGGAAGAACAATCTAACAACGTCATTGTTAACATGACTTTCAGTACATACAGATACAACTCATTTCTGCTCAGGGTTGCAAGTGCCTCATCAGTTTTTCAGCACTATCTTGAGCAGTTAATACAGGGTGTTCCAAACTGTTCAAACTGCCATTCTCGATCCTGTTGAAACTCTGTGTGTGTTTTTCAATTTAGAGTTGTTGGTGGAGAATGCAACCAGCTACAAATACTTATAACAGGTGGAACTGCAACTGATATGAGGAATATTGTGAAATGTTGTGTGCCACTGTCATTTATGTAGTATGTATACACATTTTAGATTTGAACACTTTGTGCTTTATCTTGAAAATGTGTAAAGACCAAAATGATATGAAACATCACCCACTAGAACAAACTGCAGGGGAGGACAGCATACTGCTGATGAACATATCACTTTTATTAAACAAGCATGGCTATCTGATGTGGACACGATATGTCAAAACAGGTAGTGGCATTAAAATAAATTTTTAATAGTATTTGTGGCTTCTTGTGTTCTCTACCAACAATCCCAAAATGTGCAAATTACTTTGATAGTATGGTAACATATGGTCCAACCAATGTGCAATTAACATGTAGCCAATCTGCAAGCATTCTTCACTCAGCATAAAATATTTGGGCCATATTCTCAGTAAGAATGTGCTTAAACACACACCAGAGCATGTGATGTCATAAAGATGTGAAGTTCACATATTCTGACCAGTGTCAGCAAGGTTTCATGAAATTAAGAAATGACATTTGATCTTTGTGATGACATTTATCCCTGGTAAGCACGTAACAATGGTAACAGAAACTTTGCAGTACAGCATAAGAACATATACTCTTACATATAAATGCAGATTAGAGGGAACAGCCAATGTCCTCTGCATTCAAAAAATTACAGCAGCCTGGGCTAAATTATTCTCATACAGAAAAAGAAGCCCTAGTCATTATCTGTGAGATAAGGAAATTCCACATTTTCCTGCACGGCAATAAATTTCACCCTGTCATAAACCACCTGATCATCAAGCTTGGTCTGCTTTCTAAGCTACTGGATAAACTGTTCATTTATTGCAAAGGTGGGCCTTATACATTACCAATTAGTTGTAATACTACTGCGAGCTGAGCTACATCTAACATGGAGTGGTGGTTAACATCACTGGTTGGTATTCTGCACATCACCAGTTCAAATACAATCACGGGCAAATATTTGTTATTTAGTATTTATCACACTCTCAGAATTTGCATAGTCTGGAATATTTGATGTTTGTGCAAATAGTAGCACTCATTATCCAGGAGTCAGGTCAGTTCTGTTCTGTTCTGTCTATGTGTATGTCTGTAACAAATGTACCTGTAGTGCTATGTTTTTGTGCTTCACTGATGACCCTGGTTTTGGATTTGGACTTGATTGTGGTTATGACATGGCAATATACGAGGGTTGGAACTCAAATAGTGGCAACTATTTATTCACAACCGATACGAAAGAGTTACATGTTTGCCTCTGTTACTATCCTTCAAAGTAGTCACCAGCATTGGGTAGAACCTGTTGCCAGCGATCTGGAAGGCGTAGTGTACCGTTAACAGAGCCTGTTCTGCTGATGGTGCGAATGGAGTGGTCTACTGCCTGCCAAATCTCTGGAACAGTTCTGAAGTGAATGCCATGAAGTGGTTCCTTCATCTTTGAAATCAAATCAAAGTCACACGGATTTAAGTCCGGGGAGTATGGTGGATGGTATGGTACTTCCCAGTCCCATTGCCCAAACAGGGCAGCCACAGCTTGCGCTGTATGCGCCCGTGCATTGTCGTGCAAAACGATGGGTGGGTTGTACAGAAAGTATCGCCACTTCTTTTGCAAAGCCGGCTGCAGGTGTTGCTCCGAAAATGAACAGTAATACTGTACACTGACGGTCTGCCATAGAGGAACGTAATGTGTTAGGATACCACCATCACAGTTGTACACAAGAATCATCATAACTTTAGACTGCTCCATTCACACCATCAACAGAACAGGCTCTGCTAACGGTATACTATGCCTTCCACATCGCTGGCAATGGGTTCTACACAACGCTGGTGACTACTTTGAAGGACAGCAACAGGCGCAAACATGCGACTCTTTTGTATCAATTGAGAATAAATAGTTGCCACTATTTAAGTTCCAAGCCTTGTATATTACTGACCCCCAATCAGCATGTAAAGGCAGCACTTTCTTGTCTGCCCACTTACGCTGAAAATGAGTCTGGCAGACATGAGACTGCGCCTTTCATAACAAACAACAACCTACACCAAATCTTTGACAGACTCCAAATCAGCACTCCTGAGACCAATCATCAATCCTGAGGCGCTAACAGTTATAGGGTGGAAGTCCTTTGAAAGGTATTGTTTCAGTACAGCTGGGTTGCCCAGAACACCCCAATAAAGAAACAGACTCTACTTACAAAAACTGTATTTCACTGCATCACTGTCTATCATCATACATGGTATCATACTGTTAACAACGGAGGACCAAGAACGTTGAATCATGATTCCACTCTGGACCCAGCCCCACGTGTCCTAGCTGTTCTACACCTCACAGCAGAGGATATCATGGCATGCAGAAATTCCCATAGTGCTTTGAGCCACTTGAACAATGCAGAAATGTTGAATGGTTGGCAATGATAGAGGCATTAATGGCTTGGAATAGATATTACCATTAAGAGAGCAATAAAAGCCTGCAATGCTTACACCTGGAATAATGTGCCCCCCCCCCCCCCCCCCCCCGCATATCGCTGAAACCTGAGCACCCTTGGTAATGGGTTCATATAAGTTTCTTGGGCCCATTCCAGGGAGCACTGTGACTCTCAGTGGTCAATATACTTTTATTTTGCACAAAGTCGTCCTCCAGAAGAAGGAAACACACACACACACACAGTCACACAATACACAATAACTCACACGCCCATTTCCACTGTCTCCTGACACGAAACCCTAATTGCAACTGGGCACTATGGCTCGACTGTGATCGTGTCTGACATGAGCAACATTCTGGCTGCACTGGGTAGTGGGGGTAACAAAAAGGCTTGGGAGGAGATGGAGATGGACAGCAGGGTAGTGCTGGAGGATGATGTTAGTGCTAACTGTGGCAGTGTGTAGGGATATGGTAATGACAGGATAAAGCTGCTAGGTGCATCATCAGAATGTTGTGCAGAGTGGAGGAAGGGAGGGAACAGTCGAGGGGAAGGGGAAAGGGAGAGGAAATACAAAAGAAGAAGAGAAGAGAAAAGGGCTACGTAAGTGCACCGCTGGGATAGAAGTGTGTGTAGTACTGGTGTGTGTGTGTGTGTGTGTGTGTGTGTGTGTGTGCGCACGCGCGCGCGCGCGCACGCGCGCGCGCGCGCGCTCGCGCAGGGAGAGGACAGGGAGATGAAGGCCATGGACTAGCAAATATTGCGGCCAAGGGGGTTATGGGAATAAGGGATAGGTTGTAGAGAGTGCTCCCAACTGCACAATTTAAATAAGCTGGTGCGGTTGGGAAGAATCTGTGGTGTCACCGCCAGACACCACACTTGCTAGGTGGTAGCCTTTAAATCGGCCGCGGTCCGGTAGTATACGTCGGACCCGCGTGTCGCCACTGTCAGTGATTGCAGACCGAGCGCCACCACATGGCAGGTCTAGAGAGACGTTCTAGCACTCGCCCCAGTTGTACAGCAGACTTTGCTAGCGATGCTACACTGAAAAATACGCTCTCATTTGCCGAGACGATAGTTAGCATAGCCTTCAGCTACGTCATTTGCTACGACCTAGCAAGGCGCCATAACATTTGATATTTATCTTGAAGCATGTCTAAACAAGAGCGATGTTCTACAATTATGGATTAAAGTTAAGTATTACATCAACTACATACTTTATTTGCTACTAAGAATTCCCTTAACTGTTCCAGACCTCACGCCAATCTGCGTGAGCTTAACGCGTGCCTTTCGGCTACCTCCAAGTGGCTTGGCTGTCTTGCCACGCCACTACAGAATCCATATAGCAGAGGCTGTGAAGCTGCCATTAAAGTGTAGCACAGAGTGTTGGGTGGCATGTTCAGAACTGGGTGGTCCAGGCGTCTCTCGGTCACAGTTTGGAAGTACCATTCATGTGGACAGTTGTCATTCCCATGTAGAATGCCACACAGTGATTGCAACTAAGTTTGTAGAAAGACGAAAGGTTGGGAGCAGGGGTGTAGTGGGGACGGACAAAGATACCGTGTAGTTTGTTTGGGTGGTGCATACTGGGGAGGAGGATATTTCTCATTTAAGGATAGGATGAGAGATAGTCAAAATCCTTGCGGAGAATGTGATTCATTTTTTCCAGTCCAAGGTGCTTCTTTGCAGCCAGACTGGGTATGTGGGGGATGGTAGGTGACTGATGAGACAAAGTATGGGAGATCAGTTTCTAGACTGGGCTGGGAGGGTAATTCTAGTCTGTGAAGGCCTCGGTAAGACCCTTAGCATATTTGGAGAGGGGCTGCTTGTCACTACACATGCACCCCCACCAATTTCAGCATTCCTATCTGTTACATGCTTCCAAAGACATAAATCCAACCAACCATCCATGATGTTCCATTATGGCTGGTTCTGTGCCCACTGAGTGAATCTCTGCCCTTGTGTATCAACACCTCTGCCTCTCACCCATAACTTAACCTCCTAGACAAAAAACACAAAAGATTTCCTCCACAGACTCCCCACAGTTACTGTTTCTTTACCATACAGTAACCTGGTTGCCGCTGTTGATGCCATCTCCCTCTACACTACCATCTCCAATTTCCCCTGGCCGTGCCACACACTTTACTTCCCTATGTCTCTCTGACTCCAAACTTATAACCTCCAATCTGGTCACCATGATCAATTATATCCTCAAACCTTAATTACTTCTCCTTTGAAGCCATCACCTACAAACAAATCCATGGCTCAACAACAGGCACCTGCATCGCACCATCCTATGCTAAACTATTTACATGCCATCAAGAGGAATCCTTCCTAACAATCCTGAATCCCAAACCCCTCGTCTGGTTTACTGGTTCAGATTCGTTAATGATATCTTCAAAATCTGGACCAAAGGTGAGGACATCCTAGCCACATCCCTACGGAACCTCAACATCTTCTACCCCACCCACTTCACCTGGCCTTCCTCAGCCCAACAACCCACCTTATACAATGTTGACCTCCATCTCAAGGATGGCTACATAAATACATCCGTCCACATCAAACCTACCAATCACCAGTAACACTTCCACTTCAACAGCTGCCACCTGTTCCACACCAAAAACTGCCTTTCATACATTCTAGCCACCCAATGTCGTTGCATCTCTATGATGTTTGCCCCTCTCGAAATAAGGGTCTTACTGAGCCCTGTCCTCCTTACCTAATACCCTTACACACCCACAGTCTGGCCATAAAGTAGTCCTCCTCTAATGATACAGCAACACCCAGGATTGGACCAACTGAGTCACATTCTCTTCTAGGGTTTTGAATATATCTCATCCAATCCTGAAATGAGAAATATCCTTCTCCCTACTACTTACTGTCCTTTCATCCCAACCCCACTGTCTCATGGCTCACATCCCTGTATGAGCCCACATGCAAGACGTGTCCCATACGTCCCACTACCACACACTCCAGTCCTGTCACTGGCATCTCCATACCCTTCAAAGTCAGGGCTACATGTGAAAGCAGCTGATCTATTCCATCAACACATACGTACTAGATACCAAGCACCTACATAGTAACTTCCTATTCCCTACTCTGCCCCCCCCCCCCCCCCCCCCTCCGACACACACATAGCCATCCAATGCTGTACCAAGCAGCCGCAGCCCTAGCCCTATCCTGTCCACACCACATCCCTGTACTCTCTAACGAGCAGCACTTGCATCTGCTATCACCTTCACTCCCCACCGCACGCCTCTTCCTTGTTCTTGCTACCCATCCCAGCCAGATTGTTGCTCATGTCGGATGGACTCGCAGTTAGCCTTTAGTGGCCCAAGATAGTGGACATGGATATATGAGTTATTTTTGGGTGTTTTCTTCTTCTGAAAAAGGATTTTATCTGAAAGCTGAAAATATTTCTACGATTCTTTCTTGTTGTGCCTGTTTGGGACTCAATACCTCCTATGTGTGGTGAGGAGCAACTTATCCTTTCCATATTGTTATTATTGAATAATGGACTTTCCACTGTTTGATGTGTACTTTTGAGACATATCTCATATTAAATTTTAGTTCTAAACACTGGCTACCTTCTTACAAAAACATTCTGAGAATAATTAAGCAAGATTTACTTTGATCTTCTTTTTTATCCTATCTACCATTGTACCCTAGATCCCAGTTTCTTTTCCCATAAACAAACCAAAAAATATTTTCTACTGCTGGCATTTACTCATTCTGAGAGAATTTGTTTTTCACAGGGTGAATGGCATTAAGTTTTCAAAGAAATGTTTGAATATTTGATGTGCAGGTGGATAGTCATAAACTGAAGATGTTATTATGGAAGCAAAGTGTACATAAGTTTCAAAATGCACAAAGATTTATGACTCTCCATTGTGGTGTGCAGGATCTGTACACCACATCTGTAAACATGTTTGCAACTGTTTAACAGATTTTATACCACTGAGTAGTGGTAAAGCAAAATAAAAATCCTTGGAGTGCCTAAAAATAGGTAAGAAAATGAAACGCTAAACCAAGAGAAAATTCGTTCTCACTATGCAATTAAACTTACCAGTTTTTTAATTACTACACAGGTTTAATAAATCCAGAAAGCCATGTGATACCAAGGACACCAGATGCTATTCTTGTTGTAGGTACCAGAACACAAACTGCACATAAATCACAATGAATATTTTATTATCTCCACAAAAAAATGAGATCCCTCTACATGACAGGTGACAAGAAATGTATGCATCAGTAATTGTTTGAAGGAATGTATTCGTGAAATTATGCACATAAAGTTACCGCATTACTTGTCAACAGTGGGGACAGTAGTACTTACAGATCACATTAGTTTTTTTATTGAAGCAGAGTTAGACAAGAGAAGATCCAAAGACACGAAAAGAAGCAGATTGCTTAGGGAAAATTACATGGTTGTAAACGGCAAGGAAGCAGTAAGGATGAGTAATATATGAACAATAGCTAGAAATAATATACTGTTGTAATTTGAGGGTTGTAATAAAGAGCAAATGTCTTACAATAAATTTCTGAGTGTCTGGTTAGAGAGCTATTTAAGACTGAAGAAACATGTGGAACAATTCAAGAAAAGATTTAGTAAATACATTGTTTTACGAATGTTAAGAGACTGTTGCAATACTAAAAGAGTATTATCAGGTTACTACTGATATACACAAATGTGACTAAGATACAATCAGTTGTTCCAGGGAAATAGTGTTTTACGGAAACAGTCATTCAAATTTCAAAAATTAGTAGTAGAATAAAGAATGCTCTTACTAACAAACGCACATTTTAAGTAATTTACAATCATAATCTACCACAATTTTATTCATAAAGCAAACTTTTAGCACTGAAACCACAAGTTCATTACTATCAAACTAAAAATTGGAATGATACTCAAAAGAGACCTGCACACGAACTCTACATCACAAAATTGTGCTATATACATATAAAATAATCTCCAAACAATGGAAAATCCAGGATGGTATAATGAAAAAATATGAAAAGGATAGACTGCTCCTCTCTAGGGATTTGAAACCACCACCTCCTCCTCCTACTCCTACTCCTCCTTATAGTCACTCCAGCATTCCAGCCATTATACTATCCCTCTCAGTGGAAAATATTGAACATGGTGTATTATTTTACAGGGGAATACATGACAACAATATATCTGGTCAGTAGCAATCTATCTTTTTCACATTATTGTTAAAATAATCTCCAGTATCAGATGAAATAAATTTTCAATGGTCTTTAAGTAAGTCTTAAAGACGAAAGAGTACAATCTATGTAATCACTCTAGCAAAGAAAGAACAGTAAAGTGGTGTGACTTGAGAATAGTATATGTGCACCATTTGTGAATGTTTCTTTATTGTTCATCTCCCCTTGGCCTGAATCAATAGAAGAGGGAACATTTAAAGCCACAAGTGTTTTGTGCCTAACTATTGCCAACCACAAAAATTTAACAGTTGTTTGTAACAAAAATGTACGCAATGTTTCATTGTGCTAGGCTTAATATATACAGAATGAGCAAGGAAGCATTTCCTAGTATATTCCTTATTGAGAAAAAATATAGCACTTCCCAGTAAGGATATATGCTTGGAGCAAAGCATAATGCATAGGATTAGTAGCTGCATTATGTGAGGGAGTATTACTTCTTCAGCACCAGTCTTCTCCGAGTGGTAGTCCATATGCCTGATGGAACTCGTTTTCTCCACTCCCCACACTTCTTCCGTTTAGTGTTCCAGAAAAATTTACAACTGGAAATGTATACACAATTCCAATTGTTGTAGTATTATTAGCGTATAAATTATTAATTGAATTTTTATATATATTTATGGTGACAATTACTGGAATAGGAATGAAAATTTGCTTATTAGGTAACAATTGAACTTATATTTAATGTATTCCCTTTTAAAACAATACACCATATTCGATATTTTACACTGTGAAGGATAGTATAGTGGCTGGCATGCTGGATTCACATTCAGGAGGAGGAGGAGGAGGAGGAGGAGGAGGAGGTGGTTTCAAATCCCTATCTGGTTACCCAAATTTTAAGGTATTTGTGGCTTCCCTAAAGATACCAGGATGGTTACTTCGAAATGGACACAGTTGATTTCTTCCATGTCAACGCTCTATCTGAGCTTCTATTTCTACTTACGCCATGTATTCCACAAGCCACTGTACAGTACTTTGTCTCTGATATTATCTTTGATGAGACTTTTCCTACTACCTAGTGTCATCCAGTGAGCGGATTCCATTGCTGAAGTGTGATTCTGAAATGTCTCCAAATTGTCAGTCTACAGGTGTCTTTTTTTTTAATGTGGGAATAAGTGAAAATCAAAGGTTTCCAATCCAGGCTGACAGGCTGAATGTTCCAACAAGTTGTACTTCAAATCCCTCATTTTTTCTCACTATAAATGCACCTTTGTGGGCAAATGAGGTGCCTTAATGAAAAGTTGATTCTATCTTTCTGTTGTCCTGGGCTCTATTCATGCATTTTAGCAATATACCAAAGAAACATTAATTTTTTAAATGACAACATCTTCACCCTGAATTGCATTGAAAAATTTCAACAAAACTACCGTATTTACTCGAAAAAAGCCGCACTTTTTTTCCGGTTTTTGTAATCCAAAAAACTGCCTGCGGCTTAGAATCGAGTGCAAAGTAAGCGGAAGTTCTGAAAAATGTTGGTAGGTACCGCCACAACTAAATTCTGCCGTCTAATATATGTAGCGCTTTGCAGGCACAAAGATAAATACTGACATCAAAACCTCTGCGTCAGTAAAAAAAAAAAAGTGGAAGACGAGAATTTTTCTCCGCCCCGAGTTTCGACCACTGCATTTTCATACATTATCCAACGAAGTAAATACAAATTCTGTATTGTTCATCGTCGAATGTAGCAACATTTCAATGTACTATGAAAATCCGACTGGCAAGACTGTTTGGGATGTTTGTCAATATGACAAATCCTACGTTCTTAATTTTTTCTACCTGTAAGAAGAGATGGTTGCTAATAGGAACTTTAATGAATTGTGAATCACATGCAGTATTCTCTTCACTATAAGAATAATATGAATATAAACATTTTGCCATGCATTATTTCGTGTTTGCTGCTATCTCATTTAAATCCTGTCTGCCTAATAAACTACGAAACTAGAGTGAGACAACAGCAAACACGGAAGAATATACATATAATCTCATGTTTATATTCATATTATTCTTATGCCTAATAGTGATATGGTCAGAAATGAAGCACAGCGTTTGACTAGATTTTGAAATCTAAGATGACTCTAATTTCTTTGCAGAATGTTATGTACTAAAGAGGCGTCTGCAAAGATTTTCAAACGGAGAAAAATTATCGCTAAACTCTCATTCAGAACATCTTCTATCATACGCAGTCTATTATTTGGTTCTTGTTGATCATTGTCAAAGAAAGCATCAGTGTTAGTAACAAAAGCAAGCCATGCCGCGAGCGGTGACAGGCCATAAACACTCATTATCAGAATGCGACAAACAGTGCATGACACAGTACAGTAATGCATTTTCAGCTTAGAGTGACGTAAACACCTATAACAAAGAGAACGGCACTTATCGGATCAAAGAAAAATAAGCAATCAATTCAAACCAGACGAAGCACGTGAAAAAGGAAGGGTACCCATATAAATACGGACGGAGGGCCTGACGCGTAGCAATGGCTACCTGGTAAAGCTTAACTGCTAAGCTTACTACTCGAACCAAACTACTGTAGCTGTAACGTCATTCATTCGACCTAAATTGTGTCTCATATTACAATGGACCAACTATGTTTCGATTTGGAGGTGCAACCTAAAACTTTTCTCTCCCCTTGAATTTCGAGTCTCGGATTTCAGATGTGGCTTGTATTCGGGAAATTTTTTTTTTTCCTTGATTTCGAGTCTCATTTTTCAGGTGGGGCTTAGATTCGAGTAAATACGGTATGAACACATGACATCTACATCCATACACTGCATGCCACCTTGTGGTGTGTGGCGGCAGTTACCTTGTGTACCACTAAGACCCCCTCCCCCTTTCCTGATCCAAATGGTTTGCAGGAAGAATGATTGCTGGTACACCTCCATGTGGGCTCAAATCTCTCTAACTTCATCTTCATGGTCTTTTCACAAGATATACGTAGAAGAAAACAAACTTGTTAACTCTTGTAGGAATGTAAACTTTTGGGACTTTAACATTAAACCACATTGTGCTGCTGCCACACTTTTTGCAGCATCTGACACTGGAGTTGGTTGATTATCTACATCAGACTTTTGTCCTTACTAAATACTCCTATAATAAAATTGCTGCACTTCTTTGTATCTCCCCTATTTCCTCTGTCAATCCTATCAGGTACAGGTCCCATATTGACTAGCAATATTCAAGTATTGGTTGAACAAAAGAGAAACATCCAATGAATCTCAGTCTGGGACCTACCCTTCCTGTGATTAGTTTCACATAGCCGTTACACTTTAAATCACTCTGTATGCATACTCCTTGATATTTTATGGAAGTAACTGCTTCCAGTGATTGTCCTGTAATTGGTGTAATCATACAATAATGGGTCTTTCTGTGTACGTATATGCAATATGTTACACTTGTTTATGTTGAGGGTCAACTGCGTCTCCCTGCACCAAGTGTTGATCTTCTGCACATCTTTCTGCATTTCACTACAATCAATTGGTTCTGGGAAATATTTTGTAAAATGACAACTCTGCTTCTATCCTTTGGGTGAGTCTGCCTGTCTTCACCACCGCAGTTAGCTACCTTTAGGAACTGAGGACTGCCTCTGAATCCAGGTGGTATCCATCATTCATGCCATGATTTGTAGCTGGTGCACCCAGCATGCTCAGTTGCTGCCAGCAGAGCCTCTTACACATATAGGGCATAGGCTCCCACCAATCAGAGTGGACAGTGGACACTGGCTTTCACTTGCAACCTGCCCATTATTCCTCCCCCCCCCCCCCCCCCCCAATGATAAGTAATTCCAGTCTCTCTGCTCATCCAGACCTCTCATGAAGATCAGCCACAGTCCCAACAGTGTGGCATCCTGTGGTGGGTTAGTTGTACTTTCAACAGTAGGCAACACCTCAAACCTGTTTTTAAGACATAAGGGGACACTCATGAAGCTAATACTCACTTGTACCTTCGGTCTAGAAATTGCCAACCCCACCAATGTTGACCAATCACTGCCAGGTAAGTGCTGACTGGCCTGGATGCATGAATCAGAAGACGTAGCAGCAGAGGTGCCAAAGAATTATTCCCAGGTTCTCAATGCCACTGCAGCTAGGGCACAGCAGCCTGAAGCCTGTCAACTGTGGCCAACACATTTTCAGAAATTTATGGATAGTGGCCAATTCCCCGCATCGCACACACCAGGTGCAGTCCCTATCCATCTTTATAAATAAAGGAACACTAAGAAGTCACTGGGTGCAATTTATGTTTTGCTATTACGCTATGTACTTCTGATTTTCTTTTTTATTATTCTCCAAATTCAGCTCACACAAAGCTGATGAACTAAGATTTATGCAAAACTTAGGATAAATTAGTAAACACGTGCCTACACAGTAAAATACACTGATACAATTTCTTCTTCATAGAAGTACATGAAAAACAGAAACTAAATACTGTGCATAAAACAGAAACCTCTGTTACTGCATCAGGCTCATCCACTCAGCCCCTAAACAGCAACAAACGTAATCATTAAAGAAAACATTTTTTCTATCCTGTGTGGCACAGGCAGACTGTTTATTGTCACTTGCTCTGGTGGGTACACCAAACAACAGGGAAGTGAACAAGCATTCCTGTAAGTCCACAACAGACAGAGTTCACTATGTGAACGAAGCACTGACAAGTCTGGGATGTAGTTAAATCAATATAGAAATACAACAGTTCCAAATCACTAACCACTCAAGACCAGAAAACAAACTGAGTCAACTCGGCTGTGCAATGGCAGAATATGGACAGCTACAAAGTACAATCCCAGGCCGCAGGCTCAGCAGCAAACAGTCACCACCGGGCGACACCACTACATGCATACATGGTGTGATCAAAAAGTAATGGGCATTTTTGTTTTTCTTAAAGAATCTTTGTTTGTTCATCAATATCAACTATGTACCCCTCAATGTAATTCTCCTCAGATATATTTGTAACAGCACTTTTTCCAATCTTGGAAACACTTCTGGAACTTACTTTTTGTTATGGTGTTCAGCTCCTTCAGTGATTCTGTTTTTATCTCATCAATGGTTGCAAAGCAACATCCTTTTGTGGTTTTCTCCAGGCTCACAAATAGAAAGATGTCAAAGGGGGAATGGGAGGATTATCGTTATCGTGATACACAAGTGGTTTTGCCACAGTTCTGGTCATTGTCTTCAGATTTTTTCCTGCAAACGGCTCATAACTTCGAGGTAGGAACTCATAATGCACTGTCACATAGAAATCAAAGAAAACAGTGAGAAGAAAATTCACAAGTGTACGAACTTGTCAAATATTTTTATATTTTTCAGTCTTGGCTCTTCAGTCAGTTTTCATTGGGACAACTGTGCCTTGGTTTCAATGCCATACCCATATACCAAATTTTCATTACGTATTGTAACCTTCTTTAGAAGTTCTGTTTAGTTGTTGGTTTCATTCAGCAGTTCACGACACTGTTTTTGGTCGAAATTCAACAATTTCAGAATTTCAGTTTTAGAGAGTTTTTTTACACCTATTTAAGGAACAGGAGTGGCCAGGATGTTTATAGCGCTGATAACACAGATGACAAATATAATGCTTTCCTTAACACATTTCTCGTGCTCTTTGGAAGTTGCTTTCCATTACAACATTCTAAACATGGTACTAGCACTGAAAGGCAGCCTGGCTGGCTGACTAGTGGGATACGGGTACTGTGTAGAACAAAGTGGGAATTATAACAAAATGTTAGAAGAAGTCACAATCAAGCTACAGTAGCCCATTACAAACAGTATTGTAAGGTGCTTATAAATGTTATTAGGATGGCAAAAAGTTTGTGGTATGCAAATAGAATAGCTAATTCACAGGATAAAATTAAAGCCATATGGACAGTCATGAAGGAAGTGTCCGGTCAGCAGTACAAGTTCGATGATATGAAGTCACTTCATAGTAAAAATACTTCTGTTACTAGTAAATCAGATATATGTACAATATTTAACAATCACTTTCTGAACATTGTTGGTGAATTAAATAAAAACTTAGTTTCTACAGGGAATCATATAACTCTTTGGGAAAATGCATTTACAAGACTTGAGTGTGAAATACTCCTCTGTGGTACTGAAAAGGGGGAGATGAGCCAATAATTAAATCACTGAAGACTAAGGACTCTCATGGATACGATGGAGTGCCTAGCAGAATATTAAAGTACTGTGCTGCATGTGTTAGCACTGTACTTAGCCACATTTGTAATTTTTCCTTTAAGAGAGGTCAATTTCCTGAACAATTAAAGTACTCACTAATAAAGCCGCTTTATAAAAAGGGACAAAGGGACAATGTAGACAATTTTGGACCTATTTCTATGCCATCTGTGTTTGCTAAAGTTATTGAAAAGGCTGTGAATGTAAGGATAATTGATGATTTTATTTCACATAATTTGCTATCAAATGGACAGTTTGGTTTTAGAAGTGGCTTAACAGCTGAAAATGCTACATTCTCTTTTTTCTATGAGGTGCTGGATGAATTAAACAAAAAGTTTAAGGTGTTAAATTACGTTGATCACAAAATATTGCTCCAGAAGTTGGACCATTACGGAATCTGGAGAGTAGCGCACAATTGGTTCACCTCTTAATTTAGCAACAGGTCACTGTTCACAGTGCTGAGAATGGCTACGATGTGGGGGGTCTGAGTGGGGCATGGTCAAATGGGAGTGTCCCAGGGATCAGTGCTGAAGCCACTCCTGTTTCCTATTTATATAAATGATATGCCTTCTAGTATTACAGGTGATTCTGAAATATTTCTGTTTGCTGATGACTCTAGCTTGGTAGTAAAGGATGTTGTGTGCAGCATTGGCACAGTTTCAAATAGTGCAGTTCGTGACATAAGTTCATTGTTTGCAGAAAATAAATTGACGCTAAATCACAGTAAAACTCAGTTTTTACATTTTCTAATACACAATTCAAGAAAACCCAACATTTTAATTTCACAGAATGGGCATATGATTAGTCAAGCTGAACAGTTCAAATTTCTTGCCATTCAGAAAATAGCAAACTGTCGTAGAAAGCCCACGTTGAGGATCTTGTTTAAAGACTAAATGCTGCCATTTTTAATATTCGAACGGTATCTGAAGTAAGTGATCGTTCAACATGAAAATTAGTCTACTTTGCTTATTTTCATTTGCTTATGATGTATAGCATAAAATTTTGGGGTAACTCTTCCCATTCTTAAAGTATACGTACAGAAAGATGTGCTGTACACTGCTGCATCCATTTTCTATAAGCTACCACAAGAATACAAAAATCTTAGCATAATCCACATGCTTTCAAATTGAAGCAGAAGAGTTCCTCGTGGGTCACTCCTTGTATTCTGTAGAGGAGTTCCTTGAAAAATTAAGCTACTGTCGATTGCGTTTACATGAACTTATGGCTTGTCTTTTTTTGGGTTCATAAACATTTCATTTTATCTGTTATTACATTTATGTTGTAATTTCATGTACTGACACATTCCATGACCTAGGAGACTTGCTCCTCAATTTGGTCCTATGGAACTAGACATGTAAAATAAAAATAAATAAATAAAACAAGCTTTGCTGCTACATGTCTTATGTCCAAAACATCAACAACAAAAAATTGCTTGGCTTGGGCCAAAAGATATTACAATGTCATCACCAATCTCTCTGATGGTGATTTTACAGAACCATTTTCTTTACTTCTTCCACATTGTCACCAGTAACCTACGTGCTAGGACATCCAGGGCAATCATCTCCTTCAATGTCTTCTCGACCCTCTTCAAAACGTTTATACCACTTGTGAACTCTTTGTCTTAGTCACTGTTGATTTGTCAAAAGACACAGTCAACATTCTGAACACGCTGCTGAATTTCATTCCATTATTCACTCAAAATCTAATGCAAATTCCTTGATCCACCTTTTTTGAAAGTAAAAAAATTTGCCAAGCACTCAAAAACACTTATAGCCTTTTCAGCTGTGAACAATAAACTAAACATTCACAACAGCCAAAAACTGGAAACACACATCAGGAACATGCATACCAACAATATAACAGAATTTGAAAACCAGGTGTATAAAGCCCACAAAATTATAAAAATTCTTGTTACTTTTTGATCACCACAAAGTTAAAAAATTCCCATTACTTTTCGATTACACTTCATATATTGGCAGTGTCTCTCCTTACGACAATTGCCCACAGCTGCTTCCTGCAGCTTTAGTACCTCTGACGTGTCCACACCTGTTCTATGTGAAGAATCCAAGTCGCTCTCAGATACAAAAACACTGGCACAAAAAATTCACTTCAACTTTTTTTGTGCACTACCACCAGCTTACAACCATTGCTTTAATACCTTGGACACTGACTCCACATCTAATCTCAGGTTCTTTATTTTCTGTCATATACTGATCTGTTAGTAAGTTCATTATAGAATTTTCATGCCTGGTGATCTGGTGGGAATGCACATGTGGAAACATTAAGGTCAGGCAAATGACTCCCAATCAGAACACATATTTCAATCTGCATTTAACCTAGCCTTCATTTCTCCATGATGTGACAATTCACTAGAATGACACATGGCTTGGTTTCCACATTTAAACCATGTATCGCTTTCTCCAGTAGGATTATAGGGGTACATTAGAGACATGAAAGCTGCTTAAGTGTCATCCAACAGGAAGACTTGCACCAGGTTGTAGGGTCACATAAAATTATTATTACAATAAAACTGAAAATTATCAAAACACATGTAATTGGAATGAAAAGTAATTTAATTTTTATATATGAATTAAGGTCTCCCTTAAGTCCAAGTTGTTGAGAGATGAGTAATGGCATGAAATACAATGGAGACTGAGTGCCCTGTGACCACTATGGTAGATGTGAAATCCCCACAAAATTCTGGAAACTGTCAGCTGATAGGGCTCTGGTCAATCTATTTAGGCTTAGCAAGCCAGCAACAGATCAAGTATTGATTTTAAAACTCGGACAACCCTTGGAAAAGGGTGGGTCTAAGGAAAACAGACTTGGGTGTGAAAACGGATTAAGAATTGGAACAACAGCGAAAAGAGTAAAAAATACATTTTATGGAAAGAAGAAAAGTGGACATCTTACAATTTGGAGAGACAAGGTTGAGGGGGACAAGGAAGAAGAGAGCTGAGGAGAGGCTTTGAATTATACTGGAATGGAATGAGTAAGCAATAAGAGTGAAAGTAGAGATTGTCTTGAGAAATAGAGTTAATGAGGAAGTGACAAGATGATAAAATATCAGTCTTGATAGGGAGTTTTGAGATATTGCATACATGCTAAATAAGAAGGTTGCCCAATGCCAGAAAAATTGGACTTTTAGGAGAAAATAAGGTACAGCTAAATGGCCAGAACATAGCAACTGGAAGTGACCTGAATGTTTACATCAGCACAGAAACAAATGGATACTGGGAGATTTTGGGAAAGGAAAGGTGGGGTAACAAACTGTTGAAGAAAAAACACTATTTGATTTGTGCAAGAGAAACAGGTTAGTGATTGGCATTTCCTAATACAAAAAACAAGGAAGCCATATGGTAAGATGATTCAGCAGTGACTGGAGAAGGGCATCTGTTGAGGATTAAATAATGTTTGTCAGGAAGCTGAAGCAGCATGTTACTGATGTAAATCTGAAACCCTCAGAATACTTAGATAATGATTCCTGGCTACTAATGATGAATCTTAGGGCCATGATGGATAGAAGGAGACACATGGACAGGAGTGAAAATTGGATGTCTGGGAACTGGGAAGAGAAAGAAACCACAGAAAAGTATCAAACGATCTTGAGGAACAAGATACTTACAGGTGACCCTAAAACAACGGAAAAGGAATGGGAGAGGTTTAAGAAAACTCTTTCTGAAGCTACATCAGTTTGTGAAAGAATAAGCAATATTAAAAGATGGAATCAAATATGTTGGTGGAATGAGATAGTTAAAGAAGTAGGACAGGACCAGAACACAGCATTTAGGGTGTGGTTTCACCCAAGAAAACAAGATGTAAGGGATGAATGCAGTGCAAAAAATAAAGGATTGATACAGGTACAAATGAAACACAATAAACCACAAGTGTGAACTTAATTTTTGATGAAGGCAGTTGGCAAGAAAGTGTTGTAAGTCCTATTGAAAATGAACCCTGTTACCTGACATATTGATATATACAGTATCAGTAGATTCCAACATCCTGTGATGGGGTGAGTCAGTAAGATGGTACACTTGGCCAAACACAGTAATTCATGCAGCGGTGAGTGGTACTATGCCTGAAACAGTGCTGGCATTAATGGCTGCTTGCATATAGTTTGAGCAGCAATTACAGGAGGTGAAGGCAGATTACATTCAGCACCAGCAGTAGCAGAGTCAACACAACTGGGCAATAAGACGATATTACATGTGACAACACCAGCATGTGCATGTAGCAAGAAGAAATATTAATGTAAGAGAACCTGCTAACTTGTTATTAACATTGCATTTACACGGCAATTTGATTCAGGCTTGATATATTGTAGAGAGCTTTTAAAAAGAGTGAAAAATGAGATCTTAAAAAGCTGTGTCACATAGAACGATAAGTGCTACATTACTGTAATACAAATACGAGAAAATAAAACATGCCTTTAGGAATTAATTAGATAACAATAGCATGACTGTAGGCATATCTGAAAACATAAATCAGCATGTACATGAGTAGGTGCAAGGAGGGGGGGGGGGGGGGGGGGGGGGGAAATCTGTAGTGATGAATGCAAGGCTGGAAAACAATAAAATCACAGCAGAAAATGTTCAACAACTTCAGAAAATATAATGACAAGCACTGTCATTGAGAGATATGGCAAATGTCAATGAGTTCTAAGTGGTTATTCATTTCAGTTATAGCTACAAAAATATGAACATGATAATGGCAGGTTTAAGTCATTAGCTAGAACCCCTCTTTAAAGTTATAAAGCTTAAATTAAAAAATGTTGAAGGAGGCAAGGTGTCTACAGTATGATCAGATGTTACACATTGATTCGTAAGTTAAATGTCACATTCACCATGGTTTTGCATGCGATATACTACAGTACTGTGTGTCACAACATGAATTAGTGTCTGATGTGTATACTTACAGTGGTAATCATAAAATTGAGAGCGGAACTAAAAAAGTAATAAGGTAATGGTTAATCATTTATATTGAGGTCAGTAAATATTTTTATTGCGACAAGGTAATGTGGAAAATATTCTGTCATGGTTTATGCCATGTCTCTTGGGCTGGTCTAGAGATAAACATCCATCCTCACCACTGCACCTATCAACTGCTCACTTTAAGAAGGCTATAAGCATGATGCCTGGTGGGAGAAGCTGTTTTGACAGAAGTCATAAGGTGGACCTATATTCAATTATTTCTGGTCACTATGCAAAGAGTGTCTTCATTGAAAGTATCAACAAAATTTAAACCATATCTTTAAATAACAGCACTCAACCACGTGATATTGTTCTAGTTGTTGAACGAAGTGTTTTGAGAGAACAAGCTCCATCTTCAGGCTAAGTGTGAAGGAACTACATTTTGAATTTTCCCCCATTAAAATATATCCAACATCATACCTTTGTACAACAGTCCATGAAACCTTAGAAGCTCTCCTGCCATCATATTATAAACTTTAGCACTGTGCAAGGAAATTAAATAAACAGTCTTTCCTCACAAGAATATATCCAACATCCTGTCTTTGTTAACTGTCCCACAAATCATTACAGTTCTCCTGACTGCAAGAGACCTTTAAGGATTTACAAAAAACAGCATCAAACAAGGAAACCACATAGCAATCACATTTATCTAAGTTTTTATATTTATGAATATAATAGAGGGAAACATTCCACATGGGTCTTACACCAGAGGCAGTTACAAAGTAAGACCTGTCCCATGCACCCTCCCACCACCACCTACTCCAGTCCTGTAACCCGGAAGTTGTACATGATCAAAGGCAGAGCCACGTGTGAAAGCACCCACGTGATTTACCAACTGACATGCCTACACTGTGAAGCATTCTATGTGGGAATGACCAGCAACAAACTGTCTGTTTGCATGAACGGACACAGGCAGACAGTGTTTGTTGGTAATGAGGATCACCCTGTGACAACATGCCTTGGTGCACGGCCAGCACATCTTGGCACAGTGTTACACCGTCCGGGTTATCTAGATACTTCCCACTGACACCAACATATCAGAACTCCGGAGATGGGAACTTGCCCTTCAATATATCCTCTCCTCCCGTTACCCACCTGGCCTAAACCTCCGCTAATTTCAAGCTGCCGCTCCTCGTACATCACTTGTCACTCAACAACATCTTTGCCTCTGTACTTCCGCCTCGACTGACATTTCTGCCTAAACTCTTTGCCTTTACAATGTCTGCTTGTGTGTGTGTGTGTGTGTGTGTGTGTGTGTGTGTGTGTGTGTGTGTGTGTGTGGGCGCGCGCGCGAGTATATACCTGTCCCTTTTTCCCCCTATGGTACGTCTTTCCGCTCCCGGGATTGGAATGACTCCTTACCCTCTCCTTTAAAACCCACAACCTTGGGTTGCGAAAGCCTGATATTTGTGTGTTTTTTATTGTCTCCTATCAACATACCAACGCTTTCGTTTGGTAAGTAACAGCATCTTTATTTTTAGATATATTTTTTTATTTATGGTATGTTAAGTTCAGAACTCAAGTATCAGTCATCCCAAGCAATAGGATGTGACTCTCAAATATTCTCTAGAAAATTGACCTTTAAGTTCTCTAAGTGACTTAATTAACTGAAAGGAGGAGAATTTTCAAACGGGCCACATGGCTCTACAAGTAGTGCTAGAACTGGTAATCACTGGTTCAACTCATATTTCAGCCATTTTTAATTTTTTTTATTCAGTTCAAATGTCCATGTTATTTAACTATAAAATTCATCAAATTTGTGCTAGTTAACATGTATCTAATTACCATTTTCACGAAAAATGCAAGTCCTCTTAATTCTAAGTACATATGGCATGCAAAATTCTGGTTCATTGCAAATATCAATTCCTAGTTGCCAATCTACAAGGAGTACAACTTTGCTTCTGCCGTTTGCTGACAGGTGGCGACAACGGTAAGTAGCAGTCAAAAGAAACAGATCGCAGACATCAGGCAGTCATCTTGGACCTCAGTCAACTTAACCTCATTCAAACATGAGTCGTTTTGTGTCTGCATCATAAAGTTGTTCTTGATTGAAAATGTCAGTTTTTACTGATTTGTTTCAATATGAAGAAAACAGCGGCTGAGTCTCATCGAATGTTCTCAAGTAGGTATGGTAAGGATGCTATTAGTGAAAGAACATGCTGTGAGTGGTTTCAACACTTCAAGAATGGTGACTTTAACGTCATAGAGTGGCATAGTGGTGGAAGAGAGAATGTTTTCGAAGACGCAGAATTGGAGACATTGCTGAGTGAAGACTTGCGTCAAACTCAAGAAGAATTGGCACAATTAGTGGCACAGCAAGCCATTTCAAAATGTCTCAAGGCTATGGGCATGATTCACAAAGAAGGAACTTGGGTCCCATGTGAGCTGAAACCAAGAGATGCTGAACGGCATTTGTGTGTTTGTGAACAGTTGCTTCAGAGGCAAAAATGGAAGGGATTTCTGCATTGCATTGTGACCAGGGATGAAAAATGGGTTCATTACGATAACCTTAAATGCAAAAAATCGTGGGGATATCCCAGCCATGCTTCCACATCGACGGCCAAACCGAATATTCACGGCTCCAAGATCATGCTCTGCATTTGGTGGGAGCAGTGGCGTCATGTACTATGAGGTGTTAAAACCAAGTGAAACAATCACAGGTGCTTGTTACTGAATGCAATTAATGCAATTGAGCAGAGCATTAAAAGACAAACGGCTGCAATACAGTGAGAGGCACGATAAAGTGATTTTGCAGCACGACAATGCTCGACCCCATATAGCAAAAGAGGTCAAAACATACTTGGAAACGTTAAAATGGGAAGTCCTAGCTCACCCGCCATATTCTCCACACACTATTTGAAACAGTTAACGCAGAACAGGGAATCAGCGATCATAAAGCGGTTACTGCATCGATGATTTCAGCCGTAAATAGAAATATTAAAAAAAGTAGGAAGATTTTTCTGTTTAGCAAAAGTGACAAAAAGCAGATTACAGAGTACCTGACGGCACAACACAAAAGTTTTCTCTCAAGTACAGATAGTGTTGAGGATCAGTGGACAAAGTTCAAAACCATCGTACAACATGCGTTACATGAGTATGTGCCAAGCAAGATCACAAGAGATGGAAAAGAGCCACCGTGGTACAACAAACGAGTTAGGAAACTGCTGCGGAAGCAAAGGGAACTTCACAGCAAACATAAACATAGCCAAAGCCTTGCAGACAAACAAAAATTACGCGAAGCGAAATGTAGTGTGAGGAGGGCTATGCGAGAGGCATTCAATGAATTCGAAAGTAAAGTTCTATGTACTGACTTGGCAGAAAATCCTAAGAAATTTTGGTCTTATGTCAAAGCGGCAGCTGGATCAAAACAAAATGTCCAGACACTCTGGGACCAAAATGGTACTGAAACAGAGGATGACAGACTAAAGGCCGAAATACTAAATGTCTTTTTCCAAAGCTGTTTCATAGAGGAAGACTGCACTGTAGTTCCTCCTCTAGATTGTCACACAGATGACAAAATGGTGGATATCGAAATAGACGACAGAGGGATAGAGAAACAATTAAAATCGCTCAAAAGAGGAAAGGCCGCTGGACCTGATGGGATACCAGTTCGATTTTACACAGAGTACGCGAAGGAACTTGCCCCCCTTCTTGCAGCGGTGTACCGCAGGTCTCTAGAAGAGCATAGTGTTCCAAAGGATTGGAAAAGGGCACAGGTCATCGCAGTTTTCAAGAAGGGACGTCGAGCAGATGTGCAGAACTATAGACCTATATCTCTAATGTCTATCAGTTGTAGAATTTTGGAACACGTATTATGTTTGAGTATAATGGCTTTTCTGGAAACTATAAATCTACTCTGTAGGAATCAGCATGGGTTTCGAAAAAGACGATCGTGTGAAACCCAGCTCGCGCTATTCGTCCACGAGACTCAGAGGGCCATAGACATGGGTTCCCAGGTAGATGCCGTGTTTCTTGACATCCGCAAGGCGTTCAATACAGTTCCCCACAGTCATTTAATGTACAAAGTAAAAGCATACGGACTATCAGAGCAATTGTGTGATTTGATTGAAGAGTTCCTAGATAACAGAATGCAGCATGTCATTCTCAATGGAGAGAAGTCTTCCGAAGTAAGAGTGATTTCAGGTGTGCCGCAGGGGATGTCATAGGACCGTTGCTATTCACAATATACATAAATGACCTTGTGGATGACATCAGAAGTTCACTGAGGCTTTTTGCAGATGATGCTGTGGTGTATCGAGAGGTTCTAATAATGGAAAATTGTACTGAAATGCAGGAGGATCTGCAGCGAATTGATGCATGGTGCAGGGAATGGCAATTGAATCTCAATGTAGACAAGTGTAATGTGCTGCGAATACATAGAAAGATAGATCCCTTATCATTTAGCTACAAACTAGCAGGTCAGCAACTGGAAGCAGTTAATTCCATAAATTATCTGGGAGTATGCATTAGGAGTGATTTAAAATGGAATGATCATATAAAGTTGATCGTCGGTAAAGCAGATGCCAGACTGAGATTCATTGGAAGAATCCTAAGGAAATGCAATCCGAAAACAAAGGAAGTAGGTTACAGTACGCTTGTTTGCCCATTGCTTGAATACTGCTCACCGGTGTGGGATCCGAACCAGATAGGGTTGATAGAAGAGATAGAGAAGATCCAACTGAGAGCAGCGCACTTCGTTACAGGATCATTTAGTAATCGCGAAAGCATCACGGAGATGATAGATAAACTCCGGTGGAAGACTCTGCAGGAGAGACGCTCAGTAGCTTGGTACGGGCTTTTGTTAAAGTTTCGAGAACATACATTCACCAAAGAGTCAAGCAGTATATTGCTCCCTCCTACGAATATCTCGCAAAGAGACCATGAGGATAAAATCAGAGAGATTAGAGCCCACACAGAAGCATACCGACAATCCTTCTTTCCACAAACAATACGAGACTGGAATAGAAGAGAGAACCGATAGAGGTACTCAGGGTACCCTCCGCCACACACCGTCAGGTGGCTTGCGGAGTATGGATGTAGATGCAGATGTAGATTGCTCCCTCTGACTATCATCTGTTGGTATCAATGGCGCATGGCTTGGCTGACCAATACTTCCAATCTCATGAAGAAGTCGCAAATTGGATCGATTCATGGATCGCTTCAAAAGATGAACAATTTTTTCAATGCGGGATTCGTACACTGCCCAAGAGATGGGAGGAAGTAGGGGCCAGCGATGGAAAATACTTTGTATGATACATGTGTAACCAATTTGTTTCATTAGAGCCTCAAATGTTGGGGAAAAACCGGCAGAAGCAAAGTTGTACACCTTGTATAAAATACATTGCAAATTAAATTTTTGTGGCAAAAATGAAAAAAAAAAAAAAAAAAAACCTTAGGTTTGAATTCAAATAGTCTTTATTTGGACTGCACCCATCGTTTTATACCACAGATATGGCCTCACAGAAGCCAGAGTGATAAGTGCCATAAAAACACAGAAAACAATTATAATTTTCATGCCATTGAACACAGCACACACTTGTTGCACTATTACAGTGACAATCTTTTTCAATATGTCATTCGGAAATCGAACTTCATTGAAGTTAATAAAGACTTCTCTTTTATCAGAAGGTTCTGATGGGAACCATGCTTGCCTGATCATTTCACTGAAGATTGGAGAGGACAACTAGTGCTGAACAACTGAATAGCTTTTCATTCAGTTTTCTCTATCATTAACTTTGTGTCCTCATTCTGTCACACAGGTGCAGATTTGCAGGTGCTTAATGATGATTTTTACTCAGTAGTAAAAATACGCATCACTAGGTTGTACTAATGGTGTGCATTTTAGTGGAATTACTTGCACGATGCAAGTAAGCATATGCTTATCATTTCAAAAAACTTCATTGTACAACATGGGGTTGGTTTTTCCATCCCAAGAATCACTTGGCAAGAGAAACCTTTCCTTTAGTACATAAGGCAAGAATCAGTTAGCATGAGAAACGTTTCCTTTCGTAAATATGGTTTTAAAGTGTTGACTGAAAAACGGCCATGCAGATTTCTAGTCGACTTTCCTGATTTTGATGACACAACTGCAATGTTTCTGTACTTTCTGAGACATTGAACCATATGTCCAAATGAACCTGTGGTTTCTTGTACACATATAAAGATGAGGGACAACAGTTTTCCTGAGAGGGTGACAGAATAGTGTGCAGTATAGGAATGGGTGACTTTATTCATATTCAGCCTCGTCACTAGCACCACCTTCAATCCTTTAGTCGGCAGAATTCTGTCAAAAGTTGAGTGGTACTGGCACCCTGAAAAACAAATAAAAGATAAATGAATAAACAAAAAACACTGCACACAAAAATCTGTACTTCGATTACTTACACCCGCCTCCAAAGCCTAATGGTTAGCACCACAGCCTTTGCTGCAGAAGAACTCAGGTCATCGATTTCTGGGACGTCCTAAGATTTTTCTGTGGTAGAGAGATACGGAACCGCATCTACTCAGCCTCAAGAGTCCAAATGAGGAATAAAGCAGTGGTGGCATGAACTGGAGATATCTACTGGCTGGAACAATTGGCGACATGCCGATCATGAGTCCCACAATCATATATTGCACTTCGTACTGCCTTGTACCCAACAGTCAGCCAGTCAGAACAGGCCTAATTCATGACAGGTGTTTTGTTTACTTAATTACGAGCAATAAAAAAATCAATGTTTTCAATAACTGTTTGACCTGTATTAATGATGAGGTCAGGATCAAAGCTCGGTACAAGATCACAAGCCTGGATTCGAAAATCTTCACCAGCAGCCAGGATTTTGTCCATGTGTTCCTCTTTCCATTACAAATTATATGACCCCCACCCAAGTGCATTTGATGCCTCTTTCTGAACATCTGAACCTATCAGAAGTTTTAGATAAAAAATTTCAAATTGGCTTGCAGCAGTTAATGCTCACTCCTGCAAGTTATGGGTCGTACCTTGCTGGTAGTTCTGTCGAGCTTACTAAAATGACAAGTCCACAAACTCATAATCACATATTTGTCTATGAATCTAGTACTGCATTTACCTCTCAACTTGGATGCAATCTTCATAGAAAATGAAGTTAGATGTGTGTTAATTACCACATTTTTAAGAATTTTACATTTAAATTATGTTAAGTCTTCGAGCAAATGGCAAAAAATAAAAGAAAAAGAAAAAAAAAAACTGACCTGTCTTCACTGAATTAACATCACTCTGACAACTTTAAAGCTGATTTTCTTGAGAATTCTTCAGAGTCACATTGACTGCTTTTGGTGATTGATATTTCAGTTCTTAGCAACACACACCACAAATCCAAAAAATTACATAAATCTGACTGCCATGTAGTCACTTTGTAAGTACAACTGAGATTTGTTACTCATCACATCTATAGACTGTTCTATAGTTTGCTTTAGCATGCTGTCTACCTGAGCTTTCTCTGATGGAAGGAAGGAAAATTATGGTTTAACGTCCCATAAACAATGAGATCATTGCAGACAGGTCCGTCCCTGGTAGCTGAGCGGTCAGCGCGACGGAATGTCATACCTAACGGCCCGGGTTAGATTCCTGGCTGGGTCGGAGATTTTCTCCGCTCAGGGACTGGGTGTTGTGTTGTCCTTATCATCATCATTTCATCCCCATTGACACGCAAGTCACCAACATGGCCTCAACTCTAAAGACTTGCGCCAGGCAAACGGTCTACCCGACGGGAGGCCCTAGCCACACAGCATTTCCATTTCCACTACAAACAGAGCACAAGTTTATATTGTTTCAAGGATGAGGAAGGAAACTGGTCATGACCTGTCAAAGAAACCATCACAATATTTGACTGGAGTGATTTATGGAATCACAGAAAACAAACCAGGATGCCCAAATGCAGATATGAACTATCGTCACCCTAAATGCGAGATCTGTGTGTTAACCACTGAGCCATCTTGAAACTTCCTGGCAGATTAAAACTGTGTGCCAGACCGAGACTCGAACTCGGGACCTTTGCCTTTCCGAGCTACCCAAGCACGACTCACGCCCCGTCCTCACAGCCTCACTTCTGCCAGTACCTCGTCTCCTCTGTGAGGACGGGGTGTGAGTCGTGCTTGGGTAGCTCTATTGGTAGAGCACTTGCCCGTGAAAGGCAATGGTCCCGAGTTCGAGTCTCGGTCCGGCACACAGTTTTAATCTGCCAGGAAGTTTCATATCAGCGCACACTCCGCTGCAGAGTGAAAATCTCATACTGAGCAATCTTGCTTGGTTCCATGAAGCAGTGCCATTGTGGACAACAGGAACCTGCAGCCAGAGAGAGGAGCTTAAAGGTGCACTGTGCCACCTCACTTAGCTTGATAATTGGAAGTGAATGTTCACCACTAGTACACAAGATCTACAGGAAGTGTTTTTAATATAATTTGATGGCTCTGTTTTAGTCCCATGAGACATTATAAAAAAGTTATTGAGAAAGGTAGAACCCTATGTAGGCTTAACACAACTAGGGTATGGCAGTTGCCTCAAAAGTTTGATACCACTGACTTTCTCCTCTAAAACAGCCATCCATCTCATCCACATGCAGTTCACTTCATAGCTCAGGTCTTATCCTTATCAGGAGTTTGGAACATCCTTGTGATCCAAAAAAACAATTTTTCCTGCTCTATGACAAACATAAAATACAACTATCACACTCAAAACTGTTTCTGAAGTATGCTCAAAGAAAAGCGACACCTTATTCTTTTTTTATCATTACGTAAAGAGTCACTCGGGAAATTTCATAGATTCTATAACAATTATTTGTCTCATCCTTTTATCTACTGATGGTTAAAAGACGACCATTAGATGGCCCAAAATGGTTACGACACTGTGAAATGCTCATGTGTTTGTGTATTACAAACGAAAAGCCATTACTGGCAAAGTAAATGGCACTGGAGGGAGGGGCTTGAGGGATTCAGAGGGGGAGGGGGACACTGTAGGCAACTGTTCTATACAGGACTTTGCAAACATAATCTGACAAATCATAGAACAGTAATATGATACTGCAGTGCCTGTGTTATTTCAAATTACGATGCATTGTTCCCTTGGACATGCATGCATGTCCAAAGGAACAGGCGCTGTGACGACTACAGACTTCACAAAATACATGAAATGTATTCACTGTTGCGAATATGGACAACTATCAGCTGTATAATAGAACGACTGCAATGAAAATTTGTGCCGGACCAGGACTCAACCCAGATTTCCCCCTTATTGCTAGTGGTCGCCTTACCATTTGGCTATCCGAGTATGACTCATGGTCAGACCCAAATTTCAGTATGTCATCTCCCATGTGTCTAAACCTGTACTCGTACATCCATTATGTATATTCCTGTAAAGGCGAGACATTTTACTTGAAAGCTGCTTGCATGGTTGTGGCAAATAAATATGAAGTTGCAGCGCCACTGTTATTTTGAATTACAATGAAATATTCATTTGGAAATTGTCCTCATTCCATTACACAGCTGATGGCTGTCCATATTCACAACTGTGAAAACATTTCATGTATTTTGTGATGGCTGTAGATGTCACAGTGCTTGTTCCTTTGGACATACAAGCATATCCGAAGGAACATTGCTTCGTAATAACACAGGCACTGCAATATCACTATTATCTGCTGACACCAGCGAACGACTTTCAAGTAAAATGTCTCCTCTGTACAGGGATATACATAATGGATTTATGAGTACACATTGTAGACACATAGCTGATGACACATGGAAGTTTGGGTCTGGCCATGAGTTATGTTCGGATAGCCAAACAGTAAGGCGACCACTCGTAATAAGCAGGAAATCCGAGTTTGAATCCCGGTCCGACACAAATTTTCACTGTCATCACTCCATTATACAGCTGATGGTTATCCATATACACAAGTGGAAATAAATTTCATGTACAGAACAGTAAGATTGTCATGGTACATAGATACATCAGAATTAACAGTAATTTAGTATAACTGTAGTGCTCATATAAGATACTGTCAATTGTGACCAGAATGAAGTCTAGATCTGATATTAGGGTTGCCTATGAAATACAGCACTTATCACTGAAAGCACAGTTATTACGAACACCAACATACAGCCAGGACATAACCACCTCCTAGCTCGAGAGTGTAGCTATTTATACAGTTCGAATATTCTAGAATGCTGGTATTTATACATAGATCGAATATTCCAGAACATAAAAACATTACAACGTAAGATATTTCGAGAACTTACAATGTAAGATATTTCACGAACCTTCGTGAACTGATATGTACCAAATAACAAATAATTGTTGGTGGTATGGTTTGAACTGGTGATCCACAGCACACCCAGTTAGTGACACTAACCACTCCATCATCCTGCATGCAACAAAGCTAGTAGCAATGCTCCTGCTCCTGAAAAAACAGTGACCTCCAGCTGTTCACTCAAGCTGACTAGGTCTACTCATTGGCCCTCTGTATGGTAGGACTGGCAAATCTTCAATTTCCGTTCATGTTGTAACATCCTATTCACTATGATAATCATTGATGGTAGCCTCTCCCATTGAAGCTTTGCAATCGTCAAGTGGGTCTTCAGTTTCTTTGAACTTCCCATCACTGATCTACATCTCTGGACTGAGTGGGGTTTCATACAGAGGACATGGAAAAATCTCTGCATGTTTGCCTTCTTGGTGAAGGGTCATAATCCTTGACTTCAACGTGACATCTGACAAGAGACATAGAACACAACACGACCCAAAGTAGCACTTTAGTAACTCTTCCGATAGTCACGCTTCCTGCACTGGCATAAAAGTCTATAGCAAGTCTCCCGTGCTGTACCTCACTGGCCGGCGCTTGGCGTTGTAGCACACTCAGTCTTTTTCCTGGGAGTCCGGGGTCCGTAGCCAAGGCAGCTGCCTTGCTCCACCAGTCCTGACGGTGAATTGTTTCATGTAGTCATCCTGACTATTGTTTGGCTGAAATGGGAGAAGTGAATCCATTGTCGTTTTGGACTTGCAACTGTAGAAGAGAAAGAAAGGTAAGAAGCCAGCTGCATCTTGCTTCACTTTGTTGTATGCAAATGTCACGATGGGCAGTATTGTATCTCAGTCACTGTTCGATATCAATGGACCTCGAGAGCGTATCTACGAATGCCTTGCTAATGTGTTCTGTGATGCTATTCATGTCTAAATTGTAGGCAGTTGTCACCCTGTGGGTGATGACGCAGTGTAAAATTACCTCTGATACTAGTCTTATATCGAAAACTTTTCAATCAATCAGAGGACATCACAAGGCTGCTCTGTGTTTTAAAATGATATCTTCTACAAGGAACTTGGCAATTTCATGAGCCCCGGCTGTCTGCACAGCTTTGGTGACAGCAAAGTAGGTGAGGTAGTCAGTGAAGACTACTGTCCATTGATTCCTGTTTGTCAATTCTCAATAACCCAATAACCCAATTCCAATTTGGTGGAATGGTGCTGCTGAAGACAGACTGCGACAAGTGCTTCCATCACTGTCATTTCTACAACTACATCTACATCCACACTCTGCAAGCCACCTGACGGTGTGTGGCAGAGGGTACCTTGGGTATCTCTATCAGTGCTCCCTTCTATGCTAGTCTCGTATTGTTCGTGGAAAGAATGATTGTCGGTGTGCCTCTGTGTAGGCTCTAATCTCTCTGATTTTATCCTCATGGTCTCTTCGCAAGATATATGTAGGGGGGAGCAATATACTGCTTGACCCCTCGGTGAAGGTATGTTCTCGAAACTTCAACAAAAGCCCGTACCGAGCTACTGAGCGTCTCTCCTGCAGAGTCTTCCACTGGAGTTTATCTATCATCTCCGTGATGCTTTCGCGATTACTAAATGATCCTGTAATGAAGCGCGCTGCTCTCCATTGGATCTTCTCTATCTCTTCTATCAACCCTATCTGGTACGGATCCCACACTGCTGAGCAGTATTCAAGCAGTGGGTGAACAAGCGTACTGTAATCTACTTCCTTTGTTTTCGGATTGCATTTTCTTAAGATTCTTCCAATGAATCTCAGTCTGGCATCTGCTTTACCGATGATCAACTTTATATGATCATTCCATTTTAAATCACTCCTAATGCATACTCCCAGATAATTTATGGAATTAACTGCTTCCAGTTGCTGACCTGCTATATTGTAGCTAAATGATAAGGGATCTTTCTTTTTCTGTATTCGCAGCACATTACACTTGTCTACATTGAGATTCAATTGCCATTCCCATTGCCATTCCCTGCATCACGCATCAATTCGCTGCAGATCCTTCTGCATTTCAGTACAATTTTCCATTGGTACAACTTCTTGATATACCACAGCATCATCCGCAAAAAGCCTCAGTGAACTTCTGATGTCATCCACAAGGTCATTTATGTATATTGCGAATAGCAACGGTCCTACGACACTCCACTGCAGCACACCTGAAATCACTCTTACTTCGGAAGACTTCTCTCCATTGAGAATGACATGCTGCATTCTGTTATCTAGGAACTCTTCAATCCAATCACACAATTGCTCTGATAGTCCATATGCTCTTACTTTGTTCATTAAACGACTGTGGGGAACTGTGTTGAACGCCTTGCGGATGTCAAGAAACACGGCATCTACCTGGGAACCCGTGTCTATGGCCCTCTGAGTCTCGTGGACGAATAGCGCGAGCTGGGTTTCACACAATCGTCTTTTTCGAAACCCATGCCGATTCCTACAGAGTAGATTTCTAGTCTCCAGAAAAGTCATTATACTCGAACATAATACGTGTTCCAAAAATCTACAACTGATAGACGTTAGAGATATAGGTCTATAATTCTGCACATCTGTTAGACGTCCCTTCTTACAGTGGCTCACACAGTGGCTAGAAAATTGATAGAGACCTGGCCAGTGATACCTGAATCTGATTCTGCCTTTAGTCTTCACAAGTTCCAGGTGACCAGATGTTGGAACATCAAGGAAATACTTCAAGATAGCTGTCCACAGGTAACCTGGGATGGCAAGCAGCCATTTTGTCCCACTGGATCATAGTTCTCTTACACAATGCTCTGTTTATCAACTGGAATTCTCCTTTGGTCAGTTCCTCTTCCTTCAAGGCTTCTACGAGGGTGATTTGAAAAGTTCTCAGACTCACCATGAGAGGTCAGTGCTAGCGCAATGAGTTTTTCACGTAATATTCATTGTACTGTTGCCTGTGCACACGTGCCACATCAGTGCTCTTGGAAGAGAGCTGTGGTGGTACGTGGCTCTGTTGTTGTTCCTGTGTAGTGATATGTGAAGAAGGAAAAAAAAATCAGGTTTGAGCAGTGATTAAGTACTTCGTAAAGAAAGGTATGAAAGCAAAGGACATTAATACCGATTTCCAGACTACATTCGAGGACTCTGCTCCTTCATATTCAACTGCTGCCAAGTGGACAAATAAATTTAAATTTGGTTGGGAGAGCTTAGATGATTATCTGCGCATTGGTCGGCCAAGATGTGTCACTACTCCAGAAATCATTACAAAAAGTGCACAAAATGGTCATGAAGGATCGGCAATTCAAAATGCTTGAAATTGCTCACGCCTGCCAGATGTCATCTGAAAGGGTGTATCACATTTTAAGTGAAGAATTAAACTTGAAAAAAAGTATCTGCAAGATGGGTGCCGCGACTCTTGATGGTGGATCAAAAACGCATGAGAATGGACATATCAGAATAAAAGGAGAAACGAACATGATTTTTTGTGCCAGTTTGTGACCACAGATGAAACTTGGGTACACTACTATACCCAAGGGACAAAACAACATTCAAAGCAATGAAAACATGCTGATTCTCTGCCACCAAAGAAAGCAAAGACAATTCCTTCAGCGGGAAATGTCATGGTGTGATGGCATCAGTGTTCTGGGATGCGAAGGGGATTCTGTTCGTAGATTACCTCCTCACTGAGCAAACAACTACTGGAGAATACTACGCCAAACTCCTGGACAGATTGCAACAAAAGATATGCGAAAAAAGGCCAGGTTTAGCAAGGAAGAACGTTACATTCCATCAAGACAATGCGCGCCCATACAATTGCCGTCACCATGACAAAATTACATGAATTAAGGTATAAATTGTTGACACACCCACCCTATTCACCTGATATGGCTCCATCAGTCTTCCATCTCTTACCAAAATTGAAAATTTTTCTTGGTGGACAAAGATTCACTTCAAACGAAGAATTGATAGCTGGAGTTGACAATTATTTTGCAGGCTGGGGGAAACTTATTTTCAAGATGGCATCAAGGCACTGGAACATCATTGGACCAACTGCATTAATCGGCAGGGAGACTCCATTGAAATATAAAAGATGTTTCGGTGATGTAAGTACTTTTTTGCTATTCCATTCCAAGAACTTTTCAAACTACCCTCGTATGACTTTCAGCAGTGAATCTTCCTGTATTCAGCAGTAATGTTATTTAATGTGGCGATGACCGAGACTTCATCCACACAGCTGTGCTTCACTTAAGGACTCCTTAAAAGGCAGTCGGTGCCCTTTTGTTCATGTTTGCTTTTGTATACCACTGTGATGTCACATTCTTGAAGCATCAGCACCTATCTTGCTGGTCGGCCTGAGGGATCCTCCAGGCTAGTCACCCAACACAGAGAATGGCTGTCCATAAAAACAGTGAATGGTTGTGAAATAAATACAACCAGAATTTGTTGATTGTCCAATCAACTACAAGGCACTCTTTATTGATTGCAGAGTAGTTCATATCAAACTGAGAGAGTACTATGGAAGCATAAGCTATAACCTTTTTAGCACTTTTCTAATTTTGCACTAAAACTGCACCTATCCCGTAACTGGGACAATGTTGGGATTGGGACAATATTAGCACCTCCTGAAAGATTTTTCTTGTGCCTCACTCAAGCAAAATTTGGCATCTCCCTGCAATAGTTCTTGCAAGGGATGTGCCTTGGTATACAAGTCCTTTATGAATTGTCAGCAGTAAGAGCGTATTCTGAGGAAACTTCTCAATCACAATGTGTGGAGGAGTCAGAAAATCTGTGACTACTCTGGATTAGGATGGACTCCATCGCCAATCACTAGATAACCCAATATTTTTATTTCTTGGAGGACGAGGAGGCACTTTTTGGATTCAGGTGGAGGCCTATGGTCGCAAGACACTTCAACATGGTTGTCAAGCAGATTAGATATTCTTCAAACATCTGTGTGTGTGTGTGTGTGTGTGTGCGCGCGCATGTGTGTGAATGAGAGAGAGAGAGAAAGAGAGGGGGGGGGGGGGAAGGACATGTCACCTAGACAGGCATCGATTAAAGATATCGAAGTAGTTCGTCCACCATACATTTGAAGGTGGCCGGAGCACCACACAGTCCTAATGGTATAACTCTGAACTCATACAGTTTGTCAGAAGTTATGAAGGCAATCTTTTCCCAGTCAGTCCCATCAACCTCAATTTGCTAGCAGCCTGTCTTCATGTCCACAGCAGAGGAATACTTGACTTCACTCAAGAAGTCTAAGGCATCAGCAGTGTGCAACAATGGATAAATACCATTATTCGTAATTTTGTTCAGTCATCAGTGATCAATGTACAAATACCATGTGCTGTCCTTCTCCTTCCCATGGACCACTGGGAAGACTCAAGGACTCTCTGAAGAGTCGATGCTGTCACCTTGAAGCATCATGTCCGTCTACTCACAGATTACCCACTGTTCAGCCGGCAACACAATAAATGGACACAGGCTAATTGGTGGACGACACAGTATTTTACAGTGGGCCGCCTGATATGTCTTTTCTCCAATCTGGATTTGAAAGCACGTGAAAAGTGTCACAAAATGGGTATTAGTTGTCAACGTTGTACTTTGGCCAGAACAGATACTATTGGCAGTTCGAAAGTAGCTTCCTTCCTTGCGTTGCTTGAAGACGTAGCAGAGCACAATTCTTCATCAATAACACTACCAAGCTGCACTTCCTGGACTGGTTCAGCTGTTCCTGTGCACATGTCGTAGGGAGAATTGTGGCTGCTGGTGGCAATCAGTGATCCAAACTTTTCCTTGACCAGCGACAATGCTTATGCTTGTCGGTGCCATGTACATTCCAATTGACAAAACTTCAAAGTTTAAATGGGCACCTCAATCTTGGCTGGTACTCATCTTGTTGATGATTGTGGGATAACGTCTTCAACAGCACACAACTATCCAGACCAATCTTTGTTATGTGTGCTTGTTGGAATAGTTTCATCAATCTAGAGCACTGATCTTTGACTGTCTTATGACTGCTTGTGATGCTTGTAAAAACTCCCACTCAAGAGCAACACCATGGCTACAATCTTTCAAAATGACAAATTTTAAGGGCTATGTTCTGTCATTGATAGTTTTTCTTGCAATACATGTCCCTATTGGCTTGATGTATTTCCCATTTGAAACCTTCAGTGCCATTACTTTTGTATCAGAGGACATAGTTCTTCTCTAGCTGGTGACAATAAGTGCTTGACATTACAGAAAAAGAAGCCCCCAAGTTAACTAGGCCCAGACAGGTTGGCCATCGATGACAATGTAAATGAGATTTCCTGTCATCTTGGTAACTGTCATCCTCATCAGATTTTCATCTCCATTGATTGTCACTTGCAACCAGAGGGATGGAGACATTACAGAAATTATAGACTAGCATCATTTAACATGGCAAAAGGAAGTGTTGTAACATATGTGAAACTTGGATACAAAGTCAAAAATACTGAAACAAAAAGTTTTTGTCTAACACAGCACCTAGAAACTTGTACTTGTGAGTTGTTACTGCAGAACACTTCCCTGGTAATTGTAACTGTCAGCAGATAACCTGTAGCAAAACTTTCAGCTATTTATGAGAAATCTAGATGCATTATCGAGTTACTTGTAGACAAGAAGAAACAGTAAGGAGTTTGTGGAGATTTCAATGAGTAAGGGGTAGACAAATGAAAATGAGACAGATTCTTCAAGACTCCAACAATATGGAAATCACATGAGAAGAGACTAGGACTGTATGGGAGATGTGTAAGGGCTTCCCAGTGAAACATGTACAGTGTACCCTAAACAACCTTGGCTACATGTGGGTGGGCATTATTCTGCAACAGAATGATGATGTCTGGCGATATTTCTTGGCGTTTGGACTTGATGACGAGCTTCAATTTTTGCAAAGTGTCCATTTCTGCAGTGTACTTGAAAAACCCATGTGATAGCAAAAATTGAACCATATCATCAAGTCCAAACACCCAGGAATGTCGCTAGATGGCATCATTCTGCTGCAGGATAATGCCCACCCACATGCTGCCAAAGATTTTGCTGGGAAGTCCTTACAAATCCTCCATACAGTCATAAACTCTCCCCATACAACGTTCTCATTTTTGGAGCCCTTAAGAAAGACATACTTGATGGTCAAATTGCCTTGAACAAAGAGGTGCATGCCTGGGTGCAATCATGGTTCTGTAGGCAACTGCAAACTTTTTGCATGAAGACACTGACCGTCTCGTCTCATGATGGGGTAAATACGAGGGTAAGTCAATTATTATCCACAATTTAGTTATATTTTTGTTTATTTTGGTAGTATTGCAGTTTTACATTGATGACACATGCTTTGTTCATTTGTTGCTATATGTTTGCAATTTTCAAGCTACTAGGTTAGTTTCGTTATCATTGCCGTGCTGTTCATCATGGCTACTCCACTGTCTATTTGCACCAAAGAGGAGCAACGGAAAGCGTATCAGGGGCCGAAATTCATCGAAGACTTTCGGTACAGTATGGGAACAGTGTTTTGCCACAACAGAGTGTCTATGAATGGATTGAAAAATTTCGAAATGGTCACACAAGCGTTACGCACAATGAAGGAACCGGACGACTGTTTACCACCACAAATGAAGAAAGCATTGAGTGTTCACGTGAAATGATTCTCTTAGACAGATGATTAATTACTGATGAAGTGGCACATCGTCTGCAAATTAGTCACGGTTCTGCCTATGAAATCATCCACAACAGACTTCGGTTTCATAAAGTTTGTGCAAGATGGGTCCCAGAACAATCACACAGTTGCATGAACAAATGCACTTGGACATCTGCAAAAAACATTTGGATCGCTATGGTAACAAAGGGGACAACTTCTTAGACAGGATCATTACTAGTGATGAAACACAGATCCATCATTACGAGCTGAAGAGTAAATGGCAGAGTATGGAATGGAAACATCCAAATTCGCCATGCAAGAAAAAGTTCAAGACCCAACTGTCTGCAGGAAAACTGATGCTTATGTTTTTTTTTCCCCGAGATGCACAAGGTCCAATATTGGAACATTATGGGTAAAGGGTCACAACAATAAACAATGTATGTTAAAGTGAAATGCTTACTGCCAGGCTAAAACCTGCAATTCAAAGCAAAAGCCAAGGTTTGCTGTCAAAAGCTGTGGTGGTGTTGCATGACAATGCTCGTCCACATACTGCTGGCCACACTGCTGAAATGTTCCAGAAACTCATCCTCCATATAGTCCAAATCTTGCCTCTTCTGACTATCACTTGCTTGGTCCACTCAAACAGGCATTAAGGGGCAGTCGATTTGCCTTGGACGAAGCACTGAAAGAAGCGGTGCATTCCTGGCTCGCAGCTCAAATGAGGACCTTCTTTTATGAGCGCATCAGGAATCTTGTACAACGATGGACCAAGTGCGTTGAAATGCAAGGACTCTATGTCAAAAAATGATGTTCTTGTAAGATTCCTATTTGATTGCAATAAAATTTTATAGCTGCTTTGCAGATAATAATTGACTTACCCTCATATATTAACAGTCATTGTGATTACTTTTGATATAATTTGCAATTTACTTATGTTTTTTCCTTCTCTCTCATTTTCATCTGACTACCCCATGTACTTACTTACTTACTCACTTTTACTGCCTTAGCCCCACAAACCATAGTCTGGTTTTGGCCTCCACAGTATTCTGTCTTTGGTGTCTTGTTTCCTTGCTCCTAGTACCTGGATATCCTTGGCAACCTGGTCTCTCCAGCTCATTTTCAGCCTGCCTATGGGTCTTCGTCCTTCCAGTTTACTCTCCGAGACTCCTCTCAGCAAAGATCCCTGCTCTCTTCTATAGACGTGGCCGGCCCATCTTAGTCGTCTTGTCTTGGCTTTCGCAACTAAATCTGGTTCATTGTACACTTCCCTGAGTTCCATGTTCTTCCTTCTTTGTCATTCTCCTCCCTCATAGATTGGTCCAAATATCTTTTGCAGGATATTATTTTCAATAACTTTTATCTTTCTCTCCATGTATTTATCTATTCTGCATATTTCTGCCCCATATAGTAATGGTGGTCTGATATTCCCTCCCCCCCCCCCCCCCCCCAAATTGTATTGGCCAATTAGTATCATGTTAACAACTTCAGTTCCTCTTCTTCCTTTGTTATTGTTTCCTATTTTTCCAGTATTCCCTCATTTTCTCCCCAAGAAGTCTCTTCCTTTCTTCTGCCCATGTTGTTCACAATTTTTTTATTTCTTATGCTCTGATTATGGTTTTATATATTCTTCCTTTGGTTCCTCTTGAAAAATTTTTAGATGACAGTAGTTTGCTGAGTGTGTATGATGCTCTGGATGCAGCTTTGATGCTTGCCTCTATTTCATGCTTTTCATTATTTACAACTGCCACATACAGATTTCATAATAGATATAGACAAGAAAAATGAACTGTAGTTATTACTTGGGTGTTTCAATCAAATTGCAGTAGTCAACATTCCAACTCATGTGCAGTAAAATAGTAGAACACTGATAACATTTTTACAGATAGTGCTCAGGTTGAGACAATTAATGTGTATCTAACTGTTATGGACTATCTATGATGCACAATTAATGAAAATAAGCAATATAGAAGCTCACAGCCTTGAGACACGTTCATACAAAGCAGTGAGGCTTGTTAATAAGAACAGTATACAAAATGGCAAGTTCAATTTATTCCACTGTAAATTTATGTCAGTAATTCAATGTTGCTCTCATAAAACCTTATGCAGAAGATCTGTTAAAAAAGCAAGTGAGCCATGGATAACTAAGGGAACTGAAACATAATAAAAGAGGAAGACAGAAATTTATAAAAAGGTCAGAATAAATCAAGATTCAGCATTACTTGCATACTAGAAAAATACTTTAATATTTTAAGGGAACTCGTTAAAATGTGAAGAAGTATGTGTGTCCAAACAAAAATTAATAATGCAGATAATAACACTAAAACTATGTAACATATTTTCAAATGGGAGACAGGACAGCTAGTCAGTATACACGATACCACAGCAGTTACACTAAATAACAATGTTGTGACAGATAATTTAGGTGTTGCAAATATGTAGTAGCAAAAATAAGATTAAATGGCTAAGTTGAAGACACAAAAGAGTATACTTAAAATGTCATTCCACAAAGCTTTTAGCAATTATAGTAGCACCAACAATCTTCACTGAAATTAATAGACCTACAAAAATTCTAGAAAGCAAATTTTATATAGTGTTAATGGAATTCCAAATAGAATTCTTAAAAGTTGTTCTAACTCAGTAACGTCCTTAATGATATATGTAATGTATCACTGGCACAGACAGATTAAAATATGTAATTGTTGAATCTCTTTATAAGGAAGGTGACAAGAAAGACTTCAATAATTATTGATAAATATTCTTAATGAGATTTTTTTTCTAAATGATTAATGGAAAATCTCATATAAGATGTGAAACAAATACTAACAAAGAGATAGAGGGGCTGGCCAGTACTTACCTCAGCTCAGTACAGCCGATAGATACACATAAAACAGAACTGAAAATTTACATTCCTGGCTTTCGGAACTTTGTTCCTTCATCAGGGAGGAGAGAGGGGAAAAAAGGGAAGAAGGGAAAGTGGATTCAGTTACTCACAACCCAGGTTATGAAGCAACAGGGAAAGGTAAACAGGGAGGGTAGCAAGGATGGAGGCATGGTTGTCAGAGGGAAGCCAAAGATATTCAACTGTAAGTACTGTGCCAGCTTCAAACCAAAGAGGATGCATACAGAAGTAAAGAGGTATATAGTATAAAGATAAACACAACTATGTAGGATGAAAAGATGCGTGAATGGCTAAAGAGGAAAGGGAAAGAGGAGAAGACTGAAGATTGAATGGGAGTGAGGTTGTTTAACGTAGGTTCAGTCCAGGGGGATGGCGGGATGAAAGGATGTGTTGGAGTGCAAGTTCCCATCTCCGCAGTTCAGAGGGACTGGTGCTGGGCGGGAGAAGCCAAATGGCACAAACAGTGTAGCAGGTTCCTAGGTCCCTAGAATTATGCTGGAGGGCATGCTCCGCTACTGGGTATTGGGCATCTCCTAGGCGGACAGTTCGTCTGTGTCCGTTCATGCGCTCAGCCAGTTTAGTTGTTGTCATGCCGATGTAAAAGGCTGTGCAGTGCAGGCATGTCAGTTGATAAATGACATGTGTAGTTTCACACGTAGCCCTGCCTTGAATTGTGTATGTTTTACCAGTAGCGGGGCTGGAGTAGGTGGTTGTGGGGGGATGCATGGGGCAGGTTTTGCAGCGGGATCGGTTACAGGGGTAGGAACCGTTGGGTAGAGAAGGTAGTCTGGGAATATTGTAGGGTTTAACAAGGATGTTACGGAGGTTAGGGGGGCGACGAGTGGCAACTCTGGGTGGTGTGGGGAGAATTTTGTCAAGGGATGATCTCATTTCAGGGGTTGACTTGAGAAAGTCATATCCCTGATGGAGTAATTTGTTGATGTTTTCGAGGCCAGGATAATATTGGGTGACAAGGGGGATGCTTCTATGTGGTCTGGGGGTAGGAACATTGTTGTTGGACGGGAGGAATGTATTGCTCGGGAAATCTGTTTGTGGACAAGGTCTGCAGGATAGTTGCGGGAGAGGGAAGCACTGGTCAGGTTATTGGTGTAATTGTTGAGGGATTCGTCACTGGAGCAGATACGTTTGCCACGAATACCTAGGCTGTAGGGAAGGGAACGTTTGATGTGGAAAGGATGGCAGCTATCAAAGTGAAGGTACTGTTGTTTGTTTGTGGGTTTGATATGGACAGAGGTGTGAATGTGAGCTTCAACAAGATGAAGGTCAACATCCAGGAAGGTGGCTTGGGTTTTGGAGAAGGACCAGGTGAAATTCAGATTCGAAAATGAGTTGAGGTTATGGAGGAAATTAAGGAGTGTTTCTTCACCATGAGTCCAGACCACAAAGATGTCATCTATAAACCTATACCAGGCCAGGGGAAGCAGCTGTTGGGTCTTCAGGAAAGCCTCCTCCATGCGGCCCATGAAGAGGCTGGCATAGGAGGGAGCCATCCTGGTTCCCATGGCCGTTCCCCTGATTTGTTTGTAGGTCTGGCCTTCAAAAGTGAAGTAATTATGGGTGAGGATGAAGTTGGTAAGTGTGATAAGGAACGAGGTTCTTGGAAGATCTTCGGGTGGGCGTTGGGAGAGGTAGTGCTCAAGGGCAGAGAGACCATGGGTATGTGGGATGTTTGTGTAAAGGGATGTAGCATCTATGGTGACAAGAAAGGTTTCAGGTGGGAGAGGAGTGGGAATGGATTTGAGGCGTTCTAGGAAGTGGTTTGTGTCTTTGATGTAGGATGGGAGTCTGCGGGTGATAGGTTGTAGGTGCTGGTCTACCAGAGCTGAGATACGTTCGGTTGGGGATTTGAAGCCTGCTACAATGGGACGGCCAGGATGGTTCTCTTTGTGGATTTTGGGTAATAGGTAGAAGGTAGGGGTACGTGGCTCAGGTGGAGTGAGTAAGTCTATGGAAGTGCTCAAGGGCAGAGAGACCATGGGTATGTGGGATGTTTGTGTAAAGGGATGTAGCATCTATGGTGACTCCTTAATTTCCTCCTCTCATTCACCCGGAACCTCAACTGGAAATATCACTTCACTACCCAAACACAGCCCCCAAATACTAGACCCAGTGTTGAACCCTGTCTAGAACAGTTCCGACTGCCTTCTCAAAGGGATCCTCCTCCCCTCCCCCAAAACCATCCCTTGCAGACATTTCAGGAATTCCTCACATCCAGTGTTGCCTCCCAGTCCTTCTTGAAGAACATCCCGACAACCCCCAACATCACCCAAGCTGAATCCCGTGCCATTAAGGAGCTGAAAATAGACCGCTCTATTGTCATCCTCCCGGCGGATAAATGCTCCACAACTGTCGTACTTGACCGTGTGGAGTATGTGGCAGAAGGACTGCGTCAACTCTCTGACACCTCAACCTACAAAGCTGTTACCCAGGATCCCATTCCCTCCATCCAGACTGAGCTGCAAAAAATCCTAAAAATCCAAGGTCCCTCACAAGGCCTCACAACGGCTTCCATAGACTTACTCACTCCACCTGAGCCACGTACCCCTACCTTCTACCTATTACCCAAAATCCACAAAGAGAACCATCCTGGCCGTCCCATTGTAGCAGGCTTCAAATCCCCAACCGAACGTATCTCAGCTCTGGTAGACCAGCACCTACAACCTATCACCCGCAGACTCCCATCCTACATCAAAGACACAAACCACTTCCTAGAACGCCTCAAATCCATTCCCACTCCTCTCCCACCTGAAACCTTTCTTGTCACCATAGATGCTACATCCCTTTACACAAACATCCCACATACCCATGGTCTCTCTGCCCTTGAGCACTACCTCTCCCAACGCCCACCCGAAGATCTTCCAAGAACCTCGTTCCTTATCACACTTACCAACTTCATCCTCACCCATAATTACTTCACTTTTGAAGGCCAGACCTACAAACAAATCAGGGGAATGGCCATGGGAACCAGGATGGCTCCCTCCTATGCCAGCCTCTTCATGGGCCGCATGGGGGAGGCTTTCCTGAAGACCCAACAGCTGCTTCCACTGGCCTGGTATAGGTTTATAGATGTCATCTTTGTGGTCTGGACTCATGGTGAAGAAACACTCCTTAATTTCCTCCATAACCTCAACTCATTTTCGAATCTGAATTTCACCTGGTCCTTCTCCAAAACCCAAGCCACCTTCCTGGATGTTGATCTTCATCTTGTTGAAGCTCACATTCACACCTCTGTCCATATCAAACCCACAAACAAACAACAGTACCTTCACTTTGATAGCTGCCATCCTTTCCACATCAAACGCTCCCTTCCCTACAGCCTAGGTATTTGTGGCAAACATATCTGCTCCAGTGACGAATCCCTCAACAATTACACCAATAACCTGACCAGTGCTTTCCTCACCCGCAACTATCCTGCAGACCTTGTCCACAAACAGATTTCCCGAGCAATACATTCCTCCCCGTCCAACAACAATGTTCCTACCCCCACACCACATAGAAGCATCCCCCTTGTCACCCAATATTATCCTGGCCTCGAAAACATCAACAAATTACTCCACCAGGGATATGACTTTCTCAAGTCAACCCCTGAAATGAGATCATCCCTTGACAAAATTCTCCCCACACCACCCAGAGTTGCCACTCGTCGCCCCCCTAACCTCCGTAACATCCTTGTTAAACCCTACAATATTCCCAGACTACCTTCTCTACCCAGCGGTTCCTACCCCTGTAACCGATCCCGCTGCAAAACCTGCCCCATGCATCCCCCCACAACCACCTACTCCAGCCCCGCTACTGGTAAAACATACACAATTCAAGGCAGGGCTACGTGTGAAACTACACATGTCATTTATCAACTGACATGCCTGCACTGCACAGCCTTTTACATCGGCATGACAACAACTAAACTGGCTGAGCGCATGAACGGACACAGACGAACTGTCCGCCTAGGAGATGCCCAATACCCAGTAGCGGAGCATGCCCTCCAGCATAATTCTAGGGACCTAGGAACCTGCTACACCGTATGTGCCATTTGGCTTCTCCCGCCCAGCACCAGTCCCTCTGAACTGCGGAGATGGGAACTTGCACTCCAACACATCCTTTCATCCCGCCATCCCCCTGGACTGAACCTACGTTAAACAACCTCACTCCCATTCAATCTTCAGTCTTCTCCTCTTTCCCTTTCCTCTTTAGCCATTCACGCATCTTTTCATCCTACATAGTTGTGTTTATCTTTATACTATATACCTCTTTACTTCTGTATGCATCCTCTTTGGTTTGAAGCTGGCACAGTACTTACAGTAGAATATCTTTGGCTTCCCTCTGACAACCATGCCTCCATCCTTGCTACCCTCCCTGTTTACCTTTCCCTGTTGCTTCATAACCTGGGTTGTGAGTAACTGAATCCACTTTCCCTTCTTCCCTTTTTTCCCCTCTCTTCTCCCTGATGAAGGAACAAAGTTCCGAAAGCTAGGAATGTAAATTTTCAGTTCTGTTTTATGTGTATCTATCGGCTGTACTGAGCTGAGGTAAGTACTGGCCAGCCCCTCTATCTCTTTGTTAGTATGAGATTTTTTTTCCTATCATATTCGAAAAAGTTATGTAAACAAGAGTAGTCTCACATTTAAGCACAAATAATTTACTTAGAACATCACAGTTGGGATTCCAGAAGGGTTCCCCACTGAGAATGCTGTTTATACACTCACTCACTAAATATTAAAAGCCTTAGGTAATAAAATATTGCCAGCTGGTATTTTTTGTGATCTTTCCAAACCATCTGTGTAGATCATATTACACTCATACAAAACCTCAAGTTTTATGGAATTGATGGCTGCATGCATAGCTGGATTGAATTGTACTTAACAAACAGAATGCAAAAAGTCATGAGTATTAATTCAAATCATGCTGAAAAGGTAGAAAATTTTAATGATAGGGAGAAAGCAGAAAAGTGTCCTACAGGGTTCAATTTTGGGTCTATTCCTGTTCCTTATATATCTGAATGACCTTCCACTCTACATTCAAAATGCAGAATTCGTATATTCACAGATGACAGTTGAGTCAGCACAAGTTGGCCCCTGACAGTTGCAGTGGACTTGGCACGGCAGCTTTATGTGGCTACCTCAATCAATAGCTTAACGCGATTTTGTTAATGCCTCTATCGCAATAACTCAAGTGCTTTCACAGCTCTATAAACAGTTACTGTTTTCACCCACAAACATAAAGTACTTTTCAGTTGAAAGCTGTCACAAACACTGCTGCAAGTTGTCAGAGATCTTCTTGTGCTGTCTCAACTTTAGTCTTATAATACATCCCATTAGAGAGAAAGCAACAGAAGAGATTGTTAATGATATTTTTCAAAGAATTATAAAGTGGTACTCTGAAAATGGACTCTCTCTAAATTTTGAGAAAATGTCAGTTCTGTACAACAAATAAAGTCATACCAACAACTGATGTAGCACATGACCAGAAGTCAATAAACAGGGTAGAATGCTCCAAATTTTTGGGCATACAATACATACTGATGAAAATTTGGCCATACATTGTTTCCAGGGCATCTGTAGTGAAAGCTAACTAGCATGTCGTCCCTTGTTTTCCAAATTTCTGTTGTTCTGGGGGGGCATTATACTTGGTGAAGGAGTTGATTGTATCTGTGTTGGTCAGATGCATGGAGGTTGTTTGAAACAGTGACTTAGAACCAAGTTGGCCGAGTCCATTCTTTTTGGTGCATTTGACTGGTGGTGGAGACTAGTGCCAAAGATTAATACATCATTTCTTCTACATTTTGAATTGCATCCTGACATATGGAGTCGACATTCATGGCCATTATTTCTCAAGTACTTCATCCAAAAGTTATTGCTACCATTAAATACTGTATCTCTTCTCTCACAATGTATGAGAGAGGTTAGGTCACAGTGGTCTTGCATACAGGACAACATTCAGAAGTCCACCAAATCTCTTTCATCCAACTCTTTTCTGTTGCATTTCCTCGACTCACTGGCACCATTTGAAATTTTCTGTTGTTGGAACACCCTTTTCCAGAAGAGCTTGGTACATGTCCTGTGAGATTTTGTCAGCTTCTGTCATTCACAACTTGCAAAGGGCCAAAACATTCTGCATATTAGACTGTCATTTCATCAGGACATTAGGTCCTCTTATTCAATTGTTGTTCTGCTAAATGGATTTGTCACCAATTTCTTCTTCAGTTTGACCTAGAACTTGCCCTAGCTATCGATCATCTCGGTGTTGTTCTTGAACCAATGCTGGGTTGTGCAGTCCATGTAAAAGTATACATTTGCCAAGCACATCACGTGATCCCACCTGCTGCATTTAGTGACTCGGTCAAATCCTTTCAGCTATTTAGCCGGGTCCTAACCAGACATCAGAAAATACTGATAGATGTCTCATGTGGAGCTGACTTACTGCTGTCAAGGTGTGGGTGTGTGTGTGTGTGTGTGTGTGTGTGTGTGTGTGTGTGTGTGTGTGTGTGTTTTCAACATGTTGACTGCCATGACCAAAAATTTCGAAGCATGTTTGACAATACGATCCATGTTTTTGCTGTAAGTGCTTCAAGTAGTTGTTCAGTCTTTGTTGTAGATGGTCCACTGATGTTTATCGTTATCTGTGTTCAATAATCCTCATAAAATGCCTAGTAATAAGAAGAAACTGGGTGATGTAAAACTTTAACAGCTAGCTAACATAACAAACTGGAATGGCACAAGTTTACAGATGAATTTTCGGATTGTGGAAGTCTCTACGAACCACATACAATTGAGGATTCAGAGGCAGACAAAAGTAAATGCAATGAAGAAAATGAGAAGGTTGGTCCAATAGCAGGCACTACAAATAGTAGTGACAAGTGAAGTGACATCCTTCAAGATCCATCAGTATTTGTGTTCAACAAGAATGTGGGATTGGAATTATACTTACAAAACTTTGGTGTCTGTGTATTTGCTGATTTGCTTCTTCTTTTTCTCTCTCAAAGATTTCCTACATCTACATCTACATCTACATTGATACTCCGCAAGCCACCCAACGGTGTGTGGCGGAGGGCACTTTACGTGCCACTGTCATTACCTCCCTTTCCTGTTCCAGTCACGTATGGTTCGCGGGAAGAACGACTGTCTGAAAGCCTCCGTGCGCGCTCTAATCTCTCTAATTTTACATTCGTGATCTCCTCGGGAAGTATAAGTAGGGGGAAGCAATATATTCGATACCTCATCCAGAAACGCACCCTCTCGAAACCTGGCGAGCAAGCTACACCGCGATGCAGAGCGCCCCTCTTGCAGAGTCTGCCACTTGAGTTTATTAAACATCTCCGTAACGCTATCACGGTTACCAAATAACCCGGTGACGAAACGCGCCGCTCTTCTTTGGATCTTCTCTATCTCCTCCGTCAACCCGACCTGGTACGGATCCCACACTGATGAGCAATACTCAAGTATAGGTCGAACGAGTGTTTTGTAAGCCACCTCCTTTGTTGATGGACTACATTTTCTAAGCACTCTCCCAATGAATCTCAACCTGGTACCCGCCTTACCAACAATTAATTTTATATGATCATTCCACTTCAAATCGTTCCGTACACATACTCCCAGATATTTTACAGAAGTAACTGCTACCAGTGTTTGTTCCGCTATCATATAATCATACAATAAAGGATCCTTCTTTCTATGTATTCGCAATACATTACATTTGTCTATGTTAAGGGTCAGTTGCCACTCCATGCACCAAGTGCCTATCCGCTGCAGATCTTCCTGTATTTCGCTACAATTTTCTAATGCAGCAACTTCTCTGTATACTACAGCATCATCCGCGAAAAGCCGCATGGAACTTCCGACACTATCTACTAAGTCATTTATATATATTGTGAAAAGCAATGGTCCCATAACACTCCCCTGTGGCACGCCAGAGGTTACTTTAACGTCTGTAGACGTCTCTCCATTGATAACAACATGCTGTGTTCTGTTTGCTAAAAACTCTTCAATCCAGCCACACAGCTGGTCTGATATTCCGTAGGCTCTTACTTTGTTTATCAGGCGACAGTGTGGAACTGTATCGAACGCCTTCCAGAAGTCAAGAAAAATAGCATCTACCTGGGAGCCTGTATCTAATAATTTCTGGGTCTCATGAACAAATAAGGCGAGTTGGGTCTCACACGATCGCTGTTTCCGGAATCCATGTTGATTCCTACATAGTAGATTCTGGGTTTCCAGAAATGACATGATACGCGATATGTGAACAAACAAACACACATGTAAGCTAGGAAGCAGATTAACATGGGAGGAGAAGATCAACCAGGCTCTTGAAATGGAGAGAGATAAATGTTGTGGAAAAAAAAGTATTTCTGGGGCTGTTGCTGCACATGGAATCTTCTTGTTTTCCATCAATAGAACATTTCTGGAGTACAAGTCCTGTTTACATTGTCATGTTCTGGAAATCTGTTAGGAGTAGAAACAGATTTCAGCTGTTATTGAGATATCTACACTTCTCAGATAACTCATTGCAATCTAATGAGTCTCTACAAAATTAGAGTAGTTTTTACCATTTTAGTAGCATCATGAAGAATAATTGAGTTCCAGACCAGAATCTCTGCTTTGAAGAATCAATAAGTTTTGTAATTTTTCTGGCTGTATATCAAGAACAAGAAACACATGTACAGAGTAAAACTTTATGAACTCTGAATCTAGTGCTGTGGTTCTCAAAACAAAAATGTACTGTGGCAGGTCACAGGAGCAGACTGAGGCGGGTCATGCATGTGAAATTGTTTTACACCTGATGAAAGTTTCCTTGAACAAAGGACACATGCTCCATATGCACAATTTTTATAATTCTGTACCACTTTCAAAACTGTTGTTGACTTACAAAACCGATGTGTATGGAAAATTGTTTAACAACAGAAAGGAAAACCCAACATCATTAGTAACTACGAAACTGAAGAAAGATCAGATGGCATGGGAAAGAAATGACAATGTTTTTGTTTGCAAATGGAAGGATAAAAGTGAAGTCCTGACCACTTCTAACACGGACCATACCAAAATAGTGGAAGCTCGTCGCAACTGAAATGGCAGTGTTGCCTTGAAACCAAAAAAATCTGAGACTACAACAGTGGCATGGCAGGTGTTGACCAGTCTGATCAGATGCTGTCGTATTATTCAGCATTGCAAAAAACTACTAAATGGCTGAAAAAGTTTGCTCTACATGTAATGGAAATTTATTTGCATAATGCCCTTTGGATTTTTAAACAAACAGCAGAAAGGAGCACCAAGTCTCTAGCTTTTACAGAAAGCTCTATTCAGGTATCGATTGGGGATAAGATGCCAGACATCCGGAGGAAAATCAGGCCAAGTGACAGTTTTCATTATTTGGAGGCAATATTTGCCACAAAGAAAACTGTCTGGCCAACAAAACCGTGCAGAGTATGCATGCAGCAACAAAAAAAAAAACGCCGTGAATCGTGGTACTTGGGTCCCATTTGTGAAGAAGAGCCAGCTCTTTGTGTGGAAGAATGCTTGAAGACAAATCATCAATTAAAAAAACTTTATTTTCTTTACCATTAGCAACACAAAATATACATTTTAAGTTTAAAGCTAAAATATTTGTATGGACTTTTCTGTTACTTTATTCCAACTGTGAAAATAAAAATTCTGTTCCACCATGCCCAGACAATTTGCCATACCTGTCCTCCATGCCCAAGACCTGTAAATCACACACATTTGCTATGAATGTTTTTGTATCTGACTTTATGTAAAAACTCATTTCCTACCAGTGGCCAGGACATCAGGTATGGACATTTCTTGCACTTGGCTGTCAATGTGTTAAAGAACTTCTAAAAAATTGTGACCCATTTAGAGCCCAAAATGATAATTGTCTTCACCCTTGAGTAAGGGCAGATATCTGGTGTACACCAAGATTAGAAAGCTCTGCGTCAACAAAAGTTCCAAATACACCAAGGTGATAAAAGTCATGTGATGCCGATGTGCACATATACACATGATGGTAGTATCACGTACAGAAGGTATAAAAAGGCATTGCATTGGCAGTGCTTTCATTTGTACTCAGGTGGACAACCATCAGCTGTATAATGGAAGGTCAACAATGAAAATTTGTGACGGACCAGGAGTCAAACCCAGATTTCCCACTTATCATAGTGGTCACCTTACTGTCATCAATCATGTGTCTACACAACCCATACTCATACATCCATTATGTATATTCCCGCACAGGCGAGGCATTTTACTTTAAAGTCGCTTGCCTGGTGTCAGCTGATAAATACGATAATGCAGTGCCTTTTTTATTCCAAATTACAATGTGATTTTCCTTTGGACATGCAGCTGTCAAAATGGACAACCATCAGCCATATAATGGAATGATAACAATGTCTGAAGGAACATTACATCATAATTTGGAATAACACAGGCACAGCAATATCTTAGTATATTTTTTGGCTGTTGCTAATAAGTGCCTCGTTTCATTTCTATTTAACTTCTTTTCTACGTTTTACGGAGATGGTCAACTATGGATAGCAAGTATCCATATTTGCGGCTATTTTTTTGATTAACTTAATTATAACATCAAGATCAGACACTCACGCATACATACATACATACATACTTACACATACACACTGTGTATCACTCCATTTCTCTTTGTTTGTTTTCATAAACTGAAATGGTATTATAATACTGACTAATTATATACTCTGACATATGAAGTAGAACACTGAGACAAGTAATTTGAGTCACCCTGTATGCTAATAAACATAAAATCTTTTTAACTTCTGCTGCTATGAATAATTTAAACTACGTTTATTTCATTTGTTACAAAAAGAAAAAGAATATACTTGTTACTTTGAAACTTCTCTGTATCATAAATTAAATTATGTCATTTAAGTCAGAGACCTAAACATGTCAAATCATTTGAACCGTAAATACAAATGTGTAAGTTTTTTACCCCTACAGAAGATAATCTTTTGTGGCTAAACAAAGGTAACTACACTAGTGGCCATTAAAATTGCTACACCACAAAGAAGACGTGCTACAGAGGCGAAATTTAGCCGACAGGAAGAAGATGCTGTGATATGCAAATGATTAGCTTTTCTGAGCATTCACACAAAGTTGGCGCCAGTGGCGACACCTGCAACGTGCTGACATGATGAAAGTTTCCAACCGATTTCTCATACACAAACAGCAGCTGACCGGTGTTGCCTGGTGAAACGTTGTTGTGATGCCTTGTGTAAGGAGAAGTAAGGCGTACCATCACATTTCCGACTTTGATAAAGGTCAGATTGTAGCCTCTCGCAATTGCGGTTTATCGTATCGCGACATAGCTGCTCGCGTTGGTCGAGATCCAAAGACTGTTAGCAGAATATGGAAACGGTGGGTTCAGGAGGGTAATATGGAATGCCGTGCTGGATCCCAACGGCCTCGTATCACTAGCAGTCAAAATGACAGGCATCTTATCCGCATGGCTGTAACATATTGTGCAGCCACGTCTCGATCCCTGAGATGGGGACTATTGCAAGACAACAACCATCTGCACGAACAGTTCGATGACGTTTGCAGCAGCATGGACTATCAGCTTGGAGACCATGGCTGCGGTCACCCTTGACGCTGCATCACAGACAGGAGCGCCCGCAATGGTGTACTCAACGACGAACCTGGGCGCACAAGTGGCAAAACGTCATTTTTTCGGATGAATCCAGGTTCTGTTTACAGCATCATGATGGTCACATCCGTGTTTAGCGACATCACAGTGAACGCACACTGGAAGCGTGTATTCGTCATCGCCATATTGGCGTATCACCTGGCGTGATGGTATGGGGAGCCATTGGTTACACGTCTCTGTCACCTCTTGTTCGCATTGATGGCACTTTGAACAGTGGACATTACGTTTCAGATGTGTTACGACCCGTGGCTCTACCCTTCATTCGATCCCTGCGAAACTCTACATTTCAGCAGGATAATGCACGACCGCATGTTGCAGGTCCTGTATGGACCTTTCTGGATACAGAAAATGTTCAACTGCTGCCCTGGCCAGCACATTCCCCAGATCTCTCACCGAACTGAAAACGTCTTGTCAATGATGGCCGAGCAACTGGCCCGTCACAATACGCCAGTCACTACTCTTGATAAACTGCGGTATCGTGTTGAAGCTGCATGGGCAGCTGTACCTGTACACGTCATCCAAGCTCTGTCTGACTCAATGCCCAGGCGTATCAAGGTCATTATTACGACCAGAGGTGGTTGTTCTGGGTACTGATTTCTCGGGATCTATGCACCCAAATTGCGTGAAAATTTAATCACGTCAGTTATAGCATAATATATTTGTCCAATGAATACCCGTTTATCATCTGCATTTCTTCTTGGTGTAGCAATTTTAATGGCCAGTAGTGTACTAGTAATTCTTTACTTGTTCATTATTCTTATCAGAATCAATGTTCTCAAAAAATTAACAACTATGTGAAACATTTAGTTCTAGACAATAAACTGAGGCAGATATGGTGCCAGAAACTTCAGTATCATCATTTTCATAACAACAACAATAATCCATGAAAATGGAGTTGTAGCTCCAAGCCATGTTGGATTGAAAAAGACAGATAAAATATTACCAAAGAACCACAGTACAGGTAAAAATATCCTTATTCTAGTATAAACTATCAGAGACAGCCCATTATGAAATGTCTGTTAATAACACAACGGCCTGAGGCTTGTCGCCTGTTGCCAACACAGTCTGTAGCTGTTTGCAGACAGCGACAACAGTGACAATCTCTACCTGTACCGACTCATAAAGAACACTTCCCTCTCGATCTTCCACTATCCAAAACTAACAGCATATAATGACAGCGACTGACAGTGGCAGTTGACAGTACTTGAAGCTGGGTGTTGCAGCAAAGTTTTCACTGTCAGATTTTTAAATAAGAAACTTAGAAAGGAAGGATTTTTTAACTCCACATCCTGCATCCCAAGATGCCATTCCAATAAATTATACTTCAAAATATGTGTTTTGAAAATCATGTGCGGATTACAATAAATAGACGCTATTACGATCATGCACCAAAATACAAGAAAGCAAAATGTATGAAATATGATGACTGCAGTTTAATCTAATATAGAGCCATCAGCAAATAGGAACAGAGGAAGTCACATGATGCAAGAGCTATCTGAAATCAAAACAATCACCTCAAACCACCACAAAGCTTGTAACACAAGAGAAACAAAAACATAACGTCCTAACACTGACAATACCCTGTCACTATGCAACAACATTGGCACTAAGCTCTATTTACATTTGACAAAAATGTAAAATGAAATTATATTCACAAGTAAACATTTCCTCCCTAACACAGTCCTCACTATAAATTTGTAAATGAACCAAAACATTTATGATTGCTGACAAAATAACGGTGTTGACATATGTTAAAATCCATAACCTAGCAGTATGCAAAAAAATTACTCTTGCGAGAGGCAATGAAGCAGGGATGAAATCATCTTCACATCGTGGTGCAATCTAACAGCGACATTTGGAACTGTTTTCCCATAGGGGATTTGCAAGTATGCTATAATCACCAGGGCAGATGCAAGCGATGTTTCTACCTGCTGTTATATACAGCTGCAGACTTGTACCTGTTGAAATTACACTGTGGCGCGTTGTCAGAACATGCAAAGATTGTTGATTTTAACATATTTTAGAGGATATGTCTATAAGACCACAAGAAAATGTGGCAAATAAATGTAAAATTATTGGAAATACGCAACACTGCAATGTTATCATTCAATGCCCCTGCTAAATGTTTTGCATAAACCAAGTATTGCAGCAGCTCACACTTCTGTCAAAATATAACAGTAATTACAAATGAACTGAAAATGCTGTCCCCAACTACGTGAGACATGCTAGCTGTAAATTGGCACAGGTAAAGAGTAAAAAGTGGAAAGAGAATTTTGTATCTGGACAACAGGGCAGCTGCATTTATGGTGTGTCTGTAAGAGTAAGAAACTTCTCTACTCTAAAAAGTCCAGATCGTTAAAGATGTAATTTGTAAGACAGTTTTTGAATTTCCACACCCATAATTGCTTTCGTATGTTGCAAACAAATGGCACCACCTTGCTAGCTATAAGAGAAGATAGTATATAATTACGTGCTATTTATCACTCACCTTTAGGTCTTGGTTTCGTTTGAATGTTTTATCACACAATGGGCAAGCGTGAGGCCTTAAGTCACTATGTGTAATACTGTGAGCTCTCAATGTACTATTTGTGGGGTAAACCCTGCCACAGACACCACAGGGAAACTGTACACCTCCATGGTACTCTTTATGTCGGTATAAGTTAGACTGAGTTTTGAATCTGCAATATAAAAAAAGGTACCAACTAATAAATCATCATTGGATTATTCAAGCATAGTAGCCCAACTGCAAAAAGCTACAATAGCAGAAATTTGAGAAAACAGGATGGAGAAAAAAAAAACTTGAAACAATTCTAGCTAATATTCCCCAACACATTCATTATGGCGCCCAAGACACAGGTATGCATATATTTTTACAATAATATGTCAAAATACATAACAAACAAAACAACTATAAAAAACAAATACAGCCTCTAATAGAACACTGCATGTTTCTATATCAAACCACTGGACCATAATTTTACAATCTTGAGATTAGAAAGAGCATAATGTTTGAATTACTGAATGAATTATATGAATGTGTTTGTTATAAACAACCAAGCAGGTATCACACGTCTCATTTTTGTTCCTTATATACTGCTGTGTAAGCTTCTTTCCACAATGTACTTCCTAAAGTAATGTCCCCCCAGTTACATTTGCAGATTACAAGAGTGAAAAGAATGCAAAAAGAAAAAGCTCAACAAACAGACCACAACTCATGTTTCGGTGGTAAAACACTGAACATCCCTAGCTAAATAAAATTAAGTTGGGTCCATATATAATATCATGTAACATACACAATAAAATGGTATTTGCCATTAAAGGCAAACATAGTCCACATTTCATGACCTACAAATAAAATAAACTAGATAACTTTACCTAAATGCTACCTGCTACACAGTAAACTTACACCCTTCCACATATATCACAGCCATATTTTCCTTTGGGTCGATGTGTCTCAAGATGTACCTTCAGATTGCCTTTAGTCGAAATTTTCTTGCCACACACTGGACACACAAAACGAACTGCTGTTCCAACAGCAGTATTGGTATGGAGAACTCCTCTTGAGGAGTACACTGGAAGGTGCCTGAGGGATAGACAACAAATGTAATTTTAAAAGTAACGTCATGTTTTATTGTTTTGTTGAAGTAACATGCACTGAGAATCTTGACATTGTTTGTTAGCATGGGTTAGAGCTACTACAGCTCTAGTTCTTCATCCTATAATCAAATTTTGCTGAAAATGTTAGCACACACTGAGATTGTTGGTGCATTAATCATATCTTTAAGTAATATAACTAGCTGGAGACACTGAAAGGAGCTCATTAATTAGCATGCTCATTGGGTCTTTCACCAAGAAATCTTCAGATATATTGCTGACCAATTCCCTTGGCCATGTGCCAATAGCAGAATGTTAACTGAATTCGTTGCACTCCGAACTTTTCTGATAATTTGGTTAGTGTCTCATGAGCCTGTGTTTTACTCTTGCAAATCACCTGATCTTAACTCTCTAGCCCCTTCTCCTGTCTCCATTTGCATTATCTTCTCCATTTTATTTTAGTTTGTCATAATTTTGCCACTCTGTTTTAGACTCCCCCCCCCCCAAAAAAAAAAATTCTGCCTTTTTTCTGCTTTGAATTGCCTTTATTTTCTATTAGCTCTCTGTCAACCCATCTTTCATCCGTCAATTACCAACAGCTCATTATTAGTATTATGGAATCAAAACTTTGATTTTGTCAACTGTTTCTTTTGAAAGCTTTCCTACATCTGCATCTCTCCTCACCCACATTACAAGTGATTTTTTTCTTCCTTCAAACACCAACATATCTTGAATGAACTTTACAATTTGGAATAGTGTGTGTGCAGTTTTGAAGCATCCTAGCAGATTAAAACTGCGTATCAAATAAGGATTTGAACCTAGAACTTCACCTTTTGCAGGCAGTGCCCTCCCAACTGAATTATCCAGGCATAATTCACAATTCATGACCTGCCCTCCCACCTGCAGAATGCAAAATTCATTCTGGAAACTACTCCTCCGTTGTTTCTGTCACTTCTCTGCAAAATTCACAGGCTCTATGCAGCAAAGCTTCTGTGAAATTTGGAATGTAGGAGAGGTACTGACAGAACTGAAGCTGTGAGGGTGGTTTGTGATTTGTTACTGAATAGCTCAGGCGGTGTGGTACCGCAACACGATTCTCGGTTTGAATCCTATAACCAAGTCCCACACAGTTGTAAGGAAGTTTCAAAACCCTCATCTCTTATTCTTATCTTTACTGCAACCTAGTTTTTTCTTGTTGATTTTTGTTTTTAGTCCAAGAAACTTTATCAAGCACGCATTTTAAACTCTATACCTCACACTGCTTCAGTTCCATCCATTTCAGTAGAAGGCAAAGAAGAGAATCTTCTCCTTTGGATTAAATATTGAAGGGATAAAATCAAGATCACAGTTGTGGATCTGAGGCCAGGTTCTCCAGATGTAGCAGATGTAGAGCCCAGTGTCTTGTCTCTAAACTAGAAAATGAGTTTGTAAAAGCTGATGCCTACATTGCCTTGTAAGCATTCAGGACTTCAATATTTAGGGTACTCTTCAGGCCCATAAACCCATAAGTTTTATGGGCTGTGGTACTTGAAACAAGAAGGGGCACATACTTAGACCTGTCCAAGGTTTTTTACACTGTAGATGACAAACTACTACTAAACAATTTAGAAGCACTACACTCCAGTCAAAATGTCGGAAAAAAGCCTACACCTTGCTAAAGGTAGGGTAGAGGATTTAATTTTTTAAATTTATTCATATGGTTGAAAGATGGTAAAACCTAGTTATGCCAACAAAATTTATGCTGGCTAAACTTTCTGTACTTAAAAAAAAAAAAAAAAAAAAAAAACACACAGACAATTTCAGACTTTCTTCAGTTTTTCAAAAAATCTCAGTTTCTTGTGCTCCCAGAGCTTTGGCATCTATTTTATTTTTAAAACAGCACAAAATTCTCTATAAATTTGACTACCAAAACTTCTTTCTGCACTCTGCACCAATGACACTTCAGTTTTTTTTTTTTCCTTTATACTTTTTCAAACTTCAAACAAAACAGTAAGTTTTTGAGCCCTTTTATTTCAGTTTCCATTAATAAAATAGAAATGTATTATATGTTATGTTATACATTGGAACTGACCATCTCATTTCGCAACATGGCCAGCATACACAGCATCGTTGACTTTGCATTCAATTCCTACTAACACAATCAGGTTAGACTGCGTGCGTGAAGGTGGTGGTTTTTTTTTTAAGACTAACTAATAGCATATAGTTGCTGTTTTGTAGCTGAATGATGTTAATGATGATCAGTTATAAGAAAAATTGCATAGGAATTGTTATTAAGCAGACAATAACAGTTGAATTAGTTGTTGAAGCAGAGATGGTAAATCAAGTCCCTTAAGACAAGTGTTTGTATAACGAATGAAACAAAAATCACCTGATCACACTTCTTAGAAAGGAATTTCGAGAGTAACATTGAGGTAGACCAGGCAGATTGTAACAACTGCAATTTCAGGAACTAACGATTTTGGAAGTGTGGCCATATGGGGAGATGACATTGACCACCTTGTGCTCAAGACTGATCAAGGAGAAGGCTCAAAAAACTTATCTTTAATAAAGCCAGAAAGAGGAAGTGCAGACAACAAGTTTGCATCCTACAAGCTCAACAGTGAACACGTTCTGTTCACTCACGGTGTTAGTGAACATGATATAAAATCTGCTTTCTTTGTCAAGGATAAAATTAAGTTTTGTAACACATTAAGAACAATGAACACTTAAATTCAGCACTTCTTATGTTCAACAAACCAGACGCTACCCACAAAGAAATAGTGATGTCAGCAATTCCCAGACACTACGTGATTTGCAGCAGCAACTATTTGCCAAGTCTTCCACAAAAATCAAACTGAATCTTGCAAGGCTGCCATCCACAAAGGATGCCATGCCACATCATTCATTATGGAGTTACCAGCAAGCACAAAGTTGAACGGGAAACTGGAAACCTCCTGAGATACGTGGAAGGGCTCTTAGTATCCACAGTTCAAGGTCTGTTGTAATGAGCCAAGATCCAGCACCTGAGTCAGTTCAAGTTTGTTTCATGCTCGTGTAAGCTGAGCTGTGGCAGATTATTCTCCTGCAGAAAAGTATGTTTCAATTGTTCTTCCATTTGGAAGAACTGGAAAGTTCTTCCATTTGGAAGAACTGGAGCAGAGAAAATTGTGAAAAAATACCAGAATTTTTATATGTAGAAAGCCAAGAAGTAGTAGATTTTACGGAAATGATTGAGGAAATGGACATCAAAATCCGCAAAATGGAAGAGGCTCACTCACTGTTGTAAGAACAGGTCAATATGAAACCCAATTTATCTACTCACACTGATTCCACTACTCAAGGCATTTCTGGTGACACCAAGGAACATCAACATGTCAGAGTGACTAATATATCCATGTCAAGTGGGCCAAAGGTTGAAGTACGCTGTCAGAAGCATTATGCACCCAGAAGTGATAATATTAACTGTTAGTACATGTTAATGCCTTTTTAATTATAATACAGCTACCTATGTTTCATTTGTATTGCACTGTTTCTTTATAGCTATCTATTTCTGTGTGTTTACCTATGTCTGTTTGTTTATTCCAGGTAATAATAGTTCAGTTTCCTGTTGCTGGTTATTTAATATATATAACACAATGAGGAAGTGATGTAGTTTTATAAATTTGCATCAGTCAGGGCTGAAACACCTTGAAACTTAACTTCAACTAGTGATTTACAAATCACAATGGATGCGGCCCAGGAATCACACAACTGCACATAAGGTAATACAACACCACAAAGTGAGATGTTCAGTTCCAATATATAACATTATATATATTGACATAAATATAATAGAGGGAAACATTCCACGTGGGAAAAATATATCTAAAAACAAAGATGATGTGACTTACCAAACGAAAGCGCTGGCACGTCGATAGACACACAAACAAACACAAATATACACACAAAATTCTAGCTTTCGCAACCAACGGTTGCTTCGTCAGGAAAGAGGGAAGGAGAGGGAAAGACGAAAGGATGTGGGTTTTAAAGGAGAGGATAAGGAGTCATTCCAACCCCGGGAGCGGAAAGACTTACCTTAGGGGGAAAAAAGGACAGGTATACACTCGCACACACATGCACATATCCATCCACACATATACAGACACAAGCAGGCTTTGCCTTTTAATATGTCTGCTTGTGTCTGTATATGTGTGGATGGATATGTGTGTGTGTGTGTGTGCGAGTGTATACCTGTCCTTTTTTCCCCCTAAGGTAAGTCTTTCCGCTCCCAGGGTTGGAATGACTCCTTATCCTCTCCTTCAAAACCCACATCCTTTCGTCTTTCCCTCTCCTTCCCTCTTTCCTGACGAAGCAACCATTGGTTGCGAAATCTAGAATTTTGTGTGTATATTTGTGTTTGTTTGTGTCTATCGACATGCCAGCGCTTTCGTTTGGTAAGTCACATCATCTTTGTTTTTAGATACAAATTATATATATTACACTTCTGCTAAATGAACAGAAACTGAAACAAGTGTTCAAAAACTACATTTCTTGCCATTCTGCACAAAATTTGAAAGATTGATACTTTCTGATGAAACGTAGCACCCTTGGTACTGGAAGCAGAAAAAAAACTGTAGTAATCAAATTTGTAGTGAATTCTGTGCTCTTTTAAAAAGGAAATAGGTGCTAAAGTACTAGCAGCACAAGAAACTGAGATTTTTTGAAAAAACTGAAAAAGATCAAAGTTGTCAAAGTTTTTTTTTACTACAGAAAGTTTACTTACTTTACACGATCAGGCCCACACAACCATGCACAGCTACAAGGCTCCTCTTCCACTGGTTTCTGTTTTGTGCCTTCTGTCGCCAATCACCCTCTATTCTGATCTTCAAGTCCTCAGGGGTTCCATCTTTCCTTTGCTCTTTCTAGTGGTCTTCTACTCCAGGGAGTACAATCCACGGAAAGGACATTGTGTTTAACAATTCAAGAGACATATCCTTCCCCAATTAGACACTTGCTTCACATCAGACAGACATGTTTGGTCCATTGTAGATTTTACGCCAGACTCTCCATTCTCCAGTGGTTTCATCTTGTGCTGGACCAAGGATTTCCTTGAGACTTTCATTTGAAAATGAGAAGATTATTTATTTAAATATTTTTTCCAGACACTACAAGTTTCACAACTGTAACGGATTGAATCAGGTTTTATTATTATTATTATTATTACAGCTGAAGTTTGAAATTCCTTGAGACCGTGGATTTAAAAGCTGACTCACACTGAAATATGATCAATTTGCAGTTTGGATTCTCACTTTGATTTCTGTTTCACACAATGCACTCTCTGTAAAGAATACTCCAGATATTTAAAATTATGAATCCTTTCATATGATCAGGTTTTGAGTACCAGAGGATGGCGTGGGTCTCTTGAATAGGCATGGGTCCGGCTCATCACCAGATATTCAGTCCTCAACTGATTCACAAGGAGACTGATTCTGCTTGCTGTCGCCTCCAAGCCATCACTCATCAGCATCAGTTCTTTGTTAGATCTGGACAACAGGGCCAAATCATCAGCAAATGCAAGGTGTGTGATTTTCTCACCCTCTATATTGATCCCCTTGAAGTTCTTATGGAAAGCTTCTTTCACTACCTCTTTGAGTGCCACGTTTAACAGTACTGATGACACACCATCTCCTTTTTCAACCATGCGTTTGTGTAAAAGCTCTCCGTGACTAGGTTCCCAAGCTTCACTTTGCCTTTGGAATCAGTGAGACAAGCTAAAACTAGGCTGATGAGTTTCTTGGGTATTCCAAATATGGTTATGCAACTCATAAGGCTCTTCCAAATGGATGCAGTCATATGCCTGTCTAAAATCAATGAAGAAGCACATGTACATCTCCTCCATATTCCCACATCTTTCAGCCCACTGTCATAGCACATAGATGTTGTTGACAGTCGAACAGCCCATTCTGAAACCCCTTTGATATTCACAATCATTACACAACCTACGCATCCATGCCAGCCGAAATCGACACTTGAAGACAAAAGTAATATGTTTCCAACACTCAAGAAGACAGCAAATGTAACTATCACAACAAATGCCGTCAAAAGAACAGTGTTTTTACTGGGTGACAGCCATCTTAGAAGCGTTGCTCACGAAATAATAAATGCCAACAAAGAGGTAAGTGCCCTAGGTTATATCAAACCAGGTGCTCGCATTGACCAAGTACTTTCAAAATAACCGATATTGCTCAAAAGATAACGAACAAAGACTACATCGTGATCTGCGGTGGTTCAAATGACAATGCGCATAACAAAGGTTTGCATGCTGCTAATGTCTTAACCCTGTGGTGCATGAATTTCACTGCAGTGGACAACTTTTAATGGTCAATTTTCTGGCGGTTTCAATGAGTATTGAGGCTGCAAATGCATGCAGGATACAACACCAGTAGGGAGTGCCCACTGCAGTGAACTGCGTGCATTTTCAGCCTGCCAAAGAAGCGACCATTAACAGCTGTCCACTGTAGTGGACACTATGCGCCACAGGGTTAAAATCAACTCTAAACCACCTGAAGCATTCCAACGTAATTGTAGTTGATATTCCACACAGGCACAACTTATTACAATCCTCGTGTGTAAACAAGGCAGTAATTGCAACAAATTGATATTAGCAGATATCTGCAGCAATTTTACAAGTACTCATAGGATCGAAACTCACAAATCTGGCAGACAACTTTACACCACTCATGGTCTTCACCTTAACTGGCGTGGAAAAAATCATTTAGTGACTATAATTTGTGACATAGTTGCAAAGGCAAGGAACAATGTGAACACAAAAGAAACAGATTTTATTGAAGAGTGTATCAGTACATAAAATAATTGCAGGAATGGATATAGGCAGACTGCATTGGACAACTGGATGGTGAAAAAAACAAGAAAAAAGTACGTCTTCCCAATCTGCAAGTGTGTGGAAACAGGCTAATTTGGAGAGATGGGTAGTAAAAAATACATTGCCCAGACCTTCAATTGAAACTTCTTTTTTAGAGAAAAGAGTGTAGCTGCTTCTCATAAACAAAAACTTGCAATTTATCACCAGAACATTAGAGGTCTCAGTCGTAAGATCAATGAGCTTATAATCAATATACATGAGCCACAAGGTATAGATTGTGCCCATGTTTTATGTTTTAGTGAGCACCATATTAATTCTGGCATAGAAAAACTTATAATAAACAATTATTACTTCGCAACAGCATTTTTCAGAAAATGTAAAGAAAAAAGAGATGTTGCCATTTATGTTAAAAATTATATTACATGTAGAGTAATTAATGTGCACAACTATTGTCCAGAACAACATTTGGAAGTGTGTGCCACAGAATTGTCCTTGAATAATTCCCATATATCAATAGTCACAGTATACAGAGCACCTTCAGGGAACTTTAGTCTCTTTTTGAATAAGCTAGATGCTCTCCTAATATACATATTCAAACACAAAACAGATGTGATAGTGCCTGGGGACTTCAATGTTAACTTTCTAATAAATTCTAGAGACAGATCAGACCTAGAAAGTCTGATGTCCACATATAATCTGGTTTCTGTGGTTAGTTTACCTACTAGAATAACTTCATGTACAAGCACACTGATCGATAATATATTTATAGACCAGACCAAAATAGGTGATTTGACTACCAAGCAAGTCATGAATGGTCTATCTGACCATGATGGACAAAGACTCACTATAAACAGCACAAGTATTTAAGTAAATGATAGTGGCCCCAGTTGGAAAACAGTTAGGACAGTTATTGAAGAAACTACCCAGATTTTTAAATCATATCTCCAAGCCACAGACTGGGCACCCATGTATAATTTAGAAAATGGCAATTCCAAGTACAATTTTTTCAGTAATGAAGTGACACTGGGATTTGAAAGCACCTTCCCCAAAAAGGATATACAAGATCTAAAACACAAAACATACCGAAAAGCCCTGGATAACCACTGGTGTTAAGATTTCATGCAAAATGAAACAAGAACTGTACACTGTCACAAAAATTTAGACAACCACACCCAGCTAAATCACTAGGTAGGTCCCAAAACATTGTTCTCAATAATGAAGATAGACATATACAAAATCAAAATACTGTGGCAAAAATTTTCAATGAGCATTTTCTAAGTGTTGCTGAGAAAGCAGGACACAATGGCTCCTAAGATGAAGCATTAAAAATACTGAAAGGTCATTTTCCAAACTCCGTAGAGCAGATAGGTATAGCCCCTATAACAGTACAGGAAGTAAGAAAAACCATTATTTCTCTAAAAGCAAAAAATTCAACTGGGCTTGACGACATCTCTAGCAAATTGCTAAAAGCCTGCTGCAATGAGTTCAATGAAGTCCTAGCTCATATATTCAATGCCTCTCTCAAAAAAGGTATCTTCCCTGAAAGGATGAAATATGCTATTGTAAAGCCCTTCTACAAAAGATGCAATGCCTCAGATGTTACAACCTACCGGCCTCTCTCTCTTTTGATGACATTTTCTAAAGTTCTCGAAAAGGTAATATATGCCAGAATAGTTAATCACCTAGAAAACCTAGAAAAACATGCAATAATTAGTAAAAACCAGTTTGGATTCAGAAAAGGTATCTCCACAACCGAAGAAATATTTTTGTTTACAAATAACATTTTGGAATGCCTCAACAAAGACATTGCCTGTGGGCATATTTTGTGATCCGTCTAAATCATTTGACTGTGTTAGTCATAGAATAATTATAGAGAAAGCATGCCACTATGGACTCCGAGGTAAAATGGGCAGCTGGCTCAAATCCTACCTACAGAGCAGACAACAGAAAACAGTGCTAGATGGTAACAATAGCCACATAGGAGGGGTAGAGTCTGTCTGGGGGACAGTAAAATATGGAGTTCCACAAGGCTCTGTCTTTGGTCCCCTGCTATTACTCATGACCTACCATTGTCCTCAAACAAAGAAAGCAATTTTACAATGTTTACTGATGACAGAAGTATTGTGACTGATAGTAAGATATCCTCTGATCTGGAATTAAATGCCAACCATTTACTTGAGGATGTTCTGAATTAGTTCACAGCAAATTCTCTATCAATAAACCTCAGCAAAACTAATTACATTCATTTCCATTCTGGTCACAAAAGTCCACAGGAAATAATAACAGTATCATCGTACACTTTGCAAATCTGTCTATGAATTTCTGCAGCAGACAGGTTCCTTGCTGACATAAACCATGTCACTGAGCAAACCTCACACGCAGCGGCGAGTTGATAGTCTTAAATATTTTGAAAGCACAGAATAGAACCGTACAGGTTAGCTACAGAACTGAAACTGAGGACAGTTGTTCCTGAGGCATGCCGGTACACAACGCACGCACTCGTTGTGGTATGTGCGTGAACTACTAGTGTCTGCAATAAAACAGACCTTACTTAAAAAACACGCCTCGTAGACAGCACGCTTAACTGAGAACAGTACATCAACCAAACCCTGAAAAGGCTCATCTCAGCAACATTTGCCATTCGGATGATTGCCAAAATCGGAGACATCAATGTCTCAAAATCTGCTTACTTTGGCTACTTTCATTCACTTATGTGTTATGGAATAATCTTCAAGGGCAATTCACCACTATCAAAAAAGGTTTTTACAAGTCAGAAAAAGGTTGTCCTAATTTTGTGAGGAGTGCCTCCAAGAATCTCATGTCACAATCTTTTTAAACAAATAGGGACCCTAACCACTACTTCACAATATATCTTTTCAATCATGACATTCATGCTTCACAATCCTTCTCAATATGAAACAAATGAAATGTACCATCACCACAACACAAGGAGGAAATGTGGCACACACTGTGACCTGAAAAATCTGTCCCTGGTGCAAAAAGGTGTGAAATACACAAGCACAAAAATCTTCAATGCACTTCCAAGTAACATAAAATGTCTACGAGATTAAAAAAAAGTACTATTTAAAAATAAGCTAAAGGAGTTCTTGCTTGAAGAACGTTTCTATTCTCTAGAAGAATTCTATAGCAGAGATAGATAATTTTATTTCCCAAATACTATTTATATTCCTGCCTCAATATATCTTGCTATGTTAATCAGATTAATTGGTGATCTGTAAAAGTTGTTTGGACAAAATCAGAATGCTATATCTGGAACTCTGCTTGTGAGTGTAATTTGATCTTACCGATCGTGTTTCCAACTTGTATTATTAATATTTGTTTATTGTCCTTATGGAAACTAATGTAATAATGAACTAAATGTTTTTGACATGTTCCACATCCATGCGTTAACATGCAGAATTGGATCTATAGAATATTTTTTGCAATAAATAAATAAATCATCTCTTATGCAAACAGCTGTATTCCATACAGTACACAGTTGAACAAGACCTTATAGTAGACATTTAGGAGAGTGATTCCTTTATAGTTGAAGTATTCTCTTTTGTCACCTTTCTTGTACACAGAGTGAGTCACTAACTATTGCCACCAAGAATAACTCTGAAAGTATGATAGAAGCTGAAAAGTTTGTGGGACAAATGTTGCATGGGACAACGGAGGCCATAATATGACGTTGGTTTTTGTTGCTAGGTGGGGTCGCTTCAGAGATGTGAAGGTTAACTTTGTTTTTTTAAATGGGATGCTATAGTGTGGTACTTATTTTCTGATAGCGGTTATCGAAACGAATCCAATGATGTTTAACTGCAAGGTCTTTGAAAGTCAAAAAGGTGGCGTAAACACCCATTTATAGAAGGTGTTCGAAGTTATAACCATTGGTATCAATGCAGTGCTGCAATCTTCTTATCATTGACTGAGTGGTATTCCTTACCACTTCGCCACTTATCGAAGCGTATGCTCTGACAATTCTCTCTCATATATCGTGCAAATAGTAAATATTCACCGAATACAGCATATCCATTTAATGTGCCATTGACATGTAAACGCCATTTAACCGTTCCGCAATACAACACGAATAGTTATGGTGAGACTAGTATCGCTGAACCAAGCGAATGTTAATGATGTGTTCCTTCGAAGAACAAGTCGATACGCTTCTCATTTACGAATAATGCCAACAAACTTCAGTGAGAGCTAAGGACTTATACACTGAAAGATATCTTCAACGTACTCACTCTAAATGTCATACATTTAAATATGTGTACGATAAATTGAGAACAACTGGATCTTTAACGTATCAGAAACATATCCGGCAAAGGAAAGTTATTAACAAGGAAACAGAAATTGGTACTCTTGCCACTGTGGTTCAAGATCTTTGTGTTAGTCCGCATCAAATCGCAAGGGAATCTGGCATGAGCCAGAGTAGTGTTGTTCATGTTCTGTATCACCATAAATATTACCCTTACCGTATAAGTCTCCACCAAGAATTAACTGGTACGGATTGTATGCGTAACATTGAATTCTGCCGATGGGCTCAACTTCAGATTCAGAAGGGAGACACATTTATTAATTTGATTTTATTTACTGATGAGTCTACATTCACAAACCACGGAAATGTTAATTTGCATAATGTGCATTACTGGGCAACTGAAAATCCATGTTGGCTGCAGCAAGTTGCACACCAAAAACCGTGGTCAGTGAATGTATGGTGTGCGATTCTGGAGGACAGAATTACAGGCCCCTATTTCATCAAAGGAAATCTTAATGATAGGAAGTACACCACATTTCTGCAAGAAACATTAGGTCTGTTATTGGAAGAAATACCTTTAGCAACAAGGAACAGAAGTGGTATCAACACAATGGACATCCAGCACATTTTTTGCTGATGGCTAGAAATGAGTTGCAGAGACAATTCCCGAATCGTTGGATTGGATGTGGAGGAGATGTGTTGTGGACAGCTCGTTTGCCAGACTTGGCGCCTCTGGATTGTTTCTTGTGGGGATTCATAAAAGACATTGTTTATAAAGATGTTCAAACTACACCTGAAGATATGCTAGAGAGAATTGTCAGAGCATGTGCTTTGATAAGTGCCAATATGATAAGGAATACCACTCAATCCATGATAAGAAGATTCCAGCATTGCACTGATACCAATGGTCATCACTTTGAACACCTTCTGTAAATGGGCGTTCATGCCACTGTTTTGACCTTCAAAGATCTTACTGTTACACATCATTGGATTCGTCTCAATAGCCGCTATCAGAAAATAAGTATCACTCTATAGCATCCCATTTAAAAAAACAAAGTTGGCCTCCATATCTCTGACATGACCCCACCTAACAATGAAAAACCAACGTCATATTATAGCCCCCATTGTCCCATGCAACATCTGTCCCACAAACTTTTCAGCTACTGTCATACTTTCAGAGTTATTCTTGGTGGCAATAGTTAGTGACTCACCCTGTATAGAGCAGATGGCCACTGACTTCCAATCTTCTGCCATCTCCTCCAAAATCCAGATACTCTTGATCAGTTGGAGTCTCTATTGTCCAGCCTGAAAGACTTCTGCCTGGATTCCATCTTCTCCTGAACTGTTGTTTTTCTTCAGCTTCATTATCCGAATCTTTATTTTCTCCAGGGTAGGCAGTAGATCATCTAAATCTATAATGTTAGGAGATTGAAATTCAAACAGATCTTTAGGTTCATCACAGTTGGGGATCTTGTAAGGTTATGTTCATATTCATAACCCACAGGTCTGTAAATATTCTTTGTGGTAACTTTATATCTTGAAAATAAATGAAATTATGAAATTCAGAAAGTAAGAGGTCTAGGTATCAATTGTTTTGTTTGAGTGTGAGATTTTTGTCTTGATGTTTCCAAATAATATTTTTTAATCTAAAATACTGCATTTTATGATTAATTGCACAGGAAGACTCTGATATGATCCAAACAAGAAACAAATATGATGCCAGATAGAGGGGACAGCAATATCCCAAAAAATGATACAAAAATAGAAGTGGACAAAGTTAGAGAGAAGCTTTTTCAATTCTGGACTGAAAAGCCTGATATATGATTTTGTCAGGCTGAAGCACAATTCACAATCATGGGAATACAGATTGGAGCGACCAAATTCAGTTATTTTGTTGGCACAGTTAAGTGTCCAAATTTTTCGAAAATATATGGGGTCTCACGAAAAGTGACACAAGCAACAAATATTCGTTAGCTAAGGAAAGACTGTTAATCACTTTTAAGGAAAGTGAATAATGTCAAATTAAGAAACTAGTTAGTAAATTAAATGTTACTGATCTGAAACCTGTCAATTACTTTGGAAAATGAAGGGTTATGGAGAATTGAATGTTCCAGGTAAAGTTTTAGAGACTGTCTGGGTAGACAAACTTCCTGCCAGCACCCGAAATATTTTAATAATTTCCAAAGAAAATGTGAACAAACTAGTAGAAATGGCTGATAGGATGATGTAAATGTGAAGCACTCAGGAACTTCAATCATTTTCAATGCCCCTGTAGCACATGATTACTCTGTATCAGCGAAAGATCTTCTGGTAAGGATCGAGTAGATTGAAACCGAAATCCAAAAATCCAGATCTGAGGAGCAACAGTGCCAAGTCGTGATGATGTTCTCACAGCAGAGGCTGCAGCAGGCTGAGATACAGTAATTCAGGAAAGTACTGCTATTTTAATTCTGATACAGCTCAAACTGCAGACTTGAGAACTGAGTCCAAACTTTTCTATGGAGAAATGAGGGAAACTCCAATCGGCAGACACAGTAGCGGCTGGTGCTCTGTTGCAGTGGTATCCCAGGCCACCAACACCAACTGTTTAAAGTAACTGATGGATAAAAAATCTACTCACCAAGCAGTTGCAGGAGAAAACATACACACACAAACACACACACACACACACACACACACACACACACACACTCACACACACAGAAAAAGATTTAACTTATGCAAGCTTTCGGCACCAGTGGTTCCTCCTTAAAGCAGAAGAGTTGAAGGGGATGGAAGAGGGATGAAGGAAAAGGACTGGGGAGGTTTAGAAAAATGGGTACTGTTCAGAAATGTAAACCAGAATCCTGGGTTACAGGAGACTTACCGGACGGGATGAAACGAAACCTTCTCTCCTATGACTTTCTCTTTCTGTTTGCCCAGTTTTTAAAATTTTGTCTCCTTTCAAAAGTTTCCCTATCAATTTTTTTCTTTTCTAACCTTTTTTTTGTATCATATAGACCACTCTTCAGACGAGAAATTCTTGCCCACTCATTGCCTCTTGTTAACCATTGTCAGTTCTCACAATTTTTGTAGGAGATTTTCTGATTTTTCCAAATTTTCCTTTTTTTCTTCCATTTATCAGTCTTTTTCCACCCTCTGTCTTTCGTTTTTGCAACTCCCACCATTTCTCACACTCCAAGCTTCACTCTCTTGCAGAGTCTTTCCTTCTCGTTCTTTCTGGTAAGTCTCCTCTGACCTGGGGTTCGGGTGACTTTTCCTAACTGTACCCCCTTTCCTAAATCTCCGCAGTCCTTTTCCTTCACCTCTCTTCCGTTCCCTTCAATTCTTCTGCTGAAGAGCCACTGGCTCTGAAAGCTTGCAAAAGTCAAACCTTTTCCTGTGTGTGTTCTCCTGCCGTCACTTAGATTTTTTATCTATCAAATTACATTATATTGCCAAAAATTGATTATTTTTGATGTTGTGATATCAACTATTTGTTAGAGATAAAACTTCTGGGTTGAGTTTCCTGGCTGACAGTAATTATGATATTTCCACTATACAGGGTGTTACAAAAAGGTACGACCAAACTTTCAGGAAACATTCCTCACACACAAAGAAAGAAAATATGTTATGTGGACATGCGTCCGGAAACGCTTACTTTCCATGTTAGAGCTCATTTTATTACTTCTCTTCAAATCACATTAATCATGGAATGGAAACACACGCAACAGAACATACCAGCGTGACTTCAAACACTTTGTTACAGGAAATGTTCAAAATGTCCTCTATTAGCGAGGATATATGCATCCACCCTCTGTCGCATGGAATCCCTGATGTGCTGATGCAGCCCTGGAGAATGGCGTATTGTATCACAGCCGTCCACAATATGAGCACGAAGAGTCTCTACATTTGATACCGGGGTTGTGTAGACAACAGCTTTAAAATGCCCCCATAAATGAAAGTCAAGAGGGTTGAGGTCAGGAGAGCGTGGAGACCATGGAATTGGTCCACCTCTACCAATCCATCGGTCACCGAATCTGTTGTTGAGAAGCGTACAAACACTTCGACTGAAATGTGCAGGTGCTCCATCGTCCCCAACAATGCCTGCCCAAACGTTCACAGAAAATCTGTGTTGATGACGTGATTGCACAATTGCGTGCGGATTCTCGTCAGCCCACACATGTTGATTGTGAAAATTTACAATTTGATCACGTTGGAATGAAGCCTCATCCATAAAGAGAACATTTGCACTGAAATAAGGATTGACACATTGTTGGATGAACCATTCGCAGAAGTGTACCCGTGGAGGGCAATCAGCTGCTGATAGTGCCTGCACACGCTGTACATGGTACGGAAATAACTGGTTCTCCCATAGCACTCTCCATACAATGACGTGGTCAACATTACCTTGTACAGCAGCAACTTCTCTGACGCTGACATTAGGGTTATCGCCAACTGCACGAAGAATTGCCTCGTCCATTGCAGGTGTCCTCGTCGTTCTAGGTCTTCCCCAGTCGCGAGTCATAGGCTGGAATGTTTCGTGCTCCCTAAGACGCCGATCAATTGCTTCGAACGTCTTCCTGTCAGGACACCTTCATTCTGGAAATCTGTCTCGATACAAACGTACCGCGCCACGGCTATTGCCCCATGCTAATCCATACATCAAATGGGCATCTGCCAACTCCGCATTTGTAAACATTGCACTGACTGCAAAACCACGTTGGTGATGAACACTAAGCTGTTGATGCTACGTACTGATGTGCTTGATGCTAGTACTGTAGAGCAATGAGTCGCATGTCAGCACAAGCACCGAAGTCAACATTACCTTCCTTCAATTGGGCCAACTGGCGGTGAATCGAGAAAGTACAGTACATACTGACGAAACTAAAATGAGCTGTAACATGGAAATTAAGCGTTTCCGGACACATGTTCACATAACATCTTTTCTTTATTTGTGTGTGAGGAATGTTTCCTGAAAGTTTGGCTGTACCTTTTTGTAACACCCTGTATATGTCCCAGGATAAAGTTAAAGAGGCCACAAACTTTATGCTCCAAATGGTTCCAAGATTAAAACTCATAGATCAAAGTTACTGAATCTTGATTTAGGTTTAAAATGTACTTTTGAGTTGCCTTTCATTGTGGCCAACACAACAAAACTTATAATCAGTGCAGACTTTCTTTATCAGTTTGGCTTATTAAGAGATCTGAAAAGAAAATTATTATGACAATAATACTCAGTTTCATGTGGCTGCACTACAGTGTGCAATTGATTTGTCTTAATCTGTTACTTCACTCCATGCTAATTGTAAATATTCTGAACAACTTAAAACGTTTTCTGACCAAACAAAACCTACCCTTATGCCAGTAGAAATTAAGCATGATGATAAACACCATACTGCAATCAGCTGTGGGCCGCCAATGTACTAAAAGGCCTGCACATTAGATCCATATAAACTAAATTTGGCTAAACAAGAATTTCAGTTCCTAATGAATCATAAAAAAATTTGCCCCTTTAAAGTCCGTGGACTAGTCCTCTGCGCGTGGTAGAAAAGCTGGAAGGTCAGTGGCACATTTGTGGAGACAACTAATGTCTTAATTACTGGACTTTTCCTGACCACTATCCAATTCCTCACATAAATTATGTAAATTTCATCCTCATGAGCAAGAAAATAGCCTCTAAAGCCAATCTCCTCAAAGCATATTACAAAATCCCAGTAGCTGGATATGATAAGGAAAAGAGTACTGTGATCACACCCTTTGGACTTGTTTAGCATATTTAGGTGATATACTGATGGCTTCTAGGTCTCCAAAAGAACAAACTCAACATTTAAGTATCCTGTTTGAACAAGTGAACAATTTTGATTCGAGGATTAATGTTGCAAAATCTGTGTGTGTGGAGTTCAACAAATTAACTTTTTAGGTCATGTAATAACTGTAGAAGATACCAAACCAGACCCAAAATGAGTACAAATAATAACTAATTTCAAACTTCCAGGGACTGTGTCAACAAAAAATGGTTAAAATGGCTCTGAGCACTATCGGACTTAACATCGGAGGTCATCAGTCCCCTAGTGCTTAGAACTACCTGACATCACACACATCCATGCCCGAGGCAGGATTCAAACCTGCGACCATAGCGGTCGTGCTGTTCCAGACTGAAGTGCCTAGAACCGCTCGGCCACAATGGCCGGCGACTGTGTCAACATTACATAGTTTCTTGGCGTACTGAATTTTCACCAAATGCATTTGAAACATGCCACAGAATGTCAAGCTAGTCTAAATGATTACTTGAAAAATAACAAAAGAAGCATACAGTGGACAGAAGATGCAGTAAATCAGGTTGAGAAGAGCAAAATGGATCTTGCAAATGCACCCCTTTTAACATTCCCAGACGTAAACGATGATCTTTCATTGTTTGTAGATACTTCAGATTTTTGCATCCAGTACAGCGCTGAAACAGAAAAAAATAAAGAATATGGACACCAACTGATTTCTACTCCAAAAAGTTCTTGCCATCCCAGAAGAAATATTCAAAATACATGGCAATAAGGTATTTCAAGAACCTCCTTGAAGGATGTTCATTTGCAGTGTATACTAACCAAGCTCCAGTGATGAAAGCTTTTAAGCAAGGAATGACGAGGCAATCCCTATGCAACTGTTTCACCTGCAATTCGCGCCCGCCTACTTAGCTGGGTGGTAACGTGCTCGCCTCCCAAGCAAGCGGGCCCGGGTTTGATTCCCGGCCGGGTTGGAGATTATCTCCGCTCGGGGACTGGGTATTGTGTTGTCCTCATAATTATTTCATCCTCATCACCAGCACGCAACTCACTCCATGTGGTGCTGACTGAAATAAGACTTGCACTTGGCGGCCAAACTTCCCCAGATGGGGCCTCCCGGCCAACGATGCCATATGCTCATTCATTTCACGTGCAATTCATATCACAATTTGCAACAGACCCTACACACATTTCTGGAAAAGAAACTAGTGTGACTGACAACCTATCCAAACTGGGAGTATTAGTAGCAATTTATTATGAGAAGACAGCAGATGTTCAAGTAACTGATGAAGTTGAGAAAATTCACTCTAATCCTCATACCTCATTGAAGTTTAAACATCAAGAAACCCCTGGTGGAAGATTATTATGGTGCAATGTATCAACAAGTAACGTTTGTCCTTACATTCCTCAACAATTTAGATATTCAGTTTATCAGCATTACCACAGTATGAAACACCTGGTATCTATCTTGCTGAGTGCATTAACATGGTAGCACATTACTTTCTTACGACTGTTTCTAACTCTTGCTATGGGTTGTACTTCAGGCCATATTTTTACTAGGAAGTGGTCACACACACGCACACGCACACACACACACACACACACACACACACACACACACACACACACACACACACACACACACACACACTCTCTGCACCCCATGCTGTCTCCACATCCACCACTCAGTTCTTTGCTTTGATGCCAACAGCAATGTGAGCTATACGATTAACTGCTTTACCATCTGGCAACACCCAAGTTCCTTTATGTACATTCTTCCTTTGGAAATTTAGCGCTGCTAATGAACATCCCTGTTGAGAACGAGATTTTCACTCTGCAGCGGAGTGTGTGCTGATATGAAACTTCCTGGCAGGTTAAAACTGTGTGCTGGCAGAAGTAACACTGTGAGGAAGGGGCATGAGTCATGCTTGGGTAACTCAGTTGGTAGAGCACTTGCCCACGAAAGGCAAAGGTCCCGAGTTCAAGTCTCGGTCCAGCACACAGTTTTAGTCTGCCAAAAAGTTTCATCCCATTTGAGGTTGCAAAGGTTAAGAACATAATGCCATAGGTTAAGAACATAATGCCATCATCATTGCTGGATTCCTGTAAACCATGTATTCTAGTTGTTGAATGGAATACATCTTCTCTTCCCACTCTAGCATTCATATCGCCCAATAGGGCTTTACATTTTCTTTTGGGGATGGCTTCCCTGACAACCTCCAGTTCCGCACAGAATTCATCTTTCAGTTGACATGTGCTTCCTTCTGTGGGTACATGGCAGTTCACAAATGACACTTTATGTATCTTCACATCTATTGGAAATGCTGCAACTGTAGGGGTCACTGACAGAAACCCAGATACATTACCAGCTAGATCCTTACACAAAATCTCATATCCTGTTTGTACCCTGTCTCACAGCTTCCATAAAAGATTGTATACTTTTTGACATCAAGGGTACCAGTGTCGTCCCCCCCCCCCCCCTCCTCCCCCCCCCCCCCCAAATGAACTTAATGAACTTTCTGTAAAGCAAATAAATCCACCCTATATCTTTCGACCTCCTTGACTAGGCTGTTTCAGACACCTGTTTTATATAAACCACAAATATTCCATGTTCCAAATTGAATATCTTGTTCAAACACTTTTCGTCTATTTTGTATTCTCATATTCTGAGGCTTCCTTGTGGTTTGTTTACCATTAACAAGTAACCACCAATTAACAACCTGCAGGAACAGGGTTTCTGATACTGAGGTAGCCTCCCCCTAGATGAATTGCTTTCTCTACAGCTGTCAAGATTCATCTCCCCTCTTCTTAAAAATGTGAAAGGATGAAGGACAGGGACTAGGAAGATAGGGCATCGTGAAACAAACTTCGTCTGGTTCACTGACAAAGACCTTGGCTTGGGAGACACCACCAGTAGCGATGCTACTGCCAGCACACCCCTTACTGTCGTATGAAAACTGAAACCTCTCTGCCCACATGGACAGTACTATTTTAAGGTGGTGTCTCCTGGAAAGGAAGTTTAGCCAATATAAATTTTGTTGGCAGAGATAGTTCACACACCTGTGTGTTCAATTTTTAGTGACACAATTGTCAGACAAAAAACACATGAGCAAAGGTGTTCCGCTGGGTAGTGTATTAGACTGAATTGTTTTTAATATACCAGGTGGCTATGGCTGAAGTGCAGCTACTCACGGTGACCCAGTGTGGGCTGTAATTATCATACGACAGCAGAACTTGGTAGATACTCTGATGTGTTCATGCAGAACCGATTTAAGCACGAACAAAAATTAGTTCCAATTTTGACCATCAGGTGAAAATCTGGCACTGTACACTGTTTGTATGACAGTATGACATCCATGCTGGCGTTTCACAAGCCATAATGGTTAATAATAACATCAACATTATGCCTCTCTCACTTGTTTGACCTTTTCTCCCCATGTTCCGTTCCTAATCCATTACACACAGAAACATTTCTATATGCCTTTCTTGCATCAAAGCACCAGATTTGCACCTGGTGGCCAAAATTGGAACTAATTTTTTTCCAGTGTAAATTGGTTCCACATTAATTCATTGACGTTCCTACCAAGTTCCGCTGACATACAATAATTACAGCCCACACTGGACCCCTGTGAAGAGTTGCGCTTTAATTATAACCACAGTATAAGATATGGAGCAAAAGTTCACTTTGCTGATGACAGCAACACCATAATCACTGATAAAACACCAGAACTCCTATTAGGGAAAGCAAATGAAACTTTTCCACACAACTGGGCAGTTTGTAATAAATTAACACCAAAAATCAAGAAAACAAACAGTACGTACTTCAGCATAATCACGGAACACAATTCTATCACATTAAGCATAGGTAGTAAATTTACAGATAATATAACAAGCATAAGGTTTTTAGGGATGAATACTAATTGTCAGTTAACATGGAATGGACACACAGACACTGGCAAAAGGAATGTCATGTGCATGGACTCTCACAGATTTATTATCAGATTGTAACAGCTAATATCTTGTGATGACACACTATTCATGTTCTGAATGGATCGGATTTAGAGCAAGGGGTATACCAGAAACTATGTGGTTCCCGAGTCATCAACAGAGGTCCTTGATGAAGAGTAAAACTGTGTTTATATCAAAGAACAAGGGTTCAAATGAATGAGGAAGTACAGTTGTTAAGACATTGACCACACATTTTGGAGGAAGGAGCTTGTTCTGTCCGGCCATCCTGATTTACATTTACCATGGCTTTCCTAAACTACTCCAGTCAAATGCTGGGATCATTCATTCATCAAGGTCAAAGCCAATCAATTCCTCTTAAAGCATACTTATATAGTCTGTGTGTATGTTTATTTCTGAGCTATTTATTTTCATTGTATTATGACGACGAATTCTAGAAGATAGTAAGATCATCTCTGAATGAGTGAAAAAACAAATTTATTTACTTTAACAAATAATACATTTGTGCATAAACAATTGTGTTGTTTCGTGCAGCTTCCATAAACTTTTCATTAATTACTGTCTTACACAGTACCAACATCTACATCTACACTCTGCAACCCACCATGAGCTGCTTGCAGAGGGTACATTCTGATGTACCAGTTATTAGGGTTTCTGCCTGTTCCATTCACATATGGAGCACAGGAAGAATGATTGATTGACTGCCTTGGTTGTGCAGTAATCATTCTAATCTCATCTTCATGATCCCTAGCTGAGCAATACATAAGGGGTTGAAGTATATTTCCCATTCCCTTTCATATCCCTACAAAGTGTTACACACAGATACCTGTATGAGTTGCCCAATTCAACGACAACTCATTGATATTATAGTCATGGCACACTACATTTATTTTGTTTTGTGAAGTGCAAAATTTAACATTTTTGAACATTTAAGGCAAGTTGCCAATCTCCAAACCACTCTGAAATCTTATCAACATCTGACTGGATATTTATGTAGCCTATTTCAGACAATAGTTCATTACAGATAACTACATCACCCGCGAAAAGCTCAATTTTACTGTTATTACTGTCTGCAAGGACATTAATATACAACATGAACAGCAAGGATCCCAACACACTTCCCTGGAGTGCATCTGAAGTTACTTCCACATCTGACGATGACACACTATCCAAGATAATATGTTGCATCCTCCCTACCAACCCCCCCAAGGGACACTACCTTATCGAAGGCACCTTCAATGCTGGGCAGGATGGTTTGCACCTACGATGAAGTCAAGAGCTGTGTCAGCAGTAGAGCCAGAGTGGTCTTGACAAAGGAGCCAGACAAAGTGTGTCCCACAACATAGGGCAGGGAGGGCTGCATAGGTGTAGTGAAGCCAGCTTCCCTAAAGGAATAAACCTCATATAAATCCTGGTCCTCCAATTTGGGGGTTGGGCAAGTGGCTAACAACCCCTTCCTATAAAAAAAATTCTTGTTCAGAAACCTCAAAGTAAATAAGTTGGATGGATTTATGGATGACAACATGGCACTATTAAAGGCAAACAAAAACAAAAAAAATGATGTTTTTATTGGAAACTGAAACATACAATTGCTATACAGGGTGGGGACCCTGAGGTCAGTGCTAGAACAACTCGATAAAACCAAGGCATGCATACTTGCCCTACAGGTAATGCGATGGACTGGACACAAGTGCTTGATATGGAAAACTGGATAATTTTCTACAATGATTCAGAGAGCCACCATGAATTTGGTACAGGGTTCATGGTAAGACAAAAATTTAAGCACCTAGTGAGTGGATTCATTGGAATAACATCTAGACTCTCACATATGAAATTGAAGTCCCGATCCTCAAACTACTCATTGACCAATGTACATACACCAACACAAGTATTAGGTGACCAGGATAAAGACACCTTCTTTGAGAACTTCGAGAGAACTTAGACAGATGCCCTGTGCATCACACTAAAATAATTATTGGAGACCTCAATGCACAGATTGCTAAAGAAGACAATTACCTCACAGCAGTAGGAAAGCACAGCCTCCATGAATACACAAATGACAATGGCCACACATTCATTCAGTTTGCACTGTCACATAACATGGCTGTAGGTAGCACTACGTTCCCACACAGAAGGATTCATAAAGTAACATGGTGTAGCCCTGATCAGCTGACCTTCAACCAAACAGTGAAAGAAAAGCATTTAAGCTGTGCATCAACCTGTGTAAAAGCAAAAATGGGACACTACTGACAGGATCAAGAGGTATTGGAGCATTGGGTAGAGTATTTCAGTGAACTGTTGGATGCTTCAGAGTCCCCTATTGAAGATGTCCCAGTCCCTCCAGAAGATAATGCCACAGTATCTCTCCATTCCCAAGGAGAAGTGAACAAAGCAATTGCCAGGAGTTGAGCTAAATTGTAGGATCTAGCCAGAAGAATGGAATGTAGGGATAGTGTGCCTGGTGCTTGAGAAAGGAGATCTATTTGAATGCAGCAACTACAGAGGCATAACACTCTTAAATATTACATATAAAGTATTATGAAATATCCTGTTTAGTAGACTTTCACCTATTGCAGAAGAAATTACTGGAAGCTATCGATGCGGGTTGAGACCAGGAAAGTCATCTGTAAACCAAGTATTTACTCTTCAACAAATAGTAGAAAAGACCAATAAATTCAATGTTGGTGTGCACCAATTTTTCATTGACTTTAAATCTACATATGACAATACACAGGGCCAAACTTTATGAGGCAATGTGGGAATTTTGAGTGCCTGGAAAATTGGTGCATTTAATACAGGTCACCCTAAAGTAGCCCAGTGTACTGTTTGAGTGCAGTCCAGGCTATTACCTCAGTTTCCCATTCAAACTGTGTTAAGGCAAGGAGATTGGCTTTCCTGCTTACTTTTCAACCTGGCACTTGAAAAAGTGGTACACGAATCAGGTATTCAGAAAAGAGGTACTATCTACTATAAGTCTATACAATTGCTGAGATATGAAGATGACTTGGATTTAATGAGCAGAACACTTAGAGATCTACAAAGTGCATTTTCAGCTCTAAAACTGACTGCAGAAAAGATGAGCCTGAGAATTAATGAAGGAAAGATGAAGTATATGTATAATGGCACTAACCAACGCTTACAGCCTGCAATAACCCTTGGTGGAATGACATTTGAGTGAGTGGAATGTTTCACCTATCTGGGCTCAAAGATAGAAGCTAATGGCACCACCTTTACTGAAATTATGGCTCGCATAAATGCTTCTACCCAATGCAACTTTGGACTGTTGCGACATTTTAAATCCAAGCTTCTATCACGAAAGACCAAGTGCCAACTTTACAAAATGCTAATACGCCCAGTACTTACTTATGGCTCAGAAACATGGACAATTACAAAGCAGGGTGAAAACAAACTGAGATCACATGAAAGAAGTATACTGAGGAGGATTTTTGGACCTGTATATGAAAATGGGACCTTGTAATGGTGAAGGAATGACAAACTTTATGACTGCTATGAGGATGATATGGGCAAGTTCAAGTTCATAAAGCTGTGTAGACTGAAATGGGCTGGACATGTAATGCGACTCGATAAGACAGATACCACAAGGAAATCTTGCTGCAGTGAACCTATAGGAAGAAGAGCAAGAGGACGACCTAGGTTGAGATGGAGCAATGAGGTTGGAGAGGACGCTGCCAAGCTGGAGGTCCACGACGAAATCCAGAGAGGATTGGCAGGAAATTATTGAGGAGGCCAAGTTTCATCCCAGGATGTAGTGCCAATGGAAGAAAAAGAAGAGTCCTCCCTACCAAAAAGCCCTAAATCCAGTCACAAATTTCATTTGATACCCCATATGATCGTACTTTTGACATAAAGCATAGGTGTGGTATTGAGTCAAACGCCTTTCATAAGTCAAGAAGTACAGCATCTACTTGATTGTCTTGATCCAAAGCTTACAGTATGTCCTCTGAGAAAAGTGCGAGTTGGGTTTCACATGATCGATGTTTTCGGATCCATGCTGGTTGGCAGTGAGGAGGTCATTCTGTTCAAGATACCTTATTATGTTTGAGCTCAGAACACGTTTTAAGATTCAACAACAAATTAATGTCAAGGATCTTGGACAGTAGTTTTGTGGATCACTTCTACTACCCTTTCTTGTAGACGGGTGTGAGCAGTGCGTTTTTCCAAGAACTGGGCGTGGGTTTTTGTTCGAGGGACCAATGACAGATTATAGTTACAAGAGGGGCTAACTCATCTGCAAATTCAATATGGAATCTGACAGGGATTCCATCGGATCCTGAAGCTTTGTTCAATTTTAACAATTTTAGCTGTTTCTTAACACCCTTGATATTTATACTTATTTCATTCAACTTTTCAGTGGTACGGGGACTAAATTGTGGCAGTTCTCCTGGGTTTTCCTTTGTAAAGGAACATTTGTAAACAGAGTTAAGCAGCCTTTACATATGACCAGCATTTCTTTGGGTTCTGTGAAAGATCACTTGACAATATTCTGCTATGGCAGTTATCGAAGGCATCACATGCTGCTCTCTTGACAGCCAAACACATTTCATTCAGCACACTCTATCTATAGCCTTACGCATTGTTTAGACCTAAACCTATTATGCAGCAATCTCTGTTTCTTTAGAAGTTTGTTTGATAGTGACTGTACACCATGGAGGTTCCCTCCCATTATGAACTATTCTAATGGATACACGTCTATCCAGCGTATGGTGAACTATTCTTTTAAACTTGAGCCAAAGTTCCTCTAGATGCTCCTGCTCTGTTCTGAAAGTTTCCATAATAATGTGAAATGGCAAAATTTTTGCCATTTAGGGCACTGAATGAGGACTGATAAATCTGGCCTAAATTTTGTGCAAATAAATACAACCTTAATATGTTACAGTAATACATCCAGGTTCATCATATCACAGGAGTTCATTTAATCATTCTAAAATCAAAGCTAATATCAATGCTTAGTCTGTCTGAATTCAACAGTGGTTCACTCCAAAAGGGCCTATTGGATATAATTAACTCTGTGAAGTGTAAGACAAATGCTCTAGGTAGAAAGGTGTCACTATTCTTGTGAATCTATTTAGCAATAAGCAGGTAATTAGATACTATCAATTATGGGACTTACTTATTGACTTAACACATGGTGGAGCACAGGGTAGTATTATACAGACACAAATGATGGTACTAATGAAAAAATTTTAGGAAAAGGGCAGACTGCTACACATTGTTACACATTAGCTTTCGGCCCAAGCCTTCTTCAGAAGAGAAAACACACACAATCTTCATAAGAGTAAGCATATCTCATGCAAGCATGACCCCATCACCGGCAGCTTGGACCAGAATGTAACTGTCTCACTGAACAAAAGTAGAGGTTTTGACGGGGTGGGGGGGGGGGGGGGGTGGGGGGGGAGAGGGATAGCAGGGTATGGGTGGGGCAGCAATGAGCACTGTCCGGCAGAACATGTAGGAACTGGATGGAGGCATGACAAGACGACTAGGGTCAGCATCGGGAGGCCATGAGGCAAGGAAGTGTGGGGTAGGAGGACATAAAAGGAGAGGAGCAGGGAATGGGAAAGATAGGTGGGTGCGTTACAGAGGGTGACACATAATGAGAGTGAGAGGGTATAAATAGGGATGAAATGACAGGACAGAGAGGGCAGAAACTGTGGTACGGAGGGCATGGGGACAGTAGTTTACTGTAGGTTGACACTGGAATAATTTTGAGAGTGCAAAATGTGTTGTAAGGTTAACTCTCAGTGCAGAAAAACTGGTAGTGGAAGGGAGGATCCAGATGGTTTGGGTTGTACAGCAGCCATTAAAAGTAAAAGATCCAGGTATTATCAAGTATTTATTTTTATTTTATTTTGCATTTCTAGTTTTGAGGAGCAAATCCCCAAGGTCAGGGAATGTGTCAGAACATGAAATTACAACATAAAAGTAATAACATATAAAATAAAATGTTTATGAATCCAAAAAAAGACAAGCCATCAGTTTAAGTAAATGCAATCAATGATATAACATAGGAATCGGCTTAATTTTTCAAGGAATAAAAGGAGTGACCCATGAGGAAACTCTTTAGTTTCAATTTGAAAGTGCATGGATTACTGCTAAGATTTTTGAATTCTTGTGGTAGTTTACTTGAATATGGATGCAGCAGTATACTGCACACCTTTCTGCACAAGAGTCTAGGAAGTGCGATCGAAATGCAGATTGAGTTTCTACCTAGTATTAACTGAGTGAAAGTTCCTAATTCTTGGGAATAAGGTGAAATTATTAACAAGAAATGACAGTAAAGAATACATATATTGAGACTAGTCAACAGGGGTCAAAAAGGGGTTCGCAAACTTACACCACTTATTGCCCGAACTGCCCGTTTCTGAGCCAAAAATATCCTTTGAGAATGGGAAGAGTTACCCCAAAATATGATACCATACAACATAACCGAATGAAAATAAGTAGACTAGTCTTAATGTTGAACTATCACTTACTTCAGATACCGTTCGAATAGTAAAAATAGCAGTGTTATGTCTTTGAACAAGATCCTCGATGTGGGTTTTCCACAACACTTTACTATCTATCTGAACACCTAAAAATTTGAACTGTTCGATTTACTTATCGTATGCCCATTCTGTGAAATTATTTTTGTTGAATCATGTGTTAAAAACAGTAAAATCTGAGTCTTACTGTGATTTAGTGTTAGTTTACTTTCTACAAGCCATGAATTTATGTCATGAACTGCACTATTTGAAACAGAGACAATATTGCACAACATTGCAGTTGTAGCAATCTTTCTTCATACCTGGCCATATAAATTTCTCCACCATTAGCTTGAGCGTGATGTTCACAGATGTGCAAGGTTTTGGACACTGTCAAAAACTGACTTTCACAATGACTAAGTCACAAATGGTGTAGTCTGTTTCTTGGGAACATTGCACCAAATTAGGTTTTTCCTGCCTAGCAAACAAACTTGCTTGAGCTTAAGGGATGTTGAGTTGCACTGCAACAACTGCTGTAGCTGTTTGTTTGTGGCTTGTTCCGTTCTCAATTGGTCATAATTTATTGTTGCAGAAATTGTGCTTTAATATGCCTTATACCAGCAATAAATTGCCTGAAAAACTATAGTTGGTGAAACTGCTGAGAACACCTCTCTTTCATTTCTTGGAAAGCAAACATGATCAGCTTATGATTGGTGTAGTCCATAAAGGCTGAGCTTCCACATATATCCAGAAGTGTTGTATGGCCTCATGAACGGGCAGTAATTCCCAACCATACACACTACACTTAGCCTGTGTTTACGATAGCTATCCGGAAAAATACCGTAAAGACTTATAACTGCCCTCCACATTTTGAAGGAGTTCTGTACCAATAGCAAACTGCCTGGAGTCTACGACAATCACCAGCAGTGGAATGTGAACTGGGTGAGACAACAGTAGTGCTCTTTGTAAGCTAGCCCTTATCTTTTCAAAAGCCTGCTGCACAATTGGAGTACTTGATACGGGCTGCTTGCCCTTTCTGTTAGTATCTGCTAGTGCCTCTGCAAGCAGTGCCTGCACTCCCACTGCACCCGGTATAAGGTGTCTACAAAAGTTTATTATTCCAAAAAATCTTCGTAACTGCTGGTCATTGGTTGGCTTTGGAATGCTCCATAAAGCCTCCAAGTTCTTGAACAGATGGATACCAGATGCTGATACCACCTGCCTGAGAAACATCATTTTGGCGCTATGGATTATAAGACACTACGAACTAAAAGATGTACCGTAATTTTTAAGCTTTTTTTTTTTTACACTAAAATTTTTGTTATTATATTGCAAAACCAGACAAAAAAAAAAAAAATCTCCGTTTATGAAACCGAACTAAAATTCCTGAAAATCGTCATCTGAACATTCTTCTTCTTCTTCCTCCTCCTCCTCCTCCTCCTCTTCATTGTTATCGTTCTATTCTTCATATATACGATGGACTTCACTGTCATCGAAAGCTTTACTTATGCCTGCACTTCTAGAAAGACTTAACAATAACAACTGTTTTATCTGCTGACACACTTGTTTGATTGTAGGTCGTTTTAAAGCTCCCTTAGGTGTGAATCCATTGGATTTCATCCATCATCCATTTGTTCCATTCCTCTCTCTTAAGCTTTAAATGGTTTACTCATCAAGACATTAAGGGGTTCCAATTGTGAAGTAAGTCATCCCGCAATAATAGCAAACTCTGTATTTCTCTGTCCAATTCCATTTCACAGAATTTTTCAAATGATTATTAACTAATCTTGCACAAGAAAAGAACTCTTCTTCAATAAAACACACACTGTTAATCCATAATTTCATACCAGTCTCACCCATTCAACCCTTGTCATGTATGAGAACACCACCACATGGCAGTATTGCAGAAGCTTTTAGTGTTGTTTTGCACTGGAAAACAATCATTGGATTAAGTTTAGCACCATCTGCACAACATGAAAAGACACCTCTGTAGTGCATTTTCTCATGTCCACTTGTTTTTATAGTTACAGTTTTAGACCTTTCATGGGAATGGTTCTGTTATTCGGCACATTAAACATCAAAGGAGTTTTGTCCATATTCACTATTTGGCTTAAGTCCACATTAGTTTTCTTTTGATGTTGAATAATTTTCTCTTCATACTTCTGTGCCATTTTCTGAGATATTTTGGTTTAGGTTTGAATGCTAAGTTCATGATACTTCGTAAGCTTGAAGCACCAACCAACTCCACCCATAAAATCTGTCAAGTTCCACTGCAGCGCTAGCTTACAAGCATGTATCCCAATCATTTTTGTATTAATTCCAATGCTGTTTTGACGGTGTCCTTGAATCCATTTCAATACGTCATCTTCTGGTTTTCGTCATTTTGCATTCAGTCCTCTGCATCATCATTTTTTTTCCAGTTTTTCTTTACTAATCCACCAATCATGAATAGTTTCTTCTGTTGTCCACCAATCGTGAATAGTTTTTTCTGTTGGTGGAAGGCTGCTCTGTTCCCATGTTCTTCTGCATATGCCATTACTTTCAATTTATGGCCCACATCATATTAACGCATTTTATTCTTTTCCATTAAGAAACCAGCTACTAACAAAAATATTATAATGTTACCAATAACAAAAATCACTTTCAATAAAGTGCACTGGCACCGTAGACTGCAATGATGCATCATAGGCTAGACAGTGTTCTGGGGGTGCACTGCTGCTGCCAGGTGAATCCAGTTTTCCAGATTGAGATAGGTTTCCTATGGCATCGAATATACAGTCACTTTTCAGTATTGAATACAGGGCCATTTTTAAGACAGACTGAAATTTTATATCTAACACTGGACATTTTTATATTAATTTTAAGCATAAGACGCACTTCAATTTTGGAGGCAATTTTTCGAAGAAAAAAGTGCATCTTAGTGTCCATACAATATGATATCATAGCCATCTGGGAATAGTCCTCTTCAGCAACCAGAGTATGGTTGTATGCCTTCTTGCTGTCTATCGTGTTGAAGATTGTAGCCTTAGCAACAACATTCATAAAATCACACAAGTTTCATACGGGATAGTGGTCAGATAATGTTCATGCATTCCAACCCCGGTAATTCCCGCATGACCTTCATGTGCCATCACTCTTCTGGCCCAATAGTGAAGCCCATTTGTTATCCAATTTTCTTACAATACCTGCCTGCAACTTTGTCAAATTCTGCTTTTGCCTCTGAGAACCAGTGGGCGCCAGTGTTCTCAGTCATCAGAAGACCAGTTGGCCTGTGGTAGTCTTGATGTAGTGCAACATGGTATGCAATATCTTCTGCCCTGTTTCATGTTCACCTGAATCACCAGATACAGCAACCGTGTTCCTTGTACTTCTGCCTACTTTGCCTATCAACATCGCACTCCTCCACCTAACTTGTGCTGTGCTCAGCTGAAACCCCAGGCCATGATGATGGGTGAAATGTGCACCTAGAATCGGCTTTTGTACATCAGCCAGTACGAATCTCCATTTAAAAACTTTGCTAAAACCTATGTCCACTGTCATCTCCTGTTCGCCATAAGTCATAATGGGTGAATTGTTAGTGGCAAATAGGTGGAGTGCTGTGTCTACTGCCTCTTTCCGAATCCGATTAAATGGCAGTGTGCTAAAGTCCAAGCCAGAGTCAAACAGGTAACTTTGATTTGCCTTTGCGCCTGTCATATACAAGCAGCACAATAAAGTGAGTGGGCAAACTTGCTTACACGTCTAAATGTGCATGGAAACAATGCCTCAAATAACACTGTCACTCTTGAGTGTTGCATCTCAGCTGTCTTCTATCAGTCCATCACAGTCTGTCCATCCCTTCATATCCACGCTTGCAGTCTTGTGAAGCTACAGGGCCTGCTACGCCTATTGCAAGCTGCTGGACTGTGCAGGGAACTGCGGACCTCATGGTCTGCATGTCAAACCTTTTGTAGAATCAACATACTCTGCCATCTTGTCCCTCTGGCCCTTACTTCTGTTGGCTGGGCAAATGTCCTTCTACTTTACTGCTGTGCACAATGTCTCATTTGTTTGATTCCAGCAGCAATAACTGTCCTTTCATTTCATCTAATTCTAGCTTTAGACTGTGTCTTCTGCTGTTTTCCAGCTGTCAGTTACTTGTGTTACTGCTGAGGCACTCACTTGCCACAATGTCACATGTATGTTATCAGTGACTGACAGAACAGGACTAATGTTGTTTGTCCCACAAAAGATTATTGCCATTTTTACTGACAGCGGCAACTGCATAAGCCACTCATGCCGAAGCATGTGATCCCATATTGCTGCCTCCTCCACAGTAATCCAGAACTGCAGCCAGAATTTGGAAGATGTCCTGTTGCCAACACATTCGAAGTGTAGGACCTATTGCATCTGTTGGTCTGAGGATTTGCCCATGTGCTGGATCACCATGGCTCTAAAATGTTGATATCGACTATGCGTAGGAGGCTTCAAAATGATTTCCAATACCATCTCCACTGCTCGAGTGTCCACGATATTAACTGCCACAGCAGACGTTGTATAGTAATTCATGAAATTACTCTGCGTAAACGCTAGCTCTCACTGCAAACCAAGGTACAGATTTCTCCAGCAGGAAGTACGGCAGTTTTATTTTCATCGTTGACTTGGTGGACATGTTACAACTCTGTAGTTCGTTTGTCTGCTGTATATACTGCTTTTCAATGCAACTCTCTGTGTCTATGTGACAACTTGTGTCTGCAGATCCGTAGTACATCTCTCTAGTTCCTCTTCCCAGCATCAAGGTTGTCCTTCCTTTCGGTTTTGTCCATCGACTTCACCATCTCACTTTGTACCATGCTCAAATTTGCTGTTTACTTCCGTGCCTCAGAACCAACATTTTATAGGTACTGCTGATAGTGTAGGCTACAAAGCAGACACTCACGGAGAACCCCACAGCAGATATTTATTTTAATGATTACATCAGCTAATTATCACTTGACAACCAATGAGCAGAGAACGAACTCAAGAACAATCTCACAAATATAAAGAGCAAACACCACTCTGTCTGTTGGCCAAAGAATAATAAAGTTTCTTCACTCACTGTCTGTAACCAGTGCTTCCTATATTTTCTGTCATACAATATGGTTTCAACACTCCTTGGTATTCGACCAAATTCTGAACTTAAATATACAAAAGGTCACTCCACTTACAGACCACTCACTGTGAACTGAAGGTTTTCCTTGGTGTAATATTGAACTTGGCCTTTAATTTGAATGTTTTCTCTTATAATTGTCCCCCACAGCTCAGGGATGTCAACATATGAGAGGGAGAAAGGTGAAGAACATTAGTGAGTATACTGACAGTAATTCATGTACCAAAAGGAAAGACAGCTCTAGCTGAGAGCACAGTAGGCTTTAAAGGGAGATTTCAGTTCAAGTGCTACAATCCAAAGAAGCTTACAAAGTGAGGTTTATGAATTTTACATCTGTGAGATTCAGAAAATGGCTGTGTGTGGGGTTTTTTTCCCCACACTCTGTATTATGTTAAGACAACTACAGAAAATCTAATTCAGCCTAATTTACCTCTTGCAACCTGAATAGTTGTTCATTTGGCACAACAACTGCTACTTTGTGTACATGGTTCAAGCTACCACATCTTTACTGACAGGTTCTATCCATGCACCCAACTTGCTCAGGAATTGCACAAAATGAAATTTCATCCAACAAGTACAGTTACACTTCTAGAAAGGATTTTTCAAGTAATTTTAAGATGATGAAACCTGCTGGGTATGAGTTATGTGCCCATCAAAGTGAAATGAAAATTACATGCCTTTTGTCCCCTGACATAAGGTTAGTGACAATGTTGAGTATTTTCTTTGATCCTCAAACCCAACTGATCAATTACAGAAAGAGAAGAATCTGTGCAGTTTCTGAAACCCACTGTTATTTTGGAATACTTGGAGTTTATGGGAGGAGTTGGCAGGGATGATCAATACTGTGGTTGCAATGGTTTTACAAGACAATCATAAATGTGATGGAAAAAATTATTCTTCTGGCTGATTAAATTTGCTGTAGTAAACAGTTACATTCCTTACTCAATTGACAAAACAACTGTGGAGAACAACTGCAGACTCATATTTCCTACAGAAGAAATCTAATCAGACATCTAGTAGGCCAAATGAGAAAAACAAATTTAAAGAAGAAAGGAACACAATCATCATCTGACACTGAGGAGAGAGTAAATGGAGAAAGATGCATTTAATAATGCAAAATGAAAAAGAAATCAACAAAAGATTGCATGGTTTGCAGCAAACACAGGGAGAAAGGAGGAAGAAGACAAACAATTTTCTGCGGTGAAACATGCAAGAAGTAGCTTGGGCTTCACACGGTAGAATGTTTTACGAGGTATCAGAAAACAGAAAATTATAAACAATCATGAATAAAAACACCATAAATAATTTCAAAAACAAATGTAAAAAAATATATTGTTGTCAACTGACCTCATATTGAATTTTATTTTTTAAAAACAGTAGTGAAATAATCTGTAAATCTCGTGCATCTTTATCCGCATAAAATAAATAAGGTTTGGGGAGAACACAGTGAGTAGAAAAAATTGAATTGGAAAGGGTTAAGGAGCTATTATGTCAACTCGAATCAACACACTGTTGCTTAATGCAAACCAGTCGCCATGAAAATACTGAAGAACATTCCTGTGTATATCCATAAAATAGTGGGCAAATAAGCAACTTCCACAAGTAGTGGTCAAAAATAAGTTATTCAGAAATTAAAGAACAGGTTATGGAAAATTCATAATTCCTCTGCCTGAATAATGGAGCACATGTACTATAAGGAGATGGGTCCAAGTCAAGTGATAACACTAACATTGCTTATTGGTTACTTCTCCTTACAACTTAAAATGTAAGTTAGCTCTGTGTTATGAAAGCTTCCAGCCATTTTGAATGTTCAATCTGACATCTTTGGTGTGTGCAAACCCAAGTGTCCAAAACCACTGGAATGTGTATACAGAAAATATTCACATACATCTGAGAGTTACCTGCATGACAGCAACATAATACATACAAATCTCATATGCATTGTACTCTCTCAGTTACGTAAGAAGTACAAAGAAAGTAGTAGATACTCATCAAAAAGTGGTACCATTCGCTTGTTTGGTGATTAATAAACACAGTTTTTCAATAGATCTGAGTTCTATGTTGTAAGAAATTGCACTTTATTTCCTCCATCCTTATGAAATTAATACTAGTTATGTCTCCCATCCAGTCTCAGATCCTCAGTATAACAGACACAAATTTCAGTCTCTTACTTATTTTCTGGTCAGAGGATTTGGATGACTGCTACTGTGCAAACAAATTGTAAAACAAATTTTTAATTGTCATAGCAGGAAACAATATAATTCAAGCAATATCAAACCCTGATAGTGTGTCACATTAGTACCCCACCTTAAGCTCATACATGCAAGAGACAGTAATAATAATTACAAACTACCCTTGCAAATATTCTTTTTGTTTAAGCATTATAACATGTAGTACTTTCATGCTTCGCAAACATTTTTCATATGTGCACACCACAAACATTCCCACTGCTGCTGCCAGGGTGAGTACTTTACCAGGGAAAATAGTCTGCAACTTATTTTCTGGATAAAATTATTCTTGCAACAATAACAACATAAATTTACCCTCAGAGGGTTCCAGGATAACTTTTGTTAAATTACTCTACATAAAAATTTCATATTTCTTACCGCTGCATATGATTACCATCACTGGTACCAAGAACACGACGATCCCTTGGTAGGTGACTCCATAAATGGTTTTGTAAACCAATATCATTATTAAAACCTCTTGAGCACAACGTACATTGATATGGCTTCGTTTCTTTTTCCAGAATAGGAGGAATGCTGGCATGTGTAATCACATGGGCCGGCACTACTCTGAATGTAAATACATACACAAAAATTACAGAGCAAATGTAACATGAGGCTGACAAACAAACACTATTCAAGAGACAATATTACTCATCCACATACATTAAATACATGAATAATAAATTATAGATCCGGATAATTTTTGGAGGAATGAAGTACATTACATTTTAAGAGACAGCTACACATTGTTCATAGCTGAAACAGCAAACAACTATGCTTTCAAAATTTAGTAACACACGTAATTTTTAAATACCTTTACAACACACTATTTTTGTCACAACATACCTTGCATGAACTGTATTGTTTGTTGGCATATCAGTCTCACTTTTATTATCACATTCACTTGTATCACATTCGTCTGCTTCCTTGGTTTCTGCCAAGTCAGTATCACTGTCATGAGCAGTATCAACACTACAAGTAACATTTGAATCATCTTTGTCACTAGTATCCTGCTCTTCATTTGTGATGTTACACTGGTTTATATCGCTACTTGCTTCAAATGACTCATCACTGTCATGACTACCATCTTCAAGGGCACAAAGAAAAAGCATCGGGTCAACTCTCACTTCAACTTCCGTGACTTCACTGTCAGTTTCAGAACCCTACAAGAATAAAAATGTTATCGTAAGAAAATATCTACAAAAAATAGTTTTTTTATAGCAGTGTGTGTAAGCTTCAAATATACATATGTCTATCAGGATGTAATAAGTATAAATAGACTATAACACACAAACAGCTTACACAAAAAAAATGGAATAATAAAAATGCATTCATGTAACACAATGTAGAAATTCAGGCTTGGAATGGCTACAGTAAGTTACATTCAGTTTACCAGAAATCCTCACAAATTTAGTTGTACCAGATACCTGTATCATCAATGAATCGAACATGTCAAGCAAACAAACACAAACAGATGCTTAAAGGGGCATTTTACTGCATACTGTGGTTTTTAGACTTAACAATCACCTGTGAGCACTATACATATGGACATGACCACGTGCACGAGGTACTTTTTAATTATAAATGTTTTACTTGTATAAGGTGATACATTTTATCCACTAATACAGCAACATGGCATGAGTTTCTAACTCTCAATGAACACGTTTTGTAACAAAAAAATTTTAGACACCAGAAGAAGACAGCAAAATCTTACAAAATCGGTTGTTGAAAATAAAGAAGAATTTAAGCCATCTTGGCTATAAAAAGCTTTTCATACTAACAAATTATTACAAAGATCTTATTTCATTTCATTTTATTTAAAAATTATTGTGCACATTGTTTATAGACAAGATGTGCATGTGTGTGCACAACACATGCACTGCAACAGCCACTGCAACCCCCCCCCCCCCCCCCCAAACTCACACACATTCTATTTACATAAAGATTATATCAATTAGATTTTAAATAAAAGATGAAGTAACTTGAAGAAAATGCACAAGAATCTCTACTCCACTTGTAGCAGCAAATTTTGCACTTCCTTAATTCAAGGTTCTGGTGTTCTATAGGTTCTACAAAGTCTGCTAATGAATAGAAGCAATCGCGCAATTAAGAGTGCTCTTAAAATTCTCATAAACGGTTAGAAGGAAGAAATGGCTTTTATTTTACAATGGAGACTTGCAAATTTGTGTAGCACAATATGCAGTGAAGGCTTTAAAATCTGTGTTCCAACTGAACTAATGTTCACTTCCTACCGTGTTCGCAGATAAAAATTATTAATCCCCTCTTTTAACCTGGCTCACATTTACAGTTTTCTATAACATAGATAAAAGGAGTGGGTGGTACAGCTTTTGAGACTTGTATGAACAAGTATTACAAAAATACAAAACTACAACAGGAAGAGCTGTTCTCTCAATGCAGTTTACAGGTTTCTGGTCTGCCAAAGGCTTCCATGCTGAATTTTTACTTGCTAATTACGTTTCAAACACACATCAAACTGAGCTTTGGAATAACTGACTCTGTCAAGATTTGCCATGATCCCTTCATACTCTTTAATCCTTTGAATTCACAACTCAAAGTGATGTGTAAGGTTGCAATGTTTCAGCTTTTGGAATACACAAAACAACCCTCATTGTTCCACCAAGTGAAAGACTGTTATTTAAGCTAACATGAAAATATCAGAATGGATGCTTTCATAGCATGGCTGATCACAGTTTTACATAACCTATCTAATCTGATGATGCTGTTTTAATATACAGAAAACAGCCAGCTCTCTTAAAAATATCTTGTTTACTTTGCCAGAATTCATTCCAGTTCCTTCCTTTCAAAAAGTAGTCTACCTGATGGATAGCTCCACAAGAGGAAGTCATCACTTAAATGTAATTCATCATCGAGTGTTTGAAAGCAGAACAAAAAGACCAATGTTGTATAATGTCCTCAATACAATGCTGAAGAGTGAACTGAGAATATAATTCCCTTGACAGTACACAAAAATGCATTTGCCAGTATCATCAGAAGTTATTTAAAAATACTGTCCCAGGATTCACCATTAGTGAAATAGAAAAACAATAGAAATCCTGAATATAAAAGCCTACACAGAATGCTAGTTAAAGGGTGTAGCAACTGTTCCACTTTGTTCAGTTGAGTTGGGGTTGGGAGGGGGGGGGGGGGATTTATACATGAAGTAAATGGACTTTGAAAGATATTTTAAGGTGGCATTGTTTTTTTAACACAAATTTATCTTTATACGAGTAAGGAAATACATAAATGCATCTGTTATGCAACACCAAGCAGTGAGCAAAATAGGTAGCTTTCAGACAGTAACAGTGAGTATTTGTCAATGTATTTATTTATATTTTAATTCCTTGATGCAAGTTTTTTGTTTGTGAATGCATCTCAAATGATTTCATATGTTGTGTCACACCAACTTTTCTGATGCAATCATCTACATTAGTGAAACATAACCATGCCTTGTGTGCTGCTGTCAGTCTACATTTGAGAGATTAAATTTGGTAATTGTAGAAATATGAGAACTTTTTTTTTTTTTTTTTTTTTTTTTTTTTTTGAGTTCGAATTTGCCACTTATTTTCAAGAAAATGCAATCCTGTTTTTATGATATTGCAGTGCCTATGTTGTTAAGAAGAACAATGCAATGTTCCTTCAGACATGTATGTATGTCCGAAGGAACAGGCACTGTGGCAGCTACAGCTCTTACCAAATGTATCCACAGTCACAAATATTGACAATCATAAGCCACATAAGGGAACAACGACAGTGAAAATTTGTGCCTAACTGGAACTCAAACCTGGATTTCCCACTTTACGAGAGCCTTATGCGTTTTTGTTGTAACCGCAACCGGAAAGGTCGCGGGGTTGCCGAGAACAGAGTGCAGCAGGACCAAATGGGAGTGGCCCACAAACAAATGAATGGGAAAGGATGGACACAAACAATGCCGGACGACCGAGGAAGATCTTACGAACAACAACACGCAAGAAGCAGCTGGGTCACAAGCGACAACCTCAAGAATCCACAACGTCCACTTGTACACAGAAACAAAGTAAAGTAAACACACTGTCTGCAGCCAAGATGTCGATAGACTCACATGAATATCAGACTGCCTCACTGAGTGAGAGGCAAGCACTTAAATACAGGATAAGGTACATCGCTATTGGCTGCTGGGGTCATGTATCATGTGCTCCACTGTGGCACCCTCACGTTATACGTGGGTTAGGAATGCGCGCAGCCACGGCTTACAGCGCGACGGCTGCAGAGATCTCTAACGGTAATCAAGGTCCATGCCGTCTGGAGCGAATCTGAAACCCGCAGCACTCAGTACCAAGAGTTTTGACCATTCATGCATGACCTCCAGCCAGACCCAAACATCCATATGTCGTCATTCCTGCATCACAACTTGTATACATATGCTGTAATCTCCGTATAGGAGAGCACATTTTAATTGAAAGCCACTACCGGGTATTCACTGATAAATACGATGTTGCATTGCCTTCATTGTTAAGAATAACAACGCAATATTCCTTGTCTCTCTTGAGCTTTGTTGGGAAAATAGATATCTTCTGATACAAAAAGATATAAGTCCCCAACAATTGAGAATAATTGGAAGGAGATGAAGGGGTGGATCAGGTTTCCTAATAAGGGCCTCTTTATAAAGTTCACTGTTTGTTGGCAAATAATCTGTCCAATGTATGGACGACAACAGTTACCGCCAGCAAGCTAGTGGTGAGGAGGATATGTGTGTGTAACTAATGAGTAATGTATTTTATCTGGGAATTGTGAAGTTTCATTGCTCAGGACTATAAAATGTTTTTGTCAAGGGGCACAGGACTTATATTCAGGAAGTAAACGGTTGAAATCATCATCTAGCTATACAGATTTTGGTTTTCCACAACATTCCTAAGTCCCTTAAGGCAAGAGGTGGCATGGTTCCTGTGAAAGGTCTTTCCTTGTGCCTAGTTTCTAATGACCCCAACATGCATTTAATCCAGAACTCTGATTTTCCTTCCTTCAAACGTTTCCAACTTCACCTATTATAGACAAAGGTGATATTGTTTGGTGCTAAGTGTGTGGTCCTGCCCCACATAAATTCTAAATCCGTTCACAAGCCATGAAATTTTATGGGAGTCACTGATCAGTGATTTTTCCAATCCCTTTTCTCTATACCATTGCAATATGCAGCATACAAGGAAAACAGTAGCATCATTTTCAGCACCTCCACAGACACATCAACATCCACTACATTGTCTGTGCATACTTCTCCCCAATCCCCCCCCCCTCTCCCTCCACACTCATACACACGCTCTTTGTTTATCGAATATATGTTGCTGACTGGAAAAAAAATTAGAAAAACAAAGGCACTCTGATACACACTGAAATCTACATTCAAACAATTTAAGAAAGAGTACTCCAGAACACAAGTCCAGTGAGTTACTAGTGTGTCACCTTCCTCAGTGGTACAGTGAAGGAAAATGGTGGAGCAGTTCAGGATATCTCCCTATTTGGATTCTCAGTGTAGTTTACATCTTAGCACTGCACAATTTCCTTAAAATAACTTAGAAATGTAGTGCAGAGTAAAGGACTTCCTATACTCTATCAAATCTGGAGAACTTAGGCCTTATTGATAACCAAAGTGGAAACTTGCTTCAATCCCGTATCATAACAACTGCTAGCCTTGATATGGTTATGAGTTTGGGGCAGTTCTGTGTGCCCAAGTGGTTAACCTGATGCTCTCTTAGTGTATTTTGCGTATGAAAATCATACTGCTGTAATACACCAACTATCAAATGAAGCTCTCATAGAACTGCAGTATGCACAATTTTGTTGGGTCCTCAGTTCTTCTGTTTCAGAATCTTCAAAATTTTTAAGAGTTGTGATGTATCTTACATTCAGATCCTTCTAGTACAACAACCATGTTAATGTCTTACTAAACATGAGTCCAATAAATCTCACAGACGTGAGAATGATATCCCTTAGTTGTAGCTAATTAAGTCAAAGACAGAATGAAGACAGTTAAAACATATATAGCTTCTTACGATGAACAGATAAATGTTGTTATCTTTGCCCATTTGTTAAGCCTTTAAAGTGTCAGCAGTAGTAACAGGTTGTAGCTGAAAAGAAAACTAACTGGTCTACTGAGAATGCTGGACAGGACTTGACTGTGGATGACACACAATTTACCAACATAACAAACATGGTACTCCTTAACATTCTTCGCTGACCAATGATATTCTCCTGTAGGAGATGTCCAAGAGCTGATTCCCAACTTTATATCTAAAATAATGCTATGCAGGACACGATCTCACTGCAGTAAAGATGTGACAATAGAAAACCCATTTCTGGCACTGAAGGGCAATGTTTTGCCTCCAAGCAGCATTAAATTCTCAGTCAACGTCCAAGAATACTCCTACTAGGAGGTGCTCGCAATACGAGTTAAACAGATTATACAGTGCTTGATTGCTACCTAGATCAATACTGTCTGAATTCATATGTGGAGTGTCTCAAAGGCTTCCTCCCCCTCCCCCTCCACGCCCAGGTTAGGAACTGAAACAGGCAGCCCATTAAAGCTACACTTTGAAAAATACTTGGATGTAGTCCATTGCTTCCCAGTTTTGAGAACGGCATCACGGCAGCTTTTCTTAATGCAAATTGCTTGGAGATATACACAAAGTTGCTTTTCCCACATTAGAATTTTTAATTCTTTGACATGACTCCATAAGCCATTTATACTCCACTGCAAAAGGAGAGGCTTGAACTTTTATTTTATCCTTTCAAATGTATGGGGAAAGAAGCACTGAGAGTGGAAGGTTGATTAAGGACTAAGTATTTCACTCTTCATGGCTTCCACGCCAGGTGATACATTGTCAGCATGTAATTTTATGGCATAAGGAGTGAAGTATTTGTTTCTCTCTTTCCATCACATCCTAATTGTTTTTTTGTTCCTCTTGCTTTTGAAGGGAGATGATACACACTGGATGTATCTGAGTATATATTTCTGGATGATATTTTGCTCTACTGGACATTTACCTTTGCTGAACCATCGGCCTTCATCTTGGACAAAACAGCAGACTCAGTGGTTGACCTCTGCTTTTACAGATACACTTAACAGCATAAGCAATATACTGAGCGCGATCTGAGGCTTTCCCAGTGTATACATCATGGGCATTCGATGATCGTATCTGCCTGGACACCCAAGAACCCTCCAAATAAAGTTATACTAAGTGTTTAAAAATAAATGTACCTTGCTCTTACACCAGATAATGCTGGTCAAAACTAGAAAAAAGTGTCATAAACATATGTTCAGAAAAAACACCTAATGAAATATGGACCATAATATTTGTGTCAAGAACAATCAGTATTGAGTGGTGTAGGTTTTCTCCCTGTGAGGTTCACTGCTCATTTCTTATTGCTTGCATCTCACTCTGTACTCAGTCCTCTGGCTGAAATGCTGTTGCCAGACATAGTCCTTACACTTGTCTCCCAGATCAGCTATTTCAAACACATTTCTGAGATTGTGCTGTCATCAGAACAAGATTAGAGATTCTGTAGTGTGTGCACAGTATAAACAGTGATATGGTGTCCTACAATTCAACTTGGGAAATGGCAGATATAGTAATCTGCTAAACTTCAGCCAACACCATTATTCGGCAGGCATGTTGTCTATGCTGAATGATATCCTCAAGCCTGTAACCGGTATGAGTTAACTCGTATGAGTTGGCCGATTCCGACGACGACTCATTGATATTATAGTCATAGGACATTACTTTTTTTTGTGAAGTGCAAAATTTTTCATTTTTGATCATTTAAAGCAAGTTGCCAATCTCCGCGCCACTTTGAAATCTTATCAACATCTGACTGGATATTTACGTAGCCTCTTTCAGACAGTACTCCATTATAGATAACTACATCAATCTGCGAAGAGCTCAATTTTACTGTTATTACTGTCTGTATAATATACAATATTAATATATAATATATATAATATACAACATGATCCCAACACACTTCCCTGGGGAACACCTGAAGTTACTTCTACATCTGACAATGACCCTCTATCCAAGATAACATGTTGCATCCTCCCTACCAAAATGCCCTCAATCCACTCACAAATTTCACTTGATACCATATATGATTGTTCTTTTGACAACAAGCATAGGTCTGGTACTACATCAAACACTTTTTGGAACTTAAGAAGTACAGCATCTATCTGGTTGCCTTGATCCAAAGCTTTCAGTATGTCGTGAGAAAGTGCAAATTGAGTTTCACATGACCGATGTTTTCAAAATCCTTGTCGTTTGGGACTGAGAAGGTCATTCTGTTCAAGGTACCTCACAATGTTTGAGGTCAGAGTATGTTCTAAGATTCTACAACAAATCAATGTCATGGATGTGGGATGGTAGTTCTGTGGATCACCTGTACTACCCTTTCTTGTAAACGGGTGTGACCTATAAATTTTTCCAAGAAGTAGGCACAGTTATTATTATTATTTCTTTCTTTTCTCAGACGTTATATCTGGTCAAAAATGGAAAGTGACACGGACCTTGATCAAGCGTGACTTCCTTTTAACTGTACGGTATATGTTACATTGCATTTAGGAACTTTCGGGTAGTTGAACATGTATCAATAATTACGGATTTCTGTAGTTGTATATATAAGTTTGGATGTAGCTGTATTGCATTGATGTACTGGTGGATATTGTGTGGTATGACTCCTGTAGTTGATAGTATAATTGGTATGCCAACTTTATCCTGATGCCACATGTCCTTGACTTCCTCAGCCAGTTGCATGTATTTTTCAATTTTTTCTCCTGTTTTCTTTTGTATATTTGTTGTATTGGGTATGGATATTTCAATTAGTTGTGTTAATTTCTTCTTTTTATTGGTGAGTATGATGTCAGGATTGTTATGTGGTGTTGTTTTATCTGTTATAATGGTTCTGTTCCAGTATAATTTGTATTCATCATTCTCCAGTACATTTTGTGGTGCATAATTGTGTGTGGGAACATGTTGTTTTATAGGTTTATGTTGTAAGGCAAGCTGTTGATGTGTTATTTTTGCTACATTGTCATGTCTTCTGGGGTATTCTGTATTTGCTAGTATTGTACATCCGCTTGTGATGTGATCTACTGTTTCTATTTGTTGTTTGCAAAGCCTGCATTTATCTGTTGTGGTATTGGGATCTTTAATAATATGCTTGCTGTAATATCTGGCGTTTATTGTTTGATCCTGTATTGCAATCATGAATCCTTCTGTCTCACTGTATATATTGCCTTTTCTTAGCCATGTGTTGGATGCGTCTTGATCGATGTGTGGCTGTGTTACATGATACGGGTGCTTGCCATGTAGTGTTTTCTTTTTCCAATTTACTTTCTTCGTATCTGTTGATGTTATGTGATCTAAAGGTTTGTAGAAGTGGTTATGAAATTGCAGTGGTGTAGCCGATGTATTTATATGAGTGATTGCTTTGTGTATTTTGCTAGTTTCTGCTCGTTCTATGAAGAATTTTCTTAAATTGTCTACCTGTCCATAATGTAGGTTTTTTATGTCGATAAATCCCCTTCCTCCTTCCTTTCTGCTTAATGTGAATCTTTCTGTTGCTGAATGTATGTGATGTATTCTATACTTGTGGCATTGTGATCGTGTAAGTGTACTGAGCGCTTCTAGGTCTGTGTTACTCCATTTCACTACTCCAAATGAGTAGGTCAATATTGGTATAGCATAAGTATTTACAGCTTTTGTCTTGTTTCTTGCTGTCAATTCTGTTTTCAGTATTTTTGTTAGTCTTTGTCTATATTTTTCTTTTAGTTCTTCTTTAATATTTGTATTATCTATTCCTATTTTTTGTCTGTATCCTAGATATTTAAAGGCATCTGTTTTTTCCATCGCTTCTATGCAGTCGTTGTGGTTATCCAGTATATAATCTTCTTGTTTAGTGTGTTTTCCCTTAACTATGCTATTTTTCTTACATTTGTCTGTTCCAAAAGCCAAATTTATATCATTGCTGAATACTTCTGTTATCTTTAGTAATTGCTTGAGTTGTTGATTTGTTGCTGCCAGTAGTTTTAGATCATCCATGTATAGCAAATGTGTGATTTTGTGTGGGTATGTTCCAGTAATATTGTATCCATAATTTGTATTATTTAGCATGTTGGATAGTGGGTTCAGAGCAAGGCAGAACCAGAAAGGACTTAATGAGTCTCCTTGGTATATTCCACGCTTAATCTGTATTGGCTGTGATGTGATATTATTTGAATTTGTTTGGATATTAAGTGTGGTTTTCCAATTTTTCATTACTATGTTTAGGAACTGTATCAATTTATGATCTACTTTGTATATTTCCAATATTTGTAGTAACCATGAGTGGGGTACACTATCAAAAGCTTTTTGGTAATCAATGTATGCGTAGTGCAGCGACCTTTGTTTAGTTTTAGCTTGATATGTCACCTCTGCATCTGTTATCAGTTGCTCTTTACATCCTCGTGCGCCTTTGCAACAGCCTTTTTGTTCTTCATTTATAATTTTGTTCTGTGTTGTATGTGTCATTAATTTCTGTGTAATGACTGAAGTTAATATTTTGTATATTGTTGGTAGGCATGTTATGGGGCGATATTTAGCTGGGTTTGCTGTGTCTGCTTGATCTTTAGGTTTCAGATAAGTTATTCCATGTATCAGGGAATGTGTATGGGTCTGCAATGTAACTGTTAAATAATTTAGTTAGATGTGAATGTGTTGAGGTGAATTTCTTTAGCCAGAAATTTGCTATTTTATCTTTTCCAGGGGCTTTACAATTGTGAGTAGAATTAATTGCTTGGGTGACTTCATGTTACAAAATTATCACTTCAGGCATTTGTGGTATCATCTTGTTTGTGTCCCGCTCCAGAAGTGTTCCATATCTGTTATGTTTGGTGGATTGTCTATTTTAATGTGTGTGTTGTCTATTGTCTGGTAAAATTTCTTTTGGTTTGTGCTGAATGTTTGGTTTTGTTTCCTTCTATTTTCACTTTTTTTGTATCTTCTAAGTCGTTATTATTATTATTATTATTATTATTATTATTATTATTATTAAGGGATCTACTGTAGATTATAGTTAGAAGAGGGGCTAACTCAGGCGCAATTTCACTACAGAATCTGACCGAGATTCCGAGGGAGCGTGGAACTTTGTCCAATTTTAAAGATCTCAGCTGTTTCTCAATACCACTGACATTAATACTATTTCATTCATCTTTTTCAGTGGTACAAGGATTAAATTGGGGAAATTCTTCTGGGTTTTTCTTTGTAAAGGAACATTTGAAAATGGAGTTAAGCATGTCAGCTTTTGCTTTGCTGCCCACAATTTCATTTCCTGTCTCATTCGCTCGGGAGTGGACACCAACTTTGCTGGCTTTACATAGAATCAGAATTTTTTTGGATTTTGTGAAATATCATTTGACAATATTGTGCTATTGTAGTGACTGAAGGCATCATGCATTGCGCTCTTGACACCCATGCATCTTTCAATCAGCATCTCTCTATCTGTAGCCCAAAGCTTTGTTTTACATATATTATGCAGTAATCTCTGCTTCTTTGTAGATTCTTTACAGTGACTGTATACCATGGAGGTTCCCTAGAATTATGAATGGTTTTACTGAGTATATAGCTATCCAATGCATGGTCAACTATTCTTTTAAACTTGAGTCAAAGTTTCTCTACATGCTCCTGACCTGTACTGAAAGTTTCAAGTTCCTCACTGAGAGACACTACTGATTTTTTATCTAGTTTACTGAAGATATACATCTTTCTGGTTTTTTAGTTGCCCTTTGTACTTTGGTAATCATTGTTACCACAACCTCACTGACGCCAGTTTTGATGTGGACATCCTCAAAGACATCAGGTCTATTTGCTTCCATTAGATCCAATATATTTACATTATGAGTGGGGCTCCTCATGATGGCAAAAACCACACTCTTGCATGTTAATTCCTGGATGAGCAGTTACTTGATCCATTTCCTACGTGTCTCTCAGCCCACAAGACTACCATACAGATCATAGTTCCCCCAATGGATTCTAAGTCAGAGAGCTGAATATTCACAGCTCACAGCTTTCATTTTATTTACAGATGAGGCAGTGTTTGCAAAGACTGAGATAATAAATAACTACATTAGGGTGCATGCAAATCCTCGGGCTATAACACATTACAGAGAAATGTTCTGAACCACTGCAAGAAACTCTTTATAGAGAATACAACTGTGTCACAACAAAATCTTTAAACTAGTGTTCCTCTAATTGGGGATTGTCACTCAATTTTCTTCAGTTCTAGTGGAAGCCTACTGAAAATGAAATCTTCTGAATAGTGCTCACCTTTATATATGTATTGTCAATGTTGTCAAAATAAAGCTCATGATGGAAAATAACTGGCAGAGTTACAATTTCAAGAGCCCTGAATAACGGCCTAAACAAAGTTCGCAAACTGAACTGCCGATCATTCTGATTGCCCTTTTCTGGGCTAACAACATTCTTGGCAAATGTACAGAGTTGCCCCAAAATATAACACCAAATCAGATAATTGACTGAGAGTAAACAAGCCTTTGCATTTCAGTTTCAGAGACACTGGAGATTATTCTTAGAGAAAATACCAGTAAATTAGTGATTCTTTAAAGAATGAAACTGCCTTACATAAAAAAGCTTAAACTTCTGATTACTTCATAAATGAATTACTGTGTTAAATATTTGACATTAAGCACACAAGCTTGAAAAAGATTAGAAAAGGTCTAAAATTATCTTTAAAGTTTTTTGGAAGTCACTAAGTGCTCTCATTATGAAATGAATACAGCCTGCACAATTTGCAATCCATTTTAAGTAAAAGCTAGCTTTTCATTCACCTAAATGTTTATAATGTTGCATCTCTTCAACTATGTGTCATACAATGACATAATTTTGCAGATATGTCCAGTGGTAAGTCGAAACTGTCTGAAAAATGTGTTGCGAATATAGAGTTAGTTGCAAAGAAGTAATACGTTAAGTCCTCTTGAACAGTGCTAAATTTATACTATTTGAACAGCAAAAATGTGTAAGCAATAAATGCTTTTTCTTTCATCATTTTACAGCAGGTGTCAGCAAGAAAATGTTTTGTAAAGGTTTGAAATTATGTGTGAAGTTTGCTGAAAGTCATTAAGTGCTCCCCCTCTCAAACACAGGATGAATAATGTCTGAGTAAGTAGCATGTAGTGACCTATGCTGCCTCAAGGCATACACAGTTTCTCAATGTAATACTTGTCTTACTGCATTAAACCTTTCGTGTAAGATTATGCCTCTTTGCCTCTTAATAAGTAGATTATGATAACATTTTAAATTCTGTCAATAGTCATATGAAGTACTGAAAAGCAAATTTTTGTTGGCTCTGGAAGCTGTTCGATACACAACCTGCAAATGGGGCCAGGTACCACAAACCAGGTCAGTTTTTTACTAATATAGATAGTAGCATTCAGTTTCTGCTCAAGAACTCAAATGTGATGCAACCTAGGAAGTTTTCTGTTTAAAAATCTAAAATAGTGGACTTCACTGACTGTTTACCTGCAGACAATAAAATTTTGCTTTTACAAATGTTTGCAATAACACCTGTGTCTTATGCAAACAGAAAATTTTTTTAAGTTATCAATCATGTTCAGTAACAGATCATTGACATACATCATGGAAAACAATGGACACAACAATGGGTTGGACGAGGAGATCCAGCAGCATGGCCTCACTGTTCACATGATTTTAATTCTTTGGATTTTTGGCTACAGGAACATTCCAAGGCATTCATGTAGTCCTCAGCCATTAACAATGTACCTACATTGCAGGAGCATGTGCACAAGACCAAATCTAAGAGAAACTAAGTGTCTATTTGACCTATCATTTAACCCTGTTAGTGCCTCACACACAAAAGAAAAAGTTGCATTTTCAACTGACACTCCTTTCCTGAAGGCACACAACGAGTCTGACAGCAAATTATTCATACTGATGTGTGCCACTACTCTCTTGTATATTGCTTTCCAAGATAATTAAAAAAACTGACTCCAAAGAAATTGGCCCATAATTGTCTGCAGCCTTCCACCTTTTATAAAGCAGTTTCATTAACGAGAACTTCAAACTTGTTAGGAAACTGGCCACTCCTGACAGGCATGTTTCACAAGTGACTTGAGTACAGAACTAATATAGGGTGCAATGATCATGATATTATCCCACCCAGGGGACACCGCCTTATCGTAGGCACCTTCAGTGCTGGGCAGGTGGGTTTGTATGCTCTGATGAGGTCGAGAGCTGCACCGGCAGTAGCGTAGCTATTGACAGGGTCACCCAAGCCGGAGTGGTCTCGACTGAGGAGCCAGAAGAAGTGTGTCCCACACCATAGGGGAGGGAGGACTCTATAGGCTAGGTCGTCAACCCCTCTAGGGGAGCTAACCCCAAAATGAAAGCCTGCAGGTTGGGGGTTGAGCGCAAGGTTGATACCCTCACCTTGTAAAAATCTATTACTGTGAATAATTCAACAAGGTATGCCAGACTGCCCCTATGTAGACAAACTATTTTAGGAAACAAGAATATGGATTTATCGGTGCTTAAATTTGGAACATGGAATGTGCGTAGGCTGTTGCAAACAGGAGCAATGAATAGTGTTGCAGAAGAGGTGCTAAGGTATTGAATGGGAGTTGTTGCACTGTAGGAAATCAGATGGAAGGGAAGAGGAGAGATTTATAAGCAGAAATTCTCCTTGTACTATTCAGGGAAAGACTAAAGACAAGAGGAGTATGGAGTTGGGTTTATAGTCTCCAAGGATATGCGTAGATCAGCTATTGCTTTCACCCCATATAATGAAAGAATATGTACTCTTTGTATGAAAGGTAAATTCCACAATGTGAACTTTGTGAATGTATATGCAACAATTGAAGAATCAGATGAAGATACTGTGGATATCTTCTATAATCAACTGCAGGTGGTGTGTGACAGAATACCCAGATATTATTTCAAAATAGTTCTTGGTGACTATAACGTAAAACTGGGAAAGGAAGAGGCATTCAGAAATGTCTTTGGTAAGGAAAGTCTGCATGACAAAACTAATAATAATGGTATGAGAGTTGCCCAGTTTACTTCCGCAAATAAGTTTAAGGCAGTAGTGCCTGTTTTCCAAGAAAAATATCTACAAAGGGACATGACCATATATTGATATCAAAGAGGTGGGCATCTGACACGGATAATGCGCGCACTTTATAAGGAGCTAATTCCGATTCTGACCATTACCTAGTAGGAGTCAAAATGAAACAAACTTGCCATGGCTACCAAAGGTGGTAGTACCAGAGTAAAGAAATGGAATATAGAACAACTGAAAGATAGGTCTCTTGTTCAGGAGTACCAGAACAGATTGACACAGAAGTTACAAACAAAAGATAGTGGAGATGATATAGACAAAGAATGGAACTCTAAAAAAAGATAGCATTAGGACAACAGCACATGAAATACTGGGGGAAGCAAGGAGACTTAGGAATGAAGACTCGTATGATGATGAATATAGACAGTCAATGGAACAGAAAAAGGAAGCAAGGCTGAAATGCTTGCAGCGGAATACTGGATAAAATCAGGCATTATATAACGAAAAAAGAATAGAGGCAGCAAGGGTATGCAGGAGGGAAGCCATGAAGAGAAAGATAGACGAGATGGAGAAGCACTACCAAAGGAATGAAAGCAGAAAATTCTATAAGAAAATTAAAGAAGGAACTTAATGATATAGACCAAAAATAACAGCTTGTTAGCACAAAGAGGGAAATTTGCTGATATTCTGGATGGATGGAGAGAATATTTCAAGGGAATTTTGGAGGACAATCCTACCAGGAATGAGCAGTCACTCTATTATATCGTAGATCCAGAAATAGAGGAACCAACATTAGAGGAAGTACGGAAGGTAGTACATTGTCTAACAAATTGTAAAGCACCAGGGACTGATGAAATAACTGCCGAACTGCTAAAAAATGGGGGAACTGATCTTCATAAGGGGATCCACAAATTTATTAAGTTGATATGGAATCAAGAAAGAATCCCAGAAGAATGGACCTTAGAAGTAATCCAATCAATACACAAGAAAGGAGATAAGACCTGTTGTTCAAATCACTGAGGAATTACCCTGCTGAATGTAACCTATCAGATCTTCTCTAGTATTATCTACAACAGGTTAGCACTATATGCAGAAGAGATTCGGGGGAGTATCAGTGTGAATTTCGGCCTAATAGATTAACAACAGACCAGATATTTGTGTGGAGGCAAATACACAAAAAGACATAACATTGAGCTTCATAACCTCTACGAAGACTTCAAGTAGGCCTTTGATAGTCTCGACATAGCACAAATGCTAAATGATTTGATGTTACCATTGAAGTATGTCTCACTTATTCAAGCAATGTTGGCTGATTCCAAGGCTGCAGTGCAAGTAGATGGAGAACTGAGCAATTGGTTTAGCATTAGCAATGGAGTCAAACAAGGCTACACACACTCTACAATGCTTTTCATCAGACTCTTGAAGCAGCCATATGGAAGCTTCAGATATCTGGTTACATAGGCACAAAGTCGACTCAGATACGTGCATATGCTGATGATGTAGCAACTATTAGTAGAAGAATGGTATCAATAGAGAGGACAATATTTGAGCTGAAAGAAGCCACAGGACCTAGAGGCCTTTCTATAAATGAAACGAAGACTAAGTACACGAATTTCACCAGGGTGGAAAATAATAACTTGGTTAGACTATCAGCAGATGGTTTCAACTTTGAACGTGTGCAGAACTTTGACTGTTTGGGCTCTAATATTAATAGCACAAATTCCATGTCAATTGAAATACACTAGACTCTCACTAATCTGGCCATTCCTGGCACACATGGGTGCTTGATTAGCGGAAGTGCTGGATTATTGAGTGTCTGAAATTTATTTTATTCACTTACTTTGAAAACATACGGGATATAGTGTACAGTACTTTATTAAACCAAATGGTACAGTTTTAAAACATAGAGGATATACTTTATTAAATCCAAAAATACATTAATTTTCAAAGAAAACTTAGTCCTTGAGTGTATACTGTACATAATTATACAGTCGTATCACTCACAATGAAACATGTCCCTAATTTTTAACTGTCGCAATGATGATATGTGACGGTGGTATGCTTTACCACGCAAGCATTACATTGGTACTGCTTGAATCTGGTTGTTGCATAGAGTACTCCAGGAAGACCTCGGCAGCTTCAGTACCAGCAGTGTGAGAAATCCTCATGCGCTCTCCTCCTGTGTCCTCTTCTTCACCACTTTCATCATTACTTTCTTGCACACTTTTGATTATTTCTTCATCTGTTAAAAGTTTGGTCCGTATCACAGTTTTCCTCATTCAGCCACTCAGTAACATTTTCACCATCAATTTCTTCTCGTGGACGGTTGTGGAACATGTCAGTGTACAAAGTAAATTGATAATTCCAAACTGACTGGCTCATCGCTGTCACTCACTACCGGATCCAACACGGCATCAATGGATGGCCACAATTTTCTCCAGCTCTTCATTATGGTAGCACTCTACACTTTATCCCAGGCTTCGGCTGCTTGGAAAACCACGTCACATATGTTAATTGCTTTCCACGCCTTCAGCATAGTCTCGACACAGTCATTTCCACTTTAGTTCAGCAAGGAGAAGATAAGCTAATGTCGATAATGATGTTTAATTGATTCCAAAATTCCCTGGTTCATGGGCTTAATTAGGGCAGTCAATTGGGTGGGAAAAAGAGTGCTTGTATACCATCGGGCTTTAGAGAAACATCTGACAGATGACTGGGAGCATTGTCAATTATAAGGGTAGCTTTCAGTGGAAGCTTTTTCTTCTTTAACTCTTTTCTCACTGCTGGTACAGACGTTTCATTGAACCACAAGAGAGAATATTTGTCTGTCCATCCATACTTTCTTCTGAGTGTAATACTGCACTGGTACAGTACTTACGTCAGTGTGTTGAAAACAATGTGGATGTTGGGATTTTTCAATCACTATAGGTGGTAGTTTATGACTCCCATTTGCATTACAACATGTAATTAATATTATGTGCTGTTTCTGTTGCTTGCAACCATGAGCTTCCTTCTTGTTCTTGGCAGCTAATGTTTTTGAAGGAAGCATCTTGTAAAAGAGTCCTGTTTCATCAACATTATACAAGGCATCAGCAGTTAAATCTTCTTCCTCTATTATCTTCCGTATCTTGCTTACAAACTCATCAGCATCCTTATTGTTAGCTGAGCAACTTTCCCTGGTGAGTGTCAGCTGCTGAATGTCATGTTGATTTTTCCAGTTTGATAGCCAACCTTCGCTCACTGCAAACAAGTTATTACCGCCAAGTTGTTTGTTAAATGCAGCTGCTTTTTCAAGCCAGTTGTAACCTACGTATGTGAAACATGGATGCTAAAGAGTGTTGATGAGCAACAGCTCAGGATATTTGAACGTAGAGTGCTGTGTAAGATCTATGGGGCAGTTCAGGATAATAATGGCTTCTGGAGATCTAGAACGAATACTGAGCTGAACCGCCTTATACAAGGAGCTAACATCATAAGAATTATAATAAGTAGAAGAATAGCCTGGCTTGGGCAGGATGAACACCAGAACAACAACTAAAAAGATTTTTGAATGGAGGCCAACCGGAAGAAGACATAGAGGAAGGCCACAAAAACGGTGGATCGATGATGTGGAAGAAAATATGAAATCTCTCAGAGTCCAAGGATGGTAGAGAATCGTGGGCAAAATGGAGGAAACTTTATGATGAGGCTAAAACCCACACAGGGTTGTAATGCCGTAAGAAGAAGAAGATCATAATACCATATAAAACTTCATCATATCTGCAGGAGTCTGTTCTTTAGCAATTTAATTATTGATTCAATTTCATCTTTGCTTGTATGCTGTAGCTGCTTGTGATATAGTTGTCCTAAGGCACTAGTGTCCAGGGGTTCTGTATATTTACCTGTATCAATAAAATCTTGATTTAACTTGCCACAACTCTTGTGGATCACTAGCAATGTCAGTGTCACACAAGAGAGCTGTAATAAATTGAGCACCCACATTTTGACCTGATACTTCTTTCACAATTGAACATATACTTATAATTTTGTCCTGAGATCTCTGTATTCCCTTTGTGTGATGTATTGTAGTAGCCTGTCTGAAACATTACTCAGCATTCTGCTGCATTGCCTGCAGAAAAGTTCTGTAAATGGGATCTCACTGTCCACATTGTTACAATACATCTTCAGTTTCCTCCAACGTGAAATTCTTATGCCATTAATTACCCATATTGGTTGCTTATTGGTAATGCATATCTGTCGACAATTTTCAATGTGAAGGAGCTATGAAAGAAAGTGCTGAAGACTTGAAGAAATGTATTATATTGGTCCTTCAAGTTTTCTGTGTTGTAGACTTCTTGCCAAGGTTGTCCTTCGATGCTGACTTTAAATGACTCATAATGTTCACTTTACTAGACAAATTAGCAAGTTCTGTTTATAGCTAATTTCTGGGTGAAAAATTACACACACTAAAGGTGAAAGTTACTTCAGTAGGTTTATGCATGAGGCACAATGCCTCACATGAAAGTACCTAACAAACATTTAATGAGCGATGGGTTGGTTAAGAAGGTCCAACATCATGGCCCTCTTTTCATCTGCCATTAATGCCTTGGATTTCTGTCTTTGGGCACATTTAGAGGTACTGGCATTTTACACATCCATCAACAATGTCCACATATTACAGGAGCAAGTGCACGAGACCAAATTCAAGAGCAGCTAAGTGCACACTGAGCACCACCTATAGTGTCAATTATCATACAACAAAATGGCAGAGCGAGAGCGAGAGAGAGAGAGAGAGAGAGAGAGAGAGAGAGAGAGAGAGAGAGATATTACAATAACTATTCAAAACTTGAACTAAAGGAACAGACATCTGTTATCAGAAATGCAGGTCACAGTGGGCCAGCCATTCGAAGGCATCCCTGAAGGAAGTATAAGGGCAAACCAGGGCCAAGTGGGTCATGGGTCCATGGTGGTTGTATCAGGGGCTCTTGTTTCAAATACCATGGTTTGTGCATATCCTATTGATGTTGCCACATTATCTTCTGGGAAGACAAAATCCTGGTACCGTCAAGACTGGACCTGTCATGAGTTGAGAGTTCATGAGATTCTGGTCTTTCCAAAGAGATGACCAGTGACCACTGATGTAGTTGAGTTTAATGGTGGCTGCTCCAGGTGGATGTCTTGACTTTAGTCTCAGCTGCTGCCATTTAGGGAATCTGCATCAACATGAATGGGAAGAGATAGTTTGGCATTACATTTTTCCAACTGTGATTTGAGGGCTGTCAGTCATATAGTTTGGAGAGGTGTGATATTACTCAACAATGGTAGCCACTGCAGCAGAGTCGTTCTAATACTTCCAGTTGCGGATGATTTAACTGTGTGTTGACACAGTTGGTATGGCAGCTATTGATCCAGATAGGAGCATGTGTTCAGCGGTTGAGTGTACCAGGGCTATTGCGCTAATTCTTAAAAGTTCTGTGGTGGAAGCACCCCACTATGCATTGGCCAGCTTTGAATCAGGTTAATTCTATGTTTCAATTTTTGCTGATAATTTTTTCAGCTGTTTGAAGGTGATGTGTAGGTTGTGAATTATGATTCAATTTGACTCCACAATGAATGGCAAGAGTGCTTTGATCCTATCTGTTGTTAAGATGAAATGATGTGGTATACCTATTATACACATAAGTAAATCCAGTGTATCTACATTTGAATGTTTATTTTCTGGATGCAGTGCTTGCAGCTGCTGTGATGAAGTAATCATAGAATTTGGTGGCAAAACTTTGGAAATGTTGGTATTTCTGCAAGAGTTATTTTCTGGTGATTCAGTTCCATTTGCATTGCTACTTTAGACAACTATAAGAATAAGAATTTCTACATTCATAGTTCTGTACAAGATAGCAAATTACTCTTCATATCATACCTACAAAGATCAACATGTCAAAAGTAGATTTTCACATGTGGCTAAAACAATGCAACAAACTCCAGGCACTATCAAATATGCCATAGGTGTAAAAATGTTTAAGAGAAACATAAGGGCATAATTACAGTACCATTCCAGTAACTGAAAATTTGGATGTTGTGATGATACACACAAGTATTTTAGCTGTCCAACTCACAGATGATATGCAATACACCTAATATACTTGATATAAATGTGTTAATTCATAATATATAAAGTTCAATGGTAAGTAAAAACATTGTGGCCTTGGACTAAAGGTGTCCAATATCAAAGTATAGGCCTCCTGTGTGTACTTATTTAAAGGGCAGATAAATACAGTGCCCCTTCATAAAAATTCTGAGTATGTGCCCCAAATTACTTTATGCTGTATTGACCACACAGTCTCTCCATCCCACTGCATAATAATTTAAAATCGTTATTATTTTAAATTATTGCAAAAGTTATACTCCTCATTGTCATTCCCTAATTATTCAATATCCGCTTATCTGTTTATTTCTGGAATTATTAAGTTTTCTCTTTTTTAAGAAAAGTATTGCTGCCTTTCCAAAATTCGTGTGACTGTCTTACTCATGAATGACTCGAAGAAAACTTTTTCATTAAGTAAACAAAACCAAGACGTGTAAAAAATTAAATTAATGTAATAACATGTGTCACTGAAGATAGTAAACAATCAGACGCTGTCAAAATACACAAATGAAAAACCACCGTTTTTGGGCAAATATCTTACTTTACTCAAAATTGAATGCAGAATACTGTGTTCCTTTTTCGTTTCTTCTTTGCCCCGTGCTTCGACAAGTGCTTTCAATTTGTCTTGCATTTTAATTGCCATCGATACAAAACGATGAATGCTATCAAGCTTCCTGCAGCAATTTCCACAAACCATTTTCGGTAAATCGTCTTCAGACGTCACCTGCAATGTTGCAAATAAAACAGACATGTTCACTGGTATTTTAATTTCTATAAAGCAGATAAAAATCGTAAAACCTGCGATGTTGTGGTTATGTGAATCTAATAATCCTTTTCTAAGATGAATTAAAAACAATAGGAGAACAGCAGTAGCGAACCGATCCAACACTCACCGTAATGGTTAAATACTTCTTGATTTTTTCGTCTAAGTACAATTTTTTACCATCTTCGCCGAATATCGGCACACCTTCCGTGTTTTCATTTGTACATATTCGACATAATTTGTCTAAATTTGGTACTGTACCCATTTTCTAACACTTTTTTCAACCGTCGTCCATTTCACAAAAAGCCGAGTGCATGAAGAGTTTTCTTGATTATTAACGATCTTTTTACTTATGACCTCTAACGACGACGCCGTAAAAACACTGATGAACAAATGACGTTGGTTAAGGCGTCGTACCAGAACGACGCTCAATACTTCAATAGCATTCCGTTCGCGTAGATTTGGGAGAGAGCGTGGTTTAAAACCGAAATAACAATCTCTAGCTTGTCCCAGCCGGCGCGGCTGTATGGAACAAAAAGAAACAAACATTCCGCGAATGAGTAAACCTACCCATTTGACTCCAAAACGAATTCTTAAATGTTTTACGTACCTCGTAACAACCAGTGCTAATTTTTCGATTATGATTTTAAGCGCCATTTCGTTCTACTCCAGCGGAAAAATATAAAAGTCTCTTTGTGATAAACTCTTGCGAAGGTAGAACAACGCATCATGTTTCTGCTTGCATCTGACATTATGTACAAGGTGCTTAGTTCGACTCCCAGTCACACCCAAAAGCTCATCCTTATACTGTCGCTTCCCACAGCAGGTCGCAGCACAGGATGCGAATTACCTGCCATCTATTGTTTACATTCAGTAAATTTACAGTTATTTGTCCATGTTATTAAACAAGTCTCGCGTGCGTAAGTGTGTGTGTGTGTGTGTGTGTGTGTGTGTGAGAGAGAGTCATGTTCCATGTCACTTTCAGTTCTCAAGTCTATGCCACAAAGTACAAAGCAGTTTATTTTATAGCGTATAGGGTTCAGTGCAATATATAAAAAGAAAACACAGCCACCCGGTATTTGTCGCTTGGCAAGCGTGCTGAAACTGTACGGAAACAAGCAGTACTTTTGTTTCAGTTCCAATTAGTTGGTTCTTTTAGCACGTTTGAACTCCGTTATATTTCTGGAGAAATGAGAAGAGACTGTTCCGACAAATATTTACAGCTTTGTGAAGTTAGCGCTCCGAAGAATACTTACTCTAATTTATGGAAATTGTTACATTACCTGATTCACGACACTATAACGCTCTCTACTGATTATACTTCTCATGGACGCCCAGGATTAAATTGTATACACTAAGAAACATCTGGTTTACGAAATATGATATGGGGAATTATGGACTTCAATTCTTGTTCCGTGGTTTCTTCATTGTCTCGTAATAACAGTTTCAATGAGCGAGGGTTATCCAAATGCATTCCCTTTCATGGCGATTGCATTTATAATTACAAAATATGTTTATTATATAATTTTTTTGAAGGACATCGTCTTTTGCTGTTGACTGTAGAAATTATTTATTTCACATGTGCCATTACGGCCTTAAAGCCATTATCAAGTGTTACTGCAAAATATTTTCTGCAATTAAATAGTAATCTTTGTTCTACAGATTTAGAACAATATAAACGGCAAGTAATAGTGAATAATTTGTCAACATACAACCAAATTTGCAGTCACCAATCATTCTTTCAGAAAAAAGTCCTCAGCCCTTATGTTAACTCTTATGGACCCTATTTGTTGGTAGGCCTACTCAGAGACAAGATGATTTACCAGTCTGGATCATCACACACTTACTTTATGATTCATGAAATGGCTTTGTGACACTGCCATCTGTGTGAGATAATGTCAGCCTAATACGATGTACTTTAATTTCGTTGGGTTTTATTTCAATTGAAACATATATTTTTCAGTCTTCTAGTGCATATGTCAGTCATAACGTAACTCATTGAGGTGGCTCTCATTTTTACCAGCAGATTTGTTGACTCATGATGGTGCTGATAGGCCTACTCTTTAGTACATAATAGTCACTCCTTTTTTACTCCACTGTTTGTAGCGACCACCGCATAAGTACCATTATCCAATGACAAGGCTGGCCACAATGTAGAATGATGTAAATTCTCATAGTAACTACAAAAATCTGACAATATTCTGCACAATGGAATCCACCATGCTTCTGCAGTACAAAATAATTGTTTGTACTCTAAGTACAGATGACACTTTGAGTTGCAGACAGGCACAACAAAAAGGCTATTACACGTTATAGATTTCAGTCAAAGCCTTCTTCAGCAGAAAGAAGGAAATTTCACATACAAAAGCACTTCTCATGCACACATCACAACAACCACTGGCAGCTTCGACATTATGGTCCGAGCTGTCGGGCGGTCTCGTGTGTGTGTGTGTGTGTGTGTGTGTGTGTGTGTGGTTTTTTTCTGACAAAGGTTGTGGCCAAAAGCTAATGTATAAGTGTCTTTTAGTTGTGCCTGTCTGCAACTTACGGTGTCATCTTAATGGTAAGAACATTTTACTTTTGCCGTACATTGTTAAAGAATTCCTATCATTAGCAGTGACATAACACCACCTGTTCAAGTGTCAGGCAAAAGTATTAAAGTAGACGGAAATGGAAATGAGTGTGTGGCGTTAGTGGCCAGGAGTTCCCAAGCAGGAAGTTCGACCACCAAGTGCAAGTCTTATTGAGTTCAACACCACACTGGGTGACTTGGCGCATTGACAATGGGGATGAAATGACAATGAGGACAGCACAACACCCAGTTCCTGAGGGGAGAAAACCTCCCACCCCAGCCAGGAGTCGAACCCGGACCTCCGTGCATGGCATGCCAATGCGCTGACCATTTAGCTAATGAGGCGGACATCAAAGTAGATGGTGGATGAGGATGGGGAGTATATATGAGGGTGAGTGAATTGAAAACCTTAAATTTGTAATAATAAATCGAAATTTCGCACCGTTATCCTGTAAGTTGGTAAGCGTGCTAAAAGCAGCACGCAGAATGGCCTGTAGGTGGCAGCATAGTGCAGATGCACACATACCATCGCAGTATCAGTATAAAGATAGCCGCCCCACCTGCACCAGGGAAGAACAGCGTTCTGTTATTCGGTTTTTGCATAGTAAAGATGTGAAACCTATTGAAATTCATCGACGAATGAAGGTTCAGTACGGTGATGCATGTTTGTCACAGAGCAAGTCTTGCGAATGCAGTAGGAGGTTTGCAAATGGTGTGATTTCAGTGGAAGATGCTTCTCGTCCAGGTCAGGTACAACGAGTTGTGACTCCACAGAACATTGCAGCAGTTGAAGCCATAGTGAAGGAAAACCGCCGAGTGACACTGAATGACGTTGCAGCGTGTTTACAGATTAGTCATGGGTCAGCACACCACATTGTGCATGATGTGCTCCAATTTCACAAAGTGTCTGCAAGACGGGTGCCACGGCAGCTGACTCCTGAAATGAGAGAACGGCGTGTTGATGCTTGTGAAGAACTTCTTCAGCACTTTGTACGGAAAGGTGATGGCTTCCTTGCAAGAATCGTTACTGGGGACAAAACTTGGTTTCACATTCACCAACCGGAAACGAAGAGAGCGAGCAAAGAATGGCGCCATTCTTCATCATCAAAGCAAAAGAAGTTTCGAACAGAACCATCAGCAGGGAAGGTTGTGCTGACACTCTTTTGGGACAAGAAAGGCATCATTTTGGAGCATTACATGCCTAGAGGGGCCACTGTCACCAGTGCATCATACACAGATCTCCAAAAAAATCATCTGCGGCCTGCAATCAAATCAAAGCGTCGTGGATTGCTGTCAGCAGGTGTCCTTTTGCAACATGACAATGCAAGGCCCCACACTGCCCTTACAACAGTTGTAACAATAACAGATCTGCATTTTGAGTGTCTTCCTCATCCACCATACTCACCAGATCTTGCCCCAAGTGATTTCCATATGTCTGGACCACTCAAAGATGCAATGGGAGGAAAGAGGTTCTGTTCTGATGAAGAGGTACGCCACGCGGTGCATGAGTGGTTGCGCGGACTACCAAAAGAATTTTTTTCTAAATGAATTTAGGCACTTTGTAAGTGCCGGAGGACTTGCATTGAGCATGGGGGAGATTATGTTGAAAAGTGATACAGCTTTGTACCACTTCTGCACAATAAATAATATTTAAAAAAATATTTAATATTTTCATTGGACTCACCCTCATATATGAGGACACCACAGAATAATAAATTAGGGCAGTTACTGTGTCTGACATATGTCGGTAATACAGACGATCAGTTTTGCAAGTTAGTTAGTTACATATTCCATAGATCATTTGAATGATTCTTTTATTGAAATGATGTGGAACGAGTCAGTTTATGGATTAAGCTTTAACATTAATGAAGCACTGTTTTTTAGTTCTACTCATGCACACACTTCAAAAGGTTTTTAAAATATATATAAATAAGTAAATTAAGAAAATAAAAATTGGCTGCCAGTTTTCAAGTAGAAATATGTCAATGGAATAGAAGTCGTCCAGGAAAAAAATGATTTTGAGTTAGATTTAAAATTTGCTTTGCTATCTGACAGACATTTTATGTTACTGTGTAAACGATCAAACATTTTTGTTACTGCATATTGAGATCCTTTCTTAGCCACTAACAGGGTAATAAAGGTCATTTTGCCCTTGGGTATTGCAGGTATGCACATTACTGTTCTTTGTGATGGATTATTTGTGATGAATTTCATTAGCAAATATATGTACTGTGATACTGCAGTTAAACTGCCTAGCTCCTTGAAGTGGTAATGAATGATGTCCTTGGGCGAACATGACATATTATTCTCACTGCTCACTTTTGCGAAATAAATACTTTCTTTCTAAGTGGTAAGTTTTAAGGGAAAATTGTTCCATTAAGACATTATTAAATGGAAATATGCAAAATATGTCATGCGGTTGATTCATTTGTTCCCAAGGCTAGCAATCATCAGTATGTGCACCCAAAAATCTGAAACATTCTATCCTATTTACTGACTCCTGATCACGTGCTACATCAATTTTTGGTATGATTCTCTTTGTTGTGCAAAACTGATTTTTTCTCAGAATTTAGGGAGAATCCATTTTCTGAGAACTACCAGATAATTCTTTAGAAAATATCATTTACCAGCTCTTCTGTTGCTGCTTTATCTCTAACAGTATTTATTTTAACACTATTATCATCTGCAAAACATACCAATTCTGCTTGTTGAATATTGATTGCAAGGCCATTCATGTATATAAATGATAAGAGTGGACTCAGACTGAACCCTGTGGGACTCCCCTCGTGATTTCTCCCCAGTAACTAAGATTTTCTACCCTTCTGACACGGTCTGAATTATTCAGCACAACCTTTTGTGTTCTATTTGCTAAGTATGATTCAATCCATCTGTGCATGAAGTTGTCAGTTCCACAAAACTTGAGTTTTTCTAAGAGAGTAACGTGATCTATACACTCAAACATCTTGGAAAGATCACAAAAATACCAACTAGCACTGTTTTATTATTTAAGGCTTGTATTATTTGATGAGTGAAAGTATAAATAGCACCCTCAGTCGAGCAACCCTTCTGGACTCAAATATGATGTGCTAATTAAATTATTTCCATGTAAGTGTGAGAATACCCCTTACTTTTTGAATATTTTGGAAAACATGTTCAGTAAAGAAAGTAGACAATAATTGCCTAATTCTACCTTGCCACCTTTCTTGTGAAGAGGTTTAACAGTTTTAAGAGGTAGTAAGGAAGAATCAGTGCACGAAGAAGTGGGATACGGAAGTACTAAGGAATGAAGAGATATGTTTTAAGTTCTCTGACGTTACAGGTATTGTGATAAGGAATAGCTCAGCAGGCAGTTCAGTTGAAGAGGAATGGACATCTCTACGAAATACTTCAGTTGATCAACCAAATATGGAAGTACAAAAATGATCAGTTTGACTTTGGGAAAGGTAAAAGCACTAGAGAGGCAATTCTGACCTTGTGGTTGATAATGGAAACAAGACTAAAGAAAAATCAAGACAGATTCATATGATTTGCTGACCTGGAAAAAGCATTTGAAAATGTCAAATGGTGCAAGATTTTCGAAATTCTGAGAAGAATAGGAGTAAGCTATAGGGAAAGACTGGTAATGTACAATATAGACAAGAACTGAGATGAAACAATAAGATTGGAAGACCAAGAACGAAGTGCTCAGATTAAGAAGGGTTAAGACAGGGCTGTAGTGTTTCGTCCCTACTGTTCAACCAGTACATTGAAGAACCTATGACAGAAATAAAAGAAAGGTTCATGAATGGAATTAAATTTCAGGGTGAAAGGATATCAATGATAAGCTTCGCTGATGGTGACGTGTTCTTCAGTGAAAATGAAAAAGAATTGCAGGATTTGCTAAATGGAATGAACAATTTAATGAGTACAGAATACAGCTTGAGAGTAAGTTGAAGGAAGATGACAGTAATGAGAAGTAGAAGAAATGAGAACATCGTGGAACTTAACATCAGGATTGGTGATCATAAAGGAGGTGAAGTTACAGAATTCTGCTACTTAGACAGGGAGGACATAAAAAGCAGAGTACCACTGGCAAAAAGGGCATTCTTGACCAAGAGAAGTCTACTAGTAATAAGCATAGTTCTTAATTTGTGGCAGACATTTCTGAGAATGTATATTTGGAGCACGGCATTGTATGATAGCAAAACATGGACTGTGAGAAAACCAGAACAGAAGCAAATTGAAGCACAGAATAACTTCCATGGTACTAGAGGGTAAAAACTGTAGAGGAAGACAGAGATTGGAGTACATCAAGCAAATACTTGAGGACATAGGTTGCAAGTGCTAGTCTGAGATAAAGAGGTTGGCACAGTATAGTAATTCTTGGTAGGCAACATCAAACCAGTCAGGAGACTGTGACTTTAAAAAATAAAAAATAACTGTCTGGAAAAATTTCCTGCCCCACTGATTTTACATGTATCACTAAGGACGTTGCATGTTGAGTTAGGAAAAACTTTTCAGAATTCTATCTGAAATTCCATCAACACTGCCTGAGGTTTTACTTTTCAGAATTCTATTAATTTCAGTGAAGGATGCTGGTGCTATTTCTAGATGCATAATTTTTAAAATATTCACTTTCTTCTTCAACTGAACCATTTAATACTATTTTTATTTAGAACATGTTTGTTAAAACGACTTGCAACTTGTGCATTATCAGTCACAACATTGTCATTTAGTTTAATTGTTACTGTATCTTGTACATTGACTGGCTGTTCCGTTTGGTGTTTGACAATATCTCAGATAGTTTTAATCTTATTATCTGCGCTGTTTATTTCTGTCATGGTGTGAATACTTCTGGACAAGTAAGACTATTTGCTGGTGAACAGTACAGATGGAAATTAAAAAAAAAAAAAGAAGCAGAATTTGATATACTACAAAAGGACATATAACTTCTTTATAAAGGGACAAATAAATGCGGTAGTGAATGGCGAAAAGGATCTGATGGCAAATTTTACCAAAGCTGTACATCTAATTATAATTACAAATGGGGACTGCACAACATCAGTGTTTCAGATGCATAAACTGTATAGTAATTTTGAGTTTTAATGAGCTATACTGGATCTCACAGACAAAAAAATTATATTTAAGGTTTATGTTTCTAGAGGTAGAGTAGTGTGCCTGCATATTATTGGCAATAAAAATGTGCTGGAAACAAGTTAGGTATGCAGGAGGGAACCACAAGAGGGCAAAAAAACCATGGGAATGATAGAAAATAGTTAGTCTGGGAAGGCCTGGAACAAAGAAACAAAACAGTCAGACTGGTGCAATTTTTCATATATACATCCAGAAGATGCCTAGCAGCTGTCCATCTGAGGAACATATAAGTAAAGGAAATATCCCCACCACTAAAATAATGTTAAAATTCAGAAGAATACCACAAGTAAATATTCCTATTCTGATTTAGGAATATGGGAGTGGGATTTTTGAAAGAATATCTTCAGTCGTTTCACGTATAAGTCATCAGAATTCAGTGCTTGGTTGATCAGTGTTAGCATGTACAGCAATTTTGTTGACGTAATACCATGTCAATAGCCAACAAGTTTACTCAGCAGTATGATCTGTGAGTGAAGGCTTTCAGTTTTTCTCAATGAAGAACCCTGAATAATGGCCTGACCCAAGATTCAGTCCTGGTTCCTCTTCTGTTTATCTTGCATGTTGTTATATACGAGCTACTAACTTTCAAGAAAATCCAATATGAGTTGCCACTAACATGCCACAACAAAGATATCAAGCACTGTGAGAGTACACACTCAAGTGGTGTCACCATACTGAATGAGTAGTTTTGCAGAAGGCTCCAACCAAATCTAAGTAAAACAGGAGACACAGAGTTCCACATCCATAATACAGAGGGTCACAGGATGTTACATCTGGTTTTAATGGGATCTAAGTTTCCCATAACTATTTCCCTAAACACCTAGTTGTAGCACTTGATTTCACACTGTCATTTAAGCAGCACAGCACAAACTTATCAAAGACTCTCGTCTTATCAGTAAACCTTCACCACAAAATAGCTGAATACAACTGGCAAGCAAAATCAGATATGCTACGCAATGACGCGATGTCACCTGCATACTCAGCTTCTGAGTATTGTACCCCTGCATCGGAAAACAGCACACATACAACTAAGATAGTTATTTGTCTGAATGGACCATAAGGACCATTACTGTCTGATATATCAGCATTTAATAGTTGCCTGTTCTATCTAATATTGTTTCCCCTCCAGATCAAAGCTGCCATGGTGCACATTCTAAGAACTCACTTCCACATAGTACTAAAACCCAACAGCTAAATGCCTGAACTCGGGTAACCCACTTTGGGTCGTTTTTTTGTCACAGACATTCAATGTCACCATGAAATGGAAAGAACTCTGGAACAATCAATCATCCTAGACCGCCCACCTAATTCAAGACAAGGACTTCAGAGTTTTACCTCTCCCATTGCAGATGGTAGAGACTCAACTGCATCTAAATGGGACAATGGCAATACGGTGCTGCTTGTAACTGTAGTGCAGACGAACATACTGTGAAGGACTTGCAGCTCAAAGGAGGTCAGAAATAAACTGAATGAAGTGATAAGAGTGTTGCAGTCTAGTTGTTGCATATAAACATTTGCCTGTAAACGCATTGCGTGTTTATACGAGTATGTTGTGTAATGCCATATGATAATAATACACATATACAAACAATGGAAACTCTGGGATGGAACAACAACTGTATTATGAGGACAGATAGCTACTCACCGTGCAGAGGAGATGTCGGATTGCAGACAGGCACAGTGAAAAGACTACTAAAAATTTAAGCTTTTGAACAAAAATGTCCTCATTCAGAAATAGAATAAACACAACTCTCACACACACATGGCCACTGTGTCTGGCTGCTGTGCAATCATGCTGGGACCATACTAGTCACCATCCGCTTAGCAACTGCCATCACTAGACACCAACAGCCAGACGTTGTAGGCCAGAGTTTGCTCATCCCGAGCACTGACTTACCAGTCAAATGCTGTCTGCCCCAGCAAGAATGCTCCACTCCAAGTGACATCGAGCTGTTCACAGTTGTGACTGTGTTTGTGACAGCACACTGCCACCAAGGACTGTGGGTCAAAACCCATACTGCCCCTTGCACATGAAACTGGAGCATCACTGTACCATAACCATGTCTGATAAATGTATAAGGTTTTAACAAGGCCAATACTAAATTTGCTCCTGCTCTCCACTGGTAAACCCCACCCTCATGGTGAAAAGTGTGGAAAGACCACTCTAACAAGCTTACATCTGCTCCCCTACCCTCCAACAGGGCTTACATTACCCAGTACCTACTCCATTACACTTAACTATGAAAAACAACAAGAAAGGGCAAAACATTGTGTTTTACTCATAGCTGCATCCAGAGGGCTAAGATAATCATCCACATAAGCTTGAAGCAAGAAATTATGTCGGGGACAACTTACCTAAAGCCATATATACTAGACATAAATGCAACATATAATAATACTTTATCCATCATGCCGTTGGGGTCAATTGGTTGTCAACATAAATAAGGAATTAAGTTTGGCCATAATATCAAAGGAGGGACCATCTGGGCCTTTATCTCTCAGGGCGGATGGTAAACTACAGAAAATAAATCTGAGAGCTTAAATAGCAACATGGTTTTTTTTAGTCATCCGACTACTGACAGGTTAGATGCAACCACCCACAAATTCCTCTCCTGTACCAACCTCTTCATCTCAGAGTAGCACTTGCTGTGTACGTTCTCACTCTTTTATTGTATGTATTCTTATCTCTGTCTTCCCAAACAATTTTTACCCTTTACAGCTCCCTTTAGTACTATGGAGGTTCTTCCCTGATGTCAACCTAATTTTCAGTATTCTTCTGTCGCAACACATCTCAAATGCTCTGATTCTCTTCTGGTTTTCCCACATTCTATATTTCAACACCTTACAATGCTGTGCTCCAAATGTACATTCCCACAGATTTCTTCCTCAAATAAAGGTCTATGCTTGATATTAGTAGACTTTTCTTGGCCAGGAACGCTGTCTTTGCCTGTGCTAGTCATCTTTTTATGTCATCCTTGCTTGGTCCATCGTGGGTTATTTTGCTTCCAACTTCGTCTACTTCATGATGCACAATTCTGATCTTAACTTTCTCAAAGTTCTCATTTCTGCTACTTCTCACTACTTTTGTCTTTCTTCGATTTACACTCAGTCCATATTCTGTATTCATTGGACTGTTCATTTCATTCAACACATCCTGTAAGTCTTCTTCACTTTCACTGAGGATAGCAATGTCAACGGTGATTCTTAACATTGATATCCTTTCACTTTGAATTTTAATACCACTCCTGAACATTTCTTTTATTTCAGTCATTGCTTCTTCGACGTATAGATTGAACAGTACAGATGAAGAACTTCATTTGTCTTATACCCTTTTCAACCAGAGCTCTTCATTGTTGGTCTTTCCTTGTTCTGCCTTGGTTCTTATACATATTGTATATTACTTAGCTTTCCCTAGAGTTTACCACTATTTTTCTCAGAATTTCAAATGTCTTGCACTATTTTACACTGCTGAACACTTTTGGTAGGTCAACAAATCCTGTGAATGTGTCCTGAGTTTTCGACAATCATGCTTCTATTATAAAGTACAGTGTCAAAACTGCCTCTCTGATGCCTTTGTCTTCCCTAAAGCCACATTGAAAGTCTCATGGTGTAATGCCAGTCTCACACACACTGCACAACAATGTGAATAGTCATTTTTTTGATGCCACTTCCCCCAGCAGTTTTAGAAGTTCCGATGGAATGTTAGGTTTCCCTTCTGCTTTATTTGGTAGTAAAACTTCCAGAGTTGTTTTAAATTCTGATTCTAATAGTGTTTTCCCCATCCCTTCCTTATCAACTCCTGTTTCTTCTTCATCATGTCATCAGCCAATTCTTTCCCCTCACAGAAGCCTTCAATGTACTGTTTCCATCTATCTGCTTCTTCAGGAATATGACAGAAACCATAATTCCAAGCAAAAAACTCCAGTAAACGTGGGCTCTAAAAGGCACACCCTAAGAGCTATCAGCACTTGTTCATCTTCAATGCTATTAAACAAATCTCTTCTACTGCGATGTCTTTGCTTTCCATATTTTTTAGGAGGTAGCAGTATGGATCAATACAAGAAAATTTTTTTAGTAAACATGGGCTAAGATGCTTACCTTAAGGGCTATGAAAACTTGTTTAGCACAAGAGATGTGTTTCACAGCAGCGAAGATGAAGACATGTTTTAATTTCACCTATGTACATAGCAAATAATGATAAAAATTTAGATAAAATCAAAGAGCCATCTTGATATCTGTTCTTCCTCACACTATATATGAACAGATTTTGTTCCTCTCCATCTGGACCACTTACTGACCCAATATACTACTATATCAGTAACCCTCTAACCAACAGAATTCAGTAGCCTATTAAGGATCAAACAGAATTACAACCCAGCATTTAAAAACAAATTAAAGGAAATTCTGAATGATAACTCCTTCTACGAAAGAGATGAAATTTTACATAGAGATTAGCCATTTAACAATTATTAGAAAGAAATAAGTTGTCATATAAAGAAATCTTTTGTTAAAGTGATATGTTTCACACTGTTATGAAGTATCATGCTCATTATCTATGGTACAATTATTAATCTAACCTAATCAAACAATCATTATCATGGATTCAGAAAATACCGACCAATTATGTGAAACTTAACACTTGCTTTTCACGCATGAATTACAACATAAGAGTAAAACATGAAGGTAACCGGAAGTGGATTAAGTCTTTTTAACCTTTTACAGGATTTTTCATTCAGAACAACTCCAACACTTACCACGGGATACCCAAATAAGCTCATGACTAGACTGAGGATTTTTTGACAGGTGGAACACAACATTTTATTCAGGATTAGCAGTAACCCACAAATGGCAAAGTTACAGCCATTGTGAGAAATACTGAAGCTACCGAAACAACCCAGCTGCCCAGACCCACAATGCCATCACATCTGCAGACCAAAACCACTAACGAAAATCAACAATGTATACAATACAGTCCATGGCAAAATTATAGTTACATCCATGACACAACTTTTGTTGGCTTTGACAATTCACTATCACTTTGTCATCATCTATCTTGACCTTAGGCTGCATTACAGATCAGCCTTTCGCAAAAACCTATGTTTCAAAAAATAATACAGATGCAAAACATATATTATCAGTCTTCTGTTCTCTCTCTGCACACAAATATCATCACACTGACTACATCACATCTGGTATGGGTGGAATCAAGTAAACCCACAAAGTGTCGCCCTGGGACGTGTGATGATCATTATAGTCAGGATTGTTATACATTAATGACATTGCAAAGATTATTAGTTGATATACTGGACTTACCTGCAAATGATCCAGTTATCTAAATGCTACATTGTTATAAACACCTCAGATATTGATAAAATGTCAAGATTTGTGCAAAGATTATCAAACTTTTAATGTAGAGGTATAACAAGTTGTTCGGACATCAGAATACACCACAGACCAATCTGTTACCACAAACACTATTTCACAACCATTGGCTTCTCCAACTCTAAACCAAATTATTACTTTCCAGCTTAACCTGGGCCTCACGCTATGTTAAACATCAATGTGTCAACACAGCAAAGATTTCTGTCGACCCCACTATCACACTCTAGCCAACGAGGTATTGGCGTGTGACATCTTTCTAACATGATGTAACCAACCTAAAAAATATTAATTACAGCTTTTACTCTGCATCAGTATTTTCACACTTCACTCATGATACAAATCAGAAGAGAACTCCATATGCCCTATGTCGTAATAGAAAAATCTCTTCCCCCCTCCCCAACACTTTACACGAATTTTTATGATAGAAATGTTTGCATTTGAAAGAAGAGTAAACAATTTATTGTTCTATGTTATCCTTAGGGATTCACAAGGATGGATAGCAAGGCAAATATATTAAAATCTGAGGCTAGCTAATGAAACATTTTTATTACTCTGTTTCACATCAATATTAGACAGATTCACACTTGTCACACACACAGACCTTTGCACCGTCCATGAAAGTCAGTGGATTGCTCAGCGCATATTGTAGAGCACTTCATTACACAACTAAACACTAGTCCACCAACTAATCTTCAATCTTGAGTTCTAATAATATTTACAATAGTAATAAACTATCTGGGCCAGCTTGAGTGCACCGTTGGTGAACTTGTACTTCATATGAGGAAAATTATATTGAAACAGTTGGACAATAACAGAGCTTTTCTAGTATTAAAAAGAAAAATGCCTAGCAGATAATAAGTAATACCATTCATTCGATTTCTCCCAGATATATCATTTTATCACTTGCGCCAGAAAGAATTATCGGTTCTTTGGGATGAAAATCTACGTCATTTACACTGCCATTATGTCCTGGAAGTTTATACAAAATTCTTCTCGATGTTGTATCCCATATATAAACATAACGATCAGCTGAGCCGGCAGACACTTTTGATCCATCTGGAGACCAAGCACAGCGCAGAAGATTCTTTTCAAAATTATGTTGGTGCCCCGATAAAATTTTCACGCAACGTTCTTGGGGAGCAAAAGGACGCACATCCCATATGCGAACTGTATTATCCATTGAATTCGATAAAACATAGGAGCCGTCAGGTGAGAGTGACAGACCGGTGACAGTATCTGTGTGCCCTTTGAGTTTATACAGCACTGAGTTCTTCCTCAAATCCCAGACTTTGATATCATTGTCTAGCCCGGTGCACAGAACTTGCTCTGCTGTATCACTGAATGTAACTGCTGTTATCTGATATTGGTTTGTGAGTGTTGTACACTGACCACGTTTTCGGGGATCCCATACTTTTACAGTGCAATCGTCGGAACCGCTACAAACCAAAGCAGGTCCACGCCTTGCAGAATGGCACGAATTTACAAACGTAGAATGACCTTTGAGTTTCTTTGTGCGAACGCCACTTTCAATGTCCCAAACTCCCACTGTGCAATCTGTACTTGCAGTATAAAGTGTATTTCCATCTGTAGAAAAGTGGACCTCCATTATTGCTCCTGTATGTCCAGCCATAAGAGAAATATTCTCACATTCTCCATAAACTTTCCATAAAAAGATCTGCCGATCAAAGCCAGCAGAAGCCAGATATTGGCCCTCCGGGTGAAACTCTACCGAGAAAATTTCTCCCTGATGTCCCTCCAGCAACATAATAGGCGCAAACAAACTCGATGTTCTCGGAATGTCACTTGGTACCATGCTGGTACCTTTACTCGACACTAGTTCACTTTTAGATCGTTTTGAATCTGGCACCAATGCCATGTCTTCAGCTTTCCTTTTCACTTCCATCTTGATGATTTTATTCTGACTGTCACAATTAATGTAATAAAGCTACATTTAGCAATAACAACAATATCACTACGTCACAAGTCCACACAACACCGCATAAAACGTTCACGGCACACACACCGTTTTGTTTACGAACCAAGCGTGTGTCAAAGTTACTAGAAATGGAAGAAAGTTAAAGCAATGGAGGTAGAATTTCTGCCTCCATGGTTAAAGCTGAGTTTACATTGGCAAGTCCTTGCAGCAATTAACTTCCCTGGAGGAACTTGCCACGCTAGTTGCGAATGTAAGAATGTCACCAAGTCGACTTGCGACCTTTAGCATTTTTTTTCGAAAGTGATCTGCTGTCTGTGTCCTGCTTCTGCTACGGGAGGGTTCTGTATCTTTGGTTAACAACCAAGTAAACTGAATTGCAAACACTAATTTCCCAGCCTTTTTCTTTTGCGAAAAAGAAACAGGAAAAGTTACGGGTCTAGTGTAGCAGGGGATACAACCCGTCGGCTTTGGACATTGACAAAAAAACCCTGCATAATCAAAACAAATAGTGGTACAATAAATATGGACACTGGCCCATCCAGGGAGAGAGGTGGCCATACCCTCTCGATGTGGAGTTATACAATCGAGAATTACAGGGAACGAATGCTCTCCTGAGAATGAGCATGAATATCGTGCAAACGACGAGCTATGCACCAAAACGCACATTGGAGCGTAAGAAATAATTAAAAGAGAAGAGACGAGCAGTCGTCATTCAACATCATCGCAACAAATAACAAAGGAGGTAACAAATTCCGATAGTACCCAGAATTCGACAGTACTGGACAGGGTATGTGGCTGATGTTTGTAATACTTACCACTGCATCTGTATCAGTCAATTGGTATACCTCCTATGAGAGCATGTATAGTACAATTTCCTTATTTTGTTCATGGCACTTCAACATATTGATGATCAATTCTTCCCTTATATCATTGTCTTCATTGTAGCATAGCACCTTAATTGTATTTTTTACATTGCGCCCAGACCATCTGCTGTTTAATGTTTGTTGTTACACTTAACATACTATTTATAATGTTGTGTGGCATTGTTCACTAGTTTGTTTCCGTTGACTGTACAGTTTGGTACAAAACTCCATGTAAGTTTGGTCTGTTTGTGTTTTGTTTAGTGTGTGCATCATAATCATGATAATTTCTTGGTCGAGGGTGACGATAACTGGACTGAATTTGTTACCACCTCAGTTCAATCAAATTAGATTTGGTGGGCCTCATTTTGCATTCCAAGTATAATGTACAGATGGTGAAACTTTCTGACAGATCAAAACTGTGTAGTGAACTGAGACTCAAACTTGGGAGCTTAACCTTTTGTGGACAAGTACTCTACCGAGTGAGCTATCCAAGCATGACTCACGACCCATCCTCACAGCTTTACTTCCACCAGTACCTCATCCCATACTTTCCAAACTTCACAGTAGCTCTCCTGCGAAACGTGTAGGGCTATTGCTTCTGTAAGAAAGGATATTGCAGAGATATGGTTCAGCCACAGCCTGACAGATGTTTCCAGAATGAAATTTTCACTCTACAGTGGAGTTTGTAATGATATGAAACTTTCTGACAAATCGAAACAGAGTGCCAAACCGAAACTTGAGCTGAAGATCTCGAGTTCGAAACTCAGTCTGGCACACAGCTTTGATCTGTCAGGAAGTTTCATATCAGTACACACTCCACTGAAGAATGACAATCTCATTGTGGGATCATCCCTCAGGCTGTGTCTAAACTATATCTTCACAATATCCTTTCTTGCAGGAATGCGAGATCTAAAAGTTTCGCAGGAGAGCTTCTGCGAAGAAGAAGGTAGGAAATGAGGTAATGGTGGTAGTAAAGCTGTGAGAATGGGTCTTGAGTTGTGCTTGGGTAGTTCAGTCGGTAGATCACTTGCTTGCAAAAAGGTCAAGGTCCCGATGTCGAGTCTTGATCAAGAACAAATATTGAACAAAATAATTATCCAGAAGAAGTTGTAGTTTGAATAATGCATTATACATGTATATAATATTGTCAGTATCATTTACAAAATCAAATCAATGCAACTGATAAAAAAAAAACAGAGTGAATTCAAGCTGCAGAATACCATATTCATTGTACTTGTCGATGTTGATGATACACAAAAAACCGCCACACTGGCGCCCAAACAGGGACCACCAATGCACATTTGTTCATTTAAATGAAATAATAACACAAAAAATTGTAATTTATTACAGGTATAAATTGCCACAACAACTTGTTAATTATATGTATGTATTGTTTTTCACGAACGTTGACACCTGTCCACCGAGTTGCTGTTACTACTAATACTAGAGCTGGTGTGACAGACAAATCAAATAGAGCACTGCTGACCACTTCAGAAGAGTACAAAGGTAGGAACAGGGATCCATCTTTGCTTTATTAATTTTGCAGTTGCATTCAACTTAGATTCAACACCAGCAGCCATAAGTAGTACAGATCCAATAAACCAGCTGCGAGAGAGTTACTGCTTCTCTACACAGATCTAAAGAGTTTTTAGTGTTAATATAAATATATATATATATATGTGTATATATATATATATATATATATATATATATATGTGTGTGTGTGTGTGTGTGTGTGTGTGTGTGTGTGCGTGTGTGTGTGTGCGTGTGTGTGTGTGTGTGTGTGTGTGTTAGTTATAAGATTATTTTGTGTTGATGTATATGTGTCAGTGATATATATATATATATATATATATATATATATATATATATATATATATATATATATATATATATATATATATATACACTTGTTGTGTTATATTGTGTATAAAATGGCTAGGCCCAGGAAACTAGTTAAACCTAGTGAGGATATGGAGGCAGAAATGATATCAGATCCTCCTTAGAACAATCTGTTCACACTCCTACCCAGTTATTAGAGAATTTAATTACCGATGACAATTTTGTAGATGATGTTCTGACAGGTAGTGAGACTGAAGAGCTGCCGAAGCAAACTGGCACTCCACCAGTCAATCAGTTAGAAAATAGAGTCACTATTTGTACCGACCCAGGGGCACAAGTGCACAACGCACAAGCTATGCCATTGCATGATATGTTAACAGCATTATACGAAAAATTTACTATCCAGCAGAGGGAAGAAAGGTCTACAGAGAGACAGGAACAAGAAATTAAAGACCAAGCAAGGGAAAGGAAATTAGTTAAAAATATCAACAACATATTTCTTAAAAGAGATGAGGAAATTGTACGCCAGATCAATCAAACTTTAAACGAATGGGATAGTGCAATTACTAATCATGTGAAACAAGAGATTGATGCAGTGAAATCCATGATCGAACCATTAGTGAAAATTCCAGTTCAGGTTAGCAGCCTTCAAACTGATGTCGATAAACTTGAAAATAGATTCAAAGGTCTAGCCACAGCTGTCATAACATTGCAGGAAGATATTCCTTCCGAAATTCATAGGCAAATCAAAACAGAGATAGCCAGAGCGATGTATCCTGAAAACCGTAACCCACAAAATCTGTCAGTATGCAGCAATAACAACACTGATGCTGCCAGGCAAACATACACAGAACATTCTACACTGAATCTTGTTGTGCCACAAAGAAAACCAGACTTTGGTAATCAAATGATTTTGCCACAGCAATGCGTGACAACAAGAAACAATCGTGATAACGAAGCAGAGTGTACTTGTAAAAAGGTAAATGCAACACCAGCAAATGATAGCAGTTCAATGCAACTAACAACTCTGATGCATGAAGAGAGTAACATCAAGCATCGGCAGTTTCAGATCTTCAATGAAGAAAGCAAAAGAAACGTACACCCTGTCGTATTTATCTGTAATTTCAAAAGTGTTCTCGCAAAATCATGGTCAGAAGAACAAAAGATACAATTTGTGGTATCACATATCTCTGGTGATGCGTCATTATGGGCATTAAATGCAGCAAAAACTTGTAAAACGTTTCATGACTTTGAAAAGACGTTTTTAGATCAATTTTGGTCAGCGACTATTCAAGAGCGACTTCGTAAAATAGTATACAATGCCGAAGTCTACAATCCTAAATCAGGTTCATTAAGGAAGTATTTTGAAAAATATGGTAACATGACTAGATACTGGGATGAGCCAGTTACCACTACCGATTTGTTACGAGTACTAAAAGCCAGACTACCAATCCACGTTAGAGAGAAACTGTTCAATGTTACTGACACCGACTTAAAAGAATTTCTGTCTGTAATCGATTACTTGGATCTTGTGCAGGAGGACGCCAGAAAAACTTCTGATGTTATCAGCAATTCAAATGGTCCGAACGGAAAGAATTCATGGAATTCAAACAAGGTAAATACGGGCAAAGCTAGTCCTAAACAAAATAAAAATAAATCTGATGGAAACAGCAATTACAACAATAACAGTAATAGAAACCAATACGACCAAGACTGTGGTTACAACGATAATAATAACAAGGATTACAGGAAAGCCGAAGAATACCAACAGCTGAATGGTAATCCAAGGCAGCATCACAATAAGAATTCAAATTTTCATAGTGACATTAATAACTGAAAAAGACGGAATGATCACAGACCAAACAGTCCGTACAAAGATAAGCCAAAGAATATGCACGGAGATAACGAGTATTGGCGGCAACCAGGACCAAGCCATTGGCAACCGTCGCAAGGTTCTTTTAATACAGGCCAGCCGGTAAACTACGTCCAAGCTATTCCGATGTCAAACAGCCAATATCCACCGTGGTGGGATACAAGCAGGCCACCTCCAACTACAACAGAAAATTCACAAGATGTGAAAATAACAGAGGTACCTTTCGATATCAAACAAAATTCACAGAAGCCGACAAACTAATTGCTGTCCCTGTAGGCCTTCACCACGCGACCGAGGGCAACAAGGAAGGCAATAGGTCGAAGAAGCACAATATAAACATGATTCGATATCAGGATGGAAATAAATTGGAAGATGAGCTATATCAAGAACCCGTCATTTCTGATAAGAGAGAAAAGGAAATAATTGAAACAAGTGTCAAAGGGAGTATAAATGGGATACCAACTACAGTTCTGCTCGATACAGGTGCAAATGTATCCGTAGTGAATATGCAATTTTTCAAGAAGGTTTCGCAACTAGGAATATTACTGATCTTACCCGTCGCAAATTGCAAGGTTATTGGAGCATTGGGAAATAAGACACAAACCATAAAATTCCAGTCACAGGCGGAAGTTACCTTAGGAAATGATTGCTTGACATGCACGTTCTTATTGATAGATAAGTTATATGTACCAGTGGTACTTGGACTTGGGTTCCTTCGGGAAAAGGAAGCTATAGTTAATCTTGCCCGGGGGACGTGTGATCTTAATCACCAGCAGCGACCGATAACTTTGATGTTGAATTGGGAGTTCGGTGCAAACCTTCCATTAATGCGAAAGGTACACCTTTCTGTCAGTAAACAGAAGATGTTAATGTTGAACCAAGAGCACCCACAGATACATAGTCAAAACCGAAATAACGATGTACCCAGCGATGCGAATGACATTGTGGCAACAATACAAGAAAAAATAAAGGAGACAACTGGCATTAATACTTCTGAGGCTAAGCAATTGACCGAATTATTGTCTGAATATCATGAAGTATTCGTTGAACAACCTGGTATCATAAAAGATTATCAGTATAAAATGAATGTATTCCCACACAAGACCTATTGCAGAGCAGCTTACTCGGTTCCCTGGACGAAGAGGAAGGGGCTATATTGCCATAAATACATGAAAAAATATTTGCAATAAAATGTTTGTATTTAGAAAAGACTAATACGAGGTGCTAATGTACCGAACATTAATAAATGTGATGTTTAGTTTTAGTAATGGAATGATATTATATGTTTGTTAGTTTGTAGATTTACACGTCAAGTGTCACAACACAATATTCTTGAATTATTTGTGCAAGGAGTAAAGAATCTCCATGATAAACACGTTTTAATAAAAGAAATCAGTATCTTCATAAACGTTCAGTTACATATTATTGTATTAGATGTAATAATTTTTTTTAATGTAGCATACATATCAATGAAATGCATAAAATATTTTAAATGAGATTGAGTCATATAGTCCCATACATGTAACGAGTGTTGGTCATGTGTGAGCTGTGTGATCCTGTCAGCCACCTCTCGAATAGTATCTGACTGTATACTAATTAATGTACACATTTCAATATGAAGTCATATAAAATGACTTATCAAGGACATTCCGGTTAAAAGAAGTCAAACATGGATCTCTGTCCCAAGAAATTATAAAATATGTGTATTTGCCATGAACATGGAAATGTACTCTCGATTGTTCAAGAATGATCTAATGATCACAACAATGTAGCAAATTCCTAAAGTTTTATACTGTATGATGTTTACGTAACTGGATAAAATTTTGATATTGTTATTCAGTCATTGTAATGCGAAAATATGTGCAAATGTACCAGACCTCTTTTCATGAAAGATGTCGTTCGCATATAGACTGTGTGTAAGTACTATGGACATGTATTCACAGAAATCAGAAACTTGATCTGTGTCTTACAAGAACTGCACAAAAGTCTAGTGGACACTGATTTACTTAGCGAAAAATGTGAACAGTGATAAACTGTGATCAAGAAACCTTAAGAACACTCATGTAGTGTCGAAGGTAACAGCAACGCTATGGACGTTAAGTTCTGTTGCCAATATTAGCAGTTAAAAGGAACTCGTGACCTCTAATAATTCGATTCGGAGCGTCTTTGCGGGTAAAATGTTATGTGACTGACCGTAGAGCCAGCCGCGCCGCACAAAAACAATGCAACGTTGCCTTCGCAGCGCGTCGCGAGAGAGAAAGTGTAATCACATTCTCTGAGTATACACAAAGCACGCTACGGACACGTGTGTGATTAACAGTGCCGTGATTGAAATGTGCATATTGTGATGAATTCCTAAATGAATCACTACATTGTATTGAACAGTGTCAAGATACAGCACAAAATTAATTCCTTCTGTGTGAATGCGAGTGATATGGACACTAACAAATTTTCTCCACAGGATGGTAAGAGTGTTTATCTTGTCACTGACACATGTATTTTGACATTTCATGTGCCCATCTTGAACTGAATGACGAGGCACAAGAGAATCCAGAGCTGCTGCAGGGGTAGTTCCGGCCGGCAGCAGATCGCAATCACGACGCAGCCGACGGCAGTTGACGCTACGCCGACGCGGCCAGGGGCGGACCGGCGGCAGTCACTACCTGACTGCGTTCCGACGGGTCGACGTGGAAGAAATTTTTGTCATACACAAGAAATGTATTAAAACTGTTGAAAAAAAATCATAAAACTTCAATGTACTTCGCACATACGACAGAAACATAAATTCGTGTTCCAGCTTGTACAATCTCATCTATGTCAAACGTGACTGTAAATAGTAAGTGAATGTATTGTCTTGAAGCCCCTTGGACGGTTTTGATTCTGGTTTCCGATTCCAGCTAATCTGAATGAGGGGGGAATAAGATAATCCGGGAAGTATTCGAAGCAATTTCCGAGGCAATACAGTCACGGAGTTTTTTTTTTTTATTGCTCAATTCAAATACAATTTTCTTTGGCAACTTACATTGAAGTCAAATATTCGGACATTAAAAACAATTAATCTTCGTGGATTATGTGAACCGATAAAAAAAAGGGTGATGAGAAATAAACATGGTGAATAAACTATTTTTTTCTATCAGCCCAAGGGGCAATATAACATCCACGATATATATATATATATATATATTTATTACGAGTAGAATATGAACGTGTGGATAATATTCATTCAATTATTTATTATTTCTTAAAAAGATGATAATTGTGTAAAACAGAGACAATATTTGTCTCACATTCTTTGTTAATCTATGTCATTCTTTTGTTTTGTTTTGTACCCTTTTGTCATCTTCTTCTGATGTACATCGCTGACGCAAGACGTGAATCGATTTTAGGTCTGTTAAATGAAAAACATTTAATGTAAAATTATTGTACTTTTATGTTCATTTGCTGGTAAAAACAAATAGAGCCAAATGCGTTAAAACTATTTATGATTAATTATAGAAAATTTGCTTCCTCTTTTAATTATAATTTTGTATTAGTTGTTTTATCATAGTTGCAAGAAGTGCAGCCATTGTTAGTTGCGATTATATAGCAACTTCGTCTGTACTTCTAGTTGAAAATAGCATGGGTTTGTGTTAAACTAATTTTCAAAACAATTTAATAATTTTTTTATTGGTGGCATCAATTTAAATGATTTAAATGACTTATTGGGAAAAGGAAAACCTTAATTAAAAAAGAAAACCTCTATCTTTTGTTGGCCGCCATCTTAACTTTTATTACAGCGGCAAATTTAAATTTCTTGAAACTGCAAACTTTCAGTATTCCGATGTGTAATAAATAAATGTGCACCGGTGGTACTGAACTCTATTTATAAAAGAAAAAAATTAATCGAATCAGACTGCATTTTCTAAGAACAGCGCTGATGGTACTAATTGTTGAACAAGATTCCATTGCTGATGTATGTAGCCAAAATTAAACTACGATCGAATCACGGAGAAAAATATTTCTGGTAGCATACATCAGTGTTGTGTGCGGGTGGTATTCTGTGGTTCCTTTTCATGATCAATTTGCTAAGCATAATTAAATCCATCGAAGATAAAAATATAAAAGCTCTGATGTACGATCTGTAATTTTAGTGATATGAACACAGCTTACAGTCAACATTATTACACTACGTCAGGTGGAATTCTTGTGCAATGAACAAAATAATTATCCGGGAGAAGTTGTAGTTTGAATAGTGCATTATACATGTGTATAATTTTGTCAGTATCATTTATAAAATCAAATCAATGAACTGCTAAAAAAAAAAGTGAAATCAAATCGCAGAATACCATAGAGTATCGTATCATCCATATTCATTGCACTTGTCGATGTTGATGATACACGACATCCGCCACAACTACTGCATCTGGCTGTTGCTGCTGTGTGCATTAACCTTTATATAGTTCATGAACATCTGAAATGTTTCTTTGGCAGACAAGTACTCACCAAGTAATACTGATTGCATAAAATGCACTCCCCCAACCCATACGTTTAGTACTTGGGCGGCAGACATATTTGATGTGTTTTGTGAATATATGTTTCACTGTGTAGCAAAGAATAAACATCATACAGTGTAGGCTTTCACGGCCCATGTTGTCTTCAATTGAAACTTTGCTTCTCTATACATGCTCACATGATAATGGGATGTTCGTGCTAGAACGCTTGTCTCATTAAATTTAATTTCGTTCTTCCCATCTCGAAAAACATGCTCAGTTACGGGCGAATTTTCGATGTGTCCTAAACTACAGTTTCTTTTATGTTTGTCTATGCGGGTGTTTACACAACTTTTCATTGTTCAGCTGGCCTGGGTTGCCGAGCGGTTCTAGGCGCTACAGTCTCTAACCGCATGACCGTATCCTGCTTCAGGCATGGATGTGTGTGATGTCCTTAGGTTAGTTAGGTTTAAGTACTTCTAAGTTCTGGGAGGCTGATGACCTCAGATGTTAAGTCCCATAGTGCTCAGAGCCATTTGAACCATTTTTTTTCGTTGTTCCAACATATACTTGTCCACAACTGCATGGAATTTTGTATACCGTAGGTGTTGCTAGGGGGTGTCGGGCGTCTTTTGCAGTTCTTAAATATTCATTAGTCTTCTTGTTGGGTCTAAAGATTTTTTCGATCCCATACCTGACCAGAACTTTCCCAATACAGTCCGTGACTTTATTAATGAATGGTAGGAAAACTTTTCCAGTAGGTGACCATTGTTCCTCTTGACTTCTGGCATCTTTTCTTTTCTGATGTAGGGCTTGATCAATTTCCTTGCTGGTATATCCGTTTTTCATGAAGGCTGACCATAAGTGATTTAATTCATCTTGCAAGTAAGCTGGCTCGCAGATTTTGTAGGCTCTGTCCACCAAGGTTTTCATGACACCTCTTTTTTGCCTAGGATGATAGTTTGATTCCTTCTGGAGGTATCAATCCGTGTGAGTGTTCTTTTATATACCTTGTGGCCCAGCGTCCCATCCACCCGTTTAATTACCGACACATCCAGGAAATTGAGTTGACCATTGCTCTCTTTATCCATCTTAAACTGTACCTTCGGGTTAATACTGTTAAGATGCACCAAGAAGACATCCAGCTCTTCTTCACCAGGAGTCCACACTACAAATGTAGCTGAGAGGGCTTCCCATCGCCACCCCATCGATCTGTTCCTAAAACTCGTTGTTGTACTGGAAATAAGTTGTTGTCAGGCAGCGTTTAAATAAAGCCACTATGTCAGTCTGTATAATATATGCTATATATGAAATAGCTTCGTTTACAGGCACCATGGTAAACAATGACACTACATCGAAGCTCACGAGAATATCACTTGGGCTGACATTAATCTCCCTCAGTTTTTCAATAAAATGGGCCGAGTTTTTAATGTAACTGTCAATTCTGCCAGTGCATGGTAGCAGCAAGCAGGCGAGATATCTGTCCAGTACCACATTTATAGAGCAATTTAGTGTTTCAGAAGTATTTCAGGTGGTTGATAGTTTCACTGAGTATATCCAGCAGGAAACTGACAAGCATTTCAAATACTTTCCCCAAATCTTTTGTCTGACACCATATATACACATCCATATTGGCAAAACAGATCACATGTGCTGCTGTATAATACAGATGATCTTTCTGAAAATTTGCTATTTAAAGTCTTGATGAAAGAAATACGGTGTTGCATTAGCAGTATATGTCTCTACAACATGAGCTCCAACACAAAAGCTGGTGGACAATGGATAATTTCATAAACCAAGTACATTAAATGCATATCAAATTACAATGATAAAGGATGGGATGTTAAACCAAAAGGAATGGCTATGCACATTGTACACTCCTGGAAATTGAAATAAGAACACCGTGAATTCATTGTCCCAGGAAGGGGAAACTTTATTGACACATTCCTGGGGTCAGATACATCACATGATCACACTGACAGAACCACAGGCACATAGACACAGGCAACAGAGCATGCACAATATCGGCACTAGTACAGTGTATATCCACCTTTCGCAGCAATGCAGGCTGCTATTCTCCCATGGAGACGATCGTAGAGATGCTGGATGTAGTCCTGTGGAACGGCTTGCCATGCCATTTCCACCTGGCGCCTCAGTTGGACCAGCGTTCGTGCTGGACGTGCAGACCGCGTGAGACGACGCTTCATCCAGTCCCAAACATGCTCAATGGGGGACAGATCCGGAGATCTTGCTGGCCAGGGTAGTTGACTTACACCTTCTAGAGCACGTTGGGTGGCACGGGATACATGCGGACGTGCATTGTCCTGTTGGAACAGCAAGTTCCCTTGCCGGTCTAGGAATGGTAGAACGATGGGTTCGATGACGGTTTGGATGTACCGTGCACTATTCAGTGTCCCCTCGACGATCACCAGTGGTGTACGGCCAGTGTAGGAGATCGCTCCCCACACCATGATGCCGGGTGTTGGCCCTGTGTGCCTCGGTCGTATGCAGTCCTGATTGTGGCGCTCACCTGCACGGCGCCAAACACGCATACGACCATCATTGGCACCAAGGCAGAAGCGACTCTCATCGCTGAAGACGACACGTCTCCATTCGTCGCTCCATTCACGCCTGTCGCGACACCACTGGAGGCGGGCTGCACGATGTTGGGGCGTGAGCGAAAGACGGCCTAACGGTGTGCGGGACCGTAGCCCAACTTCATAAAGACGGTTGCGAATGGTCCTCGCCGATACCCCAGGAGCAACAGTGTCCCTAATTTGCTGGGAAGTGGCGGTGCGGTCCCCTACGGCACTGCGTAGGATCCTACGGTCTTGGCGTGCATCCGTGCGTCGCTGCGGTCCGGTCCCAGGTCGACGGGCACGTGCACCTTCCGCCGACCACTGGCGACAACATCGATGTACTGTGAAGACCTCACGCCCCACGTGTTGAGCAATTCGGCGGTACGTCCACCCGGCCTCCCGCATGCCCACTATACGCCCTCGCTCAAAGTCCGTCAACTGCACATACGGTTCACGTCCACGCTGTCGCGGCATGCTACCAGTGTTAAAGACTGCGATGGAGCTCCTTATGCCACGGCAAACTGGCTGACACTGACGGCGGCGGTGCACAAATGCTGCGCAGCTAGCGCCATTCGACGGCCAACACCGCGGTTCCTGGTGTGTCCGCTGTGCCGTGCGTGTGATCATTGCTTGTACAGCCCTCTCGCAGTGTCCGGAGCAAGTATGGTGGGTCTGACACACCGGTGTCAATGTGTTCTTTTTTCCATTTCCAGGAGTGTATTATCAGTTAATACTTTTTTTTAGAACTTCCTTACTTCACCTGTGATTTTAATCATTAGAAGTGACATATCTGTGTAAACGACATCAGCTTTATACAAGCAGCATATTTACTATGTTGAGAATAAAATACCTAACAAATTCCATAGAAACTTTACCTTTTATGTACTGTATTTAACAGTATATTGATTATCAAAAGATAATACAGGACTTCATCCTTCATCAATAATTTTAATTTCCTTCACTAAATGATCCAGGCACATGAATTATTTATTTGTCTCACTTGTAGCAACAAATTCGGTTCCACTTATGACTATGAAACACATTCTTGAAGTTTACTTTTTCACTTTACTAATCCACCATAGTACTTCACTCACACTGCTGTTGAATGTCTAGTCAATTTTTCACCTGTGTGATTGGCTTTACAATAAGGGTGTGTAGGAGTTACTGTTATTTTTCTAAACTGAACTCCGTCATCAATTTTACGTCACAAATATCAAACAACTTCGCGTTCAGGTCGACCATAGCTGCAAAAGTGCATCTTGTGGAATGAAAACCGCAAACAGCTGTATATAAGGTCTTTTATTCTGAACCACAGCCATATCTTCAGGTCATATCTAAATAATTTTTATTCAGATACTCATGTAAAGATATGCCTCTGAGCTACATAACCGACTGTGATTTCAAATAAAGAATCTTACATGCAACTGTTTGCAATTTTCATTCATCAACATGACCTGTCAGATATCAAGTAACTGGTTTAGGCAATATAAGGTGGCTTCAGGACGCAAATTTTGTTGTCTCGAAGCAACATTAATAGCATAAATTAGATATGGACGTTTTCTCAATGTTAAATATGTGAGACTACCAATAATTTCTTGGTTTGTGTCAATATCAGTAGATGGTGGTGAGTTGCTAGGTATCAATCCAGTTTCAGTTGTTGATGATATTGGTTTTGCATCAGACATACCATAAGTTGGAGACACTCTTTCCACAGTTGTGGTCTGATTAAGCTTCACACAGTATTCAAACTACTGGTGTTGAAGACCAAGATAGCAACCCACTTCGCTTTACCACAATATCAAACATTTCTTTCAGTTGTATTGCACATCTGTAAACCATGTCATCAGATCCCTTTATCAACCCATCATCCACATGAAATAAAAGCATTAAATTCTCATTAAAATACATGCATAGATCAAGGTTGCTTGTGTCTTAAGATATTCTTTCAAAGACTTGTACAACATTTTGGTGCTTGCTTCAATAAAAACAAGCTTCAAAGCAATCTCCACCCATAACCTGTAACATATAGTGATTATTGTATATAAATTTGTTATCCCAGCACATCTTTCAGTGAAGCCACTTTAACATCACATTGTTTGATGTTCCAATTTCGTTAAACAACAACACACAAAAGGCTCACATTAGTAGTGGGGTAAAGAGAGATTTGGCGCAGCTTTGCTATACGGTTGATATCAAATTAACTGGGAGGGAAAAATCTCTGTCTGTGCTGAGCCACTGGCGTGGAAGGACATAGGTTGGTTTTTTCTTTATTTTGGGTGTTATCCTTTTGGAAATTGGCGAGAAAAGCTCAACCCTCCCCTCCTCCACCTGAAAAAATGGCGGGAGGCGCTCAGTTTGTGCTGAGCTGTTGGACTGAAAGGATCTCACAACTCGACATTGAAATCAACTTGAATTACAGTGCAAAGGATAAAGCAGTAATTGTTTATTTATAAAATTCAATTTGCAGGGGCTGGATCTCTTTATTTGGCGAGAAAACCTACCATTCCCTGCTGTTTATTTGATTTTGGAAACTGCAAGCGTTGTAAAATACTTCGAAAAATAGTTATCGACCTGTCAAAGGGTAATTAAATATGCAAATAGATAGCTTTCTTCTGATTGTGCATGCAATACTACCACGAAATTGGCGTCAGCATCAATGTAAACACTCACTGAACGAATTACACTACTGCAAATGGCAATTTTAGTACTAAATGTAGTCGGTCCAGATATATCTGACACAACACAGGTCTTTTTAACGGTAATTCATACATATAGCGAAAAAACGGTAATTAGAAACATCGTCATAGGTAAAAGTAATCACAAAAACCGCAGGGAACAGAACTGGCAATCACTCTATAGCCTTGGTGTGTGACCGAGTCTACAGTACCGCTCGAAATTCAAATTTTTTGTGGGAAACACTCGCCTATGTCCTAACTACAGATAATCAGTCTTATGATTCGATACATGTTACGACAAATGGTGTAACCACGACGGAATATGCTTCAAAATTGGTGGAAAGATGTCCTGCATAAACATACAAAGAAACTGATGGTAAATAGTAGATCTCATGAAAAAACGGTCATTAAAAACAATCGTCAAAGGCAAAAATAATAAAGAAAAACCACGGGCAACAACTGGCAATCACCCTACACCCTTGATCTGTGACCCAGTTCACAGTACCACAAGAATTTAAAATTTTTGGAGAGAAACATTCGTCTATGCACTAATTACAGATCATCAATCGTATTATACAATACAAGGTACCACAACTGGTGTTTTCCCAAAGGGAAAATGCTTCAGTATTGGGGGAAGATGTCTTGCTCTAATTACACATAAAATGAAATTGATGGTGAGTCTTACCTATGACAAAAGAGGTAGTCAGAAACATTGTCACAGGTAAAAGTAATGACGATAATGTGGGAATCTGAACTGACACCACTTTACACTGACCATGCACATAGAAATTGACGTTAAATTACCCATATAGTGAAAAAGTGATACTTAAAAACATCAACACATGCAAAAATAATCACAGAAAACTGAACTGACACCACTTTACATCCATCACACCGATAGAAATTCGTGGAAAATCGTGCAGTGCTCAGTATTGAGAACACATTCATGTGCCGCAGCAGTCAGTGATCTGGTAGGTGGTGCAAACTGCCACAGCAGCATCTACCATCTGGAAGTGCCTGTGTTAACCCTGTCGGCCTGGCCGTGACAATGGCTAGCTGGTAACTGCCTGGGCTAGATGTTGGTTCATGCGGCCGGCCTTCGCTTGGTGCATGGGCCCCTGTGTAACTAGTTTGCTTTTTCTCGCATCCTGTAGTGCCCCCCAGGGGTAACCCAGAGCTGTCTGCATATGGCCAGGTCTGGATGCCTACCTAATTGCATCCCAAATGGCTCAAATGGCTCTGAGCACTATGGGACTTAACATCTATGGTCATCAGTCCCCTAGAACTTAGAACTACTTTAATCTAACTAACCTAAGGACATCACACAACACCCAGTCATAACGAGGCAGAGAAAACCCCTGACCCCGCCGGGAATCAAACCCGGGAACCCGGGCGCGGGAAGCAAGAGCGCTACCGCACGACCACGAGCTGCGGACATTGCATTCCAGAAGACTCACTGGGCCTGCAGGTACTTTTAACATCACAGGAGAGCTTGGAAGTTCACACCCTTGAACAGGGTGTGTCTCACAGAAATCCTGCTCGCTCTTTGTGAACAATACCGGAAGTGCTTGAGTCAGAAGGTCAGTGGACTAAACCTATCTTGGAACACATTGAAACTGGAAGTATTTCCCAGAAATACTGTTCTTCCCTTGTGAGCCATCGATCAATCACTCCATCATTCTGAGAATTTGGTGCTTCACAATAAGCCTCCTGCTTTCCAAGGATGATGCTGTAGTTTTGTGCATACCCCTTCGACCTGAAACATGTTTGAGTCAGCAGACCTGTAGCTGCAGCTTCAAAGGCCTTCCTAGAAAGATCGACAAAGAACAGTGCATTTTCCTGTCATCACACACAAACAGGTGTTTTGAGCTGTTCCTCGGCTTAGCCTATTATTCTTGTAAGGACAGTGACCACCTGCACACTTGACAAAAGCACGAAGTGTTTCCTGGAAGGACAGTGTGTTTCCTGTATCCACACATACACAAACACATCCACCGCCCCCCCCCCTCACCCCCCCGCCCCCCCCCCCCCCCCCACACACAAGTGCTTGTTTCAAAGGCATCCAGAAAAGTTGTATGCCAAAGACCAGCTACCCTTTGCTTTAATGTAGCTCAAAACCGGTTTCACACGGTGGACTGGTGAACACTAACAGAGACATTCCTGGAAAGTTGACCTTGCAAACAATATCTGCCCCAGAGAATTTTGCGCCAGATTTAATGTAGCCGACAACAGTTTTTTTTTTTTTTTTTTTTTGGGACAGCTGGTGAATGTTGACAAAGACATTCCTGTAGGAAGAAGAACTGGTTCCCATTTCACCTATGTTCTGTGGCACAACAACACCTAATGTGTCTGAACCTGCTGACCAAGGTTTTCCTCCTTTCTAAGCACTTTTGCTGGTTCCCCCCAAATTGGTGAGTGGAGCTTGAGTTTATAGAAACCCTGTGCCCTCCACATCCATCTTCATTGTGCTGTACTCTATTGTCGTCGTCGTTGGTGCATCCATCCGCCTCTTTTGTCGAGTTATCATCTAACACCACCATGAAGCGATCAGCATCTTCAACCAGAATCAGCAGCATCAGTGGCAACAGGAGAAGTCTGAAGCAGTACCTGGAGAAATTACCATGTAAGAACATATTTTGTGCCGAATGTTTATGTGTTCATTGCACTGAGTGCTCAGATTTCGAAGTATATTTTCGCTATTTCATTGCTCTGAGTGTTCAGATTTCGTTAAAACGAATTTAATAGCAAGTGTTCATCGTGTGCTCGTATGTTATGTAGCACATTTTTATCAAATCAATATGTTAAAACCAATTTAGTAGCAAATATTTCATTTCGAATTATATTTTCGTTATTTCATATGGGTAAGAGCCTGTGCGTACTCTATCACTCATTCCCCCCATGTAAATATATATTCTCGTTAAACTTTTTTCCTGGGGTTATAATTTGTGTATGTGCATACCTTTTTAATCAGTATGTTCTTGCAGGTGTTGGTGTTGTCAAGGTGTTTTCGAGGGTAGATGAATCTAATACAGATATCACTTAAGCACATACTGTTAATGTTAAATTGTTTTCATAGTGCTGTATACACTTTTTAAATCATTATGCAGTTGTTGTTGATGGTGGTGATGTCAGTCAGCTGGACTGGTGGCTCCAACACAGTCCAACCGAGGAGATGCCAAAGTGTGTGGAAGAAATGGAGTGAGAGCTGTGTGAAGTCTAATCACTGATATCTGATTGGGTGGAGGCTGTCTCCAGTGATTATGTCAGGGATGTAGTGTCATAGAGGAGGCAGAGTGACATCATCATTGTTTCAAGTAATTTATGTACCCATCTTTATTTATTGTGGCAAATATAATCCATGTTCTTTCTTTCTTTACAGCAGCAGGCGAGTCGGTAACATGTGTCATTATTCTTTCTCTACAGTTGGAGAGCCAACTCCGCAGGGAGTGTGATCCACTCTTTACTCACACAGTACGCAATGGCATGGGTGCCAGGGCAGGTGAAGACAGCATTCCTGAAATACGGTCCTGTGAGACACACCTCAGCCACCAGGATGAGGCTTGAGGCTTTATGAGCCTCAGTCACCTCAGCACTTCGTATTCTTGAAATAGTTTTGACAGATGTCCATATCTCAGAGGATACCCCAACAACACATTTTCACTCCTTGCTGCTACACTACAAGTTGTTTCTCTAAATACATTTGTTTCCTCTTCTAGTTCCTTTTATTGTTGTTGATCCACTTATGCCAGAAATTCCTGTTTTGAGTGATTTAATTTCTGCCCCTGTCTGTCTTTCAAGTAATGGGCATTTTTTTCACGCACCTAAATTTGCTCAATAAGATTATTTTGACGGCTTCCATTTTCTCTGATAATCTCTTTTCCACCCACTTGATTCTATTAGAAACTTCAACATTTTTAACATTATTTTCGAGCTTATTTTCTACTTTTGCAAATTTATTTTCCAGCTGATGAATCGTATTGCTCACAGCGCTGATTTTATTCCCCAGCCCCTCACTATGATTGCTAATTTCAGATTTTATTTCTAAAAGTTTATCATCAAAACCAAAATTTATTTCCTCAACTATTTCCTACAAAGTACATCCACTGTGAAAAGAAAATGTTACTGCTTACATCGTGTTTGAGCGGGTCAGTCAAGAAATGTGTGTAACATTCCCTTGTATATTTATATGAAACTGATTATCCTTTTCCGTAAAGAATTATTTTTTTCCTGAAAAAATCATGGCTTTACTATCCAGTTCTTCGAATTAAATTATGATTTTTCAGATGTATAAAATATTCCGAGGTGTCCCCCAAGGGGGGGGAGGTAACAATGTATCCCCAAATGATGACATTGTGTTCAAGTGGGTGCAGTATAAGTCGAAAAGTCAAGTATTTTCTTTTGTTTTATTTCACTTAAATACATAAATTACGCAAAGCCTACTTAATGACTGTATACATAAACTATGGTTTTACACTTATGAAGAATGATAATCAAAGAAACAGTTTTTCTATCCAGACGTAAGTGAATGTTACATTTTACACAATAAAATTTGGTTTCTCCTTTGCAACCTGGTTTCTTGCACCTGTCAAATGTTTTTTTGTCACTGGCCGCTGGAAGATGCCCAACGTTGTCCAAACGAACATCAGCTTCTGGACAAACTTACGCACTGGTTCGTTTTGAAGTACTTGTAAATAGCAATGGACTTTCACTAGTGGGATGCCCACTTTTCCTGGCCGGTGGCTTATCTATTTTTGTCAGTACTTTAGTCACACTTGCCCTAAAGTGAAGCAAATCAAGGGTCTTACTTTTAGAAACACCTAATTCTGATGGTAACATCTGAGTAGCCCAGGTGAAAAAGCGTCAAAATTCATATTATGTCGATTTTGATGTGGGCACAGGGCTGTATAGATTTTTTCAGCAACTACGTGGTAGAACATGTTTCAGGGTGTAAAACCAGCTATAAACCGTCGAAAATCGTGTTCGGTTTCAAAAGGAGCTACCCGCTTGTTGTCTTCGGCTGCAAAGCCCAATAAATGCCCAATAGGCGTGGCTGTCGCACTGCCATGTCTGGATGCAGAGCACGTGAACAGCCATCAGACTTACCAATCAGGACATTTAAATCTACCTTTCAGTCTGCTACGATTAGAATGGATATTTTTCTTGTTCAGCTTTAGGCTGGCTGCACTGTAACACACTCGTACGCAAAAATAACATTCTCGCTGCCAATGCATTTTCGTTTGGATGGGAAGAGTGTTACCTGATTTTCTCAGTGTCACTTATCATGCAGTTAGCGAGCTTTGTGTCTAGGCTACTGAACTTAAAAGATAGCGTATGATATGAAACGTCTAACATTACCTCCATCATTGTCCTCTTGTTCAAAATTATCGACAGGATCATCAGATAGATCGTCAATTTCAGATGACTTAAGGAGCTCTATAACTTCTTCTGGTGTCCTTCGTCTATATTGGTCTCGGGGCATTGTGGATATCCGTAAGATGACTAAAAAGACAGCGAAATAATGTCCTAAATTTCAATCACGATGTCCTCATTTAGAAAGGTATAATATGTCACTTACCTTTCGTTCTGAAAGACACCTTCGGTTTCACCTTCAAGACTGCACCATTCTACGCAAAAATATATTTATTTGCCTGAACTCAGAAGGTATTAACCGGCTTATTGGAGGTACAAAGATTGCTGGGAGGCGTCCACGTGACTGTGCACATTCAATTTTGTTTGTGGTACCACTGATTGACAGGAGATGTTGACTCTCTGCTTATGACAATATGAGGACAACAATCACAAATCGTAAAAATTAACGAATTTCACTATACTCAGTATTTATTTAGTATGTCGATATATATATATATATATATATATATATATATATATATATATATATATATATATATAATTGCTGCCTGACATATCTAAAAGGATGAACTCATTTCTAAGTATGAGCCCCGCTTTAAGCACTATGACTCGAATGCGTGATGCCAGATTGATGGACCACCATCTGTGTCCCTTATGTCAATGTGGTTTAAGTTTTACAGTAATGTGTTTCTCTGTTTCTCTAAGTCGTATCGCGGCTAATTTGTTAATAAGGTGTTTGATTGCTTCAAGTGAACTCAAAGTACCGAAGAGGAAGTGTTCATTCCAAGAAAAATATTCAGACGAATGGTTCATAAAACTCGGGAGGCGTGACTATGAAGCAGAATGTGTAATTTGTAAGTGTTATGATTTTTTTTCTGGATGGGGGAGAGCAGATATTAGCGATCGTTTAGCTGACGTAAAGCACAAATGAAACGTGCACTCTGGAAGCACTTAAAGAAATGGACAGTTATTTTGTTTCAAACTCATTCAAACAGGGGCAATTAGTAACAGCGCCGAAATTAGCTATTTGCTATCATGCCGTTACACATGATCATGTCTTTTAAACCAGTGAACTATCTTTCACTCCAAGCTCCAAACAGTTTAATGTTTACAAAGTCGCAAAAAGCGTGACGTTGGGCAAACAAAATCAACAGCATTTGTGAAAAATTGGTTAGCGCCCGCACTGTCGAGCAAATACAAGGTGATCTTTCAAAGTTCTGGCTTTTTTTTATATATATAGTATAGCTGCAGTTGTTTGCAAAGAAAAGCAGCGTTTGCTCCAGTCTTTCATATTTCTAAGTTTAAGATAAGTAGCCAGCTTTGCCCCGATTTCTCCTTCTGGAATTACGTCCATTTTCAGACAATTTGAGAGAAATTTCCGGTTTGTCAGACAGAAATTATGGCAACCCAAGATGCGTAGAAATCTGAACGTACAGTTATCGAGAAATGGGAGCGAGCTTTACCTACATTTAATCTTACATTCGGTTTTGTCTAATAGCAAAAATCCCACAACGACCAGGACATACACAGCGCTGACGGACTAGCACAGAATTTACCAGTTTGGTCAGACTGGCACCGACCTGTCCAGCGCGCTCAGACCAGCATTCAGCTGCTTGTGGGATAGAATGCTGCCTTGCTATTGGCTCCCTGAAGGAAGTGGTGGGTGGAGGGGGCAGAGGGTATATAAAGGCCACTCCATCCCCAGTCGCCCTCAATTTGTCGTCAACCACGGTAGTGTGAGGTCGACCGTCTTTCTCTCGCTCGTGAGTGTCAATATGCTCCTTTTTTGCATGCTTGTTATCAGTTTAGGTGAAAGAAATGCAACGTTCAGCTACATCAAGCACTGTCGGTAGTGCTAGTAGTGGCAAACGGCATAGGCCATTAGACTGGGGTGGGGAATTACCTAGTAAGTACAGATTCAAATCGATAACTGTAACTTTTCTCTTCCGTTACGAATTTCGTATAATTGAATACATTTCTTTTTATTGTTTCACTGCATGTCCACCAATACCACAAAGTTTGGAGAAATAAATGCTGTGGTGCAACAGCAGAGATAGTGGCGGGAGCTGCTGCATCAACAGCGTCATTGTAAGCATATATTCCATCTTTGTAGTACTGGAGTGACCAGTGAGTCTGTAGATGATTTCAACAGATCAGAATCGGTGACTGTAACTTTTTGTTTTACTAAGAATTTCGTACTGAATACATGTATTACTGTTTCAGCATATATTAAGTGGGTAATTGAAGAGGACGAGAGGCAACAGCAACATCAGTGGCAGGAACAACAGTGGTTGCAACTGCACCAGCAACAGCAACAACAGTGGCTGCCACACTAGTAGCAACAGCTACAACAGTGGCTGCACCTGCAGCTGTGGCAGCAGCAACAGAAACAACAGTGGATGCAGCAGCAGCAGTGGCAGGAACTGCAGCAGCAGCAAATACCATCGTAAGTAAGTTATATATATATATATATATATATATATATATATATATATATATATATATATGTGTGTGTGTGTGTGTGTGTGTGTGTGTGTGTGTGTGTGTGTGTGTGTGTGTGAATACGTAATATATTGTGACCAACGAGTCTGAGGTTGTTGTAGATGATTTTGAGGGTCCAAAATCGATAAAGGTTACTTTTTCACTAAGAATTTCGTATTGTTATATAGTTTCTTCCTGAAAAATTTCATCGTTTATGTAATATGTTGTCACTGTTGTTGTTTTGTATGATTTTGGGGACCAAAATCGATAAATGTTACTTCCTTTTTTATTTCACTAAGAATTTCGTATTGTTTCTGTATACATATTCATTTTTTTCATCTCCATAGTACTGTGTATACATACTTAAGTTTCGCCATATATGAACATGGTGTATATTCTTTATTGTTGTAGATGACTTCCTGGCAGACAAAGAATGGGGACAGGGAGAGGTATGTGCTCGAGATATGCAGATTTCATGTAAGTGTATATTCTAAAAAAAATATTTTGTACCCATAGTTTCTGTGTGTGCGTGTGTGCATCTTTTGTCATCATTAGATCGTTACGTTGTAGGTGATACAGGAGAGATGACTCAATGAATCTTCCCAAATTCAGGCGAGAGTGAAATGCCACGGCAGTTGTAGAAGATGGAGAGGGACCTTTGTCATAGTGACGAGATGAGCGAGATGCCCATGAGTCAGAGCGAAATAGGTAATATATACTCACTCTGCTTACAGACAATCAGTATTATTTCTTTCCTTGCAGCTGCAGTGACTGCAAGACATGTCTAGAACGATATGCTTAAACTTTTTTTCGTTATTCTACAGTGGCTGAGTCAGGGGAACAATTTCCACAATACGCCATGGCTAGGGTACTGGGGGCGGCTAAGACTATGAAAGTGGGACTGGGTCCCCAGTGGTACGCTTCGCCATCAAGGGCGCCGCTAGTCGCCGCGCGGGAAGCCGCCACTGCCGTCGCACCCACCCCTGCCGCCACTGCTGCGATCACTCCAGCACCGCTCTGGCGTCCAGGAACTGCCCTCCCGCGGGCCTCTGGGTCGGGGCTGCAGCAACTGTGCTCGTTACAGTGGCTCGACTCTGCAGCGTCTCGTCCTCCTCTTCCGCCATCATGTTAATCTCGTGAGGTACAGCACATACCCCTCGATGCATAACTGCAAGCAGCTGCATCACCTAGTTGTAATTATGGTATTAGTAATAGAGATGATCCAGTGGCTACTAGCAGTTCCCTCTGCTGTTCTTTTAGTGAAGGACATCAAGTCAGTGACACTATATCACAGTTAGAATACTCAGTGATTGCAGACGCCTTGAGGAGCGAATTTCGTTCACAGGGATCGAGAATCTGGCACGAGGGTACCGCGAGCCTGTTGGTTTTCTAAGTACATGTCTTCCTGTCATGGAAAAGGAGCTCCTCAAGGTAGTCATCAATGACCCACAGTATTCCGCCATTAAATGTAGTGCAGTGCTCAGCATCGAACTGTCGAATGAGAGGTTTCGTAAATCCACCTTGACTGCTCCACTGACCCACCATATGTGGCAGTGAAGAGGAAGTGAGAGGATCAACTAAAGCACTCAGCCGGATACTACAAATCCATACAAGTGTCTATGATCTGGTAAATGGAGGTTCTAGCAACATAGAGCTACCTAAAGATATAGCTAATAAAAGGACATGCATTAATCTCGAAAATACAAAGGAATGGGCTTGTTTTGCATGGTCAATGCTGGCTTGCAAGAGAAATTACAATCGTAGGGATCATCCTGACCATCCCGGTACATACTGAGTACCTAAAGATACCATCCATGGAGGGTATAACTTTGAAAGTATCGAGTTGCCAATCAAGATCTAGGACATACCTAAATTTCAGGAGCACAATACTGAAATATCGGTTCATGTTTATGGTCTGGAGAAGAAAAGCAAGCCAGATGAGCAGGACCAGCATACTGTCGTCAGCCCTGACCATTTCTCAAAATTTGCTGGTGAGTGTCAGATGCATGTAAACATGTTACTTTTCTCTGAAGGTGGTAATTATCACTATGTTTAGATCAAAGACATGTCCCAACTCCTAATCTCTCAGTTGAGTAAATATCAGCATAAAAATCACATTTGCTTAAGGTGCCTGAATTATTTTTCCTCAGATCAGTTATTAGCAGCACATCTAGTAGATTGCGCTTCCAAGGACTCAGTAGGCGTTATTATGCCTGCTGAGGAAAACAAATTCGTTAACTTTAAAAATGCACACCACCAGGAGCAAAGCCCGTTTGTATGGTACGCCGACTTTGAATGCCTCCTCGCTCCTGTGACCCAATGTCAACGTGTCCCCACGACCTCACATACCACCTTTATGGACAAACTCGTACCATATGCGGCAGTGCACCAACTTGTATCATCCTATGATGGGAGTCTTAACCGCTAGAAATCTTATGTCGGGGATAATCCTGTGGTTAAGCTACTCACTGAGCTCGCAAAACTTTAATGGGAGGTTGGTAAGCTTTACAGCGACAACGTTCCCACGACCAAACTGAGGGAGAATGAAGATTTTTACAATAACGCAGTTGTGTGCCATATCTGGGGCTGCCATTAGGCAGAAATGTGGAAATTCCTCGTAGCGACCACTGTCGTCTTTTGCGGAAGTTCTATGGCGCAGCTCACAATATGTGCAAATTTGTGTACCAGATACCAAGGCACATAACCGTTTTCTTCCATAATTTAAGATAATTTATAGATGAGCACTTGGCTAAGTTGGGTTGGAAGAAAAATCAGGTCAGTGTCCTACCTGAGAGAGTAGATATTTCATTCTCGAAATGAATGACTCCAAGAATTTCTCTCCACTTCCTTGATACGCTACGTTTTATGTAGGCACCACTCGAGAAACTCCTTAAAACTGTACCTCAATGGGAATAAGCATGTCACTCGAGCTGCGTTTCCTGATGGGGAAAAGTTTCAACTCGTGGCTACGAAGGGGTTTTTCCCAAATGAGTATGTAATAGATGGTGAAACACAATGACAACAAGCTACCCAACACAACTGCGTGCTCCAGTAACCTTACAGGCGATGCCATAACAGACGCAGATTCTGAGCATACCATGAACGTTTAGTGGGAATTCAAAGTACAGAATTATTGAGTGATGCTGACATGCTTTTTTCTTTTAGCAGGGGATCCATGGGGTACTTTGCCAATGTGTCAATAGGAACACGAAGGCAAATAACCCACAGATGGGTGACAGGTTCAACACATCCCTTGATTCGAGTTACATAATTTATCTGGATGTAAATAACTTCTACAGGCATGCCATGCAACAATCATTGCCAATTGGTGAGTTTTGATGGGTGCGCAAAGACGAATGCAAGGGACTGGTGGTAAAATCATGTGGGGTATGGCAGCTGATTCTGATGTAGGGTATGTGGTGAAGGCAGAGCTCACATACTATATAATAATTTGCATGATGCGCACACTGATTTGCTGCTGTGTCTGGAGCAACTAGCTCTGCCAGGAGGCTCCTCCCCAAAACTGATGGCTAGACCTCGGACTTTTAGGTTCTAAAAATCTTAAATTAGGTCCCTAAAATAGGTTCCATCACTTACACAATTCATCAAAATCTGACATTTTAATTTCACAGAACGGGCATATGATTAGTGAAACTGAACAGTTAAAATTTCTAGGTGTTCAGATAGACAGTAAGCTGACGTGGGAATTCCATGTTCAGGATCTTGTTCAAAGATTTAATAATGCCATTTTTGCTGTTCGAACTGTATCAGAAGTGAGGGATCGTTTGACACGAAAATTAGTCTACTTTGCATTTTCATTCGCTATTGTCATATGGTATTATATTTTGGGGTAACTCTTCCCATTCTAAAAGGATATTTTTGGCTCAGATATGGGCGGTTCGGGCAATAAGTGGTGTTAGTTCACGAACCTCTTGTCGACCTCTGTTCATGAGTCTGGGTATTTTGACATTGGCCTCCCAATACGTACAGGGCTATTACAAATGATTGAAGCGATTTCATAAATTCACTGTAGCTTCATTCATTGACATATGGTCACGACACGCTACAGATACGTAGAAAAACTCATAAAGTTTTGTTCGGCTGAAGCCGCACTTCAGGTTTCTGCCGCCAGAGCGCTCGAGAGCGCAGTGAGACAAAATGGCGATAGGAGCCGAGAAAGCGTATGTCGTGCTTGAAATGCACTCACATCAGTCAGTCATAACAGTGCAACGACACTTCAGGACGAAGTTCAACAAAGATCCACCAACTGCTAACTCCATTTGGCGATGGTGTGCGCAGTTTAAAGCTTCTGGATGCCTCTGTAAGGGGAAATCAACGGGTCGGCCTGCAGTGAGCGAAGAAACGGTTGAACGCGTGCGGGCAAGTTTCACGCGTAGCCCGCGGAAGTCGACGAATAAAGCAAGCAGGGAGCTCAACGTACCACAGCCGACGGTTTGGAAAATCTTACGGAAAAGGCTAAAGCAGAAGCCTTACCGTTTACAATTGCTACAAGCCCTGACGCCCGATGACAAAGTTAAACGCTTTGAATTTTCGGCGCGATTGCAACAGCTCATGGAAGAGGATGCGTTCAGTGCGAAGCTTGTTTTCAGTGATGAAGCAACGTTTTTTCTTAATGGTGAAGTGAACAGACACAATGTGCCAGAACTGCGAATTCGCATCAACGATGCTTTCGAACTCATTGATGGGGACATGCCGCTGAGTGTGGGAGGAACTTGATTGTCAGCTTGATGTCTGCCGAATCACTAAAGAGGCACATATAGAACATTTGTGAATGCCTAAAAAAACTTTTTGAGTTTTTGTATGTGTGTGCAAAGCATTGTGAAAATATCTCAAATAATAAAGTTATTGTAGAGCTGTGAAATCGCTTCAATCATTTGTAATAACCCTGTATATTCCTTATTGTCGTTTCTTGTTACCAATATTAGTTTATTCCCAAGAATAAGCAACTTTGACTCAGTTAATACTCGGCAGAAATCAAACCTTCCTTTGGATTGGACTTCATTAACTCTTGTGGAAAAAGGTGTGCAGTATACTGTTGAATCCATTTTCAATAAGCTGCCACTCTGATTAAAAAATCTTGGCAGTAATCCAAGCGCTTTCAAATCGAAACTGAAGAGTTTCCTCATCGGTCATTCCTTTTATTCTGTCAAGGAGTACCTTGAAAAATTAAGCTGATTGTTATTGTATTGCTGATAGCGTTTACTTAAACTTATGGACTGACTTTTTTAAGGTTCATGAACATTTATTTTTATCTGTTATTTTGTTTATGTTGGATTGCATGTACTGACATTTTCCATTAGCCTGGAGATTTGTTCCTCAATTTGGTCCTACGGAACTTGGCGAGTAAATAAAAATAAAAAATACAAAAATAGCTTATAAAAATCACAAATAGGTTACCAAAATCTGACATTTTCTTGTCTAGAAAGATAAATATATTGACAAAAATCCACATTATACAGGGTGAGTACAAAGTCTTACCCTGATTATAACAATATATTACAGAATAACCGTTTGACATAATAATTTACGTTTTATGCCATTACATAGGTTAGTGCTACTAGTTTTTTTAAGCGCACTTACGTTAGTAAACCTCAACATGTGCTCCCTTGGTAGCTCAGAGAATCTAGAGGCAGTATTCCAGTTCCTGCCAGGTGTTTCATAACATGTGTTCTGTCACAGTACCCACAGCAGCTTGTATCCTAGCCTTCAGCAGCCTAGACATCAGCAACTGGTGTGACGAAGACTGTCCTTGATACAGCCCCAGAAAAAATAGTCAAGGGGCATAATGTCTGGAGAGTGGGGTGGCCAGGGTGTTGGACTGTTCCTTCCAATCCACTGATCCGGAAATGTTTCATCCAGAAAACCACCCACTATCAAAGCCCAGAGGACGGTCATCCATCCTGCTGGAAAATTATTGATGGTTGACATTCTTCTAACTGGGGGGAATGAACTGTTGCAAAACGTCCTAGTAAATGTTAGCGGTAATGGATTTTTCCGCAAAGAAAAACTGTCCAATAACCTTGTTATGCATGAGGCTGCACCAAACATTCACTTTTTCGCTGTCTCGCTGTAACTGTACAGTAGCATGTGGAGACTCTGAACCCCATATACGGAAATTATGCCTATTTACCATTCCACTGACATGAAAGGTGGATTCATCGGTAAAGCTTCTGTGGTTTAAGTAGTCGTTAGCGCCATCAACCTTGTTGAGAATCTCAGTTGCAAATTTAGCACATGTCAGCAAAGCATTCGATTGCAAGGCCTCTGCGATTTGCACTTTGTAAGCATGCAACCTAAGCCTTTCATGAAGAATCTTCACCACACTTGCTTGCGGTATTTGAAGTTCACATGATCAACAGTTGCATACCTCACATGAGGCCTGCCACTTCGAGGGCGATCTTCAACACAGCCTGTTTCGTTAAAGTTTGCGTACCATCGCTTTATTGATTTAACGTCAAGAGGGCAGCGTCCATAAGAAGCCCGACATATACGTTGAACACTGATGGGCGATTTCGTTTCGTGAAACCAAAGCACACATTGCGCTTTCTCCTGCTTCGACACTATTTCGCCAGCAACTAACGTGACCTAACAGACCGCATCGGTGTTCTGGAGCACTAGTGCCAACAGTTATTCTGTTATAAATTTTTGTGATCAGGGCAAGACTTTGTGCTCAGCCTGTATCATTGTCCATGTTCATAATCACAGTCACAGTAAATAACGAACACTTTCTCTGGATTTTCCATTGAGAAACTGCATCTCTTGTCTGTTACTAGCATCTTACATACCGAGAATGAGCGTTCCACGTCAACTTGTGTCGCTGGAGCATATTTAAATCACGGTATTAGGTGCAATGGAACCGCACACTCATGTTCTGTTGATTTACCTGATAAGATGTCAGCCAGTGTGCAGACGGTGGTCAGTCCTGGTTTTTTTTGTAGCGCTGTCTTTAGTTTCTCACTAACTTTCGTACCAATAGAACCTAGGAGCAATTTGATTTTTTCTGTCACCTCTTCTATCAATCGCAGTTTCCTGTAGACTAAAATGCACAATGAGATTTTACATATGCAGTGTCGTTGGAAATTGTTGGATCCTTTAGAAGATCATTAGCTGAAGTAATGCTCACTGACCCCTCCTGCAATTTAAGAGCAATGTTCTTAAATGTCTTTCAAATGCTCGCTGTAATATTCCACAGCCTCTAGCCACATTCCCCAGCGAGTAAGTATGGATTCTGGTGAAAGTGGTACGTTGGGACTTTCCTCTCTAAATAATTGGATTCTTGTAGGTGCTTTTATAAAAACCTTTTTGGTTGAAACTGCCTTATTTACATGTGGAAATTCGAGATGTATCGTCTCAGCTACACGATTGATGGAGTGGGGAAGGCAAGTGATGTGGAGAAAAGATGGGTAAAATTCTTTCAACAATTTAACAGCAGCAATCATGTATGTGGCTACATCAGTGTAGATGACAAGTACTTTATTTTCATTCAGACTGTTGGGGAAAAATAATTTGAGGGCTTTATTAACAAAGTGAGCAAATGTTTCCTGGTTAGTCTTTTTTAGCTCCTTGCTGCAGACCAGATGAGGTACAGAGTGAGTGTCAGAATTTAACTTTCCACCAATCAGATTAGCCATATATCAACCTTGTCTGTCAGTTGTCTCATGGACAGAGATCTGCATGTACAGGGTGATTATAATTAAAGTTAAACTTTCCAACCGCTGTGGAAATAACACCACTGGTCAGAATGACGTCAAATTGCAACGAAATACACTCCTGGAAATTGAAATAAGAACACCGTGAATTCATTGTCCCAGGAAGGGGAAACTTTATTGACACATTCCTGGGGTCAGATACATCACATGATCACACTGACAGAACCACAGGCACATAGACACAGGCAACAGAGCATGCACAATGTCGGCACTAGTACAGTGTATATCCACCTTTCGCAGCAATGCAGGCTGCTATTCTCCCATGGAGACGATCGTAGAGATGCTGGATGTAGTCCTGTGGAACGGCTTGCCATGCCATTTCCACCTGGCGCCTCAGTTGGACCAGCGTTCGTGCTGGACGTGCAGACCGCGTGAGACGACGCTTCATCCAGTCCCAAACATGCTCAATGGGGGACAGATCCGGAGATCTTGCTGGCCAGGGTAGTTGACGTACACCTTCTAGAGCACGTTGGGTGGCACGGGATACATGCGGACGTGCATTGTCCTGTTGGAACAGCAAGTTCCCTTGCCGGTCTAGGAATGGTAGAACGATGGGTTCGATGACGGTTTGGATGTACCGTGCACTATTCAGTGTCCCCTCGACGATCACCAGTGGTGTACGGCCAGTGTAGGAGATCGCTCCCCACACCATGATGCCGGGTGTTGGCCCTGTGTGCCTCGGTCGTATGCAGTCCTGATTGTGGCGCTCACCTGCACGGCGCCAAACACGCATACGACCATCAGTGGCACCAAGGCAGAAGCGACTCTCATCGCTGAAGGCGACACGTCTCCATTCGCCCCTCCATTCACGCCTGTCGCGACACCACTGGAGGCGGGCAGCACGATGTTGGGGCGTGAGCGGAAGACGGCCTAACGGTGTGCGGGACCGTAGCCCAGCTTCATGGAGACGGTTGCGAATGGTCCTCGCCGATACCCCAGGAGCAACAGTGTCCCTAATTTGCTGGGAAGTGGCGGTGCGGTCCCCTACGGCACTGCGTAGGATCCTACGGTCTTGGCGTGCATCCGTGCGTCGCTGTGGTCCGGTCCCAGGTTGACGGGCACGTGCACCTTCCGCCGACCACTGGCGACAACATCGATGTACTGTGGAGACCTCACGCCCCACGTGTTGAGCAATTCGGCGGTACGTCCACCCGGCCTCCCGCATGCCCACTATACGCCCTCGCTCAAAGTCCGTCAACTGCACATACGGTTCACGTCCACGCTGTCGCGGCATGCTACCAGTGTTAAAGACTGCGATGGAGCTCCGTATGCCACGGCAAACTGGCTGACACTGACGGCGGCGGTGCACAAATGCTGCGCAGCTAGCGCCATTCGACGGCCAACACCGCGGTTCCTGGTGTGTCCGCTGTGCCGTGCGTGTGATCATTGCTTGTACAGCCCTCTCGCAGTGTCCGGAGCAAGTATGGTGGGTCTGACACACCGGTGTCAATGTGTTCTTTTTTCCATTTCCAGGAGTGTATTATCGGAAAAGGGGGAAAACATATGGCAGAAGAAAAATAAACAGTTACAAAATTTAACAAACAGCATAAAAAGCATCAATCAAAATCAAATCGGATTATTAATTTCCCTGTGACTGGCTCAAAACACGTTCAATGTGCTGTCCATCGTTTTCTGCACCAAGTGTCGTCGTAACTGCCGTCTGCTTCACGTCTGCTGTGCAGCGAGCTACCTTAATTTAAGTATTAACTGTATTTTTCTTACTTGTCACTTCTTCTTCCGTGTGTGTTTGCTTTTAGGAAGCTTTAATTGTCGAGTGCTAGTAATAGTGTTCCATAGATTTCGTATTTGTTTTGAATACAGTCAGAGAGAGTCCCTTTAGTCAGCCATAGTGCCAGTAGTGCTAGTGTTTGTTTTCAATACAGACCAGAGACAGGTAGTGCTATTTCCATTGTTTTCTACAAGAAGTGGCTAGCAACCACAGTTTAGTCAACAATCAGCCGCCTTTAGTGAATTAGCAGTCTAGTTAAAAGTTGATTAACTCTCTGCAGTAAATTGATTTCTTAGGATGGATAGGATGTGTGACTGCTGTGTACGGACGCATGAGGAGCTGGCCACTGTTCGCGAACAGCTGAACGTGTTGATGGCCACGGTCAGCCGTCTTCAGGCTCCTGCCTCGGAGTGTAGCGGCAGTGGGGAGTCTGGTGCGTCGCAAGGTACACCCCAGGTGTTACATGCTTCACCCACTGTCCCTGCTGTCGAGACATCTTCGCGGGTACCGGGCGCGGTTGGGCCACCCTCTCCCCAAGGGGAGTGGCGGGTTCAGCGGCATTCGCGGCGCACGAGGCGGAGGGTCAATGTGGAGGCTGGCCGTGTGGCATCGCCCGCTCTGCCTGTGATTGGACATGTGGCCGCTCCTTCAGCAAGGTCCGAGCAGGCACACGAGGGGAGGGGCTTATTAGTTATTGGGAGCTCCAACGTTAGGCGGGTGATGGAACCCCTTAGAGAAATAGCGGAAAGGTCGGGGAAGAAGGCCAGTGTTCACTCAGTCTTCTTGCTGGGGGGGCCTCATCCGAGATGTGGAGGAGGCCCTGCTGGCGGCGATAAAGAGCACTGAGTACACCCGGCTGCAAATTGTTGCTCATGTCGGCACCAATGACTCCTGCCGTCTGGGTTCAGAGGTCATCCTCAGTTCGTACAGGCGGTTGCCGGAATTGGTGAAGGCGGAAAGCCTTGCTCACGGGGTGGAATCAGAACTAACTATTTGTAGCATCGTTCTCAGAACCGATCGCGGTCCTCTGGTTTGGAGCCGAGTGGAAGGCTTAAACAAGAGGCTCAGACGATTCTGCGGAGATCTGGGGTGAAAATTTCTCGACCTCCGCTATCGGGTGGAGAAATGGAGGGTCCCCCTGAATAGGTCGGGCATGCACTACACGCTGGAAGCGGCTACAAGGGTAGCGGAATACGTGTGGAGAGCACATGTGGGTTTTTTAGGTTAGAGAATTCCCTCCCTAGGCCCGACAAGACGCCTCCTGAGATGCGGCAAGGTGGGAGTAGGCAAAATGCGACAGGGAATAACAATATTAATGTACTAATAGTAAACTGCAGGAGCGTCTGTAGAGAGGTCCAGAACTGCTCTCATTAATAAACGGTCACAACGCCCATATAGTACTAGGGACAGAAAGTTGGCTGAAACCAGATGTAAACAGTAATGAAATCCTAAACTCAGATTGGAATGTATACCGCAGAGACAGGCTGAACAGTGAAGGGGGAGGCGTGTTAATAGCGATAAGAAGTGCAATAGTATCGAAGGAAATTGACGGAGATCTGAAATGTGAAATAATTTGGGTGAAGGTCACGGTTAAAGCAGGCTCAGACATGGTAATTGGATGTCTCTATAGGCCCCCTGGCTCAGCAGCTGTTGTGGCAGAGCACCTGAAGGATAATTTGGACAATATTTCGAGTAGATTTCCCCACCATGTTATAGTTCTGGGTGGAGATTTTAATTTGCCGGATATAGACTGGGAGACTCAAAAGTTCATAACGGGTGGCAGGGACAAAGAACCCAGTGAAATTTTTTTAAGTGCTTTATCTGAAAACTACCTTGGGCAGTTAAACAGAGAACCGACTCGTGGCGATAACATGTTAGACCTTCTGGTGACAAACAGATCCGAACTATTTGAAACCGTTAACGCAGAACAGGGAATCAGCGATCATAAACCGGTTACTGCATCGATGATTGCAGCCGTAAATAGAAATATTAAAAAGGGTAGGAAGAGTTTTCTGTTTAGCAAAAGTGACAAAAAACAGATTACAGAGTACCTGACGGCTCAACACAAAAGTTTTGTCTCAAGTACAGATGGTGTTAAGGATCAGTGGACAAATTCAAAACCATCGTACAATATGCATTAGATGAGTATGTGCCAAGCAAGATCGTAAGAGATGGAAAAGAGCCACCGAGGTACAACAACCGAGTTAGGAAACTGCTGCAGAAGCAAAGGGAACTTCACAGCAAACATAAACGTAGCCAGAGCCTTGCAAACAAACAAAAATTGCACGAAGCGAAATGTAGTGTGTGGAGGGCTATGCGAGAGGCGTTCAATGAATTCGAAAGTAAAGTTCTATGTACTGACTTGGCAGAAAACCCTAAGAAATTTTGGTCTTATGTCAAAGCGGTAGGTGGATCAAAACAAAATGTCCAGACACTCTGTGAAAATGGTACTGAAACAGAGGATGACAGACTAAAGGCCGAAATACTAAATGTCTTTTTCCAAAGCTGTTTCACAGAGGAAGACTGCACTGTAGTTCCATCTCTAGATTGTCGCACAGATGACAATATGGTAGATATCGAAATAGACGACGGAGGGATAGAGAAACAATTAAAATCGCTCAAAAGAGGAAAGACCGCTGGACCTGATGGGATATCAGTTCGATTTTACACAGAGTAGGTGAAGGAACTTGCCCCCCTTCTTTCAGCGGTGTACCGTAGGTCTCTAGAAGAGCGTAGCGTACCAAAGGATTGGAAAAGGGCACAGGGCATCGCAGTTTTCAAGAAGGGACGTCGAACAGATGTGCAGAACTATAGACCTATATCTCTAACGTCGATCAGTTGTAGAATTTTGGAACACGTATTATGTTCGAGTATAATGACTTTTCTGGAGACTAGAAATCTACTCTGTAGGAATCAGCATAGGTTTCGAAAAAGATGGTCGTGTGAAACCCAGCTCGCACTATTCGTCCACGAGACTCAGAGAGCCATAGACACTGGTACCCAGGTAGATGACGTGTTTCTTGACTTCCGCAAGGCGTTCGATACTGTTCCCCACAGTTGTTTAATGCAGAAAGTAAGAGCATATGGACTATCAGACCAATTGTGTGATTGGATTGAAGAGTTCCTAGATAACAGAACGCAACATGTCATTCTCAATGGAGAGAAGTCTTCCGAAGTAAGAGTGATTTCAGGTGTGCCGCAGGGGAGTATCATAGGACCGTTGCTATTCACAATATACAGAAATGACCTTGTGGATGACATCAGAAGTTCACTGAGGCTTTTTGCAGATGATGCTGTGGTGTATTGAGAGGTTGTAACAATGGAAAATTGTACTGAAATGCAAGAGGATTTGCAGCGTATTGATGCATGGTGCAGGGAATGGCAATTGAACCTCAATGTAGACAAGTGTAATGTGCTGCGAATACACAGAAAGGTAGTTCCCTTATCATTTAGCTACAAAATAGCAGGTCAGCAACTGGAAGCAGTTAATTCCAAAATTATCTGGGAGTACGCATTAGGAGTGATTTAAAATGGAATGATCATATAAAGTTGATCGTCGGTAAAGCAGATGCCAGACTGAGATTCATTGGAAGAATCCTGAGGAAATGCAATCCAAAAACAAAGGAAGTAGGTTACAGTACGCTTGTTCGCCCACTGCTTGAATACTGCTCAGCAGTCTGGGATCTGTACCAGATAGGGTTGATAGAAGAGATAGAGAAGATCCAACGGAGAGCAGCGCGCTTCGTTACAGGATCATTTAGTAATCGCAAAAGCGTTACGGAGATGATGGATAAACTCCAGTGGAACACTCTGCAGGAGAGACACTCAGTAGCTCGGTACGGGCTTTTGTTAAAGTTTCGAGAACATACCTTCACCGAAGAGTCAAGCAGTATATTGCTCCCTCCTACGTATATCTCGCGAAGAGACCATGAGGATAAAATCAGAGAGATTAGAGCGCACACAGAAGCATACCGACAATCCTTCTTTCCACAAACAATATGAGACTTGAATAGAAGGGAGAACCGATAGAGGTACTCAGGGTACCCTCCGCCTCACACCGTCAGGTGGCTTGCGGAGTATGGATGTAGATGTAGATGTAGAAGTTAAAATTGAGAAACAGCATGTTCCACAACTGATCAAAATGTTTTGGGGTCACGTTCAGAATGTTTTACGCAATGTGTACCTTCAATGCAGCTAAGTTTGCAATCAGAACACTGAACACAACATGTTTCAGATAGTCCCACAGCCAGATGTCAAACGGATAAAGATCAGGTGATTGGGATGGCCAGGCTGTACGGAAATGGCGGCTGAAAATTCTAGCATTTCCGAAATGGCGCTTCAGCAGCTGCTTCACTGGATTTGCAATATGCAGAGGTGCGCCATCTTGCATAAAAATGATCCCATCCACACATCCACGCTGTGGGAGAGCTGGAATGACGTGGTTGCCCAAAAGACACTGATATTGCTTACCAGTAATGGTACAGGTAACAGGACTGGAAGCACCTGTCTCTTCGAAAAAATATGGCCCTATGACAAGTGATGCCATAAACCCGCGTCACACAGTCACCTTTTCAGGATGAAGTGGTACTGGTTGAATTGTGTGTGGATTTTGCGTTGCCTATATTCAATAATTCTGTGTATAGACATACTGTGTCAGATGGAAGTGGGCTTTGCCTGCCCACAAAATGTTCCACGGCCAACCTCTGTTCACTTCCATGTGAGCAAGAAATTTTAAAGTAAAGATCTCTCCTGCTGGCAACAGCAAGCAACTCGTGCACATGGGCCATTTTGAATGGATAGCAAAGAAGGATGTTTTGTAGGATTTTACGCACCGTGCTCACGCATATGTCCAATGTTCGGCCATTTCTCCGTGCACTACACGTTTGCACACCACCAATCATCTCCTCCTGCTCTGCTGTGGCCATTCCTTCCACTGACGTCGAATCAATTCGATTCCTCCCTCTACCAGGTTGCATGCCAAAACATACCCGTCTTTTCGAAATTCCGAATCAGTTTCTCCAGACCCACGGCAGTCATCGGACCAACGCCTTTTTTGAAATCCTTCTGCGTCCGGAACCTCTGCAGAGTAACGTGTGCACACTCATCATTCTTGTAATACAGTTTTACAAGCAGAGCGCGATTCTGCATTGAGACAGTCATGGCGAAAGTCACGGACACGAAAGGAGGAAAAGCCGTGTACTCAGAGTGTTTATACCACCTTTCATGAGTCGTGTCCATGTCAGATGTTTTCATTTACGTATTGTGACGCATACAGCGCCATCTGTTGATCAATTTTCACACTATTTTTTCTTCTCCTGCCATACGTTTCCCCCTTCTCCGATTATATTCCGTTGCAATTTGATGTCATTCTGACCAATGATGTTATTCTACAGCGTTTTGAAAGTTTAACATTAATTATAATCACCTTATATGAATCGCTTGTATCTCCCCTTATACTGCTCAACGTATTTTCATATAAAGTATCTAAATAGTTGTCCCTCAGTGTGGATTCTGACACTGCTGTGCTGACATTATTTCTGTAGAAAACTTTTGAACTGGATATTTTCAACTGTACTGAATGGTATTTTTGCTGCAGCAATGGCTCGACACATGTCAATATGAAATTCGTTTTTGTTTGTTGCATTTGGTTTAGTTCTGGTTTAGTTGGTTTAACGAGTCAGGAGAGGGTACAGCTGGCCATATAGCAGATGTTAGAGAAAGAACATGAGAGAAGGAAGAGGTGTGGAAAAAAGTACAAGCTAACTAAGTTTAAATAGTGTGAAAAAGTGTTATGTGGACCAAGAAAAAATCCAGTAACCCTGATGGGGAAATCAAAAGGTTCATTGAACTTAACCATGAGCCCTCTGAGATAATTGGTTGTCCTCACCCTAATGTTTTTAGGGTAGCGTATCAACTGTCCAAAAAGACGTTTGAACTGAGGGATATAACTAAGTTGAGAAAATACGATTAGAAAGACTAAATGAATAGGAAGCATGAAATGGTCAAATGCTGCAGATGTACAATATTATGTATAGATGCAAGAAATTTTGTAGAGGGTTCATCATTGTGCATAAATATAATTGTTATTCTAGGGGTTTTGTTCAGTGAAAAAGGGTTGTGTATGTTGAATAATATCAGATTGGTTGCTACATGTGAGGATTATGATGATTGTATTTGCATCAGGAATTAAACTGGGACATATGGAGAAAGCTTGTGAGCGACAGTATTTTGTTTGTTAGTATGGGAAGGAAAGTTGCACCCGGAGCTTGAGGCAGGTGCCTGGGGGTGGTGGTAATTCTGAACTGATGCAGCAGACACATGGTAAACAAGGGAGGGTTTCAGCAGCCAGATTATTAGGAAGCCATGGGGTGACAGTTATAAACAACTATTGATTTGGTCCACTTGTTGGATATTTGTCAGGACATGGCTTGTCTGATTAGTAGTGCAATGCAATGTTGGCTGTACTTCAAAGTGAGAGGTGGTCTACTGATGCACAGATGGAGCTGGGGCCTTTACGAGGGGTCAATACTGTGGAAGCAATGGGAAGACTGCAGTGAGGGCATAACCAGTGAAGTGAAGTGATGTACAATGACAATATGGAGGATTCAAAATGGACAATAAGTTCTGTATAAATTGATTTGATTGATGCCTAGAGAGAGACAATTATTACTGAAATTTATGAACATGTTTAAAATATAGATCTCACATATAGTTTAGGTATAAAAAAATTTATATATATCTTACAGTCATGCAAAGTTGTTCTCTTATAGTCATGCAGAGTCGTTCTTCATATCAAGGTCCTATACATGCTTTGCCATAGTTCTATTTTAATGAACATTTCTGTTTTCTCTGCGACAGATTCCTGACTGGATATGGAGGAAGAAAGGTCCTATGAACATGTGTTAAAAAATGTATTGTTGCCACAGTAGATGGCGCTGAAACGGAGGAAGAAAGTTCCTATGAACATGTGTTCAAAAATGCATTTTTACGACAGTATATGGCGCTGATGAATGATGATTATTCTGACTACAGGCCATGTGTTACTTATGTATTGCATGCTATGTGATTGACGCAGCGTACTGTAAACAGTAGAATAGTCTGGTATTCATGTCAGGAACAAGCCAACATGATGTCTGTGTATGGGCAAGCAGATGGAAACAGCTATACCAAAACTAGTACCCACAAGCACCAACCACATGACACAATATTTCAAGCCCTTTTTGACCGTTTGTGTGATCAGGGGTCCTTTCAGACAGACAGGCATGCAGGGAAGCGGCAGACTGTGTGTACATAAGATTTGGAGGAGCTGGTTCTACAGGACATTGAGACAAACCCTAGCTGAAGCTCCTGGCAAGTGACCCATCAACTATCACAGCTACAGCACTATGTTGTCTGCTGAATGTGTGTACTGTCTGGAACTTTGCTGAGCATTTTACAACAAGAGGAGAAGAAACTGGTTTGTCCAATATTTGTATTGCTCTATTGTTTGGTTTTAGGACTCAAATGAAGAACGCGTTTTGTGACACTGTCTCTGTTTGTCTGTTTGAATTTGCATTGGCAGTGGCCTGACTGACTAATTTCAATGTTAATTAACTCAAAAACACCACAATGAGCCAAATTTTTTTAACAATTAGTTCTCAGCACAACCTACCCTGCAACACTCTTACCATCTTTTCAGACTGTTTATGACGACTCTGTATATTTGGTGTAAGTACATTATGCAACAAGAATCAAAATGTGCCTGTACGTGCAACCACAGTCTACCATACGTAATTATGGACTTTACAAAGGGAAGTTTTAAAGGACTGACAGACCCTAAGTTGTTAAGGATATGAATAGTCATATGTTAAAAGGGCAGATATACATCAGAATGAATTTTTGGCTATGAAGAAAAATCTTATTTATTAGTACATCTCATGAGTTTTCCTCAAATTTTCTATTCCACAGCACAGTACTTCCACCAGTATTAATGAGGGTGCTTGATATGAAGTAGCTTACATTGAGCAGAATGATAATGTTCTTACATTTCAGAAACCCCATAATTGTCTCCCTTTAAGAAATTTTCAAAGGCAAACATGGATTAAAAAACAATGTTTTTCGTTTTTAATGCATGTTCATGACCCCACGTTTTTTTAATGCTTGGAAACGAAACTGAAATGAAAAACATGTGTAACAATTTCATATTAGTCCTCTAATTCAGTATTTTCTTTCTCTAAAGCTATCTTCACTGAATGATTTTATAAATACACCCCCCCCCCCATCTTTTGCATTTTATGGGCACTTCACTGGAAGGGTAGCATACATTTGTAGGTAGTTTAACACGCAGACTTAGGCCAGCATAAAAGATATGCTTGACCAAACCATTGATGTATATCAACTAAGAGATAAGGGAATCATAAATGAAGAGACGCAGTGTACTTATGCCAACATAATTTCTCTTATTCCTCTGGTTGTATGACATGATTAGGTATACAGATGTCCTCTTGTAGAACTCAGGCCACCACTGTTTGATACTCAAACCTTCTTTTGAGCTATTCACTTCTTTTACTGAGAAATTTCGTGTGGGGCTACTTGTATTATCAATTTATTTAACTGGAGCACAGTATAAATTCTATCTACCTTCCTTAATCTCCTTTTGACTATGCTAAAGTGACAGTTGCAAGAAGTTGGCTGTGGCTAAAAGAGCATCAAAAGAACACGTGATTAAATCCCTAGAGTCCTGCCACTGCAATGCACATCAGGTGAAATCCTTTCTTTCTTAATACCTTGGCGGGACTGTCAGCAGTTGGTTTCCTAGTCGGTGGTGCAGCAGTTATCACCAGACCAGTGAAAAATGTGGGAAACGGACAGCAGCAGCTTGACGAAGCCAAAGTGCATAAAAGATTCATGGAATGTATCTGTTTGGAAAAGATTGTATTTCAAACTGCACAGGAACGGGCTTGAGTTGTTCGTTAAAGAAACTGTTAGCTATATTGCCCCTCAGATCAGTTACAAAAGTCGATTTACTTAAATTCGTCAAGAAGTTCTCTTTCCCAAAATTTCGTGGAATTTTCATGTGGAGTACACTACCTCAAACCATGCAAAAATGTAACATAATTGGACTTCTAAATTTAGACATTGTGGGGGAGCCTGTAAATCGCTGTGTGGGGTTTGTTAGAAGAAGAATCCGAAATAGTACATATCTGTTACTTCGACTCATTTGGCGATTTACTTGCTCCAGAAGAATTACATCGCTACTTTACAGGTAACCTAATATTTTACTATATTCAATCCTACCAAAAGTTAAATACGTAGATCTATGGACATCTCTGTTTCATCTTCATCCTGATAGTTACAAAGAAGATGTAAAAACAGTAATCATATTCACCAGTCGTCAGCTGACCTCAGGAGCCATGTTATATACTTTGACTGTAAATGGTCGATCATCGGTACTAAGTGTGAAATACTTCCTATCAATCGAACTAAGGAAAGGGATTTGAGTATTCCACTGGTAGGTTCAGAAACGTACAACACAATTCCAAATATCTCAGCATCAAAGTGCAATCTACATCTGGGAAGGGATGAAGTTGCACAAGTACCTCAAGGCGCATATGACACTGAATATTTAAACAAACGTTTAAAATGGCTAGTACCAGGTTTCATGCTATGCACAAATGGCCGCACACGTAAAACTGAAGTAAGGACGACCAGGCACATAACAGATTTTGTAAAGGAAAATTTAATATCATCACTACTTGGTTTCATAAAACATCAAATTCTGCAAAAATATCCAAATGAGTCTTACAACTCCGCTCATTAAGTGGAAATAATGCAAAGAACTCGTTTCTCAACAACAATCTGTTTCACATTGCCTACGATGCCTTCCCTATACCAGTCCAGGATGTAAAATATTGGAGATGCCACGCAAAACACTTTACCTCCCACTGTCTGTTCAGACGTTAAAATATCTTGAGTTGAGAGTTGTCAACCAGAGTGGCCGTCTCGTCGATTTTTATGGTGAAGAGATCTTAGTATTATACCTTCGTCTGAATCAGGATGAGTATATGGTATACAACAACCACACACACAGCTAGCAGCACTTCACTCTACAACTGAAACACCATGTTTTAACATCAAAGGAACATCAGTTCCTTAAATCGTTGCGTTTGAAACCACACAAGAACAACATCATCACTCAACATAACCCCCCAGTTGAGTATGATGAATGAATCATTCATCAGGAATATTTCTCATACAAACCTTTTGCTTCAACTAAATTCAAGAACGATGTTGAGGACAGCATTGTGAGCCAGCATCAAGATGTTCTGACAGTTCGAAGCAAGAGTTTGCTGTACTTAAAAGGCCCATGGCATCATCTCATCTTACATGTAACAAATTAGCTTTCTTGTTTCAGAAAATAAGATACAAGCTAAATGGTGTTGAAATTGATCGTAGTAAGAATGTATGTAACGCATCAATCTTAGAAACAAACATTTCAGCATCAAAATTGAACTTGAATGTTTTAAAAAATACAGGATAATTTATGGATAAACCACCATCAGCAAACGAATGCAAGCATTTAGTGCACAAATACCTTTCAAAACGCTTGTGAGATACTTTGAGGGTATGAGGAGGATTATAGTTAATGTGAGGAAGGAACTTCTGTTGTTATGAAGTGAAACTGACGATAATGCACACATCCAGGTTGTCAATGGAGGAGAGAACAAGATTGTTCTTGAGAAATTAATTTACAAGGTGAATCGCCTCTGTACATGATGAAGAGCGTTAGAGACTTTTAAATATACTTGGATCTGGGATTCAGCTTCATTTAAATTTCAGGTCATGGGATCTGTTTGAATATCCTCTACCTCCAAGCTCATCCAGACAGTCTTGGACTGTTAACATGTTTCCTCAATTAGGAACATCCTGATTTATCATTCTCGAGTTTCACACCAATAGGTAATGAATCTGAAATGTGAACCAAGTGAATTCTAGCCGGCCAGAGTGGCCGAGCGGTTCTAGGCGCTTCAGTCTGGAACCGCGCGACCGCAACAGTCACAGGTTCGAATCCTGCCTCGGGCATGGATGTGTGTGATGTCCTTAGGTTAGTTAGGTTTAAGTAGTTCTAAGTTCTAGGGGACTGATGACCTCAGCTGTTAAGTCCCATAGTGCTCAGAGCCATTTGAATCATTTTTTTGAATTCTACACACATTAAAAACAATTTCGCATCACCTCGGTTCCAAGGGTTCCGGAACCTTTACAGAAAATTTGAATAGAGATCAACATAAACATCATTTCCGCCCTTTTCATTGCTCATGAAAACGACACATTGCATGTTGTACCACCATACAGCGGGACCTTCAGATGTGGTGCTCCACATTGCTGTACACACTGGTACCTCTAATACCCAGTAGCATGTCCTCTTGCATTGATTCATGCCTGTATTCGTCGTGACATACTATCCACAAGTTCATCAAGGCACTGTTGGTTCAGATTGTCCCACTCCTCAATGGCGATTCGGCGTAAATCCCTCAGCGTGGTTGGTGGGTCACGCCGTCCATAAACAGCCCTTTTCAATTTATCTCAGGCATATGCGATAGGGTTGATGTCTGGATAACATGCTGGCAACCTTAGTCGAGCGATATTGTTATACTGAAGGAAGTCATTCACAAGCTGTGTACGATGGGGGCGTGAATGGTCGTCCATGAAGACGGATGCCTCGCTAATATGCTGCCGATATGGTTGCACTATCGGTTGGAGTATGCCCCACATAACGCCACCCCAAAAGAGCAGGGAACCTCCACCTTGCTGCACCTGCTGAACAGTGTGACTATGGCGTTCAGCCTGACCGGGTTGCCTCCAAACACGTCTTCGACGAGTGTCTGGTTGAAGACATATGCGATACTCATGGGTGAAGAGAACATGATGTAAATCCTGAGCGGTCTATTCGGCATGTTGTTGCGCCCATCTGTACCACATTGCATGGTGTCGTGGTTGCAAAGATGGACCTCGCCATGGGCGTCAGGAGTGAAGTTGCTCATCATGCAGCCTATTGCACACAGTTTGAGTCGTAGCACGACATACTGTGGCTGCACGAAAAGCATTATTCAACATGGTGGCGATGCTGTCAGGGTTCCTCCGCACCATAATCAATAGGTTGTGGTCATCCACTGCAGTAGTAGCCCTTGGGCGACCTGAGCGAGGCATGTCATCGACAGTTTCTGTCCCTTTGTATCTTCTCCATGTCCGAACAACATCACACTGGTTCACTGCAAGACACCTGGACACTTCACTTGTGGAGAGCCTTTCCTGGGACGAAGTAACAATGCGGACGTGATCGAACCGCGGTATTGACCGTCTAGGCAAGGTAGAACTAAAGATAACACGAGCCGTGTACCTCCTTCCTGATGGAAGGATTGGAACTGATCGGCTGTCGGACGCCCTCCGTCTAATAGGCGCTGCTCATGCATGCTTGTTTACATCTATGGGTGGGTTTAGTGACATCTCCTAACAGCCAAAGGGACTGTGTCTCTAATACAATATCCACAGTCAAAGTCTATCTCCAGGAGCTCTGTGAATCGGGGAGACACAAAACTTTTTTTGATGTGTGTAAATTTGTATTTTAACAAACGCCACGAAAAACTTAAACGTCCAATTTTACCAATATGAGAAGTTACAGTAAAATTAGCATAATAATATTACAGCCTCCCTTTCCATATGTACACTACGTTTTACCCTGCATACTATGAGATGAGAATAAGAGATGATTGCTCAGTCCAAGGGAATTTAGGGAGCTAGCTCCAGTGTTGTTACAGATTGTTCCAAACAGAATGAGTCGGCAAAGAGCAGTCCTATTGACGATCATATTGAATTTGGAGTCTCTAAAACTTTCCCAGAAAACAGAACAGCATTCACATTAATACTACATGATCAGATCGTGAACTACAGTCCACTTACCAGAATTCTGCAGAGACTTGTATAAATTGATAGACATAGCATTACAACTAAAGCATTTCACGATGGCACCTGAAACAGCTAACAACGTAATATATGCGAAAACTTTTCATGATAAACATGGACATTTGATATTTAAATAGATCGTATATTTATCATTTATGAATGGAGGGCAAGTACCCACAACAGTTTCAACAGTCTTAACTCAGAGTAAGCCTTACAGAGCCACAAAATGCCTGAAAACGTGTAAAAGTAGGTTGAAGCAATATTGTCATAGCACTAACAGGGAAGAAGATGAAATGATTTTTCAAGATCTAGTGATATTACTTCGACATTTCGATCACACAGAATCAATTGTTTACATGGAAGGTCGTGAAAAATCGTTATGGATGTGTGATATTTACAAGATGTTTCTGTTAGAGATCTACAAACATATGGACATTCTCCATTGCCTCACCCTAGGCTGAAGAAGAATAGGAATAAACGTTCTGTATTAACATTAGTTAATGTAAAAGTAACGTTTATTTGGTTTGTAAATAAATGATGTGGAGGCTGACCATCTGGCCTCACCAGTCACTCTGTGAGTGAACATATGACCATTCCTTTGGCAGGGCCTGAACATGCACACATGATTAGGGGTTTGCTAGTTATAGCGAGATCCAATGTTAGGTGTGTTATGGAACCTCTTAGGTAGATAGCGTTCAGGGTTGGATAAAAAGTAAATATGCACTTGATATGTCAGCCTGGGGGTCTCATCCGAGATGTGGAGGAGGCTGTACCTGCAGCTATCGAGAGTACAAGGTGCAGCTGTCTACAAGTTTGGCTCTTGTCAGCACCAAGGACGCCTGTCACATGGGTTCTGAGACCAGCCTCAATTCAAAAAGGCTTCTGGTAGAATTGGTGAAGGCTGTTGGCATTGTGTGTTGTGTGCAAGCAGAGCTTGCAGTTTGCAGCATTGTTCCCAGAGTAGATCCAGGTCCTTCGGTTTGCAGCTGAGTGGAGGGTCTCGACCAGAGGCTTCCTCGGCTGTGTGTCACTCTTGACTGCACTTTAGTATCAAGTGGGGATTTACAGGCCTCACTTTGGTAGGTTGGGTGTGCATTACACAAAGAAATCAGCTACTCAGGTAGCAGACTACTTGTAGAGTGCACATCAGTGTTTTCTCATTGGAGTTTTTCAGGCTGAGCGGTAGTTTGAGGTACTCTGATGAACACTCGCCAGACGATATGTAAAAAGATAAGTCTGACCACGTTCTGAGTAAAGGCATTTCGACTGTCAAAACTTTATCGGTAAAATTGTTGACGTATTGGTAACAAAGTTTCTGAATTAAGTACTATCCAGAAAAGTTCTCACAGTCGAATTATTCTTGGGTCTGAGAGCTGGTTGAAATACAAAGCAGAAAACTCTGAGATATTTAGCGAGTCATGGAACATACGAGTATATTGGGGAGACAGGTTAGATGCCACAGGAGGAGGAGTGTTCATTGCAGTGGACAAAAGTATTATGTCTATTGAGGTCGAATTTGAGAGTGACAGTGAAGTTATTTGGCCACATATAACGTCTAGGCGGAACCAAGTCAATTTTTTTTACTGATCATGCGATTCCGCTGTGACAGTTAGAGAGTCATTCAAAGAAAGTCTAGTCAGTAGTGCGTAAATACTCAGATAATGCAATACCAGTGGGAGGCGACTTAAACCTACCGAGTATAAGCTGGGATATATATGAATTCCTTGAAAGGCAGACAGTCTTACGAAGTACTTTTGAACATGTTTTCTGAAAGCTGTCTGAAGCAGCTAGTTCGACAGCCCGCATGCAGCCGACCTTGTAGTTACAAACAGACTGTACATTATTGACAGCGTCAGTATAGAGATGGGAATTAGTGATCATGATGTCATTTAGTAACCTTGGTTTCGAAAGTTAATAAATCCGTCAAGAAGGCTAGGAGAGCGTTTAGACTGAAAGAGCAGATACGCAGCTGTTAGCATCTCACTTAGATAGTGAAGTGACGTCACGTAGTAAGACTGAAATAGAGCAATTATGGGCAAAGTTTAAACAGATTGTAAATCGTGCTCTGGACAAGTTTGTACCCAGTAAATGGATTAAGGCTTGAAAAGACCAATCACGGCTTAACAACGAAATTAAGAAAATGCTGGTGAAGCAAAGGCTGTTGCACTGCCAGTTCAAAAGAGAACGCGAAAATGACAACAGGCAAATGTTATAGAGATTTGTGCTCTGTGAAAGGGTCTGTGTGAGAAGTATACAACAATTACTACCATAATAACTTAGCAAAAGATCTGGCCAATAACCTGCGAAATTTCTGGTCGTATGTAAAATCACTATGCAGTTATGAGGCTTCCATCCAGTCTCTCGTTGATCACTTTGGTGTGGCAGTTGAAGACAGCAAACCAAGAGCCGAAGTTTTAAATTTCGCATTTAAGAAATCGTTCGAGCAGGAGAATCGTACAAACATGCCATCGTTTGACAATAAAACTAACTCCGTTGTGGTTGACATAGTGGTAACAATTCCTGATATAGAGAAACAACTGAAAGAGTTAAAAACAAATAAATCGCCAGGTCCAGATGGAATTCCAATTTGGTTTTATAGTGAGCATTGGCCCCTTACTTATTTTTCATTTATCGCGAATCTCCCGTCTAGTTAAAGCTCGAAGCGACTGGAAAAAACCGCAGGTAACTCCTGTGCAGAAGAGGGGAAAGAACGGAACCACAATGTTATAGATCAATATCCCTAACATCGGTTTGCAATAGAATCCTTGAACATCTTCTCAGTTGGAATATTACAAATATTCTTGAGACCAAGAAGCTTATACTACGAGTCAGCACAAATTCAGAAATCATTACTGGAGCTATAGGCAGGTTGCCTCTCCCTCCCCCTCCCCCCCCCCCCCCCCTTAGTCTGTTAATGAAGGTACAATCATATGGAACAGATTCCCAGATACGAGTGTGCCTCGAAGAGTTCTTAAGTAATACACTCCTGGAAATGGAAAAAAGAACACATTGACACCGGTGTGCCAGACCCACCATACTTGCTCCGGACACTGCGAGAGGGCTGTACAAGCAATGATCACACGCACGGCACAGCGGACACACCAGGAACCGCGGTGTTGGCCGTCGAATGGCGCTAGCTGCGCAGCATTTGTGCACCGTCGCCGTCAGTGTCAGCCAGTTTGCCGTGGCATACGGAGCTCCATCGCAGTCTTTAACACTGGTAGCATGCCGCGACAGTGTGGACGTGAACCGTATGTGCAGTTGACGGACTTTGAGCGAGGGCGTATAGTGGGCATGCGGGAGGCCGGGTGGACGTACCGCCGAATTGCTCAACACGTGGGGCGTGAGGTCTCCACAGTACATCGATGTTGTCGCCAGTCGTCGGCGGAAGGTGCACGTGCCCGTCGACCTGGGACCGGACCGCAGCGACGCACGGATGCACGCCAAGACCGTAGGATCCTACGCAGTGCCGTAGGGGACCGCACCGCCACTTCCCAGCAAATTAGGGACACTGTTGCTCCTGGGGTATCGGCGAGGACCATTCGCAACCGTCTCCATGAAGCTGGGCTACGGCCCCGCACACCGTTAGGCCGTCTTCCGCTCACGCCCCAACATCGTGCAGCCCGCCTCCAGTGGTGTCGCGACAGGCGTGAATGGAGGGACGAATGGAGACGTGTCGTCTTCAGCGATGAGAGTCGCTTCTGCCTTGGTGCCAATGATGGTCGTAGGCGTGTTTGGCGCCGTGCAGGTGAGCGCCACAATGAGGACTGCATACGACCGAGGCACACAGGGCCAACACCCGGCATCATGGTGTGGGGAGCGATCTCCTACACTGGCCGTACACCACTGGTGATCGTCGAGGGGACACTGAATAGTGCACGGTACATCCAAACCGTCATCGAACCCATCGTTCTACCATTCCTAGACCGGCAAGGGAACTTGCTGTTCCAACAGGACAATGCACGTCCGCATGTATCCCGTGCCACCCAACGTGCTCTAGAAGGTGTAAGTCAACTACCCTGGCCAGCAAGATCTCCGGATCTATCCCACATTGAGCATGTTTGGGACTGGATGAAGCGTCGTCTCACGCGGTCTGCACGTCCAGCACGAACGCTGGTCCAACTGAGGCGCCAGGTGGAAATGGCATGGCAAGCCGTTCCACAGGACTACATCCAGCATCTCTACGATCGTCTCCATGGGAGAATAGCAGCCTGCATTGCTGCGAAAGGATGATATACACTGTACTAGTGCCGACATTGTGCATGCTCTGTTGCCTGTGTCTATGTGCCTGTGGTTCTGTCAGTGTGATCATGTGATGTATCTGACCCCAGGAATGTGTCAATAAAGTTTCCCCTTCCTGGGACAATGAATTCACGGTGTTCTTATTTCAATTTCCAGGAGTGTAGAATCCAGTATGTTGTCCTCGACGGCGAATGTTCATCAGAGACAAGGATGTTGTCAGGAGTGGCCTGGGGGAACTGTGACTGGACCGATATTACTTTCTGTATACATAAATGATGGGGCAGACAGGGTATGCAACAATCTGCAGTTGTTTGCTGATTGATGCTGTGGCGTATGGTAAGCTGTCGAAGTTGATTCTGTGTAGGTGGACACAAGATGTCCCAGATAAAATTTCTAGTTTGTGTGATGAATGGCAACGAGCCTAAATATAGAAAAATGTAAGTTAAAGTGGATGAGAAGGGAAAAAGTCCGTAATGTTCTGATACAGAGTTGGCAGTGTCCAGCTTGACACAGTCACACCATGTAAATATCCAGGTCTATTGTTGCAAAAGGAACGAGCATGCGAGAATTGTGCTAGGAAAGGCGAATGGTTGACTTCATTTTACTGGGAGAATTACAATAAAAGTGTGATTCATCTGAAAGAAGACAGTATATAAGACTCTAGTCGACATATTCTTGAGTTCTGCTCGAGTGTCTAGGCTCCGCACCAGGTCGGATTAGAAGAAGAAATCGAAACAATTTTGTTTCAGGAGAGTAGATTTGTTATCAATGGGTTGAAACACACTAAGTATTATGGAGGTGCTTTGGGAACTCAAGTGGAAATCCCTGGAGGGAAGGTGACGTTCTTTTTGAGTACAAGTATCGAGAAAATTTAGAGAATCGACATTTGAAGCCAACTACAGAATGATTCTATAACCGCCAACGTACATTTCGCGTAAGAAACACGAAGATGGGATACGAGAAACTGGGACTCATATGGAGTCATGTAGACAATCGTTTTTTCCTTGCTCTGTTAACGAGTTTAGCAGGACAGGAAATAACTAATTGTGACACAGGGTACCCCCACCAAGCACCATGTGGTGGCTTGCGGAGATGTAGATGCACATAAATACGTAACAGACATTGGTGAGATGTGTGAATAAATATGTAATGAAGCAATTATATGTAAAATCCAAAATTTAATTTTTTTCTAGAAAATATAAGTTCACATGTAGGGTTGTCTAATATTTATGTTAATTCTCAATTAGTTCACTTCTGCTACAAAGTACTGAAGTACACGTGTGTCCTGTTCAAGTCACACTGGAAGGGGATGCACAGTTAACTATAACATACTCTTCCAAATATTCTGTTGCTATGCACAGTCTTCTGTCTGACAATAAATTTTTATGAGTAGAGTAAGATCGTTCACCTTTGTAAGAAATCAATGGCGCATATTTATATAGAGCAATTGTGTTAGGATTAACTTTTTCGGGAAGTTCTGAAATTCCACCATTAAATAGGCGAGACAAAATACCAAGATTTGAGTATCCAGAGTTCTTATAGTAGTTCACTGGAAACTATTCTACCCACTTCACCTGGTACCATAATGGCTTTCTGAGCTGCATATTTCGTTATTTCCAGAGCCTATTGGAGAGATAAGAGAGATATACTTGAAGTCTCCAGTTTCTTGATAATCTCAGGAAGCCAGCGATGTAGGTAATTGAAATGAGCAGTTTAGAGCTGTTGAATGCTGACAAGGATTAACTCACAGACACTACAGGATCTGAAAAAATGTTGTGCGTCTCTGCCTTCTTGGCTTCAGTGCACTTACTGCAGAAAAGTACAACTGTAGTCCATGTTACCCAGCTTATTATCACTGCCACTGGAGGCCATGGTACCATTAGGTACCTGGTGCTTGTAGTGTTATATATGATAACAGTGCATTTACTTCTAGAAACAGATGTCTGACTGTATCTGCCACTCGTTGCAATGCAAGAGACATACATGTAATAAGCACTAAGTCCCAACATGTATGGAACTGCATTTATGTACATTAGTAGGACCCACTCTTCTTTTATATCATCTGTCCATAGTACTTTAAGCCTGTCATTGATGAATCTGGCAACTGTTAAATTATTTGCTGCCTCCAAAGGTTTACAATAAATTAAATAGGGTTTAGATGCAGCCTCAGAGTCCAGTTTGCCCAATAAGATTAGCGATGAAAAGGCTTACGGCATCGATCATCTCATCAGCCTAAACCATATAGGTGACATTCCCTGCAACCAATCCAAAACGCAATTCTTTGTAAAATTCCTGTCCCTGCAATTGTGTAAGTAGAACCTGTTTCTTGAAGAAATCCGTTGTTTATTCCTAATATGTAGATTGCTTTGTAGATATTGTTCAGACTCAGATTTCATTGAACAACCTATATGTTTGTCACAGATCTGGCAGAGAACTGTTTTACCACCAGTAGCTAATGCACTATCCATAGAAATCCATGTTTTCAGGTTTTATGACAACAAAGACGCAGCCAGTGCCATGGCTAATCAAAAAACAATTGACTGTTACACATTGTGAAATGTTTGAGAACAAGAAAGGATAGCGTTTAAATGAGTCATTGTTGCATGCATCGAACTTGTGCAATTTAGCTTTGAGTGTAAAACGATTTTGGCAGTATGTGAAACACGATAATAAACTTATTTTTTTCCTTTTTTGCAGTATAAAGAAAATGTATGAGACCTACAAACTGTATAATAATTCTGCAATAATAACAAAGTATGTAATTTAAAACTTTGAAATAAGGTTCCTTTCAACGTAATTCGTCGACATTTTACTTTCTCTTACACCTAAATATAGAGGAACAATATATGTAGTTACATAAAATCTGGGTTTTAATGATAATAAATTAAGGATATCTCCTGTGGGTACATCATCACAAGAGCCTGATGTCACTGACTTCCCAGAATCCTGATGATCTTGGTGGTAAGTCTTGCACTCTATACATGTGCAAGTGTCTATAGTTTTTCTTGCATCATTCATGCTGTTCGAGAATAGTTTAATGACCCATTTCTCACCCTGTTTTCAGTATCACTAGCATCTGAGGGCTGGCAGATAAATAGTAACCTGTGTACTCAGACATTGGCCGCCCCATCACCGGAGCCTGATGGCGATACCGATGACAACGACACAGAGTTTCTACATATCTCTTTTTGCCTGTGTGTGTGTGTGTGTGTGTGTGTGTGTGTGTGTGTGTGTGTGTGTTTGTGTGTGTGTTACTTGTTCGACAAGATCGCCGTTTAACAATCAGAGCAGTGTCTGAGTTAACAGGAGTTGACTTGTTGTCTTGTCGAACAAGTTTACCGATTTTTTCAATGTTTGCATCAGTTTTTGCTGACAATGGTCTGCCAGTGCGAGTGTCATCACTGGTGTCTTCGCGGCCATCTTTAAATCGTTTAAACCACTCAAACACTTGTGTTCGCGATAAACAATCATCGCCGTACACTTGTTGTAACATTACAAAAGTTTCAATTGCAGATTTTCCTAGTTTGAAACAAAATTTGATGTTAACACGCTGTTCTTTCTGTACACTCAACATTTTCCGACGCACAGACAAAACGTCAACTACTTAAAACAGACGCCATGGGCAGACTGAGTGCAGGAGGCAGATGAAACTCGAGCAGTAGGCGGAGCGAGAGTCACGTGACAGGCCACGCGACTTTCAGCCTTATTGCATTCGTTTTATTGTTTCACCAGTACTAGTCCGGTTTTCTTCTAGCCACACCTCGTATCTATCCATGTAGATGGCCTGAGAGAACGCAAGTCAGCTGATGTTGTTTTTAGACACATAGTTGTTGGACCCCCTTTTGTTTTCAGGTTTGCTAGTTGGTATGTGACACATGCAGATCTGTTGTTAATCTATGATTGTGAGAAACGAAACTACCACTTGAGCCAAAGCATGTCCCACATTCTGTCCTTCCAAATATCGAAAAATAAAGGTGCATGGCATTTGTATCCTAGACTCATGAACTTGTTTAAAACGAATGGCTGATTAACACAGCATCTAGTGGACTGCTCTATGAAAGATCCGGCATATTTAAGAATTTTCTCGGTAAGGAGCGAGTATTATTTACCATATATGCTGACTCTGAATATCTCCTCGCTCCTATGGTGGGCTGTGGGGGCATTCCTACTACCTCACGTATCACACTCATAGAAGGGCAAATACCTTTTATAGCATCATGTCAAGCTACATACATAAGTGATTCAAGTCTTAATCATTTTCATTTGTACATTGGGAATAACCCTGTGGATTGGTTGCTTTCTGAGCCCGAAAGCCTTTGCAAGGAATGTTGATGATATTTATAATAACACTATTCCAAAGACGAAAACGAAGAAGGACAAATTACTGTACAAGAATGCTGTGGACTGTTATAGTTGTTAGCAGCCATTAGATAAAGAAGCGGAAACACCATGTAGGGATCACTGCCATCTAACAGGCAAATTCCATGGTGTTCTGCAAATTGCAAGCAAATTGGATTAAGAACTGCCAGGACACATATCCGTTTTCATTGACAGTTTAAGTCAGTATGATGCTCACTTCCTAGTCGAATACTTGACTGATTATAAAAACAGCAGAGACCATGTTAGCATCCTGTCAGACACCACTGAGAGATACATTTCGTTTCCAAGGGTAGTCACTGAGAAGATTACACTGAGATTCCTTGACTCACTTAATTCATGCAGGCACCACTACAGAAACGTGCTGAAATGATAGATCAGTAGGAATGACATCTAAGTCGAACTGCATTTCTCAATGATGCTAAGTTTCAGCTCATAACGAAGAGTGGGGTCTACCCATATGAACCTCTGGATTTGTGGGAGAAGATCAACAAAACCACATTGTCTGATATAACCACATTCCCCTGTATGCTTCCAGGCACTGCCATATCGTATACAGAATAGGGACACCCAATGAGTGTATAGCAGGAGTTTGACATCCCTAATCTAAGGGATTATGCAAAACTTTATACGGACACAGATATGTGCTTACTTGCAAATATTTTCACTTGATTCTGGAGTGTGTGCTGGACACAAACGATCTGGACCCTACTTATTACTACATCATGTCAGGCCTTTCGTGGGTCACCATGTCAAAAAAGACATGTGTCAACACTGAACTCTTAATCGGTGTTGATGTGTTGTTTTTTGAATGAGGGATTCATAGCAGGCTTTGTTAGTGTTTCCATAGGCAAACAACCTGTGAAAGTGTCTGAACACAGTGGGAAATCACTGTGAGCATCATGCAAACTAACTGGATACGTTAAATCTACCTCTAGAACATACCCTATTTCAGATTCTGCTGGCACATTTGATTTTTTACCCCAATCTGGTGCTTTCCTTATCAGACAGCCTTCGAAACCCTTCAGCAGGTGGATTTGTTACATAATTGCCCATATAACTTGTTTGCACCGAAGTACATGATGTAACTTAAATCATGAGATGCATTACACCGTTCACACTTTGAAGGTTGTTTACCTTGGCATGCCTATAGAAACACGGACAAATCCTACAATGAATCCCTCATTCAAAAAATAACATATCAACATCTATCAAGAGTTTGATGTCTTTTTTAACATGGTGCCCCACGAAAGATCTGGCTTGGTGTAGTGATAAAAAGGATCCAGATCGTTTGTGTCCAACACACAGTGTAATGCATCTGATGATTTAAGTTACATAATTTACTTAGGTGTAAACAACTTATATGGGCATCATGTAACAACTTCTACCTGTTGAAGGGTTTCGAAGTCTGTCTGATAAGGAAAGCACCAAATTGGCAAAAAAATCAAATGTGCCAGCAGAATTTCACATAGGATACGTTCTACAGGTAGATTTAACACATCTAAATAGTTTGAATGATGCTCACAGTGATTTGCCACTGTGTTCAGAGCACCAGTTTCCAGAAAATGGTTCCCACCCCAAGCCAATGACAATGCTGGAGGAAAAAACAAGAAATATTAGACGATTCAAAAAAGCCTGCAACTGTGTCATTCATGATTTAAATAATGAAAACTGCACCAAAATGAGATTTTCACTCTGCAGCGGAGTGTGTGCTGATGTGAAACTTCCTGGCAGATTAAACCTGTGTGCCGGACCGACACTCGAACTCGGGACCTCTGCCTTTCGGTGGGCAAGTACTCTACCAACTGAGCTACCCAAGCATGACTCGCGCTCCATCCTCACAGCTTCACTTCTGCCAGTACCTCGTCTCCTACCTTCCAAACTTTACAGAAGCTCTCCTGCGAACCTTGCAGAACTAGCAGTCCTGAAAGAAAGGATAGTGTAGAGACACGGCTTAGCCACAGAGTGAAAATCTCATTCTGGAAACATCCCCCAGGCTGTGGCTAAGCCGTGACTCTGCAATATCCTTTCTTTCAGGAGTGCTACTTCTGCAAGTTTCGCAAGAGAGCTTCTGTAAAGTTTGGAAGGTAGGAGACGAGGTACTGGCAGAAGTAAAGCTGTGAGGACGGGGCGTGAGTTGTGCTTGGGTAGCTCAGTTGGTAGAGCACTTGCCCGCGAAAGGCAAAGGTCCCGAGGGCGAGTCTCGGTCCGGCACACAGTTTTAATCTTCCAGGAAGTTTCAAAACTGCACCAGTTATTTATTTTTTGATTCTTAGAATAATGGGTTTCAAGAATGTATTCTCATTTTAAAGTGCAGTATGTGCACTAAGCAACTGTAGCAGTTTCCATTATTTAAATAATGAAGTTGTAAACACTGCTTTTAGCGATCGCTTACCCCAAATTATAATACCATCTATTACAGGAGACATAAAAACCTCCACAAAAGAGTGAATGTCATGAAGTTTAGTAATGAAAATTTAGATTACTTTTCTTTTGAAATAGCTTTTACCAGTTGAGCAATAGTAATACATTCTTTACAAAATTATAAAAAGTGAATTGGAGCAGTCTTAAAAAGATCATATAAGAATAAAAAGAGTTTATATGAGTACTCAAAACGACCCACGAATTGTGTCTTATTAACTGTTTTAAACAATAGAAAAATGTTCTTAGATAAGTGATATCAAACTCAAAGAGATTAGAAAATGAGAAACAAACAGAAATTTCCAGTAATAAGACTAAAGCAAACTGTAAATCATAAAAAATAGGCGCAATATCATTTGCCACAGCAACATAGACCTAAATGAAGATTACAGTGTAGAAACTGGCCTCACATTAGTTCATTTAAGAGTTAGTCTTTAAACATAGCACAACAGCTGATTACCAAACATCACAACACTCAACAGATAGCAAGTGACTAATTCCAGATTCAAAAATTCATACAATACACTATTCAAATCTCCTACCTATAATATCTAGTGAATTATATGTGATTACAAAAAGATGATGGAGTAAATAATCAGTGAGTGCTAATGAAATACCAAATATTATCATTAAAGCAAGTATAATATTTATTGTAGAACCATTAACAGATATTTACAATTCACCAGTCATTAGTGGTCGATTCCCGAAAATCTGAGAATTCCGAAACTATGGGTACTGCACAATAAAGGAGACGAATTTGTGCACTTTAGACCTGTATAGTTTAATCATGATTTGGCAGAATTCGTAGGGAACTGATAAAACATGATTATGAGCTGGCAGTTCCACTGGGTTAGCTGTCACAGCCTTCCTAAATGAAATATTATCTACAGTAGATAGTAAACAACATGTTTCTGGTATGTCCCTTGATATTAGCAAAACTTTTGGTCTAATAGTTGATGATAATCTACTGCAGAAACTAAATAATTATGTAATTCGAGGCCCACCAAGCATATGACTCCGTTCTTATCATCAACAAATCACTCAAAGAAAATACAAAGAAGCGGAAAAATACGATGTTTCTTGTTTCTGTAATAATGCACAAAGAAAAACAGATAAGGAGTCCCACAAGAGTCAGTTCTTGGACCCATGCTGTCCATCCTTTCTGTGAATGATGGCGCAACAAAACTTTTCCCAGATGGCACAAACATCCTCACTAGATCATACAATGAAGATAGCCCACGGGAAACAGTTGGACTTGTAATACAAAATTGAATAATGTGCTTAAAAAAACAGGCTTAGAATAAATTCTGAAACAACAGTGACACTCCGTTTTGACACTCCACAGAAATCCCACCATGTAACATCAATTTTTAGTATTACTGAAGAAATGATCATAGTGATAGATGTGAGAAAATTTTTAGGTGCACATATGTAGAGAGGGAGATGCATCTGAATGATCTAAATAAAAAGCTAAATGCAATTATTTATGTACGAGTCCTCACACAAAATACAAGGCATGCATCAGAGGTAACACTATCATGTGGCAGTATCCTATCGCTAACAGGAAACTTTTTTAGGGGAAACTCCATAACTAGCAGAAAAACATATACATTACAGGAAAGCATGTCAGAATAATAAAACAACATAAACACACATAAAATACGCCTATAAACCATTATTTAAAAATCCCAATATACTGCCCATTCCTTGTTTATATATCTACAAAACATTTATCTTCACAAAGTGAAATGCCTTAACAGAAATCGAGAGAGGTGGAGCAGTGCTTAGCATGCTGGACTAGCATTCAGGAGGACGACATTTCAATCCCTCATCCGGCCATTCTCATTTAGGTTTTCCGTGATTTCCCTGAATCGCTCCAGGAAAATGTTGGGATGGTTCATTTGAAAGGGCATGGCCGACTTCCTTCCCCGTCCTTCCCTAATCCGATGAGACCGATGACCTCACTGTCTGGTCTTCTACCTCAAAACAACCCAACCCTTTAAAGAAGACATTATCTTCAAGTGTAATTAAAATTGTCACTCTTATGATACTAGGTAGAATCATAAACAATACAAGAATTAGGAACATTTCTGACACTGTAATGTATAACTGTAAGTCATATGTTTTTTAACATAAACCAAATTTATATTTGACTGGAGTGAAACTGGTTGTATTCTGTTGCTGAATTTTTGGAACAGCATAAAAATTGTCGTAATTGATCACACATTCTTAATCATAGGGCTTACTTATCCCATTCAGATTTTTTATTTGGTTTTATAATTAAATTACCAATATGCAACACATATTGAGTTATTATTTCAAAATCATAGTGTGCATAAACTGTATTTACTATCTCAAACCTGTCCTATATATTACTTGCAAACTATGTCTCGAATCACGATTTACAGGACCAATAAAGAAATAAAAATACAAATTTCATAAACATGCTTCTTCAGTTGTTTTAACTTCATCTGTTATTTGTTGACCAGCCTGCTTTCAGTCATGCGCTACTACAGGCACAGGAGTGTTTGAGGTCACCAAATTCTTTACTATTAAATCTTGTTCAATGAGTTTGCTTGCAAGTTTTTATCCACGGCTGACAGAAGCATAACTATCTTCCTCATTTTGCCACTGTTTACATTTTGTTGGCACTCTGGATACTGTGCAAGTCTTTGGAGTCTGCACACTGTCAAAAATCTTTTCTAGTAAAATAATTTGAAACTATAGGTGAATCAAATCCGATGCCTACGATACCTCATGCAGGAGTAACCAATGAAGGGAGAGAGATGAATTAATTAGAACTGGTTGCAGCCTTTGAACAAAATACCAATCATGTTTCCTACTCCTCAGAAATTAATAGACTAGACACGTTATCATAAAGATATCCGTCTTAAATACAATGTGATATGTGCAAGTAATGCGCACTGAAATTTTTGAAGAAATCCGTTTGGAACACGACGCATCCACACAGAGCGCAAGTACCAACACGTACAGATTCTTAATCTTGCGAATGTGAGTTTCATTAAGTCTTACATATTTGGTACTCAGTTGATGAATGATAAGTTGTGATAATTTTACGTATTCGTCTATTGGCCGGTGAGAAGTATTTCGGCGCGTCGGATGTTTTCCATTTCCTGCTCACGCCCATCTTTGTAATCTTTGCTTTGTAGTTGGCAAGTGAATAATATGTCATAGTCGCTGCTGAGGTGTGGGGTTGAAGTATATTAAAATTTCTGTCAGTGAGTATAATTTATATACTACCTATCAAATTACAACGTATATTTAATAGGTATATGATGTGGTTTTTTTTTTATTGTTGTCACAGTCAGTACGTTGACCATAGAAACGTAATGCTATAGCTTGTTACAAGTTTTCGTCTGCGTATCCGAGTACTTGTTGTTTACTGGACGCTGCTGATAGTTAACATCAAATTAACGTCATTCTGATGTGCGTGTACGAGCAGTCTGAAGATAGTGTTTGACAGTTTTTTTCCATGGTCCATTAATTTGTAAAAATCCGTTTTCTTTCTTTGAAGCACAGTGCATGCCCGGCGAGATACAAATTGCATTTTTGACGAATCCTTTTGCTAGCTACCTAGTTGCTGTAGTTTTGTATCGTGCACAGTTTTTCTGATTTCGTGCCTTGTCTTCGATGGATTGCAACATTTGAGCACCTGATTCACCCATTACAGTGCCGTGGTTTATTTGCGGTTCAGAGTTTGGTTTGCGAATTATTATAAGTATTGAATTGTCGTGAGTGGGGTGCAAGCTGCATGATAAAAGTGTGGTAAAATTTTTGGACCTAATTTGGAGCTTATGTAGTCCTACACCATCTTCGGTGGAGCGTTGTGAAATAGATATGAAGGAACTGTCAGTAATCCATACAAAGCGAAAAAGAAGGAAGTCCAGGTTTTGGAGGAAACCAAAACTCAAGAAATTTGATGTATTAACGTGTGGACTGCATAGAAGGGAGAGCGAATTGGAGAGGTGACATTAATGGAGACACCTTGGGCAGTGAACGGGAGCTATGCTAAGTGTCAGCTAAACAGAATATGGAAACGACGTAATTGAGCTTGATATGAATGGCAAAGCTGTATAGAGTGTGATAGTGATAATTTATTGTTCATACTGATTGTATCTTTTATTTGCTCGTCTTTCATTGATATATACCTTTACTCATTCCATATCCCTGAATGTTCATCTGCATGGGATTTACTGAACATTGCAAATGATTGAATAAATATCACATATAAGCAATTAGGATCACAGTACACTTCATGGTATCTAACAGTGACACCACCATTTCCATCTGTGGCTTAAATCATTTACCAACTGTTTAATTTGGTAGATGAGTGTGGAAGTGAGAACCAGTTTTATTCATACCAATTCAACTTTCGTACAGTTTCACTAACAAATTGGATGGCGATATAGCAGTTTTCAGGAGTACGTATATTGGTATACTTGACCATAAACATGATAAAGTTGCATGTATACCATAACCATCTACATATAGAAGTGCTGAGTAATGATAAAGATACTAGTAAGAAATGTTCATCTGTATATAGAACTGCTGTGTAGTGATAAAATGATGATAAGAAATTTTTGTAGGAACAAAAGGCTTATTGAAATACACAAAATTGTCCCCTCTGATAACAATTTAGGTCACTTCTCTTTGGAAGGATTTGAGTCTAATGGTGTGTGTGTGTGTGTGTGTGTGTGTGTGTGTGTGTGTGTGTGTGTGTGTGTGTGTGTGTAGCATTTGGTGTTTCCTTTCTGGTAATTTATATTGGAACATTCCCTCCTCCCCAAGCTGATATTTGGTTGTGGTGCTACTGACATCTAGCATAGCCTGGACTCTAGGTTAGGTTGAAAGGTGATAATCTGGTTGAGAGTTCGCAAAACAAACAAACAAATGTAAATTCCAAATAAAGGCTGTGGTACTGGAATAGATTGGCCTGTAACAGAGCCTAACGTTTGCGTCAGCAGTAACATTTAAGTGTGCTTTGCTGTCTTTAATGAACTTTTCATCAGGTAAACAAAAATGAAAGGTCATTTCAGAAAATGCATTAGATAAGGATCACATCTGAGTATTTTGATGCATATTATGTATGTATATATCATACATAAACTATGAAGAATGCAAGGGAAACCCATTATGTAACTTTTACATGAAAGCCAGAATGAGATTTTCACTCTGCAGCGGAGTGTGCGCTGATATGAAACTTCCTGGCAGATTAAAACTGTGTGCCCGACCGAGACTCGAACTCAGGACCTTTGCCTTTCGCGGGCAAGTGCTCTGCCATCTGAGCTACCGAAGCACGACTCATGCCCAGTACTCACAGCTTTACTTCTGCCAGTATCTCGTCTCCTACCTTCCAAACTTTACAGAAGCTCTCCTGTGAACCTTGCAGAACTAGCACTCCTGAAAGAAAGGATATTGCGGAGACATGGCTTAGCCACAGCCTGCCCGCGAAAGGCAAAGGTCCCGAGTTCGAGTCTCAGTCGGGCACACTTTTACATGAAAGGTTCCTAATTGTTATTAGAACTCCCATATTCCCTCTGTATTCCACTGGACATGTATCTGGAATTCTGCCTTAAGCAAAATTACTGGACCAACTGAAATATTAAATACCGCCACTCTAGCTCGCAACCAAGCTGTCACCTTTCAACCTAAACTACATCTTGTGGTACACTGGAAATCAGCCCCTGACCATAGCATACACTTAATAAAATAAAGGATGCAAAAGAAGTGCTGTAATTCGTCTCTCCTGTTTCTGTTTGCAAACATATGACACACACCTCACCACATTACATTATGGGATGAAGCTGATGTACACAATTTGTAGGTTCAGCTCATTCAACCAGCCTATTAAAGTACTGAAGTCACCCATCAGTGTGTGCCAGTCCTAGAACTCATAAACATATGACTTTGGTAACAAGGTTTACATAATTTAATGTAATGCTTAGTAGCAGATGATAAAGTTTCTACCATGTTTTTCAGTCTCCTAGCTAAAGAAGTGCGTAGATTTGTGTTTTTTTTTAAAACTCCCACTATGTTTCCAGGATTTGTTCCCACGGACAATGAAAAGTGTTAAATAGGGCAGTACAGTGTGACAGAGTCCAACTGGCAGTTGGGCATAATAAGTGGACGTTTAATGTGATGAAATCCTAAGATACTGGATTTTCTCTCACCTTCTTGTAATTTCTGCGATCGCACACAACATTCCACTTCAAAAGATTTTATTGCAGTAATCTATTCATAGTAAATGTATGTTGGATATGTTATCAGTTTCAGAGGAAGAAAATGATTCTGGGATTCTGACACCACCTCACAGATGGTGTTGTATGTGAGTAGAACATAAGAGTTGTACATTACAGGAAATTTGATTTTGGGGTTTTCCTCTCCCAGACTTCTTTACTTTATGGCCGACAGATTTCGCTATAATCTGAGATGCAAAATGCACTATAAGCTTCTAAAATGAGAAAAGAAAAATGCACTAAATTTCAAAGTGCGCTATGTGCATAAGCCACGTGCTTGGAAAGCCAGCGATATTCCTGGGAAGTTACATTCATCGCAGCTGTTATGGCCACTGCCTTGTCACTGAGTTTACAGGTGCAAAATCAGCTAAATTTTCCTACCACTTTAGTGACCTCTTCTCTGGGAATGAAAAGTAATGTTTATGCTGCAACTAGCAAGGGAATTAAAAAAACAAGCAAAGATATTTTTCTTCACTGTGTGGAGTAAACAGCTTCCCGGGTTCATTTATCTTCCCTGGAGCCTGCCAATACATGCCCTTGGCAATAAAGACATCCTGCTCTTCCGTTTATAGTGCTGTTTATCGTACTTTATTTGGTTGAGATGTCACAGAAAAGAAAGTGACTTGGTGGAAGCAGAAGAGCCTTCAGTAGTGTTACAAGAAGAAAAAATATGTATCCCAAAGGATACAGTCAGATTGCTTCAGCACTACGTCACAGACTATGCAACTCCACTTCGGAGAATCTTCCAACAGTGCATTTATTTTCTGACAGTTGTGATGATCATAACAAGAATAAAGGAGTTTGGGGAATGGTGTCACACTAGCTGCTTTTAGAAGCTCACACACTTTTAGTACAAATGACAGAATTATTGGTAAACTGAAAAGAGCATTCAGCCACAGGTGTGTGATTGAGAGCCCAAATGAAGAGACAGATCTGCTAGAAAGGCATGCTACAGTAATCCACTTGGAACAAAGCTGTGCAGTTGAGAGCTGGAAATCCTACTCGCGTGGTATCCTCAAACAACCCAATCAACATTTCAAATTCCAGAAGTCATAAAAAGTTACGATCAGATGTAGCAAGAGCAAAAAGTTGACTTTAGATAAATATGACCCATTTTACAACATTGAAGTAAGTTAATCTGAAAGCATGTGCAAAAAGAGAGGGGGGGGGGGGACTTCAGGCAGATCAGTTGCATAGAAGATATTGAAAAGGCGTTAAAGTGAAGATACCAAAACTGAAGAATATCAGGTGACTTTTATATCCCCACTCTGGTGAAAACTGGAATGCAAACAAAAAAATTGCAAATCTACAAAATGCTCCTTGCTGCTGAAGTTGCTATTTAAGTAGGCCGTATAGGTGACAGTGAAGAAAATGCCGGTAGGAACAATTTTGATATAATGGAAGAGGATGAAGTGGACTTCATGTAGGGCAGTATTTATTACATGCTCATATGACTTGGTCACACTGCTGCTATTGGCCATTATGATAAAATTAGATTTTTTCCTAATTTTTTTACAGTACATAAGAATACTTTACTTAATTTTTGAACAATGGAAAATTTAGGATGGAATGTAACAGTACTACGAATAGGAAGTTTTCACTCACCATATAGCAGAGATGCTAAGTCACAGATAGGCACAACAAAAAGATTGTCACAAATAAAGCTTTCAGCCAGTAAGGCTGTCATCAAAACACACACACACACACACACACACACACACACACACACACAACTGCAGTCTCGGGCAACTGAAACCACACTGTGAGCAACAGCAGCACCAGTGCATGATGGAAATGGCGACTGGGTGGAGGAAAGGAGGAGGCTGGGGCGGGGAGGAGGAGAGATGTAGGGTAGGGGTGGTGGACAGTGAAGTGCTGCAGGTTAGATGGAGGGCATGGGAGAGGTGAGGAGTGTGGTGTGAGGGGGGGGGGGGGCAGTTAGTGGAGAAGGAGAGAAGTGAAAAGACAGGGTGCGATGGTGGAATGGGGCTTTGTAGTGCTGGGATGGGAACAGGGAAGGGGCTGGATGGGTAGGACGGTGGCTAATGAAGGTTGAGGCCAGGAGGGTTACGGGAGCGTAGGACATATTGCAGGGAAAGTTCCCACCTGCAATGTGCAGAAAAGCTGATGTTGGTGGGAAGCATCCATACAGTATAGGCTGTGAAGCAGTCACTGAAATCAAGGATGTCATGTTAGGCAGCATGCTTAGTGACAGGGTGGTCCACTTGGTTCTTGGCTACAGTTTCCAGAATGAGATTTTCACTCTGCAGTGAGGTGTGCACTGATGTGAAACTTCCTGGCAGATTAAAACTGTGTGCCGGACCGAGACTTGAACTCGGAACCTTTGCCTTTCGCGGTCAAGGGCTCTACCAACTGAGCTACCCAAGCACGACTCGCGTCCCGTCCTCACAGTTTCACTTCTGCCAGTACTGAGTTACGAGGCGAATGCTCCTCTGCAGCCAGATGTTGGGACTTTGGGAGGTGGTGGGAGACTGGAAAGATAAGGCACGGGAGATTGTACAAGGTTGAGAGGATAATTACGGTCTGTGAAGGAAGGCTTCTGTGTGCCCCTCAGTATATTTCGAGGGACCGTTCATCACTGCAGGTGTGACCACAGAGGAGCATTCCCCTCGTAACTCAGTACAACCCAGGACTGGAGCAACTGAATTACATTCTCCGCCAGAGTTTCCATTACCTCTCATCGTGCCCTGAAATGAGAAATGTTCCGACCACTATTCTCCCCACCTCTCCCACAGTGGTATTCCGCTGCCCACCGAACCTACACAATATAATCGTGCATATCTACACAACCCCTGCTGCCTACCCAACCCCTGTAATAGACCTGTCCCATATATCCTCCCACCACCACCTACTTCAATCCGGTCACAAACATCACATATTCCATCAAAGGCAGGGCTACCTGTGAAACCAGTCATGTGATCTACAAGCTAAGCTGCAACCACTGTGGTACATTCTATGTGGACATGACAACCAACATGCCGTCTGTCTGTATGAATGACCACCGATAAACTGTAGCCAAGAAACAAGTGGACCACCTTGTTTCTGAGCACGCTGCCAAACATGAAATCCTTCATTTCAGTGACTGCTTCACAGCCTGTGCCATGTGAATCCTTCCCACCAACACCAGCTTTTCTGAATTGTGTAGGTGGGGACTTTAACTGCGATGCATTATGCGTTCCTGTAACCCTTCTGGCATCAACCTTCATTAGTCACTGTCCTCACCCATCCAGCCCTTTCCCTGTTCCCATTCCAGCACAGCAAAGACCACATTCCACCATCACACCCAGTCCTTCCACTTCTCTCCTGTTCCACTACCGCCTCTTGCCTGCCCTCTGTCTGACCTGCAACACTTCACTGGCAACTTTCCTTTTCATAATATTGTTACTTTAGTTTTTATTTTCTACAAAATGGATGTTGAATAAACTACTACTGGTGTCAGTAGGTTTGACTTCACCATATTTTGATGCTACAGTATTGTTTAATTTTTCAACTAGTACTTGTGAAGTGTTAATTTGTAACACTGCAGAGTTGAACATTTCATTGAATTAATAATAATAATAATAATAATAATAATAATTTGTAAGAAGTTTGGTATCTTTATTAGCCCATGTCTGTTCTTTCCAATCCTTGTCACAATAGTAAGAGGGTTTGCAAGCTGACAGAAAAACGAAATGGAAACCCATTGTCTTCCAAAATCTACTGAATGCATCATACAGTTGCAAAACACACTGTGTGTCCAAGAAATATTTAAATAGCCAATTACTAATGTTCATGTTATCAGCTACTATATAGATTTGTTAATCTTTTTTTAAGGAAAAGCTCTGTCAGCTTTCTGATAGTTTGTGCAGGTTATTTTTCACTACTCAAAATTTCTTATAGTGCATATAGATTATTTTGCATATGGTCTCCTTATATAAAGTACTAAGAGTAATGTTACTGTACAGTTATGATTGTTCGGTGCAATGTGTATAGACAGAATTGCATTTGAACTTTCAGATCGTTTTGAAATTAGTTCATATGTGAAATTGCAGAGATCAGGAAGACAGTGCATACAGAATGGGGTATGGTACCCATATTTGATATTTGATGTACAGTTAGCAGGAAACTATGTGGATGAGTTTATTGTAAGAGGGCATGTTTTATATAACAAATTGAGGACATTTACGTGGGCTGGGGCAGAGGTTGTTGCTTTGATCTGAACATTGCTCACACCAATGTAAAGGTCAATGCAAACATTTAAGTCGATTTTTAAAGTATGCGGACAGGAGTCCCCATCTGGATAGCTGAGCATGTTAGTCACTTCTGGGACACAGGGAGGTGCACTGATCTCGGATTTAATCTGCCTTGTGTTTTAATCTTGAAGCTTTGTGTGTTGGTTAGTCTGGATGCGATTTTCGGGCAGTTTTCCTCATCCATCAAGGTAAACAATGATCTGGTTCTCATGTCGTGCCAGAGTTACTTTGTGCACACATCTTTCAAAAAAGATGCCATGCGATTAGAGTAAATGCAGACGAAAGGGGTACATGGATTCTTATCTGAGGGGGAGGGATCTGACAGTAGCTTTAAAATGCGTTTGGGAGTGGCAACGCATTGTAATAATATCCTGTATATGTGAATGGTTGGCTCTTTGCACATTAGAGAAGTACCATACCAATACCGACGCAGTGTAGGCTGATTGAAAGACACTAGAAAATATGAGGCAGACAGGAATAGTGTGGAGAATGTTTGGGTAGGAGAGGTTTCTAGATTGATGCAGGAGTTGGAGAGCATTTTAGAGTGCAGTATGATCTCTTGTTATGAGTTACTTTGTAGTTGGAGGTGCCACATATGCAGCAAAGTCATGGCACCTACTGGCTGCTGTTAGTTTTCACAGACAGAACTTTTGTTACATTTTGGATCACTTCAGATTCTCTACACAATTTACATACTTTATGTCCATTTGTCTTGATGTGCTGCACCGGAGTGACTTATGTATTAACAGAACAGTGTGTGCTCAGAGGTATTCTGCCAATTTTTGAATAATTTCAAATATTAAACTAACTTTTATTTGGTGGTTAGTTTTGATTTACTATTACAATGAAATGAAATATTTTTAACAATAACCAACCAGTCCTGTTGTATTTTTGTTTTCTGTGTTGACTAAATTAGATTTAACGGGGTTTGGAACTGTTTTGGTGTGACTGAGTATACTGCGCAAAGGAGAGAGAATGTAGACATGTACAAGCAATCTTTCATGTGATTCCATTGAATATTTACTGTACAATGATATTAAATACAGAGGTCATCACCAGAATCTGCTGGATGAGTTTATTATTCTGCCATATATTAACATTTAAGTCTTCTTAGCAAAGAGGCCCATGTAGAAAAAATAAACACAGTAATAGAAAGTGAATCGATAACAAAGAGTAATGAGCAAGGTGTTCCTGTCAGGAGGAGGAGTAGATGAGAAAAGGACAATGGAAGTTAGAACAGCAGTTACTACATACAAAAGGTAACATGTTTGGAAGCTGAATCATCATTCAATGCTGGGGTTTGGACATTGTGTAGAAAAGATATAGCGACAGTCTTGAACAGTGTGGATCTTCTCGTAAGACTTAAGGGGAAAAAAAGACAACAGATATAAAAGTTTTTCCTCTAGACTATGTATGCAATAGTATAAAATGATTTCCTAAAAGTGTAATTAAAACATGAATGATAAAGCATTGTTTGTTGTTTGAAATATGCATAATTTGTAACACCACTGTAACGTGCTGGCTGCCTAACGATTAGTGATGGATATTTCACTGGCAAGCCAGGCACACAGCATTGTGAGGCTCTGCTGTGGCCAGTGGCAGCCACACAGCAATCACTGTGATAAGGAACTAAAGTTATAAAGTTAAACTGGGAGAAGAGTATAACAGAAAGGCTTGTAGGTAGTAATGAAAGAACATTTAGTTGATGTGTTGCTCACACCTCCCTTAGTTGAAGGTGTTCATGGATTACTCATTGAGTATATTTGCTGCATATAGCATTAAATAACTCATTAAAGTATGATAGAATAGACAGAAAATGGTTGTCGTGACAGCTGATAGAAATCAACACATTGTTTCAAGAACAGTTGGAATTGCTCAGTGTTTTTGATCTGGAGCAGTCTTTCTTGTCATTGACCTCTATCTTACTAATATTTTATTCCATTAGGCCCAGCAACAATGAGTACCCGTCCCCTGACTGTCTCTTGTGCAGCTGTGGTACCTGTAGGAGACTTTTGTTTGGTGGTTGATTGAGCAATCTAGACAAGAATATACACTGAAGCGCTAAAGAAACTGGTTTAGGCATGCGTATTCAAACACAGAGATATGTAAACAGGGATTATACTGCGCTGTGGTCGGCAACACCTATATAAGACAACACGTGTCTGGTACAGTTGTGAGATCGTTTACTGCTGCTACAGTGGCAGGTCATCAAGATTTCAATGAGTTAGTGTGTGGTGTTACAGTTCGCGCACAAGCCATGGGGGACACACATCTTAGAGGTAGTGATGAAGTGGGTGTTTTCGTGTATGACCATTTAGGTGTGTACTTTGAATATCAGGAATCCAGTAAAACATCAAATCTTTGAAATTGCTGTGGCCAGAAAAAGATCCTGCAAGAACGGGACCAACGATGACTGAAGAGAATAGTTCAATGTGACAGAAGTGCAACCCTTGTGCACATTGTTGCAGATTTCAGTGCAGGGCTATCAACAAGCGTTAGCGTGCGAACCATTCAATGAGACATCATCTATAAGGGCTTCTGGAGCCGAAGGCCCACTCGTGTACCCTTGATGAGTGCGTGACACAAAGCTTTATGCCTTGTCTGGGCCTGTCAATTCCGATATTGGACTGTTGATGACTAGAAACATGTTGCCTGGTCAGACGAGTCTCATTTCAAGAATGAGATTTTCACTTTGCAGCAGACTGTGCACTGATATGAAACTTCCTGGCAGATTAAAACTGTATGCCAGACCGATACTCGAACTCAGCTTGGATAGCTCAGGTGGTAGAGCACTTGCCCGCGAAAGGCAAAGGTCCCGAGTTCGAGTCTTGGTCTGGCACACGGTTTTAATATGCCAGGAAGTTTCTGAGTCTCATTTCAAATTGTATCGAGTGGATGGACGTGCAGGAGTATGGAGACAACCTCACAAATCCGTGGACCCTGGATGTCAGCAGGGGACTGTTCAAGCTGGTGTAGGCTCTGCAATTGTGTGGTGTGTGTGCAGTTGGAGTGATATGGGACCCCTGATACCTCTAGGTATGACTCTTGACAGGTGACTTGTGTGTAAACATCCTGTCTGATCACCTGCACACATTCATGTCCATTGTGCATTCCGATGGACTTGGGCAATTTCAGCAGGACAGTGCAGCACCCACAGGTCCAGAACACACTTCTGGGATTAAACACTTCTGCTGGCCACCAAACTCCCCAGACATGAAAATTATTGAGCATATCTGGGGTGCCTTGCGATGTGCTGGTCAGAAGAGATCTCCATCCCTTTGTACTCTTACAGATTTATGGACAGCCCTGCAGGATTCATGGTGTCAATTCCCTCCAGCACTGCTTCAGACATTAGTCGAGTCCATGCCATGTCGTGTTGCGACACTTCTGCTTGCTCACAGGGGCTCTCACAATTTTAGGCAGGTGTACAAGTTTCTTTGGCTCTTCAGTGTATTATTGAGCCAAAAATGGTCAGGGGCCCAATGAACGACTTTATGTCCAGTGTATTGACTGTTGATTTACTACTCAAATACACAGGTAGAGGTTCTGTTCTTCCCAAGCTTCCTGTAGAACCAATGACTCACATTAAAGAACAAGACTTAAGTCTCTTTATACACAATACTATATTGTTGTGCAGAGTAACAACCTCACAGTTCCATATACAGTAGTGTGATTGTAGTAAGTCATCTCCAAAGTGACAACCAAACTACCCACTGTCCTTTTACAGCTCTTAATTCCTCTTCCAACCTCAGCAATATGCTAGTCAGACCCCGTCCCTGTTTCTGAACCTATTTTCTTGCATATTACTATATTTATGACCAGAGAAGTCTGAAGATTGTTGGAAACAACCAGTGTTGTATACTAACTGATGTGCGATCGCTTTTCAGATATGTCGATAAGAACACTTAGATTGTTTTGAACGAATATTTGGTTTCAGTATCAATATTGTGAAAACTAGAGAGTTTGAAAAGAAATGTGGGTGTAAATGCTAGTCACCATTACACTGCTTTACAAGCACACAGCATAAACTATTGATGGAATGGAATGAAGGAGAAGTTTATAAAATATTTAAGTGCTACGTCAGTCTTGATAACTGTGGCTGATTGGAATGGTATTGCGGGAGAGAAAAAGGAAGAATGGGTGTCTGTTGGACAGAATTGGAGAGCAACATATCCTATATGATTTTCTGTTTGGTAAATTTTAATATCAAGCAGTTGAATACGAGAACTCTAGGATGTCGCAGATGCCCTCACAAGAAAGAAAGTAGCCCGCAGTTGACCTATAAAGGGCAAAGGATGATCTTCTCACTGACGATAGTGCACACCTTTCAAGGTGCCGTGAGCACTTTATGAAGTTGCTGAATAGAGATTGATGAGGCAGAGTATGGACAAGAAACATACCCTGAAGATGAAGCTGATCTTGAAATGATAGGAAATAAGATTAGTTCAGAACCATCTTCAAAGGAATCGATCAATAATAGAGTAGCTAAAGAATGTAATGGTTCTAGGGGCGGATAACATTGCACCAGAATTTCTGATCACGAATTCTGTCACAGCCACAGATCTTCTTCACCCTCTTTTGGTACAGATCTGGAACTTGGACAGCGAACCATAGTAGTGGAGAGGAGGACTCTTCATCAACTTGCCCAAATAAAGGAGCCATCATCAACAGCCACAATTAGAGGCAAATCGTGTTGCTTATGATTCCTAGCAAAGTGTTGATGCAGATAATCCTTAATAGAGTCAAGGTGGAAATTGAAATCCAAATAGTGCAGTTTGAGAAGTAACCATTCCTGTACAGATCAAATAAACATGCTTAGTCATTATCGAACAATCAAATGAATTCATCACTAGTCCTTATATTCTTTTTATAGACTTTGAAAAGTTCTTGAACTCTATTAAAAGAAGGCAGATGAGGAAATCTTTGAAAAGTACACAATATCAGAAAAGATGGAAAAGGTTGTCAGGGAGGCTTTCAATATACAGACGCCATGTCATCAGCAAGGGTAAAGTTAAGAATCCTTCCCACTTAAGTCTGGAGTTTGTCAAGGGTGTGTTTAATCTTTAACTATCTTTTTTACCAGTGCTGGATGAAGTGGTGATGAAAGTGATGGACAAAAAGTAATTTTTTTTTTGGGGGGGGGGGGGGGGGGGGGTTACAATATGAACTAACTGAGCAAGTGGAGAGTCTTAATTTTGTTGACATCATCTGCCTCTTCTTGCTGAACCATGTTGACATGGAAGGGAAAGCCAAGATTTTTGGTCTAAAAGTCAATGTTACCAAGATGAAAATTATGAAAATAAATACAAGAAAATGAGAAAGCTGAAAGTGTTCAATGAGGATGTTGAAAGGATAAAAGAGTTTACGTACCATGGTAGTGTAGTTAGTGAAGAGGGAGGAACATCTGCCTATGTCACAGTAAGAACCCAAAATTTTGAATAGGGCTCTCGTCCAGCTGTATCCATTAAGGAGGACAAGAGAAATTTCTGTAACAGCTAAACTATGAAGCATGCCTGGAAAGTAAGTACCATTTTGCAGCACTAGTGTCACAGTCACACATATTTGCACTTCTCTCTGGGTCATTGTCTTTCCACTGATGCCATTACAGCCAGATTGTGTTGTGTTTACATTTGTTACAGGTCATTCGAAATGTTTAACGCAATATTTGAGCCCCCCCTGACTGAAGTGTATTCCTATAATAGTTCTTTTTTAATGCATAAAATGTTAAGCCAGCTGAAATTCATTTTCAACTTTTAGAGGTTTATGGTCAAAATGTTATGGCTGATGGAATGGTTAGAACATGGGTGAGACAGTTGAATGATGGATGAACAACTGTTCATGACAAAGCACAGAGTATGCAGCCTTCTGCTATCCATGATGATGGTTTGATTGTGAAAGTGAATGAGAAAATGTATGAAAACAGACAGTTCACCTAGTGAGGAATGTCCACAAATTTCAAAAACTTTTTAGCATGAGACTGTCGAAAATACTTGAATTTTCTGAAAACGCTTACATAGTCGTCAAAATGATGCAGCTTGGCAGTACTTTGACATTTCAGAACTGAACACTGTTGAGGGAGATAAAGTCTTTTACAGAATTGTGACAGGTGATCAAACTTCGGTTTGTCGTGTCACTCCAGAATAAAAAAAATAAAAAAAATTTGGTGAAGTGAAGGCACTCATGTTCCCAGGAAACAAATATTTCCAACAATGTTAGCACAAAAAATCGTGCACTATGTTCTGGGACAGACAGGGTGTTCTGCACGTTGAGTTCCTTGCCACAAGACACACCATCGATGAGATAAGATACTGTGAAACACTAAGAAACTTCAGTGCACAATTCAAAATGAAAGGTGTGGAATGCTCAGACAAGGCACTGTGTTCCTCCATGACAATGAACGTCGCCGTTCTGCTGGCATCACTCAAAACCTTTTTCAGGGATTTGGTTGGGATCTTCCACCTTTTGACAATGAGTTCTTCGTGAACTTGAAACATGATTTTGGAGGAAGGTGCTTTTGGCAGTGGTGACAATGCAAAAAAACTGAATTCTTAAAATCTTTTGGTCAAATGTGATACCCAGTGAAGGCCTCTGGACTCAAATGAGAGAACAACATATTGCCATCTAAATCAAAAAAAGGAAGTGAAGCTAGATCGGAGACCCTTTGAAAAAATCTGGATGCTGTAAAACACTCTGCTGGAATTCAAGGGGTGAAAGGAGACAAGACAGGCCAAAGACCTTTCCGGGAGAGCACAGTGCAAGAAGACACAGAGGAGGAGGAGGGGGAGGGGAAACATTTGCAGATTTGAAGATAATCTGAAATGCCCCAGTGGAGCTTTGTTGAGGCTCTGTGCTCTGCGTAAGAGCATCAGGAAATAAGTCAAGGAAGATAGTTGAGTATAGGAGCTATTCAGCCACACAGCAGAGCAGTATTCAGCTGTTGCTAGAACAGTTACTCATAGCGTAGTTGCATCTGCTCTCAAGAAGTTCCATCTCGTCTTCCCAATAATTTCTTGTTGCTTTTAAGTATGACAGCCAGTTTCCAAAAATAATACCAGAATCCACTATGTTATAAATCTTTCTAAAATTACATTCAGGAACTTGAGATATGTGCGTGTTTCCTGAATCTGACCAGAAGCTAGTAGTTTTCTTTCCCATTATGGAGTAGAATATTGTTATTTCTGTGTTTAGTGGAATAGGTTGCAGGCGCAACAGAACGTAATGTTGTGATGATGAATAGAAAGAAGCAGAATTAAATTGGAGAAAATGAGACAAGTTACAAATTATTTGAGAAGGTGCTGTCACTTGGCCAAGTGAGTCTGTCCTGTCAGAAAAAAAAGAGGAAATATAAAAAATAATTTGAGCTAGAGAGGCCACCATAGATACAAGAAAAGCAGAGATATAACTGCCATCAGGAAACTCGATGATATCAGAGGTAATTATTGGAGTTGTGTGTGTGTGTGTGTGTGTGTGTGTGTGTGTGTGTGTGTGTGTGTGTGTGTTTTTTTTGCAGAAGAATGAACTGACAGGCATGTAAGAGAACATCTGAAGTCCTCATGTGAGCTATCCAGTAGTGTGCTGAAAGGTTGTCAAAGCTATAAATGATTCACGTTCAAAGAATTGAGGAGGAGATGGTGATGAGATGCTTCTGGATTAGTGGGAAATGGGGAATTAGAGTATCTTCCATTTTTTATTGTACTTATTGATGAGGAGACTTGCCATAAGGTTTTTGGAAAAGTATTATCATCACAAAGGTATGACTAGACAAACAAGAAAACTGTAAGGTGAACACTGACATTCCATGCAGTTGTAACACAAACTAATAACTGAGGAAAGCCAAGAAGTAGTAATTAAAATGGAAAATAAGAAAAAAAAGAACATTTAATGTTTATAAGAGTTTACGGTAGAGTGAAGGCTATTGTTTACTAGTGTGAAAAACCAATGAAAGTGTAGAGAAAAATTTCTGAACAGGGCTAAAACTAAGGCAAACAGTTAAGAGACTTCAATTTAACATAAGACATGACTGAGAAGAAACTGGGAATAAAATAGACCATAAGGCACAACATTGCATTTAAGTAAAGGATAAACAATGCAAAATGAATGAGTTCTGTATAGTAGAGAGAATAGTTATTTGGTAACTATCAGAACTTGCAAAGAGATGTTGGAGTAGTGAAATGTCCTGCCATTTTGGAAACTGGGTTGCATGAAGTAACCAGTTCAAAGAGACATCAGAAGCAAATTGTTAGAAGTGATGAAAGCTGTCATAAACAAGCGAGCTCTACTGCTATCAAGTATTAATACTCATATGAGAAAGATATTTGTGGAATTGCAAATATGTAACAGTGTTTACATGAGAGCACAACATGGAGCATAGGGGAAACTATAGAAGATACTGGAAGCATTTGGGACTTTGTGTGCCAGTATATTTAAAGTTAAGCAGACATGTAAAGTAGTAGTCAATAGTAAAGATTGTATTGTTTAAATACCAACCAAAAACGAAAATTTGAGACCTCTACAGTTGGATTGGTGAATTGTGTTTTTTTTTTCTGCTTGTGGGATCCAACATAGTGTCTCCCAATCCAATAGAACACCCAAGGATGCAGAATATTTCATTTGTATATTTATTTATTGTTTACTTACTTACGTACATGCTTAATTACTCATTCGTGTTCCACAGACCCTTTACTGCTCGTCTAGAGGCAGCGTCTTTGACTTCTGATCAAAGCGCTCTGCACCATGGTTTCAAACCCGGCCACTACTTAAATTTTGAATAAAATCATTCGCAGTGGAGGCTAAAGACATTTGGCGCAAGAAATTGCTCTCATTATGCCAATATCTGTGTTAAGAGGGCAGAGGAGGGGGACGAGGTTCAGTGCACCCCCTTGCCCTGGAATGGGAACTGCCCTTGAAAGGTGAAAGAATAAAAAATGATCAACACAACAGCATTAGGATCCAGAAGGCAATGGAAACCACAGAATGAAAGAGACATAACTTGTATCCAAGGGTGTTTAGCTTAACTGAAAATTTGTGATGATCTCTCCATTGACAAAAGATTCCAGATTAGTCCCCCATCTGGATATTCAGGAGGGAATTGCCAAGGGGTAGGTGACCATGAGAAAAAGATTAAATAACCAATGATGGGATAACATTCCAAGAGTCCAAGCATGGGATATCAGAAGTTCGAACATAGTAGGAAAGCTAGAAAATCTGAAAATGGAAAGGCTCAATCTAGGTATGTGAGGGGCCAGTGAAGTGAGATGAAAAGAGTATAAGGAGTTCTGGTCAGATAAGTTTAGGGTAATATCAACACCTTCAGAGAATGTTATAACTGGAGTAGGATTCATTATATAGAAGAAAGTAAGGCAGAGAATTGAGCTACCGTTAACAGGTCAGTGACATGGTTGTTCTCATCAGATTTGACGGCAAACCAGTGCTGACAGTGATAGTTCAGGTATATATGCCAATGTTGCAAGTAGCAGATGAAGATACAGAGAAAGTGTAGGAGGATAGTTAATAAGTAATTTGGTATGTAAGGGGAGATGGATATCTAACAGTTGTAAGGGATCCGAACGTGGTTGTAGGGGAATGAATAGAAGAAAGGGTTACAGGAGAATATAGGATTGGCAGTAGGAATGAGAGAGGGGAAAGACCAATTGAATTCTGCAATAAATTTCAGATGGTAATAGTGAGTACTTCGATAGAAAACCACAAGAGGGAAAGTAAATGCCGAAAAGACCTGTAGACACAGCAAAGTTCCAATTTGATTGCATCATGGCCAGACAGAGATTCCAAAACCAGATATTGAATTGTAAGGTGCACCCAGGTGCTGATATAGGCTCAGATCACAATTTAATAATGATGAAGTGTAGGCTAAACATTACAAGAATTGTTTGAAAGAATCAGTGTGCAAGGAAGTATGGTACTGAAGAACGACTAGATGCATTCAAAGTTCGCTAAGGCTATCGACACTTATAAGGAAACCAGTGTAGGCAGCACAGTTGAAGAGGAGTGGAGACGTCTAAAAAGGATCACAGATGTTGGAGAGACAAATATGGGTACTAAGAAGATAATTGCAAAAAACCTTGGCAACAGATCGACAGATTAACTGATCGATGAAATAAGTTCAAAAATGTTCAGGGAAAAACAGGAATAGAGCAATATAAATTATTTAGGAATGAAATTAATAGCAAGTTCAGGGCAACCATGGATGAAAGGCTGTAGGAAATATGTGAAGAAATTGAAAAATAAGTGATCGTTGAAAAGACTGAAGCAGCATATAGAAAGGTCAAAACAGCTTTTGGTGATATTAAAAGCAAGTGTAATATTGAGTGTGCAATGGAAATTCCACCAGAATAGAGAGCTGATAGATGGTAGAAGTATTTTGAACGTCTCTTTGAGGCTTATGACTTGATAGAAGAAGAAATTGAAGTCAGTATGGAAGAGGCCCAATATTAGTCAGAATTTAAAAGAGCCCTGGATGACTTGAGACCATATAAGGCAGACGGAATAAATAACATACCATCAGAATTTCTGAAGTGGCAAGCAAATGACTGTTCAAGTTGATATGTAGAATCTATGAGACTGGTGATGCTCCATCAGATTTTCGGAAAAATATCATCCACAAAATTCTGAAGTTGCAAGGGGATATAAGTGGAAAAACTATCGTACAATCGGCTTAACATCTTGTGTACTCAAGCTGCTCTCTAGAATAATATACAGAATAATGGAAAAGAAAGTGGAGGATCTGCTAGATGACATTCAGGTAGAATTTGGGAAATACACATAAGAGGACATTCTGATGTTGTGCTTAATAATGGAAGCAAGGCTAAAGAAAAGTCAAGACACATTCATAGGATTCGTCAACCTAGGAAAATCATTTGACTGTGTGAAATGGTGCAAGACATTCGAAACTCTGAGGAAAATAGGAGTAAGCTATAGGGAAATGCAGGTATTGTACAATATGTACAAGAACCAAGAGGGAACAATTAAGACTGCATGACCAAGAAAAAAGTGCTTGGATTAAAAATGATGTAAGACAGGGATATAGTCTTCTGTCCCTACTGTTCAATTGATACATTGAAAAAGAAATGAAAGGAAGGTTGAAGAGTAGAATTAAAATTCAGGGGGTGAAAGGATATCAGTGGTAAGATTTGCTGATGACATTGCTATTGTCAATGAAAATGGAGAATTATTACAGGATCTGTTGAAGAGAATGAGCAATCTAATGAGTATGGATTACGGATTCAAAGTAAACCGGAGAAAGAGAAAGGTAATGACATGCAGCAGAAATGAGAATAGTGAAAAGCTTAACATCAAAGTTGATAATCACGAATCAGAGGGATTCAGCTTCCTTGGAAGCAAAATTACCCATGACAGGCGAAGCAAGGACTACATAAAAAGCAGACTAGCACAGGCAGAGCGCACTCCTGGCCAATAGACGTCTACTGACATCAAACATAAGCCTTAATTTGACGAAGAAGTTACTGTATGTTTGGTGTAGAGCATTGTATAATACTGACTCATGGACAGTGAGAAAACCAGTACAGAAGAGAATCAAAGTGTTTGAGATGTTGTGCTAAAGAAGAATGTAGAGAATTAGGTGGAATGATAAAATATAAAATGAGGTGGTTCTTCGCAGAATCAGTAAAGGAATTTATGGAAAACACTGACAAGAAGAAGGAACAGGAGGATGGGACATGTGTTAAGACATCCATGGTGCTAGATGGAGCTGTAGAGGGGAAAAAAAAAAACTGTATAAATATGCCCAACAAATAATTGAGAACTTAGGGTCAAGTGCTGCTATGAGGTGAAGAGGTGAGGGCAGGATAGGAATTTGTGGTGGGTTGCATCAGACCAGTCAGAAGACTGATGCCTCAAAGAAATGATACACCAAGAAAGCCAAAGGTGAAGGTATGCCTAAGGCGTGAAAGGCTTTCAGAATTACTATCACTTTAAAAATCAATCAAGGAAGTCAATGGTTAAATTCTTGAGTGGAACAAAAACAGGACTCACATTTTTATAGCCAAACAAAGTGTTGGAAATGGAGAAATAGGGTATCACATTGACCAGCATGAGGCCTAGTTTTGCAAAAAAAGTTTCAATTGTTTGAAAGTAGTCAAGGAAAAGTTATTCAAGGGAAGATTTTTGTCCAAATTTTCGCAGTCAAATGAAGTGTGCAAAATGGAGAAATGTGGTCAAATTAACTAGTGCGAGGTCTAGTTTTGCAAAAAACAATTGTTTGAAAGTAATTAAGAACAACTGTTACTAATTACGTAAATGAAGAGTCAAAAATTTCATCCCTTCAAGGCCTAGGTATGTTGTGCATAAAAAGTTTCGTTGGTGTGGAAATAAAGTTTTTTCTTTCACGTTGAAAAAATAAAATAAACATCCAACTATAGCATAAAATGAAACTTCCTTGCTTTCTCTTAATTTGCATGCTCATGAAAGTAATAGAATACTGGTCAATATTTAAATAAATTATGTTTCGTGCTTTCTGAACTTTAAAATTAAGAAAAATGCAAGAAGTAGAAGTTATCAATTTTTTTCTGAATTGATTTGGCTAAAGGTAATGAATAAAATAAGTTAGAGGAACATTTGGCATGCCTTTGAAAGATGCTCGAAATAATGTTCAGCAAATGAGTTGCCAGTTGAGAATTTAAAGTTCAATGTTTAAATTAGAATCTTAAAGTTTTAAAGAGTAGGCCCTCTAGAGGATATTTGCTGTATTATGAGCATCATTTAGAGATGCATCAACAGTTTCTTTGACCTATTGTATATCTTCATATGTATCTTTTTTTCCAAGTTCTTTAATGTACTTGTAAGGTTCCTTGGACCATATGAGTCAAACCTACTTCGTCATGGAACAGGTCAGTGTATAGTGTACATAATGCCAATTAGAAAATTTATAAACAAAAGAATTAATGAAACATGAACAACATTGAGAAAAAATGTTGTCGTAGTCTCCAGTCTAGAGACTGGTTTGATGCAGCTACCCATGCGGCTATTCTACGAAAGCCTCTTTGTCTCCGTGTAACTACTGCAACCTAAGTCGTCCTGAATCTGCTTAGTGTATTCATCTCTCGTTCTCCCTTTACGATTTTTACCCACCATGCTTCCCTCCAGCACTAAATTGGTGATCCTTTGATGCCTCAGAACGAGTCCTACCAACTGATTCCTTCTTGTAGTCAAGTTGTGCCACAAATTCCCCTTATCCCCAATTGTATTCAATATCTCCACATTAGTTATGTGATCCACCCATCTATCTTCAGCATTCTCCTATAGCACCATGGTTTGGAAGCATCTATTCTCTTCTTGTCTAAACTATTTATAGTCTATGTTTCACTTCCATACATAGCAACACCCCATACAAACACTTAAATCTATACTCATTGTTAATCAATTTCTCTTCTTCAGAAATGCATTCCTTGTCAAAGCCAGTCTACATTTTATATCCTCTCTACTTCTACCATCATCAGTTATTTTGCTCCCCGAATAGCAAAACTCATTTACTACTTTCAGTGTCTTATTTCCTTATCCAATTCTCTCAGCATTGTTGTTGTTGTTGTGGTCTTCAGTCCTGAGACTGGTTTGATGCAGCTCTCCATGCTACTCTATCCTGTGCAAGCTTCTTCATCTCCCAGTACCTACTGCAATCTACATCCTTCTGAATCTGCTTAGTGTATTCATCTCTTGGTCTCCCTCTACGATTTTTACCCTCCACGCTGCCCTCCAATACTAAATTGGTGATCCCTTGATGCCTCAGAACATGTCCTACCAACCGATCCCGTCTTCTGGTCAAGTTGTGCCACAAACTTCTCTTCTCCCCAATCCTGTTCAATACTTCCTCATTAGTTATGTGATCTACCCATCTAGTCTTCAGCATTCTTCTGTAGCACCACATTTCGAATGCTTCTATTCTCTTCTTGTCCAAACTATTTATCGTCCATGTTTCACTTCCATACATGGCTACACTCCATACAAATACTTTCAGAAGCGACTTCCTGACACTTAAATCTATACTCGATGTTAACAAATTCCTCTTCTTCAGAAAAGCTTTCCTTGCCATTGCCAGTCTACATTTTATATCCTCTCTACTTCGACCATCATCAGTTATTTTACTCCCCAAATAGCAAAACTCCTTTACTACTTTAAGTGTCTCATTTCCTAATCTAATTCCCTCAGCATCACCCGACTTAATTCGACTACATTCCATCATCCTCATTTTGCTTTTGTTGATGTTCATCTTATATCCTCCTTTCAAGACACTGTCCATTCCATTCAACTGCTCTTCCAAGTCCTTTGCTGTCTCCGGCAGAATTACAATGTCATCGGCGAACCTCAAAGTTTTTATTTCTTCTCCACGGATTTTAATACCTACTCCAAATTTTTCTTTTGTTTCCTTTACTGCTTGCTCAATATACAGATTGAACAACATCGGGGAGAGGCTACAACCCTGTCTTACTCCCTTCCCAACCACTGCTTCCCTTTCATGTCCCTCGACTCTTATAACTGCCATCTGGTTTCTGTACAAATTGTAAATAGCCTTTCGCTCCCTGTATTTTACCCCTGCCACCTTCAGAATTTGAAAGAGAGTATTCCAGTCAACATTGTCAAAAGCTTTCTCTAAGTCTACAAATGCTAGAAATGTAGGTTTGCCTTTCCTTAATCCTTCTTCTAAGATAAGTCGTAAGGTCAGTATTGCCTCACGTGTTCCAGTGTTTCTATGGAATCCAAACTGATCCTCCCCGAGGTTGGCTTCTACTAGTTTTTCCATTCGTCTGTAAAGAATTCGTGTTAGTATTTTGCAGCTGTGACTTATTAAACTGATAATTCGGTAATTTTCACATCTGTCAACACCTGCTTTCTTTGGGATTGGAATTATTATATTCTTCTTGAAGTCTGAGGGTATTTCGCCTGTTTCATACATCTTGCTCACCAGATGGTAGAGTTTTGTCAGGACTGGCTCTCCCAAGGCCGTCAGTAGTTCCAATGGAATGTTGTCTACTCCGGGGGCCTTGTTTCGACTCAGGTCTTTCAGTCCTCTGTCAAACTCTTCACGTAGTATCGTATCTCCCATTTCATCTTCATCTACATCCTCTTCCATTTCCATAATATTGTCCTCAAGCACATCGCCCTTGTATAGACCCTCTATATACTCCTTCCAGCTTTCTGCTTTCCCTTCTGTGCTTAGAACTGGGTTTCCATCTGAGCTCTTGATATTCATACAAGTCGTTCTCTTATCTCCAAAGGTCTCTTTAATTTTCCTGTAGGCAGTATCTATCTTACCCCTAGTGAGATAAGCCTCTACATCCTTACATTTGTCCTCTAGCCATCCCTGCTTAGCCATTTTGCACTTCCTGTCGATCTCATCTTTGAGACGTTTGTATTCATTTTTGCTTGCTTCATTTACTGCATTTTTATATTTTCTCCTTTCATCAATTAAATTCAATATTTCTTCTGTTACCCTAGGATTTCTACCAGCCCTCGTCTTTCTACCTACTTGATCCTCTGCTGCCTTCACTACTTCATCCCTCAAAGCTACCCATTCTTCTTCTACTGTATTTCTTTTCCCCATTCCTGTCAATTGCTCCCTTATGCTCTCCCTGAAACTCTGTACAACCTCTGGTTCTTTCAGTTTATCCAGGTCCCATCTCCTTAAATTCCCACCTTTTTGCAGTTTCTTCAGTTTTAATCTACAGGTCATAACCAATAGATTGTAGTCAGAGTCCACATCTGCCCCTGGAAATGTATTACAATTTAAAAACCTGGTTCCTAAATCTCTGTCTTACCATTATATAATCTATCTGACACCTTTTAGTATCTCCAGGGTTCTTCCATGTATACAACCTTCTTTCACGATTCTTAAACCAAGTGTTAGCTATGATTGTGTTGTGCTCTGTGCAAAATTCTACCAGGCGGCTTCCTCTTTCATTTCTTAGCCCCAATCCATATTCACCGACTATGTTTCCTTCTCTCCCTTTTCCTACACTCGAATTCCAGTCACCCATGACTATTAAATTTTCGTATCCCTTCACTATCTGAATAATTTCTTTTATTTCATCATACATTTCTTCAATTTCTTCGTCATCTGCAGAGCTAGTTGGCATATAAACTTGTACTACTGTAGTAGGTGTGGGCTTCGTATCTATCTTGGCCGCAATAATGCGTTCACTATGCTGTTTGTAGTAGCTTACCCGCATTCCTATTTTCCTATTCATTATTAAACCTACTCCTGCATTACCCCTATTTGATTTTGTGTTTATAACCCTGTAGTCACCTGACCAGAAGTCTTGTTCCTCCTGCCACCGAACTTCACTAATTCCCACTATATCTAACTTTAACCTATCCATTTCCCTTTTTAAATTTTCTAACCTACCTGCCCGATTAAGGGATCTGACATTCCACGCTCCGATCCGTAGAACGCCAGTTTTCTTTCTCCTGATAACGGCATCCTCTTGAGTAGTCCCCGCCCGTTCGCCGTTCGCAGTACCAGCACAGCAAGGCCGTTTTGGTTATTGTTACAAGGCCAGATCAGTCAATCATCCAGACTGTTGCCCTTGCAACTACTGAAAAGGCTGCTGCCCCTCTTCAGGAACCACATGTTTGTCTGGCCTCTCAACAGATACCCCTCCATTGTGGTTGCACCTACGGCTATCTGTATCGCTGAGGCACGCAAGCCTCCCCACCAATGGCAAGGTCCATGGTTCATGGGGGGGCTCTCAGCATTATCTGATTTAATTTCACTACATTCCATTATCCTTGTTTTGCTTTTTTTGATGTTCATCTCATATCCTTCTTTTCAAGACACTGTTCGTTCCGTTCAACTGCTCTTCCAGGTCCTTAGCTGTCTGACAGAATTACAATGTTGTTGGCAAACCTTAAAGATTTTATTTTTTCTCCATGGAGTTGAATTACTACTCCAAATTTTTCTTTTGTTTGCTCACTGCTTGCTCAATATACAGATTAAATAACACTGAGTATAGGTTACAATCTTGTCTCTCACAATTCTCACCCACTGCTTCCCTTTCATGACCGTCAACTGCGATTTGGTTTCTGTACAAATAGTAAATAGCCTTTTGCTACCTGTATTTTACCCCCTGCCACCTTCAGAATTTGAAAGAGAGTCTTCCAGTCAACATTGTCATAAGCTTCCTCTAAGTCTACAACTGCTAGAAAGGTAGATTTGCCTTTCCTTAACCTGTCTTCTAAGATAAGTTGTTAGGTCAGTATTGCCTTGAATGTTCCAACATTTCTATGGAACTCAACTGATCTTCCTCGAGGCCACCTTGTACCAGCTTTTCCATTCATCTGTAAAGAACTTGTGTTAGTATTTTGCAACCATGCTTTATTAAACTGATAGTTCGGTGATTTTCACGTCTTGATTTCTTTGGAATTGGAATTATTATATTCTTCTTGAAGTGTGAGGGTATTTTGCCTGTCTCATTGATCTTGCTCGTGAAATGGAAGAGTTTTGTCATGGCTGGCTATCAGTAGTTCTAATGGAAAGTTGTCTACTCCTGGGGCCTTGTTTCCACTTAGGTCTTTCAGCGGTCTGTCAAATTCTTCATGCAGTATCATATCTTCCAGCTCATTTTCATCTGCATCCTCTCCCATTTCCATAATATTGTTCTCAAGTACATTGCCCTTGTATAGACCCTCTATATACTCCTTCCACCTTTATGCTTTCCCTTCATTGCTTGGAACTTGTTTTCCATCTGAGCTCTTGATATTCATACAAGTGGTTCTCTTTTCGCCAAAGGTCTCTTTAATTTTCCTGTAGGCGCTATCTATCTTACCCCCTAGTGATATATGCTTCTACATCCTCACATTTGTCCTCTAGCCATCTCTGCTTAGCCATTTTGCACCTCCTGGTGATCAAATTTTTGAGATGTTTGTATTCCTTTTCGCCTGCTTCTTTTACTGCATTTTTATATTTTCTCCTTTCATCAGTTAAATTCAGTATATGTTTTGTTACCCAAGGACCAACTCCTGCATTACCCATATTTGATTTTGTATTTATAACCATGACTTCACCTGACCAGAGTCTTGTTCCTCCTGCCACTGAACTTCACTAATTCCCACTATATCTGTCTTTAACCTATCCACTTCCCTTTTTAAATTTTCTAACATACCTATCCGATTAAGGGATCTGACAGTCCTTGCTCCGATCCGTAGAGCGCCAGTTTTGTTTCTCCTGATGATAACGTTCTCGTGAGTGGTCCCTGCCTGGAGATCTGAATGGGGACTGTTTTACTTCCAGAATATTTTACTGAAGAGGATACCGCCATTTAACCATACAGTAAAGCTGCATGCCCCCGGGAAAAATTACGGCTGTAGTTTCCCTTGCTTTCAGCTGTTCGCAGTACTAGCACAAGAATGCCATTTGGGTTGATATTAAAAGACCAGACCAGTCAGTCATCCAGAGAATACAGAAAAAAATAACATATTACATATTATATCAGACAATGGAAAACCTAGGATGGAATAATGACAATATTGTGGAAACGATAGATTGCTACTCACTGTAAAGTGGAGATGCTTAGCCGCATATTGTTGGGTAGTCTTTTTGTTGTGCCTATCTGTTAGTCAGCAACTCCATTATATGGTGAATAGCAATCTGTCCTTTCCATATTATAGAGAGAAATTCTCAACCAGTTGACTCCTGTGCAATATATCAGTGTGCCACAAGAAAACACATAGACTTGGGTTTGAATAATTGAGGTACTATCAGTGAATTTTTTCCCATTTTGGTGGAAGCCTGTTGAAATGGAACATGCTGAATACTGCACACCTTTGTGTGCAATACATAAGGAAGTGGAACCAAAGTGCATATTGTTGTAACATCTAGTGTTAACTGAATGAATGTTGCAATTTCCTTTGTTGATTGAGTCAATATCAGCTGCATCAAAACGATTATGGAATGTATGTACAGTGGAGGCAGAATTAGACTTCTATGTCACATGAAAATGGTTTACATTTTACACCCGCTGTCTCCTGCACTGTGAAATCAGAATTAACATTTCTGTGACTCTCTGAAATATAGAAGAATGAGGCCTCTCCCAGGTGACTGCCACACTCACCGACGATGGTTGAACAGGGTAGTGCAGAACCTCGATGTATTGCTGAACACTGTGTGTGTGTGTGTGTGTGTGTGTGTGTGTGTGTGTGTGTGTAGCAGTCCATGCTTCCTGGACGTATAACACTCCAAAACACAGAGTTAATGGCAGTATGCATGGTATGGTAATTATCCTGTCTGACTGCTGATAGTCTCTGGCAAACCATGCAGGATGACACAGAATAATGTATGGGGTCAATTACTTGTTCTTGGATTGTAGGCACTAATGTGAAGGGACTGCAGTGTACTTGGTGCATAACAAGGCAATCCTATTGAGATGGTCAGACATAGTTGAAGAGAATTGTGACAAGTATGCCTGCCCTCACATTCCCATGCAGTCCAACATTGGGCCACTGTAACATTTTTAACACCCCACAAATTTGGCTATTGCACAGTTTGACTAGTTGGCCTGATGGAGACCTACAATGAAGTCCCTTTCAAACTCTGTGAAGTGCTGATAATGCTGTCTCATAAGAGTGTGTGGCATCTGTGTGTCCTTCATAGTGATCACTCACTATCTGACACTGTTCTTGTCCGTTATATATACCAGCAGGCCTGGTAACACCACCAAACAGTAACGACACTAATGCACCCTGGTAGCCACTCTACCTTTCACAGGTAACTGCAGCTTTAGTTATTTACACACCTGTTGATGATATGTGCATTTACAAAGTTATGTTGGCATCTGACCGTATCCTTTGGGTGCTTCACTTTTTTTTCCTTTCTGGTTGTATAGTGTTCACGTATGTGCACTAATGTCTAAGTGTGTGCTGCACATACATTGCACACTCTTCAGGCTGGTGTGACTGACAGTATTGGCTGGTATGCCATGTGGTACAGTGCCTACTATGAGTCACCCCCCCCCCCCCCCCTCCACATGCATGTCACTATAGCAAACTGTTTGTGGTTACAGTTGCAACATATGGCCTATTTAAGAATGATGTTTACTCACCTAAACTTTTCTATATGCCATCCAAATGCTGTGCTTCTGTATGATTTTAAGAAGGTACCAATAAGATGTGCCTAAGTTAAGTCTGAGGCAACCACTGGAAAAATGGGTCAATATTTAGCTTTAAACAAGATGAAGTTTTTATGGGCAAATTACTGACATTATGTGAATAGCCCTTCTTTCACACGTCATATGTTGTAATAATTTTCAAGCACTAATTTGTGTAAAATAGCCAAAGGCCCAGTTTAAGTTGGTAGGTGGTAGTGTGTGTGTGTGTGTGTGTGTGTGTGTGTGTGTGTGTGTGTGTGTGTGTGTTTTGGCAAAGCCTATTTATGACATATAATTGCTACATAATTTGGTGTGCGAAACAACTGCTCTGCTTCTCGCGATAGGTGTTACTAACATACACTTGAAGGTAAGATTGTGGACAGTCTCGCCTGGAGTTTGGTGATACCTCACAAAAACATGATTCTCTTGGCAGGGAGGCTATTTTTGGACTTAAGTCCTGTGTCCATTTCTCCTCGCTAGGATTGTTTACTACACACAACACTGTATCAAATTCCAGTTTCTTTGTTCCAGAGGTTAAACAGTTGTCAGCCTTAAATGCTCAGAATACATTTTAAAGGCTGTGTTTCTGACAGACATTGTCACACACTGCAGTGAAGCACAAACGTTTCATTGATGTTGGAAACTACTAATTTCAGATAAGGGCACATACAGTGGACTTAACAGTGATGAAACAGAAACTGCTTAAAAAGCAGAGGAATCCTTGAAGTTGTTCTTGTGAAGACTTGATGGGCAAATTGATTCGTATTAGCAGTGTGGTTCACTAAACTACCGATAGTTCATTTCATATGTTGGAGCTGTTAAAGCCAAAACAGTTCTAACCTTAGTAGAATGGCGTTTTTAAATTCAACCAATACAAAATCTTACCCATGAAAGACAGATAGTTGTTAAGTCTTTTGTAACTTATCGAAGCGTAATTTGTAGCTGCTGTATTAAATTCTGACACGTCCAGCCATTATGCTTTTCTTGCTGTGTTGGACAGTGAAAAAGTAAAGCTGCCATCAGTTCGAAGATTGTTCTGAAGATTCATTTAGCAGTTATATACAACCGCTCGCTCACAGAGAGATCTGACACCTAAAGACTGGAAAATTGCTCAAGTCACACCAATACCGAAAAAAGGAAATAGGAATAATCTGCTGGATTACAAGCCCATATCACTAACGTCGATTTGCAGTAGTTTTTTGGAACATATACTGTGTTCGAACATTATGAATTACCTCGAAGAAAACAATTTATTGGCATGTCAGCATGGACTCAGAAAATGTCGTTCTTGTGAAACACAAGAATGACGTTAAGTAATGTGTGCTATTGACAGGGGATGTTAAATTGATTACATATTTTTCGATTTCTAGAAGGCTTTAGACAACGTTCCTCACAAGCGCCTTCTAACCAAACTGCGTGCCTATGGAATATCGCCTCGTTGTGGGACTGGATTCGTGATTTCCTGTCAGAAAGGTCACAGTTCGCAGTAATAGACGTAAGTCTTCGTGTAAAACAGAAGTAATATCCGGCGTTTCCCAAGGAAGTGTTATAGGTCCTCTGTTGTTCCTGATCTATATTAACTATATAGAAGACAATCTCAATAGCCCTCGTAGATTGTTTGCAGATGATGCTGTCATTTACTGTCTTATAAAGACATCAGATGACCAAAACTAATTGCAAAATGATTTAGATACGATATCTGCATGGTGTAAAAAGTGGCAATTAATCCTGAATAAAGAAAAGTACGAAGTTATTCACATGAGTACTAAAAGAAATCCGCTAAATTTCGATTACGCGATAGGTCACACAAACCTGAAGGGTGTAAATTGAACTAAATATTTAGGGATTACTATAACAAAGAACCTAAATTGGTACGATCACATAGACAATGTTGTGGGTACAGCAAACCAAAGACTGTGATTCATTGGCTGAACACAAAGGTGCAGCAGGTCTACTAGAGAGACTGCTTACACCACACTTGTCCGCTCTATTCTGGACTATTGCTGTGCGGTATGGCATCAGATGGGAATGACGGATGACATCGTAAAAGTACAAAGAAGGGCAGCTCGTTTTGTTCAAATGGCTCTGAGCACTATGGAACTTAACATCTATGGTCATCAGTCCCCTAGAACTTAGAACTACTTAAACCTAACTAACCTAAGGACAGCACACAACACCCAGTCATCACGAGGCAGAGAAAATCCCTGACCCTGCCGGGAATCGAACCCGGGCGCGGGAAGCGAGAACGCTACCGCACGACCACGAGCTGCGGACAGCTCGTTTTGCAGTATCGTGAAGTAGGGTAGATAGTGCCACAGACATGATACATGAATTGGAGTGGCAATATTAAAACAAAGGCGTTTTTCGCTGCGACGGAATCTTGTCATGAAATTTAAGTCACCACTTTTCTCCTCCGATTGTGAAATTCTGTTGGCACCCACCTGCATAGGGAGAAGTGATCATCACGATAAAATAAGAGAAATCAGGGCCCGCACAGAAAATTTTAAGTGCTCGTTTTTCCCGCTCGCCGTTCGAGAGTGGAGCGGTAGAGACAGCGTGAGGGTGGTTCATTGAACCTTCTGACAGGCACTTTATCGTGAATAGCAGAGTAATCACGTAGATGTAGATCACAGAGCTTTGCCAGGTACGGTCTTGTTTTAGGCGGTATGCCTTTGCCTTCCATTGAGCTTTGAACTGACTGACCCCACCAGTTACAGGGGGAATTATAGTTTGTGTATTCCGAATGCGGTGTAACTCGGAATTTTTCACAGCAACCAACTCGGCAGACATGAAAGATGAAATAAGTGGCAGATAAAAATCGTAGGATTGACTGTGGTTCGAATCCGAAATCTTTGTATTTGTAGTCTGGGACTTCACAACTTTTTTAAAATTTTAGTTTATTTACTTATCGTTCTAACTTCAAAGAGTTATTTATTGAATAAAAATAAGATAGGTGAGAATTTAAACAGTGAGAGGCCGGTGGGCGAGCGTCTTCCGCGAGATCAACCGCCACGGCGTCTGCCATTGCGTCTGCATGCTGTCGTTTGCGGGGACCTGGTAGCGAAGGACGCTAGCTGCGGCGTTCACATACAATGCTGTTATTTTTGCAAACAATGCTCGGTCGATGCTGTCTTCATAGCCGTTCTTTGTTCAGTAAAATTCTGTTCCTGTATGTAATGCTGTTGTCTTCACGGTTACCATAGCGGCCACGGGAACCACGGCCCCCAGTAGACTTCATCCTCAATAGCAGTCCCCTCCTTTAGAATGCTTCTTCATTTTGTCATGTCGGTGTTAATTATACCACTGAACCACTAGTTCTTGGTTGGACATCTAGTCTTTATTGCGGACAGTCACTTGGCTGTGATCACAGTGCCGTCAACAGTACATCTTAATACATGCAGCTTATCGTTCATTGGTACAGTGGGGACGCTACGAATTGGGGAATGTTCGGTCCTTGCGCTGTTCGAGATGGAACGCTCCATCGGTCTGGAAATTCTGTATTTGTCCACAAAGAAGTTTTGCCCTTCTGTTACTGAATCGGCTTCTGGAGGCTATACAAACATAACTGTGTTTCATAGCAGTTATATATATCTCAGAAAAAATATGAAGGCTTTTTTGGAGGAGTGCACATCTGCAGTAAAATTAAATGAATAGTAATGTGAGGGTGATATACGGGACGATGGTCATACGGATCATGGATACTGCAACGGATTCAGTAAAGCCTGTGAGTGTATTGCCCAGCAGTCAGGCATGTTAGACATTACTGCCTATTGAAAAAGCGCTTAAACCACGATACTGCAAGATAGAAATTTCAATTACTTTATTCAGACTGATTCTGGGGAAACAGGAACTTGGGACAGATTTGATTGTAGTTCCTTCTAAATCGCTTGTCGATAGCTGCTCTGCCCCATTGAACATAATTTAGTGGTAAGGACGGAAGCAACAACAAATTCGTTGTAGTCATTACAGGAAAAAGCATCGTTTCACTCCCGCTGATGTGATGTGAGATCGTTACACACGGAGTACAGATTATGAGTAGATCAAAGGTGGAACAGGAAATCGGCCATAGTCTGTGTAAAGAAATCGTCCCAGCATTCATCTTAATCGATTTGGGGAAACCATAGAGAAGATTTGAAGCCCGCGTCTCACGAATACGAGTATAGTGCAGTAACCAGTGTGCGCTACTTCGCTTAGTGCCTCCGCAACAGAACAGTTCTACCGAGGGATACATAGCAAAGCTGGTACAGTACATGTATACGAATTCTAAATTTTCTGGTGACTGTGTTGCACAAAAATTTCTTGTAAGAACAGGTAAAATATCAGCCGAAGCAACATACACTATACGAAAAGACCTCTTGGAACCTGTCTAGGTTGTACTGAAGTAGTGTTGGTATTCGGTATCTCCCTTCTCGGATAATCTTTGTAATACTGTTGCATAAGATATTATTTCCTTGCTACTGATAGAGAAATTAGTTTAGATGAAACTTATAAATAGAGCTAATATTTCTTTTATTTCTATGAATGATTCAACCATTTTCATACCCAGTAATTAACTACCTCTGTTTGCGAACTGCACGATTATTCATGTAAAATGGCATTCGTATATAGCCGATCATCCAATTTATTTCAAGTAATGGGTTACACGATTTAAACAAACATTTTGGATAGCTATATCGGGCTCTGATTAAGACGCTGTACTCGTTTTCGGAGGAGCGTGGTACAAATCCTCGTTACGCAATCCTGACTTCTTCCATAGTTTCTTTAAAGCTCTCGGGGGAATGTCTAAATAACTCCTTCGACAAGACTACGATCGCTTCATTTGCCAGCCCTTCTGCAACGCAGTTAGCGCTGCTTCTCTAACGACGTCCACGAGACACTATAAACTCTGATTTTCCTCCAGTCTGAGCTCTTGCTACTTCGTTTGTCGCCATCAGAGTCATTATGCAGCGTTGTTATTGTTGCAACAACTGAAGGCTAGAGAAATTTTCTCCAGCAAACGAATAATACCGTGTAAATAAATTTGCGACTTTTAGTGCTACGCGATCCTAAAGTAAATCATAAACCTAATGAGGACAATTTATCGTCGAAGCACGTTTAATAAAAATAGCATTTTATTATTTTAAAATGGCTTTCTGGTCCGATAAGCCATAAGGCGGCACACTGCACGATGACAGACTCCAAGACACTAATAAGCTCACCTCGTAATCTCATGTAACCCCGCGAAGAGTCATTGTAACAACTGCGATTCGCTGTGGCATGGATTCTACAGGGTACTGGATGTCGGACGAGTATAGCGCGGATACAATCCGTCACGTCGCCACATTGTTGCTGGCCCTCCCAAAGACTTTCAGCAAGTTTCGAATACAGGCTCTTTACTAACCGTCAACATGTGTGATTGGAGCTGATGATTTCTGATTCATACAGTCACTATTATACCCTGGTGAATGTAAATATTGTCGGATGGGAAGAGAGGACTGAAAGTGGCATGGTCTTCGATAAGCTGATGGATGAACGGTAAAGCCTCGTGGTTGATTACCTATTTTTAGCAATTCTGATTCAAGGTATGTGTCACGGCCACCAAAAGACGCAGTGATGAGTAATTAAAACATCCACAGAAAATCACGCAGCCTCATCCTGATCACACCTTGCCTTGCATGCCGTCACTCCACGATGGGCTCTACGTCGGTTATAATTTACGTGCAGCAGAAATATGATTCATCTGAGTGAATAACAAATCTTCAGTTCTGGTCTATTTTCGCTGTCGATTCACTTTCTGTGGTAAGTTAACTGTGTTGGCAGGACTGGAAAAGTTTCTTGCATGTGCAACCACCACAAACTTAAGCGGTGGTCGTACAACTGTGCTTTAAATATCGCAAGGAACGGATTTTCAGCTCCCAGCCGGGAGACACCCCGCTATTGTGATACGCCATGATCGTCTTTTGTCCACAATTCTGACATGAATTTCTTGTAGGTTTGTATGTTTATCCCTATCGGCAAACCGAGAGGACAGTGCGTGGTGGCACACCTGCTAAATTCGGCACTTATATGATGAGAGAACCTTTGGTTCTTCTAAAAGTAGTTAATCGTTTTTGCCGGTCCGTCTTCAGTATTGCGCCCCACGCTACTCAAGGCGAACGAGATATTCGTTGTGCTGCGTCACCTATGAGGACACTCCTCAACACAGTAAACTACACTGCCTGAGTTGCTACCCGCCACGCCTCCTCACACAGGCTCCAGAACCTGCTTTTAGAATTTACACACCAGGTGGAAATTTGCCTGGTTGGAGTTGAATCTAGCACTGTTTACACACCAACGCAGCAAGCAAGACAAGTATGAAATATTATCAGAAGTATGGATCCTTTTTTGTTGTTGTGTTTAACCTCCTTCTATCCATGAAGAGATTACAAGATTCAGAAGTGACAATTTTGACTGCGGAAGGAGCTGACAGTGGCCTTAGAATAACTCTAGCATTCGCCTTTGTTGAGGACTGGTTCAGTACTACAGGAAATAAAATTCAGAGTGATAGACTCGGCGGTTCAAGTTTCCTTCTCCCGCGTATAAGTCAAGCACGTTTTCATAATGCGACATTACCAACCCCCACTTACCGCCCCAGAATCTCACATTTGTTAGTTTTTGTGCATATGAAAGTACCGATTGCCATTAAATTTAATATCCATGAAAGAAGTAAATGAATACCTGACCGATTGTCCAAAGCATGTATGTTTCAAGAAATAATTTTTATCACGGTGCTAAGAAACGCACGAACTAAAAAAATGGGTGAATAATCTCAAGCTTGTAAATTAGTGACAAGTGTAACAGTAGAAGACTGAAGCTTGGAAAGGTACCGTTCCGAAAAAGTCTTTTGAATTACGAAAACTTAAGGTAACAGAGAAATCATTTTTGATATTGGGTGTAGTTATGTTGGAAGGAGGAAAAGAGGAAAACAAGGGGCAGATCACGTAACTAATGAGGAGGTATTGAATAGGATTGGGGAGAAGAGAAGTTTGTGCCACAACTTGACTAGAAGAAGGGATCGGTTGGTAGGACATGTTCTGAGACATGGAGGGATCACAAATTTAGCATTGGAGGGCAGCGTGGAGGGTAAAAATCGTCGAGGGGGACAAAGAGATGAATACACTAAGCAGATTCAGAAGGATGTAGGTTGCATTAGGTACTGGGAGATGAAGGAGCTTGCAGAGGATAGAGTAGCATGGAGAGCTGCATCAAACCAGTCTCAGGACGGAAGACTACAACAACAACAACAACAACAAACACCAAATGAGAGGAATAAAAAAGAAAACAATGTAAGGTAGGATTTTACCATGTGGCTGTCCTTTTGATATGTACTTGGCAGAACTGAATAATGTAGAGAGAAAAGTACCGGAAAAGGAATAAACTTACTTCTAGTAAGGTTTGCGGCTTGCAGACGGCATAATCCTTGTAAATAATAGTAGGGGAGATTATATATATATATACTGTTGAATGGGACAGAACATCACTAGAAAAAATTGGCTTAAGGGTGAACGAACCAAAAACTTACGTAAAAGAACGCCTAATATCAAACGCGGAGAAGGGAGAAACCTGGGTGACATCAGAAACAGACGGGCGCTAGCGAAGATCATTTTATTCTGTAAGAGTGTACACGAAACTGATGAATCACGACATTGTATGAGTATCAGACGTTGTCCGTGGGAAAAGAGAAAAATAAGTGGAAGCATCGGAAATGTGTTATAGCAAGATTATTCTAAATTACAAATAGCCGCGCGTTTAGAGGCGCCATTTCACGGATTGCGCGGCCCCTCCCAGCGGAGGTTCGAGTCCATACCTCCATGTAACACATCTAATATCACTTATCAGAGAAGAAATGTGAATCGGTAGTCGAAACGGACACGTCCAGTGAGCTGTATCCTTACAGCTATACAGAGTCGAAATGGCTCTGAGCACTATGGGACTTGACATCTATGGTCATCAGTCCCCTAGAACTTAGAACTACTTAAGCCTAACTAACCTAAGGACAGCACACAACACCCAACCATCACGAGGCAGAGAAAATCCCTGACCCCGCCGGGAATCGAACCCGGGAACCCGGTATACAGAGTCGGTGCCGCAGTGAGGGATGCCTACTTCTACAACACCCCAATACGGAACTTCTAGAATAACTCCAAAATTTTATGCCGATCAGCTGTGTTTTGTTAAGGAAAATTAGTGCACAAAGTAACAACTTTGGAAACGTATGTTACTCAGTTTAGTGTAAAACACTGCATTGATATTTTTGAATGTAAATTCTAAATAACTTGTTGACACAACGCATTAAAAATGTTAAACACTGAGCACTAATCTCTGACGGAATAGTATGTACCTATTTCTGTCGGTTTAGTCAAGTTTCATAATTTTTTTTTATCCTGACAACTGTAAGTATAAGTTAGAAGTATTTCGTCTCGAAAGAATTGTTACTGACGCATACTAGTAATAAAAATTTCGTGTCCTATCGTTGCAGATAAACAAACAGCCGTTTAACTCGCTTAGGTGGATTAGTCGTTATTACTTCTATGTTAACCGTATTCGTATCGCTAACAAATGATGTTGAGTGTCGACCGCTAACGACTGATGTCTATTGTCTAATCGTTATTGCCATTGATTTGGAGCTGATGTTATTATCGGTTCGTTAAAATAAAGCATATTTCATTATTGTCGCAACTTCGAAGTACATTCCTTGATCAGAAGTGTACGGCACCTATCTGTGGCACTAACATGTGGTAGGCCGCCCGGTTAGGGCACGAATTCGCCCGGTGGATTAGTGTCGAGGTCCGGTGTGCCGGCCAGTCTCTGGATGGTTTTTAAGGCGGTTTTCCATCTGCCTCGGCGAATGCGGCCTGGTTCCCCATATTCCGCCTCAGTTACACTATGTCGGCGATTGATGCGCAACCACTTTCCCCACGTACGCGTAGACCATAATTACTCTACCACTCCAGCATTGGGGTTACACTCGGCTGGTGTGAGACGTTCCCGGGGTCCACTGGGGGCCGAACCGCACAATAATCCGGGGTTCGGTGTAGGGCGGCGGTGGGGTGAGTGGACCGGTGTAGCCTGTTGTAGGGTTGTGAACCTTTGAGGGCTACGGCGGGTAGGATGTCTCTCCGTCGTTTCTAGGTCCCCAATTTCATACAATACAATACAATGTGGGGTATATCCACCCTTCGCCTTTACGACGGCTTGAGTTGTTCTGGGGACACACCCTTCTTTTGTAAAAGGTTTTCCCAGACGTACGTGGTCAGTTCTTTTCAGTACTTTACATTTGTAATTTACAATAATCTTTCTATTACATATTCCGATTCTTTCTCAATAGCCAAAACCAGAGAAGGTAGATGCTGGGCTCTGGAGCGAAGTCCACGTTCTGCCTCATCCCAAAGATATTCCTTTGGGTTCAGGTCAGGTCTTTGGACAGGCAGTTTATTTTAGGAATGTTGTTGTCCACTGACCGTTGCGTCACAGATGCTGCTTCACGACACGATGCATTGCCATGCTTGTACAATCGTTGTCTCCGAATTTTCCTTCCACTGTACGCAGTACACAATGCCGTAAGATGTGCTGATATCCTTCCGCTATTAGCGTTTTCTTAAGTGCAATAAGGATACCACAACCTAATCACGAAAAATACTGCCGTACCCTAACACCACCGCCTCCGTACCTCACGGTTGGCTCTACGGATGATGTAAGGTAACTTTTTCAGGTATTCGCCAAACCCAAACCCTTCCACCGGATTGCCACAGGGAACAGCGTAATCCATCACTCCAAATCCATCGTTTCCAGTCATCCGTTGTCCAACGATGCCACTCTTTACACCACCTCAAGCGTCACACAGTGTAGATTACAGAAATGTGTGGCTCATAAGGAACTGCTTGAATATTGTATCCCATTCTTTTTAATTCCCTCGCACAGTCATTTTGTGGTAGCTGTAGTGCTGGTAGCACTTCCGAGCGTGCGAGTGACACCTTCCGCTGATTTCATGTGATTTTTGATAACCACCCTTGGCATTGCTCGACGTCCCCTGTCAGTTAGTACATGGCATCTACCTGGTCTTAGTTTAGCTGTGATTGAAAGGCTCCTGACAACAGGATATTCGCTACCTCCTTTTATATTGGCGGGTCCACCTATCATGGTCAATTCTACATTACATAAACGTGTCCGGATACGTTCGATCAGATAATGTACGAGAATTTTTGTAATAGGTAGATTTTATTATGTAAGTTGCCTTGACAATTGACTTAGGATACAGTTTAAATGACGCAAATTCCTGGGAGTGTGCAGATATACGGATGGCGATAGTATTGCGTACACAAGTATAAAAGGGCAGTGCGTTGACGGAGCTGTCTTTTGTACTAAGATGATTTATTGAAAAGGTTTCCCACGTGATTATGGCCGCACTACAGGAATTAACAGACCTTGAACGTGGAATGGTAGTTGAAGCGAGACACTTGGGACATTTCGGTTGGGAAATCGTTAGGGAATTGAATATTCTGGATCCACAGTGTCAAGAGTGTGCCGAGAATACCAAATTTCAGGCATTACGTCTCACCACAGACAACACAGTGGCCGACAGTCTTCACTTAACGCCCGGTACCAGTGAAACGAAATGTTGTATGGCTAGGGCCTCCCGTCAGGTAGACTGTTCGCCTGGTGCAAGTCTTTTGATGCGACTTCAGCGACATGTGCGTCGATGGGGAGGGAGGTGATAGGAAAACACAACATCCAGTCCCTGAGCGGAGAAAAATATCCGGTCCAGCGGGAATCGAACCCGAGCCCCTTAGCATGGTATTCCATCGCGCAGACCACTCAGCTATCGAGGCGGACGTCCGGTACCAATGACGTTTGCGTGGTATTGTCAGTGGTAATGACAAGCAACACTGTGTGAATTAACGAATAATCGCAGAAATCAACGTGAGATGTACGACGAACCTATCCGTTAGGTCAGTGCGGCGAAATTTGCCGTTATTGGGCTGTGGCAGCACACGACCTACGTGAGTATCTTTGCTAACATCACTACATCGCCTGCTGGCTTTCTTGGGCTCATGAGCATATCGGTTGGAAACTAGATGACTGGAAAACTGTGGCCTTGTCACGTAAGTCCTGATTTCATTTGTTAAGAGCTCACGAATCCACTGACCCAATTTGTGAGCAGGGCACTATGCAAGCTGGTGGTGGCTCCATAATGGTTATGTTCGGCTTCTTGGAAATTATTTGCAGACATTAATGGACTTCATGTTCCCAAACATCGAGGGACTTTTTTGTGGATGACAGTGCGTCATATCACTGGGCGATTGGTTTGAAAAACATACTGGACATTTCGAACGAATGATCTGGCCATCCAGATCACCCGACATGAATTCCATTGAACATTTATGGGACATAATCGAGAGGCCAGTTCGTGCACGAAATGGTGCACCGCCGACGCTTTCACAATTGTTGTTGTTGTGGTCTTCAGTCCTGAGACTGGTTTGATGCAGCTCTCCACGCAACCCTATCCTATGCAAGCTTCATCTCCCAGTACCTGCTGCAACCTACATCCTTCTGAATCTGCTTAGTGTATTCATCTCTTGGTCTCCCTCTACGATTTTTACCCTCCACACTGCCCTCCAATGCTAAATTTGTGATCCCTTGATGCCTCAGAACATATCCTACCAACCAGTCCCTTCCTCTTGTCAAGTCGTGCCACAAACTTCTCTTCTCCCCAATCCTATTCAATACTTCCTCATTAGTTATGTGATCTACCCATCTAATCTTCAGCATTCTTCTGTAGCACCACATTTCGAAAGCTTCTATTCTCTTCTCGTCCAAACTATTTATCGTCCATGTTTCACTTCCATACATGGCTACGCTCCACGCAAATACTTTCAGAAAAGACTTCCTGACACTTAAATCTATACCCGGTGTTATAACAAATTTCTCTTCTTCAGAAACGCTTTCCTTGCCATTGCCAGCCTACATTTTATATCATCTATGCTTCGACAATCATCAGTTATTTTGCTCCCCAAAAAGCAAAACTCATTTACTACTGTAAGCATCTTATTTCCTAATCTAATTCCCGCAGCATCACCCGGTTTAAGTCGACTACATTCCAATATCCTCATTTTGCTTTTGTCGATGTTCATCTTATATCCTCCTTTCAAGACACTGTCCATTCCGTTCAACTGCTCTTCCAAGTCCTTTGCTGTCTCTGACAGAATTACAATGTCATCGGCAAACCTCAAAGTTTTTATTTCTTCTCCATGGATTTTAATACCTACTCCGAATTTTTCTTTTGTTTCCTTTACTTTATGGACTGCTATAGAGGCGGCATGGCTCAATATTTGAGCCCGTGCCACGTCGAGTCGCTACCCTACACCGGGCAAAAGGAGGTCCGACAAGATATTAGATCATTCATGGCTTTTGTCACAGGGTAAATAACTAACGCGATGTAGAGTATGGGGTTTCTGACAAACGTGTTGCAAGACAAGTTTGCGCCTCGGTGTAGAGATCAGCGACATATAAACGGAACATTGATACAAACTCGACAAGTGAGTCAGACAAACTGTGTATTAACGGAAAAACATTAGACATGGGTTTTTAGCGTCGCATGCAAGGTCGATATGGGATAATCTTTTTTAACCTTCAGATATGGGAAATCCCGTACTGTAGGGGCTAGTTGGCAACCCTAACTGCTGTAGTTATTACAGTTCCTTCATTCTAGAGAACAGTTATCGGCTGTCAGAACTGTCAGGTACTTGCGAATTGTTGAACGTAGCAAACCAGTAACGGCAGTGAATATTTCGCATCTGGCGATTTGTGAAATTCTTGTGAATCGGCTCGACTGTCAGAAGTGCAGAGTTAATGCGAGGTGGACGTTTTGCGGGCATCACGGTCGGCGGGACATTGCCAGGTGATCCGCACGCGAGCGGATTTGCCGGCCGAGCGGCGCAGTGCGGAGGGCACGGGAGGTCAGGGCGCGTGCAGGCTGCACCCTCCCACGCGCTCGGCTCGGATCCCTGCTCGAGCACGCGCAGATTGCGTCCAGCGCCATGCAAACAGCGCGCTATGCGGGGGACGCCATTACCTAAAGCAACACCTCTGCGGCGGACCCCGCTCTGGGATGAGACCAGTTGAGTGGGAAACAGCAAAGGTCCCTCGGGGTTCAATAAGTGGTTCCCCTATATGCAATACACATGACATCGCAAGTGTTTTACGCAACTTGACAAAAGTACTACGCTGACTGACAACGCAACCTTCTACATAACGTACCTCAACCCGAGAATCCAAAATACAGTCAGGTCAGTAGCTGAACTTGGGCAAGTATTATTTATTGTCTCAAAAACGAACCCATCGTAAAATCAAATAAATGTTAATGGTGTGCAGTTGCACAGACTGATGATAATTTACACGATGAAAGTGAATGTCACTATGTATTTCTTGGGTCCTGATGAAACATAAATTAAAATAGCGCTTTTTATGGCATTAATGCACTCAGGAGTGAGTTGAACACGGTTTTAACTTTTACTCATTTCGTGTACATGTAGAAAGATGTATACAAATTTTGCACATTTTCTTTTGTTTATTTAGGACATAATTTCTCGATGTAGTACATCTAAATCAACGAAATGTGTGCATACAGAAAAAGTATGTAAAATTTTTTCTGGTGCCATACAAAACACAGTTTCTATCACCGAAGCTCGCAAAAAATGTCATATGCTATGATCGTGACGCTGCTACGAGCTACCGAGTTGAATGAATAGCGCGTTACTAATTCACCTACACTTGAGTTAAGGTCGTGTCCTGTTAACTTCATTCCTGTAAACTATGTTAATTCATGGTGTATGAGAACCAAAATTAAAAATTTATACTTTTGACACGCTTTTGAAGCTTACGTAGTGCTTAAACTTCAACTTAAGGGGAGTTACAACGGATTTTTTTAATTTTTCGGATTTTTGTCATTATAAAATTTGCAATTTTACGAATATAATTATATATATATATCGCTTATAAACGCACATGGAAAGTATTTTATTTTTTAAATATAATCTACAGTGGATGAAAATGTTAAAATTTGTATCTGCATTACAATATCTAATGAAATCGGTAATTTTGTATATACAAGGCTGTGGATTGCTGTGTTATTAAGGTTAAATCAACTGTTTGTATTGGTAACACTGTCCAAAACAGTATCGTATCGCTTCATAGTATAAACACGTGTTGTATGTCGAAGTGCTAACGTTTTTGCAAGGAAAAGTGACAAATAGATTGGTAAATCTCTGTAAGTGAATAATGATGCAAAAACGACGTTTTTTTTAGAAAAGTGGGTTTCATGTTACGTAATAGATTTTCGAATAAAGGGAAACACTGTGTTCAACATGTGGCGTGTGAAGTCACAGACAATGAAATACAGGTAAACTCGTCAGTATCTAGAGAAACGCCCATTAGTGCTTCGAAGATTAAAATAAAACGTTGTGATACAGTTTTCTCGAAACTAAAGTGATGTAAATGTAGGTTAGGTTATATTGTGATAGATTTACACATTCTAACAAGGATGTTACGTGAATGTGTGTGTGTGTGTGTGTGTGTGTGTGTGTGTGTGTGTGTGTGTGTGTGTGTGTTGTAAAATATGTGGAAGGCCAATTAGTTTACATGAAGCCAGTGAGGTATCAAATGGACTACCCAGGAAACTTATCATTAATTGTGCCAGTTGTAAGTATACTCATTTATTCTGGTAAGTGTAAAGATAATTATTTTGAAGTAAATGTTAGGTGGTTTTATGGTTTGAGAGCTGTTGGCAAAGGACACATCGCAGCAGAAACAATCTGTGCCGTGATGAATATGACACGCCCACCTTGCCGGCCGAAGTGGCCGTGCGGTTAAAGGCGCTGCAGTCTGGAACCGCAAGACCGCTACGGTCGCAGGTTCGAATCCTGCCTCGGGCATGGATGTTTGTGATGTCCTTAGGTTAGTTAGGTTTAACTAGTTCTAAGTTCTAGGGGACTAATGACCTCAGCAGTTGAGTCCCATAGTGCTCAGAGCCATTTGAACTATTTTGAACACGCCTACCTTGAAAATCGACCAGTATACACGATTTATTGGAGCTGCTATGGAATCTGTTGCATGTGAGTCAATGAAGGGTGCTGCAAACGAAGCTGTTTAAATAAATGATGGTATGACAGACATACCAGTACTTCAAAGAATTCTGTTGTTACGGTGACCAGTGTGGGTACTGGAAAGGTAATAGATTTCCAGATTTTAACCAAACATTGTTATAAGTGTAAATCAGGGGCAGAAATTATGAAGAAATAAGCTATTGAAATTTTTAGTCGATCTTTGAACGAAAGGGGAGTGTGTTACTAAGTTCTTAGGTTATGGAGACTCAAAAGCATATTAAAGTGTAGTAGCCGCTCATCCTTATGGTGAGAAGGTTATCACAAAACAGGAATGTGTTGAGCATGTCCAGAAGAGGATGGGCACCAGGTTGAGGAAGTTGAAATAAAGTTTGAGAGACAAGAAACTTTATGCTGGTAAAACCATAAGAGGCAGGCTGACAGACAAAATGATTGATGAACTACAGCAGTATTATGGGATGACCATTAGAAATAATGCTGAGGATTTGTTGAAAATGAAGCAAGCAGTTCATCCACAGACTGTCAACTCATGAAAAACCAGTACACCACCTTTGCCCTCCTTGACATAATTCATGGTGCAATTACTGCAATGCCCAGTACTCAAATAGTTCATACAGCCATAAACATTCCATTCCAGCAGCAGACATGGATATCATAAAACCTATTTACAGAGACCTGGAAAATCCTGAATTACTGAAGAAGTGTCTGCATGGTCTGACTCAAAATCCCAATTAGTCGTTCAACAATCTTACATGGACTCGCTTACCAAAAAATGTTTTTGTTGGAATGAATACACTAAAATGGGGGTCAGTGATGCGCTTCGAGTAGAGTATTCAGATTTTCATGGAGTAATAACGTACATATCCTGAGTCTACTGAACTAAAAGAAGAACATAATATTATATATAATAATTAAAATTATGTAGGTAAACGTAATAAAAAAAGGCACACAAAATTTTAACCATGTCATTAAAAATTGTATTTCTGAAAGCAGTGGCTGAAATGCAATTATTGTAGTTCAGTAGACTCAGAGCACACAATTTAATATCCTGTAAAAAGTTCATGTCAGTGGCTACAGTGGTTCCTGAAAGACAGGGAAGCCGTCACCTAATTTGACATTGTCGGGATAAGGCGTTCCATCTCCTCTTAAGTATCGCAATTCGACCTATTATTGTTATTACCAGTATTAACTTTGCAATCTCTAGGATAAAGATTGTGTCGGTCCAAATATTCGGGTTTCCTAAAGAATGAATACAGGATACACACTAATTTGCCTGCTATGCCGACATGTTTCGTTGAATATTGCTTCGAATGGTTTTTTTTTAATGATAATTGCCGTTTCTGTAAATGTTGTTTATCATATGGTTTTTGTGCATTTAATGATTGTATACCTTTATCTTATAATCTTCATTTAACCCTTTTTACGACTATTTAGTAGCCGCAACAGAGCGGTTTCATTCATTATTCCAATCCCAAATAGTTACTGACCATTTTGAAAGCGAAATATACTATTTTAGGTAAGTTATGGCTTACAACTGTGCACTTTGAAGTAATTAAGCCCTAGTCTGCTTTCTACGTGTCTACAAGGCATTAGGAAATACCCGTTACAAACTGCTGGGACTTGTAGAGGGGAGTGAGTACGTAATATTTTGAACGCGAACCCATGGCCGGAGACGTTCTGTTTCCATTGTAAGACAATTTCAGCCCAGATGTTTACCTTATCAATTTCTGCTTTAGGAATTGAATTAGTCCTCGCCCAGTACAGTTATTAGGTAACATTTCGAAATGAAACATAATGTTACATCCATTTATCAAGCACATTTGTTTGTTTTGCACGTAAACATTGTGTATTTACATTATTCACAAACAAAAAGTACCTATTCTGTACGTACAGAACAGCACTGATGCATTACAACAGCGGCTCGGTGTGGTGACCACCACCGTTGTTACAATGTAGCTACGAAGGATGTTCTGGTACACTTCATCCCTCCTGGTGTCTCTTCAGTTTCTAATTCAGAGACCAGAACTCGTGCCAGCAGATCTTCTTCTGTCTCAACAGGACTTTCGTAAATTAAACTTTGTGTTCGACATCAGGTGACAGTCTGACGTAGTACGCGTCATCGTGTGTACCCTATTGCATACTAGGAGAAGCATTTCTGAGACCTTTCTCTTTCCGTCAGGAGCGATGGATGCATTATACGTTTGTATTGATACTGTTCTACGGAAGCGGTACGTTTCTAGACATGGATTCGTATTCAAAATATTGTTCACTCACTCCCCTCTGCAAGTCCTAGAAGTTTGTAACGGGAATTTCCCAAAATCCTATATATGGCTATATACGAAGTCTGTTCAAAAAATTTTGGATCATTCATAGTTTCGCGATAATGGTGTGTTGGAGGGAAATGCAGTTGGCGTACCTGCACACGCCTGTGTTTAATGTGTAACTGCTGGAAGTTGTATGTCTTTTAGTTATTGTTCAGTACTGTATTGAGTAAAATGTTGTGCCGCACAGTTTGCGAATTTCGCGGTGGTAGAGTTAGGGGAGCAATGCGACTGCATAAAATTTTGCATGAAACTAAAAAAAAAAAAAATGACAAAGACACCAAATGGTGCAGGAAGTCTACGATGAGAGTGCTTAAGCCGTACTCGGTGTTACGGATGGTTCACTCGGTTTAAAAATGGCGGGACGGATGTTAACGATGAACCTCGTTCAAGACGCGCTTAGACGCCTACAAACGACGATCACGCCAGTAACGTCAACAAAATTGTGCGTGCCAGTCGAAGACTGACTGTCCGAGAGATTGCAGAACAATGTAACATTTCAGTTAGATCATCTCTTGAAATTCTGACAGCATCTTGGAATGAATCGTGTTGCCCGCCTAGTTCGTCCAATGGCTCGTGAGGCAAGACCAGAAAGACCATCGTCTCGCATTCTGTGAAGGTCTTTTGGATCGCGCAAATGAGGTCGAGATGTTCCTTGACAGAATCATATTAACTGGCGAAGAGACGTGGATCTACAGTTATGATGTTGAGATCAAGGTTAAATCTTCACAATGGGTCGGGAAAGGTTCTCTAAGACCAGAAAAAGCTCGTCAGGTCAGGTCAGGTCAAATGCCAAAGCCATGCATAATTTTCTTTCACTTTAAGGGATTAGTTCATCGTGGATTCGTGCTACAGGGACAAACTGTTAATCGATGGTACTATCGTAACGTGTTGCGACACCTGCGAGAAAATGTGAGAAGGAAACGGCCTGGAAGGAAATGTGTTGAGACAGATCGTGGGTCCTTACATCACGATAACGCACACGCTGCCTCGTCTTCTGTACTCTCTTGACCTGGCTCCTGCGGGCTTTTTTTAAATTTTTTTTAACTTCCAAAGTGAAAACCCCTTTGAAAGGACGAAGATTGTAACGATAGACGAGATAAAAGTCTGCAGACGGCGCTCTCCAGCAAGAGGCGTAGTGAGACTGCTTCCGGAAGTGGAAACGGCGTTGTGAGCGGTGTATGAATTGTGGAGGAGAATATTTCGATGGTCATCGTGCACAGTAAGTAAAAGTTAAGCGAAGAAAAATTTTGTGGACGAAGTTCCGAAAGTTTTTGAACAGACGTCGTACATATATAAATCTGATATTCACTAATATTCTTGTTAGGTCATTCACCTTACATTCCGTATCTTTGGCATATACAAATTTCATCTCAAAGACAAAACATTTGAATCATTTCTTAATTGTCTATGACAACGGCCGCGGAAGCCTACGTTTACATTTGAATCACTTGTCACGTTTACTGCTTTGTCATTGACACCTGCTGACTAAGTTAGCGCAGTGGTAAGGCACTAGACTTGCGTGGCTTTCCATATTTAGGTATTCCTTTATTTTTCCTAATTCACTTGAGGTAAATGTCGGTTTGGTTCTTTTTTAAAGGATACAGCCGGTTTTCTTCCCTAATTCGAGCTTGCGTTCCATCTAATGATTTCGGTCATGGTCGAGACATTAACCCCTAATCTTCCGTTTTTGGTCTTTGGTAATGCCTTCTCATTGCTTCTTTAGTTGAAATTAAAATTGTGTATTCAACATGCTGTCTCCAGCCTCCATCCAGGCCGGACATAAGTCGTGGTCCCGGTGCGTGTACGTCGACTGCACCAATTGTGCGTCTCTGGTTGAACGGACGTCCTTCCGTCCCTCTCTGTACTTAAAATTCCAAGGGAGTGATGGAAATTGCTCACAACTTAGTTGTGTGAGTAGCCACTAGATAACGAAGCAGAGGTTTGACGACTGACTGCGTTATGTATGCGTCGTTATTGCCTCGAAAGCAATGAACAATACGGCATGGTGTCAGTCTTGCAGCAGACTGGTACATTGAGAAGAAATTTATGCCCTAACCGCAAAGGTCCACAAGTGTCTTCATACCGAGGGCAATGCAGTATTTAGTTAACGAATAAAAAAATCATTGTTCAATTCCAGGTATTGGTAATAGCTTGTCTTCAGTTCGAATAGAAATCAGGTGAAATGTGTCCGCGCTACATTATTCTAATTGTTCTATGCATAGCATTTGGTATCCAAAAAGTTTTGTGACTGGATTAATAAAAATAAAAGTTAAAATTTTGGCATTAACGCTTCAGGTGTTCTACGTAGCCTCCTCCCGCTTGATTACGAAGCCCAGAACTTTCAACCAGCCATGTGAAACTGTCAAACGACGTCCTTTTGGATGTTGTTCAACTCGCGCGTCACATTGGCGCGAATGTTGGTTATGTCATCAAAGTGTTGACCCTCCATGTGAATTTCTGCACTTTGTCGCTTTGTGTTAGGTTCATATTGACACATATGGCACATTTGTTTGTGACCATATATCTTTGTGCCATTTCTCCTTTTTGACACAGGTATTTTCGCAAAATTATTGAACACACGAAACTTCTATAAGTTTGAGAGAAATTGCCACGAAGTGACAAATTCGACAAGTACTTGCAGCAAGAGCCAAGAAACTAGAAAGAATTTTCACCCTGCAGCGGAGTGTGCGCCGTTTTGAAACTTCCTGACAAAACTATGTGCAAGACCGGGACTCGAACCTGGGAACCCTGTCCGGCACGTAGTTTTAACTTACCAGGAAGTTTCATGCAAGACGGTGTTTCGACTAACTTGGGAATTTCTTGAAGTTGACGAAACTGGCGGACGTCGATGGGAGGCGCGGGTTGCAGATTTGGTGGATCCGAATACTCCACCCACTTCTGTGATTGTATAGGTAATGCGCCATACCATGGAAGGAAATTCGACAGAATGCCTAACAATTAGGATTTCAGGATTGCGAATTTAGAGTGGTTGCGACACAGGCAAATAAACTGTAACGTCTCATTGAGGAAGGTTGAGCTATTGTCTAAAATAAAATAAAACAAACCAGCCATGAAATGTGTGTCGTCAATAAAATTTCCGGGAGCATAGGCCACAAAGTAGTCCATTTACCCCCCTACAGTTGTGATCTGAACCCGGTAGAATCGGCATGGGCCAAAATAACATGGATAGCAATGTCACAGGTGACTTGTCGAAGAAAAGACTGTAGAATCTGCACAATACTGCCAAAATTTCGGCAGGAAAGTGCAGCAGCTGGAGGGAGAGTATTTTACAGGAGATGGAATAATAGAAATGGCCATTGATGAAGCTCTCATCAATGCCGCGTCCTCAAGCGGCGGCGGCGGCGGCGGCGGCGGCGGCGGCGGCGGCGATGATGATGACGATGATGGTCTTGAATCAAACATAAATGTCTGTGTTATCTTTAGTGAAAGGCATTTCGACGTTTCTTTCACACGCAGTTAATTATACTTCTAAACATTACTGCCGTGCTATGTTAAATAAATGCAGTGTGCAAATAGATTCCAAAAATCAGTTTTGGCTTTTGATTCACTGAGTCGTAAATTGTACATTCATCTAGTTTCATTTTTAATTATTTTCGATAAATAATACATACGTGGTATGTAAAACTCTGGAGCATGAATGTGCCAACAAAGTAGGTGATTTCCAATCCGACGGAAGTGTCACTTAAGCGGGCGTTATATTCGCGAGTGCCGTCTTCGATTTGTGTTGAGCACAGCCGACGCTGCGTTCCCCTTACCGCTCCTCTCCCCTCAGCAGAGGGGCACGACGTACCCGACTGCCGCTTATCGTGGACAAACGGTCTAGTTGTTACAATAACAAATTTTTTCTGTTATATCTTGCCCTTTATGTACGCAAATCATTTATCAGCTGTCAACGCGTTGTTTCGTAGCGTTTATGTGTATGTTGAAGTCGTAATCCCTCGCCCAGCTTCGCGAAATATCTGAAATACAAGTGTGTGCTAGTAGCGAAGTAATTATACCTTTGCGGAGAATTGTGTCCCTAACAGAATAATTTACGTGGCTAGTAGACATTTTGTAGAATATGCTGTTGACATGTAAAGGAACTGTGCGAGAAAGAACATGGCATTAAATGTATTAAAAATAGGAGAGACAGTTCGTTCATGGCTAACAGCAGCCATGGTATGAGAAAAATAAGTAAAAGAAACGTGAATCAGAACACTAAAAGAGAAACACCGAATATTGGGAAGTTTCAGCTACAGGATCTGAAGCAGCGCCCGAGAACAACATATTTCACTCTCGTCAGCAGCTCTCAAACATCGGTCCCCATCTTTCCTTGGAGTTCATATAACTGTTATGTCTGCTTTTCTATTAAATGCTCTCAGCTTTTGATAGCATTTTCAGTGGAGCTGTATTACAACTATACATTATTTTTCTATTTTTTAGAGGTGATTTTCAAATCATGGATTGGTTCTGAACTCTCGGTCATAGTATAAAAAAAAGAAGAAAATGAATCCCTTGCGAAACTGCATTATGCTGGTGGAAATGCCACACGCATAACAGCGTCATTCATTTTTAAAATAACCCAAAATTTACTGGAATTAATTTAGCGGCATTTGACCCACAGCCAGAGGTCAAGGAATTTTCAGTTCTTTGATTTTGCTTATAACGAGAAGCATGTGAAGGCTAGGACAGGAACTAAGAACGTAGCTGTTGCAGGGCCTCATTCTCTATCATTCTTCTTTTACCTTATCGCTTCTTCGTAAATATCAGTATCTGTCTGTGGAATAACTGTGCATTACCTCGAACGGGATTTCTGTATTCTGAAGGCTTACAGGTAGCCACATGTGTTGGTATGGGTTCTCCATCGCGAATAGAGGCGCCTGTAATGTGGTCGTCAGAAGAAGTTATTTTAAACTTCTGGCAAGCGGTGGAAAGTTGCGCAAGTTTTACGGGTTTGCATAATACTGCTGTTTGTGTTCCAGTTGCAGCTGATTGCTGAAGAGCTGCGCGCGGGAGCATGTACATATCTGGGTGGAGATCGCGGTAGCCGATAGACCGTGAATGATGTAGCAGCCGGCTCAATGGCGGCGTTACCACGGCCACCTGATAACGATACGCGCCGGCCGTTAACCGCCCCGAATTGCTGCCACTCCGCTGGGGATTTTATGGCCGCAGCTTTATCCTTGGAGTCTACCTTGCAATTACACCTCTCTTTATGGAGGAAATAGAGATAACTTGTTTTCTCCCACACCCGTATACAGTGGTCACACAGTATCAAGTGTCTGCTGAAGAGTGTTTCAGTATTCCTAGAGCGTAAAGATTACACGCTGTTTTATTTCTCTTTTGAATAACATTTCCTTTTTCAGTTTTAAGATGTATGCTCTCAGGACGAGAGCGTCGGCGTGTATCTCATTCGACTGCTGCTGCCGGGAACAGTAGTATAAACTCGGCAACATCTGAAATGTAGATAGTTGATGGATGAGAGACGTCTTATGTATTGCGAAAACATAGAAATTTGTAGGTGCAGGTTTTCAAAACAGAATCTAAGCAAATTCTGGGGCAGCTTATACGTTGCTCCTATAGAAACCGTGAAGACGAAATTAATAACAGTTCGCACAGCAGAGGCAACGAGCATTCTTCCCTCGCTCAGCCCATGAATGATAGGAGGAAAGAAGGAAAGAACTATGTATAATAATAATAATAATAATAATAATAATAATAATAATGATCATCATCATCTACTACCGACTTGGAACGGTAACTGTTGAGAATACAGTTACGTAAGTGTTGTTTTGTTTTAGATTGGCTATCAGAATTGTTAAACATATTTGCAACTCGGCACGTTTGTCGTTTTAACAACATGTAGTGTGAATATAACTCTGAAGAACTAATATATTTGAGTATAAAAATAAGTAATAAAAGTGAAATAAGAAAAAATAATAAACAATAACATATAAACGACGAGAAGATTAAGTTTCGTATTACTCGATAAATGGCGCAAACAATCCACTGTGCGACAATTTCTTCACCCCATCTCTCTCTCTCTCTCTCTCTCTCTCACACACACACACACACACACACACACACACACACACACACACACACAGAGAGAGAGAGAGAGAGAGAGAGAGAGAGAGAGAGAGAAATATCATAGGTTGTGTGCGAAAGCGTAATGATAAGTGCATAACTTCACAATCGTAGCCGTGGTCATGTGATCGCCGTTTCATCTGTGATCTGCAAACTGCGTGAAAACATTAACTTGCTGTCGTAATAGGTGGAACTCTGCTTCTACTGTATTGCAACAGAGTTCCCCAATAAGTGCAAACGGTGTGGGTTACGTAAATCAGCAACTGAGGCTATAAAAAAGTGCGGCAATCTAATTTTTTGGTTAACTACATGCAGCATCTAACTGTGAAATTAGTTCGTCTCTGTCCCTAACATTACAGAAAGGACAAAATGACATCCACATTTAGCCCACCACATACTTCATTTACTAAATTGTTTCTCACGACAGTTAGTACATAGCTGGATCAATGCTATTATGAAATGATACTTAAATCAAGACCCTAAGCTGTCAACAGGCGTTGATATACATCAACGGGGATAGTTGAAAAATGTGTGTCCCGACGAGGACTCGAACCCGGGATCTCCTGCTTACATGGCAGACGCTCTATCCATCTGAGCCACCGAGGGCACAGAGGATAGTTCGACTACAGGAGATTATCCCTCGCACGCTCCCCGTGAGACCCACATTCCCAACTTAATGTCCACACACTACTTTCGTAGTGCCCCTGCCCATTACACTCATTACTGGCGGCAGATAATCTTGCCGATTCCTGTAAGAGTTCGGGCAATACGTGTGCATCCGCACAGGAGGAGGAGGTCAATGGCCGGTTAGCCTTAACTATATGAATATGGTATCTGTTCTTTCGGACATGTCCAGAAGAATATATACCATCTTCATACAATGCTATTATGTTCTTCGCCCTTCAAGAGTAGAGTGGTGCCCTTTTTAACCCAGACCACAGTTTCCTACTTAGTACTTTGTATTCATGGAATCAAAGCAGACACTCAGACCGGAGCAGCCAGCGGTATTCCTTTTCCATTTCTCTTCTCCCTGCTTCTGCGACGAAACCTTTCAGTGGCATTCTCAGCCGCTTTCGATAAGGACTCCCAGGGCTTCCCTGCCCACAGACGTAAAGGCGGGCACGAAAGTCACAGCTCCCTCATTTATTGTGTGCACTTAACACGTTTCACTTCAGTTTTTACTATTTTCCACTTCACGATCTACGTTTTCAGTGCAGAGTAACTGTTTCATCCTACTAATGCTACACTTCTGTTAAGCGAAAGGAAAATTTATGTAAAACCACCAGCCATATGAAAAGGCTGCTAAGTGCAAATTTTCTATGTGAGATTTCTTAGTATGGCTTCTTCCACAAACTTATGTTTAGTTAAGGCTGTAACAGGTCAGTTTACGGATACCTTGCTATAGAGTCCATTGCTCTCTGATTAGAATAACAATCGTAACATATCATAGCATCATGATGAAGACTCATTGCGCATCTCGTATTCTGCAATGTGTATTTTGTGTGTACTTGCGTTTCTCATTTCCTTCTATTGATGAGAACATCGAGCAAGATGACAAATGATTGACACACTAATTTCCTTTCGTGAAAAGTGGGAATACAAATGCCCATCAGGACTTGCTAATTCGTTTTCCACGTTTCCTGCGCCACTGTTTCGTTGTAATTATCTCACAATCAGCAATAAGTTGTTGCACACATACCTTTTTTGTTTGATGCCCTTTAATAACAGTAGCAGGAATAATAATAATAGTAATAATAATAATAATAATAATAATAATAATAATACAAGCCAGCAGTATAAAATTTATTATACATAACGTGAGAAGGAAATCGTGCTTATAGATATATGCCTCTTGTTTTTTGTAATGCAAATAACAATCATATAGCAGCCGTGGAAACGCTTAAATATGCACAAAAGTGTACGTAACAAAGTTACTCACATGCACCATTACAAAGCGAAGTGCTCAGCCACCATCTCGCCATCTTTAGATCAGTCTTTCCTAATCGACAGAAAAAGAGAAAATGTCAAGCTTGGCAGAGAATGTTATCTTCGCAATAGCGTGTATTGAACGAACTCGTACTGTACTTACAATACTGTAAGACCATCTACTATGTTGAAAGTAGGGCTACTCGACAGGCAGCTGACTAGTGGTCTTTTGACAACTACTGTGCACTGTTGCAGTTAGAAATAATAAAATCAGGCATAAACTGTGTACAATTCATTTCAGATAGGCTCCTCGACAAGAAATGATACTGTTGATAATGATATATCAAATCGACAACAAACTTTATTTTGAAAATATCGATATGGTTTCACACGAGTCTCGTTGTTCTTGAAAATGTTGCAGTTGGTCCACTCATATCTACCAGCAGAAACACAATTCCCGTCGCAAAATAAGAACAGGTAACTACAACGGAATACCCAAAATAATTCGTTCGGATGTAGATGAATAGTATAGGGCAATACCTGTTGGTCAGTATGGGGGAATGCAGGGCTCCCATCTATATAGCAAATGTGAATACTTGAATGTTAATCAAGTAAACGTGGATTGCAAATGCGAATGAACATTGAGAATGATGCTTCAACTGCGCTGCTACCTTCAGCAAAAACCTAGCCATTCTCCGATCTGTGGATGTAATTGCGTGTGTGTGTGTGTGTGTGTGTGTGTGTGTGTGTTTGTGTTTGTTTGTTTGCCGTACCAGGGGATACTACCGTGGCTAATTTTTGCGCCCAATGACGGATGACTGTCTTATGTGCTCGCCAACAAGATCTGTGACTGCAATAATTGCGAGCAGCTGTTATCGGCTACAACTGGCTTCATACAGATTTTGGTTCCGACTCTGGACACGTGCGAAATAGAAGCTTAAATTAATAACGAAGAACTTTATGGTAGCGTCTTGCTACAACCTATGCATTTGCACTTTGAGGTATAGTAGCACTCCTGATTAAGGAGTACTGTTTCCCGAGGTATTATTGCAGCAAATCCTGTCAGAAACGACGCATTTTTTGTATCTGATTAAAGTGCTAATACCCTGGAACAGCACATTTTCCCTTGCCACGAGTTCTAATACAAAATATGGCACATCAGTAAACTGCATTGTAGTTTGGATTCAATTTGTGATGTACAAACTTACATCTTACTGGTTTCGTAGCGCGCTGCCATTATCCGACGGGACGTAATGCCGTTGTTCATGCGCGAGTGCCTCGTAATGTGGAATTTCAACGGAGTCGACGAATAATACTTCCCTTCTGCCTTGAAATCCATGTTATCCTTCACGTCCCGCTTAAGGAAGGCTTTAGCGAAGTCGACCACAGAGCTTATTGTAAACGCAGTGACGTTTCTGCTAGAACACTGTTTCAAATTACCGAACGTCACAGCGATCAAGTTAGAGTTCGGTCTTGAACGGCATAGATGGCGACGAGACGTTTATTACCTTATGCTACACCGCCGTCATCTCTGCCACTAACTCATCTACTTATTCCTCCTCCTTGTTCAGCCTTCCGTCGTCGCCGTCGCCGTATTTATTGGCTGTTTGTGTTTCCGTCTTCACGCTTACTGCTCAGCTATCCCCTTTCTCTGTTGACTACTCCTTCATCGATTCCTCCTTCACATGTGGAAACCAAGGAAAAACGGGCACGCGATTAAAAAAAAAGTACATGTTTTGAAAAAGGCTGCTTCAAACAGCAGGCCACTCCAACTAATTTATACAAGGTGAAAATTAATTACACCGATAACCTCTGGTAGATTGCACGGGATATCAAAACAAATATTTTTGTGTGCTGTCATATTTCCTGTGAGCAATTTTTAAACTGTTGGAAGGAGTTGTCTCTGGATGAAAATTAATTAAACCAACAAACTTTGGTACGTTACATGGGACACTGAAAACACTTTTTCTCATGTATTTTCCTGAGAGTCACCATTTTACGAGAAAATCAAATATTTCTTACAGTACATAAAAAGTAACACAATTTTTAATCCTTTATTACCAAGACACAGGACCATTAACACAACACAATTACTTCAATTGCACTAGAGATTCAAAAAATGCCACCATTGACTTGTAAAGAAAGGTTACATCGGCGGGTCATGTTCTGTCCAAAACGGTCAAAAACTGCAGGAGTGTCTCCTACTTCCTGCTCCTGCTGCTGCTGCTGCTGCTACTACTACTACTACTACTACTACTACTATTCGAGCAACCGGATAGTCTTCCGATTCAACAGCCGTCCTGTAAACAAGATTGCGCATCTCTCCTCACAGAAAAAGTCCAAAGGGCCGAAATCAGGAGATCGCGTAGCCCATGGTAAAGGACCACCACTGCCAATCCACTTTTATGTAAACTGTCTGTTCAAGAATCAACGCACGGGTCGACTGAAATGTGCCGGCGCCCCGTCGTTCTGGACCCACGTGCGCTCTCTTGTAGCGAGTGATACGTCATCCAGCAATCCTGACTATACTCCGACGGGAAATTGTAATAATGACTGCCGTTTAATGGCCTAGGTAGAAGATATGGCCCAATTAAACTGTCACCAACAGCACATACCATCACATTCACGTAGAACCGCACTTGACGAGCACGAGTAACTGTGGCTAGTGGATGCAGAAGTACGCACATCGTTGTACTCCAGGTATGTCGACCCCTTAGTAAACAAGTACTGTGCTGGGTTGAGGTGTGATGGCTGATTCACATTTAGTTGTACAAGTGAAGAGTGAAGTATACCCTCTACCTGCGTAACAGAAACCTTTACAACAACAGTCATTAAAACTGAAAAGTGAATACGCCCTCCATCGGTTTGAATAACTACAGAAAAATACTTCTTTTGCTGCCCTGTGCAACCTCCCAGAGTTTGTCGGTTTAAATAATTTTCACACTGTAGTAAAAACAACTACGAAGATCTTGCAGTGCAGACTTTATTTTCGTCTTTCTCGGTGATTTTTGTTTTACAGGCTTTACGCCTCGAGCAAAGGATTGTTTCTCCGCCGCGTGCCGCTACCTCATGCTCATGAAACGAAAATCGCTGAGAATGACGAAAATATTTATTTTCAACCTGAAAGCCCTAGAACGTATCAGGAATTTAATTTCTTTCGATGAAGCTTCCTAACTGCAGTAGAGTTTAGAAAATGGAAGCCAGTGCATGTGCTTGGGGCTATGGATAGTTTGATGAACTTTGCAGTTTCCCTCATCGTACAACTATGCGATTGACGTGTCGTTCGAAAGAAGTGGTAGGAGCGGCTCAGACTTGAAAGCAGTTGCCGCTGCTCAAAATCAGTGGCGGCTGTTTTGCGAACTCGAGCGGCTGACGCGGAAACCGGAAAGATTTCGATAAGAGGCGAGTTTCTGGCGCGGCGTAGCGCAGCAGAGCGCGATCCCGGGAGGAAACTCGGGACAGTCGAGAACCAGGCTTCTGGAAGCTCCCAGCGGCGCGTCAGCGACGAGGGGGGTGGGCGCGGCTGGTCCAGAAATAGAATTCCGTGCGTTGCTCGAGATCAGGACGCAGGGAACTACGCGCCTGCTCCAGTGCCGGTAAGGTACAGCCGACAGCGACGGTAATGGGACAGGCGCGCTGTTCCTGTCCTGCTGGCTACCTTCTCTCGTATACATGAAACCTGTTGCTCGGCTGCGATCAGCATTACAGGAACACTATGGCCCAAGTCCAAAGATTTCGTGCCTGTTTTACTTCATTTGTTACACCAACCACGTTCATCTGTACGTTCCAAGAATAGCAGAGATAAAAACTGAAGCGACAAAAGTTATGGGATAGGGACATCCGTATATACAAAATGGCGGCAGGATCGTGTACACAAGGTATAAAAGGACGGCACATTGACGCTGTCATTTGTATTGAGGTGATTCGTGTGAAAAAGTTGCCGACGTGATTATGGCCGCACGACTTGAATAAACAGATTTTGAACCCGGAATGGTAGTTGGAACGAGATCCATGGGACATTCTGTTTCGAAAATCGTTAGGAATCCAATATTGTGGATCAAGACTGTGTCGAGAATACCAAAACACAGGCATTAACCTTCACCACGGACAACACAGCGACCGGGAGCAGCTGAACTGGACTAACACACAAGGAACAGTACGTGAAATAACCGCAGAAATCAGTGTGGGACGTACGGAGAACGTATCCGTTAAGGGAGTGCAGCGAATTTGGCGTTAATGGGCTATGGCAGCAGACGACTGACGGCACGACATCGCCAGCAGCGCCTCTCTTGGGCTCGTGACCATTTCGGTTGGACCCCAGACGACTGGATAACCGTGGTCTGGTCAGACGAGTCCCGATTGCAGTTGGTAGAAACTGATGGTAACGTTAAAGTGTGACACCGACTCCACGAAGCCTTGGACCCAGGTTGTCAACAAGGCACTGTGCAAGCTCACCTGATCACAAGTGCTCGCGATTGGTTTGGAGAACATTCTGGTCATACGAGCGAATGGTCTGGCCACCCAGATCGCCCCTCAGGAATCCCATCGAACAATTATTGAACATAACCGAGAGTTCAGTTCGTGCACAAAATCCTGCACCGACAACACTTCTGCAGTTATGGACGGCTATAGGGGCAGCATGGCTCAATATTGCTACAGGAGACTTCTAATTTGTTGAGTTGATGCCACGTCGAGATGTTGCATTGCGCCAGGCGAAAGAAGGTCCGACACGATATTAGGATGTATTCTTTGACTTGTGGCACCTCAGTGTATATGAGTTCATGAAGTGGAGAGATATTCCGCCTTATGAAAGACGCGCTGTTTGCTTTCCTTTACAGTTGGGCAACATGTCGCCAACTATATATGTGAACCAATACATAGTTTGGCGACTACTTACCCTTCCTCTATATGTATATAAATTACTTTAAGCAGTAATTCAGATATTCCATATTGTTATAAGTTTCACTCAGCAATAAAAAAAAAAAAAACCCACTGAAGATAGCACAAAAGTGCTCAAATGAGTTTAGATAAAAAAGCCGGTACCTTCCATAAGGTGGAACCTCTCTTGAATTTATCCCTGCTGGCGCAGAATCAGAGAGAGAATGAAACACAGAATTTTTTTACTCACTGTTCTCGCTCCCAAGCTACCTTTTAACTATAAATTGAGCTCTAGTTGAAAAACACAAATACAGTACCTCCTTTGGAATAAAGCATCAATACCATTTTAATAAAAATCTGAAATCACTAAAATGCATATATACGTGATGAGTTTTTTTTTTATCATGAGACAACGAAAGATCTCAAACTAAGCATCGGATTAAACAGTGAACAAATAAGTGTTAAATATTGTAAAACATTCTCTCCGGCGATAACAGTGTTTGAAATCTTAAATAGGAACATCCTGTTTGTATTGTAGATTCGGATTCTGTCGGAAAAAAATACGTTTATTTTGTATGTAACGCTTTTCCCATTGCGCGATAGATGGCGTTCTAATCAACGAGTGCAACCAACACAGCTGAGTTCGGAAACGGTATTATCTCGAGAAAAATGAACTGGTTCAAAAAAATAAAATTGAACTTGTAACACCTCAGTGTTGCGCAGTTTTCTCCGTGCAGCTGTTTCGAAACATTCATTTATTCATTATTTGACTTGATCTAATTGCTTTCACGTCGTATCTCATTTCTTAAATACGTTCCGTCATAACCTGACCACGTTATTTATTAGTACGCAGGTTGTTACGATACAAGATAAAATTGAAATGGTTTACATTTATGGATAAATTGACAGGAATGTCAACTGTCCAGGACTTATCGTCCAAGGCATTGTGTGTATTGATCCATTGGTCCTTGCAGAACACAACGCGACACACTTTGCAACAACATTGGCATCCTCTTCCTGTTATGCTACCTTTCTTCGGCAGAAGCGCCAAGCTGAAGAGCCCCCCCCCCCCCCCCCCCCTCTCTCTGTTTTAATCCCCTACCAAGCTGAACCCCATAATGCACCCTTCACTGAATGGGAATTGTTGCAGGATCTTATCTCTTCACATGACATGGCCCAAGGCTCGGATTCGATCCACAACCAGATGATCCAACACTAGAACGTTACCCAGAGGTAATACATACTCAGGATCTTCAACCAAATTTGACTCGCAGGTGCCTTCCCCTCGCCATGGCGAGACAGTATAGTTATCCTGTCATTACGTCCGGGAAGAACCCAACGTCTCTCGACAGTCACCACCCGATACTGCTTGACATGATGGTTAGCTTCTGATTAACTTGGGTACTCGAATCTCAGGGTCTTTTGTCCCTGTATCAGTGTAGCTTCTGTGAAGGACGATCTCCAGCTGACCATTTACCCGCCCGAACCGTGTCTTCTTTGACTTACCTAAGGCATATAATATAGCTTGGCGCCATCACATTTTAGTTACCCTCCATGACTGGGGTTTTCGTGGTCCCCTTCCGACTTTTATCCAGGTGTTTTTACCCCACCAGCTTTTCCAGTTTCGAATTCCCACTTCACTCAGCGCCTCTCAGATTCAGGAGAGTGGTATCCCACAAGGTTTTTGCATCTGGTGCAACTCCCACTCAGTAGCATGTGCTGAGCGCCGGCTCCAAGGCGCTATCCGACGGTCCTCTGCGTGGGCCGTCTCCTATGGCTTCCAGTTTTCTCCCTCCAAAACGCGGGCTATACATTTTTGTCGTCGACCCACAGTACACCTCGATCCAGAACTTGATTTAGGCGACCAACACCTAGACGTTGTAACACAGTCTCATTTCTCGAGTCTTATGCTTGATCAGAAGCTGATGTGGCTGCCCCATATTTCCTACCTAAAGACTACATGCATGTGGAAGCTGAATGCTCTCCGTCTCCTGGCCCAAACATCTTGGGGAGCAGACCGTGCAACTTTTCTCCATCTTTACTGTGCTCTTGTCATGTCCAGACTAGATTATGGCAATCAGGTTTATGGCTCAGCGGCTCTTTCCACTCTGAAAATGCTTGACCCTGTTCACCATTAGGGGTGCGTCTAGCTATTGGTGCCTTTCACACTAGTCCCGTTAGGTCTCCTCGTAGAAGAGGGGATTCCTCTCTGCAAATATGATGGAACCAACTCCTTGGTTGTTAAACAATTACCAACCGCCATTCGCCGATTCCCTGACCAAATTCCTCTTCACAAATGAGTGATGTCTCCCTACCGATAACCGCTCGCAGGCGGGATTGCCGGTTGGAATGTCTCTTTACTGGAATGTGCCCTGTGTATTCCCCCCTCCCTCCCCCAATCACCCTTGGATGCTACCTAGACCATGGATTAGGATCGACATATTCCAGGGTCGTAAGGTCTCCGTCGCTGCTATGGTCTTCTGGCGTCTTATGCATTCCATCCTTGCAGAGTTCCAGGATGCTGCCATCTCCTACACTGATATTTCTAAGACGATAGGTAAGGCGGTGCAACCACAACGGAGGGGTATCTGTTGAGAGGCCAGACAAACGTGTGGTTTCTGAAGAGGGGCAGCAGCCTTTACAGTAGTTGCAAGGGCAACAGTCTGGATGATTGACTGATCTGGCCTCGTAACAATAACCAAAACGGCCTTGCTGTATTGGTACTGCGAACGGCTGAAAGCAAGGGGAAACTACGGCCGTAATTTTTCCCGAGGGCATGCAGCTTCACTGTATGATTAAATGATGATGGCGTCCTCTTGGGTAAAATATTCCGGAGGTAAAATAGTCCCCCATTCGGATCTCCGGGCGGGGACCACTCAAGAGGATGTCGTTATCAGGAGAAAGAAAACTGGCGTTCTACGGATCGGAGCGTGGAATGTCAGATCTCTTAATCGGGCAGGTAGGTTAGAAAATTTAAAAAGGGAAATGGATAGGTTGAAGTTAGATATAGTGGGAATTAGTGAAGTTCGGTGGCGGGAGGAACAAGACTTCTGGTCAGGTGACTACAGGGTTATAAACACAAAGTCAAATAGGGGAAATGCAGGAGTAGGTTTAATAATGAATAGGAAAATAGAAATGCGGGTAAGCTACTACAAACAGCATAGTGAACGCATTATTGTGACTAAGATAGATACGAAGCCCATGCCTACTACAGTAGTACAAGTTTATATGCCAACTAGCTCCGCAGATGACGAAGAAATTGAAGAAATGTATGATGAAATAAATTATTCAGATAGTGAAGGGTGACGAAAATTTAATAGTCATGGGTGACTGGAATTTGATAGTAGGAAAAGGAAGAGAAGGAAACGTAGTAGGTGAATATGGATTGGGGCTAAGAAATGAAAGAGGAAGCCGCCTGGTAGAATTTTGCACAGAGCACAACTTAATAATAGCTAATACTTGGTTGTATACATGGAAGAACCCTGGAGATACTAAAAGGTATCAGATAGATTATATAATGGTAAGACAGAGATTTAGGAACCAGGTTTTTAAATTGTAAGACATTTCCAGGGGCAGATGTGGACTCTGACCACAATCTATTGGTTATGACCTGTAGATTAAAACTGAAGAAACTGCAAAAAGGTGGGAATTTAAGGAGATGGGACCTGGATAAACTGAAAGAACCAGAGGTTGTAGAGAGTTTCAGGGAGAGCATAAGGGAACAATTGACAGGAATGGGGGAAAGAAATACAGTAGAAGAAGAATGGGTAGCTTTGAGAGATGAAGTAGTGAAGGCAGCAGAGGATCAAGTAGGTAAAAAGACGAGGGCTAGTAGAAATCCTTGGGTAACAGAAGAAATATTGAATTTAATTGATGAAAGGAGAAAATATAAAAATGCAGTAAATGAAGCAGGCAAAAAGGAATACAAACGTCTTAAAAATGAGATCGACAGGAAGTGGAAAATGGCTAAGCAGGGATGGCTAGAGGACAAATGTAAGGATGTAGAGGTTTATCTCACTAGGGGTAGGATAGATACTGCCTACAGGAAAATTAGAGAGACCTTTGGAGATAAGAGAACCACTTGTATGAACATCAAGAGCTCAGATGGAAACCCAGTTCTAAGCAAAGAAGGGAAAGCAGAAAGGTGGAAACAGTATATAGAGGGTCTATACAAGGGCGATATACATGAGGACAATATTATGGAAATGGAAGAGGATGTAGATGTAGATGAAATGGGAGATGCGATACTGCGTGAAGAGTTTGACAGAGCACTGAAAGACCTGAGTCGAAACAAGGCCCCCGGAGTAGACAACATTCCATTGGAACTACTGACGACCTTGGGAGAGCCAGTCCTGACAAAACTCTACCATCTGGTGAGCAAGATGTATGAAACAGGCGAAATACCCTCAGACTTCAAGAAGAATATAATAATTCCAATCCCAAAGAAAGCAGGTGTTGACAGATGTGAAAATTACCGAACAATCAGTTTAATAAGTCACAGCTGCAAAATACTAACACGAATTCTTTACAGACGAATGGAAAAACTAGTAGGCGGCGACCTCGGTGAAGATGAGTTTGGATTCCGTAGAATCACTGGAACACGTCAGGCAATACTGACCTTACGACTTATCTTAGAAGAAAGATTAAGGAAAGGCAAACCTACGTTTCTAGCATTTGTAGACTTAGAGAAAGCTTTTGACAATGTTGACTGGAATACTCTCTTTCAAATTCTGAAGGTGGCAGGGGTAAAATACAGGGAGCGAGAGGCTATTTACAATTTGTACAGAAACCAGATGGCAGTTATAAGAGTCGAGGGACATGAAAGGGAAGCAGTGGTTGGGAAGGGAGTAAGACAGGGTTGTAGCCTCTCCCCGATGTTATTCAATCTGTATATTGAGCAAGCAGTAAAGGAAACAAAAGAAAAATTCGGAGTAGGTATTAAAATCCATGGAGAAGAAATAAAAACTTTGAGGTTCGCCGATGACATTGTAATTCTGCCGGAGACAGCAAAGGACTTGGAGGAGCAGTTGAACGGAATGGACAGTGTCTTGAAAGGAGGATATATGATGAACATCAACAAAAGCAAAACGAGGATAATGGAATGTAGTCAAATTAAATCGGGTGATGCTGAGGGGATTAGATTAGGAAATGAGACACTTAAAGTAGTAAGGGAGTTTTGCTATTTGGGGATCAAAATAACTGATGATGGTCGAAGTAGAGAGGATATAAAATGTAGACTGGCAATGGCAAGGAAAGCGTTTCTGAAGAACAGAAATTTGTTAACATCGAGTATAGATTTGAGTGTCAGGAAGTCATTTCTGAAAGTATTTGTATGGAGTGTAGCCATGTATGGAAGTGAAACATGGACGATAACCAGTTTGGACAAGAAGAGAATAGAAGCTTTCGAAATGTGGTGCTACAGAAGAATGCTGAAGATTAGATGGGTAGATCACATAACTAATGAGGAAGTATTGAATAGGATTGGGGAGAAGAGAAGTTTGTGGCACAACTTGACCAGAAGAAGGGATCGGTTGGTAGGACATGTTCTGAGGCATCAAGGGATCACCAATTTAGTATTGGAGGGCAGCGTGGAGGGTAAAAATCGTAGAGGGAGACCAAGAGGTGAATACATTAAGCAGATTCAGAAGGATGTAGGTTGCAGTAGGTACTGGGAGATGAATAAGCTTACACAGGATAGAGTAGCATGGAGAGCTGCATCAAACCTGTCTCAGGACTGAAGACCACAACAACAGGCAAGGCGGGATATGCTTTCACATATCCTACTGGCTTAGAACATCATTTATTGCCAGGATCTTGTAGTGTGTCACAGAAGAGCTGCTAGTCATTAACAGGGCCCTGCATTTTGTTACTCAGGCCTCCCTCCATAGTGTTTTAATGTGCATCGTCTCAATGAGCAGCCTGTAAACAGTAGGGCGAAGCTACTCTCGTCACCCTTTGTCTCTGCTATCCATGACCTTCTCTCGGCTCTCGGCTTTGCCTCCTGCTCAATTGTCTTTCTCTGGGCCAAAACTCTTGAGAGTATCCCAGGGAATGAACTGAACTGGCTGACTGTTTAGCTAGAGAACCCCTCCCTTTCGTCATTCCAGCTGCGGATCTACGCCAAATCTCTCTTTGCCCAAAAGTGAAATGACATTTGGTGCGCTATTGCTCTCAGTAATAAACTCCAGAAAGCTGACAAGTAATTTTTCTTTTGTTTTTCTCCGTCCGTGGGTGACATTAAAATGAGTCGGCAGGAGAGATGTATTTGCTCAAGTGAGCGCCTGGCCAATATCAGAGTAACATTGGACGAAAAAATAATAAAGCAAACGCTGCATCACAAGCACGAAACTAAACGGGCATTGTCACTTCGCAGTCGAGGGAGGTGCGAGACATTACGAACGCCTAGTCTACCGCTAGAGTTTTTTGAGCATCTCCGTAACCTTCTCGCATTTGCTAAAATATCCTGTGACCACGACAGGCTTGAAAACATTTTTCCACACAAGCTACTTCTAATTGGGCGCCCCTTCCCGCCCCACCCTATCACCCTTTTCTATCGTGTCAGTTTCAGCTACTAATTGTTACACACACTGTGTATAAATTTTGCACTTAGGCGTCCTCTTTCGGCTTGTCGCCACAAGCAGTTGCTACCATATCACTCTCCAAAAGTTGAGGACGTGACAAATAAAGTAACATAGCACATTAACAACTAGATGGAAATGAATGAAAGAATGAGGAGTGGGATCGCGTGATCTTCTCGGATGAGAGCAGGCTTACGTACACTAAAACGGCGAGAAGTGTGAATACGTACTGTACCCAAGAATATTATCGATACTGATCGTCTTGGTGGTCCAAGTACTACGGTGTGCATTGAATTTTCGCCAGTTTCATACTTGAACAGTAATGGGTCTTGTCTCGTATTTATGCGCAGTACTTAAACTATTATTTACGTTCAGAGTCCGCAACGATACGTCGCGGTCGTTACATTTTGTATCGAGATACAGGAGACTGTTCGTTTAAAGTACGCCTATCAATTGTAACTTTTTATTACACTTCGAGATATTGCAAGTACTGTTTTCAATTAGGATACTCCTGTTGAGATGAAGTGACGATTTTCTGACCCAGCAAATTTTGGTCTCATACTGCCCAACTGATTGTGACAACTTTTAACCACAAAAATTAATAAACACTGTATTAGAACCACCGCTCACAAGATCCACTAAGAAATGAAGGACAACGAATAGATTGATAAGTATAATGTACCTAAATTTCGTAACGAAATACGAGAAGAAATGCGCAGTACCAGTTTAAGCTATTTAATTTAATCTATAGTACTTACCCCTCGCTCTTTCAAATAGCTTAAAAATCGTGATTTTTACATATTGTCATCGTAACATTGCCTTTGTGTGAAGCGTTGCATATTACTACATCTACATGACTACTCTGCAAATCACGCTTAAGTGCCTCGCAGAGGGTTCATCGAACTACCTTCAAAATAATTATCTATTATTACACTCTCGAACAGCATGCGAAAAAAAAAACAACGAACACCTATACCTTTCCATGAGACCTCTGATTTTTTTAGTGATAAACCTTTGCCCCTGTGTTGGTCAACGTCGACAAAATATCGCATTCGGAGGAGAAAGTTGGTGACTGAAATTTCGTGAGAGGATCCCGTCGCATCAAGAAATGCCTTTGTTTTAATGGTGACCCCACCAAATCCTGTATCATGTCCGTGACTGTCTCTCCCCTATTTCTCGAGAATACGAAACGTGCCGTCCTTCTTTGAACTTATTCGATGTACTCCGTTAATACTATCTGGTACGGATCCCACCGCACAATCGTACTCCAAAAGAGGACGGACATGCGTAGCTTGTATAAATCTACTGTGTAAATAAATCTTTCCTTTGAATAAAACTTCCATCACCGTTTCTCTGTCTGAAATATTACTCTCTCTTGACGCCCCAAATGAGTTTTCACTCGACCGACTGGTTAGTCTATAATTAGTCTGGTTTCGGTGAGAGATTTTACTGTTGACGGCCCTGCTTTCCTGAATCCGAAAGGCGAACTGCAGAAGAGAGTTGGTTAAATAGGCAATATTGAGGTCGATGCTTCCAGTAGCACTATGCTGCCATGCATCAGTCTCTCCTGCTTTCTTGCGTTATTTTGGTTGCACCATCACCCTAAGCTGTTTGTTGCCCGTATGGAGTCGTTCCGATAGAGTTTGATGCTTACTAAAATAAAACAAAATTGGATCTTTGTTACTCCAAATTGCTACTAAAACGAAAACTCTTATCTCTCAAAGCCTTCAACATCGTTGTCACATTCGATATATTATTTCGGAAAATAGTTACTATCGCCTGGTACGCATAGTATGTAATGCGTTGCATTACAAAAAAATGAGATGTTGCCTCAGCTGTGTTGGATTCCACTCGGGGAGAATGTATCGACCTAAAATAGAAATTCTCAATGTTTGGCAAGATGTCCAACACCTTGTTCTGCTGCAACATACAGCGCATCATCTGCTTCCACGAATTGGCCAACATAGAGAACATCGCTGATGATGAAAGGGGCACGGATCAAAACCATACTAATGTAGTCATTTGTACGAGCCGCACTTTTAAGAAAACCCCCTATGCTCCTGCCTGTATTCAGGAAGCATCTGGTACCATTTTTACAATGCACGGAGGCGCGTGTTGCCACTAAAGGAAAAAATAAAGCTGCATTGGAAGTGCTGCTAGTGAGTGGCGCTGATATTCTCTTATGAATTCGGCTTCATGTAGTCTTATTTTTTCCGGTTCTGTGCCAGTATTCTCGCTGGAATTAGCAAGCCGCTTTGCGTTCTTTCCGTGTCGGAATGTTAAGTTAATCTTTCTGCCTGCGCCCGCCTCGGGTTCTCGAGGAAAGTTGCTTTGTCCATTCCATTCCAGTCCGGGCTAAAGAGCGCGCTGCAGATATTAAATAATTGAGTTTCACTCAGGAGCGAGTGACTAATTCCTCGCCGAGAGCACTCTCACTTCGTTGATTAATCTTCTCGCGGGAGGTGTCGCTCCTTTCATTGCAGTTGCCCTGTAATAAGGGCGTTTTGTAATTGATTGCAAGCACATTTTAAAGCGATTACGAAGCTTTCGTTTAGACGAAAATTCATCTTATTTTTGCGGCTAAGCCGTAGCTCTTTCATCCTAATGGGAGGTAGCTGTAGAAGAAATGCATGCCTTGCAACAGATAACCACCTTACGTGTATTTCTCTCTCTCTCTCTCTCTCTTATGGAGGCAGCGGAAACCGCTAGATTATGTTCACCATTCAAAGGCACTGCAAACGGTAGTACTCCAATGTTTCTTGGTAAAGATAAAACTTCCAAAAAATACACGCCATCCTCTGTCCCAAATGTTAGCAGACAGACTACACAATGAACATGAGCAAACACAGTTCGCTATAAATTTGTTCATATCCAGCTCAGTAGATGTCTTTTGTTTTTCGGAATTTGATCGCGAAAGCTTTCCAAAAACATACATTTAGTTTTTCCTCTATGCTATCAACTGCATTGGACGTATTTACTTGGGAGGAAGACAGGTAAGGTCAGTTGAATACTTGAGAAATAGAATACGCTAATTCATTTGGAGAGAGAGAACTGTAGAAAATGATATAGGAGAGTACTGTTTGCGGTTGTATGTGTAAGGTGGTCTAACCGAAATGTAGTGTCTGACAATCGTGAGGTCGATTTCCAAAATAGTTATACGACTTCTTATATTCTCTTGATTTTCCCCAAACTCCACAGAACTGCCACTGTCAGTTATAGGTTTCTCACATTATGAGCTTACATCTCAAGTTACATGTTGGCTGCACCACCCTAAGCAAATAAGCCAATCACACGAATGTAAATTCGTTTTTAAGGAAGTTTGGCGTTCAGCCAATCAACATTAAAAACACGGGGAAACAACCATTTGATATCGGTACCAAACGTTACATTCCGCAATATTCGCCATCATTTACAACGTTTTGTCAAGGTAGCCTGTGATACAGCGGAATATTTCCTTAATCTGGTGGGTACGCTAGGCTCATATCACGATAAATGCTTTTAACTCGATTAACATGTTGTTTCGCCCCTGTCCATGATCGATTGAAACTGTTTTTCCCTTCAGTGCAAGCGTCTAGTACAACTTCTCCCGATGCATCTTACGACTGACGTCACAGAAAATGTTACAGCGTTGGGTGTGTGTAATTACGGATTCATTCACTTATATCAGTTTTGAGGTTGTGGTTATAAGGTCTTGGTCATCCATCATCGAAACGCTACTTCTATTCAGTCCAGCTGTGACGAAGACCACATTATATTAACCGCGTTTCTGTTGGCACACTGCAAGTATACTGAGGTGACAAAAGTCGTGGATAGCGATATGAACATATACAGATGGTGGTAATATCGCATACACAAGGAAAAAAAGGAAAGTGCATTGGCGGAGCTGTCATTTGTATTCAGGTGACTCATGTGAAAAGGTGCCGCACGACGGGAATGAACAGATAGTTGGAGCTAGACGCAGTGGACATTCCCTTCTGAAATCATTAGGAAATTTAATATTCCGAGATCCACAGTGTCAAGAGTATGTCGAGAATACCAACTTTCAGCATTACCGCACACCACGGACAACCAGTGTTCAGGTGTTCACTTAACTTACGAGAGCAGCGGCGTTTTCGTAGAGATGTCAGTGCTAACAGATAAGCAACATTGCGTGAAATAGATGTAGAAATCAATATGGGACGTACGACGAACGTATCCGTTAAGAGATTGCGGCGAAATTTGGCGTTAATGGACTATGACCGACGGGAGTACCTTTTGCTAACAGCACGACGTCGCCTGCAGCGCCTCTCCTGGGCTCGTGACCACTTCAGTTGGACCCTAGACTCCTGGGAAACCGTGGCCTGGTCAGATGAGTCCCGATTTCAGGTGGTAGGAGCTGCTGATAGGATGCAAGCCATGGACCGAAGTTGTCAACAAGGCACTGTGCAAGCTGGTTGTGGCTCAGTGATGGTGTTGGCTGTGTTTACATGAAATGGACTGGGTCCTCTGGTCCAAATGAACCGATCATTGACTCGAAATGGTTGTGTTCGGCTACAGAGAAACCATTTGTAGCCATTCACGGACTTCATGTTCCCAAACAACGATGGAATTTTTATTGATGACAGTCCGCTATGTCAGAGGGCCACAGTTGTTTGCGATTGTTTTGAAGAATATTCTGGACAGTTCGAGCGAATGATTTGACCACCCAGATCGACCGGCATGAATCCTATCGAATATTTATCGGACATAATGAAGAGGTTATTTCATTAACAAAATACTACACCGGCAACACTTTCACAATTATGGACGGCTGTAGAAGCAGCATGTTTCAATATTTCTGCAGGACGACTTGTTGAGTCCATGCCACTTCGAGTTTCTGCACTACGCTGTACAAAAGGAGGCCCAACACAATATTAGGATGTATCCCATCAATTTTTGTCACCTCAGAGTATTTCGGTTTCATTCTTGTTGTGTTCTTATGTTTTTGCCGGTTGCATTAGGAAATCTTAGAAGCTAACTGGACACGATGAAATAAGACTTAATATATTCGACACATATGAAACGGTGAGATCCATGACGCGCTCCAGTTGCGATCAACGTTTTTTTCTTTCCGTGTTTTGTGTACTGTGCTCTCTCGTTTATGGTGATTAACATACGTGAACTTAACAACAACTCCTATTTAGAGGTCATTACTTGAATATGGACTATATTTTATATATACAGAAAATTTCAAGTACCTAGGAAAAACAATACATATTACAGGAAGAAATAAGTTATCTAATGAAGAGAGAAGAGCGAAACTAGAGAAGGCCTACAATAAGTAAGCTATCTCACGAAAGGCCAAGCTACGATACTAGGAGACGGTGGTGCTACCAGAAGCACAATAGTACAAGGATAGACACGAATACAACAAATAGAGAAAACGGAACGAAAAATACTTAGGAAAATATTCGGGGCGATGCAAAAAGACGGATTATGGATAAATAGGTCAGCTGAAGTACTATACGAACACACAGAGAAAATAAGACCAAATCAGGAAACGAAGACTACAGTTTTACGGACACCTCAGCAGAATGGCACCACATAGAATACCGAGACAGATCTTGGACTGAGTTAGCACAAGGAAAAACAACAAATGGATGAATGAAGTAAGAAATGACATGGAACAACTCAACATCACACAGGATACAATACAAAACACTCCTTAGGAACCTGATCAGAAGAAACAAACTACAAGAGACACCACTCAACAAACGAACACAATGGACCGAACAGAGACGACAAGAAAACAGCCAGAGGATGAACGAACACTGGGCGATCAGGGTCTCACATCGTATTTTCACATTCACATTTTGTATTCCACTGCGCGTGACAAAATACATCTACTTTTCAGCTTGTCTCGCGGCGCGGGGAAACTAAGTTGCACTGTGAGTTGTTGCAGAGTGTTATTGGTAGGAAAGTAACCACTTTTCACCTGAACTGTTAAGGTTATTCAGGGGTACGAAAGGTATCATATCTAATGGGTAAAAATGGCTCCATTGAACATTATCAGGTATCAGTCGAAATCAAAAGTGAATTCAGTAAATAATTTGTAACGGGTCAAATATTAGCTTATTAAGCAAAAATAAAATGTGTAAATAGATGACTTATATAAAGTAACTCCATTTCGTTCTTTGTATGTGCCAGCTCTACAGTCTGGAGAACTATAATAAATGAAATAACCACATGTGCCATTCCTATTGGACAACAATTGCTGGATAAAGCCGTCCTCCATACTTTTCCATGCGTTATTGTCTCCATATTGAGGCATCCGTGTTGCTGCTGTTTCCTATTGTCATCGTTCCACGTTCCATTAGGGTGTCATTCCGGAATTTTCCCATCTCTAAGAATCCAACAAATAATTTCCGGAGTATGTCTTCGCCCTTCACTTCGCTTGAACACAAGCTATGCCCACCACAATTTCAAGTTCGCCGCAGTCGCAGTTACATCTTTCATTCCACTATATTCCCTGATTCATTTGCTTGTTTTCCTGCCTTCTTCAAGCAATTCGCAACATGCGTCTCCCCATCGTTCGCCTAACAACTCTCAGTTTTTGGGTGATTTGCACAGTAAAATTCAACCCTACTACCATGAATTAGTAGCACATACTGATTGTATACTTTCTGTTTCACACACATCGGAAGTTTAGTCTTGAATCGTTTAGTTTATCAAAAGCATTGCAGACCATTTTTACTCTTCTGTTTTTTGTTTTTTTTTGTTTTTTGTTTTGTTATTTTGCATTCCGTCCATTTATCGTCTTTTACTGCCATAAATGTAAATTACGATTTTCATAAATGTATCTTCAAAATGCTATAGTATGACTTTAATAATTATATTCATTAAAAAAAAAAGCTTTCACCAACTATTTCACCACATAGGGGCCAAATTTCAAAAAATGCTGAAACACATATTTCTTTATTTCTGACCGAGAAACCGACGATCAATTTTTGTAGTTTTAGATTCAAAATTGCAGTAACAGCGACATACTTTCGAAAAACCTTTCTTCCCCTGTTTCGCCTCATTAGGGGTGGAATTTCGAAAAATCACTTCTTAAACGATGCCTACAGCATAAGGTCATAACCTCCTAATTTCAAGTTTCTGAGGCGCCTTGCAACGGTTCGCGCGGCTCCCTCCGTCGGAGGTTGGAGTCCTCCCAAGGGCGTGTGTGTGTGTGTGTGTGTGTGTGTGTGTGTGTGTGTGTGTGTGTTTTGTCCTTAGCATTAGTTAGATTAAATAGTGTGTAAGCCTAGGGACCGATGACGTCAGCAGTTTGGTCCTATAGGAACTAACCACCAATTTCCAAGTTTTTGTCTTTAGCGGTTTGGGCTGAGCGATGATGGGTCAGTCAGTTTGTAGAGAGTTCTACATTTTTCTTTTTATTGTGTTATTATACATTATTTTTAATGTTGTTATAAATTATTCTCAGACCTACTTTCATAGTTGCTCCATAAACTTCGTCGATTCGTTTGCTAAGTTTATCTGGACTCGTACAAAAAGTACAGTATCATCAAACAGACGAACGTAGTCCAGGCACGTCCCACTCACTTATTTTTCTTAAATTAGGAATGTGAAAGCGTATCCCAGCGCCGCTGAGAATGGTCTCGTGATAGCGAATTTCCTTGCCTGACTTCCTTCAAATCTGAATTTTCCGCTTTCGTGGCCAAATAAAATGGAAGATGTGGCGTTGATGCATATATTCTTCAGTTATATTAACATAAGTTTAGACGGTGCCTGGTTTGAGTGGGGGGTTTGTAAAGATTTGTTTGATACTGAATTCAAAAGCTGTCTCGATCTCTTTGGCTTCTAGGCAGAGCGATAAATCATAAAAATTACTCCGACATATTCATAAACGACTTGAAGATGTTGCATTCACCTACAAGAATCTAGAAATAATGTAGTTAAGACAGACAAGTGCTCAAAACTGAAATATAAATGAATAAATAATTGCTGCACACTATTGGTAGTGGTTCTTCTTTGTACTGCTCCTTATTTAAAATACGGCTGTGAAAACACAATTGTCCAACTTGTCAGGAGGAAGAGGAGGAGCAGAAAGAAAAACGTTAGCACTGTGATGACAATAAAGTGTATCAGAGGCCACGCGTTCGTGTTTCGGAACTCACAAAAGGAGGGACAGGGAAAGGAAGAAAGGTTGAAATATGCTAGCAGGTAAGAACTCGCGTAAAACTTTCGCAGAAGTGGTCGAAAGAATGCAGGCAAGTGCTTTGCGGGCATGTTTGAATTTATTGTGCTGACTTTACCTGGTAGAAAACTGCTTTCGAAAGTTTGCTGCCTAGTGGAAATTCCTGTTATATCTGTTGACAAACAGATTCTAACATTGTGTGGTTGATTTTTCGCTCTACTTGTGTAGGGAGAAGATAGTTAGATATTATACAGATAGGCAGGTTAATTTCATTGTATTGTACAGCAATGCAGTCGTCAGAGGTATCTGACGAAGGTCATGTAAGAGGAGAGGGAAACCAGAGGAACAAAGAGTAATAAATTTTCCTGTACCCAGGTTGACAAATTTGTATTTTCACACCCGTCCAAAAGAGTGCCATGCACCATGTAGCAGTGCTATTGGTTCTGTAACAAGCTTTTGTCCGTAATAAGTATCGAAAGAAGTTAGACACAGGCACAGATATGGAACCCACTTACGTATATTCCCAGCCTACCAACATTCATTTTTGTTTTTCGTTTCATGCAGTATTTGATATTTGTATTTTCTGTCTGGAATGGTGTGTGTGTGTGTGTGTGTGTGTGTGTGTGTGTGTGTGTGTGTGTGTGTCAGTAATAGCCAGAGACTGAATAGAAATGACAGCTGGAAACAAAAGCAGGGAAGCATTATTGTTGCGGGAATCAAGTTTCCCCTCGTTTCGTAGCTGCTTTTCGGATAACAGTGTTACTGAGTCCTAATCTTTTACTGATTGTAAAGCTTAAGGGATTACATTATAATATAGCTCTTCAGTGCTATCATTAAATGAAACATAACTATATACTTTATATCCGTCCTGGATTGTGTATAGTCAAACTATGAGTGGTTACTGAACGAACAACAGGTGTTATGTCATTATAGAAGTTAGAATCGTAATTCGATCGAAGACCACCTTGTTTGCAGTGAACTTGACATCGACAAGTAGTAACACACACACACACACACACACACACACACACACACACGCCAGTGCACGTACACGAACTGGCGCTATCCGGGTGGCGTGTGGGCGTCGAGATCGCAAGTGTATTGAACGCCGCCGCGTAAGACGGCGCAACGGGCGGGAGGCTGCGTGCTGAACTCTGCGCGCGGTGCGGGTCCCGTGCGCCAGATGGCTCTGCGCTCGGTCGGATCCCGGCAGTCGCGCTGCTCCTCCCCGAACGTGCCGTGCCCTGCCGTGTTGCGTCCGTAATGGCGCGCTACTGACACACAGGGGCGCGCCTCCCGTTGCGTGGCTATTGGGCGACTACCGTCACGCCTGCTTGCTTCGACTGTGGTGTTTCCGCGAAGCGCCGAGACGGTGCGACAGCAATCGCCCCCGCCGCCGCCCTGTTCCCGGCCGTGCCTGGGCTGCACCGGGCGGCGCGAAGTGGGTCACGAGGCAGCCAGCACTCCCATTGATAACGGCTGCGGCTGTTGTTGGCGACGCCGCTGACCCGCACGGCCGGTGTCGTGTCGCGCACCATCTGTAGTGAACACTCCGCACAATGCGCGTCGCGACACAGCTAGTGTACGTATCGTCGGGTAGGTGACTTCCGCCTCCGTTTTCGGCCGGCTGCGTCGCGCTTCAGGACTACTGAGCGTCTCCGAGCCGCTGGCGTCCAAGTTTGTTTCTGTGCACGAGGTAGGTCCACCAAAGTAGAGGTGCGCCATGTTCAAAAACTGCTGTGGTTGCAAGAGCAATCCGGCGAAGAAGCAGAAATGCGCGGAAAATGAGATGGACGTCTACAAACCGGACGAGACGAAGGAGAGTATACAGAACAACAAGGTGTCCGACGTGAAGGAGCCGCGGCCTATAGAAATAAAGGCGGAAGATGTCGACGGGGTAACGGAATTGCCGGCGAAATCGGCCGTCATAGCGGATGGCAAGTCGCCTAAATCGGACAAGGTGAAACAGGAAGGCGTCAAGATACAGACCGACGGCATCGCGGCGCCGGAGAGGAAGAAGTCGCTGTTGGTCGAGATCAAAGGAGCCGCAGAGCAGCGGGCGCCGGAAGAGGATGCCAGGAATGTAAAGCGGCCGAGCGACGCGAAGCGCGCCAGCGACGCCAGGAGTCCGGAGCCGCCTGGCGGCGCGGGCGAGGCCGAGGCGAACCCGGGAGCAGGCGGGGAGGCGAAGACCGAGGAAGAAGAGCAGCACGCCAAGCAGGCCAAGGACGCACCTGGCGAGGCGAAGGACGGCCAGGAGGGGGAGCGGCACAAGGCCGAGGAGCCCTCCGAGGTGGGCGGCGGCGCCGCCCCTGGCGGCGGCGGCGGCGACGACGACGAGGAAGAGGAGCCGCTGGACGAGACGGAGGCGGCGGCGCTGCGCGCCATGGTGCCGACGCCGCACCCGGCCAAGCGATCAGGTTCCGTGCCCGGGCTGGGCGCCATCCCGCAGTGGCTGTCTCAGGAGGACGACGAGGTGTTCGAGGGCGGCGGCGAGCCGCCCGCCACACCGGTGGGCCGCGACGAGCTGGCGCTGCGCAGGCACCGCTTCTTCTCCGACCTGCTGGGCGCCGCCAAGGCCAGCGTCGAGCACCGTGTACGCTTCGACCCGCTGGGCCCCACCGTCGCCGGGCCCGCGCCGCAAGCCGGTCAGTCCCCGCCCTCACGCCTCGCTTCCCTCCGATTCCAGTAAATCTCTCACCATTTGGTAGTCATATACTTTCGGATGGTCAGTCGAACTGTCGATTCCATTTTTCTGCACGATATTTCGACGAGCAACCTAGTCTTCTTCTTCAGGGCCTGTGAGTTGTGTTATGCCCGCTCGCTAGCAGTCGGGGGTCCAGGCACCGACTACCGAGTACGCGTAACAACACAGCTCGAAGCACCTGAAGAAGACGACGACGACGACTACGACTGGGTCCGTCTTCGAAATATCGTGCAGAAATACCGACTGAATCCCCGCCAGTACACCATTAATTTGTTAAAAAAAAAAAAAAAGCCACGTAATGTCTTGGAGATCAAGTGATTGACGTGTGTTCAGATAACAGATTGCAGCCTGGTGATGTGTTCGACAACCACGGTTGTTCAAGACATCACACGCCTGCACTGCCGTAAGTTATCTGAACTTTCTATAGCGTCTCTCTCCTAAGAGTCGTCATGCGCCTTTTCCTGGTTCTTCGGCAGATATTTACAATTTCGTTTTTGCAGTGCCTAGGTGGAGTCAGTCCAAACAATGCTGTTCATCGTGTCTTTCGTACGGCGGAAAGCGTAAGATTGTTTCCGGTTACGAGCAAAATGATTTTTTAAAGCGGAGTTTTACGCGTCCTTCAATAGGGTGGCTCCAAATTATGCTAGTGCGATATGCGTTTTATCGGTATGTATTAACAGGGGCAATAAAACACGAAGAATAACAACCAGCACTACAGCAGCGGCCGGTTAGCGCTCCTACTGCACGGCGGTAGCAGTGCCGTCCACGGCGGTGCTGTCGCTGCTGGAATATTGTTTATTCTTCATTTATTGTCTCTGTCAATACATACCGATAAAACGAATATCACACTAGCATAATTTGAAGCCACTCTATAGAAGGACGCGTAAAATTCCGCTTTAAAAAACAATTTTGCCCGTAACTGGAAACAGACCAACGCTTTCCATCCTAGGAATGACGTGATGGGTATCATTTGTTTGGGCTGAGTCCAACTACACTTTACAAAAACGAAACTACAAATATCTTTCGAAACAACACAGTAAATGGGTCCGACTACCCGTAGGAGATAGACCCTGTATTGTCCGGTAGAAACAAGTTCTATTTACTTAGATCTTTTATTATTTTATATTTTATACGACTACACAGTGCCATGACGATTCCACAATGCCATAATCGGTTTCGAACACCTAGTGATCATCTTCAGATTGCCAGTATATAAACATCTGCCGAACTAGATACTCCTTTCGCAATATTGACATGGATGAGTACACACACACACACAGTATTGCACTCCAACTACTAAACCTCCTTTCAGTGATGTTGAGAACGCAACGGAAACTGCTTGCAGCATATCCCTTTAGATATTAGTTTCTTCTTTTTTATCATTGTCAGATTTCATAGATTATAGAACGAATCTTTGTTTCCTTTTTTTTATCTACTGCCAGTCTGAAAATGACATCTAGCAGATCGAACTGGCTACATCATTGCCAGATGTTCATGTCATTGTGTGAGCACCTATTGTTCCTGGTAAAGTTCATTTGGTTGTGTGACAATCTCATATTTTAAAATCCAACATTTCTGCCGATACTGCTTTTCACCTCCTTAAGGTGGACTATATGTCGTCGTCCTGATGAGAGCCACCTACAATATTCACACATACATGGGGTTTGTACATTAGGGTGCGGTAGTGTCGTTGTCGCGGTGTCCAGTCTGAAAACTGTTTAGATCCTGCTTTCCGCAGTAAACACAAACAAGTCTCCTCATGTCTGTATGATTACTACAATCTACATTCACTTCAAACTGCTTGTTGTAGCAGGCCCTTACCCCCAACTCTTCCCCTCATCACCACATTACACTGGTGATCCTGAACATTATGACTATTTGCTTAATAGTGCAGATCCGCCTCTGCAATGCAGTGCACCAGTGATTGCACGTAGCATGGATTCGACAGGTCTTTAGTAGGTTTCCGTTGGTATGTGGCTTCAGATGTCTACGCACAGTCGCAAAAAACCCATAGATTACTGACCGATGGCGCGGAGCAGACATCCTATAGCGTCCCAAGTGTCATCCATTGGGTTCAGATGGGTGGATTTGGTGACCAGAATATCAACGTGGATTCACTCCTCAAATCACTGTAACACGATTATGACCATGAGACACGGAAGATGTCATCAACTTTGGGGAATCATGCATGAAAGAGATGCAAATGTCCGCAATATCGTCCACGTAGTCGAGAGCTGTCACGATGCCTCCGATTATCCTGGAACCATAGGTTCCATTGAGGCCCAGGTGAACGTCCACCACAGAATAAAGCTCTCCACAGCAGCCTGCGTCCGTATCACCATGGATATTTCGAGAAGCCTGTAGCCTGGATGACAGCACATGCAGACACGACCATCAAGCTGGTATGGCAAGAAACGGGACACAGTCGCCAAGACGACACGTTTCCATTGACCTGCTGTCCAATGTCAATGATCCGGCATTTACTGCAGTCGTAGTTAACGGTGTCGTTGAGTCAACATCGGAATATGCAGGCGTCGTCTGCTGCAGAGACCCATTTCAGCAATATGCGCTGAATGGTGTGCTCCGAAAGAGTTGTCTTCGCCGCCTATCCTGCTCTACAGATCGGGCAAGCCAGAGCGCTCCTTATTCTGTAAGGCGTCAACGTGATGTTCCTTGTCGCCTATTCTCGCGGTTCACCGTCCTTCAGCCGCTTTCCACTGATGCTGACGATAGCAGCACGTGAACAGCCGCCGACCAGTTTCGCTGTTTTCTAGATGCTCATTCCCAGGCGCCGGGCATAACAGTCTGCCCATTTCTCAAAGTCTTTTTTGTCAGAAGATTTCCCCCATAGTCACTAGAATGATTCTCCATTTTTCCACTGTACACGTAGGCCTATACTGTATAGTTTCCTCACAACGTCACGTGTCCACAACGCGGGCGGCATTCAGTCTCGCGGCGGGTAGTGTTCATATGTTTTGGTTCATCGTTTGCGTCTGGATTTTAATGATCTGAAAATAGTGAAATATTCAAGTATTTATGACCTAAAACGTATATGACCTTAAAAATTAAATATGACTTTTGTAAGCTTATTTAAAAATATTCTTGATTTGCTTTATGCACCATGTAGTGCAAAATTAATTTTTGAACAAATTGTGTGGCCGAGTGGTTCTAGGCGCTACAGTCTGGAACCGCACGACCGCTACGGTCGCAGGTTCGAATCCTGCCTCGGGCATGGATGTGTGTGATGTCCTTAGGTTAGTTAGGTTTAACTAGTTCTAAGTTCAAGGGGACTGATGACCATAGATGCTAAGTCCCATAGTGCTCAGAGCCATTTGAACCAAAAACTGTCACTAATTTTGCGCATTGTGGAATGCCCAGGATTCTTCGCAATTTGTTGTTCACATTGTCAGTTCCACTACCGCGAGCTCCATCCAACTCACTTTGCGCATGTTGCATAGTTGAGTACTTGCAGGTTTCAATAGTGTGATGGATTTTGATACTACTGAAAATATGCCGTTGATATATGCCAAGTTTCCAGACAAGGTGTCTACAAAGACCTTTTTCGCAGTTTTGGTAGCAGTGGATTAATCACATTTAAGCCTCACAAAAGAATGTCTTTATTTTGGTGAAGTAATACTCAGTAGGATTAAGCCGAGAACCCTATCGACTATCGTCTAAGAACAGGCTGTAGGGGGAGGAGCAACGAAGGTGCTTGTTGTGAATTTTTGCACCCGCAGCTGAGTTTTCACATAGATTTTCTTGTCACAGGAAATTAATATGTCCACATCAGAGTTATTTGACCACATCTCTTCTGGAGCTCTGTGTAACACATGTGCAAGGCATATGACATATACCGCATTGGGTTAGAGGATTTGAAGTCCCTTGCTGCTTCAGCCATTTATGAAACACCATCTGTTACTAGCAGCAAAACGTTATCTCTGTTCAGACCCATCTGGCTACAATAGCTTCAGAGAGTTGCCAAACAAAATGGCAATAGTAGAGTTGTTTACTCTTGAGTGAGAGTCGCACGTTAGAATGTACATTTCTGCAGGCCCGTCAACTATTAGAATACCAATAACATTTTCAGCATAGCCCCTACGCACTTCGATGGTTTCATCTATGGACATTTGGGCCAACCACACTAATTAGTATTTTGTTGAGCAAGCCCTCGTAGCACACGAGGAACTGGATGTGTACTTCCCAAGAACTGTCTCAAGCACGGATTCCTCAGCTTCTCCTGTGAGATAATAACACTCTCTAAGACTGACCTGCCCGTTCAAAATAACAGCGTTCGTCTGCTGTCATTTTCAGCACAGCTGCTGCGTTTGATGATATTACAGTGTTCTTGCGTGTTAAAGCGCATGTGTGCACTAACTTCTCATAATTTAGAAAATGTTTACCCATCAGTGCTGAAGAATCTCTCCAGAATCACAAACAAAACCTCGCAACTTCATGCTATTGGGCGCTTTACTTTCCGCATGAACCAGGCTGAGTTTGTATTCGAACTGAATAGTGTGACTACGCTAGCGATGTTTGTTACGTCGGAATTTGTTTTTATTCGCTGAGCGTTGTGTTGATCTCGCGCAAGAGTGTCTTACGGCAGCGAACCGATTACCGTGTTACGCTGTTTGTCTACTGTAGTCCTGATAAATAGTCTTGTAGTAATTGTGTGCACTTGAGACAGTATAACTTGAAACATTGTCATTGAGCAACATTTTCATGTATTTCTTCTTGTGTTTTTAAAGATATGACAAATATAAGCATTTTTGGGAAAATCTGGCCGAAATGTGACCTATTACTAAAAAAGAAGTAAATATATATTTTATATGGACAATTAAAATATATTTTTCTACACTTTAATACCTAGATTTGTGCATACATTGTTGTAAAATTCATTCGTAAATTCAAGAAAAAAATAGTTGTCATTAAAATCCGGGCCCTACTCATCAGTGTGGATATTTCTTGATGACACAAGATGTGCCCTGTCAGCTTATCCTTTCTTTTAGTCAAGTAGTGCCATATTCGGAGATTTCCCTCCCTGATTCGGTTCACTAGAGTGAAGGAAAAAATATAATGCGTTCGATGATCACACCATCATAAATAGGCTGAAGGTATCTTTTACATAGCTGTTCTTAGTGGCAAGCATTGGTTATTTCTTTCAGCAACAATGAGAAGTGAGGCTGCGACGTTCAAGTGCAAGAAAAAATTGTGTGTGTGTGTGTGTGTGTGTGTGTGTGAGACGAAAAATGTAATTTCTTCAAATAATGACTTGTTTTGTGCATCGATGGATTGTCATCTTCAAAAATTTGCATCTGTGGTAGATGAATCATTAGTGACATAGGACGGCAAGTGTCTTGTTCCCATTCGTATCCATTCTTCCTTGCGGCAGTCATAAACCCATCTTATTACCGGAAATATTACGAGGAGTGACTCATCAGATTACCCTACTTTGCTCCAGCCTTCAGCAGTTCATACTTGATGCTCTGCCCACTGTCCTCTTCGCTATGAAACGTTGCCATCGGTAATAAGGGGCTACTCTATATACTGGGTGCATGGCGTACAACGGTTTTTGTACAGTCTGATGAACGTTCATTCAGCTGTGGTTTCAGTTGCCTTACAGCAGCTTGACAAGTTTTTGCAACCGTCGTGCCTGGCGTTCGACGAGCTCTTCTCCCCAGTGAAATTCCTGAACTTGACGGTTCGTGTCTCGGTTTTGTGTTAATCTACATTATCGCATCTTGTGTTCTGCAGTTTATGCCGAATAAAATGGCAGTATCTGGAATAGATCGGGTAGATAATTGGACACGGCGGTCCATTCTTTCTGAAATTCTGACTCGATGTTACTCTACGAGATCGTTTACAAATAGACGTTTGTGTAACGGTCACATTAGTATCAACTTTCTCATATAAAGGGTACTAACATCATATCATGACAATGTTCCGTTTACCAAGTGAACAGTTTTACCTTCATAGTATGGCATTTGTCATTTTGTACATTCTCTATACATATTCAAACTAGCTGCTCCTTCTCTACTGCAAGCAATACGAAGGGAAGAATCTACCACGAGAATGATGTAAGGAGACGAAATGAGGAGATTAAAAATTTGTAATTATTTTTCAGTAGCGTGACAGCCACGGTTGTATCTGAAGATAGGTTCTCAAGTAATATAAAAAAAGATTTAGTACGAAGCACTTATTTTTCCAAAAATTATTCCGTGAGTTGCCCTTGGCCATTCTCAAAACCACTAAGCTGCCAGCAGTAATCATGAATTAGATTCGAAGGGCCAGCATCCAAATTTTTCTTCATGTTAGAAATTCAGGTGCGCCATAGCGTTCAGTAATCTGCTGGCTTTCATCCCAACAATGGGTACCATATAGGCCAGTGGTCGTCAAGTGCAGGCCGTGGGTCGCATGCGTCCCGAATCAAGTACTCGTGAGGCCCGCGGTTCTCAGATGCATTTTGTAATAATGGGCAAGTAGCTACTAGCGGTCAGATCCAAAAATGTCAACTATCGTTAAGAGCTTCTTGATTTTTCCTGCTCAGTAATGCACAGAAATACTTACAGAAACGGTAACATCTTAATATATGCTTAATTTTAGAATGCGTAGGTGAATTCGTCCATGAGATAAGTAGCGTAGCCACTGCGGGGCTAGAGGATGTGAGAGGGGCGGGGGAGGGAGGAAGTCTTATTATTTGTCTTCCAGCACTTACAACTCATGAACATGCGCGACTTGTACCGATCAGTTGCTATGGTAAAAATTTCATGCGGAAGTCACATGGATTTGTGAAAGCACGTTATAGAGACAGTCATTTTCGAGTGCAATAGATATTTGTAGCAAGGAATATGAAATTAAATTAAGGCTGTTGTAATATAGTGAAATGAGTAGAAGAAGGAGGACATTAGCAACATTTAGCAAACATTTATGATCGTGTCTCATATTGCATAATGGATTTAAATTTAAGTACAGTTACTCTTGTCAATCAGTTAAACTTCGTATCACACGGACAACGCAGCTACACTCCGTCAGGCAATTACAGTGTCACAACTTTGCAGTCGCTGAGGGTGGAGCAAACTGAAACAGAGAACAGTCGACAAGTAATGTTCCCGCATGGTGCGGACTTCTGACGATCAGCGGGCCGGCGGCCAATTTGTCACGCCCTTACTGTAGCTGTCTTATTGGGGGCTCGTAAGATATCAATTTATGTGGGTTACCAATTAATAAGATCGTTCCCTGAAGGAATACAACCACACGCGTGGCAATACTCTTATGCGACCCGAAGTGGCAACCAACACTGTCAGAATTGGCTCTTAATACAAACTCAGTGTGCGCGATACGGCCCTCAAATGCTGGGGCTCGTGTGGCTCTCGTTGTTCGTTGCAGCAAGTTCAGCAACCAGTTTGTTCACACTGTTTTGTTTGAGCATTAATGCTGGTTGAAGCGATGCTGATTATTATTGTACGATGAAAACACATAGCCAGCTGACTGCATAATTTTGATTGGAGGAGGTTGGTAAGGTCCCATTCCCTTAAATAACATTTTCTAGCGATTTTTCTGACACATTTCCAATTAATTTTATGTCCATGGCGTTTCGTAATACTATCATCATAGCAGGAAGTCCATCACGTATGTTAATACAGGAATGCCGTCCTACATACAGTTCCATAGTGAAGAACCATAAACTAATTATATACCTGTGTATACGTCTGTGCAGCTCTTTCTTCCAAGTTCGTGTTTCTTTTTTTAACTACATTTCTGAGACACAGCAATTTGACAACTTAATAGAAAAATGTGACCTTTCGATCTTCTGTCACAGTTACAAATCATAAATGTAAATTGTAAGTTTTGTGCTTGCTGTCAATCCAGAAATTATAAATTTTCATCGGCGAAAGCAATTTACACATTAAATTTTATTTACAGATTAAATGCTCCGTTAATGTACTTGCAGTATGTATTCCTTAAGCTTAATTACTATTAGTGAAACTCTCCTTACCCCTGCAGTAGATAAATGATGAGTTTGATAAGTCGACGGAAGAGAACCTGAAGTCCGAACTAAAGACAATCCAGTATACGTATTTTGTGGCTACCTACATGTCAGGTTCCGGGATGACTACTTCAAGAAATCTCCACTAGAATTAAAATTCTCCCTCTGTTCATGTTCAGCTGAACATTACTTCGCTTTTTGATATCGACATTGACGAGGCATTAATGCCAGCGCGAAAACTAAAGAAAGAAAGAAAGAAAGAAAGAGAGGCAGAAATCATCCAACTACATGTTTCTGTGAAATAAATTATACGCTGTGCGATCAGTAGTATCCAGCCACATGACTGAAAATGACTAACAAGTTCGTGGCGTCCTCCATCGGTAATGCCGGAATTCACCCTTAGCCTTGATGACAGCTTCCACTATCGCAGGCATACTTTCAGTCAGTCAGGTTTCTTCGGGAATGGCAACCCATTCTTCACGGAGCGCTGCACTGAGGAGAGGTATCGACGCCGGTCGGTGAGGCCAGGCACGAAGTCGGCGTTCCAAAACACCCCAACGATGTTGTATAGGATTCAGGTTAGGACTCTGTGCAGGCCAGTCCATTACAGGAATGTTATTGTCGGTAACCATTCCGTCACAGGCCGTGGATTGTGAATAGATGCTCGATCGCGTTGAAAGACGCAATCGCCATCCCAGAATTGCTCTTCAGCAGTGGGAAGCAAGAAGCTGCTTAAAACATCACTGCAAGCTTGTGCTGTTTTGGTGCCACGCAAAACAACAAGGGGTGCGAGCCCCCTCCGTGAAAAACGTGACCACACCATAACACCACCGCCTCCGAATTTTACTGTTGGTACTACACACGCGGGCAGATGACGTTCACCCTGCCATCGGATCACCATATTGTGTACCGTGATTCGTCACTCCATACAACGTTTTTCACTGTTCAGTCGTCCAATGTTCACGCTCCTTACACCAAGCGAGGCGTCGTTTGGCATTTACCAGCGTGATGTGTGACTCCTGGGCAGCCGCTCGACCATGAAATCCAAGTTTTCTCACCTACCGCTTAACTGTCATAGTATTTGCCGTGGATCCTGATGCAGTTTGGAATTCCTGTGTGATGGTTGGTTGGTTGTTTTGGGGAAGGAGACCAGACAGCGAGGTCACCGGTCTCATCGGATTAGGGAAGGACGGGGAAGGAAGTCGGCTGTGCCATTTGAAAGGAACCATCCCGGCATTTGCCTGGAGCGATTTAGGGAAATCACGGAAAACTTAAATCAGGATGGCCGGACGCGGGATTGAACCGTCGTCCTCCCGAATGCGAGTCCAGTGTCTAACCACTGCGCCACCTCGCTCGGTGTGTGATGGTCTTCAACTGTCGGCGGTCTCTTGTCAGTCAACTGACGAGGTGGGCCTGTGCGCTTTTGTGCTGTACGTGTTTCTTCACGTTTCCACTTCACTATCACATTGGAAATAGTGGCCCTAGGGATGTTTAGGAGTGTGGAAATCGAAATCCCGCGTACAGACGTGTGACACAAGTGACACCTAATCACGTGACCACGTTCGAAGTTCTCGAGTTCCGCGGAGCGCCCCATTCTGCTCTCTCACGATGTCCAATGATTACTAAGATCGCTGATATGGGTTACCTGGCAGTAGGTGGCAGCACAATGCACCTAATATGAAAAACGTATGTTTTTGGGGGTGTCCGGATACTTTTGATCACCTAGTGTATATTGTGCAACACTTCTCAGTTCCTACTATGATCATAGAGTGATTCAAAGTTCGTTTCCTTCAGTCGATTGCTCGTTTCTCAGGCCAAGTGTTTTATCACCCGTGGGACAATTTCAGATTTGTGCCAAACGTTTTGGGAGGCACTTTGGTTATTTATGTGCCATTGACTACCAATAATAATGTTTTGAACTTCATACTTATTCCTGTAGATATTTATTGAAAATTTGCTTGACGCTAGTTCGTCGTAAGTTTTAACAGCACATGGAAGAGTTTGATAGTGGTTTTTATTATTGTTGTTGTTGTGCAACCCTCATCCATCTGAACCTGCTTACTGTCGTCAAGCCTTAGTCTCTCTCCCAGGCGTTTACCCGCCCTTTCACTTCTCTCTATTACCAAACTAACCATTCCTTGAAGCCTGTGGATGTGTCCTGTCAATCAGACCCTCCGATTATTAACGATGTGAGGTAAATTTCTCTTATATTCGATTGTACAAAGTGGCCTATTATAAGTTATCCCATCTAGCCATCTAATCTTCGTTCTTCTGTAGTACCACATTTTAAAATCCTCTGTTCTCTTCTGGACTTTTTATCGTCTATATCTCACGTACGTACATATCTAATATCACACAAATACCTTCAGAAGAGACACTTTACATTATATTAGATGTTAACAAATTCCCGTTTTTCGGAAATGTTTATCATGCTATTGCCAGCCTGCATTTTATGTCCTTTCTAATTCAGCCATCGTCTGCCATTATGCTACCCAGATAGCAATGCAGTACTTGTGTACTATTCTTAGTGTCTCATATTGTGATGTAATTCGACTACATTACGGTAACCTCGTTGTTTTAAAATGGCTCTGAGCGCTGTGGGACTTAACATCTGATGTCATCGGTATCCTAGAACTTACAACTACTTAAACCTAACTAACCTAAGTACATAACACACATCCATGCCCGAGACAGGATTCGAACCTGCGACCGTAGCGGTAGCGCGGTTCCAGATTGAAGCGCCTACAACCGGTCGGCCACACCGGCCGTCCTCGTTGTTTTACTTTAGTTGATATTCATAGTGTCTTCTCTCTTAAAGAGACAACCCGTTCCGTTCAAACAGCTCTTTCAAGTCCTGAGCTGTCTCTGGAAGAATTAAAATCTCATCGGAAAATGTCAAAGATTTTATTTCTTCTCTCTGAACTTTAGTTTCGCTTCCAAGTTTCGCCGTGGTTCCCTTTACTGCTTAATGTAAGCATAGTTTGATTATGCCACAACCTCGTTTTACGTCTTCTCAACTGCTGCTTCCCTGTCATGTCCTTGTACTCTTGAGATGGTAGTTGGTTTCTGTACAAGGTGTAGATTTCTTTCGATCCCTGTTTTTTTATCCCCGTTGTTTTCAAAATTGTAAAGACCGTTCTTCAGGCAGTAGTGTAAAAAGCTGTGTATGAAAGAACAAATGCAGTAAATGAAGGTTTACCTTCCTTCACTCTGTCTTCTACGATAACTCGCAGGGCTAGAGTATTGCCATGCGTGTGGTTGTAGCCCTCCAGGGAGCAAACTGATATACTCAGAGGTCGGCTTCTACCAACCCTGCAGTAATCATTGCCTGTATATTAAGAAAAGAATGTAGTAACTGTGCTGTCCCAAAATTCTTGTAACGTCACATGGTCATCTCAACGTGCGTTTATAACAGGCGTACAGGTGTCGATTGCTAAGCAAGATTACGGTATAGAATAACTCTGCACACGTCTTAAATATAATGGTTGATCGACACTTCTATAACTGAATTTTATTTTATTTTTCCTTGTATCTGAATGCCAACTAAATTGCTTGCCAAAAACATCGGCTACTGCCTGTTGCTATGCTGAATCTCACCGATTAATTATTTCGTTCCGAATGATCTTACTGTGGACATGACGCTAAATCCCCATTTATTCCAATTGCCGACGTGTGCTAGGTGGATGCTGTGTAGATGCCGCTGTCTGTCAGATGGCCTCTTCAGATGTAATTAATATAACTGGGCTCCGTTCGGTTGTGCCTTGCGTCTTAAACAGTCAATCTCTCTGTGTTGACCCCATCATTCTCAATACATGCTACTGGAGTGAAGGTTCACATTCTTTAGTAATTGGGCCAATTCTGAAGGTCGTGCTCAGTTTCATTTGATAAAGACAACATTCGTTATTGTTCTGTACCTGTCAATCTATCGTGAGATATTTATTGTTACCACGCCAGGTGGCACTGTGTAAGACCCTAGACCGGCAGTTCTAAACCCCGTACTGCCATCCAGTTTAAGTTTTTCGCGGTGTCCCTATACCGCTTAAGGCGAATGCCGGGATGGTTTCTTTGAAAAGGACAATGCAGATATCCTCCTTCAATTCAGCTTGTCCTGCATGTGTAATGATCTCCTCTTCAACGAAACATAAAACCCTAATCTCCCTTCCTTTTTTCTACGTTTACTGCTGGACTGCCAGTTGCAACGTGAGATTCGAAAATCAATCAGAATGTGAATGCGCGCAACAGGAGACTGTTAATGAGCAACACATTTCCTTTTTTCACGCTGCTTTCAATTTTCTCAGAACAAGGATTTGTATATTGCTTAAGTTTTTCGATTATTTGAAAAGGTTTCAGATATTTAGTTGTCTACATATCGTCATCAGTGTAGATGTTCTTGCATCTTGCCGAGTACATATTCCGAAAGTCGTGTGCATTAGATCAGGTGATTTCGTCTCCTCTTGAAAGATCTCTACCATACGTTAAGTAGGACGCCGCTACATCGAGCATGAGAACTGTGTGCAAGCGTCCTACGTATAGCCGAGATCTTGAGCATTACGTGCTCAGCAAAGTGATAAGCAGCCTTGGCATACCGTCTTTCACTTGGAAGGCAGACACATACAACAGCCTTCCAAGTCCTCCATTGACCGAGAGGGGACTTGCATTATAAGGCATATGTATATGTAAAAGCAATAAATATATTTGCATCACATTGTGTCTAACGTCCTGATCATGAGAAGTGTTACCTGGTCTTAATAAAAATCACGTACTTTTTGAAATACTATATTTCCTAAATAGCCTCGTATCATCTGTCGTGTCATGTCAGTTTATTTGTCTGAGTAATGTAAAGGCAATCGCGGAAGATGGGTGTATACGGTTGGCTCATCTCTTAGCATCTGGATCACTGAAACGTCTTTTCGTTTAGCTATGAAAATGTTCCGATAACGAAGTTGTCCACTTTCTAAAATGTGGGAGATACTGTTAACAGTAAGAAAGCTAATGTTCTGTGTGTTGTTAATAGCCGGCCGGAGTGGCCAAGCGGTTCTAGGCGCTACAGTCTGGAACCGCGCGACCGCTACGGTCGCAGGTTCGAATCCTGCCTCGGGCATGGATGTGTGTAATGCCTTAGGTTAGTTAGGTTTAAGTAGTTCTAAGTTCTGGGGGACTGATGACCCCAGCAGTTGAGTCCCATAGCGCTCAGAGCCATTTGAACAATTTTTTTTTTTTTGTTAATAATTCACTAGCAGTAAAATGGTACGGGAATTTAAGCTAACCCCCATATTGTGGGTGAGTACGGTCGAAACTAATATTAGAACTATAATTTCTTCAAAATTACTACATTTCATATAATGCCGTGTCCGAATTGGCTTTCTTTCAGACGTGGGTAATTAGACATCTTGGTTTGAGAAAGATGAGATACTATCTTTCTTATGCAGTATCCACTTCCCTGCACAACGTGCGCGACGTTGGTACCGCATTTTTTTTTCCTAAATTGGCTAGCCTGGTGAACATTTCACTTCGAAGGTTTTTTTAAGACGTGGAATACGATGTATGTATACCGACTTTTATCGTCTTCAAATCAAAGTATACGTATCTGTAGAACTTTCTCCAACCGTCCCAGTGCCCGGCTACATTTAAACTATATGAGAAACGTTTGAACGGCTTTCGTTTCCCTGTAAAGCGTTAACTAAATATGTTCTACTTGTTTAATTATGTTCGCCTAGTCACATTTTCGCGTTCCTTCTTTCTTCCCTTGTTAATTAGCGGAATGCACTTCGTTAGTAGCGGTAGGATAACGCGAGACTTGTTCTAATCAGCGCTTGTGTTTCGATTCGAATGTGGTATTCACAGAATGCTATATACTATGGTCAGAGACGTAATGGGAGAGTTAGCGAGCATGTGTCCTTACTGTGTGAAGGAATTTATATATTTGCACGGAATAAAGCTGCATTCTGTCTTGCTTCTGTTGACTGGTGACATTAGGTACATTTTACAGAGAGCAGTTTGTACTGTATTGAAGATTCGGAAAGTAGCGTACCTTTGGTTGCGAATGAGATGCCGTGTTAGGTGCGGAGCCAAGAGAAAATCTGAAATTCCAGATTTTCTGCCTTTGTGTGTTAGCGAAATTGCAATTTGGATACTATTACCAGCACAGCAGTGCTAGAACTTTGATATTTGTTATTAAAATGCTCATAGCATAACGATATCAGTTTTCACCGCCACGCTCTCTGTATTTATAGGGTTCCGGACAACAGTCAGTAAAAACAGAACCTTTATAGGCTCTTTCTGTTGAAATTCATGTCACATACTAAGATCTATAGCCTTGACGATCGTAAAAAATGGAAGCTTCTAAGTAAGTGTAGTCAAAAGATACGGCCAATTATGTCATATTTTTAGATTCGAATGCGCACTGATCTTCTCCTTGACGTATAGTCATGAACTTTGGCAAGAAGCGAAGTTTCATAGTACAGTCAAAGAAAAAGAAATCCGAAAATAATTTGTAATTACGTCACATGAAAAAATTGTCATTTGTTATCAGACTGATAAGAACTGTCTGTTAAGAACACTTTTTCTGTGGAACGGTTAGACATATCAAGTTTTAATTTATGTCATATACTGAGGACTATTGCTTCGGTGGTGTAAAGAAGTTAAGCAATTTAAATCAATGCAATCAAGAGATACGGCCGTTTTATTATATAGTCACTGATTCAAAGCTACAGGATACTTTCCGTTGACGAGGAATTGGGCAAGAAGCAAGGTTTCACGACACAAGTAATTGTTAATTTGTAATTATGTCGAATCGTGCAGTATCCAGATTTGTGGGGCGTACGGATGTGAGAGTCTGAAGTTGGACTGCGTGGGAACGTGATGGGGAACATACGACGATTCCGTGTGACCACCACAAGGTAGGACCGCCGTACTGCGCACCGGGAACGTCGCACCCACTGTACATCTGCACCTGCCATCCGAAAACAAGCAATCGACTCCAAGCAACATCGTGCGTCATTTCGCACCATTGGGCGAGGACTATCAACAGACGGAGTATAAGAATTACCGCCGATGCGTGGGCTGCCGTTAACAGCGCAACACAAACGGTTGCGTCTGGAGTGGTGCGATGACCGAGAAGTGAGAAATGCTGAAAGTGGTGTCGGATTGTGTTCAGCAACGAACATCGGTTCTGCGTTAGATCGGATGACCATCGTCGGCGGGCACGGCGGCGACCTAAGGGATGGTTCCATTATTAACACGGATTTTGAGAGACACAGCAGTGTTATTCCTGGTGTCATGTTGTGGAAAGCCATCTGGTATGCCTTCAGATCACGGCTGGTACTGGTTGAGGGACTTTGATGGCACAGCGCTACATCGCAGACGTCTTGCGTTCCCATTCGTTACCTCTCATGCTACAAGATCGTGGTGCCATTTTTCAACAGGATAGTGCTAATCCACACATGACACGTGTGTCTATGAACTGCATGTGCGATGTTGAGGTACTCACGTGGCCAGCAAGTTTCACAAATCTGTCTCTAATACAACTTGTGTAGGACCAGCTTGGACATAAACTGCGTCCCAGTGTTAATGTCCAGGATATCAAGGACCAGTTGTAATAGTTGTGGGCCAGCTTGCCTCAGGAGATGATAGAACGGCTTTATGATACTCTTCCCAACCGAATCATTTCATGCATACAGGCCAGAGCTGGTGCAACGTCAGACTGTTAGGTGGTGTCATACTACCAAGTTCTTTGTAAATTTGACTCTATTTTCCAATCACAGAAATAACGTCTCGTAATCTCTCAACTCATGAAGTTTCATTTCATTTCCTCCTCCATTTCTAGGCTCTTCACTTTGTCAGGCAGTGTCCGTTACGTTACTTTACTTTCTTTTAATAGCCATTTTTGATTGGTAGTATCCACAAAGGCAAAGAAATAGCCCACGGAAGCTAAAGATTTACTTTACTGCGACGCTCACCGCCGTACCTCTTACAGGATGCCGTTTCCAATGCTTTGTTTTTGGTGACCTTTCGTAGCAGCATTTCTCCGTAAACGTACACCATTTGTTTTAAAGTCCTTTGAACAGCTCGGTATAACCTTCTAACATTTACTCAATTATATACCATTTCAAGTGCTTCTAGCGGGAGGCACAGACTTAATTTACGTAATGGAGAGCAATATTTGCCCAGCGCCTTCAACAGATAGTCACCCCCCCCCCCCTATCTCTCTCTCTCTCTCTCTCTCTCTCTCTCTCTCTCTCTCTCTCACACACACACACACACACACACACACACACACACACACACACACACACACACACACGCACACGCACACAGAGATATATATATAGTTATTTCTTCCTTTTACTATCATCATTAGTCGAGACATGATAAAATGGCACCTCTAGCACTGTTTCTGAATTAAGAGTTGTGCATATTTGCTGTTCAGAACAGGCTGTGGCTCGATTGAATCTGGCGTTATGGGATTTTAAGAACGAACGTAACAGATTTTCCAGGAAATGTCTAAGTAGAAATATTTATCTTTTCCCCATTTGCTATAGGTGTTGAGGCTTTCCTCAAACTTAATTGACATGCGTTTCCGTTTTTGTGTTGATTTCTCTGTAACCCCTGTTGTGGACTGAGGCACAAAATCCGTTTCTGGTCTTTGGGAATGAGTGCCTTATAACTGTTTTCAGTGAACATAGCAAAACTATTAAGAACAGGTGAAAATGTTACGGTAGCATTTCCTTTTCAGTCTCACAATTTTTAGCAGTACGAAATACTTTCTTTGGTCGTTTATGTAGGACACTAAAATATCGAATGTGCGCCAATTTCCCTTAGAAGCACATATAGAATTTTCCCCTAATGGACCGCATCGCAACAATACGTATGGAAATCATGATTACGTACGCCAGAAAGACAATAGTTTCATGCGTCTTTGAACAGCACACCGTCAGCCTTTCGGAACTGTTCTGCCGTTGTTATTTAGTTTCGTAGCCCGCAGATCTGGGTCTAGTCGTTAGCGTAGCTTTCTCTAATTAGGGGAGGCCTGGATTCGATTCCCGAACAGATCGATTTTCTTCGCTCTGGGACTGGATGTTTGTGTCGTCGTCGTCGCCGTCGTCGTCATCGAGCAAGTCGTCGAAGTCACGTCAAACAGGGCGACCAACAAAACGCGGCCCAACGCCTCAGATCGGGTCTCCAGGCCGATAATGCCACACGATCATTTCATTTTTGCATTACTGGTGGGGAAATAAGTGTTACGACTTGATAGGATGTGCAAGCGAAATCCTTGGATTGGAATCCGTTGCTTGCTACGAACTTCAGAATTTACGTGCATTTGACACATTTTCCTTTTGTACGATCCGTTCACTGTGCACTGCAGGTAAACATGTTCTGCAAAGGGAAAGCTGTCATTGAAGGGTCACGTTTTTCTCACTTAAGAGACAGTACTGTGCTTCACAAGCTTATGTGCGCGACATTTATAATTGCATGTGGGGAACCGTAACCGCTCTAACAGCATTGGAAGCGAAGGATTAATTCGATTAGCCAAAGACGAGAGAAGGATTCAGTCACCCCACCGAAGGAACAATCCCGTTATTTATCTGTTGCTATTTAACAAAATCTCGGAAAATCCAGATCGAGATGGTAGATCGTGAATTTGCACTCCTCACCTTCTGGTGCATGTATACCTGCATGACACGCAGAAGCTGGCATGGGGAACAACAGGAGAGACATGCGACAAGAGCATTGGTGTTTACGAACGTCTTTTCGCGTTTTGAGTTGCCATTAATGAACACTGCAGGAATATTTTTTAGTTTTTCATAATTTCGTGCAGAGCATTAAAAAGCACGAGCAAGGGAGGCAAAGTTTGTTATAACTATTGTCGTTAGATTAGTTGCGTATATTTGTGGCTTGATTAAGCAGAAAACAAATTTTCCATCTTTGTTACATCGTAGAAAAAGGATTTCTGTTTTTATCATTGGATGAATAAATTACAGATGGTAAGCTCATGCTTTAATTATATGTATCTCGGCACAAGGTTGTCTGCTATCTCATGAAAAAGAAAAATTCATTATCCGCATTTAAAAATAACTTGCAGGTAAACCTACAGCTCACTACGCCAGTCATACTGGAGGCAACAATAATTTCCTTTCATGTGAATGATTTTATATTTATACTGCACTGTGGCTCTTAAATTACAGTGAATTGTTGCAGCTAGATCCATTAAGAGCACCGGAAGGAGAGGAGGGGAAGGCAGAGATAGCGGTCAGTAACGGTCTCACGTATTGTGCGTAATAGTGTAGTAGGAAGAATACAGTAAATGATTAAATTTGTTGGTGGTTTAGGAGTATACAGAGTGCCAAACTTAGGACACGGAGCTACCACCTCAGGCTGCAAGAATGGCTGTAACCCGGCTGGGCATCGTGTGGAACTGAGCTGGGATGGCAGTTGCGGGTATGTCATTACACCCGGTTTCAGCTCTTTCAGTTTTCTGTCGTAGTAGCCGGGGAGTGGTGGCGTCTAAATTACCGTTTATGCGGAGCAAATGTGGTCGTGAAGTTGTACCATCATCACCATGTCCTGCTCCCTTATGACGATGTGAAGTGCAGTCAGCAACTTTTCTTCTCACCGGAGCGTCCGCATACTGCCGTCCAACGATATGCTGTACGTAGAACCGGGACTCAACTGAAAAGACGACGCTGTGTCACTCTCGTGTGCAGTATTGTCGTTGGGAGCAGCGCCGTCGGCGCGCCTTCCTCTGATTTCGCGTCAAAGGAAGCGGCAACAACGGTTGCCGTGCTGACAAATCTTGGTGCCCAGGACGTAGTGTCACTGTGCATGCGGATGCTTGCTTACCTTGCTGCAGACAAACCCATTTCCTGAATCAGAGTACGGCTGTACGATCCTGCACGGCCGAGTAAACAGTAGTCTGTCGTCTCGGATAGTAATCCGGCTTGGGACGTTGAGATTCTGCATGGCATTTAGTACGGCTGTCCTGAATCTACCGTTTCCGTATTCGCGTGACAGTCGTCGGATCCAAACGAAGCGGAAAACCGCAGTCTCTTGTAGGCCACGATCGTGCCACCGTTGAAAACAGACATGTACCGACAGACGTTTCTCCTTCTTACACAAGACATACAGAATCGTGTCACTACCTGCAAACATTCAGATGCGTTTTCTGAACAAGAGGGCACTCTGTGTAGTGTTTGCGTATTTACGGAATGTAGATGTCGCTACTCACACCTGTTTTGTGCGATTGCGTTGAAATGCTAATCATTTCCACTGGCAAGGTATCGCATTATGTGGTGCACTTGATACCAATTTTATTCAGGACTCTAATACACCATGTTATTGCTCACTCTTTTGGCTACAAAAACCTATTTTTCAATGTAACCTGCTTTCAGTGCGACGGTCTTTGGCCGTCTTACTGCGAGGGCGTGTATGCCCACACTATACTACTGTAACGGTCGGCGTCGCAGCCTGCTGCATCGACAATCTTCCCAATATCTACGTACTGCTTCCCACTGAGTGCGTCCTTCATTGGGCCAAACAGTTGGAAGCTGGAAGAAGCGAGATCGGGGCTGTAGGGAGGATGAGGAAGAACAGTCCAGTGAAGTTTTGTGAGCTCCTCTCAGGTGCGCAGATTTGTGAGAGTGCTTGCGTTGTTATGGAGAAGGAGAAGCTCGTGTGCATTTTTGTGGCGACGAACACTCACGTTCCAATATTGCAAGAGTCAAAAGTGTGTGCGGCGGGCTGGCACGCGGGAGGTCGGACAGGTTTGTTGCGATGATGACAGATGCCTCACTGTGCTTTTGTTCATTACCTGGTCTCTGTAGACATTCTACAATGTATGAAAAGAGGGGAAAAAAAGAAAGAAAGAAACTCAGTGACAGCTCTCTGCTTGGAACGCACATCAGTTACTGACGGTATTTTGAGGGCTGCGTATAGCGCCGCCATCTGCCGGAACTTCATTAAACTATAGGCGCTAGAGGGGAACCATGTCCCACAGCAAATACAGCATTTTTTCAACGGAAATTGACCGAGGAAAAAAAATGCGATCCATTACTTACCGATCGCCCATCGTATATAGCTTATAATATTACACTTTAAATCTACGCCGCGGAGGAGGACGAAAGCTGTCTTGTTGTGTGGCTGCTTCTCGAGATCGGTTTAGAGAACTGGTAGCCACTCGTCCGCGTAGATTGATTCGCTACTGGGAAGACTGGAAGAGAGACATTGGATATACATGACGGTTTTCGCCACTGGAGTAAAAACCATGAAAAAAGGCCGGTGAGCCGTGCAGGAGAGAAGCGACGGCGGCGCAGTCACAGCCGTGAAGAGCAGAAGCTGCCCCGGCGCGCCAGCGGCCCCAGCCGCTCGTTGGCGGCAGGCGCTGCCAGACACGGTCAGTTAACGCGCCCGGATGGGTGTCGGCCTGGCGCTGTTATGTGCTCGTAACGCGCGCTGGCGATGTAGGGCGGCGGAGGAGCCCGTGGCGGCCAATTCCGGCGCCTCAGCTGGGATGCCCTTTTTCTCCTGTACTGCCCGCTCTGCGCGATGGACGTAAGTGGCCACGAGTCTGCTACGGTGCTCTTAATGGATCATGTCGTATCTGCCCATGTTCTTGGCGCTAGTACGCGCATGTTATTGCGATGCATTACGCCACCTTGCAACGTGCACTGAAATTCCGTTGTAATAAATGAGATGTAATTTTGTGTCTACTGAATCTTGCTTCTTTCGTGGCGACTGTAAGGAATTCTTTCTTTATTAATGACTTCAGTTACGTACTGTTGATTCTCTCTTTATTAATGGCTTCAGTTACGTACTGTGGATTCTCTCTGTCTTTCTCTCTCCCTCCTTCCATCCCTCCCTCCCTCCCTCCCTCCCTCCCATGATGAGGCTCCTCGCTAACGATTCAAGAGCTGTAATCCAAGCAGTTCCGTATTAACCCATAAAAACTGAAGCAGTCACCATCTGGACTAAAAGTCTTTTCATTGGTTTGATGTGGTTCATCACGACTTCCTCTGCTGTACTAACCTCAACGTCTTGCAGTAGCACTTAAACCCGACGTCCTCAGTTATTTCTGGATGTATTCCAATCTCTGTCTCCCCCTATGGTTTTTACTTTCTACATCTCCCTGTAGTCCTGTCCGAACTATTCCCTGATATCTTAACACGTGTCCTATCATCCTGTCTCTTCTCCTAGTCAGTGCGCTCCACATATTCCTTTCATTGCTGATTTTACTCAGAACAACTTCACTTCTCACCGTATTAGTTCATTTAAGTTTCAGCATCTAGAGCACTAAAAGAGTGCTGTACGATTGTCATTTCAGACAGCTCTAAGAGATCTACAAAGGAAGTCCTCTGTAACTGACAGAGATGAGTGGGAGAATATTCCGTCGAGAGACGATAGGGCTTTGTTTCCTCTATAGAGCTGCTTCACATAAGCAACAGATCACAGGAACGAAGTTCTAGCCAAGATGGATACGCCTGAAACGCTCCTAAACACATGTGGGGGAAACATCGTACAAGCCTCAGTCAAGCTGCCTTGTACACCAGGAAGCGACCTGCTTGGCTCTTATCTCTGTCGCGCCAGTGTTATCCTATACGAGCAGGGAAGGACCATTATCGTGTACATATTGCTGAGATAAACTTACACTGTTATTCTTTGGGCTACCGACTTTTGCCTGTATGTCTACATCATTATATGAATCGCTAGGTATTTAGGTGATTTTACAAGAAACTGTGCACATCGAAATCGTGGCCTCACTAGGAGAGATATGTGTCGAATGCTCGTCTCTCGAGATGTTGACAAAAGAAACGACGAAAGGCGAACGTATTGAAAACAGAAAGTCATTAAAAATGAGATCAACAGCACTTTTTTTCACTCAAGGGAATTTTTAAGAAATGAATAATATCACTTACATTACTCATAAGGTACACCGTCGTCGTGAACAATACCGCCTGGTATAGGCACCATTCATTTAACTCCTACGCAGGCCACACTTTTGACGCAAATTTTAGAAAATTGGGAGTGTCTTACAGGAGATAATTTACCAGATATTTACTCTCGTGGGACGTTCAAGTCCCATGCGACGTTTCATCGTCACAATAGAAAACAATATCCGTATTTCCCGCGTCGAGAGTCACGTTCGGCACGTATCGCTCGTAGTGAAGCCGCGGCTTGGAAGTTACCAGTAATTGTTGCACCTCTTTATGCAAAACTGTGACATTTGTGACTCCACAGTGAAGAAAGTGCGATTTGTGTACTTAGTGGTATTAATATGCCTGTTGGTTTAAAAATAGGCTAGTTTATGAAAATGTTACAGCCAGGAATATGCAGTAATACTTTTGTGTAACGTTTGAAATAATTGAGAAAGGGGGCCACATTAACATGTACTATGCATTAATAGACGTAATGGCTAGTTTCACATCACCAAAACTGCACTTTATTTATTTTTAGTGTAAGAAGTACGCTCAATTTCATTCCGTTACCCAGCGGGTTACATGAAACATGAAAAGTTCTCAGAGTGGTATGATGATGCGACTGCCCTCAAAGACAGTTAAATAGCAGAAAAATTGAGACGAAGCACAAGTTGCTGGTGCTGTCGTCCTGTTCACCAGTTATGTACACTGTGAGTTTCGCGTATTTTACTCTTAATGGAAAAAAAGCGATTGTTTTAAGTGGAAGCGTTCGCGTCTATAGTTACTTGTGAATTCATTTCACAAAGGTACGAATGAAAAACTGAGAAATACCACATGAAGTTGCTAACGTTCCCAACGATTGTTTTAAGTTAGTTTATTACTGTAAGAAACTACAAGAAACGCAGCATGATTTTTATCGTGTAACAGACGAGGCGGCCACGTGCTGTGCTGCTGATCACGCCTTTGTTAATGATAGCTTATGTTTTCTACTCCACTGGTAAACAATGTTGTGTGTGTAAGCCGCACATAAATATCAAAGATGAGTGCGCGGAGAATAGCCGCGCTGAAGAAGTGAGGGAACAGCTGGGAACCAGTATTAGCACATGGATTTCCCAGCTGTTGCACATGAAAATCAGACCGTATCCTATACAACAGGCGTTCCTTGACATTTAAAACAAAATATTCATTTGACATCGTTATTTCATAATAATATGTAATGGTTCCCCCCATGAACCATGTACCTTGCCGTTGGTGGGGAGGCTTGCGTGCCTCAGCGATACAGATGGCCGTACCGTAGGTGCAACCACAACGGAGGGGTATCTGTTGAGAGGCCAGACAAACATGTGGTTCCTGAAGAGGGGCAGCAGCCTTTTCAGTAGTTGCAGGGGCAACAGTCTGGATGATTAACTGATCTGGCCTTGTAACATTAACCAAAACGGCCTTGCTGTGCTGGTACTGCGAACGGCTGAAAGCAAGGGGAAACTACAGCCGTAATTTCTCCCGAGGACATGCAGCTTTACTGTATGATTAAATGATGAGGCGTCCTCTTGGGTAAAATATTCCGGAGGTAAAATAGTCCCCCATTCGGATCTCCGGGCGGGGACTACTCAAGAGGATGCCGTTATCAGGAGAAAGAAAACTGGCGTTCTACGGATCGGAGCGTGGAATGTCAGATCCCTTAATCGGGCAGGTAGGTTAGAAAATTTAAAAACGGAAATGGATAGGTTAAAGTTAGATATAGTGGGAATTAGTGAAGTTCGGTGGCAGGAGGAACAAGACTTCTGGTCAGGTGACTACAGGGTTATAAACACAAAATCAAATAGGGGTAATGCAGGAGTAGGTTTAATAATGAATAGGAAAATAGGAATGCGGGTAAGCTACTACAAACAGCATAGTGAACGCATTATTGTGGCCAAGATAGATACGAAGCCCACACCTACTACAGTAGTACAAGTTTATATGCCAACTAGCTCTGCAGATGATGAAGAAATTGATGAAATGTATGACGAGATAAAAGAAATTATTCAGGTAGTGAAGGGAGACGAAAATTTAATAGTCATGGGTGACTGGAATTCGTCAGTAGGAAAAGGGAGAGAAGGAAACATAGTAGGTGAATATGGATTGGGGGGAAGAAATGAAAGAGGAAGCCGCCTTGTAGAATTTTGCACAGAGCATAACTTAATCATAGCTAACACTTGGTTCAAGAATCATGAAAGAAGGTTGTATACCTGGAAGAATCCTGGAGATATTAAAAGGTATCAGATAGATTACATAATGGTAAGACAGAGATTTAGGAACCAGGTTTTAAATTGTAATACATTTCCAGGGGCAGATGTGGATTCTGACCACAATCTATTGGTTATGAACTGCAGATTGAAACTGAAGAAACTGCAAAAAGGCAGGAATTTAAGGAGATGGGACCTGAATAAACTGAAAGAACCAGAGGTTGTAGAGAGTTTCAGGAAGAGCATAAGGGAACAATTGACAGGAATGGGGGAAAGAAATACAGTAGAAGAAGAATGGGTAGCTCTGAGGGATGAAGTAGTGAAGGCAGCAGAGGATCAAGTAGGTAAAAAGACGAGGGCTAATAGAAATCCTTGGGTAACAGAAGAAATATTGAATTTAATTGATGAAAGGAGAAAATATAAAAATGCAGTAAATGAAGCAGGCAAAAAGGAATACAAACGTCTCAAAAATGAGATCGACAGGAAGTGCAAAATGGCTAAGCAGGGATGGCTAGAGGACAAATGTAAGGATGTAGAGGCTTGTCTCACTAGGGGTAAGATAGATACTGCCTACAGGAAAATTAAAGAGACCTTTGGAGAGAAGAGAACCACTTGTATGAATATCAAGAGCTCAGATGGCAACCCAGTTCTAAGCAAAGAAGGGAAAGCAGAAAGGTGGAAGGAGTATACAGAGGGTTTATACAAGGGCGATGTACTTGAGGACAATATTATGGAAATGGAAGAGGATGTACACTCCTGGAAATTGAAATAAGAACACCGTGAATTCATTGTCCCAGGAAGGGGAAACTTTATTGACACATTCCTGGGGTCAGATACATCACATGATCACACTGACAGAACCACAGGCACATAGACACAGGCAACAGAGCATGCACAATGTCGGCACTAGTACAGTGTATATCCACCTTTCGCAGGAATGCAGGCTGCTATTCTCCCATGGAGACGATCGTAGAGATGCTGGATGTAGTCCTGTGGAACGGCTTGCCATGCCATTTCCACCTGGCGCCTCAGTTGGACCAGCGTTCGTGCTGAACGTGCAGACCGCGTGAGACGACGCTTCATCCAGTCCCAAACATGCTCAATGGGGGACAGATCCGGAGATCTTGCTGGCCAGGGTAGTTGACTTACACCTTCTAGAGCACGTTGGGTGGCACGGGATACATGCGGACGTGCATTGTCCTGTTGGAACAGCAAGTTCCCTTGCCGGTCTAGGAATGGTAGAACGATGGGTTCGATGACGGTTTGGATGTACCGTGCACTATTCAGTGTCCCCTCGACGATCACCAGTGGTGTACGGCCAGTGTAGGAGATCGCTCCCCACACCATGATGCCGGGTGTTGGCCCTGTGTGCCTCGGTCGTATGCAGTCCTGATTGTGGCGCTCACCTGCACGGCGCCAAACACGCATACGACCATCATTGGCACCAAGGCAGAAGCGACTCTCATCGCTGAAGACGACAGGTCTCCATTCGTCCCTCCATTCACGCCTGTCGCGACACCACTGGAGGCGGGCTGCACGATGTTGGGGCGTGAGCGAAAGACGGCCTAACGGTGTGCGGGACCGTAGCCCAGCTTCATAAAGACGGTTGCGAATGGTCCTCGCCGATACCCCAGGAGCAACAGTGTCCCTAATTTGCTGGGAAGTGGCGGTGCGGTCCCCTACGGCACTGCGTAGGATCCTACGGTCTTGGCGTGCATCCGTGCGTCGCTGCGGTCCGGTCCCAGGTCGACGGGCACGTGCACCTTCCGCCGACCACTGGCGACAACATCGATGTACTGTGAAGACCTCACGCCCCACGTGTTGAGCAATTCGGCGGTACGTCCACCCGGCCTCCCGCATGCCCACTATATGCCCTCGCTCAAAGTCCGTCAACTGCACATAAGGCTCACGTCCACGCTGTCGCGGCATGCTACCAGTGTTAAAGACTGCGATGGAGCTCCGTATGCCACGGCAAACTGGCTGACACTGACGGCGGCGGTGCACAAATGCTGCGCAGCTAGCGCCATTCGACGGCCAACACCGCGGTTCCTGGTGTGTCCGCTGTGCTGTGCGTGTGATCATTGCTTGTACAGCCCTCTCGCAGTGTCCGGAGCAAGTATGGTGGGTCTGACACACCGGTGTCAATGTGTTCAGAGAAAGCTTTTGACAACGTTAACTGGAATACTCTCTTTCAAATTCTGAAGGTGGCAGGGGTAAAATACAGGGAGCGAAAGGCCATTTACAATTTGTACAGAAACCAGATGGCATTTATAAGAGTCGAGGGGCATGAAAGGGAAGCTGTGGTTGGGAAAGGAGTGAGACAGGGTTGTAGCCTCTCCCCAATGTTATTCAATCTGTATATTGAGCAAGCAGTAAAGGAAACAAAAGAAAAATTCGGAGTAGGTATTAAAATCCATGGAGAAGAAATAAAAACTTTGAAGTTCGCCGATGACATTGTAATTCTGCCGGAGACAGCAAAGGACTTGGAGGAGCAGTTGAACGGAATGGACAGTGTCTTGAAAGGAGGATATAAGATGAACATCAACAAAAGCAAACCGAAGATAATGAAATGTAGTCAAATTAAATCGGGTGATGCTGAGGGGATTAGATTAGGAAATGAGACACTTAAAGTAGTAAAGGAGTTTTGCTATTTAGGGAGTAAAATAACTGATGATGGTCGAAGTAGAGAGGATATAAAATGCAGACTGGCAATGGCAAGGAAAGCGTTTCTGAAGAAGAGAAATTTGTTAACATCGAGTATAGTTTTAAGTGTCAGGAAGTCGTTTCTGAAAGTATTTGTGTGGAGTGTAGCCATGTATGGAAGTGAAACATGGACGATAACCAGTTTGGACAAGAAGAGAATAGAAGCTTTCGAAATGTGGTGCTACAGAAGAACGCTGAAGATAAGGTGGGTAGATCACATAACTAATGAGGAGGTATTGAATAGGATTGGGGAGAAGAGAAGTTTGTGGCACAACTTGACTAGAAGAAGGGATCGGTTGGTAGGACATGTTTTGAGGCTTCAAGGGATCACAAATTTAGCATTGGAGGGCAGCGTGGAGGGTAAAAATCGTAGAGGGAGACCAAGAGATCAATACACTAAGCAGATTCAGAAGGATGTAGGTTGTAGTAGGTACTGGGAGATGAAGAAGCTTGCACAGGATAGAGTAGCATGGAGAGCTGCATCAAACCAGTCTCAGTACTGAAGACCACAACAACAACAACATGTAATGGTTAATGGTGCTCGTAGTGGGCAATAGCGATATTATCGTCAGTAGTGTTGATTGATGAACTGCCTAGGAGGCATTCTCTTCGGCCTATTCCTTCACGTTACACATGGGCAAATGCAAAATTGCTGCTTCGGTAGTGCCACAGTTAATGCATATGCCATTAGAGCAGATGAAGGCTGCATCTGGGCAACAGGACTACTCTGCATTGTAATACGGTTTTGTTTACGGTGTTGTTCTCCAATAACTGCGGTTTCTGAAGAAGTTACGGTTCGTTAATTATATTATATAAATGAATATTACGTCAGCTTTATTTGTTGGTGAACAACCCACCAGGGTAGCCGAGAGCGCTAATGCGCTGCTTCCTGGACTCGGGTAGGCGCGCCGGCCCCAGATCGAATCCGCCCGGCGGATTAACGACGAGGGCCGGTATGCCGGAGAACCTGGATGTGGTTTTTAGGCGGTTTTTCACATCCCGCTAGGTGAGTAACGGTCTGGTACCCACGTTACGCCCCAGTTACACGACTCACAGACGTTCGCACAATGCCATGGCTTACACCAGGCGCAAACAGCTGGGGTACACTACTTACGTCCCGGGGGGGTTCGAGGGTGGCAGCAGGAGAGGCATCCAGCCACCCTCTGCAACTAATGCTGCCAAATCCGTAATAACAAGGCCGACCCTGCGTGACGCGGGACAAGGCCCAAAGAAAGAAAGAAAATTTATTTGTTGGTGAACAACATTGACACTAAAATCATTGTGTCCCTCCATATCTCCTTTATTTTTTTTTTAATTTTTTTTAAAGGTAGTGCACCTAGCCTCTGTAACATTGATTCCAGACTCTGTCAACAGTAATTACAGCATTTATTTTCGCTCCGTGACCACTGCATAGAAAAAGATTTGTACTGGGATAAGACTTTGTGCAGAAATTTATGCATTTTTGAGAAAATACCATTTTCAGCAAGCTCCCGACAAACATGAAAAAGTATAACTAAGACCAGAGGCATTATGGTTTCACACTCGACTCATTCTCCGCGGTGCTGCTCATGCCAACATAGGACCTTTTGCTGTATTGTTACATATACTTATACACTACTTTTTTTCAGAACTTTCTGAATTAGTGATTAGTTCGATAACCTCAGACTCTTACAGTTCAGTGACATGTGAGAAAATAAACACACTCCGCTTATTGACACATCCTAATTTATTTATTTCCAAAATCTTACTCTTAATGGGCACTATGTATTAAGTGTAAAATGTTCCCTGACCTACACTGGAAATACGAAGAGATCATTGTCACCAAGAAAGAAATTAATTTGTACTTGCGTTCTTAAGTGATACCTTGCAATTCAGTAACTATCGTGGCAGAGCAGTAGTAACGATAGGATAGACTAAGTTGCCGTTATATCTCACTTATTTGTGAGCTTGCTTTCCTTCCATTGACCGAATAGGTAGAAATCTCTACGTGTACAACTTAAACTTAAGGGTATGTAAGGCTCTCATAACTGAAAGTACACTTACCTTCTCTGACTGGGACCTCAGATCCGCGTTTATATGTCCCTCTACCTGCAACACCCAAGCACCTTTAGCGGGCCAACTCGTAGCTTCGGTACCATTATCTCACTCCTTCGTTCTCCTACTCCCCGTAACTGCTCGTGGAAAGACAAAATTATTCATTAAGGGTCTCGGTCCGGCAAACAATTTTAATCTCTTACGTCCTTATTGTACCGCAAAAGATCGTTGTGAATAAAAGACGTTTTATAAAATCTTTGAGGGTGTACTAGGGTGCTTTTATCATAACTTTTATAAAGAATTGCTGAGCGGTTCTAGGCGCTTCAGTCTGGAAACGCGCGACCGCTACGCTCGCAGGTTCGAATCCTGCCTCGGGCATGGATGTGTGTGATGTCCTTATGTTAGTTATGATGACCTCAGATGTTAAGTCCCATAGTGATCAGACACATTCGAACCATTTTTTTTATATATATAAAGAATTTGTCAAATAACTTAGACAGTGTAGCGCCGACCTTAGGTTGCTTCGTTGCTTTAATCACAACGCTGTTGAATGAAAATTTTGTTTCGGCGAGTCCTGCTTTATAAACGTTCTACAGTCATTCATAGTAGTGTGTTGGTGTGGTAGCACTCCTATTTGAAACACAGTGAGTCCATATCTTCGAGCTACTATACAACATAGTGAATGTAAGTCTTCGGAGTAACATTCGTAGTTTTTGTTGTTAAGAGTCATAACGATTTGACGACCAGACTCTTTACGTTATTTTCAAATTCCCGTTAAGCCCAAGTCTCGAATATATATATATATATATATATATATATATATATATATATATATATATATATATATATATATATATATATATATGAGATAGAGAGAGAGAGATAGAGAGAAGGTCGCTGTACCTAATTTATTAAGTTGCTGTAGTAGTAGGAGAAATTCTTATTTACTTATTCAGTGTGTTTTTGTCAGTCCTGAAATTACTAACTGCTACAGTAAATGGCGATTTTCAGGCTCTGATCAGGTTTTGATATGAAATGTGTATCACACACATCCAATTTAGCGTTTCAGCCATTGTCTACCATATGTGACATCCTTGACAGGGATCCCACACGTCATATGAAACATGTGCACTGCTCGTTACACTGACATGGTAGCTCTAAATACATCATAGTTGATATAAAAATACAAATGTGCATGCGCGAAAGCTATCGTGTAGCTCTCTTGCAAACGAATTAGAAAATCTATGATGAGTACTTGCAAAAGCCAGAGTTGCTAGCTGTTGTGCACGTGGAGTGGAGTACTGTCGTTTTGCATCCTCTCCTTCGCGGCTTCTCTTTTACACATGATTGATATACTGCAATACGGCTGAGAATGAACACATGGGTTGCAAAAAATATTACGAATATCCTGGTATGGCATCTCTCTTCCGGAACGTGTATAATTATTTATTAACTTGGCTGTGTAAACTGTCTGACATTATCTTGTACTTACACATGATTAATATACTGCAGTACTGGCGAGAATAAATACAGGGGGAACAGAAAATATTACGAACATCCTGGTATAGGCATCTCACTCTCGGAAGGTCTATAATTATTTATTACGCTATTATCTGGTGTTTGTCTTCAGTGTAACACTCTGTTCATCTGCCGTTATGTCAGACAGACTGATTTTCAATGATAGTGCATTCTAGATGTCTAATCTATGCATTTGTGAAACTAGTCGGTAATTGTCTACACGTATGACCGGTATGCACAGCTAATGCGGCTAGTGATTTGGTTTCAAGCCACGATCGTACTAAAACACCGTCCACTGAACGCAGTAAGGGAAAAAAATGGATTTCTAAAATACGCGGACGGCGTTAACGTTCTAGAAAAGAGATCTGTACCACCAAAAGATCTGTGAGTAATATCCGGTTACAGAACTATGTGAGCGAAAACAGCGATGGGAACTCCGTAAACAAAACATTTATGGTAGAGCTGGTATTGACAGACATCTTGCGAACCAAGTAAATCAAAGTCAGCAAGTGCAGTGATGCAAGTGAAGTACACGGGGAGGACACCAGAGGAATTTTTCCAACTGTGAGGCGTGGTTGCTGGTCGTACAGTAACCTAACCTATCCTATCCTAACAATAGCTGGTAGGTCTGTGAAATGATTTTAAGTGACCAAGTTGATTCATTTGGAGAAGCATCGTTTACAACTGTTGACAGCATCTTCCAGGGTAATAACCCCCATTGTCATTCGGTTGAAAATGTCCAATATTGTTTTGATGTCGTGAGGACGATGTGGGAAGTGATATTCAAAAGTTTCTGAAATTTACAATTAAAATTATTACGTCTTACGTAGATTATTTTGCACCATCACCTTCAGAGTAATTCTTCAGAGCGTCATCGTTGCCAGTCTTGAAATGCATCCTGGAAGTCTTTCTTATAGAGAGTGTTTAGTACGTTCTGCAATTCCGCTTGAATCTCCTACACTGCATCAAACCTTCGCTCATCGAACACGATGTTTATCTGTGGAGCGAGGAAGAAGCCTGTTGAATACGACGGGTGGGAAACAACTGTCATATTTCATTTAATACGAAATTTCTGAATAATTTAGTCCGTACTCGGTCGTGCATTGTGTTGGTGAAGTATCCAGTCGTTCATACGCCACTTCTCATGGAAGTTTCCTCCTAATCTCCTCCCTCAAACTTAGAAATGACGATAGAATTCTATTGAACATTTGACGAGGTGGAACAAATTCGCTATGAACAGTGCCGTCAGTAAAGATCAACAAGCTGTTAATGTTACTCTTGACTTCTCGAGCTATTTTTGTCCGAAGCGAAAAACTCTCTCACTGCAGTGATTGCTTCTTGGTCTCAGAGTCATATCAATAAACCCAAATTTCGTCACCAGTGACAACCTTCAAAAGAAAATGTTGATCGTCTTTAAACAGTTAAGTTTCCTGCAGGCTTTCACGCGATATTGCCTTTGACCGACTTAAGTAATCGTGGCAGATACTTCGTCGCCGGCCGGGGTGGCCGTGCGGTTCTAAGCGCTACAGTCTGGAACCGCGGGACCGCTACGGTCGCAGGTTCGAATCCTGCCTCGGGCATGGATGTGTGTGGTGTCCTTAGGTTAGTTAGGTTTAAGTAGTTCTAAGTTCTAGGGGACTGATGACCTCAGAAGTTAAGTCCCATAGTGCTCAGAGCCATCTGAACCATTTTTGAGCCAGAGACTTCGTCACAGTTCTTGACGTGTTCATTTACTGTGACAGAATACATTCGCAAGTGACAAAACTTACTTCCGAGGTGTTGCAAAGGGCTTAATGGTCTGTCTACGACCTTGCAGAATTAGATCCCTCACTGCTGTACATTTTCTGGTGTGGTACCAGTTGATGGCCGACCGGAACGGTCATCATTAGACGATGGCATTTCTGCGGCTCTTTTCCCAAGTCTAAAACAATAGTGGTCTTTAAGATGTGCCATCGCAGAAAGAAAGAAAAAGAAAACAGGCTGCATAAATACGATAGTGGAAATATTCCCACCAACTAGCTAAACTCTCAAGCCTTCAGCCACTTTTCAGACCGATTTATGGAGAACGGGTGGGAAGTATTTCAGTATACTCGAAACAATTTGCGAGCAAAATTCAAATTTCGGAAACACTTAGGTCTTTCCCAACTTTCTTAATCTTCAGATTGAATATTATCGGCCCATTGTGGCGTATTAAAAAATGGAGTGGTATAAAATTCTACGTGTGAAGATTTTGACTGTCAAGGGCAGGCATGGGTAACATTTGATGACCGACGAGCCTGAATCATATGCTTACTTCAGCTCGTGTGACGGCTCGTCACGTGACGCGACAGCAGCGCTTCTACGTCAAAGCCGGCCGGGGTGGCCGAGCGGTTCTAGGCGCTACAGTCTGGAACCGCGCGGCCGCCACGTCGCAGGTCCGAATCCTGCCTCGGGCATGGATATGTGTGATGTCCTTAGGTTAGTTAGGTTTGAGTAGTTCTAAGTTCCAGGGGACTGATGACCTCAGATGTTAAGTCCCATAGTGCACAGAGCCATTTGAACCTGCACGCCACGCTAACAAAATAGGCCTCAAATCATGCGTTTTCGAGAATACGTTCATTTTATATTCACCCCATGTTCAGATGATACATTTATTTGTGCGTCCTGAACATTGTTTCTGTACTTACGATCTTTTGCATTAGATGTGTTAAATACTTAAGCTCCTGTGATGGCTCGTCACGTGACGCGACAGCAGCGCTGTTGCATAATTATGCAATGCCGCTAGTAAAGAAACATTGTTTACGACGCGTAAATATAAACCTCTGAAGATGGGATGCCAGGCATCTTGAAGTGTCATCACGGAAAAATAAACGCGTATAAAAACAACTGGTTGCATTTAATTTATTATAAATTACCTGTTTCAACCGTTACAGTGTTCTAATAATACCACTATGGACAAGAATTTTTTACTGATGATGTTAATACGAGAAAGAATAGAAAAACAAGATACGGCAATGAGACAGGCAATCCCAGTCGACGAGCACCTAGAAGTAACTTGTGCCTTTTGGCCACAGCCAGGCTATTACTGTCTTAGTATTCACAAACACTATTAACAAGGATGTTTTAAATGGTTTTTTTCGAAAAATACTTTTGATGACTGATCGCATAGGCTTGGGTTGTTTCTGTAACTTACGAAGTTTAGAAGACTAAATCGCTGGAACTATTTGGTTGGCTGCGCACACAATACGAAAGAATCGCGTGCGCCACAAAGGCGGCCCGGCAGAACAAGCGCACGTGCTGCTGGATTCTGCACCGGTTGGGATCTGCGGCCAGCTGGCCGTGCAGAAATCCGTGACGTCCGCCGGCTTTTTCCACATTTTCACCTCGGCTCGTTGTCGACGCTGAACCCGCGCGCGCTTTGTCTGCGTTGAGTGTCTGCGGTCTCTCTTCGCGGCTGACAGTAACCAGCTCATTCACGGTAAATGCACTGCTGTGTCCTGTGTTTGCTTCTTACACTATTCTCTCTCTCTTTGTGCTTTTTAAGTTTAGAAAATCGCGAAAGAGGCTAATATTTTTTCTCCACTGTTCCGCCTCGTATTCTCATATGAACGTCGCTAAAGTGTAGTTTTCAACTCTCAGTGTGATAGTGTTGAAAGTAAAATCTCCTAACTTGTTAGGTCGCGTCATGTTCCTCTTCAGTGTTCGTGAACACCAGATCATTCTGAAGAAGGTTCCAGCAAAGGGATTGAAACATCGATTGTGTAAGAAGGTACTGAAAAAGAACGTGACACGGCTCATATAACAATGTAAAAGATAAAGGCCATAAAAGCCTGCAGACTTTCGGTAATTCTCTTTAACATTCACATTACTTCTTGAAGTGTACCTCTGCTGTCACAATGGTTTGATAGTACCAAGCCGCGTTTTTTTTCTCCCACTTATTACGACACAAGCTTTCATTTATGGTACTTTATGATTTTCGCACGGTGTTACATATTTTGGATTGATGCACAATTTCGTTTGTACCTTACCTTCTGAAATCTCTCATACATTTTCAATGTGCAGAGGCAATAAAGTTGATGATGATGTTGATATCTAAATGTGCAGTTAAGTATAACAGTGCACATCCTTAAAATATTGAAGTGTACCTGTACGTGCGACACGTGCAAACAACTTGCTCTCGAAATGCGTTGGCCAAACGGTTTGAAATAATTGAAACTTTGATTTTTTTGTGTAGAGCGAGGTTGCCACCATGGTACTATCGTCGTCAGCTACGTCTTCTCCTCGATGGCTGAACGAGCGAGGTGGCGCGGTGTTACGACACTAGAAGGCGGTGATTCAAATCGCGGTTCGGCTATACAGATTTGGTTTATCCGTTTTCCCTAAATATCAAGGCTGGAACTGCGGTGGCTCATTTGAAGGAGACACGGCCGGTTTCTTTCCCCAGTCTGAGCATTTGCGTTCCGTTTCCAATCACTTCATCGTCGGCGAGCGTTGAACTCTAACCTTATCTACCTTCCTTCCTTCCTTCCTTCCTTCCTTCCTTCCTTCCTTCCTTCCTTCCTCTCTCTCCCCCTCCCCGATATTTTTTATTCGTAGATGATTTAGCCAGTGGCAACGTCTAGAAAAGAGTAACTAGCTGAAGCTTATTGGCCAAGTAAATTTGATAGAAGGAAACGCAAGTCCTTGATTGCGATTCGCTGCCTGTGTTGTTACAATCTTTGTCTTAGCTACGAGAAAAATTCTTCAGGAGATAAATGGCGTTATCTGTGCAAGTATTGTTATAAATACAAATAAAAGTGCTCATCTTTTTTTTCCCAACCAGAATAGATATCCTCCCTGACACACAATGCAGGTGACGTTTCTGTTTCGACGTAAAAGTAGCATTCGTTTAGCTATATCATGAAGGCCTCGTGCCGATTATACAATGTCATGACTTTTGCTGCAAACTCATTAAAGAAAACGATACTGTGCAGAATATTGTTGACCAAAGACAAGAGAACGACCAAATAACTGCTCTTCCATGTAATTTTATGTGTATAATGTATTAGATTCACTGAACATTAAAATCAACAACATGGCGTACTTATTCCCAGTCACTGGATATTTCGTTAGTTGGTTAAAACCCCTCTGAGTTCGAAGTCTCACATTTCGAGGGCCAGTCAAATCAAAACGAGACAGACACGGAACCATGGTTGTGCCCAGGCGTGCATCTTTTCGTCCGAGCAAATCGAGGGCCAAGAATGCCTTTCCTCAGGGCTCCAAAAATATGGAAATCGCTTGAGGAGAGTTCGCGTCTGTACTGTTTGTCCATGGTAAGTTGACGATTGGCGCGGTGGCTGTCTGGAACGGCCGTGCCACCGCATTATGGTTGCCGAGGGATGAGGGGAGGTGAGAGGAAGGCAGCTTCGGCGGCTTGCGGCGATGCAGGCACCTAACATTTTGTGCTTAACACGAAATCGGAGACTTCACTCGTGGAAGTATTATCCGCTTAAGTGACACTTCCATCGGGTCGCGAATCACCCAGTTTGTTGATATATTCAAGCTCGAGAGTTTTGCCTACAACTTAACGTATTATTTATTCATCGAAAGTAATGAAAAACGAAAGTAAATGATTGTATGAGGTTCATTCAATTGAAACCGGTCCAATGCGTCTACCTTTGCCTTACATGTAAGGTGGCACCAAGTAACTGCGGGCATGGTGGCGCTATCTATTGGTAGAGCGACTTGACACGTGCGCACTGTTTGATGCTGCATAGTGCCAGTGTGGTTTCACGCCGAAGAGAAGGTGGTCACACAAGTTATCGCCGACTACCGAACATGCAGGAGAGTAAGCAGGAACAACGAGGAGTGATTCGATTTTCGGTAGCGAAGGAGTGAAATTTACTGACGGATGAAGGCTGTGTACGGTTGAGTACAGTCTGAGTTGTTTAAGTGTTGTGGAATGGCACAAACGATGCTTTGAGGGGCACGAGTCACTGGAAGACGATTTTCGTCCTGGACAGGCTCATCGTGTCATCACACCGGAAATGATTGCGGAAGTGAATGAAGTTTTGGACGACCGCAGAATCACCACGTGCTTGGAGCTGTAAAGCAAGCTATTCGCGGACATCGATTCGCCACGGACGACGAAGTGTGTGACTGGGTCCAGGCCTGGATCCGACAGCAGCCTACTAGCTGCTTCAAGGATGGAATCGATCGGCTAGTGTCGCAGTGGGATAAATGTGCCAACAGTTTTGGCGACTATTTTTGAGTATGTGTACTGTGTATAATAACATTTTTGAGTTAATAAAAGCCGCGCGGGATTAGCCGAGCGGTCTTAGGCGCTGCAGTCATGGACTGTGCGGCTGGTCCCGGCGGAGGTTCGAGTCCTCCCTCAGGCATGGGTGTGCGTGTTTGTCCTTAGGATAATTTAGGTTAAGTAGTGTGTAAGCTTAGGGACTGATGACCTTACCATTTAAATCCCATAAGATTTCACACACACACACGGTTAATAAAAACGTTACCGTTACTGTACACTAGTGAATGGATTTCATTTGAATGCCCGTTATACGACTTACAACACTATGAATCGAAAGTAAAAAACTGGATTTTGGAATCTGTTTGCACATTGCATTTATTAAATACAGGACAGCAGTACTGTTTACAAAGTGTACTTGACTGTGCCTCAAAGAATTGTCAGAAATATGTTCACTAAATATCACTGTCATTTGTGTTTGATTCAAGAATATTACCATTATCGCTTCGTGGTATTGATGATAGTTTCATCAATGGCCATTTCCATTATTCCATGTCGTGTCCAATACTCTTGCTCCAGCTGCTACACTTTCCTGCAGTAACCTTGCCAGCTCTGTGCAGGAACTGAAAAGAAAGCAGCGTTAATAAGATTCTGCAATCTTTCTTCGACATGTAGCCAGCGACATTGTTCTCCCTGAAACTGTTTTTTTTTTTTTTTTTGTGGTCCATGCCAGTTTCTTATGATTTAGATCGCAGTTGCAGGGAGGTAAAATGACTTCTTTGTGGCGTGCATTTTTAGCGGTTTCATCCACGATGTACACTTTCACGGTTTGTTTTGCTTTATTTTAGACAACAGTTCAACCTTTCTCATTGAGTCGTAGCAGTTTGTGTGCCTCGCAATGACTGTTAAGATATTAACCCTGAAATCATATTTATTAAGCATTCTGTGAACATCCTGCTGGGGTGTAGCACAGAACTGGTTGAAATATTAGGTGCCACCTTATCTTCAGTCCCCCCCGCCACCGCGGGTTGACGTCCGCCAGTTTAATTCACTTTAAGAAATTCGCATGTTAGTGGAAACAATTTCTTACATGAAACTTCCTGTCAGATTGAAGCTGTGTGCCAGACCTGGCTCGCAGGTTCGAGTCCCGGTCCACCACAAAGTTTTAATTTGTCAGGAACTTCCATATCAGCGCATACCCCGCTGCATGGTGAAAATCCGTTCTAGTTTCCTGCAAAGTCCTGCAAGTACTTGCTGAATTTGTCATTTCGTGGAAGTTTTTAGCAAACTTTCGGAAGTTGTGTGCGTAAAGTACCGGTGCGAAAATATCAGTGCCTAAAAGGAGAACGGTACAAAGAGAGATGGGCCAAAACAAATGTAGCATTGAAATCCCTAAACACACATAATTGGCACCACCAGTCAAGGAAATGCGAAATGAGTTTACCAACCAATTTGTTTCACCAGAAGAAAATCTAGAATGGCAGTGCAGATACCTTTAAATTTTAGCTGGCTTTTTAATGTGACCATAAAAAATGCATTACATTTTTGATGAAAGTAGAAAATACGGCTTGTAAAAATCGAAGCGTAATTAAAACGCCTTCTCTTGGTGATGTCGCGCCGCACTTTTGGTTCCTGCTGTCGAATATTTGATTATACATTAACAAGAGTGTTTCGAAATTTGCATACATCCTCAAGGTATATAATGTAAGTGAAATTCTCTGGTTTTTAGTTAAATGAATAGTGTTCCTTGTTAACTTAAATATGTACACTAAATAATTTTTCTATTTTTTTAATTCTTCTGAAATAAACTTGCCCTAGTGACTTGAAGACAAGTAAACGCCTCAGCAAGTGCTTACAGAAGTTACTTGGTAGTGAACACAAGCATATCGTAGTACTTCGCGTCTCGGTGACAAATGAATAGCTTTCAAATAGTGCCTATTTTCTCCGCTTCTGGCAGCACTAACGAAGTCGTCAAGATATCGTTGCCAAATAGTATGGGGATGTATAAGGGTTTCCCAGCGGAACTTCTGCAGCGTAGTCGACACAACCTTGGCAACATGTGGTCGGGCATTATCCTGCAACATAATTATGCCTTTCCGTCAACATCCCTCGGCGGCTGGACTTCGATGGTGCGCATCAGTTTTTACAAAGTGCGTTAATTGTTGCGCTGTGTTCCAGAAAGTGAGAGAGCAGCGGGCCCTTGCAGTCAAAGAAGGTCGCCATGACTTTCCCGGAGCTGGCGTGAGCGGCTTCGGAGTTTTTTCCAGGGGGAGAATCCTCGTGCTTCCGTTGTTGGCTCAGACGCACTCCGGCTCAAAATGGTGACACCACGTTACGCCTTCCCTGACAATACAAGTCAGGGAACGATGTTCTTCATCTTGATAAAGTCACAAGTGCTGCAGTGGTTTCTGTTCAACTTCTCCTCCGTCAGGCTTCGGGGAATGCAGCGCGAACAGATTTCGGGAACTTAAGATGCTCTGCATGAAGACGTGAGCGGTAGATTGACTGATGCCTAGCATGAGCCGAATGCCTTCCACCGATCGCCATCGGTCATTCCTGACTGCAGCATCCAGCGCAGCAATAACGGAATGGGTAACGATACGAGGAGTCTCTCCTGGCCGACTGCTGTCTTTCAGTGGCACCCGATCTTCTCGAAATCCATATAAATACACGCGCATTTGACTTGTTGTGTTCTCCATACACAGTAAACATTGGGCATTAATTTCACGCCCCGGCACACCTTCCACAGTCAAAACCGACTCGCTGACCTCACGCCGAGCATGACTAACAGACGAATAGCGCAGCAATAAACGTACGCGCTGTTCTGTTCCTTTCTGATTGCCATTAGAGGGCACACCTCTATACACACATTTATCCGCGTTACCAGTGCTCACGCCTTGTTCGTTATTTATAGCCTGTCTCATTTCTTTTGACTGCTGCTTGTATTTGTTTTGTTCAGATCGTTCTGTTAGTGTACTAGAAGCTACAGAGGATTTCTTATATGTGATGTAGATAGGATCAGGAAAAATTTGGAAACAGTCGTTATATTCCTGAAATCAGGTCAAAACGTATTAGCGTCTTAAGAACAAATTTATCCTGCTAATCAGACTTTTCGTTTGTCCAAATGTCCCTGATCAGTGGAGATTAGTTGTCGAATTATCTTCCCATGATTGGTTTGTGGTGTAAGGTTGTTCAACACTAGTTTTCTCAGCTTAATATTGGTATAGCCCCTCCCGCATTCAAGTCGAATTGTTATATCAGTTCAAAATATTTGTAACAAAAGCACAATTCATAATGAATTGTTAATTTACACTGCTCTTGATGTTCGTATAATAAAGTTTCAGGAATTATCATAACAACCAATTATAAGACCATTACCACATTTTTGTTTGTTAAGCACCATCTAATTTCCAGTGAATAACCACACATTTTAAAGGGCTGAATCACCAGGTTTTGCCGGCCAGAGTGGCCGAGCTGTTCTAGCCGCTACGTTCTGGAACCGCGCGACCACTACCGTCGCAGGTTCAAATCCTGCCTCGGGCATGGATGTATGTGATATCCTTAGTTTAGTAAGGTTTAACTAGTTCTAAGTTCTAGGGGACTGATGACCTCAGAAGTTAATCCCATAGTGCTCAGAGCCATTTGAACCACCAAGTTTTTTTTGCTACAGAATTTTTGCAGCAGCTCCTAATAACACCCTCCCATCAACGTTTTTTTCTCTCCATTTTTGCATAACCGTACAGACAGATGATGATGCATGAATCAGAAGCGGCTTGTGTGGGATCGAAACTGTTTAAAAATATAGTGACAAAGTGCATGTGTGTAAGGGATGTTCTCCGCGAGCTTTTCTCCAGCAAAAACGCGTATATTAACGATCTTACGATGATTTGTCTACTTTATGCAGACAAGAATCACAGTTTTTAGTCGTAAATTTGGCGTTTCGTCTGTAGGCTACAGACACCTTTAGAGAGTATGTGACAGAGTCCTGACGTATACAAAGTGATTCCGTGCAGTGGTTAAATTATTGTACTCTCATCCGGAACAACTGGGATTCAGAACAATGTTCACGTGTGCAGTTTAAGCATTTAATATGTTTTCCAGAATAACTCGAAGATAACGCCAAGTGGTTCCCTTCAAAATGTTATGGATTGATTTCCTGCCCTATCGTTTTCCTGCCCAGGTTTGTTCTTCGTATGTGACGTCCGTGTTAACGAAGAACCATTGAACCCCAATCTTCATTTCTTTTCTAGTCTCGCTTGGGTCGGATTATATCTGGAACCGAGCCCAGTCCGTCACCAGAAACGCCAAGGTGAATCTTTTATGCCGGCCATTAGTGTTGGGGAAACGTCATGAAAATTATTAAACGAACTTCAGTCGATCTCGAGACGGAAGCCAAAGCATCAACAAATAGCCACAAAAATGGTTCAGATGGCTCTGAGCACTATGGGACTTAACGTCTGAGGTCATCAGTCCCCTAGAACTTAGAAATACTTAAACCTAACTAACCTGAGGACATCACACGCATCTATTCCCGAGGCAGGATTCGAACCTGCGACCGTAGCGGTCGCGCGGTTCCAGACTGAAGCGCCAAGAACCGGTCGGCCATTCCGGCGGGCAATATCTTGCAGTTTGTATACTTTTCTGCATCTTGGAAGTAGAGTGAGACATAGTTGACCGTCTGCTACGGTCGCATGTTCGAATCCTGCCTCGGGCATGGATGTGTGTGATGTCCTTAGGTTAGTTAGGTTTAAGTAGTTCTAGGGGACTGATGACCTCAGATGTTAAGTCCCATAGTTCTCAGAGCCATTTGAACCAGTCGACCGTCCAGCATGCAGTAAACTGATTTTTCTTCTCATATAGACGCTAGTCTCTGAAACATGTAGCTTCCCATTATATTCATCACGATTTGCATATTTACCCAAAGTGTGTGTTTCTTAAATGCGACGTCTGGTGCCAGATGCAAACATGTCGTATCATTAATTATGAATGACGTCACTCGCTGTGCCGTCGCCCCGTTGAGAGCTACTGGAGAGCCATATATGGAACGCGTACCGAAAAGGAGTAGAACTCTCGCGCGCTTGCGAAAGCAGGTTGTCGGCGTCACACGTCTTCATGTTCTGAAGCTAACAAGCTTTGAATACACAGGGTTTCACTAAAAATGACTGTGTTGCCACGACTAGTCACGTAGTAAGCGTAAAAGTAGTATCAGCTTCGCGTAAAACATAGGCAAAGATTTTAAATTCAAGAATCCTTATTGAAAATGCTTTATTCTTCCACTAGATAAGCGAAAGGGAATAATACTTCGCAAAATTTCGATATTGTTTCATTGAGTAGCTACCTGATTGCACTCTTGCATGGAGTCCAATTTTAGCGTGCAACTCAAGAGTGCACCAAACTCAGACTCGTGGTTGGTGACTCTCAAACTGTACAGACTTTACAGTTATGAACTTTTTCCCCCGTATTTGGGAGAATTCCCTTTAGCATGACACAATTTATGTGCTATGATGTCAAGAACACAGGTTGAACTCCGGAAATGTATTTAGAATAACACGGTAAGCCGTAATCGATTTAGTCCTCTGACTGAATTAGAACACACAAAGCATTTCTGATGTAATGGATTTAATTTGGATAATTTCGACATCGTTTGTGAAGTTTAAAACTGTATGAAACGTAAATTATTCAAACACGAAAAAGCATGCGGGATGTCTAATAACCTGACGAATTGCTACAAGTCACATGTTTCCCACAACGCTGTTTAATCCAGAAAGGACTAACATACTACGGCTTCTGCAGTTATCCAGTCAATACGTGCATTGCTTGGGAGAGTGCACGTCGAGTAAAAAAAAGAGCACTGATCGATGGCTATGTAATCAGTGTCCTGCGCCCGGGGAACACACGTGATTGATGGCACTTTTTATCCCGCTGTCCAGTGGATACGTAAAGTATGGATTTACGGCCGTAATTAATGGTTTTTCTCAAGTGCAGTACAGATGCGAGGAGAATTTAAGAAATATCTCACCTATAACATTGTGTACTTGGTCCTAGTGCGCAGTGTAGTAATTGAAGTTCTTTCTACTGCAGTATTACCAAATAGCAGAAAAACTCTCACCGAGAAATGGAAACTTCGATAGATGAGAGCATTGTGCGCTTAGCTATAGTCAAACGCGAGTTTGTCTATCACCGACAGTATGTTAGTTACAACAATGTGGCCCACTGACTGACGTCAAGCTTTAAAACTTTACCATAAGTGTCTGGCAGCTGTGTTTCATAACCCGCTGTAGAGTCGGTGCTTTACGTAGCAAATGCCTCTATTATTAGTTACTATGAAAATTTTAGTGGGGATAGTAATGGAAGCGACAGAGAAAACACATCAGTTCTTGCCAAGGTTTCAGTTGTATAGAGTACAGTGGTACACGTAACTTGTCTGCAAGCATACGCAGTATTAGGTATGATGTAGCTGCAAAAGTCTTGCTCCAGGATCTTGAACTGAATTTCCGACGATAAACGCTCGTATTTCGCACATCAGTCTTAAGATTCATGAAAATAATCGATTGTACCAGATCATAGATTATAACTAATCGTCCCGAGTGGCGAGTTCCAATTTCGTTTACTCCACAACTGCGGTAGCCATATTCATCGTTTTTCTGAAAGCTACAACGGTTCTCTGCACATTGAAGATGCATCTTTGATAATTGACGAAATATTTGCCGACGTGGAAGCATATCAACCAAACTACTTGGCCTGTTATATCTGTTTGTAAACACTTAGCTGTAAAAACTATCACAGAGAAAACTGTATCGTGGTCGAGCAACCATACACATTTGCATGTAGGAAACTTGTTACTTCAGCCAAAGCGCGGAGCAATAGCTTTTCGAATGAGGAGAGTTTTATCATGAAATGGATCCAGAGCTTTCCGATTTATTTTTCTGTGTTGTTAGCGGTTATTTCGTTTCCTAATGTAATCCTGTGGCTTGTTGTATATGAAACATATTTAACGCTTTAAGTAATACTGGTCAGTAAATATACCTCTGAAATTACCATGTATAGTTGTTCTGTTCCCGATTCAGTGGCATGATATTTACTAACACATAGCTCAAGGTAGACTTAGAAATACATAATAAATCGAGCAAGTTTGTTTATTGCTATTCGCAAAGAGTACGTACTGACACATTTAAGCCGAAAGAAACGTCTGTCGTTTAATGCATTAATTATCCTCAGTGTCGACCTTCTTTTCTGTTCATTAATTGTCACAGCGAGACGGCGCAGTGTTTACAACGGAACTGATGTTCGGAAGGAAGAGAATTGAATTTTCGTCAGCCCTTTTTTCCATTTATCTCTTCGTTGTCCGTTAAGGGGAGTTGGAATGCCGGAAAATGGAAAAAATTCACATTTTCAGTTTTTAACCTTATAACTTAATTTGAAATTTTCTGCTTAAAATGGTGCAAAATTTGTTAAGAAATTCCAATTGGAAGTATTTTTATTTAATTTTTCAAAATTACATGTGCGCCCAGCAAAGTTACCCATCTTGTGATTTGTACACATTTAAATCTTCGCATTTCCGAAAACATTACATATAGAAGGCTGTGGATTTCACTCTTCAGTTGTAGAATCTTTGATCCTTCCATAGGTACCATTGTTTTTACGACTAGCTGTGTTTATTGTTCAGTTTTTGATCTGAGTGTGTTTGTTTTGAGCCTCGAGTTTAGTTTGTCGCTCATTTGGAGTTTGTTATCTGTCTTGTTTTGACTTTCAGTGGTGAGTGCGTAGTTTCTACGATGCCTAGGAGTGCATCATTATTTAAAAAGCGAAAGTTTCGCGGTAATAGATTTACAAATAACGTTTGTTCAAGTGATTCTGCTTCAGCACCTGTTGATGCTGGTGAAAGTTCTGACGTTTGTACAGCTGAGATGTGTGAAGGAGACACGCCCACCAGTGCATCAAAAAAGAAGTTATCAAACTGTGCAAGTGAAATTACAGATGAAGCTTCTAATGAACAATATGTTTTAGTCGACTTTCCTGTTTTTACTGAGTTTATGAAGAAATGTTTGTGTTGTAATCTTTGTGGAGGTTCTTTTGATATGAACATAACAAAATCTATAGGACTTTCCTGCAAAATTGCTATAGTTTGTGCCAGTTGTGAAAATGAGACCTGTTTTTGGAGCTCTAAAACATGCAGTAGCAATTTGTTTGAGAGTAATATCAGGCTAATGTATGCAATGAGAGCAATTGGTAAAGGACATACTGCTGCTCAAACATTTTGTGCCATAATGAATCTTCCACCTCCACCTGCTAAAATTGACAATTACACTGAAGTGATAGGAGATGCTGTTCAGTCTGTAGCAGATTTATCAATGAAAGCTGCTGCCAGTGAAGCAAAATATATAAATGAAGGAAACCCAGATATCCCTGTTGCTTTTGATGGAACCTGGCAGAAAAGGGGTCACACATCCAAAAATGCTGTTGCTACTGTTACTAGTGTGGACAGCGGTAAAGTTTTGGACTATGAAGTGCTCACTAAACATTGTTACCATTGTGCATCTGGTAAGATAGAAGCAGCTCACATATGTAGCAAGAATTATGAAGGTACGAGTGGAGGCATGGAGGCTGCCGCTGCTGTGAAAATGTTTAGCAGATCAGAAAAAGAACGGGGAGTATTTTACACAAAATTCCTTGGAGATGGGGACTCCAAGGCATACAAAAGTGTTACAGAATCCATGCCATATGTCAATAAGACAATAACTAAACTAGAATGTGTCGGTCATGTTCAGAAACGAATGGGCACTCGTCTAAGGAAACTGAAACAGAATCTGAAGGACAAAATTTTGTCAGATGGTAAAACCATTAGAGGTCGCCTGTCAGATAAAATTATAAATGAATTACAACAATACTATGGTATGGCAATAAGAAATAATGCAAATAATTTGCAGGAAATGAGACAAGCTGTATGGGCCACATATTTACATCGATCATCAACTGATGATAATCCTCAACATTTTGCTTGTCCAGATGGTCCTCAGTCATGGTGCAATTATAGAAAATCTCAAGCTACTGGGGATCCTTATCACCATAAAAATTATATTCCATTGGCTGTTATGGAAGTAATTAAACCAATATATAGAGACTTGGGGCATCCTGATCTTCTGCGAAAATGTCTTCATGGTTGTACCCAGAATCAAAACGAGTCGTTCAACAACCTCATTTGGACTCGTGTACCTAAGAATGTATTTGTTGGGATAAAAACATTGAAATGGGGAGTCAGTGATGCTGTTATTTCATTCAATGATGGTCATATGGGTAGGCTAAAGGTCATGGCAAGGCTCGGCATTGCTCCTGGTATCAACACCATCAGAGGTCTTCAGCTTCTGGACAGCGTGCGAGTAAGGAAGGCTCAGTATGCAGCTGAATTTAATACAAAAAAAGCAAGGGCAGCAAGGAGAAGAAAGCTTCTAGGTGAAGAAGAAGAACTAGAAGATGACCCTGATTACTCTGCTGGACACTTTTGATAATAGAATAAAAGGTATTTGTGAATTTTCATAATAAATTACTTTAATCGCATTTTCTGGCATTTGACATTTTTAGTGTTACATGTACCTTTATCTCATAAACCACTCAACCAACAACATTCAAATTTTCAGAAATGCTGCAAAACAGTTCAAAGAGGCCACTGAACTAGAATCATGACAAGAACTGGCTTATTCTCTGAACTAGGGAAGTTTATGTTATACTTTTTCCAATAAAAAATGGCTTAATGGTAAAAAATTCATAAATACTATACCAACAAAAAGAAAACATTGGTTCTAGTTCAGTGGGCTCACAATATATGCTGAAAACCTCTGCCAGAATTTCAAAGTTCTGAAGATAATAGTTCCAAAGAAAAAGGTACACAAAGTTAGCAAATTTAACATTGGCGAGATAGGGCATTCCAACTCCCCTTAAGTAACCATCGTTCTCCAACTAAGGCGAGCTGTTCCTCTAATGACGTCGAACCGACGAGACCCTATTTAAACGCTAACCCGCCTTCGTTTCGTGGTTATATCCGTATCGGAACTTCATGAATCCATATTTAATCTTTCTTCTCTCCTATTTTTCGCAAGAAATATCTTTTTCAATATGGCATTACAGGGGACCGTAGACGGCAAAATTATAGGGGAAGGCATATTGGAACGTATCCAATAAGTAATTCAGCGGTTTGGGTGTAAGTGCTACTCCGAGGCGAAGGAATTCGTACAGAAGAGAAACTGTGGCAAGACGGATTAACCCAGTCCGAAAACTGATAAAGAAACAAATAATGCTCCTAAAGAAAATTATTTTCGTTCTACACGATAATAATCCGTACTGAGCTTCACTAAACGCCTAGAAATTTGGAACTTCCGGGTTAACTTTCGACGCGAGTTAAATTACCCGTTAACTTAAAGGACAACATTATGTGCTTTATGTATCTGTTAATTATCCAATATCGTATCGACAGATCTTCCCGTAACTGCCACCTGATAGGGAGAAACATATACGTCCCAAGTTCAATTTTTTAGGATGAATGTGCTGGAGTCTGATGTGTGCCATTGTCTAGATAGTGGGGTCTGTCAGAGTTTCAGTATCTGAAACTTACGTTCACCTACTGATAAGGGAAGTGTGATTCATGCCCGATTCCTGAAACATCTGAATGATTCGGCCATCCTCCGTTGATTACGTCAGTGAACATGAGTTGCAAGGCTGCTGAGAAATTTCTTCACTGGTTCCAGACCATTTTGAATTTTCACCTTTCAGATATCAATATCGACTGTCATACGTAACTTCAGGTGTGTAACACACCGATTTTACTGCATGTATATCAACAAGTGAACGAAATATTGCAGAATAACGAAACTTCATTGATATCTCTGTAATCGCTGAATTCAGATAGTATAAGCTCACCTCGTAAGGCTCTCTGGTAAATGCTGTAGAGGTGACTTCTCTATATGCATATATTTCATTTATGTTTTAATTTTTGCTGTATTTAATCACGGTCTCTATATTTAGTGTTCCCTTAAAATACAAATGTGGAGATACAAAAAAGATTTATTTAAGCATTTTATAGAAGGAAATAGTTTGTTAGGAGTGTAACCTTGAACATAATTGCTGCGATTCGATTCGAAGTACCAAGAAACTTTCGCACAGCTTCGGTATTACACCATTCCCGTTCTACGCATGTAGTGAAGAAAACAGAAGTCGTATCTTCTTTAGTTGCTTAGATCAGTGTTAGTCCACAAATGATCCATAGGAAGATTGCAGAATCCAGTGATACTATAATCGCGCAACATAATTTAATTACAAAGTCATGATGCGTTTTGCAGTAAGCCTTAGCTTTGGCATTTCTCTCACGTTACCTAATCACTTTTTTCCGGAAACAAGTATTTAACTTGTCGCCGGTGCAAGCTATTTTCGTTCGTAACGAGACTCCCAGCCTGCTGTGTAATCCAGTTTTCTGCATCAGAGGAGGATATAGGTGGTGTACTTTGTGTGTTGTCGCGCGTGAGGTACCAAGATGAGGCTAGTCTAGCCCAGTTTTTTAGGAGCGTTTTATTTTCCGCTTAAGCTGGCGTTTTGTACAGAATCGTTTTGCACGTATCTAAACCCATTAGTTTCCTTTGCACCTCTTTTGTCTTTGCATTTACATCTGTGCTACGTAGTCGCTAAATAATGACACCTACCGATTATAAAGAACTACATTATTCACAGCATCGACATGACATCATGTTACTGTTGCGAGAGGTCGGTATTAATCTTGAACTATGCCAGCTCACGTGCCGTTCCATGAAGTACTGAACTGATTCAGAGGAACGAGATGGTAGTGGTCAGGGAAAGCTTAGATGTTGGAAGTTCATAAGATCGAATACTGGAAATAAAATACTCGCTTTGTCAGCAAAGTTCCAGAGTTTGAAACACTAAAAAAAGGAACAGATGTTGTTTTTTTATGTCACCTAGTATCTGTGCGTCTTTGAAATGACCTTGGCCAAGCTTCCGCGTAAACTCACTAGGTAGCAGGGCTGTGCTCAGTAACATACTATTTAGATTTTTGGCGTATTAGTTTCGGTGACACAGTGGGTGATGACTGTGAGCAAAGATTGAACAAAGTTCTGCGTTACATCCCAAGTGAAACGTAAGCAAGCATACGCAGGCGAGACACTTTCGAGTAGTCGTGTTTTCGAGTTGCACAAAAGGCAGAGATTCAGTGCAAAACGAACCCAGAGCTGGTAGCCCGTCTGCAGCACACAACGATGCTAACGTGAAGCGTGTAAGGCAGCTAATGCTAGAAGACCGTCGTGTAACTGTGCTTGCATTATCAGAACAAATATTTCGAATCGTGATGTGTGTCATTGAACGCGATGATTTAGGGAAACGGAAAGTTTATGCGAAAATCGCCCCTCACACACCAACAGACGAGCAGAAAGAGGAAAGACGAAGAATTTCTGCTGAACTATGGACTATGGTGGACCACTTCCTGCATTTCAGTAAAGTCGCGGCAGGTGTCTACGCGTCGTTGCTTGTGTTCTGGAATCAGTATGGATGACTAATTTCACACACACTATTCTCCTCTTGAAATGATTCCGTAGAACGTCTTTAATACTTGATTTGGAGATGTTACTCCATTACGATTTGTGACACAACAAAGCTGACACACTACAGCCGCCCGTCCACCATTTAACACTGACTGTTCGCAACTGACTGGTCGAATGCGCGATTCTCTTGTTTACAGTGGTTAGTTCAAGCTGCCACCGTCATTATTCCGCTGACGTCGCTTATACGCTAAGAATAAAATCAGTCTCTGAACTTGTTGTGCGAACGATGTGTACTTGTCAATGATCTGCATCAATACAGCGCCACATTCGGTATGTGAACTTCAGTGTTGATACACTGCAACGCCGGCAGATCTCCAGGGCAACGAGTACATCCGCACAAATGATCGAGGTTCCCGCCTGTTAGCTCACACTACGTGTCTTATATCAAATCTTTTGTTGTCACATAACGTACAAATGCTGAATACCTAATGACTCGTTACCCACATGATGTGTACCAGGAAATTCTGCCCTATATTACATGTAAAGCAGGAAAGAAATGCATCGCCCATGGGAAATGTGTTCAGTGGCACCAGGGTATCATATCCACATACTGAGGGGTTGTAGTATTTGTGAGTCATTTGTCACCGACAATTATATAGCGTTCAGGAGGCCTGTCTGTGGACTCTGTTTTGACTCTGCTTGCAGTAACCATGCCAGGTTTAGAGGTGAACAAAGCGGCCAAGGAAGCATATCAGCATGGTGTTGTCTGCCAATGTCCCATCCCGTTGCACACCATCATACCATTTTCTGACAGACCCATCATGCGTCAGTGGGAGACTGAATGGTTGAAGGTTATGGAAACAAACTACTGTCGCTCAAATCGATCACACTTAATGTCAGCCTCCCTGCTGGAAGGAGGTTCTGCTTACCAGGCTGCGCATCGAACATAGCCTTTTAACACGTGCTACTCTGTGAGGTTTGTGGTGTGCCACTTTCAGGTAACCATATTTTGCAACGTTTGTCTTATATACTGATATCAGGCAGCAATCAGTCTCGATGGAGATATGCCAACCATCCTCACTGATACTGATTCCAGTTTTACCAGAGATGTGACATTTTGTGAACTGTCTGGCCTCATCCCTAAATTGTTACGGAAGTGAGGCAGACTTTAATGCATTGTAAACTGCTCCGCATGTGTGGACTGCCTTCGTCCCCACCCATGAGATTGCCATGCTGACTTTTCGTCAGGGCGCTGATGTCCATGATGTTGAGCCCCCCTCACCTGAAATCATCATCATTATAATCATTGTTTGGAACATTCATTCTAGGTCTCGGCCAAGCCGCACTGACGTACTGCTGTTGAACAGCTACAGCCGTTTGAAAGGGATCGCATTGTGGGCCTATGGGAAGCACAGTTACTGTGTTGTTGTGAGAGAGTTGACCGGAGGTTGGAATAGTGCCGTGTTGTCTTCAGTGATTGAGAGAATGTTCTGTCTGTATGTATGCTAGTGATGGACTAACAGGTGTATCCCAAGACACATGGGTCCCATATCAGAATTCATGGATTTTTTTTCGGAGGGGGGGGGGGCGGTATTAGTTACAACGTGCGGTCACATTTGGTGTTTTTGCAGCATAAAGTAAAAATGCCTGCTATATTGCATGGGCTGTTATCCCCATGCTACTGCCACGTCTTGGACAGAAAGATGGCGTGTTTTTCCAGCATGACGACACATGTCCACTTGCGGGCGTTACAATGCAACGTGCTCCTCGTGGTGTACAACTATTGCCCAGACGTGCAAGTTCGCCAGATCTTTCACAAATTGAACACGTATGGGACATGATGAAGCGGGAACTTTCTCGTTCTCCAGGGCCTACGAGAATCATTGCCGAACTGTAACAAAGGCGCATGAGCTTGGGACAGTTTATCGCAGAATGCCATTTGGCACCTTTCTACTGGTTTGAGTACGAGAATACATGCATGCGTTGCAGCCAGAGGGGACTACACTGTGTACTGATATGACTGTTTGGACACACTTTACACATGTGTGTTTCATTTGGTCTGAAATGATTTTCATAAACTCCCAAAATGATGAACTACCTGTCACCTCACTTGCCACTAAAACGACCTTGTCCTAGAGGGTGTTGCATTTTTGCGGCAGTTTCTCTCTCTATCTCTGCTGTGCGTAGGTCCCCTAAGTCAGTTGATGCTGGCTGGCAATTTGAGCTTATATTGTTTGTGTGTTATACACCCATATATGAATAGAAAGAATGAATAGAAACTTTACTGCAGAACAGGGTGTGTTTGTTTTGCAAATATGGTGGAAACGTGACCGTAAATCCGGTAGTGTTTGTGATTTGTTCGTGGTACTCAAAATATATGATGGACGCATTATTAAACTGCGCTTGACCATACGGCGTAATGGCACATTTGTGCGTGACTTTGCTTACAATTAATGGCAACAAACTGTGTGAAATGTAGGGGGCAGGTAGCGCACGTAATAATGCGTCACTTGTTATACCGGTCGGTTACAGGAAGAGGTGCGTGGCCAGTAGCGCGTGCAGGAATGAGCATTAGCGGCAGTTACGGTAGCACCGTCCAGGCAAAGAGCGAGCGACCAACTGGACAGTACTGACGCTGAGATACAACAGCTACCTCCGACGCCTTTAGCAAGACTTGGAAATTTACGGTACACAAAATGGAAACCAAAAGTTATTCTCTCGGTTCTGTTGTCGGACAGTGAGTGATGCTGAGAAATGAACAAGGAATGTAGCACAAACATTGTACGTGTCGGGACTTAAATTAGTGGTCACAAGCAATACATAGACTTTGTTTTGCCTAGCGTAGTGGTAGCCAGTTGTGAACTTGTGCGTAGGTCCCCTAAGTCAGTTGATCCTGGCAATTTGAGCTTATATTGTTTGTGTGTTATATACCCATATATGAATAGAAAGAATGAATAGAATCTTTACTGCAGAACAGGGTGTGTTTGTTTTGCAAATATGGTGGAAACGTGACCGTAATTCCGGTAGTGTTTGTGATTTGTTCGTGGTACTTTTTCCAAACATCCAGCCTCCGTCACGACAAGCTACGCGCAAAATAAATGTAAGACTTGAAGAAATTGAGTCGATAGCGGTGCTTTCTCGTTCAGGTAGGTCAAAGTTCGTTACTGCTAAAGATAATGTTGTCACCCAATGTTTCGTGCAGTCAACGACCAAATCTCAAAGCAAAGCGTTCAAGGAGTTCGGAATAGCAAAGCAGGCTTACAAAGGATTAACAAAAAGGTGAAATTGTGATCATGCAACCCTACTTTCCTTAAAGAACTAAGTGAAGATGATTCGGACAGGCGTATGGAATTTTAAAAATCGCGCGCCGTCCGACAAGAAGCTTATCCCAAGTTTTGGAAACGCATTCTTTAAAGCAACGAAGCGAATTATAAGGTGAATGGCAGCATGATGAAGAGAGACAACTGTGTCTGCTGAGTTTCTACGAATTCCTATCTGGCGCTGAAGACAAACTCTTCTTGTGTGAGTGTATGGACTAATCGGACCTTATTTTCTAACAGTACTGTCGAGCCTGTAAATTACCTAGATATGCTTTAAGAAGTGTTGTTACACCTGGAAAACAGTAACTTTTTGAACGTCTGCAGCCACTTTAGGGAGCAGTTGATGTGGCAACAAGATGGAGCATTATGGAATTATTGTGAGACTTTCCAAATGAAAACTTAGACGAGTGGATTGATAGAGGGGGTACTTTAGATTGGCCTCCACGATCCCCCGGTATCACACCCTGGGATTTTGCAGTCTTGGATATACTAAAAAATGAGGTTTATTCCGTCAGGATGTTGAGCATTTGAAGGAACAAATCCAATCGGAATATGAAAACCTACAGTCCCAGAGGATTTGCTAAAAGTTTTGTAAATCAGGGGTGGAAAAATGAAGTATTTGCTTACATCAGCATAGAAACCACACCGACCATCTTCCGTAGGTTCGTTGAACTAATAATTTTTTACTTTTATTTTGTTTAGTCTTTTTACATCAAGCGCATTTGTGACAAATGACTTTTGGCCCGAACTGTATTATGAAAAAATTTCTTTGCGAAAATTTATAAACAAAACAGCATCGTACACTAGGGATAAACCGAACGAGTTTGCGCTGTTGCTAGCAGACCTACCTTGTCTTCTGTTGGATGGAGGATGTAATTCCAAACTTCAGTTTTCCGTGGCTTCCCCAAATTACTTCAGGCAAACACCGGGAAGACGACGAGTAATACCTGCCCCATCCTTAACAAACTAGGCCTGTAAGAATGACGGATGTTTTTTTTCTCCAACTGTAATTCCACAAAGTATCCAACATCCATGTGAAACTGATTCAGGGATGTATGTAACGGTTATCACTGCCTCTGTTGATGTTGGTGCTACACCACACCAATGCATTATCGCGGTCTGTTATTACGTGTATCGTTTAATTCCAGTTTATGAACAACCACCACTGAATTCGACGACATTCGTCACGGCTAAAATAACAACGTTTATTGCAATACTTTTGTAATAGTTTTTTGTAGAGACTGTTAACTTTTCTGGGGTGTGTGGACATGTATTAGACTGAAACTTCCTTGCTGATTGAATCTATGCGCCGAACCGTGACTCGCACCAGGAACCTTGGCTTTTGCGGGCACGGCTCACGACTCGTCCTCTCAGTTTCACTTTTGCCACTAGCTCTCACCTAGATTCCAAACTTCACAGAAGCATTCCTGCTTACCTAGTGGAACCAGCACTCTGAAAAGAAAGGATAGTAGTGTGTACGCTGTTTTGAAACTTCCTGGCGGAGTAATGCTGGACACCGCTTCCGGTTTCGCGTCCTTGTTCAGCAAACAGCTTTTATCTGCCAGTAAGTTTCAAAACAGTGCACACTCCGATGCGGATAGCGAAGATTTATTCCGAAAATATTATATTGTTGCACATGACATTTCAGGCTTTGTAACGAAATTATAGACAACAGGTACGCTGACTGAAAGAAGTATTTATTAATCGAAGTGGATGTCTGCAGGTGTCTCAGACAGGTAGTTTGGCATTAACGCCTTCTTCGTAGAAGTTCGTTCGTGCTAGAAACTTACACGTTTTGAGACCTGCGTTCTTGGGGAACGTTGTTACGCTTGAGATTTATGATAAAGTTTGGAATTACTAAGCAAGATAACTAATGCATTTGCCAGAGGCAGTGATCCTCATAGTGCAAGCTCTACAGTTATTGTGGTGTTCTGGCCATATGGGAATTGGCATCAGCGAAACATTATGTCGTTCGATATATGCGGTTGTATCGTTGTTTTTATTGCTGTTCTATCTATATCAGTACTCCGAAAGCCATCGCGGAGTTTGTGTCAGAGTATAAAAATTGCACTACTCATATTCACCCCCTTTATATTCGCACTTTGGATATTTTATGGGCAGAAAGATTGTAGAATTGGGCGAACGAGAGTTTCGTAATCGAGCTCTTTCGCCCGTGAGTTACACTTCCTTTTAGGGTTCTCTTTCTAAATGTGAGTCTGCCACCTACACTCACCATTGATAGGTCTTTGTGGCCATTCCATCTGTAATTTCTCCGCAATAGCTAGTTACTGGCCACGTACTCGTACGATATCATCGGGTGTTTGTACATGTTTACGCGCTTTATTAATGTTGGGAAACTCTGTCTTTGCGCTAGGTTTTGTTTGCTAAAAATGTCTTTAATTCAGTTGTATGTCTGCTCGTATATTTCTTATGCACCATTTTGTTTAATAGGCGACGGTACAGAACTGTATCTTGCAATGAAATTGTTCGGTCTCCAGAAAATAGGCAAATAATCGACCGGACACCCCATAGGTTGCGGCGGTCTTTATCGAGGCACGTGAGTCGATTATAAATTCCTCGCTTACTTTTATATCTGCCCTTTTCGCCTCAGTGCGACGATGAGAAGCAGACTGTAGTATTTCTTTGTCTTCCTTTTGCCAGGAGTGCTCGACGAATCACCTCAGATGAAGTGCATTTATCCTGAGGGTCCGTTAGCGACTCTGTACTACCTGATTCGCATCACTGTTCCACGCAAAAATTGAACGTATTCGTTAACGGGCTACAAGAGAAGACATTTTTATTCGTGTGATGCCTTATCCGTTGTCCATAAAGTTCATAAGAAAACAGCTATCGACCTTCTTGCCTTTAGCAAATTGCTATAAATACCAGGAAGAGACGACTGACGTACGTCCAGTGCCTCAGCCTTATTGGTAGCTCACTAAGCTGCTCACATTTTTTCGTTGGCTGCTTGTACTCGCGTATGGCCACGCGGTTCAAGCTACATTATACTGCGTGTTCTGATTAATAAGTGGTTTCGTATTTCTTATTCGTCTCATGAATTCAAAATTATATGCATGTGTCCGTGATTGTTTTCTGAAGCTCAGAACGAAACTAGTGAAGAAATGTTTCACATCTTTCAAGATATGTCTATTCTGTTGTCGGCTAAATATCATTCAGCTCATTGTCACCTTACATATACGAATTTGGGTAAGAGGAGATTTCTTTGATATTTACAAAATTTGTTTTATTTTTACTTTTTCTTTTACGTTCGAATTTGCTGCGTGGCCCATGTAAACCAAATACCACCTAGATCTGCTTAGTCATGCTGGATGTGTTTCATGACTGCCAACTATTGTGGATTCCCGTACCGTTACGGGATTATCACTTTAATTACGGAATAGACAATTTACAACTTGATGTTTAAAAAAAAAAAAATCAAATCGAGCGAAGGACTTAGAAGAGCAGTCGAACAGAGTGGACGATGTCTTGAAAGGAGGATATAACATGAACATCAACAAAAGCTAAACGATGATAATCAGGTGACGCTGAGGGAATTAGATAGGAAATTTTGGAAATCTGTGGTAAGGTCTTATGGGACCAAACTACTGAGTCATCGGTCCCTAAGCTTACACACTATTTAATCTAACTTACGCTTAGGACGACACGCACACCCATGCCCGAGGGAGGACTCGAACCTCCGACGGGAGGGAGCCGCGCGGACCGTGACAAACGGCTGAGACCGCGCGGTTGCCCCGCGCGGCAATTAGATTAGGAAATGAGACACGAATTATTAGATGAGTTTTGCTATTTGGGAAGCAAGTAACTGATGATTGTCGAAGTAGGGAAGATATAAAATGTAGACTGTCAATGGCAAGAAAAGAAGAAGAGAAATTTGTTAACATCGAGTATAGATTTAAGTTATCAGGAAGTGCTGGTGCTGCAGGAGAATGCTGAAGATTAGATGGTTTGATTACGTAACTAATGAAGAGGTACTGAATAGAATTGGGGAAAGGAGAAATTTGTGATGCAACCTGACTAGAAGAAGGGACTGTTTGACAGAGTACATTCTGAGGCGTCAGAATCACCAATTTAGTACTGGAGAGAAACGCGCGGGGTGGGGGGTAAAAATCCCAGAGGGAGACCAAGAGATGAATACAGTAAGCAGGTTCAGAAGGGTGTAGGTTGCAGTAGTTACTCGGAGATGAAGAGGCTTGAACTGGACAGAGTAGCATGGATAGCTGCGTCAAAGCAGTCTTTGGACTGGTGACATTATCAACAATAACAAACGAAGAATGTGCAGTTTAAATTTCGTTAATCATATCCTACTAAAATGTTTTATGGATTGTAATAATTTCCTTTCTGAGTATGCCGTAAACCTGTCTGGAAATGATTTCATAACGTCTACTTACCAAAAGCGCATTTACTCTGAGCTCTAAACATCTTCTGAAACATTGTTCGCAGCTAGTACTGGACAATTGATGTTCGCAAAATGTTGTCAGCATCTTGGGAACACAAAATCAGTGTCCCACTGCTGTGTCGGTACAGATTTACACTGTTCTGGCCTACTACCACTAAATGCCGTTACACAGCGCTAGTGTTTTTGTTCTGTGTGTAGTGTTACGTGTTGGCTTTACGCGCGTTTCTTTACGAAATGGATTGATCAAGAAGCAAAATTTTCGAACTTGGCTCGCTGTATGAGGGAGGGGAGAGCCTCTGGAAAGTTTGACGGCATATTTATACAAATACATGACTCTTGTGTGAATGGCCTCCCGAGGTATATAGTGCCAAATTGTGTCTAGTTGAAGCAATAAATGGTCAAAATCCCGAGATCCCGAGCTTAATTGGGGAGAGATCCGGCGACCTTTCCGGCCACGACAGTATTTGGCAAGTACGAAGATCAGCAGTAGAAACTCTCGCTGTGTACGGGCGGGTATATGTTGCATAAATGTGGGCTCAGGATGGCATGCCACGAAGGACAACAAAATGAGGCGTAAAATATCGTCGTCGACCGCTGTGCTGTAAGGGTGCCACGGATGACAACCAAAGTGGTCCTGCTATAAAAGAAATGGCACCCCTGACCATCACTTTTGGTCATCGGAACGCGTGGTGGGCTACAGTGAGGTCGGTATCCCACTGCCGGTCGTCGGGGCTCAGTTGGAAGCGGGACACGTTACTGAAGACAGTTCTACTCCAGACAATGAGAGCCAGTCCGAAGACGCGTCTGTAGATGCCCCGAACGGCGGTAGGATACCAATCTGTCTCCCGCCTCGGGCGTGTCGTATTTTTTCATAGCTGGACGCCTTTAGTTGTCATCTGCAGCACCCTTGCAGTACAGCGGTACATCGACGACATTCTAAGCCTCGTTTCATTGCCCTTAATGGCAAGGCATCATGGGCTTGCGTTTCAGCAAGATATGCCCGCCCTCAAACGCCGAAAGTTTTTAGTGCTTGCCAAACCCTACTTTGGTCAGGAAGGTCGCCATACCTCTCCCCAGTTGAGAACCTTTGGAGCCTTACGGGCAGTTCAGAATTTTGATGATCTAACGACTCAACTGGAGGGAATATGGCACGACATCCAACAGCTCTTATGAATCAATGCGAACCCGAATAACTGCTTGCATAAGGGCCAGAGGTGGGCTAACGGGTTACTGACTTGGTCAGTTTGTGTAGCTCTTTCTCTTGAATAAATCATACAGATTACCTGAAATCATGCAAAGAATACATAAAGGTTTTTACATTTCTTTGTCTATACATGTACATCACGTCTACTGATTTCCGCCGTCGGATAATTCCATCGTGGGTGATTAGAGTGTACTACGCAAATTATCAAAGCTGAATGTATCTATTACGCGAGCACAAGCTAGATTTGTAAATCTACACAATATGAAGTCCCCCGCCGCGTTTTCCTGTGTGCATATGAAGGGGTTTTGAAATGAGTTTCACAAGCCGAATGATTCACGGGGGAACACCCCGGAAGGCTTCCAGTCCTAAATAATTAGTGCTACCCGTGCGAAGTCGGGGCGCGCCGCGAGTACATAAATATGGGACAGATTTAGGACCTCTGCCACCTCTAGAGAAATTCATGAATGGAAAACATTTGGATCCTTATGACGAGGTTAGGCAGTCAGCCATAGATGGGTTTTTGCAGACCCTCTATTATAATCTCACTTTAGGGATGAAATCAATGCAGTGCAAAAATGTTGGACGTAGTGCGTGAATCAAAAGGGACTACGTCAGGAAACAATTTTGGATTGTTACAGCAATGATTCCCTGTCACGGCAGAAGTCTACTGGTTCTCTTCCGTGGACTTGCCGACATAATGGAAGCATTAGGTGACATCGAGCAGAATACAATCGCATATTATCCTAAACTGGGTCACTTCAATCGCGATTATCTAGTGAATTGTGAACGATAGAACAGGAACACACACACACACATACATACAAGAGTAATGTCTCGGGTGTCGGCGTAGGATACGGTACTCCGGACCCTAGTGATGCGTGCTGGAATGAGCAACAGCAGCAGGTACGATAACGCTGTGCTGATGGAACTGCCAGGTGCAGAGTGAGACGGGCGTATGAGAGGCACCCACTACAGTTACACTCTGTGTGTTGTCTGCACTCACTGGGACAACGAAATGAGGTGCAGTCAGTACTATCCATCATGACACGCTCATCGAACTTTGACGTATGTGCAAGTGTATACCGAGCTGGAACTACTATTCAAAAATATAAATATGTTTCGGCGTGCTGAACTGAAACCTGCGGCGTCTTCGGAACTACAAGCGCTTCGCTTTACAGTTGCGTCTTCGGAACTACAAGCGCTTCGCTTTACAGTTGCAGGCCTCAGCAGCTTTTTTTTAGAAAAGGGAGGATACTATGCTAATAGCGATGCAAATTTTAGCATTGAAGGCGGAACTGTGTTTTAACAATGTATGACGTAAAGCAAACAAACAATATTTATCAGTTTTACTATTTTATACATCTTCAGCAACTGTTTTTGTACATATCGAAATAATCAGCATCCAGTTGCATAAAAGAAATTTTATTTATTCATCGGTTAAAGGCATTTAGCGCCTTTCTTCAGAAGGTTATAACTATTGCATTATTTGCAAGTATCAACAATAAGATGCATACAGCAAGTTTCTGTAGTCATGTGGTTTATAGTGCCTGTTCAAAAATGGTATGAAAAAGCCAAACAGCAAGTTCTGGCATGATGTCTGCACTTTCGTTTAGCTTTTGTGCCATTTTTGTACAGGCACTATGAACCACATGACCACAGCAACATACTGTGGGTGCCAGCCGACCCTTTGAGAATGTTGTGCTCGGACACAGTCCGCCACCTTTAACTATCGCTTATAGTGATATTTTGTTAGAAATGCGTATTTCGCAGCCTCTGGGGTAATTAGAGCGTAGGGCACAGTCCGAATGGACGGTTCCAGCTGAGCTACAGTAATGGTTTTGGCTGCCAGCAGCGCGCCGTGCCTTGTTATTTGCTTGTCTGCAATATTTGTGTGTCTAGGCCACGGTGTTCACGCCGGCGATGCAACTACGCCGTCCATTTCGCCGGCTCCCTAGTGACCTGCTGTAATTAGAGCAATCTTTTCGTCGGAAGACACACTAACGCATTACTCTGCGGAATGTGTGCACCAAATGATGATCTAATCTCGGTGCTACGGCGTTCGGAAACTCCACGCGGGAACGGAATTTCTCCATTGACTTGCCGAAAGAGATTATTTAGTAATTGAATAAATGATTTGCACTTTGGATGCACCTTATACAGGGTGTTACAGAAAGGTACGGCCAAACTTTGAGGAAACATTCCTAACACACAAATAAAGAAAAGATGTTATGTGGACATGTGTCCGGAAACGCTTAATTTCCATGTTAGAGCTCATTTTAGTTTCGTCAGTATGTACTGTACTTCCTCGATTCACCGCCAGTTGGCCCAATTGAAGGAAGGTAATTTTGACTTCGGTGCTTGTGTTGACATGCGACCCATTGCTCTACAGTACTAACATCAAGCACATCACTACGTAGCATAAACAGGTTAGTGTTAATCACGAACGTGGTTTTGCAGTCAGTGCAATGTTTACAAATGCGGAGTTGGCAGATACCCATTTGATGTATGGATTAGCACGGGGCAATAGCCGTGGCGCGGTACATTTGTATCGAGACAGATTTCCAGAACGAAGGTGTCCCGACAGAAAGACGTTCGAAGCAATTGATCGGAGTCTTAGGGAGCACGGAACATTCTAGCCTATGACTCGCGACTGGGGAAGACCTATAACGACGAGGATACCTGCAATGGACGAGGCTATTCTTCGTGCAGTTGACGATAACCCTAATGTCAGCGTCAGAGAAGTTGCTGCTGTACAAGGTAACGTTGACCACGTCATTGTATGGAGAGTGCTACTGGAGGACCAGTTGTTTCCGTACCATGTACAGTGTGTGCAGGCACTATCAGCAGCTTATTGGTCTCCACGGGTACACTTCTGCGAATGGTTCATCCAACAGTGTCAATCCTCATTTCAGTACAAATGTTCTCTTTACGGATGAGGCTTCATTCCAACGTGATCAAATTGTAAATTTTCGCAATCAATATGTGTGGGCTGACGAGAATCCGCACGCAATTGTGCAATCACGTCATCAACACAGATTTTCTGTGAACGTTTGGGCAGGCATTGTTGGTGATGTCTTGATTGGGCCCCATGTTCTTTCACCTACGCTCAATGGAGCACGTTATCATGATTTCGTACGGGATACTCTACCTGTCCTGCTAGAAAATGTGCCTTTACAAGTACGACACAACATGTGGTTCATTCCACGCTCTCCTGACCTCAACCCTCTTGACTTTCATTTATGGGGGCATTTGAAAGCTCTTGTCTACGCAACCCCGGTACCAAATGTAGAGACTCTTCGTGCTCATGTTGAGGACGGCTGTGATACAATACGCCATTCTCTAGGGCTGCACCAGCGCATTAGGGATTCCATGCGACGGAGGGTGAATGCATGTATCCTCGCTAACGGAGGACATTTTGAACATTTCCTGTAAGAAAGTGTTTGAAGTCACGCTGGTACGTTCTGTTGCTGTGTGTTTCCATTCCATGATTAATGTGATTTGAAGAGAAGTAATAAAATGAGCTCTAACATGGAAAGTAAGCGTTTCCGGACACATGTCCACATAACATATTTTCTTTCTTTGTGTGTGAGGAATGTTTCCTGAAAGTTTGGCCGTACATTTTTGTAACACCCTGTATAACAATTACAAGACATGTTAGGCTGTGATTCCCGAAGTTTTCTTGTGAATTGTATGTATAGGAATCGTGACTATATCATACGCGTTTAAATGGGCGTGGCGATCCCGCGACCATTTGTTCAGTATCAGTGTAGTACAGTTAATGAAGGCCATCACACAAATAGGATGTTACTTTTACTCGTTTCGTTGAAATAGCGCACCCACTAATTAAATCTCTGGTAGTTTCGTCCCACACCCGAATGATCCAGCTCAGAGTGACAAAAATAAACTGCTAGATCACGGGAAATATGAAGTCTTTAGAAGCACTCGGCACCGAACTCGTTTGACATTCTAAAGCTTTAGCTCAGGACATGTTAATTGCGTAACGAAACAGCCGTCTGTCTTTGTTCGCTTATCGCTTGAATAATGAAGATTTGTGTCTCAGCATTAACATGGATTGGTTAAAAGAAGCTATTAACAATCAGAAGACCTATTGTCTTGCGTCCTGTGAACAGGTAAAAATTATTTTATTTTATGCTGTTTTTTGCTAATTTTGGTGTCATTGTTTGCCAGTTTTGAAATTAGCTTCTAGCGGAAGTTTCTCGAAGTACCGAGTGGCTTTATTTTTTTTTGACTTCTTTCATTAGCTTTCGGTGTTCAGTATGTAGAAGATGAAAATACAACATTTTTTACTTAAAGTTAAAATTTTTAGTAAAAACTTTTAATAATCAAGATCGCAAGTAAATAACATTAAGTAACGACTAGTTTTCGCTGATTATACAGCCATCTTCAGATCTGGAACAACAGAAAATTGTTCTATGGAAGAGCACCAGAAGGTTCTATAATAGGAATTAACAATCGCATTGTATTTGACATGACAGATCGCGTTTGTTATTAAAAACACCATGTGCGTTAAAATGCGTTAAACCCATTAAATCAAATCAACTGAAGAAAAAAAATATGCCGATGTCAAAACAGCACTCAAATGTGAACTTGAAAGACAAATTACCTTGAGAATAACACGAGACATTTGGTAATACCCACATTTCGTGCTGGCAGGAGAACCTACTATTCCACTAAATTTATATTCCCACTGGGTGTGGACACGTCTGAAACCTGCCATTCCTGGTGCACATAACAGATCCCATTGCTATTTCGACATTACTAGAGCCCCAGTCATAGTCATCCTATGGTTCAAATGTATGTGAATTCCTAAGGGACCAAACTGCTGAGGTCATCGGTTCCTAGACTTACACACTACTTTAAACCAACTTAAACTAACGCTAAGGACAAAACACACACACACACACACACACACACACATTCGTGATATGCCGCCTCAAACTGCGCTGCCACTCCGTACGGCATCGTATGGTTGAAACAAGAGCAAATGACTAGGGCTGTGAAACGGACCTACACGGATTTATGGCCATAAGAGTTGTCTAGCTTGAAGATGCAACCCGATACGTTTCTCTGTTTCCTTATCCCTGCGTGAAGTATCTATCCCTGCATATTTTTCAAATGCTTACTGGTTACATTACCTAAAATTCCTTTTCCTGCAATAATGAACCAATCTTCAAACTCTTTTTAACTTCGAATCGTGGTAATAATTGTATACAACGACCTCACATTTCCCACTGTTTTTGTGCAACAAATCATACTAAAAATAATCCGGTTTGGAGAAGTTTTCGACGCGTTGTGTTAATGAAGGTTCATATTTTAGTAATGTGCAAATATAAACCTACCAAATACGCACTTTAGCTCCACAAACACGTAAGCCAACATAGCACCTACTCGATTTCATTCTAGCAGCCAATCATAGCACATTACACGTGACATTATGTAAACGTGTTTCTGGTGGTTAACTAGGACACTTCGAATGCTTATTTCAATATTTAATCAATATTACCTTAACTGTTTTATGTATCCAGTTTGTGGTGACAGCTTGATCTGTTCTGTAGCTCAAGGCTTAGGTAAGTTGATAGATGATGATTTGGTTGAGAGTTGGCGAAATCATGAACGTGACTCGATAAGAAGCTAGTAATCACTCTGCTCGTACAATATGACTTCAATTTTTCCATTTATCATGGTGTTTGTGTGACGTCACGTATTCTGTTCTATGATTGGTTCGCAGAAGCAAATCCAATTGTCGCCATTTTGATTTGCGTATTTGAAAAACAAAAGTGCCGGTATAGGTGGGTTTGGTGGGTTTTATATCTATACTTGCTTACTATGAAAATATACGCATTAATTTATGCGCCATGTTAAGAATTCCAAAAACGCGTCCTTTTTGGTACGATTTGTTGTACAAAAGTATCGTGTAAATGCGACGTCCACCGGGGGCCGAACCGCACAATAACCCTGAAAGAGTGGTTCGTGGTTCGGTGTGGGGCGGCGGAGGGGTGAAGTGGACTGCGGTAGTCGTCGTGGGGTTGTGGACCACTGCGGCCGTGGCGGGGACGGAGCCTCTCCGTCGTTTCTAGGCCCAAGGTTAACATACAATACAACATATTTGTCAGATACAACTCTTCTTCCTCTCTTTTTATTTACACTTGGTTTCCTTTTTGGCTTTCAGCGTCAGGACAACAGACTTTACGCCTGCGTTTACCCAACTGTAATGCATATAAAGACCTGATTCCGGAAAAAAACCAGTGGATATATCAAAAGTTAAAATCAAACGGCAATCAGAATTATTTCCTTGAAAGAAAGTGACAATTATGTCGAAGGTATACCGCTATAAACGTAAATTTACATGTATTAGTGCTACAATGAAGCTGATACGACAGACGATTTGTCGTGGTTTGACAGCGTTAATTACAAAAGTAATATTTAATAGAGATTACGCGAGAAACGGAAACGTTCGTGGTAGCCTTCGCCGATAAGTGTTGTCATTTTTACAGATTGAGGCACGGAAACCTAAAAACTATGTTCCTTCAAACAACACGCAGAACATTACGTGTACAGAATTTTGAGGAAGGAACCAGCGAGCAGCTGCGTAGAAGCTGTGCACAGAAGGGGCGTGATCTGCGACGCAGAGGAAATTCCCGCGCAGTGTTTGCGGTTAGAAGCGCGCCGCTACCCTTTCATGGCGACTGAACTGCCGCCCCTCAGCTGTCAGCGCTTCCGCGCTGCGTCTTGTCACAGCACAGCTGTATCCGGCCGAGCTGCTGCCATTGCTGCAGCAGCAACAGCAGCAGCAGCAGCTACTACTTCCAGCCCGCCATTCTAGTAGCTTGAGCCTCCCCTTCCCATTTCTTTCTGGATATGTTCTTCTACATGATCTCTTCAACGACTTTTGAAGTTCATCGTTTTATTTTGTTGTTCCTGTTTGCATCAACATATCTACTCCGTTAACCGCGTTTTCGACGTAGCGTGTTAGGAATTATCCCCCTCCCTTTATCTCGGTGGGCTAGTCATAACGCTTCAATTATCATATCGAAAAAAAAAGTCAAGCTGCAACTGAAATATTTGGCGATGCCGTTGGTCCCCGCCCTCTATCTGTTCACTCTTCAATACAACATAATCCGAGCCAGGGATTTTCTCCGTCCGGGGACTGGATGTTTGTCTTGTCGTTGTCGTCTCATCATCATTCGGGTAGTGGTGAGACAGGAACTTGTACAGGCGCTGATGACTACGATGTTGAGCGCCCAACGAACCAACATCATCAGTGCAACATAATGTTTTCCATGGTGGATGACTCGTTGGAGACACTCGTTGCAGATGTCTTCATTTTGGCTGTTTGGGAAACTTCCCACCTCGAAAATCACCTTGTCATTATCCTACGAGTACATATCCCTTGTGTAGATCCTCTGTGTACTACTCTTGTCTTTCGGCTTTCCCTTCTTTGTTTAGGACTGGTTTTCCATCTGAGTTCCTGATATTCATACAGGTGGTTCTCTTTTCTCCAAAGGTCTCTCTAATTTTCCTCTAGGCGGTATCTTTTTTTTCCCCTAGTGAAATACGTTTCTACATTCTTATATTTGTCCTCTAGCCATTCCTGCTTAGCAAGCAATTTTGCGCTTCCTGTGTGTCTCATTTTTTAGACGTTTGATTCCCGATTCCCTTTCCTGTTTCATTTGCAAAATTTTTAAATTTTCTCGTTTCATCAACTAAATTCAATATCTTATGTGCTGTCGAAGGATTCCTACTAGGCCTCATCTTTTTACCATCTTGATCCTCTACTGCCTTCACTGTTTCATCTCTTAAAGCTGCCCATTCATCTTTTACTGTATTCCTTTTCCTTGTTCTAGTCAACTGTTACCTGATGCTCCCCCTGAAGCTCTCAACAACCTCTGGTTCATTCAACTTTTCCTGGTGCTATCTCCTTAACTTCCTATCTTTTTCCAGTTTCTTCAGTTCCAGTCTACAGTTCAGAACCAATAAATTGTGGTCAAGAGTCCACAACTGCCCCTGGCAATGTCTTACAATTTAAAATCTAGTTCCTAGACCTCTGTCTAACAATTACATAATTAATCTGAAATCTTCCGGTGTTTCCAGGTCTCTTCCATATATACAGACTTCTTTTATGAAGCTTAAACCAAGTGGTAGCCATGATTAAATTAGCTCTGAGCAAAACTCTACCAGGCGGCTTCCTTTTTCGTTCCTCCCCCCCCCCCCCCCCCAGTCCATATTCACCTACTATTTTTCCTTCTCTTCCTTTTTCCTACTATCGAGGTCCAATCCCCAATTACAATTGAATTTTGTCTCGTTTAACTATCTGAATAATTTATTTTACCTCGTCATACGTTTCTTCAGTCTCTTCATCATCTGTGGAGCTAGCTGGCATGTAAATTTTTATTACTGTGATAGGCGTGGGCTTCGTGTGGTTGGTGGTTGATTCGGGGGAAGGGACCAAACAGCGAAGTCATCTGTCCCGTCGCCCTTTCAAAGGAACCAAACCGGCATTTACCTAAAGTGATTTAGGGAAATCACGGGAAATCTAAATCAGGATGGCCGGTCACGGGTTTGAACCATCGTCTTCCCGAATGCGACTCCAGTGTGGCTTCGTGTCTTGTCTTAGCTATGATAATGCGTTCACTATGCTGTTCATAGTAGGTTCCACATTCCTATTTTCTTATTCGCCCCTTAAGCCCCATTTAAACGAGCGACCTTCTTGTTCACAGTCAGTTGACAACTCCAGATAAGTGAGTCTGCTGCAGCGCCCCAGACTTTTCATTCGTGTACTGACTATCGTCTGTTTCGAATGGTCGTATTCGTTTAACATGTCAGCTCCAAAAATGTGAGAGCTGTCTGCTGTGCAGTTTGGCATCTGAAGGTGAAAGTGAGGTTATGGGATATTACCGTTTTCACGAAAAAAATCGAATATAGTAACAAAATTAAGAACACGCGGTAATATAGCTTACTAATGACCAAAGCAAAATTCATAGTTGATATTCTCGTCAAAGGTGTGGTTATTCTCTACACTCCTGAGAGCAGAAAGAATAGGTCAAGTGTCGTCCAAAAATTTTAATGAAAAACCTACACATCTGTTTGTTCGAGAACACTTGCGAACACATCAGTGAATATCTAGAACGCAATGAACCGCGCCTATTTACTTTACCCTACGTATCTTGTTACATCGAAAATTATTTTTCGCGTCAGATAATTCTGACGTTTTCACTGTCGAAATAATTTTATTAAAATACTTAGATTTTTATTTATGCATAGTGGACGCATTTTCTCCTTAAAGATAGTTATCATCTTTCAGATACTTCGTCGCTCTTGAGGAGAACACTAGTAGGAAAAATACCAGGACCTCGTGAAACCTTTTCAGTGCCACGAAAACAAAGCAAACAACACAATAAAGATTAAGAACACACGAAAGTAGAAAATCCATTTCTGTAAAAGGAGTGAGCTCGTACACAATAGGTTAAGTTCCGAAGTTAGCAGAGACTGCTGCAGTGCCGCTGCCCGTTTCTGGGCATGCGCAGTTCGCAGCGTCTCGAAAATGAGACCTCCACAATCTATGGATCATTGAAGTCGTAGACGTACTAGTGACGTGGTTGGCTGCTGATTTACACGCAGGCACAAAAGGCGCACACACTTTGAATAGTAGTCGATTTTGACCGGAAGTCGTTCGTGTGAAATCGGCTTTACCACCACATCATTGTAGCAGACCACAACGTCAGCAGTTCTCCTACGATGACTAAGGAAGACAGCTGGGCTGGTCTGACGCAGCTGCAACATTTGCGCCGCTGCCCTGGCTCGGCGGCCTTTTGAGTGGGTGTGAGCAGTCGCGGAACCCGGTGGACGACGACCTTTGTCATATTTAAAATGTCGTGCGAAATGTTGAAACCTGATCCGTGACTGATTTCCTCTTGATTGTCGTCGAGCAACAGGACCTCCACTTACCATGACATTGCCGATTGTTCACAGGTGATATATATATATATTCAGGTAATTCAGACTTGTTCTAGAACACTGGAAGAGTCTTCGCCACCGTTTCATATGATGGTTCGTTGTTGCCGTAGACTTCCGTCAATTCAGCCTGGATTTTTGTTCCCTTGCAATAGCAGAAAACCTACACCACTCTCAGTAGGGTACGCCGTTCTGTTTCGACACATCTACGGTATTGTGGCAGGGGTTTCAGTGTGTACCCAGACTGCAGGCATGTACCTGCAAACACATTAAAAAATTAACTATGGAACTTAATTTCTTGGAAGTGATAATTAAAACTTTGACTACCCCGTCAAATTTAATTCATTTGTTAACATGCGATGTACAGCTGTCATTATGCCGCCCGTGTAAGTCAGAATTATTATTCGATTTATGATTTATGGTAGGTATTGTCTCCTGCATCGTCTCGGAATCCGTGCTATAGGAATTTTTTTTCGTACCGCCTCTTTCATTCTGCTCCTCCCACTAGCGTTAAGACGAGCATTTGCTCGAAGCACTTGCCCTAGCTAAACAAACTGATAACGAATCGAGCAGTTTCCTGTGTCTCTTTTACTAGGACAACTTGACTCTCGGAATGCGGACAACACTCAAGAATTGATCAGACGAGAGTTTTGTCAGTGATACTCCTAGTCTGCGCTATTACTGTTACATGACCGAGACCTAGTTTTCTTAATTTTTTGTATAAGGAGGTTTCTACAATTGCAGCTACATCACGTGCATCAAAGCAAAGTGTTGCGTGCAATCCTTTCGTTCACGCTACTTCAAATGTACTCTGTATAATACGTCCATTAGTCACTCCCATTTTGCTGCAGAATAACTCTCATTCGACGACAACCAGAAATGGTTTCAAAGTTAAGAATGCTTTTTGCAGACTTCTTCTTTTTTAATAAAAACAAAAGGAAAAATAATTCCACGTGTTAATTTACTGTCACCGAAACCGTAGCCCCAGTTTTAGACGTATTATATGTAACATTACTGTATATTCTAGGACTGCCTCTGCGCCGTTTTCGTGTGTCTCCAGTTGTTTTTGGCAGTAGCTATGTAATTTCGGTGTTTCAGCTTGCAGGGTTACAATGTGCACCGGAGAAAAAGTTATATTACTTTATGTGTAATATAGTTTCATAGTTGTGGCTGTCTTGGTGTTCCATAGCTGGTTGAGATGAGATGAGACTCTCTTCTCTTAGATTTCTTGTGCTAGAAGGGGCTTGTAATTTCAAAATGACTAAAGTACGCCTCTTAACACGTTAGATACGTTTTCTTTAATCACTATAATGATTGGAGATGAAAGTTTTACATTTACCTCGCTTGGGGGCTTACATCACGCTTAGACCTGTCATTGTAGGGTTAACTGCATAAAAGCAAACGTCTGCTGGAGCCGGGTGAAAACAGTAAACACCGAGCGTGCCGTGTACACTTTGTTCTGTCCCCTTTCATATTTTAAGCGATATTCATGTTGTAAAGCGGTGATGAAGCGGAAAATTTACATTATGTGTTTGCAGACCACCGAACGTACAGGCAAACCCTCTCTGCGTAATCGAAATAAACGGGTGAGTACGCCGTTGGGCACTGCAGTGACACATATTTGCCACCGTCAGAATTAAAAAAAACTATTTAATTCTAACTGTGTGATCATATAGAGTTTATTAAAGGTATTGGCTATCAGTGCATCATTCGTTTTCTGCTACATCAGAGTTATTTCCTACCACCGCGTGGGAAATTCCACTCGCAATGAAACCTACAGTGATAAAATAGATTTTTTTTGGTAAATACTGTAGGAGTAACGACGAGCAAGTGGATATTAAATTTTCAGCATATAATATTCCAATTCTTAAACATATTCGTTGTAACCTGCAGTACAGCTGAGTCTTTTATACCACAGTTACCATTTCGGAAAAGGTGCTGCCAAAGTTTATAGGCGAATTAGCGACGACAGATTGAGAATTTAGGAAATTTATGTTGGTCATTGCAAGATATGTAAGTAAAGAGCCCCTTTTTTTACTTTTATTATTAGAGGCTGCCAATAGTTTACTGACGAGAACAGTTTGAAGGGAGTTGACCGTAGAAGAAAATATTCTATCGAAAGTAGTAGTACGCGAAGAAAGTAGTATTTCTAGATATATATGTTGATAAGAATATTGGCACTCATGTTTTATTAATATACTCGAGACGGTGTCGAAGTCCCACTATTGCACTGGCATAGCCAGTGCCCGATTGAGACTGGCGCCATCTCGAAAGGTTTAACATAAAGAAAAAATCATTCACAAGAAGAATCACCTTCATCGTTATTGTCGGACTCACTTGAAAACATTGCCACCTTACACCTCACACGTCTAATGATGCCACTGTCCCCTGAATCATCCTCAGAACCATAACAGAAAGTTCATCCGTTCACTCAGTCATCAGGATCTTCATTCTCGCTAGGAAGTATTGAATAATCATCATCAAAAACCTCCGAAGGTATTTCAGTGTCGTTTAATTGCTTCCGTTTTCTGAAGAGGCCATCCATAAAAGCGGGAGGAACTTAAAGACAAAAGTAATACAACTATATGCTAAATAAGTAAAAAATACATGAGGACAATCTAGTTTGATACATTGACTACAGGTGCAAACTTCCAAATAGATTAGTTAAAATATATCATAGCGAATGACGTCTTCAGACAGCGTGTAGAAATTTTTTTTATCTCGAAATCCATCTGTAACGGATGGCGTGAAACTCGAGTAAACTCGGAATCCGTTCGCATTGTGTTCACAAAGATTTTAACGGGATGTCGGTTTCGACTTTCACAGTGCTCTTCTAGCCGTCGTCACAGTTGTATACAAAGCACTCTCCGCCACGCACCAGAAATTAGCTTGCCGACTGTATATGTGTGTTCATGTGGCCCTATTAGAGATTGTGCGCTCTTACCTTCCTCCGACTTAAGTCAAATTACTCAACCATTTATTGGACGGTGACCTAGATTATAACGCCAATCAAAACCCCGCACCTTTATTTCTTCACATAAAAAAGTATTGCCAGAGATGAATGTCACTTTTTTCTTCCAGAAATAAAAATGTGGGGGCCACTTAGGATCATCTTACGGTCTGTCACTTACTGTGCCACAAAACTAAATAATTTTAATGTAATAGTCTGTGTCATTCAGTGGCGTGATTGAAGCTTCTATATAACATACATTTTTATTCTCCAATAATGGTGTGATTCCCAACAGTCATGAAATCTGTATTTCGTTAAGTAACTAAAATGCATATAAAAATGTACCCCTCGTACTGTAGTTTATTTGGGAATAGTTTTCTACTGTTAGATTCATTACCGTTACAGATAACGTGTTTTATTTCTGTGTGATCACTGGTATAAGTCAGCCCCTTGTTATTTTGATGTAGAGTACGAGGGAGCAGATTTTCGCAGTACAGCAGTCGAAGCACTGAAAGATGTCCGCATTCTTTGGCAGCACTGCAAGCTCCTGAGCCGTCCATTCACAGCGTAACGCAATGGGGCGCGGGGTAGGTTTCGCACAGCTATAGTGCGCGCATGTTAAAGACCCGTGCTTTGTGCTGCACTCCTTTTGCCCGGCTTCTCAATAGACTCGGGTCGGCAGGCTGTTTTATTTTTCCCGGCGATGCATGGACGGCAAAACGTTTTGCTCTCGGTGCGTTCTTATTAAAAAAAAAAAAAAGAGAGAGAGAGAGAGAGAGAGAGAGAGAGAAACGCATTAACTTCTTCTCGTACTCTGGACGGCAGATGTTCAGTAGAAACTAACGTAACCCCAGGATACTACAAATGTTCTCAATATATCGTTTGTAACGATTTCTCAAATAGGGTCAGCTGCGTTATCGCATTGATCATGCTGTCTACTAGAAAATGTCATCGGACAATCGTAAGATTATGTGGAAGACTTGTCCAAAATGTTCTGTTAACGTAATGAATGACAGCTCTCATTAAACGCGATTAAATACAGCAGACAAAGCCCTATAATATCCAGTTACAAGGTTAATGGTAAACCTCTGGAGCCAGTCACATCATGTTTAAAATGATTAAGGCTAACTCTAAGAAGCTATTGAAATGGGACGAAGGCGTAAAGTAGGAAGTAGGAAAGGTTCACTGAAGACTCAGATTTGTTGGATGAGTTTTTTGAAAGGGCGGTGATTTCGTAAAGAAAGTCCTCCCACATACATGAGGCTAGTGCAGACAAGTCTAGAGGGCTGCACCATCGTCTGGAGTACTTATCAAACAAGGCATGACAGCACATGTCGATCAAATTCTGATGCTATAACCAGACATTTAGTGTTTCAATTAATTTCATGTTCCATGGATCATTTACACGATAAATTTTAATGATGTGGAAGTGGAACGAATCATTTTATATTCACATCATAAATTATTTTGTAAATATGGCTCACGCTGGACATTCAGTTTTTTAAAATACAGATGTGAGTTAGTAATTCACTACCCACCACCTTTTGTACACATTACTATAATAAAAACAAATCTTGTACCGGATAGGAGGTATGAAGGAGAAACTTTCTCAGTATGTTTTCAAATTTTACTTTACTGCGTGTTAAACATTTATATCTCTAGGTATGCAAAGTATGTCAACTAACAGGGCTGTATACACCATACGAAAGTGACCTGAAGGAACTTACTTGAGAATCTTCGAAAGAAAAGCGACGTTGTTCTTGCAAAAGTGTATGTGGTAAATTTAGAGATCCGTTATACTAGAGGAGAGCTGTACTACAATTACGCTGCCACCACAGTGTACCTCGTGTAGGGCTGTAGGGATCGTGAAATTACGCTCGACTGGGGCACTTGGCAAGATATACAGTCAGAATCTTTCCCTTGCTTAGTACGCGAAGAGAGTAAGACAGAAGATTGCTAACATGGGTACGAAGTACTCTCCATCATGTACAGCAGCTTTCCCCGTGTATTTGTAAATGTGGATTGTTGTGTCGACTGCTTCCGCATCTACGAGGCGTGTTTTTTAAGTAAGTACCGTTTTGAAATTAAAAAAACACGTGCAAAGACATCTCAATAATTTTATTTTTACATGAAAGCCTGTACTTTAATCTACGCACTGACGCCATTACAGTCTGATTCTTCCTTGTTTACGTTGTGTACTGAGTGTTTAAGATGCCTCCGATAATCGTGAGTTCCGCCGATTGTGAAGTACGGGCTGTTATAAGATTTCTTAGTGCTAAAGGCCTAAGAGCGATCGATATTCATCATGAGATCTGTGCAGTTTACGGAGAAAACATTGTGAGTGATGGAATGGTAAGAAAGTGGGTGAGAGCATTTAAAGATGGCCGCACAAATGTGCATGATGAACAACGGAGTGGGCGTCCTTCGGTCGTTAATGAAAGCTTGGTGCAGGAAGCGGACGACAAGGTGAGAGAAAACAGACGCTTTATGATTTCCTCCTTGCGGGATGACTTTCCTAATGTCTCTCGTAGTGTTTTGTATGGCATTGTGACCGAGCACTTGAATTACTGAAAATTGTGCGCACGTTGGGTACCGAAAATGTTGACGGATGTGCACAAAACCAAACGTTTAGACAGTGCATTGAGTTTCCTTGAGCGGTACCACAACGACAGTGATCATTTCTTAAGCCAAATTGTTACGAGCGATGAAACATGGGTGGCTTATGTCACACCAGAATCAAAGCAACAGTCCGTGGAAGTTGAGCAAGCGCATCGTTTTGATGTAAGACAATGCCCATCCGCGTGTGGCGAATCAGACCAAAGATCTCATCACATCTTTTCGAAGGGAAACTCGAGATCATCCTCCGTACAGCCCCGAACTTGCGCCCAGTGACTACCATCTGTTCCTGCACTTGAAGAAACACCTGGGTGGTCAGCGTCTTCAACATGCAGTGATGCGGTGGTTAACAAGTCAGGCGGCAGACTTGTATGAGGAGGGTATTCATAAAAAAGTACGTCATGACAAGTGCCTCAATATTGACGGAAATTATGTAGAAAAGTAATTAAGGTACAGGCTTTCATATGAAAATAAAATTATTGAGATCTTAGTACGTCTTTTTTTAATTTCAAAGCGGTACTTACTTAAAAAAACACGCCTCGTATGAGGTGGATTTGTGCGTTACATCGAGAAGATACTCGCTTCCGTTGTTAAATGAAAATACTTTACGTTGCACTTCTAGTGCATGACTCACGGTTCCAGACTGACAGTCGAGTTCGCTGCTTCGAGAAGATGATCAAGTAATAAACCCCTCAGAGAGCAGGCTCCCTTAGTATGCGTTCCGTCCTCAAAACTTTGGCTGCTTGCTTCGCATACATTTTAAAGCACACATTAGATTGTCTTCGGCGAGTGCCCCACGAGACAAAATTTGTTTTGCTAAAGACTCGTTAAATGTTGAAAGTGGAGTTTCCCTTAAGACGAAGGATATAGTCTGACAGTTTGCATCATTGTGACAGTCTCCTAGATTTGAGGCGTTTAATTACCTATAGCCCACTACATGGTCCACCTGATGTGCTCTAGTGAGATATATATATATATATATATATATATATATATATATATATATATATATATATATATATATAGAGAGAGAGAGAGAGAGAGAAAGACTTCCATTATTGTGGGATACATTCAAGGTCATGGATGATCGCCGGCTTTTCGCCATTGAAGGAAAAGCTCCTTGTCCAGGCCATGAATGCCCAAGGATTGTCGACCGGCCGCTGTGTCATCCTTGCGGCGTCATGCGGATGCGATGTGGAGTAGTATATGTTCAGTACATCGCTTTGCCGACTTTCTAGACCGTCTAGCTGCTACTTCTCATTTAGGTGGCTCCTCAGTTGGCATCACAAGGCAGAGTGCACCCTCACTAGTCCTCTCGCCGAGGAAACACCCTTGATAGTACAGCGAATCTAGCTCAGATCCTCCTCATGTCCAGTCATCTAAGCTGACCACTTACCTACGGAGGCGGATTCGCCATTAAAGATATGCTCTACTGGAAAAGACCACTGCCCAAAACAAACCGGGCCGCAAACTGTCTCGTGTCTGCCTTAACAGTTCATCAAACCCTCAGGCGAATGGGGCTATGGTACAAAGAAATGGCCTAACATTGAGGCCATCTTCCTGGGGTCAGTTCCTTTTTTTTTTTAAGTGGTATAATACTCATTGTCACACTGCTAGAAATACCGGCAAATGATGGAAGAGTATGTTCGTGATTTAAAGTGTTTGTTAACTCACTGCCATCATCATATTCGCTTTCTCAGTCGTATCGTACACGTTTTGCAAAAAGTGTAGGAAGCAGTACAAGATATCAGTGTTCTCTGTACCTGTAGAAACCTATCAGAATGCGGTAGAGTTGTTTCAAGGACGTAGCCAAAGAAGGATCCGGAACCCTCACCCCCTCCCCATCACTAAATGAAATTACACACGAAATTGTTTCGGTGTAGTGAAACTGAAAGATAGAATGGGCGATCAAAAACTTTCCGTCTGATTGCGTTGTTGCAGTATACAGGCATCATATCGCGGCTCCGGTGCCTGTATGTAAGCACTGGTATGTGGGCAAGGGATTAAAGTAGCATTAGTGTCTTATCGGCGTGCATGGGGTAAATGTGGAAACATGATCTATAACGACGTTGTTACCAAATGCGTCTAAACAGGACCAACATGCTAATATTCTTTTTTTGGCTGCAGAACAGCAAACAGTGGTAGTCACCTGTCGGAGGCTGAAGAATGTGTATGAGGAAGCACTTCTGTCGACAAGCACAGTCGAGGAATGGTGCAACAAGGGATGGTGCTGCTTCAAGATAACACACGTCCCCATACCGCAAGTCTAACGCAGAATTTGCGCGAACTCAGGTGGGAGACAGTCGAGCACCCGCCCCATAGTCACGATGTCTCCCAGGCGATTTTTGCGCCTCCGGCTCCTTAAGAAAAGGCCTGTAAGGGCCAACGATTCCCGTTGTAGCAGGCACTAACGGACTTCTGCAAGCAGCAGGACACGGCGTTTTACCAAACGGGTGTCTTCAACCCAGGATTTCCTGTGTCGCCCAAAAATGGCGTTGATCAATAAACATATCACCCAAATTGCGATGGTAGCATTTCTTTAAAAAATTTGCTCAAAATTCTATCAATATTAGTGTGGATGGGAAAATATCGCCCAATCTGGTTACCCAGGCTGTACTCAATTACGATTGGGAGGGGTTTGTGGAGAGCGAAAGAGGTATGTGATGACAACACGTTATATAGTTCGTTCGTTTCTAAAAGATGTTTTCAGCGGGCTGCTTGAATTCATCCGAGCCGACTGCGCCGTGCACCCCCCTGCCCCTCTCCCTCTCCTTTTTCGTCCAAAATCTATATACACTCGTGTAATATTTGGTTGGTGCGTAAGTTGGTAACGGTTTTGTTTTGCTGTGGGTTTATTTATCGATTGCCACTTTTTATTTGTAATTCACGGTCGCTATTTGAGTTTACATATTGTCATTTTTTTCATTTCGAGGTAGTAGGTCGAGTTGCGGACGCTAGAAAACGGTGTGCCAAGTGGAGAAATCGGAACAATTCCGACATATTCCTCTGTTCTATGACAATAGAGAGGTGACAGCAGCGGAAGCAGCCAGAAACATTATCCTGCGTAAGAGAATAATGCCGTTCGACAGATCAAGGCAACAAAAAAGTTTTCTCGTTTTATGGAGGATCGTTTTGACATTGGTGACTCTCCACGTTCAGGAAGATCTTCGGGCTTCGAAGAAGATCGTTTAAACGTATTGATCCACAATGATCCAGGTCAGTGTTCTCTAGAACTGGCAAATATTATGATCATTCCACCATCGTAGGACATTTGAATCCAGTGGGAAAGTTTCAAACATCTGATGTATGGGTACCGCAGGATCTAAGCCAAAATTGCAAAAATCAGCGGGTGATTATATGTACGCGCATCTCTTTTTGTACCCCGTCGTCAGTTGGCTCAACATCGACTGTTCCTATACTGTATCGTTACTGGTGACGAGGTGTCTTTATGCTAACACAAGGAAAAGAAAGGAATGGTTGAACCCAAACAAAGCAGCAACTCCCGTACAAAGAGCTGCCCTCATCCACAAAAGATGTTACCCATCTGGTGGAACAGTAAGGTGTGGTGTCCTACGAATTGCTTTCCCGAGGTATAGCCATCACTGCTGACATTTATTGTCAACAACTGAGATGTCTTGCAGAGTCAGTCCAAAAACAACGATCAGGAGGACTGTGTGAAGTGCTGCTACTACACGATAACGGCCGCTCGCATTCTGCAAGATTGACAAAAAACATTATACATATTTTGGGCTGAGGAGTCATTCCGGACCCACTTTATACCACTGAGCTTGCGCCCTCAGATTTTCACTTCTTCCGCTCTCTGTAGAACAATGTTAAAGGAGCTTCATTTCCGGATAAAAATTCGCTCCGAACATGGCTCGGCGAGTTTTCCACCTCAACATCGCGTGATTTCCACAGTCACGAATTCGAAAAGTTTCACCAGCGTTCGCAGATTGTTGTAAACAGTTAATGATAAAATATTACTGATGACTAATGTCTCAGTTATGTGTACCTGTTGTATTTATTAAATTTAAGATAAAAGCTGCGAACTAATAGATAATAACTGAAGGTACAAATTCCCTGCACAACTAACTCTAAAGATATGCGTTCATCCACGCACTGTCAGATGACGAAACATGTACAATTAAAGGAACAACATTCAGAGTCAAAATTCCATGTTTTGTAGTGATGCCTTTTATTTTATTTGGCAACAGTGTACAACAACCAGTTTTTCCAAATTCGTCACCGTGCGGGGTAGCTCTTCGCCTTGAGGTGCTGTGTTAGCAAACCCTGGATTCGGGAGCCCAGATGGTTTGAATATCCGCCGACACCTTGAGAATACTATTCTAAAGTTTCCTATTTCGGCATATACGGGTTGTTCCCTTTTTATAAGCCACACCAATTCCTTCCGAACTGTTTTCTTTCCTGACATTCTAGTTTCCTTAAAGAAGTCGCCTGTGTGCTTAGATGGATAGAGCTTTATCTAAGGCGAGCCGCAAATCTTTTCGGAATCTCCCGGCAGTAATTGCCATATTACAGTGGAATGCTTCTAGCGATCGTCATTTTATACTACGAACCGATGCATAAAGATGCTATATATCATGTTTTCAAGTTTTTTTACAAGAACGATGTTGTACTGTGAAATGTTTTATTCGTAATATCCTTGGAACGGTGAGGCCAACCGTCACAACTCTACAAAGCATTTTTAAATAAATGTCAAATAAACTGCAACGTACTTTGTATATCGTAGAGGAATTTATTGGCGTCAAAGTTTGTATAATCATATTGTCATGGATAAATACAAACTCATTTATGATGTCCAGTTTGTAGAGGAATTTATTGGCATCAAAGTCTGTATAACCATATTGTCGTGGATAAATACAAAGTCATTTATGATGTTCCGTATATTAGAAATCTAATTGAAATTAATGCCTGAATCAGTGTTAAGATCCCAAAACTTCTAGCTCATAGTATCTGTGTATTCCGTTTTGTTTTATAAGTAAATTGGGTTGCTCTAGTTTGAAGTGACTGTTGAAATAATAATTTTGAAAAAGTGTTGGTCACATAAACGGAATAACTTAATGAAATGAAAAGTACTTTAATAAAATTTGAGAATGAATTGAGGAACTTTGGATGGCTTTGGACTGCTGAAAAAATTATAGTTTGGTCTCAGATAATTCGTAAATATAAATACGAGATTGTAATACGAGAAAGATAACTACTGTCAAAAAAGATGTGAACCCGTTTAAGATCACAAATTATTCAGCCAAAATTTAAGGATCTTCTGCTCTGCGATGGCGAACCTTGTATTAGGTTAGAAGACTGAACTGTGTTTTGCTAGCAAAGAGGCAGTTCATAATTAAATTCGTTTGCCAGCAGAGTGACGTTATCGTATTGCCAAATTAAAAAATATTTAATTGCGCATATTGGGCATTTGTTATATATATATATATATATATATATATATATATATATATATATATGAGAGTTTTTTTCGTAAATATAGACCAAATATGAGGGGCGTTTGAAAAGTCCGTGCAAAAATAAAAACTACTTACATGTTTTGGGTAAACCTTTTATTATTTTTCGACATAGTCTCCTTTCAGACATATACACTTCGTCCAACGCTGTTCTAATTTGTTGATCCCTTCCGAATAATAGGAACTGTCCAAATCTGTAAAATAGCTATTAGTTACTGCAGTCACCTCCTCGTTTGAATAAAATCTTTGTCCCGCCAGCCATTTCTTCAAATTGGGGAACAAATAGTAATCTGAGGGAGCCAAGTCTGGAGAATAGAGGGGATGTGAAACGAGTTGGAATCCTATTTCCATTAATTTTGCAACCACAACTGCTGAGGTGTGTGCTGGTGCCTTGTCGTGATGGAAAAGGACACTTTTGCGGTCCAATCGCCGGCGTTTTTCTTGCAGCTCGGTTTTCAGACGGTACAATAACGATGAATAATATGCACCTGTAATAGTTTTACCCTTTTCCAGATAGTCGATGAGGATTATCCGTTGCGAATTCCAAAAGACAGTCGCCATAACCTTTCCTGCCGAAGGACTGGTCTTCGCCTTTTTTGGTGCAGATTCTCCCTTGGTAACCCATTTGTTTAGATTGTTGTTTGGTCTCAGGAGTATAGTAGTGCATCCATGTTTCATCCACAGTGACGAAATGACGCTTAAGGTCCTGTGGATTCTTCCTGAACAGCTGCAAACCATCCTTGCAACACTTCACAAGTTTCCGTTTTTGGTCAAGCGTGAGCAATCGCGGAACCCATCTTGCGGATAGCTTTCTCATGTCCAAATGTTTATGCAAAATATTATGTACCCGTTCATTCGAGATGCCCACAGCACTAGCAATCTCACGCACCTTAACTCTTCTGTCATCCATCACCATATCATGGATTTTATCAATGATTTCTGGAATCATAACCTCCACAGGGCGTCTAGGGAGTTCAGCATCACTCCTAAAATTTTGAAACCACTTATAAACTGTTCTAATTGAAGGTGCAGGGAGTCATCGTAATGTTTATCAAGCTTCTCTTTAGTCTCCTGAGGCGTTGTGCCTTTCATAAAGTAATGTTTAATAACCACACGAAATTCTTCTTCGTTCATTTTTTGACAATCACTCGACTTCCTTGGTTCACACGAATGCCAAACACAAAGAATTAGACCAATATGGCTGAAACTTGGTGTGCGTTCTTTCCCAATATGCTACTAGCTTAACATGACCTCGATACGCGGGGCCAAACAGATGGTCATACTATATAATGCCAGTGCTTACGCAGTTTTAGTGCGGTACGTAGTGCAGTAGTTTTACATTGTCCTTTAAAAATGATCGTGGGTTTCTCAATTACATTTTGTTGCAGAAATAGGAGACCGAAATGCGGAGATATCGTCCCATGTAAAGGAAATTATTCAAGTTGTGATATTGTGGTAACTAAACGCAGTTCCTTGCTGTAATTAACATGTGACCAGCTTACCGAATAACAGCCAGGCTTCCGCACACATTATAACACGCCATCTGCTTCAATAAGTAGCAATGGGAACGGATAATATCAAGCGTACCTCAGAGTCTGGTATTAGGTCAGATACCCTTCTCATTGTACGGCAGATACATGTCAACTGTTCTGGCTCAGTACGTATACTACAACTAAGGTTTTGGCTTCCAGTTATACATAGTGTTGAAACAGCTATCTTGAGGATAGCCTATGATCGTTGCTGAAGAGTGAAAATTATCAGTATGGGGACGGAACATACACTTAAAGCTCAGTCTATCTGAAAGCTAGTCCATGCGATCCTGGTTGGTCATTGGTTCATTAGTAAAAACTGATGGGAATTCCTACCACCTTTAATCCTAAATGGAATATGCATAAATTTCTCTCCCTCTGCGAAATGTGTTGGAGTGGTAATAGATGAACACCTCAACTGTGGTGACTCATTAACAATTTTCTCACTGTCACACAAAAATCGTATTGATTTACGGATAGTGCCTGATTGTACGAAATTGAGTTGATGTGGTTGGTGCTTCAAGGGGATCTGTGAATCGTATCTTGAAAACATTACCTTTATGTCGTGATTAATTGTAAATACATAAGTGGAAACTCGATTTCACTATCTAAACTTCATTATTCATGAATCATTATGAGTGGAAGTTAAGTTTGAGTTGTGCGTTAAGTCTTGCTAGTGATAGCTAATGAGAGAACGAAACATCTCAGAGGAAAGAGACTCAAGAGGGTGTCTCGAGAGAAAAAAGAAGCAGAAGAGAAGGAAGTAAAACGTATGTAAGTACACCAAGGATATCAGGAATGTGGGACATAATGCAAAAAAAAAAGAGAAGGAAAGAACAACTAGGAAGAGCTTACTAAAAACAGGATGGGGGATTTAAGCAAACACTACTTGTTCCATACCGGGAGGCGAAGAATACTGCTGATTAAGAAAAAAAAATCGGCTCTTTGAAAACGGACGATATATCTAATCATATTGGATAACATCTTTTGGGCACGAATGGCCGGAGAGGGGAAGAAACTGGAGAAAATTTTGGTATCATGCCTACCCACACTCCCTTGTGTTCGCCATCAGACAGGCAAGAAAGTAATTTGTGGACATTGTGGAAAAAGGTGTGTGTGTGTGTGTGTGTGTGTGTGTGTGTGTGTGTGTGTAGGGGAGAGGGAACAGAACTTGTCGTTGCCGTGGTAACTAAACGTGTATATTAGTTGTCCCTTTTAATGTGAATTTGGTTAATTTTTATATGCATTAAAAGTTTGAAATGATTCTTGGAGTGAGTGTGTGGCATAAAATCTGGAAGGAGGTCAATTGCCGGTTAACATCGGATCACAATTTTGGAGTGCTATGAGCAACATGTTGAAAGAGAAAAATGTGTGTTTCTAGGTAGTTTAAGCGACAGAAAAAGCAATTTTATTCATGTTATGCAGTCATCTGTGAAGTACGAGCAATTCAATTCCTGTTCCGTCAATTTATTCATCGCATGCTGTAAGCTGTTAATCTAACCCTAGCTTTGATTCTGCTTTCATTTTAAATAGAGACCTCTGGCTGCGCTACCAGCTGTTGCTGTTTGCACACATCTCTGGCAGAATGGCAATTTGTAGCTCGAATGTACTTACAGACTACTCCAGTATTGAGTGAGCAAGTTTCTCTCTGTTTGATTTACACCGACCTGTTGCTTTGTTTGCACTTTATTGCCGGCGGCCGTTTAAGCACTCATTTCGCTGTCGCAGAACCAGCTAAATTGAAGTACAATACCTACCATGCGATACTTCCACCGCTGCCCTGAAGCTTTAAAGCCGCACTCCACACATTTGAAGGTGTCATTCATTCTACGTTTCGTCATTCATGCAGTACGATCGAAATATCTTGTAAGTTGTAAATGGTTTCGTTTGTTCAAGAGAGGGGTTAAGAAAAATGAAGGAAGAAGATAAAGTGTTAATGTCCGGTGGGCGACGAAGTCATGAGAAACGGATCATTGGGCAAGGATGTGAGAAATCGGTCATGTCCCTTTTCAAGGGCCATTTCCGGTACTGAGACGTAGGGAAACAACAGAAAGTCATAATTTGGATCGCCGGACGGCGATTTGAACTCCACGTCTCCCGAATATTAGTTCAGTGTCTCTATGAGTATTCCACCTCACTCGGTGACCCTCATAAGACGACTAAACTATCCCATGTAGTTCCTTTAGTCAATGACAGACGTCACTGACATTTATTACACTTCCCTATTCATTTAATCAGAGGATACCCAACCATTTCTCTGACGGAACACTTGGAGACTCCTTGTACTTTGAATACCTTGTATATTTTGCAAGTTAATAATTTTTTTTTTTAAATGAGAAAAGTTGTTTTATTCAGTGGTTACTTGTGGTTTTAATCATAAATAATAACACAGAAGTCATAATAACATTTTAAAAACACAATTAGACGGCCGGTGTGGCCGAGCGATTCGAGGCGCTTCAGTTTGGAACCGCGCGACCGCTGCGGTCGCAGGTTCGAATCCTGCCTCGGGCATGGATGTGTGTGATGTCCTTAGGTTAGTTAGATTTAAGTAGCTCTAAGTTCTAGGGGACTGATGACCTCAGATGTATAGTCCCATAGTGCTCAGAGCCATTTGAACCATTTTTTTGAACTAGGTCCCACTAGACGCGTTCTCGAGTCGCAGCTACTCTTATGGCAGCTGTTCGCTTGGTGGAAACGACATCGTTTTCACAACTTAACTTTAATTCAACTTAATTCAGACAGTTTATACGAAATATTTACTAACTGTATACACAAACCTTCCTCGTGAATCAGTGTAGCAACTAGTCAAAACCGGGTTAAAATACCTACTGCAGTTCTTGAGATTACCCTGCGTATACACACGGACGCGAGGAGGCCACTTTAGGTTATATATATTGACAAGAGTAGAACTCAGAATAATAAGTGTCCTGTTACATTCCAATTAGGCGTGCCCCGGCGTTACGTTTCCTTCTGATTTAAGTATGTATTTAGGAACTTACAGAGCTCTGTCCAGTAAACTCATTCCAGTTGCTTAGGTATCCAAATATTGAGTAAGAAGAATAATAAAACTAAAGAGCAGTGAGTTAGAGAACTCAGTCGGAGAAATTTTAATATTTGTGTTTGTTGTATAACCGAGCGAACAGTTTTGTCCTTCTGCTGCGCCAAAGCACATTTTTTATGACATAACTGTGAACCCCCCGGCATTGTATAATTTTTTTTCTGTTACATACGACATATGGATGACAAGTATTTAACGTCCAATCGATATCGAGGTAATTAGAGACGAATTAGGGAGGGATGAGGGAGGAAATCAGCCATGCCCTTCGAAAGGAACCGGCCGGGCATGTTTGCTTTTCGGCGATATAGGGAAATCACGGGAAACCTATGCCTGGATGGTCAGACTGAGATTTGAACGTTGTCCTCCCGAATGCGTGTCCAGCTTGCTAACCGTGCGTCACCTCCCTAATTATAAAATGCTTTCACTAAAGGCCTCAAAAAACTTATCAGCAACGCCGGTGATTTACGGGGACGCTGGTGTCACAGGCTAATTGAGGAACAGACGGACTTCTTACCCAACAATGATTCACTGCTCTGTAGGATAACTGTTAGACAACTCCCTAAAGAAAGGGAGAAAAGGGATTTTCAAACGTTCACTGTGTATAACTGCTCTTCATTAGGACATGCACTTTCATTAATCAAAAATTACAGGATTTATGATATCCTTCGGCGTTGTTGTCTGAATACTCCGAAGCGCACCATTAATCAATCTGCGGAGACATCGCAGTGTAGGGTTTGTGAGTACATCTTGAAGGACTCTCTCTCCAGACTGATTTCGGCGAGCACTCGCCATCATCAGTGAATTTTCTTTTATTTTAGAATACATGAAATATAGAATTCGTACATAATGGAATAAGTAAAAAAATCAGTAAACAGTTGATAAGCATCATAGCAGAAAATGTGAGCACACGAAAAAAAAACGGTTTGCGAAATGCCATTAGAGAAAAAAATTGCTTCTTACTGTCTTTGCAAAGATGTTTTACTTTCGATTATAGTAGGAAAGTATTGAAGTGTAATGTTCGAGATGGAAAAGTATAACTAATCTTTAAATATAGAAAAGGTCGTTAGAGAAAAGTGAATGGTACTCTCCACTCCCATTGCTATGCAGACACTGGACATTTATGGGGTGTCGCGTCGCATCAAGGACGGTGCGGCCTCGATTCTTGTAAAACTGTCACCGTTATGGTCAGCTATAGCGCGTAGTTTGTGAATGAATATATCTGAGCTGCAGTCCATTCGATCAGATTTTAAGAACGGATACGCCGGCCGAAGTGGCCGTGCGGTTAAAGGCGCTGCAGTCTGGAACCGCAAGACCGCTACGGTCGCAGGTTCGAATCCTGCCTCGGGCATGGATGTTTGTGATGTCCTTAGGTTAGTTAGGTTTAACTAGTTCTAAGTTCTAGGGGACTAATGACCTCAGCAGTTGAGTCCCATAGTGCTCAGAGCCATTTTTAAGAACGGATACATTGTCCTTGGCGATGCCCTCATAGGGGAAATATAGACTCTGCTACTTCTTCCATCGTCCATCGATATCCATTTATTATTCTGTTGCACCCCTCTACTGCGCAGTAATTAGGACAGCGCTGCATCCCCGGACAGTAGAACAGTGGTTTACCAAGAGCTCCGCGAACATAAAGGTTCTCACCTGGCCTCCATAATCTACTGACTTGCTGTTGAACCTATCTAAGCTATTATTGAGCTAATTAAACTGCTTGGGACGCTACTGTGATGAGTCTTCGTTCTGCTAGTGGTTTTGAGCGGTCGTGGAACAGCGTGGCTTGTGGAGTCAATGCCATGGCGAGTGAGGTGCTGCACGCTACTGGGAAAGTCTGTTCCAGTTGATTGTCGGCATAGTTGTCCCTAAGGGCACAATTCTAGAAGCTGCTCGGCAGTTCACTGACAACCAGTGTCATAGTCCAAACGATTCTTACGAATAGTGTACTGTACGGAAGAAGATATCATAGGATTAGAAACAACTGGTATCGTGTTACACTTTTTACAGACAGAACGATGGCGAACGAGCGTCGTCTGCTTCCTAGGTAACGTAGATGCGGCTTGGTGAGTTTATAAGATTTGTCATCTACAACTGAATGAAGGGCTTTAGTACTGGTACTTTGATCCCAAAATGAGCTCGTGTACATTTTACAGTGACGCTGAAATAACCGCCGAGCGCCCTGTTATCGCTCTTTAAATTTGACCATTGCTCGCTCATAAACGATAACAATGTTATATTACCGTTAGTAACGTATTAGCAATAGTTAGACATGTATGCGCTACTATCGACATTCTGTGAGCGCCGCTTAACTATATATTGTTTCTCTTAAGCGATTGCTTCCATTTCACCACCAAACTGTCTAGCAGGAAATAGCACAACCCGCATCGCTATTTGATAAACGTCTGCTTACGACTTAAATTCAAAAATTCATATCAGTAGAATGCTTATTTCAACACTTTCTCGTTGAAAGATTCGCACCTAAAAGACAAAACTTGCACAAGTCATGCCAGTACCCAAGAAAGGAAACAGGAGTAATCCACTAATTTACAGACCCATATCACTCACGTAGATTTGCAATAGGATTTTGGAACATGTACTGTATTCGAACATCATGAATTACTTCCAAGAAAGCGATTTATTGACAAGTAGTACGGATTCTGAAAATATCGTTCTTTTGAAATACAGCAATTCTCACGAAGTAGGCCTAATGAGTGTTATCTACAGGAGATGTCAAATTGATTCCATATTTTTAGATTTCCAGAAGATTTTTGACACCGTTCCTGAGAAGTCTCTTCTAATCAAATTTCATGCCTACGGGGTATCGCTTCAGTTGTGCGACTTGACTCGCGAGTTCCTTTCAGAAAGATCACATTTAGTCATATCTGCCGGAAAGTCATTAAAAAAAAACAGAATTAGTATCTGGCTTTTCCCAAGGAAGTGTTCTAGGCCCTCTGCTGCTCCTGACCTAGATAAACGATATATAGGAGACAATCTGAGGAGCCCTCTTAGATTGTTTACAGATGATGCTGTCATTTATCGTCTTGTAAAGTCATCTGATGATCAAAACCAATTCCAAAATAATTTAGATAAGATATGTGTATGCTGCAAAAAGTGTCAATTGACTCTAAACAATGAAAAGTGTGAATACTCAAAGAAATCCGCTAAATTTCGATTACGCGATAAGTTACACAATTCTAAAGGCTGTAAATGTAGCTAAGTGCTTAGGGATTACAATTTCGAATAACTTAAATTGGAACGATCACATAGATAATGTAGCTTGGCAAAGCTGACCAAATACTTTGATTTATTGGTAGAACACTTGGAAAATGTAACTGATCTACTAAAGAGACTACTTACAGTACGCCTGTCCGCCCTCTGTAGGAATATTGCTGTGCCGTGTGGGATCCACATCAGATGGGACTGATGGAGTACATCGAAAAAGTTCAAAAAAGGGCAGCTCGTTTTGTATTGCGAAATAAGGGAGAAAGTGCCACAGATATGATACACAATTTAGGATGGCAATCATTAACAAAGGCGTTTTTCATTGCGACGGGATCATCTCGTGAATTTCAATAAACGACGTTCTCCTTCAACTGCGAAAATATTCTGTTGGCTCCCACCTATATAATGAGAAATGAACATGATAAAATAAGAGAAATCAGAGCTCACACACAGAAAGAATTAATAAATGTTCGTTTATCCCGCGCGCAGTTCGATTGCGTAACGGTAGAGAAATAGTTTGAAGGTGGTTGGATGGACCGTCTGCGAAGCACTTGATTGTGAATTGCGGACTGATCATGTAGATGTAGATGTGGATGCAGCTTCTCGGTGACCAGATTTTGCCCTTTCTTGCTAAGTTTTTTATGGACGCCCCCGTCTACGGAGGTAAGAAGTCATGTTCACTAGCTGCACGCATTTGTTGGTTTGACGAACACTCAGGCTCCCTATCGCATCTCGATTGGCACGCTAAATATTCCTATGTAAATGACGTAGAAAATGTATGGGACTACTTGGAAGAGCGGGAGACACATAATAACAGACATCGCCGCGACTTGCTGGTTCTATGGATCTAACTGTCAATGATGGGCTTCAGATGAATATGACGTACGTAAACAAACTTGCGTACTTGCATCCTGGCTGAATTGAGGCCATTACCACGTCTAGATGTGTTTTTACACGGTTTTAAGCGTGATGTGTCTTGAGATGACTAATTTTTTTGCCCTACTAGGTTACGCTCAAAAGAAAAAGGCATCTCGGCTTGTAGATGTATCGTGGATAAGAGGCCGATATATGAGTAATTCATGTAAAATAGTTTTTGGACTTTTTTTTCCCAAATTTATGAACCATCCATAACCCACTTCCTAATACTTTTGAGTGGGCGTATTGAGACTAACTATCTCTACTATTAGCATTACAGAAGTGGTTTATTAGTGCCTGCATACTTTCTATTTATTAAGCAACTTTGCCATTTGTGAATTATCGGCCTCTTAGCCTCTCTGGAATCCTGCCAGAGAGTTGCCCGTCCCTAGCCACGTGGAGGCGGGCCGCTACTACTAGAGAAACCACTCCATTTATGCAACTCTTTTATTCCCCCCACCACCATGCTGATCTAACTACAACTACTAACTACTCTAAGTCAACACTTAAACAAACATAATATTTACATATATACAATTGCGCATTAGATCTTAAGCGCATTTACTCTCTCCCAAGGTAGGCTCGCTGGGCCTCCCTTGAGATTTTGTTAACCAATTTTGCGAAATTGCTGAACAATTCGCTTTCTGTCAATATTTCATTAACATTTATAGTCCGCAGAAGCTGCCTCTCCCCTGAGACAACCTGTTCATATATTGGGCACTCGAACACTATGTGTTCTGGCGATCCTTCGTGGGCACCACAGTCACACTCCGGTGTTGGCCTTTTCCCTATTTTATGCAGGTACGTGGGATAGGGACCGTGTCATGTGAGGAAGTGAACTAAGCCCTGCGAGGGCTTCATTATCTTGTTATTTAGTCTTCCCCTCACTGTGGGTATAAACCCATGGACTCTACGGCCCGTACTGGATCCATCCCATTCGTCCTGCCAAATGTCAAGCACTTTCTTGCGGATGGCTTTGACGCTTACCAGAGGAATGCCCATTATGTTTTGTACCCTGTCGATGTTCTGTTTGCGCAACCAATAGAAGGCTGCGTGCTGCCTTATTATTAGGTCTAATGGACATAGACCCATAATTACCAACAGTGCATCTGTTGGACTCGTGTTGAATGCTCCAATGCATCTCAACAGAACGTTCCTCTGTATTCGCCTGACAGCAGCGGCAGGCCGCACCAGAGCTAACCTGTGGGCCCACACACTGGATGCGTGCCCTACTATTGGTGCCAATATGCTGTTGTGATAGATATTTATTGCCTTTGACGGCAGATGGAACCTTCTTTGTCCAATTGATATTATCTTATTGAACAAAGCTAAGGACTTTGTCGTTATTTGCTCAATATGCGGAATGAAACTCCAATTCTCATCTAAATATACCCCAAAGTAACGGGCATATCTCTGTCGCGACACTGCTTGGCCATTAATTCTGACTGTTGGGTCCCTATTTAACTTGCCTTTCAAGAGCATATATAGCGATTTTTGTGGTGCAATAGACATTTTAGTCTTCTTACACCAGTTGGTTAACAGTTCAATAGCCAGTCGTGATCGGTCTTCGATCACATTGCGAGTGTCACCTTCTACTAGAATTGCGAGATCATCCGCATAAGCAACGACTCCCAGAACTGCAGTCTCTCGCTGCAGGACGTTCAACAAAGGTTCCATGTTAATATCCCAGAAAATGGGACCACACACCGATCCCTGGGGACAACCACGGGATACTCTTTTAGATACGAGGGCTCCAGGAGCCGTTATCTTAGCAGTCCTTCCATCACAGTAGGCCTCCAGACAGCCATACAGCAGCTGCGGGCACCCAATCTCTCTTAGGCGAGAGAAGAGTGCCGGCCACCACAGGTTGTCGAAGGCCCCTGAGATGTCTATCATTATGCCAAGTACATACTTTGATGTCGCAGAGTGAACAATTCGGCAAACCTCATTGATCGCATCCTGGGTGGAGCGACCCTTTCGGAATCCGAACTGCCTATCACTCATACCATGCAGAGTTCGATGACTCTGGAGACGGTCAGCCAGCAACTTCTCAAATGCTTTGCCCATTACATCCAGCAGACAGATAGGCCGATAGGATTTCGGCACTGTTGGATCTTTATCAGGGCCTTTCCTGATAATTACAACTTCTGCAGTTTTCCACCTTAGTGGATAATAGCCCCTTTGTAAACAGATGTTGTAAATACGACTTAGTGCCGGGGCGACCAAGTGTGCGAGTCCCTGTAAGATCTCCACAGGGATCCCGTCAGGACCCGGCGCCTTCTTCCTTGCAAAGGTGTAGATGGTTGCTTCTACCTCTTCTGCTGAGAAAGGGCACACGTTTGTATCGTTAAGATACGGAATCGAGAGCGCCTGACGTATTACCCGCTGCTCGTGCGAGTCCTGGTCCTCGATGTCATCTGGCAGTAATGTGCCAACAGCAATCTTGCTGTTTCTTCCCAATTCTTGGTCGTGTCTCCATCCCCAGCACGTAGCGTAGACAGCATCATGGGCGATCTAATTTTTTCTCGAACGATTTTGTAAGGAACTCCCCAAGGGTCTGTTCCCAGCTGATCGTTCACAAATCTTTCCCAGGATTGGCGCCTTGAAATGTCTAACTGATCCTTGTATCTCTGCTTCAGACGACGATAAATACGCAGGTGGTATTGTCGTTCGTCGTGGGCAAAGCTCCTTTGATAGTTGCTTCGCGCCCTTCTGACTGACCGTTTGAGCACAGTCAATTCAGGGGTCCATGGGGTGGACTCCCTGGAGATGTATCTCGCTATTCGAGGTACAGCCAGTGTGATAGCCGTTTGCACGGAGCTTACCGGCTCCTCCACAGCTTCATCAATATTACCTATGTCCTCCCCGAACTCAGGAGGACTGAACCCCTGCACGAGTCGGTCCCAGTCTATCCGAGCATAATTGAACCGTTCCACCCACTCGCCTGGCACATCCGCGATGGTCGGCGCTATTTCAAATGTTATACAGTTATGATCACTGACAGTTAGATGTTCTCTTACTTGCCAGTTATGGACGTGGGGTGCTGCCCTCTCGCTTGCTAGTGTGACATCAATATTTGTTGTTGCACCCGCCCTCCCTGAGTAGGTCGGGGGGTACCCAGGCAAGCTTAGCACATGCATGTCCGTTTCCATTATCAAATCAACAAGCTCCACACCCCTACCGTCCTGTACATCACTATGCCAGAGTGGGGACTTAGCATTAGCATCAAGAGCTACAATTATAGCCTGCCCGGCTAAAACTCTTAGAATCCAATTCAGCTGATCAAGATAAATCTTCATGTCATGTCTGAACTGGCAGTAGACGTTTACAACGTACATACTGTAGGACAACAAATTAAGTTGTACAACTATAATATGCTTACAGAACTGATTTAATATCGTAGTTTTAATAGTTTTGTTCAATACTATAATTGCACTCATGGGGTTCCCACCCGAGGAGACCACCTGTGCTGTTGCGGGAAAACCAGAGACTCGACCCGCACAGGAGTTCGGTTCTTGTATCAATAGAATATCTATTCCTTCTTGTTCCGCTACTTTCCTTAGCTCATGTGCAACCATCTGGCTGCGCATGGCATTGACTTGTACCACTTTAAATATCGCCATAATCTGTTCTTTGGATAAGTCTATCTAAGAACATTCGGTGGATTGGACAATCTTTAGGTCCACCACACTTACGGCCTCGTCTTCTGCATGGTACACATACTGCTGCTTTGTCCTTATTAGGACAGCCTTTCTTAATATGTCCAGAGAGGCCACAATGGCCGCATATGACATCGGGTTGCGTACAATATTTATTCGTATGATTAATGTCCTGGCATTTAGTGCATCTCGGCACCGCCAGGTAATCTTTTATATTCAACGCAGAGTAGCCAACATACAACCGACCCATTCTCGTTAGTGATTTTCATAAACCTGGCGAGACTTCTACCACGTGGTGTACTGTCAGTTTCTCACGTGGTCCTACTTTAAAGCGTAACTTAAACTGTTCATCAAATTCTCCTCTTGACATGTTCATATCAAAATTTTGTGTATATATTGCGTCTACCAGATTGTCTGTTGTCATGTACGTAGGTACGTCATACAGACACATCAAAGGTCGACGCTTGCGAGGAGGTTCACACTTCACTTTATTGCTTAATTGTTCATTGTTTAAAATCTTTTGGCAGTCCTCTTGTGATGCCGTTTCTACTATCAGCACATTCTTTGCAGTGCGTACATTGTTTATCTTTATCTTATCCTTCTTAGGATCAATGCACTTCTCGAATACTGACTTAACAGCCTTAATGTCATCACCAGGTTTAGGTTTAATGAACACTGTGGGAGTAACTTTCTTAATGTTATCCTGTATAGTTTGTTTCGCTGTCGGTGCCTTGGCAACTGGGGCCCTTGCAACCGCAGCATAAGACCGGGCCGGTTGACCTCTAAGTCTTTCATTTTCTTTCTCTAATTCTGTCACCCTACCCTCTAACTGAGAGTGGGCGATTGCCCAGTTGGCTACAAAGTCCCTAATATGGTTAATAGCATAATTGCTGATCTTACCATTTTTGATGCTAGTATCCAGCAATTTCAAAAACTTCGCATGTCGCTCAGCGACAGACACATTCTCGAGGCTCGAAATTTCGCTAGTATCTAACGTATTACCACTCTCTTGATTCTCAACCATTTTGATAATTAGAGAGTGTAAAAGTGGAGGCCCGCCTCTTGCCCCGGACCGGCCTCTCTGGCATGGGGGGAGGCTATATACAGCTCGCTCACCGGTCCCGCCCCTTGACCAAGAGCCATCAGTAACTGAGCTGCCAGGTTTAGCACGCCAAGGGTACAGCGCACTAGTCCTCTTCAACAGCCACACCACCACAGTTTTCACCCGCTCCCTTATCGGCGAATGCCACCCGCATTCCGGGAGAGCGGATTCACTCTCCGTCCTTCGCCCCCTACTAGGCCAGGTTCCCACCAAAGGCCAAAGACCCGGTCCTACTCAGGTGCCGGGCCGGTCCCCCAGACGTTCGGAGGTCTGGACCCATCTAACCTGACCGGGGACATGTCACCACGCCCCGGCTTGGCGGAGCATGCCTTGGGGTCCAAGACAAGGCGAGTGGCCTTCGCCGACTTGGGGCAGGATCCCACCACAGCAAATGCAGCTATCAGAACCAGTGTACAAGTTGTTCGGTACACTGTCGCGCCCCTACCCTTCAGTTGCCCGAAGGCTTAACAGCTCCGCCTCAAGAAGGCAGGTAAGGGCACTTGAGGAGGAGGGGCTGTTTGAGACGCATCCTTCCCCACACTGCCTTTTACCAACCGAGAGCCCGCACAGCTTGAGGGCCCACAGTATGAGACAACCGGAGTTTTTGGACTGTTCGATACGTGAAACCAATATGCATACGGCCTCAGATTGTCTCCCCGACAATCAGATATTTGTAGTGCACGCCTCAAGGGAGTTGCTGCCGTGAATTTCAGCCAGCATCAGAGCAGTTGCGACTGTCACTCCCACCCTGCCGACCGCTCCACTTGCAGTTCCGGAGCACAGAGGAACTGGCGCAAGTTTCCTGGCGGCCGCCACAGTAGCCTCCCACTTCCGAAGAGCCGGTCGCCTGGCCTCGGGCGGCGCGGCGCGGCGCGGCGTGGCGTCCCGCATTTGTTGTGCGACGAGCCATCGATCGGCGCCCTCGCAACGGAGCGCTATCGAGTGCGGCTGCCGGCCACGCGCGAGTGCGGCAGTCGCAGTCGCCTCCATAAACTAGTCCCTCGGCGCAGCCCTTGACAAGACTTGTGTACGACTTGTTCCGCGCCAACAGCTGCCGCTTGTCAAGCCAGCTGTAAATTTGAGCCTTGTTGGCCTGAGGGCAGGTTCCAGTGTGGTTCTGTATACACATTCGTGTGTGCCAGAATAATAGTTTACCTAGTTATTTAACTTGTGATCAAATGTCGAAATAACAATAATCTTTCCCAGCGAAATTTTTAGTAACATAACTTAGGAAGTAGCAGTATTAAACTGGAGAAATTGTGTCAAGCACCTGGCACCTGATTGACAACAATGGTTTGAGTAATGTTACGCTGAATTTATGATCTAAATAACAGAAGTGGAAGATAGCACACTATGAAACACTAGACCAATAATTATTAAACTTGTGAAGACATTCATCATCATTTTGAGCCTGTGCGATCTCCGACGGTACGAATATATTCGTCTATTTTTTGTGTCATAGAAGAAAACAGTATGCGAATGTCATCTTGAGGAATTTCTTGCTATGGTAGAAATCCTTGCTGTCTCAATTCATGATGGTTACTCAGTGGAATGAAAGTATACTACTTCCCATCGGATCTTACTCATATTTTTTGGGTCACAAATCAGGGTATCTGGCAGGTCAACCAAGCATCCGCGCGATACTCAACGTGTTAGTGGTGTGAAATGCGATGTTGGTTCGCCATTATAGTGCTGAAATATGCCGTTCGGTACTGTGGTCATGAAGAGTTTGACAGCAGGTTTTACCCTTCTTGTCACATACTGGTGAGCATTCAGGCTCCCTTCATCAGTTACTAACTCAGTCCTTCTGTCACATCCAATAGCTCCCCACGATTCCAAGTGTTTGTTTGGTATGGGTCTCAGGAATCGCTGCTCCGTGTGAAATTTCACCAGATCGCCTAAGGAAACATTTGTGTCGATCTAACCGCCACAAATGGAAGCAAAGCTCGCGCCAGAACTCGGCGGAATGCTAGCCACCGCCCCAGGTGACACTGGCTCTACACTGTCAGAGTCCCTGTTTGTGGTGTGGCATCAGCAGTAAACAGCACATGGCAGCTCGAGATCTCAACCGAGCTTCAAGTAGGAGTTCGCGACGGTTTGAAGTCACTCTCTCCCTGTAACCTCTGCCCGGATTTCAGCTTCTGCCATCAATTTTTTCGTCAGACACTCGAAGTTGCCACCCTCTCAGCCTGAGCCCATCTCGTCAACACTCTTTTCTGCATTCATTGCATACAGCCAAGTGTACGTACGGTATGTCAGTACGAAGTTATCAAATGTTTCATACCAGTTCTTCAATCTGTCCGAAAAATGGCGATAAGCTGTAGGTGCACGTCCACTAGGCAAGCTATTTTGCGATTTCCACTTGAAAAGGGCCATTTAATTCAGATATACACCTTAGCCATCGTGTACTCTCACCTTTCATCTTACATATATTTGTGAAAGTAAAGATCGCTTGATTTTACGGCCTTTATTCCAAATACTAGTTTCGACAGAATCGTTCTGTCATCTTCAGATTTACACTGTATGAAAAGAAAGTAGGCAATCGGTAATCTGCACAAGATAATAACCAGTTTTTGGGAAGACTCAAACAGTACAAAAACTTTTACTTGCCTTTGCATATATGTTCACATACATGTGTCGTCCATAAGAAAAAAACACGTGGTGTGCCATTTATAAAACAGAATGCTCCCAGATGGGTTGTCTAATGAATAAAAGGTAAAAGTACAACATCCATAGCAGCAGTAGAGTTAAAACTAAACGCCATGTTGACGACCTCACGTGGACTAAACTGAGGCGCCGCAGTGCCCTTGTGACTAGCCGTGTAGACGTCAGGTGGCGCCATCGCATTAATCGGCGATATATTGAAATATTTTGAAATTAGGCCAAAAAAAAATTTTTATGCACAATTTAAAAACATTCTATAGACTAAAGGAACCACTAAGGTAAATCTTTACGCCTGATATGGCGCATTTCACCGTTATAAATTACATGTATGGAAAACCTAATGGTAACAAACATTTATAATCCTCCTAGACTGTCATCATGTGCTACAACGCGCTCAGTACTCCGCAATATCCGATGAGTTCGTCCACTGTACATGACAATCTTTTTATTTACATCCTGTACATACCATTCACTGATCCAGCCAAGCCTAATCATACAAAAAATTATTGTACCCACCGTAGAACAATAAATCCAAAAAGCAGGGGGGTGGGGTAAGAGGATGGGTGGATAGCGGGGGAGGAGAAAGGGCGGCCCTTGGGGGGAGATAGTGGAAAGGAGGGAAGGGGTAGCGGGAAGGGGAAGGAATCCTACAGGGTTAGGGAAATGTACAGGAGGAGGGGCAGAAAGATGATGGGTGGAGTGGGGTGGTGCAAGGTTAAAAATTGTTTGTTATGGCAAGAATAAAGGGGAGTTGGAAATTTGGGGTGGGGGTGAAAAAATGAAAAAGTGGGGTGGGAGTTGTGGGAAATAAAGAGGGGGTGGGCTCTGATAGAAGACTGCATGTAAATTTTGTGAAGGAGCAGCAGGGAGTGGAGGAGGGGGGTCTCAGTTTCACAATATATGTTCAAAACTATTAAAGGAACTGTTAATTTTTTACTCTTAGGTGGCAATATTTTCGTAATGTGTTCAGTTTCATAGACTGTATGGTTGGAGAGTCGTAAATGCTCACCAAAAGTTGTTTTATTGTGATTACCCATATGCTCACCAAATCTTGCAAAAAAATATTTGCCAGTCTGCCCTACAAAGAAACTGTCACCCCCCTCCCCCCACAATGTCATATGTACACAACTGATTTGCTACATAAATCGCGGGGTGATACACCATTATGGTGAAGTTTAAATTGTATCTTATGACCCATACTAAAAGCTGCTATAACATTTGTCTGAAACAGTTGCTTGGTTCCTTGGTAGGTCATTGGCATGTACTTGGTTTTAACCAGCAAACGTGTTTCATTTTTGATCTGGTTCCTTTTAATTGTTATATTTAATTCATCTACTAAGGATGACTCATATTCATTTCTAATGGCAGTGTATCTCAAAACAGTAAGTTCATCAATTGCTGGTTGTTCTAAGGGGAGATTCAAAAGTCTATATATCATTGAACGAAAATATGCTTTTTTATAGCTAGATTGGTGACACGAGTTGGCGTTAATTACCAGATCAGTGGTACATGGTTTCCTGAAGCTCTGAAACGAACTACCACAACTACCACTGTCAATGGTCAAACCCAAAAAGTTACCTTTGTCATTATCCTCAAATTCAGCAGTGAACGGCGTGCTTCTGTGCATACCGCTGAAGTCCTGTAAATAAACCTCTACATATTTTTATCACCTTGGATTAGAGCTATAATGCCATCAACATACCGCATAAAATATTCTTGTGTACTCGGTATTGGGTAAATAATTTTTTGTCAAGGTCGTTGACGAAAATATGTACCAAGGTTCCCGCAAGACAATTCCCCGTGAGCAAACCTTTTTCTGGGTAGTAATATTTATCGTTAAATTGGAAATAGTTGAAAGACAATGGCAACTCTAAAAGTTCTATTAATTCTATTGCTTCTTTCATCTTTAGGGATGAATTTTCCCAAACTGAAAATAAGCTTTCGTAAGGATGAAATCTGGATCTAACAGGCCTGCAATTTCTGGAGTATTTGTTTGGCAGCCTTCGGTCAAGGTGGTCATGATGTAACGGTTTTCACTTCAATCAGTGTATACAGGGTGAGGCAGAACTCGATTGACAAACTTTCTGAGGTTGTTCAGGGGTACTTTGAGTATTATGGTATAAGAGACCCATGGTCTTCGGCGCCTCGTTACAAACTAATAATGTAATTGTGATTCACTCGGTGTTTCACCGTAGTCACCCTCTGTGAAAATACCTTCACAGCAGTGAAGAATCCCATAATGTGCATTAGCCAAAACGTACCCCTCACAATACACAGTAATACAACAGCCCTCAAACGAAATACTGTACTGTGGCGTGGCTACCGTCGCTGTGAGAAAGGCTCAGCATAGCGTCGTTGTGCCACTCTTCCATTGTATTCGGTGAACCGGACACCAGCTATGTGTAGGCCAACTCTTCGTCAGTAAACGTAGCCGTATAGCCGAGTATCACTGTGAACGTACGACTAACACTGCCGGAAAAACAAGTCGAAGACAGGAACGAGCAGTACTGAATACAAGCTTAAAGATGAAGAGTAAAATGTGTACCACCGTTGTCAACAGCAGCTACCGTGAGCGAATGGAAATCAGACACACAGCTCATATTGTAGCCACTTGCTCTGATGTGCCCTGTTTCCATTGGAACACAGATACGAAGCTAATTGTGGCAAGGAACCAAACGAAATGCAATAACTCTGTAACGAGCCACGGGAGCGTGGTTCCCTTCTACCAAAGTACTCAGAACGTGTCACTGAACAACCTCTGAAAATATGTCGGTGTTCTGGTTCACACTGTACAAATATAGCCCTGAAGTGTTTCCTCCTTCATACTCGGAATGTTTTGCTGGCTGAGTTTATCCTAAATATGCGACTGTTATCTTGTTACATGTCTAACAGTTCTCGCATTGCATTGAACATCGATTAGGGAAAGCGATTTCTGTCGCAAACTGTTCGTCTCGACATCTCAGATCTGGAAGGAATCGTAAGGACCTAGTCGCATGCTACAACTTTATAGCTGCCCGTGAAGTATATCCGGAACTCGATAGGAGAACCTCGCAAACGAAAGAGAGGTGCCTGTTTCCACGTCTCGATCCAGCATGCTGTTTGCATTGCCCACAAACATTTATTTTCAAGCAATCCTTGAAGATGAACGTCTGCTTATTTTTAAGCGTTAGCGTAAAGCAGAAGTTGCTGACGTATGCGGATGACGCAGCAGTGTGTGAATTTCTAAAGATATAAGAGTTATTTTATCACTATTGTATCACTGAGTACTTGAACGCAGATGCGATGGCACCGTGTGCATTTAGCTGCTAGAAAACACTATTAGGTTTCATACAACGGTTCTATTACGATACACACAGCTCTTGGTATTTCCAGTAGATTTGTTACTGCTCATATTTATAGGGGGAATTTCTTTGATGCTTGTGTACATCCTTACAAAGTGGAGTGGGTCATCGTCTTAACCTACAATACAGCAGCGTTTTTCTCGTGGATTGATATCATTGTCAGAGAACAGTTCTGCTCGTGAAATGCCCAGATCCATCTTCTAACCTGCCTCCGTAGAGCTGAGTTTGCCAAACTGCGTCCCTTAAAACACTGGCGTTCCGCGGGAAGTGTATAGGTGCTGCGTGAAAAACTATTAATAACATGGCGGTTTTTTCGACATTTTTCTTACTTTTTAAAGATTTTCTTATGATTTGTATGCTATTGGTTATGATTTAAAACTGAAGTAATCAATGAATAAAACAGGTTTTTCTAGTTTCATTAAAATTTTTATTACTCTTCAAAATAAACTTTTCCCACAATAATACAAGGATTCTCTAAGTGTTCCGTCAGAGTTGACAACCACTGCCGTAGAGCATGTTGATGCTAATACCCCTCCACAGAGGTTCGACGCACTGAGACAATGTACTGGTACGTTTTACTTATGCCGATTCGTATGTCTTACGTATTGGCTCAGTTTCATTGCAATCAACACTCAACATTCTAAGTTACCGTTATTTTCTTCTTATTTTGTGAAAGACACTGCACCTTAGTGTGTGATCTCTTGAAATTCAGTGTCGTACGTATTTATGCTACAGTAAATGATGTGTGCTAATACAATATTGGACTCCAGCCACATTTGCAACAAAAGGTCCACACTTTCGGGGTGACACAGTGACTCTCATTCTGGAGGGTGGCGAATCAAATCCCCGCTCGACCATCGCGATTTAGGTTTTCGTAAATCGTTCAAGACAAATGCTGGTGTCACTCGCTTGAAAATAACGTAACAGAGTCCCTTCATCATCCACTCCCAATCCGAGCATGTGCTCTGCCTTTTAAATAACGTCTCTGCCGACGTGGCGTTGAACCATTATCTCCTTTCTTTTTATAGTTACAACTTCATCAGTGGGATTTCCATGTACATTTGTATTCCACAAACCACCTTATCTTAAAACTCTAATCTTCCTTCCTTCCTTCCTCTCTCCTTTCGTCTCTCTCGACGCGAATTCGAGTAACGGCCCCAGTCTCCATGGGCAGGAAGGGCCGAGCAGTTAACACGTTCTGCTAAGCGCGAAGACTTAACAGTTACTGGTGCTCTACAGCGCATCGATCGAGACGGTGGAAAGAAACTTGTGGAGAAAGTATTAACACGGCCCAAAATCCCCATCCTTGACGCAATTTTTCGCACTTCCCTTAAGTCACTTTATGAAATACGGTAACAGTTCCTCCAACAAGACCGCGATTCGTTTGTGTTAGCTCTGGCTGTTCTCATTTTCGTCGGCATGTCATTAGATAAGACGGTTGAAGGTATTAATCTTCAGCAAAATTGGTTCTCCTTTTAGTACTATGACTTGATAGAAACCGTATTAAAATAGACTACTGGTCATTAAAATTGCTACACCACGAAGATGACGTGCTACAGACCGTCAGACTGTTTGCAAACTGCAGCACACACAACGCGTTCTTCTTTCATACTACAAACTGAGAAGACGCACGGAGATTTTTTGAAACTCTAGGCGGCGCCCATTCAAACAACACACATTTCTTTGGCGGCGCGTCCCATGTTTAGTAATTATTACCGTCCAAAATGAGGTCATTCCTTTTGAAACACCTTGTATTTCATTTAACAATAAGACGTTTCGCATTTTTACCAAATTTCCACCTACTAAGAATACCCTCATTTTCAAGCAATTGGTTATTAACTATCGTTACTCGGTATTTGTTAATCAACGTTTCAGTGTGATATAATATAGAATTCAACTAAAAGTAAAGAAGACAGCGTTTAGCGAGAATCGAATCAGCAACCTGGCGATTACTGGGCTCCAACGCCGCACTCTTGCCCATAAGCAGTTACGTTAAATCGCTCGAAATTTATTATATTTAACTGCGCTCTTAAACGTTCAAAGTAGATTTTTCGAGTTTTTTTTAGAAAGTGTGCTTATGGAAATTGATGTCCGGACACTGATCTTCTCACACTAGAAGTATGAAGAAAATCTTTGTGGACAATTCAATCCGTGCGGTCCCTTCTCTACCATACTGATTTAAGTTTCCGTTATTCCCCTATATGCCAACTTAGAAATTCAGTAGGATCTCGACCGGTTAACTATTCTATTCTTGGCCAACTGAGCTGCTGTTGCTCGATCACTGCGTTAAACTAGAGTCAAAAGCAGCACTACTGGTCGTAGTTAATATCGCCAGGTCTAGAGTAGCCGCGGCTGAATTTCGACTCTTTAATCTGTAACCTTAACGTGTCAGGCACTTTAACAGAGTTGACACACTGACTCTCCCAGCTTGCTGCGTAGTGGCCATTGGCCTGTGCCTCGTGTTCCCTGCAGTATTAACCACCAGCGTGGAGTACTTGGGGAGTTAGCGCGGCGATCCTGAGCGCCGAGTGTTGTGTGTCCGCTCGGCTGCTGTCGGTACAACTCCCATGTGCGGCAGAACAGGCCAGCCGGATGAGCGGTTATCAAGTGTCGGCTTTGAGCCTCGCCGGACACGCCTCTTCTGCACTGCCTCTGACAGACGCGCCTTTGTGTCTGCCTCTGCAGTACACGCTGTTACTCCGAATTTAGCTCTCAATACAAACGGCTTCTGTCGAAAAGTAGTAGTGTTGTGCGCTGCAATGTGCTTGCAGTAGTTGTTGCAGCAAGGAGGCTAAACGGTATCCCCCTATATAAGCCTGTTGTTTGATTTTCTGTGTAGATGATTCCTTCACATTCTCTGACGTAATTAATGTTATTGACTAAATTCGTTGCTGAGACACACAATCGATTGCTGCATGTAATCTCCGGCACCAATTACTTCTGTTGTGTAAATTCAAACATTCTAATAGAAGCCTACAAAAAAAAGTAGTAGTTGTATATTTATAATATGTAATTCGTTTTGATTCATTTGTTGTCTTCTCGGCGAGCAGTTCCTTTCTGTCATCATTTCCTGCTATCCGTTTCTTTCTTTTACAGATCTTTTTGTCTTCTCCCACTGTTCATTGCACTTAATGCCTGACTAATTCGTCCCCACTTTTTCAGTCTTCATCGCACCCACTTTCCACAAGTATCTGCCCTTTCTATGTCCTTTCTCTGTGCCAAAGCTCCTGCAGTTTTCAACGTAACACACAACACAAATTATTTATAAGATATTTCCTCAGACTGAAGTCAATAATGGGGCAAAAATATACTCCTGTTCTTTATAAACAGGAAACTTTTCCTGCGTACATCCGTCTCTTTTAATTTCTAAATTTTTAGTTCTTGGATATATTCCAGTTCTTCCATATTCAATATTATTTCTTCTTTTACTGTTTGATAGCTTTTGTTTTCGTGACTTCGATATTTATTACTTTAGCATTTCCATAAGTGACTACTGTTGCCGTCATTTCCGGAACTTCTTTTTACTGTTTGGTAAAAGGATCATTTGCCTGACCCCCAGATATTTAATATCGAATTTACGTTCGTTGGTCTTGATTGTAAGACTGGTGGCCACTATTCTCGTGATTTCCACGTCTATAACGAGAAGTTTAGATATTACTCAGGGTTACGTTTTTAATACGAAACATATCGCTGTTGAAATGAGCACAGTTCATAGAATATACTGTTTTGTCCCACGGCTAAATTTTACATTGTCTCGAGAGCAAAATTGGTGGAAACATTTCGTGAGCGCCAGGAGTAACCTTCCCGGAGTACTGAAGGCACCCAGAAGCCGAGAGTTCGCACAAAAATCAATCGGTGACAAATATTACAAATGTGTCAGTTATATCGTCCAGTTCTTGTTTTTTCGTGATTTAGTGGCACACTGATGCTTCCCTTTCTTTACTTTTTTCCCTTCTTCGATGTGTAGATGTTTCAAACGTCAGGTTTCCTATACGAAGCCGCGTGTGCTATGTATGTTGCTGGTTTCGTGTGTAAGCATATACACTCGACGGTCTTCGATACCTGGCCCCATTTCTATGGGCTCCTCTGCTCCACGTTTCAGCACTTCATTTCAAAGCCACGATGCATGTTCATACAGTGAATAGAACACTGAAACCGTCTAAATTGTGTTTGTCGCAGTTTCGTTACAACAAATTATTTTCGTCTATAGTTAAACTGGGAATTAAAGAAAAGTACCTAGCAAAGTGGTTCAGTGGTCAGCACACTGGACTCGTTTTTAGGAGGACGTCGGTTCAGCTCCCCGTGTGGCACTCCACATATTCGTTTACTGTGATTTCCCTAATTCGCTTAGAGCAAATTCCGAGATGTTTCCTTTGAAAAAGGGAACGGCCAATTTCCATCGTAATACTTCCGCAATCGGAGCTTGTGTTCCGCCTCTAATGACCTGGATGTCGACGGGGCGTTAAACTCTTTAATTTCCTAAGTTCTTTCTTTCCTTTAAACAATCACACTGAAGATTGCGTTCGAAATTAAAGAATTTGCGTGTTGATTAATCATAGGTCATGTCACGTATTGAGGAAAGTATACATTATGACCACATGCTTAATTGCTTGCTTGTCCGTGTTTGGAACTACATCAGTGATTGTGCGTATCAGGGATCCGACAGTTTGTTGGTAAGTTTGTGGAGGGGCGTGGCGTTAGAGGTCTACGCACAGGTCATATAATTCGCTTAAATAAATGGCCGCTTATTTGCGTACGCGGTGATGACGAAAATTTCTGTTCCGACACTGACAATGTTGAGTGTTTATGGAAAAAGTTCAAGGCAATCGTAAAATGCGCTTTAGACAGGTACGTGCCGAGTAAAACTGTGAGGGACTGGAAAAACCCACCGTGGTTCAACAACAAAATTAGGAAACTACTGCGAAAGCAAAGAGAGCTTCACTGCAAGTTTAAACGGAGCCATAACCTCTCAGACAAACAGAAGCTAAACGATGTCAAAGTTAGCGTAAGGAGGGCTATGCGTGAAGCGTTCAGTGAATTCGAAAGTAAAATTCTATGTACCGACTTGACAGAAAATCCTCGGATGTTCTGGTCTTACGTTAAATCAGTAAGTGGCTCGAAACAGCATATCCAGACACTCCGGGATGATGATGGCATTGAAACAGAGGATGACACGCGTAAAGCTGAAATACTAAACACCTTTTTCCAAAGCTGTTTCACAGAGGAAGACCGCACTGCAGTTCCTTCTCTAAATCCTCGCACAAACGAAAAAATGGCTGACATCGAAATAAGTGTCCAAGGAATAGAAAAGCAACTGGAATCACTCAACAGAGGAAAGTCCACTGGACCTGACAGGATACCAATTCGATTCTACACAGAGTACGCGAAAGAACTTGCCCCCCTTCCAACAGCCGTGTACCACAAGTCTCTAGAGGAACGGAAGGTTCCAAATGATTGGAAAAGAGCACAAGTAGTCCCAGTCTTCAAGAAGGGTCGTCGAGCAGATGCGCAAAACTATAGACCTATATCTCTGACGTCGATCTGTTGTAGAATTTTAGAACATGTTTTTTGCTCGAGTATCATGTCGTTTTTGGAAACCCAGAATCTACTATGTAGGAATCAACATGGATTCCGGAAACAGCGATCGTGTGAGACCCAACTCGCTTTATTTGTTCATGAGACCCAGAAAATATTAGATACAGGCTCCCAGGTAGATGCTATTTTTCTTGACTTCCGTAAGGCGTTCGATACAGTTCCGCACTGTCGCCTGATAAACAAAGTAAGAGCCTACGGAATATCAGACCAGCTGTGTGGCTGGATTGAAGAGTTTTTAGCAAACAGAACACAGCATGTTGTTATCAATGGAGAGACGTCTACAGACGTTAAAGTAACCTCTGGCGTGCCACAGGGGAGTGTTATGGGACCATTGCTTTTCACAATATATATATAAATGACCTAGTAGATAGTGTCGGAAGTTCCATGCGGCTTTTCGCGGATGATGCTGTAGTATACAGAGAAGTTGCAACATTAGAAAATTGCAGCGAAATGCAGGAAGATCTGCAGCGGATAGGCACTTGGTGCAGGGAGTGGCAACTGACCCTTAACATAGACAAATGTAATGTATTGCGAATACATAGAAAGAACGATCCTTTATTGTATGATTATATGATAACAGAACAAACACTGGTAGCAGTTACTTCTGTAAAATATCTGGGAGTATGCGTGCGGAACGATTTGAAGTGGAATGATCATATAAAATTAATTGTTGGTAAGGCGGGTACCAGGTTGAGATTCATTGGGAGAGTCCTTAGAAAATGTAGTCCATCAACAAAGGAGGTGGCTTACAAAACACTCGTTCGACCTATACTTGAGTATTGCTCATCAGTGTGGGATCCGTACCAGATCGGGTTGACGGAGGAGATAGAGAAGATCCAAAGAAGAGCGGCGCGTTTCGTCACAGGGTTATTTGGTAACCGTGATAGCGTTACGGAGATGTTTAACAAACTCAAGTGGCAGACTCTGCAAGAGAGGCGCTCTGCATGGCGGTGTAGCTTGCTCGCCAGGTTTCGAGAGGGTGCGTTTCTGGATGAGGTATCGAATATATTGCTTCCCCCTACTTATACCTCCCGAGGAGATCACGAATGTAAAATTAGAGAGATTAGAGCGCGCACGGAGGCTTTCAGACAGTCTTTCTTCCCGCGAACCATACGCGACTGGAACAGGAAAGGGAGGTAATGACAGTGGCACGTAAAGTGCCCTCCGCCACACACCGTTGGGTGGCTTGCGGAGTATCAATGTAGATGTAGATGACGCCCGATAGTGACCCAGGTGAGTTTCACAGGATCGCACCAGGCGAATTTGGTCGGAGAAACATCAACGTGAATTCACTGTAATGCTCCTCAAACCACTGTAGCAAGTTTCTGGCTCCGAGACACGGATAGTTATACTGCTGAAAGATGACATCACCGTCGGGGAAGACATCGAGCATGAAGGAATGTAGGTGGTTCGCAGCTATCAGCGTAGTTTCTTGGATTGCTACCACAGCGCAGGAGAATGTCTCCCACGGCATAATACTGCTCCCGTCAGCCTGCATCTGTGGCGCGCTGCCGGCCCCGGTGGCCGAGCGTTTCTAGGCGCTTCAGTCTGGAACCGCGCGACCACTACGGTCCCAGGTTCGAATCGTGCCTCGGGCATGGATGGGTGTGATGTCCTTAGATTAGTTAAGCTTAAGTAATTCTAAGTTCTAGGGGACTGATGACCTCAGATGTTAAGTCCCGTAGTGCAAAGAGCCATTTGTGGCGCGCTGCACGTTTCGAGCCGCCGTTCGCCTCGATGACGGCGATTGTCGAGACGACCATCGACCTAGTGTAGCAAAAATGTGATTGGCCCAGAGAGCAGACACTTTCCATTGTTCTACGGCCGAATCCCGATGGTCCCTTGCCCACTGCAATCACACTTGACGATGTAGTTGGATCAACATGTGAATACTTACGGGTGGTCTACTGCGGAGCTCCATTTTCCGGTGTTGCTCTGAAACATTTGCGCGTGCACCAGCATTGTGCTCTTTCGGCAGAGATGTCTCAGATCACCATCTATCGTTCTTTACAGAGCAGACAAGCTTCCGAACCGCGCGATCTGTGAAGAGTTAGCCCCTAATGGTAGTTTCACTGTCTTTCTAACTCTCTCCGTAGATATTCACGACATAGTACGTGAACATGCGACCAGCTTCGCCGTTTTCAAGATAGTCGTTCACTGGCTCTGCATAATAATAATCTGTCGCTTATCTCAATGGATTTCCCCATTTGCAGCCCATATCTTGGTTAGGGTGAACCCCCTTCCGTGTCTGCTCTGCTTACATACTTTTGTGTCCTCCCCGATACCTGAATAGTCAGCGTGACGGAATGCCGTCCTAAGGGGCCCGGGTTCGATTCCTAGCTGGGTCGAGGATTTTCTCCGCTCAGGGACTGGGTGTTATGTTGTCTTCTTCATCATTTGATCCCCTTCCGGGGTGCAGGTCGCCCAATGTGGCGTCGAATGTACCTGCACCAAGGCGGCCGGACCTGCCCCGCCAGGGGCCTCCCGGCCAAAGACGCCAAACGCTCATTTCCGTTTTACATACTTTTGTTACCGCGTCACGTCCCCGCAACGCCCCCAGGCGGCTTCCAACGTCATAGTGTGCAGTGGTTATAATGTTTTGGCTCATCAGTATATACATCTGCCGAAGTACCTCCTCTGCAATCTGGAATATTCATCAGCATTTTGTATGCAAGCAGTTGCCGCCGCCGCCGCCGCCGCCGTAGTAGTAGTAGTAGTAGTAGTAGTAGTAGTAGTTATCGTAGTTGTCATCTATTGTGATGAGGGTGCAACAGGTAGTCGGACGCGACCTTCCATGGTGATCCATCCCGGCATTTGCCCCAGGTGTTACGAGGAAACCATAGAAAACTTAAATCATTATGACTGATCGAGGTCAGGGCCTCTATCCTACCGAACACAAGGCCAATGTGTTTAAAACAATGCAACCTGTATCGATTTATCCATTGCGTACAATACTGGTTCGTTGATTGATACATTCTTGAAAATAAGTTCCAGAATGAGATTATTTAGTAGTTGTATTAGGCTGGTGTTATACTGTTCAAGACCATGACGATAATATTTGATTTCCATCTTGTGTACCCCACTTCCCATTTGCTTCTATATAAAAAATCTGTCATCCATGATAAGTGAGATCTTGAGTCAGTAAAAGGATAAGACGGTAGTGTTGACCAACGCAGAGGTTTGGTGTGAAGTTCTGCAGGAAAATAAATATTTTATTCGAGGTTACGTATGTAATACGAAACATATTGCTGTTTAAAGGAGAACATTGCAGTTCAGAGAATATGCTCTGTGTTGTCCCATGGCGAAAGTTTACCTTGCCTAGTAAGCAAAGCTGGTGAAACATATCGTGAGCGCGGGAGCAATCTCGCCTTGAGTACTGAAGGAAGGAAAAGTGCAGAAGCTAGGAGTTCTCAAAAAAGGCAGTCGATGGCAAGTTTTATTAGTGGGTCAGTGCGCTTTATTATTATTATTATTTACTTGTGTTACATTTTTTGACAAACCCATACTCTGTTACCTAAGTAGACCCCCACCTAGCAAAACTTATTCCATTTCAAATAAGTTTTGTTTTAGTAATCTCCTAAAGAAATATATTCTGCAATTCTATTCCTTGACAGATTTGATGTTTATTCTTCATTGGTAAATAGAAATTCTGTCCAGGCCTTGTGCTACGTCCATGGCTAAAACAATTTACGCAGTAATTATGTAGGTCGTTTTGTGTGTGTAATTGACTTGTCAATCTACTGACGTGGTGCAGTTTAAGTCTTAAACATGTACATATTTTTCCAATGAACGCGATTACTATTTTGATTATTTTTCTTGAGACTATTTTCTGCAGTCTGAAACTTTGTTCATATTTTCTGCGTTTGTTCCACGGGAAAGTATTCAATACTGTTAACTTTTAATTTTGTGTGTTATGAATCATGTTCGAAACTTCTAGACTACCAGCAGTGTGCTCTACAAAGCAAGTAGAGGTATGCCACAGGAAGGAGAGTTGCTCACTTACTGTCACTTTTGGAATGTCGCTTTTGTTTCCGCGGAATGACGTATTCTCTCTGAGGACAAATCTGCTGTTGTTATGGCATTCAAGTACTGATTTCTTGCCTCATTCTAACGTTTTCATGTAGAAGGCACCTCATCGTCTGTTTACCATTCTGATAGCGAGTTGGAGGTTATGACCATCTCACATTCAGGTTTATATTTAAACTTTTCTCATTCGGGTCCCTTTATTATTATTATTATTATTATTATTATTGTTCTAGTACTACTACTACTACTAGTAGTAGTAGTAGTAGTAGTAGTAGTAGTAGTTTTTGTCGTCGTGGTAGTCATCTTCAGTCCAAGACTGCTAGGTGCAGCTCACCACGCTACTGTGTACTGTGCAAGCCTCATGATCTACTAAGTGCTGCAACCTACATCCTTCTAATCTGCTTCAAGTGCCACATATTTCTTGTCTCCCCAATTCCAGTCAGTACCTCTTCATTAGTTACCCAATCTATCCATCTACCCATCTAATCGTTAGCATTCTTCTGTAGCATCACATTTCAAAAGCGTTCATTCTCTTCTTATCTGAAACTTTATTAACCACGTTTCGGTTCCATAGATGCGCCACTCCATACAAATACCTCCAGAAAAGTCTTCTATCATTTAAGTCTGTATTCGATTGTGGCAAATTTCTCTTCTTCAGAACTCTTTTCTTGCTGTAGCCAGTCTAAATTTTATTTGTTTTTCGTTTTGCAGTTAATCTACAACGGTTGATACGCAATAAAAGCATTAAACCACTCTTAATGCTGCAGTCAGCTTTCTTATTACGTTTTTCATATGCAGCAGCTAAAGCTATTCAACATTTCATCTGTTGCAAACTAAATAACGGACGGTGATATTTTATTTGGGTATAGTATCATTTCCTAAATAGAGTACCTGGTGAAACTTCTGTGTCTCTAGAATCAAAGTTCAATATTTCAGTGAGTAACAATATTTACGTACCACACAGTCTGCATACAAAATTTACAGCATTTACAGTGGGTCCAGTTGCCAGTGCTGTGAAGTGATTCACTTTAGAAAAAAAGTATATGATATTTTCTCCTGCTCCCCCTCCCCCACCCCTTTCTGTTCAGTATTTGCTGTATTTGTCCTGCCTGGACAAAATATCGTGACTGTCACCAGTTCAGAGAATGGTTTCTCTTCCCTAAGAATTAAATCTTCCAGGCCCACTGCATTTCATAATTTTCCATCCTGTATATCTTGTTGAAGACTGAAATTTTTGCTACTATGGGTCAAACTCCAACCATAGATGAAGGAATGTTCAGCTTACAACTTAATGTATAGACTGTGTATTAACAAGTTCAGTATCTACAATACCTATTATTATTATGTGTATTTATACCAACATTTGATATGGATTAACAATGTAGCACTTGCAGCATCAAGCAATAGAATTAATGATAACTGTTCCATTTATTTCATAGCCGTAGCTATCATGAGCTAGTTCGTACAATATATTTATATGAACAACGCTTTTTAGCCGCCAGTATGTAGTTCACAAATTCGGCATATTTCCGCGCGGGGAAGCAATTTATGCGCTATTGATGCACGGCGTGTGAATAAATTGAAAATGAGTACCGGCGTTTGATTCGCGGTTTCTTCCCGATTAGAACTGTTGCTGGGTTTCTGTTCCCTCATTAGGAAGTCCTGACACAGAGTTTTTGCCTTTTATGAATCCAGATCGATAAGTGATTAAAACGTCCCACTCGTCTGATCAGGTTTCGTGACAGTTCTCATGACGTGTGTGGAGATAATAGCTCTGTTGGCCGTTATTGTTTTGTTCATCCTGTGCGATTCTGCATAGGTGCAGAGATGCATTGGTTCATTTGTAAAACTGTTACAGTTCTTCTTCTGTTCACCACTTGACGATCGGTACTGGTTATTATTTTCGGGTTAACGTTTCATTGCCATTGCCATCGCCACCTGCCCGTCGTCGCAGTCAGCTTTCACTACAGAGGACTTTACACGCACTGACGCTGTAACCTCGACGTAAAAAGCCGATGCGCTGATGATAGTACGTTTGACATTGATAGTATATAGAGACAGTGGTATAGCGGGTGAATTATATGATTGCTGTTGCTTCGTTCAACATGGAAATTATGGAGCTATGTAGAGTTTTGTTATGTACATACAAAACCGTTTGAAATATCGGTTGATTCAATGGAGACGCAAATTTTGATGTTTCTCTACCAGTGCCTCACTGTGGTTTGACCGACATTGTCGACTATTGTGTACAAACAACATAGTTCACTTATCTGAACCGTGAAAGATCTTTCACAGAATGTGGCGAGGGTGAACAGTATGACGAATAAAGAGAAATGTAATTTCTGTGGAATGCAGAAGCGGCAAACAACTAATGCTGATTGTAGGTTTTGACAATAAAAAAAGTAATTGAGCAATTAGAGGTTTTCGTAGTGAAGTCTGGAAGACATATCCATGTATTTAGAAACGAAACGCTGTGTGTGTGTGTGTGTGTGTGTGTGTGTGTGTGTGTGTGTGTGTGTGTGTGATACAATGCCAAAAATTTAGGAAAACAGATTTTTCAAACATATCTTCATTTTGTAGCGCACATCTTTCTAAACGGTTTGACATATAATACATATGCTTTAGAGGAAATGTAAGAATGTTTTTCGGTCTTACGTGTCCCAAAGCTAAGTGTCACTCCTGTTCTCACAGCATTCTTCTATCGTACGTCACTCTATTTCGCTCTGTGGAATTCAAACATCTATGTTTTTGTAATGCAAGCCTTCAAATCTATATTAAGGACAGTGGAAATCAAAATGTCCTGTGGTGCCTCTCCTACTCCCAGTCGGGTAGGCCGGTTTGATATACTATCCCCCTTTAGGAGGGGGGGGGGGGGGGGGGAAGCTCACAATTGATACTGGGTGGGATTATTTGTGACCGAGAGAATAAGAACTCTTCTGAAAATTTGCACTCTTTATTGCCTATTAGCTAATAACTTTCTCTTTTGTGCGACATAAAATTAAGTACAGGGAAAATAAAACCTGTAAAGACAAGAGTCAACCAAGACAGTACACATTTCTTCAACCCTTCGGTCCCAGCATGTTTTTCTCTCTAATCTTGCTACACGGCGTGCTTTTCTTTCTGCGAAAGAATCTATTACTTCATCAAAGTTCATCGAACGTTTTGTTACTTGATAAATCAAAATGTCGTTGTATAATATTGAAAAATCTGATGATGCGAATAGTATCCAATAATGGTGAGGTTTCTCGATTTGTTTACGTCTATTTTGTCACTGTCTGCTAAATAAAACGGAATAAGCCTTTCAAATATTGCACCAGTTGTAACACAAGCCAAGTAAGCGAATCTGTTTTAGCACAAATGGTCATTTTTATGTATCTCATTTACATAAATAACACGAAACAACATAATTCACGAAATACCAATATCAAATGCCTGTTGGGCCTACTACAAGCAAAAAGTTTTATGTTAGGAAATAGTTTCACGTTTCAGTCATACGCCCTAGTTTCTCAAGCATGAGATCGAAAAGTGTTAGTATGAAATTTTTATATAAATTTGGAATCGTCATATTCTACCACATAATTTGTGTGATGTCCCCGTTTCTTCTCCTCATTCGTTCTAACAGTCAATCTTGTCGTCACTAATTCTATAACTGTTCCTGCCATTGTGAAAACTTTTTCCCCCAGTTAACTTCTCCAACGCTGCCAGAATCATAGATTCAGTTATGCCGCGTTTATTCTGGCAAACATTTTCTGTCAAAATTTCATTTTCTTGGATACACCGAGAAGATAATATGTAATCTTTCTACATCTACATCTACATTGATACTCCGCAAGCCACCCAACGGTGTGTGGCGGAGGGCACTTTAAGTGCCACTGTCATTACCTCCCTTTCCTGTTCCAGTCGCGTATGGTTCGCGGGAAGAACGACTGTCTGAAAGCCTCCGTGCGCGCTCTAATCTCTCTAATTTTACATTCGTGATCTCCTCGGGAAGTATAAGTAGGGGGAAGCAATACATTCGATACCTCATCCAGAAACGCACCCTCTCGAAACCTGGCGAGCAAGCTACACCGCGATGCAGAGCGCCTCTCTTGCAGAGTCTGCCACTTGAGTTTATTAAACATCTCCGTAACGCTATCACGGTTACCAAATAACCCAGTGACGAAACGCGCCGCTCTTCTTTGGATCTTCTCTATCTCCTCCGTCAACCCGACCTGGTACGGATCCCACACTGATGAGCAACACTCAAGTATAGGTCGAACGAGTGTTTTGTAAGCCACCTCCTTTGTTGATGGACTACATTTTCTAAGCACTCTCCCAATGAATCTCAACCTGGTACCCGCCTTACCAACAATTAGTTTTATATGATCATTCCACTTCAAATCGTTCCGTACGCATACTCCCAGATATTTTACAGAAGTAACTGCTACCAGTGTTTGTTCCGCTATCATATAATCATACAATAAAGGATCCTTCTTTCTATGTATTCGCAATATATTACATTTGTCTATGTTAAGGGTCAGTTGCCACTCCCTGCACCAAGTGCCTATCCGCTGCAGATCTTCCTGTATTTCGCTACAATTTTCTAATGCAGCAACTTCTCTGTATACTACAGCATCATCCGCGAAAAGCCGCATGGAACTTCCGACACTATCTACTAAGTCATTTATATATATTGTGAAAAGCAATGGTCCCATAACACTCCCCTGTGGCACGCCAGAGGTTACTTTAACGTCTGTAGACGTCTCTCCATTGATAACAACATGCTGTGTTCTGTTTGCTAAAAACTCTTCAATCCAGCCACACAGCTGGTCTGATATTCCGTAGGCTCTTACTTTGTTTATTAGGCGACAGTGCGGAACTGTATCGAACGCCTTCCGGAAGTCAAGAAAAATAGCATCTACCTGGGAGCCTGTATCTAATATTTTCTGGGTCTCATGAACAAATAAGGCGAGTTGGGTCTCACACGATCGCTGTTTCCGGAATCCATGTTGATTCCTACATAGTAGATTCTGGGTTTCCAGAAATGACATGATACGCGAGCAAAAAACATGTTCTAAAATTCTACAAGAGATCGACGTAAGAGATATAGGTCTATAGTTTTGCGCATACCTGTTATTCCTGTTAGTCGTTTTTTTCCACTCTGGTATTCCGAATCTGTGGACTTCGCTAGTAATTATAACAATGCTGATCATTATCACACCCAATCAACCACATAAAGAACAGCGATTGGCATTTGTCCGTTTGGGTTTATTCTACTCATTTCCTATAGTCCCGTTCCATGCGGGAAAGTATTTTACTTCTAGATGCGACGGAGCTTCCCCTGGCTGACACATCACATCACATGCACCACTCAACTTATGACTGTACACTATGAACGCATTCAAAAACCAACTTACGACTCGTTCAGAAATCAACTTAGAATTTATTAAAAAATATTCAAAAACCAGCTGGATGCGTTTCAAAATCATATGAATAATTGATAGACCAGTGTGCGCTGGATGTTAGGTGCTTTGTGAAACAAAGTTTTTTTCCTTCAAGAATATGAATTTGGCGCCCCCTGAAATTGCCGCCCGGGACAGATATCCCGGTTTACCCCCCACCCCCGGACCATCGTGCGTGCGTGTGTGTGTGTGTGTGTGTGTGTGTGTGTGTGTGTGTGTGTGTGTGATATTTTGCTTGGATTTAATCTGTGCTCTGAAATTTAGTGAAACAAATAACCCTTCTCAAACCACCAACTTTTTTTAGAATTGGCGTAGCGGAGAAGAATGCAGCAAGCTTCACCGCCCTCAGGTAGTGCCACTCTAGACTAGAGAAATGGGAGCCATAGTTAGTATATCGTGGTGAATATCTGTGCAGCTAAACTGACTCGCAGATGTTTGTAAGTTTTATGGCACAGAAACTGAAACTACATATCAAAGGAGTCGTTAACGACTCCTGCACTGGGCAAGTACATACTTCTGGCGCAAAATAATCGAAGCACCAGTCGGGGAACAATGGTCATAGTCGTCGTTCGTTCTGTTTATTGCCGGTTAGGGGCTAAGAGCTGAAGGTCAAGAGAAGAGACGGCGAATCCCAAATAACTGATAAGTACTGGCATGAGAAACAGTATCTTATCGTTTCAAGTGGATAATGACGTTTAATTTCCGACCTTTTAAGTCCAGAGACGTTTTCCTGGTTCTGGTGTCGTTAACGGCTGTCCATTTAGTGATCTACTTTCCAATGGCATAGTGAGGAATTAATTTGTCAAAATGGCAGAGTTTCCCAGAAGACACTTTGGTCCGAAACCTTACCCGGCAAAAAAGAACGGCAATGGTTCAAGACGTGAGTATCGCTGCCGACTGCATGCAGCGCTAGAGAGGCTGTATTGGTGCGTCGCCAGTGCACTACACTCTTACAACGTAATTTTAAAACCTCTGTGTGCCTCCATGTTTGCTGTTGCATCATCAGATTATCTATCCGCGCATTGTAAACTAAATCTTCCCGAGAACAGTCGCGTACGTTTATAAGTGTGCGTTACGCTGCAGTCGCACAGCTCCCTCATCACCATACTAAAGTATTTAACCTGCAGCCAAACAGTAAATCGTCAAATGTCATTTACTACAATTTGAAAAACGATGAATTAATATACGATAAAACTTGTTTTATGCTTTCCGGGTTATTCGTTGTGAAGCCTCTAAATGTTTGACGAGAAAACGAACAATAAGAAATGAAAAAAAGAAGAATACTGGGAACATAGTATATTTCAACTGCTGTTCGGATGCTGACTGCCGGCACTTCGATTATATGTCTCACAAAGCACGTCTCCTGAAACACAGTGATATGGTCAGTAGCGTTGGGAATGTATTACAACTGTTGGTGTATTTGTGTCCACATAAAATTTATTATATGTATTATGGGCAGCTTATACTTTGTTAGGAGGACTACCGTTATGCTTGTAAGTACGTGACCTGTAGTAATATCCAGTTTAATAATTAGTATGTTTTCCGAATCATCTTGTTGGTCTATGGTTTATACAACTTTCAAGATGTGTAAGAAATAAGGAAGTGTATGATGGTCACAATTTTTTAGCTTAACGTATCCCTGTCTGTAGCTCCGTTCTTTCGTACAGCAGGCGTATTCTTTCGTACAGCAGGCGTTGATTTGATCTCAGTACAAGACAAAAAGCAAAAGAAAGGGGAAAAAAGTGCGGAGCAGGATGAAAAAGGAAGCAAGATTAGTGTGCTGTAGTATCTCGTCATTTCTTCAATGTCCGCAGCTCGTGGACTAGTGGTTAGCGTTGTTGACTCTGGATCACTGGGTCCCGGGCTCGATTCCCGGCCGGATCGGGGATTTTCTCCGCCGACTGGGTGTTTGTGTTGTCATCATCATCTCATCATCATTCGGGAAGTGCCGAGACTGGAAATGGAAAGATTTGGAACTTGTATGGGCACTGATGACCACGATGTTGAGCGCTCCACAAACCATCACAACCATCATCATCGCTTCTTCTGTCAGTTTTCCCTTGATAACATGCCAAACTATTACAGCTGTAACACTGAAATGCGAAATAAGCGAGCATATAGGAAAAGAAATGGAATTGTGAAATTGTTACCATTATTCATTGCGCCGGCTGTACTCACATTCCATTCCATGTGTCACGTCCATAGCATTTTTGGCACACCACTGGGCCTGATCCGTTGAGAGCGTCCCTATATACATTTTATTCCAAAACTGTTGGATCTCTCTAACACGGGAGGTAGAGAAATCATACCCCTACACACACACACACACACACACACACACACACACACACACACACACACACACACACACACACATTAGAGCGCAGATTGTGATGCCACGGAACATTCACAGCACTGACACTGAGATTTTGAACCAGGTCTGCAGGCACGCTCAGCTAGCCTAATGATTAAGGCGGCTGCTCGAACCTTTATTAAACTTGCAAGCAGTCGAATGCGTTAGTTACGAAGAGTGCTTTCAGATCATATCTGTTTTCAAATTAAAAATTTTCGTACTCCTGGTGGGACTCGAACCCACACTCCCAGATTTAGGAGACTGATGCCTTATCCATTAGACCACAGGAAAGCAAGAAATTCTGGTTACAATCCCGGTCCGCCATAGTTTTGTGTTAGCCGAGGTAAATTAGTTTGAAAAACTACCAGAGACAGTCGTTTAATATGATACAGGCAACTGTTGTATTACATGAGCTGCTCGAATGTGCGACCAACTGACATCACTGTGTGTAGAACAAGATGCTGACTGCACGTTCTAAAGACTCTTGGTGTATACCGAACGGCAGTAGTACGATAGAAATTACTGTGGTGGAGTCCTCTTCTGATCCAGTTATGGTTTGATGTACGAACTACCTTGTATGTTCACAGTGATGAAATCGAGACAAGAGGCGTCGGGTAACCTCGGCGCCCAACTCGTGGCGCCACCTTACCCCATCTGTGGGTTCCCGAACGTGGCTGCCAGACGGCTCTTGCAACACCACATTGCCTTATCGGAACTACGTTACTCATCTGGTACACAGAGACACATACTGCAGCACGTTTGGGTTTGGTAACTTGCTGTCGAGGAGTGCGAAATATCGTTGTCTGTTGAGACAGGAAGGAGATCATGGGGGTCAAATAACTCATGGCATATTTGCATAGCACGACGTTGAACCGTTCTAGATGAACACAGGCTTTTGTAGTTAATGGATTTTGTTCTGTAGAAACTTGCACATTGTATGCTGCACGTTGTCGTTCGCTAGTCTGAGGCTAGGACAGAGGCTCTAACTTCATAAACCAGCGACCGTGTGGTGGTACTGTACTCCAAACGCACTCTCCCGTTCTCAGTCCCCGGTATTAATTTGAATGAATAACTGCGACACCTGATACGTACGCTTATAAGCTGTTCTCCCCTCCCCATCAAGTATCAAATGGTGAAAATTTGCAACAATGGCAGTTGTAAATGCTGTCTATGCATGCTTAATCGCCATCAACAAACCACAGGACCTTGCATATCCCAGCAGCGCAATATGCGCTTCGAGTCCCATTAGACCAAGGGTTCGCAACCTATGAAATTATCTGAGGGATAAAAACAAAAGGATTCCATTTATGGTGTTTCAGTCACGAAATGAAATTTTTTAAAAGACCATTACTGTTATCACTGTTTTGTAAGAATGTGTTACCGTTTACATAAGTTACCAATAATTACTTTTTTTTCTTTCAAATCCTAGCATTAATGCCTGACACACTGTGGTGGAGGTTCAAGCTTGTAAAGCAAATGTATAAACATCTTCCTCACACACACAGTCCACACGCTACACACAGACAGTGACATTAGTCAAAGACAAAATATTGATAGCCGGAAATCTTCCAATTTCTGCGATTTCTGAAGGAAGGATTCCAGCAGTCAAGTGATTCACAAACATATAGTGCACACGTTGCAACTTCGTCGATGTTAAACGGGGGTGCTGAATGTGGGTGAAGGAAGTGCTGCTAGGGAGAGGAAGCATGTTTTGTGACAAGTGTCTGCGCTTAGTGTGATAGATAACTTTCTTTTGTGGGAAAGAGTTGCAGGTAGTGCTCGCTGTTCACCGAAAATTCCTACAGCACTGTGTTAAAAAAACTTTTTAGAATGAATCAGCGCCAATTATCTCATTGAATCATTAGCTACTAATCATGGGCTACTAAGACACATATAACTACTGAATGCCATTTACCTTTCGTCATTTCAAAAATAAAAGTGTTCAGAGAAATTTATTTTTTGTCTTAAAGTTTATTTTGACGCTAATGTTGATAATGTTTAGGGGGGGGGGGGGGGTGTGTGCACCAGCTAATATCTGATTGCACTCAAGTATGAGCGGCCTCAGAAAGTTGGGAATCACTGCATTAGGCCATGTATGGAAACCCCTAGAGGGCTGTTCGGGGCTCTGCTTTGTGTGCGACCATCGGTCGCCGGTCCCGCCAGCAGAGCTGCTTCCTCCGGCGTCGCCGGGATCACAGCCAGCAGTGGCGAGTGGCGCCCTTACGTCACTTTTAAGAACCTCCGCGCGTTTCGCCATCAGGCTGTTATTTTTCCATTTCACTTGGCACGCTGCGAGCGTCCCGACGAAATATGATCGTACTTCGGCAGCTACAGTTGACAAGTCTACTGGAGCGCGCAAGAGGACATGTGGTATCCAAAGATGGACTCTTCTAATATTTTAACAGGCTATTACTATCGTGATAGGACCGTTTGTTTAACCATTTGCTATGTCCCGTGGGATACTAACAACAGTAACAAAAGCGCTGTAGAGAAGGTATTTAAAGTTTCAATACAGTGGCCTACCTCGAGCACATTTTTCATTAAGACAGTGAACTCCGAAAATGTCAACTGAGGAATACACTAGTGCTCCCTAGAATACTGGTCTTGCAAGGATTATGAAAAGATTAGTTTACCAGTTATCTGTGAACGAACTAGTTTATTTTAAGTGGTTTGTAAACAAAGAATAACATTTTCTGCTGTGCAGTTCTCCGTGATTTGCAGATGAAATTAATTCAGTTCATCTCCCATTCTTCTAGCATGATTATCTGCTGCTCACATTTAACTATTAATATTCAGAACACAAGCGATCCGTGTAAAATTAAATGCTACAAAGAAAGTGTTTTTTTTTTTGTTTTTTTCCTACACAAACTGTTATCAGGATATTCATGAGTGTACTACATAATACCCATATTTACCGAATTTACAAATTGTTGTTGAGTAGCTACAGAATGAGTTCCTTCTTTCTGTATTTCCCATAAATAGTGCGGTGGAAGAACAGTTACCTGTACGCTTTTATTTGACTAAAAAATTCTGTTAATTTTTCCGTCTTCGTGATTATGGGATATTACGATCCAAGAGGCGCCTGAATTCGTGATTGGACGTCTTAGGTGTTTGAAGAAAATAAATGAATAGAAATGAACTCGTACGTGATGAAGAATGATATAGCGGTTGTGACATCTTTGACAACTTCTGTGATTCTTTGTTCATAATTTGAGATCAGAACTTAATCCAAAATCTCACATGTATCCAAACATTAAAAAACAATTCCAAGTTATGACTATGTGTTTTGATAAGATATCGATCGAACCAATATGGAAGTGATAGGAAACCCAACCTTGCCACGTTTTTACATTGAAAGTTCTGCCAAATTCACCACGGAGACAGTAGCGCGAGGAGCCGGATGCATTTCGTGCACAGCCCGTTCTGAGTTATTTACTCTTCCGAGCTTTATCCAGATCACTGCAGACGAATACAGAAATAATCCGCTGACGCCCGATTTGTTTCCCCGTTAGTGTAAAACCGAACTCGCACTTCACTGCCAGCGAGCTCATTTCCGACAATATAGTGACTCATTACAAAAAATATGCTATTACAAATAGATTTTTACAATCGCTGCAATTTGTATGAGAAACGCAAATAGCCGCGAACAAATTTTCCGCCGCCAGAGGTACCTTGTAACTACAGTTACGTTGCCTACCGCGAAAAGTTAAACACCCGAAAGGGGAGGAGGAAGAGAAAAGAAACTTCACAATTTGAAGGGTACGTGATGTTACTTCAGTGATTACAAAATAGTCAAATTTACTAAGAACTTGGCAGTATGATCCAACTTGTCAGTATGAAGTTGCACTCCCCCTGACCTAAATGTCTGCACTGGTTCATTTGGGAAACCGTTGTATCATCTCTTTTTGTGAGGAGTCGACAGAAAGGACAGATGGTTTGGATTCCATGTTAACAGTAGGCCTCCTTTCCCCGATTGGATAACAGGGGTAAGTTAGGGACATGCAGGTCCCGTAAGTGGCGTCCAACTGAAAGACTTGCACCAAGCCATTGATACACAGGAAATTATTATTATTATTATTATTATTATCATCATCGTTGTCGTTATCGTCTCTTTAGGCAAGCTGGCCCACAACTTTTGTACCTCGTCCTTGATTCTGGCACTGGGACGGAGTTGGCGTTACAATTGGTCCCACACATGTTCTGTCGGATACAGATCTGGCCTGGGAGTGCCTCATCACCATGCAGACAGTTCATAGTTCCTTACCGCGTGTGGAAAATCATTGTCCTGCTAAAAAATGGCACTACGATTCTGTCGCGTGGGAGGAAACACATGAGGATGCAGGATGTCCGTGGCGTACCGTAACGTAACGTATCGCTGTGCCGTCAAAGTTCCCTCAGTCACTACCAGCCATGACTCGAGTCTTGCCTGATGGTTCCCCGCACCGCTTTGCCATTCCAAAACACTGGAAGAACGGCACCTCTCTCTAGGTTGCTGTATGTTCGCCGACGATAGTCATCCGCAGTAGTACAGAACCGCTTTTCATCGCTGAACACATTGCGACACCATTCACTATTTCGTGCTTCCCGGTCAAAATCTCACTTCAAAAGCAGCCGTTTGTATCGTGGTATTAGTGGCAGCCTACATATGCGACATTAATTCCCTTAGTATGGCTTTGCTAGCCCCGACCAATGTTGCAGGGAGTCCATTACTTGGCAGGCGCAGAAGTGAAGGGGTCACTACGATGTGCTTGGTGCCCAATACGGCGATCGTCCCTCGTAATGGTCAAACTTGATCAACCAGAAACATGACAATGTGTGTGCCTGACATCAGGTTCCCTTTGCAGTCCAACATCGGGCTATTGCCTTATCTGAATGCCCCACAAACGTGGATGTTGCACAGTTCTGCCAGCCGGCCAAATGAAAACCTGCAGTGAGGTCTCTTTCAAAGTGCGTCAGGTGCTGATACCACTAACACGAGTACGCGGCATCTCCGTGTCCTTGACAGTGATAACATCTAACGCTGTTCACGCCCCTTATACAAAAAGGTACGGCCAAACTTTCAGGAAACATTCCTCACACACAAATAAAGAAAAGCTGTTATGTGGACATGTGTCCGGAAACGCATAATTTCCATGTTAGAACTCATTTTAGTTTCGTCAGTATGTACCGTACTGCTTCGATTCACCGCCAGTTGGCCCAATTGAAGGAAGGTAAAGTTGACTTCGGTGCTTGTGTTGACATGCGACTCATTGCTCTACAGTACTAGTATCAAGCACATCAGTACGTAGCATCAACAGGTTAGTGTTTGTCACGAACGTGGTTTTGCAGTCAGTGCAATGTTTACAAATGCAGAGTTGGCAGATGCCCATTTGATGTATGGGTTAGCACAGGGCAATAGCCGTGGCGCGGTACGTTTGTATCGAGACAGATTTCCAGAACGAAGGTGTCCCGACAGGAAGACGTTCGAAGCAATTGATCGGAGTCTTAGGGAGCACGGAACATTCTAGCCTATGACTCGCGACTGGGGAAGACCTAGAACGACGAGGACACCTGCAATGGACGAGGCAATTCTTCGTGCAGTTGACGATAACCCTAATATCAGCGTCAGAGAAGTTGCTGCTGTACAAGGTAACGTTGACCACGTCATTGTATGGAGAGTGCTACTGGAGGACCAGTTGTTTCCGTACCATGTACAGCGTGTGCAGGCACTATCAGCAGCTGATTGGCCTCCACGGGTACACTTCTGCGAATGGTTCGTCCAACAATATGTCAGTCCTCATTTCAGTACAAATGTTCTCTTTACGTTGAGGCTTCATTCCAACGTGATCAAATTGTAAATTTTCACAATCAACATGTGTGGGCTGACGAGAATCCGCACGCAATTGTGCAATCACGTCATCAACACAGATTTTCTGTGAACGTTTGGGCAGGCATTGTTGATGATGTCTTGACTGGGCCCCATGTACTTCCACCTACGCTCAAAGGAGCACGTTATCATGATTTCATACGGGATACTCTACCTGTCCTGCTAGAACATGTGCCTTTACAAGTACGACACAACATGTGGTTCATGCACGATGGAGCTCCTGCACATTTCAGTCGAAGTGTTCGTACGCTTCTCAACAACAGATTCGGTGACCGATGGATTGGTAGAGGCGGACCAATTCCATGGCCTCCACGCTCTCCTGACCTCAACCCTCTTGACTTTCATTTATGGGGGCATTTGAAAGCTCTTGTCTACGCAACCCCGGTACCAAATGTAGAGACTCTTGGTGCTCGTATTGTGGACGTCTGTGATACAATACGCCATTCTCCAGGGCTGCATCAGCGCATCAGGGATTCCATGCGACGGAGGGTGGATGCATGTATCCTCGCTAACGGAGGGCGTTTTGAACATTTCCTGTAACAAAGTGTTTGAAGTCACGCTGGTACGTTCTGTTGCTGTGTGCTTCCATTCCATGATTAAAGTGATTTGAAGAGAAGTAATAAAATGAGCTCTAATATGGAAAGTAAGCGTTTCCGGACACATGCCCACATTACATAATTTCTTTCTTTGTGTGTCAGGAATGTTTCCTGAAAGTTTGGCCGTACCTTTTTGTAACACCCTGTATATTCTACCGGAACCTGGTAACAACACTAAACATGACCAACACTTATGCACTATGGTAGCCGTTCTACCCTTCACAGAGAATTGCACTTCTAATCCTTTACACACCCGGCGATGTTGTTTACTTGTTTGCAGTTACATTGACATCCGACCATATCCATTGGATGCTTCAGGTAGTGTATATAGAAACTGAGCTCTGCATTATTTGTAGGTTAATTAAAAGCGATGCACGTGACATGCATTGCGCAGAGGAATTTTGTTCTCAGGCGGTGCGGTGTCGAATCAAAGGATATAACTTTTATCATATGCCGCCGGTTTACCCTTCGAAATTTCACTTTCCGAATAGATCTGCAAGGTAAAAGTGTCTCCGCCGTATTTAGTCATTACTTATAAAGCTAGTGCATTCGTGAAGTCTTTTCTAAGTTACCATTTCCAAGTTGCTTAATAGGAGAGTCTGTAATCTTACACCTATTACACACTAAAATTGTTTCATATTGTCTTGATGAGGAGAATAAGTAGGTTTTAACAATGGAAAATACCAGAAAGTCCATAAGAGTAAGTTTTCATTACTGTAGTAAGCTGCTGCGAAAAAATCGTAAAAATTCCGTGTAAAGAAGTAATGAATAAGGCGTAGAAGAAAGGTGCAGTGTCCGGTCTGCTTATTGGTACATTGCGTGTATTAATCTGTATCATTCTCGTTTACAGCAACGTGATCAGTGTTCTTTATATTAATGTGAGGACTTACATAGGGTTGTTCAAGGAATAAAGAGTTTTGTATTTTGTAAACGCATTTAGCGAATTTCAGAAACAGCAGCGGCGCTTAACTGGTCGTGTGTGCTAAAGAAGTAACTACTTCACGGTAAAAGTATGTAGGCAATAGCGCTAGTGGCTGTACCGCATGACAGGCCGATTGCACTAGCGCACACCCCACGTTGGAACCTGAATTGCGTTTACCGCAGCATCAAGTATCTTCCCAGCGTACCACTGTTGTGAAGACTGCAGTTTAATTGAGGAACTGGCATTACCTGACTGTTTTCGTATGTTGGTGTTTAAGAACTACATACTTACGAGATTGTCCAGTTACAAGACATACGAGTCATTCCCTGACAAAGGAAAGAAATAAGCCTATAAGAAATTCGCCATGGGATGACTACTTTATTTCATGGTGATGACTCATCTCTCTGTTAAGTTTTAAGCCATGCAGTTTCAGTGTGACAGTGACTCGACAGAAGACGGCTTTTATCTAGAAAATCTTATTGAAATATGTTCAAAGAAAAGTTCCTAACATTCAATTTTAAACAACGTTATTTTAACATGCACACGTGTTAATTGCGACATTTCAAATGGCATCATTCACTTGCCGTTCATAAAGTATGTAGCCAAAGTGTTTCCTACTTAAAGTAGACTTGTTTTGGGGAACGGCGATCAATTTCTTACAACTAATGAAACTAGCATTTACCTTAGCGTTTCTGATATCAGGCCAGGCTCTACAAGTCTGCAAATTTAAGGGAAAGTCTTTCTCCCTACTACCCATGAAAATTTTAAGTTGCAGATACCTTTTGGAAATATCAGCTTTTCGAGGTGGCATTTATACTTCATAACTAGGCTGCTTACCGAAGGGACCTAAGCAAAAACTCCATGGAAAACAGTCGACTGTTGTGTTGATACGCGTTGATAATGTGTCACGCAACGCGCAGAATCGAACCCGACACATTTACGTCAGAAGGCAGGGGTGTTGCCCCTAGATCAAGCGATATGCTGTGTGGAGACGCGGCGAGGTGGGCTCAAATCGCCGTATTGCTGTCGTGATTTCGTTTCTCCATGATTGCGTTAAGTCGCTACATGCAAATTCTGGTGTGCTTCCTATCTAATTTCATCATCCTTGCCATGTCAATTTAGTGCTCCACTTCTGTTAAATTCGATGAGACTTTAAACACTGAAGCAAGGGATTCCATACTACCAAAACTCTTCTTTGAAGCAGACGTAGAGGATGATTTCGGATCCTTAAGCTCGTAAAACGGAGGAGTAGTAAGTGTTAATGGCACGTAACCAAACCTCTTTAGCTTTGCTGATGACGTAGTACTGTTTGCCTGCCTCTGGTGCGAATAAATTTCCCCAACGAACGGAACAACTTAATAGAGCAAATTTTAAAGTAGACATGAAAGTTAATTACAATGAGACTAAAAATATCGATAAGAAAATAGTAAAACTCAACATTAAAGTCCCAGAAGCTGTTGGTGAGTTTTTGCATTTAAGGCAGTTGAAGACAGTTGGATGGACAGAATTTGAAGAAAAAAAAAAGAAAAAGAAACGAGCCACGTATTTATCTGAAAAGGAATCATTGTGTATGGGTGGTTTTGACATAAATGGAGTTGAAGCGTGGAAATTTAATGCAAAAACCGTTAAAAAATCGGGATTTCTCAGGGAGCAATGGAGAGACGTATGGGTGTTGCTAAGAGACTCAGGAAAACAAAGATGTGCAACAAGGAACACTCACAAGTGTAATACGTAATTATTTGTGACTGTATTGGAAATGAAATGGGAGTGGGCGAGACATTTAGCCAGACCAACGGTGACAGGCAGTTGTTTAGCTTCAAACAGGTAGAAACATCCCGAGACGACGACCTAGCAAGGCGGTGTTAGGAAACATGTAGTAGCGGACATGATGCATAAAACGGAAGACTGTAACATATGGATTCTAGAGGCGGACTTATCCAGCAATGAATGTCGAATGTCGCACGTCTGATGACGATTAATCTTTAATTATGGCTCTCTTACTCCAGTTACCTATACTGTGCACCAACAATTTAGCGCAGAATCCGAACAACGGTACAGCTTAGAATATGGTCAGGGGTGAAATCAGTGGTAAGTGATAGAAAAAATAACTCAGCATCGTGTGAGGTTTGAATCCCAGGAGTTTGGGTTTGTAGTTTGGCATCCTAAGCCAACTAGCCACGTCGTACTAGGCAGTACGAATTTAAGTACGTCGTTGGTGGGAGACAGTTCCTACGCTTATTAAAGAGAAAAACAGTGTAAAAATGGACAGGTAAATGGAGTAGATGGGGAGTAGAAGTGACAATAAGAAGATAACACTTTAGGGAATACTCACACAGAGATCACGCAAACTCTTAAATGGTGTATTACAAAAATTACGCGTTATGCATCGATACTAATGTTGGTGGTGGAACACCCAAAATGCCAACGGGCAACGCGATGTGACCATTCTAAACACATTTGCCGTATTAGGAGGCGCTGCAGAAGACTGTAGAGTCGCGCTGGAGAGAACCAGGGCTCGGATCCATGTCTTACCAGCTTGATCAGGGACTTCCTTGCTTTCTCAAAATCAGTTTTACTGATAGAAGAATGATAATTGGAAAAGGATCGTGGACAATTCCTTTCCCCAGTTTTGCCCAGCGCTAGATAACGCCTCGCTTCTGATCACGTCGAGGGGAGCTATGTTCTTTCATTTTCGCTGCAGTGATCATTTATTGCATGATCACAGCTTCTAGTATTAACAGTTGACAGTGCTGTGACGTCTGCAATTATGGCTGAACAGACATCGTCAGTTCCTATCAATCTTTCCCAATTGAATGTGAATCTTTGTGGACTTCGGTTCCAGCTTGATGAGTCGAGCGTAGAAGTACCGTCGCATCCCAGCACTCAAGCAGTGACGCCATTCAGGACCCATTCTGGCGAGTTCCTGGTAGTAGCTGTTTTTCGGTAGTTGCAGCTGATAAGTCTGTTTTTATGTTTTTATCTCCAGCTCATACCTGGAGGAGCCCTTGAATTTAAACCTTGAGCGTCCCACTGGTCTCTCTCCGCGCGCAGCCTTCTAGAGAATTATATCATGCAGTAAGCTGCTCGGGTCCGTTCCGTGAAATTGTTACAGCCAGCAGCATCAGCTGAGTCTCGTACTGGCTGGGATACTACTGCACTGTGCCTTCTGCAAAAATGTTTCGTCATTCATCTGATACTGTCTATCTAAGAAACTCGTAAAATATTCCGCAAGCATCAGATGTAGAAAGCAGTTAGTTATCATTCCAGGTCGGTGTTAGTAATCTTCGCTTCCGCTGCGTACCATGAACACAGTCGATGTTGTGAGAAGTATGGTGGAAATTGTGAGTCACATTCGGGTAGAGAGTTCCGCCGGCCGGTGTGGCCGTGCGGTTCTAGGCGCTTCAGTCTGGAACCGCGTGACCGCTACGGTCGCAGGTTCGAATCCTGCCTCGGGCATGGATGTGTGTGATGTCCTTAGGTTAGTTAGGTTTAAGTATTTCTAAGTTCTAGGGGACTGATGACCACAGATGTTAAGTCCCATAGTGCTCAGAGCCATTAAAGAGCTCCCATTGTACTAGGTCGTCCGATGCGCATATCGATATGCCTCTTGCTAGAGAGGCAATACTGCAGCCAAAATAACGGAAATTATTAACCGCTTGGAATGGTGAATGATATTGGGAGGTTGATCTACATCAGTATCCATAGAAATTGTCGTTTTAATTGACGCATATCGCGAATAGTTGGCAGGTATGAAGGAGTATCGTGATTAACAACTTGTTGGTAACGTTAAAGAGAAAATATTGGGAAGCCACCCGTCTTTCTTTAAATGCTAATGTACCCTGACGCCGCAGTCGTTAAATCCAAGACAGTGAAGGACGTGTGGATAGTTGCTCTTTTACCTATGGGAGAAGTCATGCGGAAAAAGACGGGTTGCTTCCTCCTCCTGTCCCGTGTAGATAGACTAGCATAGTCAAAGGGTGAAACAAGGAAAATTTAGCAATCGATGTATCATTGTCGTTGTCGGGCTAGGGATGCGTATCGCGTGTGGTCTTGCCGGGAGCCGTTCGAGATCGCGTGGGCGTGTGCACGGCGTTTGCGCACAGCTAACGGCAGTCTTCACCACCGCCTTAAAATATCTCGCGGTAAGGTGCGTGAATCAGTGGCGAGCGGGTGCAGCCTGCTGCCGTCGGCGCGCGCCGCTCGCGGTTCAGTCAGTACAGCGCCGGCTGCCCGTGGGCGTGCTGCGAGCTTCTTCGTGGGTGAGTCCTCCCGTTGTGTCGTGTGTTCTATTTGCGCCGTACTATGACGTCATCTGGCGTTTTCCTCTTATTTTCCACATTTTCATCATCTATGGTTCTACCTTGTATTTCTTTGGTAGATGAGTTCACAATCAGCTGGAATATGATCTCGCAGCGGCCAACCCGCCGAAGAGTTCGTGTCGTGTGACCGAAATTCTATCTGTGGTCGTCCATGCAAGATCATCAGTGTCTCCATCTCACGATGAATTATGGCGAGGACTTCACGTCATTGATATTTATTAGCCCGTGTGACTCTTCTGATGCTTATTCGCCTTCTGTGTACCTCAGTATTCACGGTTAGATTAAAAAAAAAAAAAAAAAAAAAAAGTTCCCAGCTGCATCACGTAGCGTTTGAGAAAAGCGACCGCGCGATGTGAGCTACACCAGGTTAACGAAGAGTTTACTGCCAACATCATTACGTTGTCAAATAATTATTAGAAATTCCCGCGAAGCACAGCGTTATATGCTGCACAGTTCCGCGTTATAAACCGACACTTTTGTTTGGCGCAACATCATACGCAAGTGACTGAACAGAAATTTATAAAACTGACTATGATCTTTGAAGAAATCTTGCACAGCTGGAGCCGACGTATCATTCGTTGCGCAACGTCAGTACCGGCGTGAGTCATGGTGTGTGTATTCGGGTCAGACATCTGCCAGGTGCGGCCTGTGCGAGATCCGTACTGCAAATCTCCGTTCATTGCACGGAGCCCGATGTCACGCGAATATACGTATACCTGTTAGCCAACAAGCCACAGTAATCATAACACATCTGACAGCATTTAACGACATATTATTGCAGGTGTCTTTCTTAGCCTAATTCAAAAGCAATTAGCCCGAGATTTTAGCCATCGTCATGGTGATTGGTGAACAATACAATACCGGGAAAGTCTGAAGAATCACAGCACACTACTTTCTGGACATGACCTGCATGACCCCTGTTTAACTAGGCCTAATTCATTACATTTCTTTCAAGATCTATGTGCTGACCTAATGTAAAAAGAACAACAAGAAAATAATTAACAGTGTGTAACTCTCAGTCGCGTATATGTTTAAAATATATGGACTCTGAAACTTACAGTGATTTATGTACGCTCTCTTTTCTGTTTACACAGGTGAAGCAGACGGTCGCCCCTCCTCTGCCGAATTCGAAGTACTGATAAATCGTTTGGAGAAAGTAACGACACGCCTAGAGAAAACAGTTGAAGTTGCTGAATCTGCCCTCAACCTCCGTGCCAACATGAGTGTTGCAGGATATAATGACATAATACAAGGGGCTTTGGCTTCCTATTTGAAGCTTTCGGGGCAAATAGGTGGTGATGTTGCCTCGCACGCTAACCTTGTCAGTCAGGCATTTCAGTAAGTATAAATATTCATTTGCATTGCAATTGTTGTTGTCTGTACAGTCACTTTCTTCACAAATCGTATTTCCTAAAGCTTTCCAACATTAAAATGTACTGTAATTAAATTCACACGTTCTTAGCCCAGAGTTTATTGTTAATATATATACTGCTTACAGTGGGCAGCATACAATCACCTGTAAAAGTGAATTATTTTACTAGCCTGTAAACTACTGTCTTAAATTACACTGTAGGAAATACTGCAACCACCCCCAAGTGTGGAAGATTGCGGTATTTCCTACAGAGTAATTTATGAAAACAGCCATGGTCTTCTCCACTCAAATGGATAAAACTACCTTTTTTAATACACTTTACAAATTATCATCTTCTCCTGCTGATGCTGATAAAGATAATAGTATTGAACAAAGAATCCCCCCAAAATGAAAAATACTAATTGTATCTATTTTATTGACACTGGTTGACAGAGATCTACTTAATTAGTATCATCAGATTTTGAAATTGTAGAACAGAGATTTGTAGCAAACATTTCAGTATGATTTACTTTTTATTTTATTTTGCAGGGCCCAGTTACAATATTTGACAAATGCTGCTCAGTCAAAAGAACCTAATCAGATGCAAAATATAGAGCTTCTGAAACCAACATCTACTCACATTCAGGCTATTCAGGAGTACCGTGAGAAACACAGAGATTCTCCTCACTTCTTCCACCTGAGTGCAGTTAGTGAGAGTATTGCTGCTTTAGGATGGGTTACTGTCGTACGTAAACTTTCCTTATAAATGTGTATTTTCCTGACGAGACACCATATAAAGTTTCTGACTTTCATGCTTTGATTATTTGCCTTAAAATTCAGTGGCAACCATTTCCGTTTTGAATTACAAAACAAAATAATTTCTTTTTAGAATACATTTTATTTAAATATGCAATACTTTGTGTTAACAGAGCCCAGCACCTTCGCCATACATCAAGGAGATGAATGATGCATCACAATTTTATTCAAACAGGGTACTGAAGGAATGGAGAGAAAAGTAAGTGTTTAGTACTTTCGAGATAGAGCATGATGATACACATGCAATTAGAATTTTTAAAAACTATTTGTATAACTATTTCAAGATACATTGAGCAGTTATCCAGCTAAGCAAACTGTGTTGTAGATGAACATTGAAAAATTTTGAGCCTACATCTTTGCTAACATCTTAAGTTTGAGTTCATTTTTCTCATAAATGAAATTAGTTCCATTAATAGTAAAATAAGAAAAAAAACTAACAAATATAAGAGTGCTATTGGTGAGGTTTTATGGAGATTCTTTCTTAGCTACTCTTTTATGAGTCATATATACCTATGAAGTTTTAAATGAAATGGTTCAATAAAGCATATTTTTTTGCATTATTCTTCTGAAGTAATAAAATAGGATCAGAGGGTGTTCTAGTTAAATGCAGGCACATGGAACCATACTCTGAAAATGACTGTAAAATGCAAGACTGTGAGTTCTCTCTATTTTACCGCATATTATTAGGGTTTTCTCCAGTTCCATTGATATATGCAGCAGGGAAGAGAGACTGCTTAAATGCATCTGCATGCCCTGTAGCTAGTCTGTTGTTGTCTTTGCAGTCCCTATGGGAGCATTCCTTACATGGTTGTAGTATATTCCTAGATTCCTCTCTTAATACTGGTTCTTGAATATTTGAAAGTAAGATTTTGTGGATCAGTTGACACGTAGTCTTCAAGTATCTGCTAGCTCGTTTTTCAGCATATGTGCAGCTATTTGTGTCACCTTTTTTGTATACTTTCATTATCACCTGTTAATTCTTTTTGGTATGAGTCCTAAACACCTTGACAGTATTCGTGGATGAATCACGCATGTGTTTTTGTAGGCTATCTCCTTTGTGGACTACATTTTCCTAGTGTCACATATCAATGATCCGAAATGTGACAATTGCTTCATTTATGATTAAGCCTGTGTGATCATTTCATTTCAAATACTCGCATATTGTTACATCGAGGTATTTGCAAGAGCTAACTGGTCATAAATTTTTGTGTTTTTGAAATACACAGTTTTACATTTCTGGGGATGTAAAGCAAGTTGCCAATCTTTGCACAACTTTGAAATCTTATGAAGATCTGACTGGATATTTGTGCCACTTTCCCAGGTAGTACTTCTTCATTATAGACAACTGCATTATCTGCAGAAATCTTAAGATTACTTATTAATCTCTCATGTCAGGTCATTAATATACAAGATGAACAGTATGAGCCCCAACACAGTTTTTTTTTTTTTTTTGGGAAATGCATGCAGTTACTGTACTTCTGTCAACTACTCACTTTCCAGGACAACATGCTGTATTTTTCGTACCAGTAAGTTCTCAATTCAGTCTCAAATTTCATATGAAACTCCATATAATACTACTTTCGCTAATAAGCTTTGGTGCAGTACTGAGACAAATGCTTTACTACAGAAGTCGAGAAATACCCCATCCAGCTCACTGTCGTGAGTCACAGCTCTGGCATTCAGGATGTTGTTTGGAAAAAAAAAAAGTACAAATTGGTTTTCACATAACCGATGTTTTTGAAATCCATACTGTTTGGTACGGAGTACGTGTTTCTGTTAGAATTATCTCATTATGTTTGAGTTCATGAATCCAGGATACCACAATAGATGGTTGTCAAAGATTTGGACAGTAGGTTTATGAATTAGTTCTGCTACCCTACTCGTCGACAGATGTATTGTGTGTTCTCTTTCAACTGCTAGACACAGTTTTCTGTTCAAGGGACCTACAGCATATTATGGTTAAAAGAGAACTTACCTCTGTGGCAAATTCTGGTAAGAATCTAACATCGATTCCATCAGTTTGGATTTTATGAGAGGTCCTAAAATAAGATTCGTGCAAGTCAAATCACTTGATAAATTCCATTTGATTTCTGGATCTGTTCAACTACAAAGCTTCCTCGAAAAAACCTTAAGCAGTTAACACCCAAAAACTGATTTTGTGTTATAAAGGGAGAAGAACCTGTGTAACACCGCATATTTAAATGCAGGAGGATTGTTGCCACAGACAGCCACTTACTACAATAAGCTGGCAGAGCATTGTGTCATTGCACACATTTAGGTCCTGCAGATGGTCAGCGAGCGGGCAGTTACTGAAATGAACATGCAGCATGTGTGATATCTGTGGAAGGCACACAATAAAAAAGTCACTTTGGCATGTCGAAATATTGGTCATCCGACCAGGCTGGACACATCTATGAGTCGTGGAGTCAGCATCCGCAGTAGTTTCAGCTTCTGCCACAGGGCTGATTTGACTCCACTGTTTGCCTGACAGGACCACCTGCTAGGGACCCCAGTCATAGCATTGATAGGCTGAGGTTCAAACCGAGCCACTTAGTGCCCACTAGTGCCAGGCCTACCCGCCACCCAGGGTCACTTAATGCGAGCCTGGCTATGCCACCTCACACTGTAACTGAGTCATCACCACCATCAGGTTGAGTATGCAGGCTTTGCAAGGTCCCTGCACTGCTGTGCTTAGCTAGACATGGCTACATTTGGCTGCTTTGTGCACTGACGACCCACCTCCCCAATCCTCATTTCATGTGAGCATGAGCCTCCTGTGAACACTTTCGGAACATGAATAAATGCTGCTACTGGGCAATGAACTGCTTGTGACTTACCCGCAACCCACCATCCTCCACTGGAGAACACCCGTTACACCTAATATAAAATTTACTGGTTCTCTGAAGCTAGTTTGAGCTTAGAGTCTTGAATTTTTGTTTTATGAACGTTGCACTCACTAACAAACTCTTGTACAAACTTTAAGAAAGTAATTTGACATATGAACCCAACATAAACTGCTGTTGAAGAGGTAAACTAAATGGAACATGATATGAGAGTTGTAATGTGTGCAGAACACACCATTCAGCCACAGTATCAGACTTCATAAGAACTGAGTTTATATTCCAATCATACACCTTTCAACATTTCTGTAGAGCAAAATGGCTGAAAAGTGGGAAGTGGTGTAAATATTGCACTAAATAAGTACCTACAGTGCAGTCAATGCAAAGGATATTCCATACCAGAAGTTGGTGCCAAAAAATTTTAAATGTCACTCCTTCCTTTGTTAAAAGAGAGAAATTGCTATACAAAATTATTTGTTCAGTGTTGTAGAGTGGATCATAGAGAATTACTTTTTATTCTTTAGTCAGTAATTATGTCTAACAATGCTCCTCTTCATTTTACTATTTATAGTTTGAGGTAGTGCAGTCTGTTACTAAGTGAGATGAAGTAAAATTAAAGATAATGGACAATTGTGCAAATTCCACCTGGCTATCATGGTAACGGTTTTCTGTGGTTTATCCTTATCTAAATACTCTCTTGTGTGTTTGAATGAGCAAATTGATAACTATTTTATTTTTCCTGCCCAAAGGTTGTTTAGTAAACGTTAACTTAGCTGTAAACCTGATAGAAATTCACTTTTTCCCATCCTTTTTTCTTCTTCCTTCTTCTCCTTTGTTTTTCTGGTGTGTCTCTTTCCAGCTTTACAGTGCTTTATGTGCATGAAAAATGATGGATTAATCTTTAATATGAGTGTTGTTATAAATTCTTATGTAGTTGCTGGGCGAGCCACTTCACAGATTGGATGAAGTGAGGTCAGTTGAATCATATCTTCTATCACACCACTATGGTTTTCAAAGGAACATTTTCCTTTCTTAGCAAAAATTTTCTTCATCCTCCACTCATTTTTTTGCTGATCCTCACTACCATTACCATAATAATCATGGTTGATGATTTGAAGCACAAGTCTCTCTTTGTGATAGGTTTTCTAGTGGCCTTTAGACCACTCATTTTAGAAGTAGGCATTTAACATTTTTAACACTTGTTTGAGTTTTTTTTTTTTTTCAATATTCGTGCATTTAGATATAATGTTTCTATTAAGTTCCATTAAGTTATGATTCATGTAAAGTTATTCTGTTTCAGAGACAAGACTCACGTTGAATGGGTTAAGGCTTGGGGCCAAGTATTGACAGAGCTGCAACAATTTGTGAAACAGCATCATACGACAGGCTTGGTTTGGGGTGGTGGTAAGGCGAGTTCTGCTGCACCCCCTCCCCCACCTCCTGGCCTGCCTCCTCCACCCCCTGCACTGCCTACAGGGGACATTGCCCCATCACTTGATAGCTCTGCACAGGACCGGTCTGCTCTCTTTGCTGAAATCAACAAAGGCGAAAGTATAACAGCCTGTAAGTAGTCTCTGTGTGCACTATGACTTTAATTAGTTGTAGAACTAGTGTATGCTAACATTGAAAGCTTTGTCATTCACACGTGGAAGTTTCTGCACAAGTAATAGTGTCCAGTCTGCCCGCAGCTGCACAGCAGGTTAGTGCCTATCTTGTTAACAGTTTGTCCACCATCTCTGAAGAAACAAATGTCATTTTATTTTTGCATATACCATAGTTCATTTTGTGAAAAACCTGTCCTAAATGTTTACCTTTAGTAGCAGATGTCCTTCGCAAGTAGTTTGGAGCCATACCAATTTCCTGTTTTATAACTGAAATTAAGTTGGATCTGGTGCAGAAACTACAGAAAAACATCCATGCAAGTTCCTTCACACCAATTTGTGAATAAGCACTGATGGAATTGACTCACATTAACTTCTATTGCAGGGATACATAGGCAGAGCCTCTATTTCATAATTTTGTGTAGTTACATCAAATGAAAAGACATTGACAGCGAGTTTTGGAATACTCGATATGTATCACCTAAAAGGCAAATTGCTTAGTTTGATACAGTCACTAAATATCTCGAGCATAAAGAATTATATGCTTTCAAGTATTCAGGAAGTAAATCAACCAAGAGAGGAAGCATCAAGGATGAAATTAGCGAGTGAGTTGATGCAGTGGTTAGCACACTGTAATCACATTCAGAAGGATGACAGTTCAAACACGCATCCAGACATCCTGATTTAGGTTTTCCATGATTTCCCTAAATCGCTTCAGGCAAATGCTGGGATGGATGCTTTGAAAGTGCATGGCCAACTTCCTTGCCTATCCTTCACTAACCCAGTGGGACGAAAGGCCTCGCAGTTTGGTCCCCTTTCCCAAACCAACCAACCAAGGATGAAACTTTAGAGAGAATAGAAAATAGTTCAAAATTTTGTTATTGTGTATTGGATGTTATTAGAAACTGGAAAATATCTGTCAAAAGCAAAGTTCCTGGCTTACAGATCATATTATCTGCCAGTTTTGACAAATGGCTCAGAATGTTGGACATTGACAGTGAAAAAATAAAAACACCTTCAGCCATCCTTATGATTTTATTTTATTTTGTCACTACCAGTTTCGACACTTAATTGCGTCATCTTCAGTCTGTTTTGATGCGGTACAGGTTGATACGATCCCCATGCACAACCCATCATTTTGCAGCATTACTGGATTTGCAGATAATGTGTCAGTATTCCAACCATCAACTGTAACGATAGTAAATGGCCGTCGTCCCAGAGATGTCGTGCTAAAAGGATGGACATACAAAAGCTTGACAGTGGAAGGTCTGAGCAGAATACAAGCAACAGAGATGTGCTTTCTGGGACCCTGAGTGAGATGAGAAGTAACAGGATAAGGAATGAAACAATATGAAACACCCCACAAATCAAGTCTCAAAAAGAAGCTGTGGAGAGTAATAGGCTTAAATGGTTTACGACAAAAGAATGTGATCTGAAAGACTTCGAACAAGAGTCCTAGAATGGACAGAATCTGGACAATAAGATCATGAACAAGATTGAGAAAGCAGGTGAAGAACGATGTGAATTAAAGGGGACTGCAATGAGTGGAGATGCCAAATTATAGACTTTAGGAGAAAAAGAGTGGCTTGGAAGAGACACTATAAATGACCTTCATAAGTAGAAACATTTCAGAAAGAAGAAGAAGAAGAAGGGGGAGGAGGTGGAGGTGGAGGTGGTCTTCGAAGGCTTATGGATGGACTGCATCCAAACGATTGTTAAAGTTGGATGGAGTACTGCAGGCTTTAGGCAGTGCAATTTTGCGGAAATAGATCCTTTGGTCAAGAACCTTGAACAGTTCCTGAATGACAAGAGTTTTGACACTCATTCGTGATCTTAGTGATGATCATAAAATGATGATCTATGTCATCTAAGCTAAAACTAATTTATTGGCATCATATGTTTAGGTGCAATCATAAATTCAAACATACTCTCAGAGTCCCCAAATTGCTGTCCCACTATAAATCATTGGGACCTGCTAGAACTATGCTGCAAACTTTAGGAACAGCATCCATGCATTTTTAATGATTTGTATTAGTTGCTGCAACTAAACTGGCTGGACGTGAATGTCTTCAACATTGGGAACTTTAAGTTTCCGTACCACACTGAATAACAGTTGTAAAGATGTAATTACTGTTAGGACAGTGGTTTTATCTATTAAGTTTAGTAATTAAATTTATCCTTTTAGAGTTTAGATTGAGAAGTTTAGAGCATGTATGACGAACAAGAATGCACAGTCTCATTTTTCTAATTCATATGTGCAGCTGCTCACTTTCTGTGCTCATACTCACAAGTACAAACTCAGCAAGGATCTGCGGATGCCTACAGCATGATTTATGATTTAATTATGGTGAAAGAGCTATGGAAAATATATTCTGCAGAGAATTCATTCTGAACTTTATTCTTGTCATTTTTACGTGCCTTTTTACTGTGAAACTGCGTAGGTGCAGCATGTATGTATGAGTCAAAGCTGTGAGTGCTTTTGCTTAACATGAGTTATTATAACTCATCAACATTTTCAGCTGATTGACATCCACTGCTCTCTAAAGGCTTTATCAAAACTTCTCCATCCATTACATTCTTCTCTGTATGTATCCATCTGCAAATGTAGACTTCTGCAGTGGTGGCCTCTTCAGTAAACCATTCCTGGTGTTTGGTGCCATTGTCATATTGTTTTTATAGACCAAAATTTTGACTGCTGATGCAAGTGATCTTAATCGGGGTGGTGTGTTTAATCTCCATTGTAGCAAGAAACAATGTAAAATGCAGTCACATACCTGGAAAACTTTTATTGAAGTATTTTGATACATGTTGCTCCTGCATGTTTTCTAATGTTGTCCACCCACATTCCATTAGTTCGTTATCTTGTTCCCCTCTTATATCCTGCAACCCGGCAAAAAACATTGTTGGTCTTCTATAATTAGTTTACCTGGCAACACATCCTCCCACCTCAGTTTCATTTTTATTGGTCATAATTGCATTTTCTGATCCATTGTGTTTCCTGACCTGTTTTTCTTATCACTCCTAGTAATTTCAGACATTCATCTTTCTGTCAGTTGCTAGACAGCATTCAGTTTTTGAATTGTTTTTGCATTGGTAGTCCATGTCTCATTGCCATAAGTAAAAATTGGTAATAAACACCGATTGTAATCTTCCTCTTTTAGACACATTGGAAGTTTAGTTTTGAAACTCCTATTTGGTTCATCACAAGCAACCCAAACCAGTTTCGCTGGCCGGTGTGGCCGAGCGGTTCTAGGCGCTTCAGTCTGGAACCGCACAACTGCTACGGTCGCAGATTCTAATCCTGCCTTGGGCATGGATGTGTATGATGTCCTTAGGTTAGTTAGGTTTAAGTAGTTCTAAGTTCTAGGGGACTGATGACCTCAGATGTTAAGTCCCATAGTGCTGAGAGCCATTTGAGCCATTTTTGACCAAACCAGTTTCAGCTCAGTTTTTTGTGTCCATACAGCTGGCGCCTTCGAATGTATTAAATACAAAAAGAGCCTCATCTATCGATGCTATGCATTATAACAAGGGTGTGCTGAAAAGTGACACCTGAATTTTTTTTATGTGATAACACTCAAAGCTTTTTCCATAAAACAAATGTTAACATTCTGCATCTTTGTTCTTATTATCTATGTATTTATTTCTGTACACAGTCACCTTGGCGCCAAACCTATTTTGAGACCAGTTTGTTGGTACTGTCATTGTAGAATGATTAACTTTCTTGAGGAAGCTACAACCTCACTTATGCTTGCACCACTTTATCACTATCAAAGTGAAGTCCTCATTGGTGTTCTTTAAGTTTTGGAAACAGCTAAAAATCAGATGGGGTTAAGTTGAGACTTTATGAAATATGATCGATGACAGTGACCCAAGGCATCGGATTATTGCAGATGTCGCAACACTCGTTTGTGGTCTGGCATTGTCTTACTGAAGAATTGGTTGCTCCATGTAGACAAACTCTTTGAATTCGAAACTCCATTACAACATGCCGTTTCTCATGTTACACACTACAATTCGGAGCCCTCTAGCGGCAGAGGGCTGCAAATATGTAGCCATGAAGAAAAAAGATGAAGAATGTTAATAACATTTGTTTTATTTAAAAACCTTTTAAGAGTTTTTGCTTGAAAATTTTGGAGGAATTACTTTTCAGCACACCCTCGTAATTGAATTTGCACCAACATCTTTTTGGAGAGTTTACTATGCGCTACTTATCGCTTGCTCTATTTTTTTTACAAATCTACTTTCAAACTACATAATTAAGTTCCTATATTCACTGTTGAAGGATATTTATCTTCGTGGCTTGGTTCTCAATGGGTGTTAAACAGGTTTCGTTGACATGAGTGAAAACCTTTCAAAAACAATGGATCGCAGACTGAGTATTAGTTCATACTCATTGCTGGGTTTTACAATTCATCCACAACTTGCAAGCAGCCTGGTGTGCTTAATCCTCTTCCAAAGAAAGCTTGTTACATCATACTTTCACCGAGTGAGGTGGCATAATGTTAAGACAATAGACTTTTATTCAGGTGGACTGCATTTCCAATTCCTCTCTGGCCACCCCAATTTAAGCTTCCCACCATTCCCTAACCCAGTTAACACAAATGCTGAAATGGTTTATATGAAAAATACACTACTGTCTATTAAAACAGTAACATCACAAGGAGGACTTGCAACAAATGTCAGATTTTTAGCAAACAGAACACAGCATGTTGTTATCAATGGAGAGACGTCTACAGACGTTAAAGTAACCTCTGGCGTGCCACAGGGGAGTGTTATGGGACCATTGCTTTTCACAATATATATAAATGACTTAGTAGATAGTGTCGGAAGTTCCATGCGGCTTTTCGCGGATGATGCTGTAGTATACAGAGAAGTTGCAGCATTAGAAAATTGTAGCGAAATGCAGGAAGATCTGCAGCGGATAGGCACTTGGTGCAGGGAGTGGCAACTGACCCTTAACATAGACAAATGTAATGTATTGCGAATACATAGAAAGAACGATCCTTTATTGTATGATTATATGATAGCGGAACAAACACTGGTAGCAGTTACTTCTGTAAAATATCTGGGAGTATGCGTGCGGAACGATTTGAAGTGGAATGATCATATAAAATTAATTGTTGGTAAGGCGGGTACCAGGTTGAGATTCATTGGGAGAGTGCTTAGAAAATGTAGTCCATCAACAAAGGAGGTGGCTTACAAAACACTCGTTCGACCTATACTTGAGTATTGCTCATCAGTGTGGGATCCGTACCAGGTCGGGTTGACGGAAGAGATTGAGAAGATCCAAAGAAGAGCGGCGCGTTTCGTTACCGGGTTATTTGGTAACCGTGATAGCGTTACGGAGATGTTTAATAAACTCAAGTGGCAGACTCTGCAAGAGAGGCGCTCTGCATCGCGGTGTAACTTGCTTGCCAGGTTTCGAGAGGGTGTGTTTCTGGATGAGGTATCGAATATATTGCTTCCCCCTACTTATACCTCCCGAGGAGATCACGAATGTAAAATTAGAGAGATTAGAGCGCGCATGGAGGCTTTCAGACAGTCGTTCTTCCGCGAACCATACGCGACTGGAACAGGAAAGGGAGGTAATGACAGTGGCACGTAAAGTGCCCTCCGCCACACACCGTTGGGTGGCTTGCGGAGTATCAATGTAGATGTAGATGTAGATGTCGATGTAAATGTACTTCTGTGCGTGAAAATGCCATTATTAGCATTTCATCACAACCACACACTGTAGTTTGGAGTAAAGCTTCTACATTCTGTGTATAAGGAAAGATACTGCAGTGTTTCTCTCATTTAGAAATTGGATTGGATTGCTGGTTGTTTGTAAGGAGACTGTATTATGCTTCATGTAAGAAGGAGAAGTGTCTACCAGTGTAAGTTTGGATTCAACAGCAGAAGAATCATTGCATGTCAAGGATGGGTTTAGTGTTAAATTTGTAAAAGATTTGGAGTCATAAAGGGTGAGAAATGTACTACATAGAGCGCCAGCTCTTGCAGCAACAGTGGCTGTAATCTGGCTGGGCATAAAGTCAAAGTAAGTTCGAATGACAGTTATGGCTATGCAATTCCATGATCCTTCAACTCTGTGGGCCTGTCAATCTCAGTGGCAGCCAAGGGATGATGTGGCATTCTCTTGGCAAACTGTGTGACCAGATTTTTACAGTTGGTGAGAGAGCTGGAGAACATGCTGGTCAGAACAACGGCTGAACAACTTCTGTACCTTAGCATATCAGGACAGCACTGGCACCTTATGGTCTCACATAGTCATGTTGATAATGATCATGATTTTAGTTGGGTATATTCCGAATCCTCAGAGCCTTTGGACCTGAATATATCCTTTATGATGCTGTCTGCTGAATTGTACTCATCTGAAAATATGACGTGATACCAGTCGTATGCAGTGTTATGTTGGAGCACACGACTGTCTGTCTCTCTCTCTCTCTCTCGCTGCTGGCGGAGGCACATTTCTTGGCTCAGCATAAGTGATGCAGCTGTTTGACTGTGCACAGTTGAGCAAATAATTTGTCTTACTTGGTGCAAGTCGTGTAAATCTTCGTAGGCCTTACACGAGACATAACATTGTCTTCTCACAAACAGCCGACATTCAAATGTGATTTCTGAAGAAAAAACCAATTGTGTTGTCTTTTTCTTCGTATTCATAATGCAGGTTGCTATGCTCGTTCCTACTTTGTGACATTATGCTGAAATGCAAAACGTTTGTGGTACACTTCATGGCTGTTTGACGTTCGTAACTTGCCAACTTCATGGTGTTTCAGTACTAAGTTTCAGTATTTATTGACAGCAGTGTTAGCCAGCATAATCTGGAGATTCCAAAGACTTTAATGAAGCATTCATCTTCCTCCCTCCCTCCTTTTTCTGCCTTCCCACATCCATAAGAGACAGCTGAATAGTTCTATTTAGTTTAGTGCTTGAAAGTCTTTTCTTCATGTGCCTTATTCACGCTTGAAACATCTCATGTTGTTCACTTTGTGAAATAATTCTCCTTTTTGCCTGTGTCTGTACAATCTTCATTTCTATTATAATGAACTTAATATTTAATGTAGTCTAATCTAGATTCCTGTTCTTAAATGAATTTCCCTACTCTGCATCTTTCCTAATGAGTTTGTTTCGTATGTACTCTGCTCCTATTTTTACTCAATATTGACAAAGTTTGTGATCACTCTAAATGTTTGTGATCACTCTAAATGCAAGACTGATATAGGTTTGTTACATCTGATATAATTTATTAATTGTTTGAATGCAGTCCATTCCAATTGTTCCCTGACTTTCTCATAAATAACCGTACATGCAGACAGCTGGGGTATACATATTCCATCCGAGGGGTGGGGACGGTGGGTGGTGGGGGTGGGAGGGGGGTGGTGACATGGTGCAAATAGAAGGGCATCCTGCCACCACTTAAACTAACCATGCCACATATGTTCATAACCATGCCAAATACATTCATATCCATCCCAAATACATTCATAACCATGTCAACTGTATGCCAGTGCGGGGAAAAAGGCACCAGAAAAAGAATTACAGATTTGGTTTATTTGTAAACAAATCTTTCCATTTTGCCTGAGATTTATTCAATATCTGCAAGTTTATTTTAAGACTCTGGAAAGTCCAAAATAGTATTACAATTACATGAATAAAGATAAAGGAGGCTCATGGTGGCAGACAGGTGCATTTAAAAGTAAAATAGACCATCAGACAATGTCTTCAGAACTCACACTTGGATGGCCACTGTCACCTCCATGTGTTGAAGTCTGATTGTAATGAGCATCCCAGCCAAGATTGCTGCTCACTGCACTCAGGCTTCAGTGCCCAGAGACCACAGAGGCCGTGTGTGTGTGTTGTCTTGCAGGTTGCATAAGGTTGACAGCACATTCATGTAGCTGTATAAGCTAGGAACTGGGGACTCATTGTTAGTGGCTGCAGTTATATAGGGAGATGAAAATCAACATTATTACAATTAAAGCAATGAAATTAATTATATTAATTACAATTAAATGGACTGTACTCACCAGTGCCGCAGTAGGTGCAGGAAATGTTTTCCTCTTTTCTTGAAGCCATAGTTCAACACTTTTACATTTGTTTGCAAACACCTTTACCAGTGTTTCTCATGTAATCCAGTGCGGATAATTAATTATTGCTGTCTACAGTTCATACATTGTCTCTGGATTATTTTGATACACAAATCTCTTAGCCACACCACAAAGGAAATACCCAGGCAGATACAGATCTGGTGAGTGCGGGGGCCAGGGACCTTTTGTAATTATTCTGCCTCCAAAGATTTCATCTAAAGTCATAGGGACTAGTGTGCCATATGAGCAGTAGGGTTGCCTTGTTAGAAAAGTGAACTATCAATCTCATTTTCATTCACCAGGGCAATAAATCGATAAATCATCCAGAAACAATAGACATCTGAAATGACAGTAGTATCAAAAAAGATTAGGCCTATAATTCATCCTCACATTACGGCATCCCACACTCCAATTTTCTGCAGGTGCACTGGTGTTTCTCTTAAGACATGTGGATCCTCAGATGGTGATATTCATGAAGTTTGGGAATTAATGCAGCCAGATAGGTGAAACCAAGAACCATCAGTGACAAAGGTTTCATCTAATATACCAACTCCACTTCAATTAACAAATCGCTGAAATCATTCACAATATGCTCCTCATTTTGTGAGGGCCTTACAATGTAATTGTTGAATGGCAATAATTTTGTACAGATACATTCTCAGTTCTTTGGATACAGCCTAACATGCTGTCATAGAAGAGACTTTAGCATCTTGCGATCATTTTGTCACTGATTTTGTTGGGCCCCGCAACACAGAGTCTGAAATGTCATCAAGCTTCTTTCTGTTAAAACTGTGGGCCTACCAGTTCGTGGTGCATCATGAAGTGAGGCTGTTGTCTGAAATTTGTGAATTAAATTGTGTACAGCGTCACAATGCGGTCAACTCAAAGCACGAAAATGCAATATAAATTACCACCTTACACACTCTGTAAAGTTTCCTCTTCCTCTTGAAGTTTCCTCTTCCACTGAAAATGCTCTCTGCAATAGTAAGCATCACCACTACACTTGTCTTTCACAAGAACTAGACAGTAACACAACTAACAGCTGCAACACATGTGCAACACTACTGCCCCCACCCTACCACTGCAGGTCCACACACATGTGCAGGTGAGACTTGAATGTGCTGCCAGCCTTATGCACCCTGCTGGAAGAGATGCACAAGTCTCTTTGCTGCGGAGAAGAGACTGCAGATGCGCAGTACATAATATTCTCATTTGCTTTGTTGTCAGTTTCTAACTGTTCAAAAAATTAATGCTTGTTTTAAAAACATTTGTTACAGAACTCTTTGTAGTGTACAGGTAGTATCCTTTTCCTGAAGAGGCTTACCTTTTTCTTTTGGCCTACTATATCTCAGGAGTTTTCATCTTCTCCATATTTTGTGCATTATATTTCTAGTGATTCATAATTAGAGCAAATGACTGTGTTTGACACAATGAAATCTCAGGTAGTGATGTAATACAATAATTTTTTGTTTTGTTTTAATATCTGTGGTAGTTATATTTCAAAAGCTGTGAAAAACATCATCTGAATACTGCTGTGCTTGCTCATGGCTGCTGCCACACTGGTGAAACTTAATCACATGATTCTGACAAGTGCTGTCTTACATGGAAAGCAGTATCTTCAACTACATAGAGTTATCAATAGAAACTAGAAGCAGTAGAATGATTTATCACACCCACAATATTTTGCAGGTGTTTTCTATCACCTATGGTACTTGGACAACCTTCAAGACTGAACAACTCATTGCATGATAGCATAGGATAAAAGGTCTCACTCATAGCAGTGCATGGAAAATCAAAATTGTCACCAGGTTGTTCCTATTAAATATTTATTGTATTGAATTGCTGGTTTTTGCTGTCCCAGCAAACATCTTTAGATCATATTGCTGCCATGTCAGTATATTAGCAAGTTATTGTGTGGTGAAACTACATGCACCATCAAAATGTTGTTCTACGTTGATATTACATGCAGTTCAGTATGGTAATCACTTGGCAAGATTATTGCTGTGACACTGAGACCGATAATTCAGTACGATAAGTGTAATATTGTTGGTGAAATAAACATATTTAAAAAGAGAACCAAATCACAGAAGAAATCTCTTGTCACCTCACAGTGTTTGCTTTGCTTTTTCAAAACATGATTGAACAAAAAATGAAAATTCTGTGTCTGTAACCAGAATCTTCTTCTTCTTCTTCTTCTTCTTCTTCTTATTATTATTATTATTATTGTTATTATTATGCCTTGTGATTCTCGGAGTGCTTGTATTCACAACTGATACCGTGCTTAAACAGTCTAGTAATTTTATGGATAAATTTCCCAAATTAAAATTGATTTTTGACATAATTACTTTACTGTGTAGCTGAAATTGTCTAATGACAGTTGCTTGTTTTAAAGCTGATGTAATACTAAACCCAGTTTACAAGGTTTAGAATGAAGGAAGAAACGAAGATTGGGTTTAATGTTCCACCAACAGGGTTTTAAATGTATGCAGTACATTTCCTTTGTTGCAGCCTAGTATCACCTATAATTTTAAATCTAGTGTTCAACAGACACTTCAAACATTTTTACCAGAATACTCAAATTATGAATAGGAATTGCAACATTATCATTTAGTAGAATGAGTAGTGCTTAAGAGTTGTAGATATTTTTTAAATTTTTTTGGTATTGCTTTACCATTTTATGATGTGTGAGGAGAAAACATTTATGAGTGTGCAACCTACCACACTTTAGGTGCTCTGCCCAACTAGGCTGTTAATTCATCAACTGATAATGATATTTGGATCTTAATGAAACAAAAAGAAAACTGTAATTTCTCTGTCTGAAAACTGTGACATATTTGAGAGTGCCAACACATAAAACTAAAGCATTGTCATCTGCTGAACATATCAATGCTAAATCAAAAACCCGTAATAGTAAGGTAGATGTGTGTTGTAAAGTTTGTATAGTGATAAATCAAGCTTCAGAAAAAAATGAAAGCCATTTAAAGGCTTTTTTGACATGTATTACCATGAAAAAGACTGTGATGGTCAGATTTGGTTGCACATCAGGTGTTTCTGTACAAGCAGACACCCGCACTCTCTTATAATACAGTGCCACAGTGACAACCACAATCATTGTCTGAAGTTAGAGAGAATATTTACAGAACACAGTAGCTGTAAATTATGTAAACAGTGCACACATTCGAGTTTTGAGACGGTAACTGAGATGATTGAATATAAAGTACATTGCACAATAACAGTCCGAACTAAAACACATTCTTTGGTTCAGAAGACTTGATAAAAGTACGTCAGGCAAATCCACACATCCATGCTAGTCATATATACACAATCCATTCATAGGAATGTTAAATGTTAACTGCATGAATACTGATTAGTTGTATGTATGTCAATATGGTAAATTGTCAGCACTATGTAAAGATAGAGCACAAATGCTAAAATCAATTTTAAACACTAAATGTAACAAGATTGATGAAATTAACATACTGTTAACAGATAAACTTGAAGATATCTCAGTGTTATGCATTTCTGAGCACTAGGTTAACCCATAATGAATAGAGAATACGAAAATAAACAAATTCATTTTGGCTTCTTACTGCTGCAGGAAAAACAGCAAGCTGTGTGGGGTGGCAATTTACACAAAGGAGAATGTAGATTTTTATTACCCTACCTGACTTAAATAGAATAAAAGTTGAGGAGTATAATGAAATTGCAGCTATAAAAATTATTGAGTTCAACCTGGTTATTACTATAGTTTACCGATAACCATCTGGAAATTTCGAACTTTTCTTAAACAAAATGGAGTCATTCCTAAATAAAGTAAATAAAATGGATTGTGATTTGATAATCTTTGGTGACTTCAGTATTGATTTCCTCACAATTAGTGGAAATAGAGAGCCCATTTTGATCCTTGTAACATCCTATAATTTAAAGGCTGAAGTAATAGCTGCTACCTGAGTAACAGAAACATGCGGAACAGCTCTAGATCAATTTCTAGTCAAGAAGAGTTTAACAACATTTCACTAAAAATTTCCAATGCAGGTTTTAGTGACCATCTTGCTCAAATATTAAGCATAAAAGTAAAAGGCAGTGTTATTAACAACATGTCTTTAAGAATCTGATGTAGAAGTTATCAGGATAATGTAAACTACTTCAACATCTTATTACAGAAAAAAAAATTAGTCATAAGTGTACAAAATGAATGATATAAATGGAAAAATTCAGCACCTTCAGTGATACATGAATCCATTTTCTTTCAAATTGCATTGCCACTGAAAACTGTAACCATACGGGGAACTCTAGAACAAACTGCTTGATCACAAGGGGAATAAGGGTTTCATGCCAGAAGAAAAGACTACTTCATGAAATATGTAACTCAAATTCCTCACCTGAAGTATGTGAATACTATAAAAAATACTCCACAATATTAAGAAAAGTAATAAAAGCAGCCAAAATAATACATAATGATAAATACATTTATAATTCAGCTAATAAATCAAAGGCTATATGAAGTGTTATAAAAAAGAATCTGGAGAATACAGACAATCTTGCAAAAATATAACACTATCATAAAAAATAAAAAAGTAACAAACTCCTTATAAGTATCCAACACATTTAACAATTATTTCACTGGTGTTGCTGGTAATATGTTACAATGAAACTATCATAAGAACAACCAGGCAAATAAATATAAAATAAGTGCATGTAGAGGATCAATTTACATCAGTTCTGTTTCACGAGATGAAGTAGCTAAAGCAATGAAAGGACTAAAAAATTCAAACCCTGCAGGCATTGATGGTGTACCTGCGACAATAAAAAAAGGAAGAGAGCATCAAACCTAATTGAAATACTCACACACTTATGCGACTGCTCACTTCAGGCTGGCACTTTCGCTGGTATATTGAAAACATCAAAAGTTATTCCAGTATATAAAAAAGAAAGATAATGTACATAACTACAGACTCATCATAATTTCCTCCTCATTTCAAAAGTATTAGAAAAAGTTATGTATGTCAAACTTATGAAATTTATAAATAAAAACAACATCCTATGTAATGAACAACATGGATTCAGAAATAAGACGCCAGTGACAACTGCTATTTACGAGTGCATCAGTTCCATCCTAAACCTGATGGACAGAAAACAGGAATCAATAGGAGTATTTACTGACATGTCGAAAGCTTTTGACCTCAAGCACACAAATGTTGAACTAAAAACAGTATCCGAACACTTATCTGACTATAAACAAATTAAATGTGGTGTACCCCAAGGGTCAGAAAATGGGACCCTTCTGTACGTGAATGATCTAAGCTTAAATGTTGATGCACATAAAACAATAATATTTGCAGATTAGAGCAATCGGCAAACATGGTCACAAAACAACTTAGGAGCTGGGCACAGAATAATCAGCTTGTAATAAACAGTAAAATAACTATCGCACTAAAATACCACTATGCTCCTAATAAGAACATGTTTATTCCGTCAGTCTTTGTCAATGGCAAACTAGTTGGTAACAGTACTGAAATCAAATTCTTAGGACTTTGGCTGGAGAGCAGTGTAAAATGGAATAGACATAATGAATAAATCAATGCAGAACTGAGAAAAACATGTAACCCTCTTTGCTCACTAAAATCATGTTGTAGTGAGGTAACAGTAATGAATGCATATCATGCCTACTTTCACTCTTGTCTTAGATGTGGGGTCACTTTGTGGGGAAACTCCCAAGACAGTTAGTAGCTCTTTTAAACTACAAAAAAGGGCCATTAGCATCTTATTTGGTTGCAAACCTGGAGACTCTTGTAAACCTCTGTTTTAAGAAATCTGATATTCCTCCATTACCATGTGTATACATTATAGAAACGCTTTTATTCTTTAAAATAAATATATTAGGAAAGGACTGCAGACTGCAAAAAAAACTGTGATATAAATGATCACTTTACCAGACAAAACAGAAACTTATATATAACTCAAATCGGCACAGCTCTGTGCCTAAAAGGTAATTTTCACATTAAGCTTTATTAAAACCTTCCTGAAAACATAAAAGCTATTACTGAAGTCAATACCTTTGGAAAGTCTCTAAAGTCATATTTACAGCATAACTGCTTTTACGCCATTGAAGAATATTTAAATTTTTGAAGTGTGTTATGTAAATACTAATATATAAAGTGTACTATTGTGACCTTAAATAAGTATGCCTAGAAATGACTTTCAGCTGTATACTTATAACTTGACTTGTCCAATGTCTTATGCATAAGCTGCTTTGTAGACAAGAGGACCAATAAATACAGTACAGTACAATACTCAGACAAGTCTTGGCTTATCGAAATCTCATGTAGGTGTTGGACATGTAATAGCTGGTTCCAGGCACAATCGACATTGATTTTACTTGTTGTTCACATGACAAAGTCTCTTACATTAAAGCTACACAGAGGTGTTATGTGTTATGTGTTTACTCCCCAAGTGCAGACCTTTTATGGTCCAAGTTGTTCGTAGATGTTACTGTTGATGTATCTGAGTCTAGGCTGAAAATTTTGGTGTCCAGCTATTTAAAGACTGATGCATGAACGTATTGTGATCTCGGAAACTAAATAATGATTTGAAAAATGGATAGGTTAGATTTTACCACTTGGAATGGAATATGAGTATTAACAGTAATTTTGTGTGTGAAATGTATGGTGGTCTAAGAAATTAGAGAATTTTATGAAACCATTTTATGCAGCCGCATTGGGAATACTCTATTTACGAATACAGGCACCATATTGAAAATTATGATAAATTATACAAAAATCTTTATTAATTGCATAATCAGTTAGAGAAGTACATCATATTGTGCATAAAAATTAAGTCAACAAAAGTATAATGGCAAAGGTCTTTGTCAAGCATAGAGGCAAAATTTGCAATGGAAAATACAGTTACTCCTTAAATTTAATGTTAATTATAAGTTAATTAGTTTCACAGACATTGGAATACATTACTGACGTGGTGGAATGCATAGTCTTTCTAATGAGTTGTCATAAATACATATAAGATCACACAAAAGTTGCAGTCAAACTACAGTGAAAAGTTCAGTTTGTCATATTTCTTGATTAACAGATTTTCCAGTAAACTAGATTCACCACTGGAATCAGAACATTAAAAATAATGCCTTAAATAATGAATTTAAATAAGGGAAAAGCTTAGTTAAGGCTTTTTAAATATTGGAGCACCTGCCACCTACTTAGAAAATGTACGGAAATTGAAAAAATAAGTAAAATAAAAGAAATTAATTATTAGTAGAGGTGCAAGTAGAGCAGATGGTAGATTCCAGCTTTCTTTCTGCCATTGTGCCCATTACTTCAGTAAGGTTTCCAAAGTAGTTGTTAACCTACAGAAGGAATGGGAACTATTAACTATTACTTAAGTAGAAGATCTTGGAAGAAAGTCATAGAACTTATAAAAATGTTATCATTTTTATTTCATGCTATTTAATACTCGATTCTTAGTGTGAAGTACTACCTTCATGGGTAGTTGCCACATATGAAATCTTTAATTGTTGCTAAAAGTGCAGTGATAGCTAGTAAAGGAAACCCAATTTGAAATAATTTGGGAAAGAATGTACAAATAGGTACCACCTAGTGTTTATGAAAGAAAAAATAGGCAGGACTTAAAGTAAGAAACTTGGCTAATAACGACTGGCTACGTGCTTGGCAGATCCAGGGACATTGTTACTCAACCTGAAAGTGTACAAGGTGCTGTTTGGGTGGGGGGACTCGAGGCAAAACGAAACACTCCCATTTGTTTGAGTGAACTTTCTCACAATGTATATACACTCAAGTGAAACAAAGTACTTCAGATGTCTGCTTTTTAATTTGTTGCTTGTCTAAAATTATGATCACAAGAGATAACCACTCATACCTATTGAGCTTCGTATTTAATGAGCAGCTAACTCATACAGTACAGTTTCGGACTACAAAACAGGTGCTTCTAATTCATCATATAACTGTTGATATCTCATTTATGTTTTCTGTAGCACAGTGAAGTGAAATGGTGAAGTGATTTAAGTTGCTTAGTTCATATTTAGGACCAAAAGGAGCACAAATTCTTGTCAAGTCATCCTCATTTGAATGTCTGTGGTTTCTTTAAACTGCTTCAAGTAAAATTTAGAGTGATTCCTTAGCTATGTCAGGGATGATTTCTTTCACAATTCTAAAACAAATTACTTCAATGTAAGTGCGACATTGAATCTGACCTAAGTATTTCTATTCTCTTTGGAGCACAAATGGCATCTGCTTATAGCAGTTTTACTTAACTGTTGAGTAATCTTCCCGCTCTTAAAGATACACTATTAGTTAATTTGGAGTGCTGTCATATCCATAATTGCAGTGCATTGCAAGGTTCCCAGATTGTGATTCATAATGCACCGTTAAAAACTGGAGACTGGAAGTTCACCTGGCATTACCTTGTGGGTTTTAGGTGCTGATTGTGATGATTGAATGCCACTGTTTAGATTTTGTTGGCACAATTTGAGCACAGAACGTGATGGACACTATCCTCCATTTGTTTATACGGCACTCAGTTGAGCAGATGAAATGTTCCGAAGTAGGATAGGGTTAGACAGAAAACAAGGACAACATGAACCAGTGTACCCTATGGTTGATCAAGTGGCTCAGAATAATCATCAATTTGATACTGTTTAGCACTATTAACTTTTTTCTAATAACATTTTAGGTAGACTTAATAAATGTGTTATGTTTACATTGATAATTTAATAGATAGTTACAAAATAATGGTTAAAGATACATACATCAATTTAATTTTTGAGGTTTTATGGGAAGTGAAGGACTATACCATTATTAGTAGGGTAGTGAACTATATTGATAACACACTATTCCAATGCCTTTGCTTCACAAAGACTTCAGTAAGTTTAACTATAGATAAAAATCCAGAGCCCATAAGACGTGTGCCTTTGAGGATAAGAGCATTATTGAGTTTTGCTGTGCATCAGGCCACATATGAAATGAAGAAATGAAGTATGAAGGCAGAGCCAGCTATTATGGCCAATAATAAAGTAAGAATTTTTTTTATCTTCTAGAAAGCTGTCAAATTGAAGGGCCATGAATTGGAAGGATATTTATGGGTGGAAAAGTGAAATCCACTGATTGAAATTGTTACTTGTGTCTTCTCACAGTAATTGTTAACTACATTGTTGTCACACAATGATAGTGATAAATTTTGTAATAGAAATTAATAAGGAAAGAACACAAATTTTAACATTCAGTGTATTGTACAGAACTAACCGTCATCTCGAAAACAGATGCATTGTGTTAAAAGATTAGCATATTTCACATAAAGCCTACTACATGATGTCTTTGAACTCATTTCCACAGGAAAAAGATTAGTATTTCTCATGGTATGGATTGTGAATTTCAGCCCTGAAACGAGTGACACCTGACATGCAGACACACAAGAATACAGCTCTACGAGCAGGTCCAGCACCTTTCAAAGCACCTTCACAGTCATTGACGACGAGACCAGTTACTGCTCCAGTTAGTGTTCCAGACAAACCACCAACTTTCACTAAAGAAGGAAAGAAATGGATGGTGGTAAGAAAATCTTTTATTAACAGCCATAAGAAATTTAACATTTTTATTGTTACTTTTGACTGGCATACAGATGGTATGATCATATATATTGTGAAATGAGGAAAATGTATAGCAGTACAGCCATCATTAAAATCAAAATTACTAAGCTATTAAAGCATTGTAAATTCCAGATATGTGTTAAAACAGTTAATAATTACTACAGCTTTCTATTCAAACTTATTGCACACAAATAAGCAGTTTTTGAAAATATAATTTAATTTGAGAGATAAAAAATTTACTCAACATGCGGCAGCAGGAAAACACAAAAATGAAAGGTATTAAAGTCTGCAAGCTTTTGGAGCCAGTAGGCCCTTCTTTTGGTAAAAGGGTTGAAGGGGAAGGAAGATGTGCACACAGATGTTGGACTACTTCTTCTTGCTATAGCTTATCACATTTTTACTAACAGCAGAAAGAAAAACTTATTCTGGTTTTTACACAAACCTAGACAAGCCATAACAGGAAAAATCATTTTTCTTGATATCTTGTTCACAGTATTGACAGTGAATTCATTAAACTGTTGAGCTTTTTTCCATTGGACAACAGTAAGGTGAAGAATCAGCTGTGGCCTAGTGTACTGAATTGTTCTAGTAATTGCTATAGTCTGATTGAAATTACTTGATAGTTGACATCCGACTCCTGTCACTACAGTGTTGCCACATTGGCTGTCAGCAATGTTGTGAGGTTAAGGATGTCGGAACGCCCAAAAGAAAGTGTGTCGTGCAGCTATTTTGGCTGTTGCTGGTAAACAATAAAAAAAAGGAAATAAGTCTGAGAATGGCTGAAAAAAGAAGTGACTTCTCACATGTTAATATACTCTCTAAAATCATAGCCATGAAGCAAAATGTGTCGTAAACTATTTTCGTGAGTCCTGCAACTTATGACAAATTATTAATATAGATGCAACATAAAATATAGAAGCAAAATTTGTTAATGGGAGAGAGAGTTGCAGTCAATGAGAGATTAGGTAACTGAGATTTGTGGCAACAGGCATGTCATTTGAATGCTTGAAGTTTAGTGGTGTAATATCAGCAAAAACAATTTGCAAAAATGTTATTGAAACACATGAAGAAATTATAATGTGTACTGCAATGATATATTCAGGTAATTAATGTAATGTGTGTGTGTGTGTGTGTGTGTGTGTGTGTGTGTGTGTGTGTGTGTGTGTGTGTGTGGGCGCGCGCGTGCGTGCTAGCGTGGCGGACATGAATTTCAGTCATTGTATAGATACGGCAAGGCCTATTAATTAATAAAGAAAGCAGTGCCATAGAGACTCTTCCACTGACCACTGTAAAGTGGTAGATATGACTGCTACTGCATAGTCCTATTAAAATTGTTTTGTGTTAAAAGACTACTTGAAAAACTGAACCGGAGAGATGTCATACTCAAAGGTGAACTGAAAACATAAACAGTGGACACTAATGCTTTGTGGCTGATTTATGAAGTTCTGCCAACATCTGAATCTTGAATGTTATCGAACTGCCAAAAGTCAGTCACACATTCCGTACATATTGACAATACTGAGAATATATGTTTCACATTGCATCAGTTGTTGGAGGGCAATCTGAAAGTTATATTATTCTTGAAGAATCAAGCAAGTACATATAATAATGTCACACAATCCAATGATGACAGCATAGGTCTGTCGAAACCAGTAATAGTAATAAAAAGAATTACTAATGATTTGGCAAACTTGATTCTTAAAGAATAATAATACTGAGAATGTCTTTGGAGCCATCAATGCTGCTCATCAGTATTTCTAGTATTGACAGTATGCCAGTACCCACCCTTAAGAAATCAGTACATTGATAGATTGACAATAATACTGAAAGTGTGAGAACCCCTATTTACATGAAACCCTGAGCAGTGCGACAGTGGCCGCCATGAGGTATGACGCAAACACGAGATGCCCTGTCAACAGCTGACTAATGACAGAACTGCTAACATTACCACAACCCAGTGATGCGAAATGTATCCAAGAAAATGATGGTCAACAACTAGTTGCAGAACTATTCATCCCACTTGCTGTGTTCACAGTGTGTGAAGCTAACATTAATGAGCAAACTGAGACAGAAATCATTGCTAAAAGCAGACTGTAATATCTTGCTTTGATTGGTTACATGAAATTACCCTCACACTGGCTTCACAAGCTGACACATTACAGGTTAGAGGTTATAGGTGACACAGGCACAGCATACAGAAATAAAGTATACTATTTAAGAGGAATAAATTTTTTTTTTTTTTTTTTTGTGTATGTGCCTCCACTGATTGCAAACTGCATTGTCCAAAAGAGGATAGATACTGCTCATTTCAAACCAGTTGAACTTTGCAAGCTGGTTGAGCTACTGGAAGCAGTAATAAGTTCCATAACCATATCTTAGAGAAAATCTTCATTATTCCATGCTTCGTCAGTTACTTTGTATGCATCACAGTAGTCCTCCAGTCCATTTCACTGACATTTTCCTGGCTCTGAATAGTTAGTTCTCAACTTCACTCACAGTAAACTTTTTTTATTTTCGTGAGTAACATATTCTTTCTTCTGCATCCAGATAAGTTCAGTTGTGTTAAAGTGGCAGTGATAAGGTGGCAGTCTTATGACTCTATGTCTGTGTTTATAAACTACCTCATAAATAACATACATTGGAATTGTGGCTTATGAAGTGACAAGAGTTCTAATAATGTGCTTTTTTCAGTGTGTCACTCACAGTTACTTTTGTGTTTCCATAACCACTGAATATTGTCTTCCTTTTGAGAGGACAGGATTAGAACCTTATCCTTGTAAACTAAATGGTACGAAGCATTGTAGAAAAAAATTGCTGATGGCAACATTTTTGTGAACCAATTTTGTAATAACTTAAAGTTGAACAAATATATTTCAAGGAAGACGCAATACATGAAAGTCACAGATCAAGTAAACAGAGTAAGACATGTGTACACTTTAACAGTCAAATCATAACTGAGTCCAAGTCTAGTGGCCGCTGGCTGGCTGGCGGCTTAGGTGGCGGTGCGGCTGGATGGCTGGTAGACAGCGCTGCTTGTAGAGGACGCGTGTAACTGTGCGGTGGCACTTCGAAAGATCGGCGACTCACAACATTTTTTTCCCCCTTTGAATGTTTTGCACAGGTCTTGATGGAGGTGGCCTGTAGATTGCTAACGTCCATAGGTGTTGTTTGACGGGCCGTAAAGTCTCGAGGAGGCGGCTTGCTGTACGGTCGGAAGTGCCCCCAATGGTAACAGGTCGAGATGACAGGAGACGTGGGTGTCGAATCTGCTGGGGCCCCGTGCACCAATCTGCCTGTTGCGGCAAGTCCTGTTGTTATAACAGGAGACATGGACGATGTGTCCGCGTCCGTAGGAGAAGGAGACGAGTAGAGTTGCTCCAGCAGATGATGGTCATCTGGTTCCTGCATGGGCACGTCTCCTGGTGGCGTCAGTTCTTGTGCTGGCACCGATATGATGATGAGAGGACTGTGTTGTGAGTAATGAGAGATTCCAGTATCCCAAGCGTCAGGTAGAGCCGAAGGTGGTGTAGCGGCATCCGGAACAGGCGTTGCCGGCACACAAGGCCGAAGCTGGTCTGAATGACACACTGCAACACCTGTGTCCATCTGGATTTCATACAGGCGTCAGCCACGGTGTCGTAAGATGCAGCCAGGACTCCATTTTGGCCGCCTGCCATATCCCCGTACCCGTACAAGGTCGTCGGCGGTGAACTGTCCAAGCAAAGGCACCCACAGCCGTGAGGTGGAAGGCCGCAGAAGATGAAGTAGTGTGTGGGGCTGTCAGCCATGTAAGAGCTCAGCTGGGCTGTGGTCGCCCATGGGGGTGAAATGGTAAGAAGCCAGAAATTGGAGAAGCGCATCATCAGCAGAAGAAGTCAGGAGTTTCCTCATCTGAGCCTTAAATGTGCGGACCAGTCGTTCAGCCTCACCGTTTGACTGTGGATGGAATGGAGGGGCCGTGACATGCATGACGCCGTGACGGGCACAAAAATCCCCAAAATCGGAAGAGGCAAATTGCGGACCATTATCAGACAAAGATGACTTCGGGGTAGCGGCCTGTGACGCACAAGGGCTGCAGGCAGCGACCATGTGTGCAATTTCAGAGTCGATGCCGGGCCAGTACACATGACAGCGCGCCAGAGATTTTGTGTGAGAGGCACCCCAGTGCCCTTGGTGAAGGAGGTGCAAGACTGAAGCACGCAAAGACGCAGGTACCACAACATGCGGCGAAGCATTTTCGGTGGAATGGAGGATAACACCATCCCTAGCCATGAGGCGGTAATGCAAAGCGTAGTAGTTCCGCAACGGATCATAAGTCTTAGCAGATGGATGATCTGGCCAACCCTTCTGAATATAGCGGAAAACCCGGGAGAGGGTAGGGTCAGAACCCGTAGCAGCCGCCAGCCGGTCCCCGGTGATGGGGAACCCGTTCACAACCCACTGTTCGGCAACATTCAGGTGGAAACACAAACGTTCGTCCCTATCGAATGCCAGATCAGGACCCATGGGAAGGCGAGACAGTGCATCAGCATTCGCATGTTGAGCCGTCGTCCGGAAATGAATATCATAATTGAAACGAGACAAGTAAAGGGCCCAACACTGGAGGCGGTGTGCAGCCTTGTTGGGAAGTGACGTTGATGGATGAAACAAGGAAACAAGTGGTTTGTGACGTAACAAGATGAAATTTGGATCCATAGAGAAAAACACCAAACTTATGAAGAGCATAAATAATGGCCAAAGCTTCTTTTTCAATTTGAGAATACTTTTGTTGGGCAGCTGTGAGCGTTTTGGAGGCATAAGCAATGGGTTGTTCAGAACCGTCAGAAAAACGGTGCGCAAGGACTGCACCGACCCTGTATTGAGAGGTGTCCGTGGCAAGAACAAGATGTTGGCCAGGTCGATAAGTAGCCAGGCACGGGGCCTGTTTCAGCATAGTCTTCAATTTCTGGAAAGCCGCATCACATGACGCGGACCAGTGAAAAGTGCAACAGCTGAACCACTGAAGCAGCAGACGGTAAAAACTTGTGATAGTATGCTATTTTCCCCAAGAACGTCTGCAGTTCCTTAACAGATAAAGGGTGAGAAAGGACATCGATCGCAGCAACAGTTTGCTGAAGTGGACGAATACCATCCCGAGAGAGTTGAAACCCCAAGTACGTGATAGATGCCTGAAAAAATTTTGAGTTCTGAAGATTACACTTAAGACTGGCAGTCTGAGAGACATGAAAAAGTGTGCGGAGATTTTGAAGATGTTCGTCAGTGGTGGAGCCAGTGACAACAATGTCGTCCTGGTAATTTATACACCCAGGGACAGTGAGCAATAATTGTTCCAAGAAGCGCTGAAAGAGAGCAGGTGTGCTGGCAACCCCGAATGGCAATAGTTGGTATTGATAGAGGCCGAAAGGCGTGTTAAGGACCAGAAACTGCCGGGAAGCAGTGTTGAGAGGAGGTTGAAGGTAAGCTTCTGACAGGTCAAGTTTAGAAAAATACTGGCCTCCAGCAGTTTAGTGAACAATTCTTCAGGTCGAGGCATAGGGTAAGTGTCGCTAAGGCATTGAGCATTTACAGTGGCTTTGAAATCGCCACAGAGACGAATATCACCATTTGGCTTAGCAACGACGACAGGAGAGGACCACTCACTGGAAGTGACAGGAAGCAAGACCCCTGAAGCAGTGAGACGATCCAGCTCCCAGAATGAGATTTTCACTCTGCAGCGGAGTGTGTGCTGATATGAAACTTCCTGGCAGATTAAAACTGTGTGTCCGATCGAGACTCGAACTTGGGACTTTTGCCTTTCGCGGGCAAGTGCTCTACCATCTGAGATACCGAAGCACGACTCGTGTCCGGTCCTCACAGCTTTACTTCTGCCAGTATCTCGTCTCCTACCTTCCAAACTTTACAGAAGCTCTCCTGTGAACGTGGCAGAACTAGCACTCCTGAAAGAAAGGATACTGCAGAGACAGCCACAGCCTGGGGGATGTTTCCAGAATGAGATTTTCACTCTGCAGCAGAGTGTGCGCTGATATGATCCAGCTCCCGTTTGACCTGATCACGAAGGGCCACAGGAATGGGCCGAGCCCGAAAAAACTTAGGGCGAGCAGTGGGTTTGAGCGTGATACGAGCTTCAAAGTCGTTTGCTCGGCCTAACCCAGCAGAAAAAAGGGATGAAAATGTCGTCAAGGAATCCAATTGAGCATAAGGAATAGCATCAGAGACGATATTGACAGAGTCATCTATGGAGAACCCAAAAACGCGAAATGCATCGAAACCAAAAAGATTCTCCACGTTACTATGGTTGACCACAAATATGGGAACAGTGCGAACGACAGATTTGTGAGATACCTCAGCATCAAATTGTTCCAAGAGAGAAATCTTCTGTTTATTGTAAGTTCGTAATTGCCTAGTGACAGGTGACAGGATTGGGGAACCCAAATGAAGATAGTCTGAGAATTGATGATAGTGGCAGCAGAACCAGCATCCACCTGCATGCGAATATCTCGACCAAATATTTGGACAGTGAGGAATAACTGAAAAGGAAGAAGTACCATTGAGAGACAACACAGAATCAGAATTAGCGTCATGTTCATGAACATCATGTATGCAGTCGAATTTGCAAACGGATGACACATGACCCCCTCTTTTTTTTTTTTTTTGTGACACACGGCCCAACGTTGTGGACAATCTTCTTGTGAATGTTTCGTAAAACACCGCGTACATGAAGGACATTGCCATGGGTTTTGCTGCAGTTTCTTAGAGGGTTGTTTACGGTTAGGCCGAAGCTGTGCTTGGGAGCGTACTGCGGCCACGTCGGCCGGCGGGGACACGCCACACGCTTCGTCAACATCGCACAGAGGTTGTATTTCCCCGACGTCGTCCCATGCCTCTATTTGCGCTCCAGCGGCGCGAGAAATTTCAAAAGACTGAGCGATGAATAGGACTTCATCTAGAGTCGGATTTGCCAACTGAAGGGCACGTTGCCTTACTTTGTTGGGTGCCGATCGGATAATAGCATCCCATACCATGGAATCGGCGTAGGATTCTTTGTGAACTTCAGTAACAAATTGACACTTTCTACTGATGCCATGAAGTTCAGCAGCCCAAGCGCGATAGGATTGATTCAGTTATTTTTGACAACGATAAAAGGCAACACGAGAGGCTACCACATGCGTTTGCTTTTGAAAATAGACGGACAGAAGTGAGCACATTTCAGCAAAGGACAAAGACACGGGATCTTTCAAAGGAGCCAGTTGCGACAACAACCGATACATTTGAAGTGAAATCCATGAAAGGAACATGAAATGCCAAGAAATGCTGTCGAAGACGTTTTTCGTAATCAGACCAGTCTTTCGTTGTAAGGAGGAAAAGTAGGTAGAGACAACGACGAGAGACGCCCCGCATTTGATGCCGCGATGAAATCATGAATCGCATTTGTGAGAAGCGTTTGCTGTTCTATGAGACCTTGCAATAGTTGCTCTAAAGTAGCCATGGAAACATGTGGGTCAACGAGGGAAAAGAAAAATCACTACCTTGTTGCCAATTGTAATAACTTCAAGTTGAACAAATATATTTCAAGGAAGATGCCATACATGAAAGTCACAGATCAAGTAAACAGAGTAAGACGTGTGTACACTTTAACAGTCAAATCATACTAGAGTCCAAGTCTAGCGGGCGCTGGCTGGCTGCTTAGGTGGCGCTGCTGCTGCTGCATGGCTGGCAGACAGCACCACATGTAGAGGACGCACGTAACTGTGCAGTGGCACTTTGAAAGATCGGCGAGTCACAACAAATTTAAAAATGTTTCACAGTTCCTTTCTTCATGGTACTCTGACGTTATCTTGGATCTGAAAAGCAGCTGACAGCCATGAATAAACCCATGGTAGATACCAGCATGTAAAAGAGTAATTCTGCCACCTTTGCCTTTGGGGAGTGCCATACCTTCTCCTTTGCCATCACTCCAACCTTTTATAAGAGTATGACGTTTCATCTATCCAAACAGTGTCCATGAAATTAATGTCTGCATTGGCATGCGACTATGTCTTCTTGTTTCACCAACATTTTATGACCTGAAATATTTTTATATTAAAAAAAGAAAAAGAAAAAAAACCTCTGCAGAACCTGTCGCAATGACAGTTTGTTGCCTTCAAAAACTTCGAGCTCGTGCAATGTCATATGCAGCTGATCTAATGTAGACCAATTTTGATTATGATGGTAATTGTATAAGTGGTGCTGAATTGCTTCTTGTGCCAAAAGATCCAGATTAGTTACAAGTTTCTGATTACTTCTTTTCTTGCCTGGTGTACGAAGATGAGGGCCCAGCATCACACCTTTCCTTCTCGTATTTTTCTTTACCAGTACAAAGTACAATCACTTCACTAACCAGAACCATGGCTGTGCTTTGTGCGAATACTCTGTAAACCAGTTAGAGAGGTCTCCTATTTTATGCCTCTCTATCAAAAATTCTCACACATTGCACACGTGTTGTCGCGATTGTCATTAAAACATAATTCTTTTCCCAGTTTTCTATGCTGATGTGTTTCCATCCTAAATCCTGAGTCTGCCTCTTTGCATTCACATTTCATCAGAGATGATAAGTGTGCATGCACGCACACACACACACACACACACACACACACACACACACACACACACACACAGTGTCATGACCTCATACCTTGTACCAGTAAAATATAGTTGACTCGGAGAGTGTGCCTATGTTATGTTATGTTATCTCTGAAGGAAGAATTGTTCAGAAGCTCAGCAGTGTTCTCAGTCTTGTACATTTGTCTATTGAAAACTCAGTGTCTCAACTGTTTGGTGATTTTTTTACCTTAACTCTCTTGATTATTTATATTTTTCCAAGGACTTTTCATTACTGTTTTTGAATTTAGCAATATATTAATTACCATCTTGGTTTTGGAGGCCATTATTTGTAGCCATTCAGCAATCCATTACATGTACCCCATGTAACCACTTGTTGACCCTTTGACTGCTGTGAACAAGTTATCTCGTCATGCTCCGCCACTCCCCTGGTGCTGAGAACATGTTTAAATGCAACCTATGGGGTTTTCCTAAGTGCTATTGATATGTTTTTGCATTTCATTCCACTGACCCTATAACTGCTGCAGATGTTTTACTTCCATATATCAGTGGAAAAAAAAATTGAGAACATATCGTAAAGCATATGTGCCTCTTTGTGTGCTATCATTTGCAGGAAACATCATCCTTCTCTCTTGAGCCATTTATGAAATATGATTGTTGTTATGGCCGCAGGATTCCTAGTGTGCAGGGACAGACTTTGGCACATTGTGCACAACTGCCTGCCTGATATAAAAGCCAATAATTTGAGAACAAAATGAGACATTGTTCTGCTCTCAATTTGAAGTAAAATATCGATATGTTATCTACAATTCATACACAGAAATGTGTGAGCTAAAATCAAATATACACAAAAAAACTTATGCAATGCGAATTTGCAGACTGAGAATTTTAACATTTCAGTAAGTTTCACATAGCTAAATTCTCATAATTACATTAGTACCTACCTTAACAAATTAAAAAACTGTAGTTTTCTCAAAGAAACAAGGCTGAATTAATTTATCATCATTTGATAATTATTTTGCAATGATCTGGCCTGCAGTTGAGGATATTAGTCAAACCATTGAGCTTTTTTGCTGCCTTAAGAGGAAAATGTAATAATGGCTTTGTCACTAAAAAGATTGTTAAGTAATTTTCATGTACAGTTGTTGATTCACTTGTACTGATTCTTTGTGCTCCTTTCAGGAATACCAAAAAGGCAATCATTCTCTTGTTGTAGAGAATGCAGAGATGAATAATGTTGTGTACATGTTTAAATGCCAAGATTCTACTCTTACTGTCAAAGGCAAGATAAATTCAGTTGTGTTGGACTCTTGTAAGAAAGCATCAATTGTTTTTGACAACTTGGTGTCATCAATTGAATTCGTGAATTGCCAGTCAGTTCAAATGCAGGTAAATGTTATTTATTAACGTCATCTTATTTTTAAATTTACAAATGAAATATAATGCAATTCATGAAAGGTGTGTGAAATATGCACTGAATATAAATTCTTGACTAAAGAGCTTTTTAAGTTATCATCAGTTTTGTTATTTGCATGTTGGAGAAAAAACACATCACATGTATGCTTTACCTCTACACTAGTGTACAGAGAAGTTGTTATTACACTTTACGAGCCAGTTACATTGTAACTTGGTCTGTGTCTCTCATGAATATAGAAATGGTAATGATAAGTGAAAAACCGAAAAATGTTTGTTACGTTGACCTGATGTAGAACAGTGCTTTTGAATGTTCCTTTCGAATTATGTTACTCTTAAATGTTAGAGATGCAGGTAATTGTTTGTAAATGAACACACTTTTGAAACTAGTCACCATTAAACATAATATGCAGTGTGACAATAAGATGTGAAATGGCAGTTCAGTGGTAATTAGGGTGGAAAAGCTCCCTGTTTGGTGATGTAAGTAGTACTGATTAAACAAAAAAATGTCATATCCAGATATTCTGTCACATGTACAGCAGAAAGTAAAATTTTTGCCCAAGAATTTCCAAGTGGCTACTGTATCTAAGTATATAGTTCTTACAGGTAATGACTGGATTGTTTCATGTCAGCAGTGAAGTCTTGGAAATATGGATCCTGTGTGGGAAAAGGACAGTGCCATGCTTTGCTTGTCAACACAGTAATATGCTGAGTAGAGGGTTAAGCAAGTCATCATCTTTAGAAGTTCTCTCAAAGTTATTGTATGCAGTAATTGTATATTGGTTAGTTCAGTACAGCACACAGCCCTTATAATGTATGCCATTAAAATGCAGCATCTGAGGATATTTTAGTAGTCTCTCTTTCTATAGATTTGGGTATAGGTAGAAGGTTGCCCTTTTAATAGAGAAGAATACAGAGGGCAGCCACTCACATGTAGATGCTTAAAGTATGGCACATAAAAAAGTGCACCGTGCAGAGTTGCTACTAGGTTTTGAGCTACCATTCTTTTTCTGTTGTTAAGCACACTCACTCTCCCACACAAACATAGAGACAATCAAATGTATATTTATTATTAATAATACTGTTGGCAGTGTTGTCTGATGGTTGCAATACTCATTCATATTGTTGGGGTGTAAGACATGGCCTTTTTCTATGTATACACTCCACAAACCACTATGAAATATAAAGCAAAGGGCACTTTCTAATGTACTGGTAATTAGGGCTTCTTCACATTTGATTCACATATATAGTATGGGAAGAATGATTTCTTAAATGCCTCTGTGCATGCTGTAATTAGTCTAATCTTGTCCTCTCAGTCCCTGCTCGAGCAATACGTAGGGAGCTGTAGTATATTCCTAGATTCAGCACTTAAAGCTGGTTCTGGAAAGTTTCAAAGTTGGCTTTCTCAGGATAATTTCCGTCTTTCATCAAGACTGCAAGTTCAGTTTCTTCAGCATCTACATGTCTCTCCCATGCATCAGACAAACGTGACAATTCCTGTTGTCCTTCTTTGTATACTTGCAGTTCCTAAAGTATAGACAAAGAGAGTTGTACCAAACTGCTGCTGATACAACATTCTGCTGAGAATGTTTTAGGGCATTTGACTAACTGTTTTGTGGTTTTGACACAATGTCTTGTTTGCTTGAACACATTACAACCATTATTCTATTCAGAAAAGATTCTAGCTCATACTGATTCATGAAATTAGATTTATCGACTGATCTTCATACATCTGGTAAGATCTCACCATGATGATGCAATATTGCAGAGACTGTCCAGTATTAGTACATATTTATGATGTTCACTTGAAATTGGAATATAAAAATACAGTGCCATATTACAAAAAATGGTTATCTGACTTTTTGTCCTTCATTTAATGGTGCATTGGTTCCTCCACAATGATTTCACGTTACTTTTGGGCCTAAAGTCATGCATATTTTCCTCATCTGTATGTAGTGTCCTTTGGAGGAAAAACAGAAATTGGTGAATATTTAGTAGAGGAGTGTCTATTCCAAAAGACTGTTTCCTACACAGATTTATCCAAGTTTTACCTGATGTGTGAGGCATCGTGTAAACAGGGATATTCCACAAATCACACTTAATGCCTGGCAGAGGGTTCATCGAACCACCTTCACAATAATTATGTTATGCCACTCTTGGACAGCACATGGAAAAAATGAACGCCTTTGTCTTTCCATGTGATCTCTGATTTCCCTTATTTTATTATGATGATCATTTCTCCATATGTAGATTGGTGTCAACAAAATACTGTCATATTCAGAGGAGAATGTTGTTTATTGAAATTTTGTGAGAGTTTCTGCCACAGTGAAAAACGCCTTTGTTTTAATTATGTCCACCCCAAACCCTGCACATGTCAGTGGCACTCTCTCCCCTATTTTGCAATAATAAAAAGCATTGCTCTTCTTTGGATTTTCTGTATGAACTCTATTAATACTGTACTGATGTGTTACAGTGGTGGCATGAAACTTGCTATTATGCCTCCATATAGCTATGTTTATTTTTACTGATGAATATCAGGTAAATTTTGTCACGTAAAGAAAAAAATGATGGGTGTGATAATCTTCATTATATGTCTATGTGTTGTAAGGGTTTCCACACAGTGCACTGTATTTTATGTTGGTCACAGTGTCCAGATGAAAACGAGAAGGGGGGATGAGCTGTTCTAGTATAGATGCTTAATGAAGGATGGCTAACCACAAGAAAACTACCACAAACTGCTGTTTTAGGAAAATATTTCCATAAGCTGTGGTGCATGCAGTGTGGCATAACGGTTTGCATCTCTGGCTGATGTGCTGCAGGTCACCAGTTCAAACCTGACCAACAGCAATTGTTTGTTATTTAGCATTTGTCATTTCTGAAAGGTTCTTGAAATGTTTTATTTGAATGTTTGTATATTCTGGAGTAATCAAGGTTTGTGTAAATACAAGAATTCTGGAATATAACTGTTAAAATAGGTGCACTCTGTCCAGGAAGTGAGTTCTTTTCTATTGGTAAAGAGTGTTTGTTATGAAATTGCTTTCAGTGCTAAGTGTTGTACTTCATTGACACCCTGTTTTCAGATTTGGCCTTGATTGTGATTATGACATGACATTTTTTGGTGGCGACCCGGACATTTGAAAACACCTATGTGACTGTGGCTTCAGTTAGGCTACATAAAAGCCATTGCCTACACAGACAGGAACACAAGCAGTACATCATTTCCAGGGTCCATATATTCAGGGTACCAATGGATTGCAAGCCAACTGTAAGTCAGCTGCACATCAGCATCCATTGGTGTTATCTGGAGAGATTCTTGTCAGGGCTCAACAAAATGGCTGAAAAGATTTGATCTAATCACCCAGTGCAGCAGGTGGGATGATATGATGTGTTTGCAAATGTGTAATTCTACTTGAATGACACAGCCCAGCAGTGATCAGGAAGAGAAGCTCAAGCCGGGAAAGATTCCAAGCCAAAGTGAAGAAAATGTTGGTGACAGTCACAGCTAGTGTGCGTAGCAGAGAACAATTGAAAAACAGGCATGGGAAATGGTACAGCCCTACATGCAAAATGTTTGGGTACTGTGGCACATTGTGAATCTGCATATGACAGAAGCTGACAAAATCTTGTGCTTGCTGAAAAGAGTCACAGAAATGTACAAAGCTCTTCTGGTAGACAACAGAGGAATTCATCAAGTGACGCCAGTTAATCAAGAAAATGCTACAGAAGAAGAAGAATTGGATGAAAGAGATATGAGCAACTACTGAGTGTGGTCTCTAAGGCAGTTGTGGAAGACCACCATGAGCTCACCTCTCATAAGTGAGATAGCAAGAGAAGAGATAAAACAGTGTATAGCAGCCTGAAATGTCAGACTGAGTATGCAAGAGAGAGATCAGCCATAAATTTTGACCCCACACGTCAAGTGGTAATAGAGAATGCTGAAGAAGAGATGTATCGTTCTTTAGGAGCAGTCTCCACCATTAGCTGATCACGCCATGAAGAATGAACTAGACCAACTCGGACTTCCGCTGCAATTGTCAAATAATAAAGCATCCGACCAATGTGGGTACAAGCAACTCCTCCATGAAGTACAATGCCACACAGAGAAACAGACATTTGGAGGAGAAATGTCGACCTGTTGCTATGTTTCCACTGTGGATGCCCTGGAGACCTTATATACTACTGCAGACAAGTGTTTGAAGACAAGTGTTTGATGATCATTATGCCACAACAAATGAGCCATTATAACAGTCCTATTCACACCACCCAACTGCAAATCACTATAGTCAACTCGTGGGATGAAGCCCATCATTGTACCCAGGACAGGGTTGTTCCCCAAGATCCCTTAGCTATTCTCCATCACTGTACAGAGGTACCGATCTCTGGCATAGCCGTCAACTTAAAAAAACTAAGTGATACAACCGTGTATGGAGGCAAGGCCTCCACAGGTGCAAGTCCTCCGTGGATGTGAGTAACTGAGATGTCAGGAAATCACATTGACAACATCATTGGTGGCCAACCTGTCCTAACTCAAGTTGAGGCAGTGGATTCCCTATCATCATAAATTAAAGAAAACTGTTTCCTATGATACAGAATTTGTTGCGCTGAAGGTCACAAATGAGAAATACGTGCAGCCAACAGGAATGCATCTTATTAGAAGAGCTATCAGTGCAGAACATGGCATTCAAATTCATTGTTTTAGCAGACTGTAGTCATGATGTTATTCTGAGATGGGAAGTCTTGCAGGTACTACATGCAATCATAGACTGTGGAAGGTCAGAGCTCTAAATTGTGAAGCTGTTCCAGTGAGCATGCCTAATGAAGATTGCTCTGGGTGGGTGTTTGTCATTAAAGACATTGATATTCTGCTGTCATCATTGAGATGAGTTCCAATCATCACTCGAGATGCTCAGTTAAACTGTGAAGCTTTTGTTGATTACAAAGAGCTACTCAGGATTACTAAAGAAATCTACATGCTACTGAAGATCATAATTGTTGCCAGGTGCCAGGGAGAACTTTGGAACACTAATTGTAAACAGGAGCCACAATTCAGCCCTAAAGGTATGTGCTTAAGGACAGTCAAACCAATCTAGGGGGGTTGCTTAATGTTACTGACATAGAATTGTACTTCACTACTATCCTAGACAACACTGGGGAGGAACCTGCTGTAATTGCGATGGGGTGGAGGGTTGGCTATGATGTCAGGATGGCAGACGGAGCAGGATTGAAGCAGGGTAGCAGGCCAGTGGAGGCCCAGGAAGATGGAGCTGCCAAAATTAATATTTTCTTTTCTTCTCATACATTAGTACTGTGTCATTGTGAGCCAGCGACCTTGCTTCCATTCCTCAGTAAGATGGCCGAGTGGCTGCATCATGCTTTTGCTTAGCTTTGCTGACTCTTGTGCTCAGTGCACGCCACGCGACTCTGTTGTGTCAATCACACTGCGTCAATGATGCTCGGAGATGGTTGGCAGTCCTGCTGTGGTAGCCAGCTCTGTGGTGGACGACTGCATCCTGATGGTCGTTGGTGTGGAGCATGGAGTGGCACCATCACTTTGATGGAAAACAGGTGCCCTGCAAGGGATGTCTCACACTGCCCCCTTGGGCAGGAGTCTGATTGCTGCTGGAGGGAGCCTGGAAGGCCCACTGTGGTGTGGCACAAGTCCAGAGGGTGGGCTTAATATTGGAAGCTGGGACTGCAACTGACTCTTGATCTCATACCTCCTACTGGAGGCTCCCTGTGATTCCCTCACCTGGTGTAGCACCCACATCCTAGTAGTGCTGCTGGGCTGCAAATGAAACTGCTTCAAAAATAACAGGTATTTTAAAACCTGTCTTACCAATGTTCCTCTTCTGGTTGTGTTCTCAGCGGCACCACTGAAACCTGCAGGTGGAGAAACCATTTTGCCTGTGCTTTGCATTACCACTGTGCTATGGATTCCATCAAGTGAGCTTGGCCTGTGTTACAGTAATTAAACAGCTTGGTTGCTATAACAGAAATGATAACACCCTGTGTTCACCAGCCACTTGCAGCTGCTGCAGTACTCCTCCATGTAGTCTTACAGATGTACTTATAAAATGATTCTAGCAGACACTACTACGAAACTGTGAGTAGGGTTGCCCTGACCAAAGAGCAGAGTTAGCAATTGATAGCCTTTCTGCTCAATTTTCAGATGCTTTCAGATCTGGTGCAGAGAAAAAACAGACCAAGTAGCCGATTAACACTAGGAATTGTACACCAACTAACCAATACTCACATAATGTGCTGCCGGATGAATGACGGACAGTCCTGGAGGAAATGGAGAAGATACTGCAAGGTGACATCATTGAACCTTCAATGCGTCTTTGGTCCGCCTCTGTGGTCCTTGTGAAGGAGGAGGATAGCACATGGCATTTCTGTGTCGACTGCTAACAACTGAACAAAATCGTGAAGAAAGATGTCTATCCTTTGCTGCACATTGATGACACTGTAGACTACTCGAAAGAAGCAACGTATTTCTCAACTATAGACATTTAAACAGGCTACTAGAGAACTGAGGTTGACAGAGAAAAGATTGCATTCACTGCTCCTGATGGCCTCTATGAGTTATACTGTTTGGATTGTGTAACGCACCAGTCAACTTCGAACATATGATGGACGAACTTCTTCGAAACTTTAAATGGATGATGCATATTTGCTATCTGGATGATATCATTTTTTCAAGGAACATCTAAGCCACCTGACAACTGTGATGAAATGTGTTCAAACTGCTGGGCTGCGTATAAATCTTAAAAATTTCCTTCTTGCTGCTCAAGAAATAAAAATTTTGGGACATCTAGTGAATCCGTATCCATGAGAAAATAAGAGAAGTTACATATTTTCTGACTCCTTGGCATATTCATGATGTGAGATGTTTTATTGAAATGTACTCATACTACCAGCAGTTCATTAATGACTAATGTGCTAATGTACGTCCCGTGGAAGAACTACTGCAGGGAGACGGTAAACTTTTCTGAAATAAGGTGCCAGATTGATCTTTCATCGTCCTTGTGGAAGCACTAACATTTTCTCCAGTCCAAGCATTGTATGCTGAGAATGCCGAGACAGAACTTGACTGAGACACTAGCAATTATGGGATAAGGATAGTTCTAGTGCAAAGTTAGGAAGTGGTTTTCAGAGTAATCTCAAGCCTGAGATGAACTACTCTACAACCAAGAAAAAGTGCCTTGTTGTTAGGGCCATCAAAGAGTTCTGGCCACATTTGTTTGCCAAACCATTTGATGTTGTGGTGGACCACCAATCTCTGTGCTGGCTGCATAGCCTGAAGGATCCATCAGGTTGACTAGCAAGATGGGAACTGAGGCTTCAGGAGTATGATGTCACAGTGGTATACAAAAATGGGTGCAAATGCAAGGCACATGGATGAAATCTCAATTATTTCTCCATTAAATGATATTGCTGCTGAACAGAAGATAGACCCAGCACTGCAGAAAACCATAGAAGCCTTGAAGAATGAGGAACGGATCGAAGGAGAATTCCAATTAATAAACAGAGCTTTGTGTTATAGAAACTATGATAGAGTGGGGCCAAATGGTCGCTTATCATCCCTGCTCATCTACATCCAACTACACTGGAGTTCTTCCACTGCACTGCAACATCTGGTCACATGGGATTCATGAAGCCCGTAGGCGGAACCAGATGCATCTATCACTGGCCAGGACTCTACTGATCTGTGAGATACTACGTGAGCCACTGTAAGCATTGCCAGCAAAAGAACCATGTGCCACAGTAACCTGTGGGGCATATGGTACCAATCTCACATGCAGCAGCGCTATTCCACTGAATTGCAGTTGACCTCGATTGGTGGTCCCTAAGGTCAGAAAATGGAAAATTAATGGATAATTATCTACACTCACAATGGGTTTCTTCGCAAAGAGAACAACAAGGGCTTCCTAGTTTCTGAGTTGACAGAAGCTGATTGACTTTGGCAAACTCATGTTTTTCATCTGGCCGTTGCCAACCCCAGCAATCTAATACAGATTCTTGCACATGTAGCCCTTATGAAGTGACTGTTGTGCTGTGTTGTGTTGTGTAGTAAAGTAATGCACCTCTTTATGCGTGGTGAAGCAGTTCTTGGCCCATCACAGGCAACGCCAGATACTCCTCCTGTTCCTCAGAGAATGACAATGGTACAAATTATGGAGTGAAGCAAGAAAAATAATTAATGATGTCACTGAATATAGTGAACAACAGACGAAAAATAGAATTGCTCCACCCTCTCTCTTAGCTGACAAAATCAACTCTGTGAGAAGAATTAACAGCTTTTGTAAAGACAATCAGGAAATCACAAGAAGCTCCTGGCAAAAACAGGAAAATTTCAGTTAAACTTTTGAACTTGACAGTGCTTTGACACTGCCTTTCCCTTTGTCTGAATTTCTTAAGTAGTCATGTATGGCAAGTTCTGGTTGAAAATTACAAATTACTTAAGAGGAGATGACTCACCAAAAGTCAGAAGGACTGCATTGTGCTGGCTCACAGTGTGTATACTAGGGTGAGAGGGGGTTGTCAGGTCACAGGTCGGGTGGGGTGAGGGAAATGGAGAGAGCAGGAGGCAGGAAGTGTGCTGGGAAGTGACTCATGGGAGAGTGGGGAGTGTCTCTGGGCTAGCTAGGGGTGCAGGTAGAGGGGGCGGTGGCAAGTCACATGATTTCACAGACTAGGGTGAAGGTGTGAGTTAACAGCACACAACTAGCTGATGGGGGGCAAATTGGCCAGGGGATGGTGTGCGCGCGCCCACACACACACACACACACACACACACACACACACACACACTCTTGTGTGTTGTGGGGGAGGAGGGCAGCGGTTTAACTTAGGTTTAGGCCAGGAAGGTTATGGGGGTGGAGGATGTGCTGTAAGGATAACTCCCCTCTGCGCAACTCAGAAAAGCTTGGCGGGGGGGGATCGAGGTGGCACAGGTAGTGAAGCAGCCGCATTGAAATCTCCCATGTTATGCTCTGCTCATGTTGTGCCACTGTGTGGACCAACTGTTTTTGGCAACAGTATGGCAGTGACCATTCATTCTAGTTGACAGCTGGTTGGTTGTCGTACCAATGTAAAATACTGTGCAGTGGTTGCAGCAGAGCTGGCATATAACATGGCTGCTTTCACAGGTGGCCCGGCCTCTTATGGGGTAGGATAAAACTGTGGAAGGGCAGGAGTTCGTGGTGCTGGGTGAGTGGTTGAGCAGGTCTTGCATCTGAGCCTTCCACAAGGATATGATCCCTGTGGCAGGGGATTGTGAGTGGGAGTGGGATAGGGATGGAGTAGGATGTTGTGGAGGTTGGGTATGCAGTAGAATGCCCCCATGGGAGGGATTGGAAGTACCTTGGGTAATATCCCTTCGCCATTCCCATCCACAATACCCTGCCACAGGAAGATCCAGATGTAAGACCTTCCCAGTCGACCCACTCAGCACAACCTACTTCAGTCCCATCACAGGTTTGTCCTACCCTCATGAGAGGCTGGGCCACCTATGAAAGCAGCCATGTTATATACCAGCTCTGCCACAACCAACCAGCTGTCAACTAGAATGAATGGCCACTGACAAACTGTTGCCAAAAGCGAGGTGGACCACCCAGTGGCACAAATGCAGCAGAGCACACAACATGCAAGATTTCATTGACTGACTGACTGTTTCCTACAGCTAGAAAAAGGAAGTGCATTCTGAAAGCTAGCCAAGTTCTGTACGTTTTGTTTGTGTGTCTATAAATGACGCAGTGCTTCTGCCTTTGTGAGTTATCTCTTGTATTCCTAAATAATTTGTTACTTAAGTATTCATTTTGTTTGTGTGTGCAAAAGAATTTCTTGCCATGCAGTAGGCGACTAAAGCTGAAATAATGAAGTTGATTTTTTGTAAAAAAAAAAACCTGTAGTTAAGTCACTGAAGGTAGTTGGCATGAGTCCTGCCACATATCTTTATGTCCTTTTTTTTTTTTTAACATCATAATAGAAATGGTGGTTTCGAAAAGTCAATCTTTCCTCTGGGGACCTCTCCTTGTTACTTGTAACTATACAATAACTGCAAATAATGCAGCCATATTTTTTGACTTTTTTAAAAATATCTACTGGGAGAACCAAGTTGGATACCTCTGACAGAGGTGTCTTGAGACACTCAAAACATTGACCTCTACATGGTGCAGAAGATTGCTCCCTGTCTGTGGAAACTTCAACTGGAACTCAAGGAAAAGATTGGCTGGACTTGGAGTATTACGTCTGTATGAAATATTTCGCTATCCATCTCACTCATGTGGGTTGAAGTGGCGAAATAAGAGGTCTTTACTGTTAGAGCATGGAGACATTATTGATTGGCAGTTGCATTTTATTGTAAAAATGAAAAATGTTGAGGAAGCAGCCACTGAAATATTCCATCTGAATGAAACTTGGATAGACAGTAATGTGATGGTTGGTAAATATTGGCGGGAGAAGGATGATGTCGGCGTGATGGGGTGGGAAACCCAGTTTTGAAAGACTTATTATTGGAAGTGTTGTATCAGGTAAGGGATTCATCAGGGATACACAACAAAAATTGTGAGCTAAAGCCACAAAAGGTGATTAACGTGGTCAAGTGAACTCGGGAAACTTTGAAAGGTGGTTTGCAAATATGATTCTCCCAAATCTTCCTCCAAAGTCGGGTACTGTGGTGGACAGTGTTCAATACCATAATAGACAGGTGGGGGAAAAACACCCACACAGTATGATATGAAAGTGAGTATGTTGGAATGGCTGCAAAAAAGACATGTTGCCTGTAATGAGAGCATGAAAAGCAGGCCCTGTTCACTTTAAGTCAAGAACATAGACTTGCAAAAACCTAACGATCAATGAATTGGTAAAAGAGAGAGGGCACATTGTTGTCTGCTTGCCATCCTACATTTATGATTTGAGTGCAGCAGAACCGGCACGGCAAAAGTAACACGGTTGTTTAGGGAGTGTTTCATTTCAGGGGACATGTAAAAGACAACCTGTTAAGGCTGCAAATGAATCCCTTCTGCCAGTAATTGATGACAGCTGGGAAAGGGTCCTGCAGGAAGGCCCAACAAGTGGAACAAGATTAGTGGTGGTGAAATGGTGTTGCCAAACTATCAATACATAAAATCATTATTCATACTGCTGAATCAGCCAGTAGCAAGAATAATGAATCATGCGCGGGGACTGATTCTGAGTTACTTCTGTGTGTATGCAATTCGGCGTTATGTATGAGAATAACAATTTTCATAATTTTACTCATTCTTTTTTTATTCCATTGTGTTAAGGTTTACTACTGGTTCTTTTTAATTTCAAATTGTTCTGAGAACTGATGTGGAATTAGTAGCAGCAAGCACCAGTATTCAACATGAAACAACCAGTTTTGATTTCACAAATCCTGTGAGCTTTTATTACCCCATCTTGGCTTTTACTTATGTCGATGTGCCAAATGTAGTGGTTGACAGCTGTCACAGGAGCAGCAGCATCAGCAGCAGCTAACAGATGACACTGTCAGTGCTGCTTGGAGCACAGCTTGTATGTAAATGTAAATATGTTGCCAGCACTGTGTCATGTTTGTTAGGAGCTTGCTTCCTTCACTCCCCCCCCCCCTCCTCCCCTCCCACAATTCTTTCTTCTTTCTTCTTCTTCTTCTTCTTCTTTCGAGTAGACTTGTACCTCAGCAACTATTTTGTTATCAAACCTGTGCCAACTGCCAAAGCTCCAGAAATTGCGAAGTGCCTTGTAGAAGACATCATTTTGGAGCACGGAGCGCCCCATGTGAAGAACTGTGATCGTAGATAAGTTTTCCAGTTGACACTAGTAAAAGAGTTTACACCTAATTGTGACATCATTCACTGGATGAAAACTGTCTACCATCTACGGATAATGACCTCACAGAACACTTTAATAAAAGATTGGAAGATAAGCTTTTGATGTATGTCAATGTCGAATGGAGATATTAGGATAGAATAGAGTCTGGTTGAAATGATAGTGGATACAATGTTCCTGGTTTAACTGGATGTATACAGGATGACTACATGAAACACCTAATCATTGGAACCATAGAAGCAAGGCAACTGATTTGCAGATGGACCATGGATACTCAGGAGGAAGACTGAGACAGCTAAAATACCAAGCACCAAACAGTGAGATACTGCACAGGAGACTTGGTTTGAATTTTTATGCCTATGCAGAAAATGGGGACTATCAAGAAAATAGAAAATGTACTAGTTTGGGACGTTTGTATCCTTTGTCCATTGTCGACGTCACATATGAAGTAGAGTATTATGACCCTGCATTGTTAAGACAAAAGCACAGAGACATTGCCCATGTCTTCCGCACACAGATCAGCTATGGTGCAGAGGCACAGATCGATGATGGGGACTCTTCCTTCAAGGAAACTGAAGATCATGAAACTTTGACAGGAGTGCTACTGTTGCTGCTTAATAAATTGAAGAGGATGTAATATCATGACTAAAACATGAGGATCCAACAGCGCTGCTATACAGACGACCATTGACAAGTTGTAGATCCAGAGTGCTGTAGTTAACTGCAATGAGAACTTCTGAAACAGTGGGTCACTGCTTGTCCGGGAGAGGAACAATGCTGTGAAATGGTGGCGCACACATTGTGACATTGTAGTTAGTGACTCTGGCTGGTGTGTTGCTGGTTGCTAGTTCATATCCGACCACCAGCAGTCATTTTTATTTACTGTTTATCATTACTGGAATGGTTGTGAAATACCTTATGTTTGTACATTGTGGTATATTCAATGTTTATGTAAATGGATGCATTCTCCATCCAGGAAGTCAGTTCTGTTCAAGCAGTTCCTTGTTGTTCATAAAAAAAGTTGCTTTCAGTTTTGTGTTCTGTGCTCCATTAATGGCCTGGCTTTTGGATTTTGACTTGAGTGTGGTTACAATTGGATAATATTTAATTTCAGGAATTGTTTTTGTCCGAACCAAAACTGACATCACTCCCTATATTGTATATTAACTGTTGCAGGCCATTATGATTACTGTAACTAAATAAAGACTGTAACATCACTGAAAATTAGAGCATTTGATGTGGAACAAAGACAGAGGATCACATTAGTGATGTCACTGTGTGTTCTATGTCCCTCCCTGTTTAGCATTCATCATGTACCTCCCTATTTAGCCATTAACCACTCAGTGTCACGTATACTGAATTGCTGGTGTACTGAGTAACAGATTTTGCAATTGTCTGCCTGTAGAGTATTATGTTGTTGTTTTTGTTGTCATCATCTCTTCTCACTAGAAAGTATAATATAAAAGGCCTCCTGACAAAATACAAATTTCCTTACTGTACTTCCTATTACATAATAAGCCATTCGAGTCTGGATGTATTCAACTTATATTAATGCCTGTCTGTTACTTTTAAAGGTGTTAGGTAAAGTACCGACAATAACCATTGACAAGACTGATGGCTGCCAAATGTACCTTAGTCCTGAATCACTGGATGTTGAAATTGTCAGTTCCAAATCATCAGAAATGAATGTAATGGTGCCTAAGGGAAATGGTGACTATGTAAGTATATATGTTGGTTGTATATTAAACACAGACTTTTGTTAAAGGGTTAATGAATATACACCATGTCAGTTATCCCCTCTGAGCTCAGAAGAACAATTACAATTGTAGTATTCTGTGTAGTAGAGTTCATAATGCAATATAGCTCACGACTCAAGAATTTTTTGTAAAGATGTGAAATTATTTAAGTTACATTAACACGTCAGTCCAGTTGACTTATCACTTATTTTCGTTTTACCAACATTTCCGTAATCTTCCCAACAGATGCTACAGCGGAAATTGTATAGGCGTTTCTTATGTACATAGATCTGACTGAGAAGTTCATATTCAGAAACACTTGGTGTCGATGTCTTAAAATCTCAGTTCACAATTAAACTGATATGGGGGCAGGGGTGGCTTTTGGCAATGAGAAAATTTCAATTGAGTGATTATCAAATTTGGAGACTTGCTTAACAGATGAATTTGATGTGGTTTTAAGCACTTTTTATAAAATACTTAATCCTTTGAGTGACAAAATGCATGTCAGCATGTACTCTGTGGAAATAGTAATGAATAAAACTCCTTAACTTATTTCTAAATCCAACATGAGGCGTGGAGTGGTAAATACTCATACCAATGAATCAGAAGAAAATAAATTATACATGGTAGTTAAAGTGGCATACATATTTACCAGCGTCACTTAAAAGGTTAATATACAGTTTGGCCCAAAATTATAGGGTCAAAATTTTACGTGTTTGAGAAGAACTATGCTGATTATTTGGAGGAAAAGGCCCAATGTTTGCAACTGAATAGTTCAGGCACTGTTAGGTCATGAACAAGCAATATGTATGAAACATATTATTGTAAAAGTTTTCTGTAAGACAAATAGTTGCCTGCCCCAATGAAGTTGATGAAACTAACTTGAAAAACAGTACCAATTGTGTGTGATGTGTCCATGATAAAGATTATCATTGTTTACAATTTGTGACTGGTTGTCCATGGCAAAACATTAGCCACTACAGGAACCTGAAGGAATGCAGTTAATGTATGGATAATGGAAGGAATGCCAGGACGAATGATCAGATATACAGGGAAAGAAGCAAAAGGCATCAATCATCCTGATTCTAATAAATTTCTTGCCTTTGGTAGACACAAAGAACTCGATAATTGGCCATCAACTTGGCAGTTATCACCTTGAACAGATGCTATAAGCTTTAATTGTTGTTAAAAAGTGCAAGTTACTAGTAAAGCACTAAGAAACTAACTGGACATTTCCAACTACTAGCTTCTCATTCAAAGTACTTAGCTTAGGACACCCTACTATCTGTATAATTGTGACCCAACCGACGACACCATTTATAATTTTGTAATATGCAATTTCTTGCAGCCAAGATAAGCTTTGGACCCAGGAATAAAGCTAAACTGACTCAGAGCTTGATACTTCATCTTGGAGGTTATCAGGCACACAAGTATTAGTTCAGTGTGTATACAACCTGGGACAAGCAGAAGATCTGGAAAGTTTTTCATCAGGAAGAAAACTGGGAAAAACCGGGGAATTTTTTAGAATTCCTAGAGCTTTTCATTGTTTTAGTTTTCAGTTAAATTTTTGTAATTTTGGCTGTTGAGAACCAATACTCTAACAAAGGATATTACTGTGTCCTGCCACGGCAGAATAATAGTGCAACAATAAAACATGAAAGAGAGAAAAAAAAACGAAAATAAAACTTAAGTTGCAAGGGAAATGCACCATATACAACAACAAAACACAGTGCTCATACAAGGTGTCTAACAACAGCAAAATGTGTCAAAGGCCTTAGGAAGACTGTGCAATGCTTCAGAACAACAAATTGCCTGTGATGAGCGTGACGTCACCATTGTTTATGTTAGATTCATCTGAGTAGTGCGAGCGGACTCATGCGCATGCACTGTTGAGTCACGTGTGAGTAGTATCTTCTCCCACTTCTGCCTACGGAAGTGTGGCTGTTAGCTGTACAAGCAGTAGCAGCAAGCAGCCAGATACTGCCCAGAAAAATTTTACTGGCGTGTGCAAGCTACCAGATTCACACTTGCACAACAGGCCCTGATCAAAGGGGTGGGGGCAAACCGGGGTATCCACCCAGGGCAGCAGTTTGGGGGGGGGAGCACCAAGTTCATATCTTGAGGAAGAAAACATTGTTTCACAAAGGACCTAGCATCCAGCACACATTGGTCTATTGATTATTCATATGATTTTGAAACTTGTCCCTGTTGGTTTTTGAACATTTTTGAATGCATTCTAAGTTGATTTCCAAATGAATCATAAGTTGATTTTTGAATGCGTGCATAGTGTACATGATTTCCCTGCTAGGGGAATCCCCATCGTATATGTAAATAAACTATCTTCCAGACAAAAGGTGGCAGGGCTATATGAGGTAAGCGGAGTAAAGCGGAACGGGTGAATGCCTATTGCTGTTTGTATATGCGGTTGTCTGGGTTTGCAAACGATAAGTGTTGTTATAATTACTAGTGAAATCCATAGATTCAGACTACCAGAGTGGAGAATAAATGGCTAACAGGAATAGGCAGGTAAGAAAGATTACATATTATCTTCTCGGTGTCTCCAAGAAAATGACAGAACATTTTTGGCCAGACCCCTACACTACTAAGAGCCAGTTGTACAGTTTCCGGCTAGCAGCTGCCTAAGTTCTATTCTGGGAGTAGTGCAGAAAACACGTTGTACGAACATGTAATAATGCGTAACTGGAGAATAAACACAGGATAACTAAAACTAGTGATTGTGACAGGGTTAGTGAAGTTAATCGAAGAATAAGTTTTCACACTGGCAGGAATAGTTACAGAATTAGTGATGACAAGATTGATTATTAGAATGAGGGAAACGGGGACATCACACAAATTATAGAAGAATATGATGATTCCAAATTTATGTAAAAATTTCGTACTACTACTTTTGGATCTCATGCTTGAGAATCTGGGGTGTATGAATGAAATGTGAAACTATTTTCTAACATAAAGCTTTTTGCTTTTAATTGGCCTAATAGGCATTTGATATTTGTATTTTATGAATTATGTTGAAATGTTATAAAAATGACCATTTATGCCAAAACAATCTCATTTATTTGGTGTGTGTGATGATTACTGTAATATTAGACAGGCCTCTTGCATTTTGTCTAGCAAACAGTGACAAATTACACGTAATCAGATTGAGGAACCACACCAGGCTTGGGTACTGTTTGTATTAACAACTTTTACCATATTAGATAACGACATTTCGTTTTCTTCATGCAGCAAAACGTTTGATGAACTTTGGTGAGGTAATAGATTCTTTTCCAGAAAGAAAAGCATGCTCTGTAAAGCTGTAGTAAGATTAGAGAGAAAAAAATGCTAGAACTTAAAGGTTGAAGAAACGTGTACTGCTTGCTTGTCTCTTGTCTTTACTGGTTTTATGTACCCTATATTTAATCTTATGTCACAGAAAACACAAGTTATTAGCTAATAGGCAATAAAGAGTGCAAATTTTCTGAAGAGTACTTGTTCTCCCAGTTACAAATAAACCCAACCAGTAATTGCGAGGGGGTTTTTTTTTTTTTTTTTTTTTTTTTTTTTTTTTTTTTTTTAAAAAAAAAGAGGGACAGGAGAATCACCACAGGACTTTTTTAATTTCCACTGTCCTGAAGATAGTTTGATGGCATCCGTTACAAAATACGAGGTGCGACAATAAAGTAATGAGACTGATTTTCTTTGCAAGATGTGGCAACCATGTAGGCTCGCATAGGCACAATACCTTTGACCTTGGTCTATAAGCTGCTTCTAGTCCAAGCGGCACATCGATGCAGCTGTTCAATTGTGAGTTGTGTTGTAATAAGTTAACACGTGTTTGTCTCTCTTGTCATGGAAATGGAACTGCATAATATTGCAAAGTGGTATGCCATTTCTTTTTGTGTTAAATTGGATGAAAATGTGACGACAACTTATGGTAAGCTTCAGAAGGCTTTTGGAGAGGAGGTTATGTCAAGTGCTCAAGTTTTTCGTTGGCATAAAATGTTTAGTGAAGGCAGAATGAATGTTGAAGATGTCGACCACAATGGACGACCATCAACCTCATGGACGGATGTCAACTTGGCCAGGGTGCATGAACTCGTACGATCTGATCGAAGATTACCCGTGAAAATGATTGCGGAAGAACTGAACATCAATCGAGAAATGGTTTGTGTAGTAATAACTGAAGATCTTGGTATGAGAAAGATTTGTGCAAAAATTGTCCCCAAAAACCTCACACCACAACAGCAAGAAACACGGAAATCAATCCAGAATTGTTGAGCCTTGTTATCACTGGTGATGAAAGTTGGTTTTTTCAGTATGATCCAGAGACAAAACGCCAAAGTTCGCAATAGTGCACAGAGGGATCATCCACACCGAAAAAAGCTTGTATGTCAAAGTCAAAAGTGAAATGCATGCTTGTGTGCTTCTTTGATTCCAAGGGAATTGTTCACAAAGAGTGGGTGCCTCCTGGACAAACAGTTAACCAATATTACTACAAAGAAATTTTAGAAAGACTTCGTAAAGAGAGTTCTTCGGGTTCGTGCCAACATTACTGATAATTGGATTCTGCATCACGATAATGCGCCATCCCATATGGCTCTGTCAGTACAGCAATTTTTAACCTCAAAACAAATTTCAGTACTACCGCAGCCACCTTATTCACCAGATATCGCTCCATGTGACTTTTTTCTATTTCCAAGAGTCAAAACGTTGGTCAGGGGACGCCATTTTCAAACAACACAAGATGTCCAAAAAGCTGTGATGAGGGTCTTAGAGGATATTACAGAAAGTGAGTTCCAGCATCAATGGCAGAAGTGCAGGAAAAAGTGTGTATAATCAGAAGGGAACTATCTAGATATATTATTGCCTCAGTTCGAAAATATCGTTGGTTCGGGTCTGATGGTGCAGAGCAGTCCGAGTTGTAGTGGGGAGTTGGGTAGTCTCCACATGCCTCGTGTTTACGTTTAGTAATTTTGCTGTTTCATCTTCGTTTATTGCTCTCGTGTCAAACGAATACAAAACGGATTGCTGTGCCAGGGGCTGTCAAGTGAATTAAAATATATTCACATAATTATGGAAGGCTGATATATGTTATTAGTTTCAGATTTTATTTATTTCCATCTCTCTGACAGTCAAGCATTAATCGACTTGCAGAACAATGAAGTTATTTTTGTTGATTTGCTAAAGAAATTTGGCTTTTATTAATCTTTTCCCCTGAGGCAGTCAATTTATTTAAAACGAAGTGTTTAATTCCCCACTGTGGCTCACAAAATTCCGATGCTCTTGGAGTAACTTGTGATGTCATGTTTCTTTTGTGACATAATATAAGACCTTTCACACGTACGAACATGCGGGCTTCCTGCGTCATTGTAGCTGCGTAAGCGTGATGACTCCTGATACCTGGCGCTCTGTGGCAACTGCTGAAATGAACCTATATGTTACAGGTTGTGGGAGAATATTGCAAATGGTTGTTTGAAAAGCATTACTTTGAAAGCAAATTTCCTTTTACACGAGATGAACTATGTGCGAGAATGTACGATGAATTAAACTCTCATTTAAAAATCAACTCTTTGAGAACGGCCATTTACAAGAATTATGAGCCCAGAAAATCTGACGTTTGTTGTTATTAAAATTTTTACTGGCACATTTGTGTGATGTATCTTAAAATGTAACACATGCAAAAAAGATCAACATTATATGTAAAAGCTTAGCTTCTCTTGCAGCTTATTAATCTTAGAGACCAATATTATATGCGAAACCTTTGCTTTTTTTTGTAGCAACACTACATAAATTAATTTAAACCATTAACTTTTCCTATTTGTGTGTTTGGGCTACATAACAGTGGTATTGCAATTGGTTGACTACATCACATGTCCTACGCTCTGAATATCCGCCGTCATCGGCTGGTGAGATCACGTGATATGAGCTATGACTGGCTTACAAAAGCACAGCACAATCTTGATTACAATGCTTTAAAAAGTAACATGTGGTGTTTGGTGGAATTCGAATTTATACTTTCTTAATACAAAAATATACAGCATACATGTTGCTGCACCACAAAGATCTTTCCAAAAAGTGATTCCCCCCCCCCTTCCACGCCCCACCGAGAGTTTTGTTTTCTAAAGTGCCGGGAAATTCTATGCCTCTGTATAAAGCCATAACTAATCAAAGGATTGACAAGTCGTACAGTTCCTAGGAAAAGTATACTGTCACTTAACACAGAAAAAGTGTATTTTCACCTGGGAGGAAAGTGCATTTTTAACCGGGAGATCTGGGAAAAATCCCCTTGTCTGCATATACACCCTGTAGTTGTATGAATCACTAACATTTTGATAACAAACAAAGGAGATATTCCTTGGCAAAGTGAAACATATTCCAACAGTAGCAGAAACTAGCTTGTTCGCTTGACTAGATATAGCTACACTCCAGTTAAAGTGGTAGACATCGTTAACAGATAGTTATATTGTTAGCAAAATTAAATTTTTTTTGCTATGGAAGGGAAGTGTGATGGAATGTGCAAGCAAAATGTGAGGCATACCTGCCTTGACATTGTGGATAAATGTGTTATTCAGCAACAATTTCTGTGCTTTTATGAACAACACAAGGAAATAGAAACATTGCTAGAACTTTACAGCTTGTGTCGTATAGAAGTGGTAGCTAGTAAAGAAACTGACAAGAGGAGTGCATGTGGTCAGAGATGGGGAACAGAGAACTGCCTAAATAGTGGAACAGTTTAAGGTACACAGTGTCTTATTCTAGAAGCAGTCATCTTAGGTGGCTTCCAGTCAAAAGAAGTGATTAGATGAATTTAGTTATGATGAATTAAAATAACTGCAGTCTGCAAAATAACATGATAGCCTAATGATAGCCTAATATTTTAGGTCGCAACCCATTACACAGAGTTTCCGGGTTCGATCCTACTATAAAATGAATTCTGTCCTCTCTCTCTCTCTCTCTCTCTCTCTTTTTGCTCTACTTTCACTTTTGATGATACCTATAAACCACCTTAGTTGTGTTGGTTACAAAATAGATTATGAAGGGATAAAATTAAATGATTAATGACTCAGGAGGTAGGTACAAATTCATTTATTACTAGATGGGTACCTGGCCTTGTCCTAGTATGTATTTAAGTGATTAATGGAAAATCTCATATAAAGATGTGAAACAAATACTAACAAAAGATAGAGGGGCTGGCCAGTACTTACCTCAGCTCAGTACAGCCAATAGATAATACAAAACAGAACAGAAAATTTACATTTTCCTCTGACAACCATCCATCCTTGCTACCCTCCCTGTTTACCTTTCCCTGCTGCTTCATAACCTAGGTTGTGAGTAACTAAATCCACTTTCCCTTCTTCCCCTCTCTCCTCCCTGATGAAGGAACAAAGTTCTGAAAGCCAGGAATGTAAATTTTCTGTTCTGTTTTGTGTTATCTATCGGCTGTACTGAGCTGAGGTAAGTACTGGCCAGCCCCTCTATCTTTTTGTTAGTATTTGTTTCACTAGTACGTATTTATTCCAATCTTCTATTAGTCCATCTCCTCCTTCCCCTTCTGTCACCTTCTCCCCCTTCTATCTCCTTCTCACCCCCCTCTAAACCCACCTCCTCCTCTCCCCTCCGTTCATCTTCTCCTCACCCCATACTCACTCCACATTATCACTCCCACTGATGGTTCTTCCCCCCACATTATTTCTTTCCAGATAGTAATAAGTGTACCAATTTTGGATGAAATCAATTCAGGGATTTAGGAGGAGCATTTTACCCAGGGCTTTGCTTGCGCACACATACGTCACATGTATTTAATGTATTTCACGCATAGTTGTATACATATTTCACTTGTATATCTCGCGAATTTTGCTATTCGGTTTTGTTTTCATGCAGCTTAATGTTTACAATGTCATATCTCCTGAACTATGTGTCATTTAATTGTATAATTTTGCAGGTAAGTTCAGTTCTATATGTGGATAGTGTCTGCAACTGTGTTGCAAATAGATTTGGTAGGGAAGAAGTAATAAATTAAAATGTTGCATCTGATGCTCAAGTTTTAATGCGTGAACAGTGAAAATGTAATAAGCAATAAACCTTTTACATTTCATCATTTTGTGTGTGTGTGGGGGGGGGGGGTGAGAGAGAGAGAGAGAGAGAGAGAGAGAGAGAGAGAGAGAGAGAATGGTGTTTGGGGGGGGGGGGGGGGGTTGCAGCAATAAAATTCTCTAAAGATTTGAAATCATTTTTGATGTTGGTTGCACGTCACTAAGTGCTCTCACTCTCAAGTATTTTGTGAATACAGTCTGGCTGTTTGTATGTCATGAGCTCCCCTCCCCCCCCCCCCCTCCCCCCCCCCAAACACACACACACACACACACACACACACACACACACACACACACACACACACACACACACACACACACACCCGCATGAGAGGTAGGTGGTTCTTACTTTCAAAGTGGTTCTTTCCAGACAGTAAGTAATATATATAACAATTTACTGCATATACTTGAATAACCCACACATTTTTTCCCAAATTTGAGGACGATTATTCAAAACAAGGTTAGTACTGCTCCGCCTCCAACAATAGATCCCATTATATTATTGCATTGTTGTGGCCCCAGTCTGTGATGCATAGTAGCATGTTAGAAGTGAAGTATTAACAATGTCTTCAAACTTGTTAATTATGGCTACGAGTTCTCATTATCGCTTGTACACTGCTAAAGAAAAACTGAAAATTATTGAAGAAGCCAAGAAAGTTAGAAACCGGGCAGCTGGAAGAAAGTACGATGTGAATGAGAGTTGTATTCGCGACTGGCAAAAAAAACTATGACTTCAAGAAACTAACAGTAATCACCGGGCAATCCACGGCCAAAAAGTGACGCATTTGGACCTTGAAAAAAATGCTCTGTGATTATGAAGATGAGAAGCGATAATACAGATGTGCAGTGATGAGTGAAATGTGCCAACTTAAAGCATTGGCTTTAGCCAAAGAACTACACATTACCAATTTCAAAGCTAGCCAGGGTTGGCTATCAAGATTTTTCAACTGAAATGGATTAGGATTCTGAAGGAAAATGACCATCACTCAATGGCTTCCAGGTGGGTATGAGGAAAAATAGTGTATTTTCATCATTATGTGGTAAGTCTGTGACACAAATAGTCTTATATATTATTGCAAATTGGTAATGTGGATTTAATGCCAGTGTATTGTGAGATGTCGCTTGACAACACCGTGAACAGGAAAGGAGAATTCAGCATCATGATAAGAACTGGTGGCAGTGAGAAGCAAAGGTGTACAATGATGGTTTGTGTAAGAGGCAATGGACGAAAGCTATCACCTTACGTGATATTTAAAAGAAAAACTATTCCAAAAATATTAGAGAAAGGCATATTAGTGAAAGCAAATCCGAAGGGGTGGGTAGACAATAACCTTGTGATTGACTGGGTGACACATGTTTGGCAACGTCGTCCTGGTGCATTACTGAATTTATGTAACATGTTGGTCTTGGACAGCTTCCACGGACATAAAACTAAGGAAGTGCGAGACAAATTACAAAAAAGGAAAACTGACTTCCTCATTATCCCCAGAGACCTATCATCGATTCTAAAAACACTAGATGCATGTATAAATTCAAAGCTGCACTTAAACAGCAGTGCACTGACATACAGACATGTAGTGTGTGGCAGCACCTCACTTGTAAGTGTGTGCTGTTCTGCCTTCCCTTCTTCCCTTGTGTAAACATGATGGGGATGCCACACTGGCCAGGTTAGTAGTTCGGTTGGCCAGGTAATAAGTAAAACATAAGTTTGTATCACTGTTTATGCATCATGCACAAGGCAGAGAGAAGTTAGGTGATACTTTTGCCAGCCTCCCATTAAAGAATGCACTCAATGATTGTGCTTCTTCCTCCATTTTAAATCTAGCTTCCCTCTTCTATAATATTGTGCACCAACTTTGTAATTCATTGTAACATGAAGATATTGGTAGACTAATAATAGTTTGTCAAATTATTTGAAGACTAAATGTGAGTGATGTAATAGTTTCTTTCTTGTATATCCATCAGCTGTTATTGCATATTACACTGGCTTTAAGTGTCTACTAATTTGATTTGTTTCAGGCGGAATTCCCTGTACCAGAACAATTTAAAACTACTGTAAGCCAAAAGGGGTTGCAGACCATTGCTGTTGAAAATAAAGGATAAACCATTTCATTAGATGTAGAAATATTGTGCAATCATCATAAATCAATATGCAATCATTTTTTTATCTTCATATTAAAAATAAGTGACAAGAATGATAGATGCAAGGAGTACAGTATATGAACTGTTAAAATTTGGTGTACAGGATAATTGCTTGATGTGATAAATCTACTTTTTAGACGTTTCTGTGGCTTGAAATTTGTATCATTTTTGAAAGCCGTAGTGAACAATAACAAGCAACTGAGTTTATGTATATATATTTTTAAGAGTAATGAAAGTCTTACTCTAGGGTTTCTTATTACATTGTCATGAACATTAATGCAGAACAAGGAATTGAAATTTGTCTTATGTTAAAGATTGGAAATGAAGTTTCATTCATATTTTCTATTATAAAATTTTACTATAATTTGCTATTGTCAAATGCAGATAGAAATAATTTTCTCAGTAGACTGAAAGTAACGCTGTTATGACTCCTCTGCAGACAAAGGTGTGAGAGTTTTCCCTGTTTGACTTCAATAGTACTTCAATGCAGATTGTTGATTATTATTTTTTTGTGCTACTTGTCAGTTGATAGTGTGTGTCACTCTGAGAGTTAAGATTGTACTTTTGAACTGTCAGAATTATTGTGCAAGTATCATGATGCTGGGTGTGTACAGATTTTTTAATTTTTACAGCTGATAAATTATTTTCTTCTTATTAAAGTGGTCACATTTTTGACACATCATTTTTGAAAAGATTTTTAATGTGTGAATTATGTCAAATCAATAAAGCTGTACTATGTATTATGTAAATGGTGCTATTTTTTAAACAAAAATATTGTCTTTTCTACTATTATGGGTGCTAAATTTGTAATTAGCATTTATACAGTTTCATATATTTTCATATCGCCTGTTCCATCCTTTTATCTGAGCAGCAGTCATTTTTGTTGTCATACTTATCATCTCATTGTCAGAAAGAAAATGGGTTTGAATTAATCGTATAGTTCATAATTTTGTTTATTCACTGGACATTCATTTCTTCTCTTGCTATTTTACACCTGGAAAATGACTTTTTTTACCTTCTATTTTAGTTGTGTGGAAAATTTCTGTGTATTACAGCATGACTATATGTGTTAAGCTTTTCTTAAATATTTTGGCCATAATTATTGAAAGTGTTGAAGTTAATAAATATCACTTGAAATTTATTGTATCATTTACAGCAGCCAATATTGTGGCTTATGGACATGTGCATTTGCAATGTAGATATTGTTTTCTATGACTATTTTAATTTGAACTCCAAGGCAGACTTCATTCTAAATTGATGAACGTGTAAAAAAGAAAAGAAATAAGATTTGCATAGTATTGTAAATTGTTGAGGTTGCACTAGGTTTTTTAATACTTGCTGATGTTTGTCTCTGTCCTGTGACCAGAGGAGTATACAGCAAAAGAGCTTTCTAAATGAAGCATGTTATGATCATGTGAAAATAGTAGAAGATTGGCAGTATTCCAGGAAACTAATATATTGAATAACAATTGAAAGAATGATTGTGGATAAACAACTTTTTCAAGGTGCTGCTGCAGAAGAAGAGAGACTAAATGCTAGTGTGTGTGTGTGTGTGTGTGTGTGTGTGTGTGTGTGTGAGCGAGTGAGATTTACAGAGAATAGCGGGATGGTTAAGAGAGAACTGCACATTATTTGAAGGTTTAAGGTTTTACAGATGACCTGAACATTTGATGGAGTTACAAATATGATAGTGAAAAGTCCTGAGTGGAATACAAATTCCATTAGATGGAGTTGTTATTTACAGACAGTTGCAGTTTATTGTTAGTTAGTTTCACGTTCTGTTGATCATTTGCACAGTAATTCTTAATTATGTGAAACAAGTCACTTTACATACGCATCACAACTTAATTTTTAAATGTTGCTACATGCTGAACTTCTTTTTAAAATCTAATGTGCTCTATGTCCACAGTGTGGTGGAAAGTTATTTTCAGTTAGCAGAGTAAAATATCTTGCATATTTTGTAGGATACACAGTCACCAAATATGGTATGCTTAATATTGTGGGTTATCCTGCACATCATTACATTATCACATATCACATTTGATGTTCCTTCCACCACAGGTAACAATGATGATGCCAGCATCTCTTGCTCAAAGCAAGAGACAATCAGGGATAGTATGGTATTTACAAAATGCCATTACTAACAAAACAGACTGTTCAAAATGTAAATTCTTATACATTTTATTAGATTTCAATGATTATTAGATTTGGACCAACTTCAATCAATTGTAATTATACTCGTAGTTTCTGGTCACCCTGCAAATAGTTACATGACGCTGTAAGTCTAATCTACCCCCCCCCCCCCTTTCCCATGTGAAAAAAGGTTGTGTGTGTGTGTGTGTGTGTGTGTGTGTGTGGGCGAGAGAGAGAGAGAGAGAGAGAGAGAGAGAGAGAGAGAGAGAGAGAGAGAGAGCACTTCCTTGGCCCAGTTTCCTGTTACCTGGATACTCTGTGCTTTTCATATACCACATCCTGCAGTCAAAATATCATTAGGTAATCCCAATCTTTTATCCAACTCTTAATGACAGTGTCTTATTCTTGTTTTGGGCAGGACCATTACCTCCATACCATGCAGGCAACACATCAACATCTGCAAATTTTGTGAAACTATGCACTCATTACCTTCATTATCAGATCTGCAGTTATTCACCAAACTTCCAAATAAAGCAGTTGCTTGGATTCAACAAAAATAATATTTATTCTGCTACAACATCTTTTGCAAAGCGTACTTGGAATACAATTTTTGTTCTTTAAATTTTTGCCATCATTTAGTACATAGATGGAGGAAATGGAGTTAAAATCTAGCATTCATCAATATTAATGCTGACATACATAATACTTTATCTCAGCTTGGGCTCTTCTTCCTTCAGCAGTGTAAGCCGATAGTACTTCAGAACCTTTGAGGAACAACAACTTTAATTTATTTATTTTATTTTAGTCATTATACTCCTACCATGAACACATTCTTACAAGAATGGTGTAGAAATATCAATGGAGCACTGAACAGATGACTGGCAAAGGTTCCAATGTCCATGACTATAAATTTGGGATCCTGAAATATACAACATGCTAGAGTTTCTTCTTCCCCCCAAAAAAATTTCGATATATGAATAACGTAGCTCACACAAACATCTGAATTATAAAACTAACTGCAAGTTCTCATGCTTCTGGCATGGGAGACATGTTCTTCTGTAGTTCCTGTCTCACAGCTGTAAAATTAGTGCTTCATCAAAACTAGATTTACAATACCAAATGAATTCCTCCCTGTCCAGATAATTATCGTGAAGACAGTCAACTTATTCCTGAGCAATTGCTTTGTCTTAATAATAAAATCAATTTTAATCAGAAATCTTATTTCTGGGAACACTCAGCTACCACCAGCACACTATTTCTGACAGGATGATTAATTTTATTTGTATGGATTTGAAGAAAAAATTGAACTGTTTAAAGCGCTCAGATTTATGTGATAACTCTGCTGACCCAGCATCTGATTTGCAAATAGCTGAACAAAACTGTGTAGCTACCTTTCACACGTAAACCGTAGTGAAGCAATCAGGTTCAGTCATTTTCATTTAATTACATTTTTTTTATTTCTGAATGTGCATCATAGACGGGAGTGAGTCAGATTATACTGCCTGTAATAAATCACACTGGAAATATTTCCAGGTGTAGTGTTTTTACTTCCTATGTTAAGTGGTTTTATCCTTACAGGAACACTATACCTATTTTTGGAATACCATTTAGACATAACATAATACGGCCATGGTAGTTGTTTGTATAATTTATAGAGTGAAACCACCAAGGTCTGTATTGCATGTATACATGTACAAAAGGAAGCATTAGTGGAAACAGTCATAAAAACCTTATCCCTGAGCTGTTTAAGCTAAAAGTGAGTTAATGAAATGTTACACTGTTCCTGAAGAAAATTCAGTTTTAAAGAATGATGCAATAAATATTCCTGTGACAGAAATATAACTTGAAATTTAATGATATAAGCCTAATATTTTATAGGTCTCAAACATGAAACAACGAAACATGCATTGTTTGACATACTACATACTATTGGTTTTGTGTAATGACTGAGTTATATTTGTGTCGCATCCCCCCTGCCCTGCCCAAAGTAGTTTACATACAGGAGATTCCAGAGTTTCTCACTTTTAGTGAATGCGGGTAGAGAGAATGTAATGTGTTCTTGTTCTGTTCACAATATTATCCTTGTATGGGAGCTCTTCTTGGTTATTAACTTAAAATGAACAATCACTGCCTTCCATGAATGTGGATATAGGCTAATTGTAATTAAAAATCCCCTGTACATTTTCTTCGGTGGTTTTACTATATAAGCAATTGTATCAATATTTAGAATGACATATTTACTAAATAAAAATAAAAGCATTAAACACTAAAAATTCTTATTCATAATAACAAATATTAAATTTTATAGTGTATACCAAGAAATAAACTTCTGAAACTTAACTATCTGGAGTAGCATTTTTGTTCACATCTCTAAACTGTGTAGGCTACTACTTGTTAAACAGGATCATATCGTAACAGAAAGGTTATCTGTTTAAAACGTTTTTTATAGCTACTTTTCCTGACATATTGATACATGTTGGCATAAATAATAGAATGTAATTTTATATACATTAAGCTTTTCTGAAAATTGTGTAAATGTTCAAAAATATTCAGAAAAAAGCTTAAATACTGTGTTCTACATTGATAATGTAAATAAAATTGTCACTATTATTAAATTTCTGCTACTTATCATATTAAACTGAAAAAGATGGTACTGTTTTATTTTTAGCAAAATTGGTATTTTATGCCAAGTATTTCTTGCAGTGGAAAGATTGCTGAATGTACTTTCAGGCATGATGTTTATGTGGAAACATGATTTGCTCATAAAATTTACCTGTGCACCTCCGCTGTGAGTCAGTGTTGCTGTATATTTTCCTCAGCTTCTGCATTTAGTAGGTGTTTCACATATTTTATCAGTAGGGATTATTTTTAGATTGTCTTCTTTGTAAAATAATCTACAAAAAATAAATTTAAATTATTGATGATTAATATGAGCAACTTCTTATTTTCACAAAGATAATATCTATTAATAATAGTTTTTTTACTTTAGTGTTGTGTAAATTTCTTACTGCTTACAAGGGAACCTCCCCATCGCACCACCCTCAGATTTAGTTATAAGTTGGCACAGTGGATAGGCCTTGAAAAACTGAGCACCGATCAATCGAGAAAACAGGAAGAAGTTGTGTGGAACTGTGAAAAAATAAGCAAAATATACAAACTGAGTAGTCCATGGGCCACATAGGCAACATCATGGAGACAGGCAGCTCAGGAGCGCCGTGGTCCCGTGGTTGCGTGAGCACCTGCAGAAGGAGAGGTCCGTGGTTCAAGTCTTCCCTCGAGTGAAAATTTTACTTTCTTTATTTTTGCATAGTTATTATCTGTCCGTTCATTCATTGACATCTCTGTTCACTGTAATAACTTCAGTGTCTGTGTTTTGCGACCGCTTCGCAAAACCGTGCGATTAGTAGACGAAAGGACGTGCCTCTCCAATGGGAACCGAAAACATTTGATCGCAAGGTCATAGGTCAACTGATTCCTCCACAGGAAAACACATCTGATATATTCTGTACGACACTGGTGACGGCACGTGCGTCACATGACAGGAATATGTTGTCGACCCACCTAACTTGTACACTTGGCGAATGGGTAAAAAGATTCTTCTGCCTTGCTCGATTTAGGTTTTCTTGTGAATGTGATAATCACTCCCAAAAAAATGATGAAAACATAAGAGTTTGTCACATAAACTGAAAATAAAAAATTAAACTTTTCACTCGATGGAAGATTTGAACCAAGGACCTTTCGTTCCGCAGCTGCTCACATTACCACGAGACCACGGCGCTCCTGCATTTCCAGTGTCCTTGATGTTGCATATCTTCCCATGAACTACTCAGTTTGTATATTTTGCTTATTTTTTCACAGTTCCACACAACTTCTTCCTGTTTTCTCGATTGATCTGTGTTCAATTTTTCAAGGCCTATCCATTGTGCCAACTTATAACTAAATCTGAGGGGGGTGCGATGGGGAGGTTCCCTTGTTAGCATAAATAAGTGCAATTTGTTGTTGTTGTTGTGGTGGTGCTGTGTGTGTGTGTGTGTGTGTGTGTGTGTGTGTGTGTGTGTGTGTGTGTGTGTGTGTGTGTACATGCATTCAGAGATTACAAAGGATGGTGTAACTAATGAGAAATACACACTACAAAATAACCATTGCTACATCCTTTAGGAGTTTACCATTTCCTTTGATTAGTGATGTATTAGGTACCGTATTTACTCGAATCTAAGCCGCACTCGAATCTAAGCCGCACTCGAATCTAAGCCGCACTCGAATCTAAGCCGCACTCGAATCTAAGCCGCACTCGAATCTAAGCCACACCTGAAAAATGAGACTCGAAATAAAGGGAAAAAAAATTTCCCGAATGTAAGCCGCATGTGAAATTTGAGACTCAAAATTCAAGGGAGAGAAAAGTTTTAGGCCGCACCTCCAAATCGAAACAAAGTTGGTCCATTGTAATACGAGACACAATTTACGTCGAATGAATGATGATACAGCTACAGTAGTTTGGTTCAAGTCGTAAGCTTAGCAGTTAAGCTTTACCAGGTAGCCATTGCTATGCGTCAGGCGCTCCATCCGTATTTATACGAGTACCCTTCCTTTTTTACGTGCTTCGTCTGGTTTGAATCGATTGCTTATTTTGCTTTGATCTGATAAGTGCCGTTTTCTTTGTTATAGGTGTTTACGTCACTCTAAGCTGAAAATGCATTACTGTACTCAGTCATGCATTGTTTGTTGCATTCTGATAGTGCGTGTTTATGGCCTGCCGCCACTCGCGGCATGGCTTGCATTTGTGCGCGCTACCGCCGCTTACAATTAAAAGAGAGAGAGAGAGAGAGGAATCGTCTCACTAGCGAAACAATGGCAAGAGACTGCTATTTGTTGTTACTTACACTGCTGCTTTCTTTGATAATGATCAACAAAAACCAAATAATGGACTGCATGTGATAGAAAATGTTTTGAATGAGAATTTAATGAAAAATTTTCTCCGTCTGAAAATCTTTGCAGACGCCTCTTTAGTACATTACATTCTGCGCGGAAATTAGTGTCATCTTAGATTTAAAAATCTAGTCAGTTGCCGTGCTTCATTTCTGACTATCACTATTAGGCATAAGAATAATACGAATATAAACATGACACGATATGTATATTCTTCCGCGTTTGCTGTTGTCTCACTCTAGTTTCGTAGTTTATTAGGCAGACAGGATTTAAATGCGATTGCAGCAAACACGAAAGAATACATGGCACAATGTTTATATTCGTATTATTCTTATGGTGAAGAGAATACTGCATGTGATTCACATTTCATCAGGTTCCTATTAGCAACGATCTCTTCTCACAGGTAGGAAAAAATTCAGAACGTAGAGTTGGCCATATTGACAAACATCCCAAACAGTCTTGCCAGTCGGATTTTTGTAGTACATTGAAATTCTGCTACATTCGAAGATGAACAATACGGAATTTGTATTTACTTCGTTGGATAATGTATGAAAATGCAGTGGTCGAATGGTCGAAGCTCGGGGCGGAGGAAAAAAAAGCTCGTCTTCCACCTTTTTTTTTTTAATTTATTTACTGACGCAGAGGTTTTGGCGCCAGTATTTATCTTTGTGCCTACAAAGCATGCCTGTGTAGCGCTACATATATTCGACGGCAGAAGTTAGTTGTGGCGGCACCTACCAACATTTTTCAGAACATGCGCTTGCTTTGCACTCGATTCTAAGCCGCAGGTGGTTTTTTGGATTACAAAAACCGGAAAAAAAATGCGGCTTAGATTCGAGTAAATACGGTAAGTCATTTGAAGGAAATAACTGCCACCATCCTGAGAAATTAACTCAACACTGAGCTGGGTTGCTCAGCCTATGCACAAACTGTGACAAAGTAGACTGTCATACCTGATCCAGGATGTGCAGATGGTTTGAAGCTAATTTTATCCTACTGTTGAAACATATCTTCCTCTCTACCACATGTTGTTTTAGGTCATCATTGCCTCAAATGGTGGTGCTTGTTATTAACTATGTTGCTACACACATGTCTACTGTTGAAGTGGGTATCACATGTTGAAGACGATTGAAGCCCTCATAGCACATGGCAAGGAAGAGCTGTAATATAAGACCATTTTGTACGAACAAAGCTCTTACGAACAAACGTTTTTAAGTTATGCACATCCATCACCTTTAATACTATAGGGGTGTTAGTCAGCAAATACATCATTAAAAGTCTTCATACCACAATCAACACACCATGAGACAGAGAGAAAAATGTATTAACTCTTGTACTGCAGTGAACTTCCACAGGTGTCAAAAAGTGCCACATGTCCCGAGTGTGGTTGGCTCTTAAAGTAGTTCAGCGCTGACATTCCCCAAATGCAGTTGGGTGCTGTAGAAGTTTTGAGATGTAGGCCTACCCTCATTAATCATTTAGTTGTGGTGTAATATGAAGTCCTTTTGATTCCAGCATTACTGGTGGCACTCACCACACCTTATTATTTGTTCAAAACCTAATAGATGACATCTCAGAATATATCTTATTTTTCTGTGGATTGAAATTTTCACACTTTTCTTAGAGACTGTATTGTTGCCGAAGGCTACAATAAATACTCTTAGTTCTCTCAATGTCTGTAGAATGCCCAGAGCAACAAAAAGGTGAGACATGATGAGAGTATCTGAGATAGTAAACCCCCAGTGTATAATGGCAGTACAGCACCCATGGCACAGCAGAGGGCATGGTAATGCTTACAATGTCCAGGGTATTGTCAATGAAGCCGCATATGCTCTTGGGGCTGGATAGCGTTGCTAGTCCTCTGTAACCATAAGCTCTGCACACGTTTCAGCAATTATTGTGTGGTGTGTTGGTGGAATGTTGTGTATCATAGGGAAAGGGAATCTTGATTTAATCTCCCAGATTGTGAGGAAGTTCCAAACCTCAACCTTAAGGTTTGCTTGTGCTGATGAGGTAAATGGTTGTTGAGGTGAAATGGTTCCTAGTGGGCAGCCTCCGTGGAACCTACTGTATCTCAGCTGTATAAGACTTACCTAGAACAGTGGGTCTTTGTGTGGGTGGACTCTTATTTCCCTAGCTGTTCATGGGAATGTGATGTTTCATAATTTGCAAAAAGAAAATCTTGCAGTGGGTAGGTGGACCACTGGTTGTACCTCCCACCCAACCACCAAAGAGTGCTTGGTAGGCTCATCCTCCTGAGCAATAAGCAATGCCTCAGAAATGTCGACAGTGGCAAGATACATGTGTGTCAAAATGTATTTATTGTTGTTAAATGGGTGGAGAGGACATTTGATAGCTGTCTTCTTTTTGAAATGGGAAAGTGCTTGGATGTTTAACAACATCACTAAAATCAGTTGAGCAACTTAGCAATGGGATGTTACTCCTAAAAGCAAGTAAAACTAAATAAGCTAGCCCATTTCTTAAGTGCAAGAAGTGTGGGGAATTCTCAGTTATCATGTTACTGTGGTCTTCAGTTTGAAGACTGCTCTGATGCAGCTTCCCATGCCACTCCCTCATGTGCAAGCATCTTCATCTCTGAATAACAACAGCAACTTACACCCTTCTGAATCTGCTTTCTGCATTCATCTCCTGGTTTCTCTCTATGATTTTTACCTCCCATAATTCCCTCTAATACTAAATTGGTGATTCCATGATGTCTTAGAATGTGTCCTATCAACTGATCCCATCTTCTAGTCAGGTTTTACCACTAATTTCTTTTCTCCTTAATTCTGTTCAGTACTTCCTTATTAGTTAGTTGTACATGATCTACCCACTAATCTTTAGCATTCTTCTGTAGCACCAAATTTCAAAAGTATCTAGTCTCTTCTTGTCTAAACTATTTATTGTCCATGTTTCACTTCCATGCATGGCTTACACTCCATACATGTATTTTCAGACTTCGTAACACTTAATCTATGTTAACAAATTACCTTTTTTCAGAAATGCCTATCATGTCATTGCCAGTCTACTTCGGTCATCATCAGTTATTTTGCTGCACAAGTAGCAAAACTCATCTACTACTGTGTCTCTCTTCCTAATCTAAGTCCTTCAGCATCACCTGATTTAATGCAACTATATTCCATTGTCCTTGCTTTGCTTTAGCTGATGTTCTTCTTATATCCTCCTTGCACAAGTAGCAAAACTCATCTACCACTTTCTCTCATTTCCTAATTGAAGTCCCTCGCATCACCTGATTTAATGGAATTATGTTTCATTATCCTCGTTTTGCTTTTGTTGTTGTTCATCTTATATACTCCTTTAAAGACACTGTCCTTTCTGTCCAACTGCTCTTCCAAGTCATTTCTGTCTCTGACAGAATCACAATGTCATTGGCAACCTCAAAGTTTCTATTTCTTCCCCCTGATCTTTAATTCCTTCAGCAGTCTGATCTCCGATTTCCTTTAATGCTTGCTCAAAGTACAGGTTGAATAACATTGGCAATAGGCTACAAAATCCTGTTTCACTCCCTATTCCACCCCTGCTTCCCTTTCTTGCCCCATGACTCTTACAACTGCTGTCTAGTTTCTGTACAGGTTGTAAATAGCCTTTTGGTCCCTGTATTTTATCCCTAATAGCTTCAGAATTCCAAAGAGAGGATTCCAGTCCACATTGTCAAAAGCTTTCTGTAAGTCTACAAATGCTATAAACATGGGTTGACCTTTCCTTAACCTATCTTCTAAGAGAAGTCATAGGGTCAGTGCTGTCATGTGTATTCCTAAATTTCTCTGGAATCCAAACTTATATTCCCTAAGGTCAGCTTCTAGCGGTATTTCCATTCTTCTGTGTTAGCATTTTGCAGCCATGACTTATTAAAGTGATAGTTTGGTAATATTAACACCTATCAGCATCTGCCTTCTCTGCAATTGGAACTGTTACATTTTTCATGAAGTCTGAGGTTATTTCGCTTGTCTCGTGCATCTTCCACACCAGATGGAAGAGTTTTGTCATGGCTGGCTCTCCCAAGGCTGTCGCTAGTTCTGCTGAAATGTTGTCTACTCGTGATATCTTGTTTCGATTTAGGTCTTTCAGTGCTGTCAAATTATTCTCACAGTATCATATCTCCCATCTCATCTTCATCTACGTCCTCTTCCATTTCTGCAGCCTTCAAGTACACCTCCTTTATATAGATCCTCTACACAAGGTGTTTCAAAAAGGACTTTACAACTTTGAAAATTCATGTAAATTAATTCATAGTACCTACAGAGGTAAATCTAGTGTCAATTTGTAGAGAAATACATCAAGTTTTGTCTCACGTAATACACTAGTGCCAAATTGCACCGTATGGAGCGCTAGCGGCAGTTGCATTAAAGATGCCTGCCTTCACTGGACATTAGCGTTCTAGATGTGTTTTGGTTTGAAGAATTGAAGTCGGCGACAATAATCCAGCATAATTTCCGTACCAAGTACTCTAAAGATCCTCCTAGTAGGTCTGCAATTGATGAGTGGCATAAATAGTTTGTAGAAACAAGGTGCTCGGTAAGACATGGAAAATCATCAGGTCATCCATGCACTTCTAACAATATCATAGAGTGGATTTTGTCAACAGTGGTACAAAATCGACCCACATGCATCTCGCAAACTACAAATCCCACATAAGACTGTTTGGCGTGTGTTGCGAAACCGTTTGCATTTGAAACCGTACAGATTGATGATTATACAAGCGATAAAAGACACTGATAAAATTGCTCCCGAGAACTTTTGTGCTGATATGTCAGATTGATTACATGAGGATGAACATTTCTTGGACAAAATCATCTTTTCTGATGAGTTAACTTTTCACTTAAGTGGCAAGGTTAACACACACAACTGTAGGATTTGGGACAGTGAAAATCATCAAACATTGCAACATGTTCATGATAGCCCTAAACTGAACGTTTTTTGTGCATTGAGCAAGAACAAAGTCTATGACCCTTTCTTTTCCATGAGAGAACCATCAACGGGATAGTGTACCTGGATATGTTACTACAATTTTTGATACCACAGATTGATGAGGATGATCAAGAACAAAATGTTTACTTCATGCAAGATGTTGCACGAACGGCACTATCTGGGTGACGTCCAGGATTTTTTCAGTGACCGCCTTCCAGGTCAATGGATTGGCCATGATGTGCCAATTGCATGGCCCCCACGTTCCTCAGACCTGAAACCACTGTTTTTTTTTTCTTTTTTTTCACCTTTTTTTTCTTTTTTTTTTTAATGAGGATTCATCAAGGATATCGTGTTTGTACCTACTGTGCCGTCTTCTATACCTGAACTTAAGAGTAAGAATTTACGCGGCTACTGAGCAAGTTACACCTGCAATGCCACAGCAAGTTTGGGGAGAAATTGACTTATGATAGGATGTGTGCAGGATAACTGACAGAAGCCACATACAACATCTTTGGTTCAAGGTAAAAAAAACTTGACATGTTTCTCTATAAAACAACAGTAAACCCAGCTCTACATCTTCCTTCAATAAATTTATATGAAATTTTATAGTTGTAGAGTCCTTTTTGAAACACCCTGTATATTCCTTCCACCTTTCATATTTACTTTCTTGGCTTAGGACTCATTTTACAGTCGAGCTCGTGATATTAGTACATGCCTCTTTAATTTTCCGCTAGGTGGCATCTAGTGATATATGCTTCTAAATCTTTACATTTGTCCTCTAGCCATTCCTGCTTAGACCTTTTGCACTTCCTGTCTATTTCATTTTTTAGATGTTTGTATTACCTTTTGCCTACATCACTTACTCCATTTTTATATTCTTTTCTTTCATGAAGTAAATTCAATACCCCCTGTGATACCCAAGGATTTCTACAAGGCTTTGTCTTTTTACCTATTTGATCCTCTGTTGCCTTCATTGTTTCATCTCTCAAAACTGACAATTTATCTCCTACAGTATTTCTTTCTCCTGTTCTTGTCATTCATTGCCTAATGCTCCCCCTGAAACTCTCAGCAACCTCTGTTTCTTTCAGATTATCCAGGTCCCGTGTCCTTAATTCCCTACATTTTTGCAAGTTAACTGTGGTTGGAGCCCACGTCTGCACCTGGAAATATCTTGCATTTTAAAATCTGGTTCGGAAATCTCTGTCTTGCATTTACATAATTAATATGAAACCCTCCAGTGTCTCCAGGTCTCTTCCATGTATACAACCTTCTTTCATGATTCTCAAACCAAGTGTTGTGATGAATATGTCTGTCCATAATTCTTTCAGGTTACTTTCTCTTCCTTTCCTTTTCCCCCACTCCATATTCATCTATTACTTTTCCCTGTCTTCCTTTTCGTACTATCGAATTCCAGTCCCTCATCACTATTAAATTTTCATCCCCTTAGCTATCTGAACAATTCCTTTTTTTCTCATCATACATTTCTTAAATCTCTTTATCTTCTGCAGAGCTAGTTGGCATATTGTACTACCGTGGTGGGTCTGAGCTTCGTGTCTGTCTATCTTGGCTACAATAATATGTTCACTATGGTGTTCATAGTAGCTTACTATTTTCTTATTTTCTATTTTCTTATTCATTATTAAATTGACTCCTGCATTGCCCCTATTTGATTTTGTATTTACAAACTTGTATTCACGTGACCAGAAGTCCTGGTCTCCTACCACTGAATGTCACAAATTTTCACTATATCTAACTTCAACCTATCCATTTCCCTTTTGAAATTTTCTAACTGATTTGGCTGATAAAGGGATCTAACATTCCACACTCCGATCTGTAGATCACCTGTTTCGTTTCTCGTGATGATGACGTCCTTCTGCATAGTCCTCACCTGGAGATTCAAATGTGGGGCTAATTTACCTTCAGAATATTTTACCCAAGAGGATACTATAATCATTTAAACATACAGTAGAGCTACATGACCTCGTGAAAAATAATGGCTGTAGCTTCCCCTTACTTTCAGCCATTTGCAGTGACAGCACAGCAAGGCCGTTTTGGTTGATGTTACAATGCCAGATTAGTCAATCATCCAGACTGTTGCCCGTGCAACTGCTGAAAAGGCTGCTGGCCGTCTTCAGGAACCACATGCTTGTCTCGTGTCTTAACATATGCCTCTCTTTTGTGGTTGCACCTACAGTATGACTACCTGTGTCGCTGAGGCGCAGAAGCCCCCATAATTGGCAACGGGGCAGTGGAGGGGGGGGGGGGGGTAGTTGTGTTAGAGAAACATAATTCCGTAAAGGGCATTGTGGCACACTAGTGTAGCCATGGCCACACTTGCTGCTGGTTTACAAGACAGGCGAATGTGCAACACTCACACAGCCAATTTGCAAACTGCTGCCCCATCCAACCAGTGTTTTGTCAAGCGACCAGCCTTCAGCCAGTTATTCACTTTGCCCAAAGTTGTGTGCAGCTGAATGGGCCAGCACTCGTGCTAGATTGCCGGTGTGTGGCCGGCCATCGATGCTGTTCCAGCTGTGTGTATTTTTTTACATTTTATTATTTTTTGTTGTTACTGCATCTCTGCAGAAGGAGCTTTCTGTTTTCATGGATGGAAAAAATTGTTATAAAATGTATAAAGAAGCCTGCTTTTAGGGACTTGACATGCAGATGATAGCCTGCAAAAGAAAGTGTGCAAGAAAATGGCTATGATGTTAGGTGGCAGCCAATCTACAACATTACAGTACGGAAACAAATTGTAAGTTCTTTCACAACTTGTACATATAATTCAGAGAAGCCAGCTGTCACAGTAAAAAGCCTTCAACTTCAAAGTAATTACTAAATATGTTTCTGGAATGTGAATTCTATCTGTGATTATGTATTCATTATGGAATATCCACATGAATAGAAGTATATCGATAAACCTATCTATAAATTGAACAACATCTCTGTTTCGTACATACTTGTATAGAAGACTACAAACTTTAACATCATCTACGGCAATATCAGTGTCAACTTGTACACACTCCACAAGTCACCGTATAGTGCAAGGAGGAGGCTACCACCTTGCAGAATTGCTCATTTACTTTCCTGTTCCTCTCGCAGATAGAGTGAGGGAAAAAAGACTGTCTAAAAAACCTCCATACAAGTCCTAATTTCTCCCATTTAATCCTTATGGCCCTTATGCTAAATGTATGTTGGCAGCAGTAGAATCGTTTTGCAGTTAGCCACAAATGCTGCTGCCTTTAATTTCCGCAACAGTGCCTTGTGAAAAGAATGCCATCTTTACTCCAGGGATTCCCCTCTGACTTCACAAAGCATCTCAGTAATATTTGTGCACTCATCAAATATAGCAGTAACAACTTTAGCAGCATGTATCTGATTTGTTTCAGTGTCTTCCTTCAATCCAACCGGGTGGGGATCCCAAACAGTACTCAAGAATGAGCCACACTAGCGCTCTGTAGACCATCTCCTTTATGGATGAGATATATTTTCCCAAAGTTCTCCCAGTAAAATGAAGTGAAGCGTCACCTTCCCTGCTGTCAAACTGAGGAGCTCATCCCATTTCACTTCACTTTACAATGTTACACCGAGATAGTTAATCAATGTGACTGCGTCAACGAGTACTCTACTAAGCTGTATTTGAACGTTGCAGAACTATTTTTCCTACTCATCTGCTTTAACATACATTTTTCTTCATTTAGAACAACTTGCCAATCATCACACCAATAAGAAATTCTGTCTACGTCATCTTGCATACCCCTACAGGCATTTGAAGACGAGATCTTCTTGTACACCAAAGTGTCATGAGCAAACAGTACCTTAGTAATAGCAGGTGCTGAGCTCGAAGAACGACTCGTCACTGAAGACAATTCTACTCCAGTCATTTAGTATGGAGACGTCCCTAGGCAGTGGTACGATATAAACCTGATGGTAGCTCGCCATACGGCCCGACGGTCGGGAGTGATGGTCTGGAGTGCCAATTCATTTCATAGCAGGACGCCCTTGGTTATCACCTACAGCACCCCTTCAATCCCAGCGGTACCGGTACGTGGACAATATTTTTCGCCCTGGTTTGTTGCCCTTCATGTAAGCCATTCTGGTCTTACATTTCAGCAAGATAATGCGCGTCCACACACAGCCAGTGTTTCTGCCGCTCTTGTGGTTGCCAAAACCTATCTTGGCCAGCAAGGTCACCGGATCACTCCCTAATTAAGAATGCTAGTAGCATCATGGGCAGAAGCTACTTCTGCAAGCTCTTTGATGTGGCAATACCCGCAGCAAGTCGATTTCGGACAGCTTGCAGAAGTAGCTTCCGCAAGTTAGTGGATCATTTTCGTGCGAATTGCTCCAACTACTTGTCAAACTAGCTGTTTGCTGGAAGCTTTCTTCAACTTGCAGACATTTTGTGTTTTGTTAAAAATGTCAGTGTCGTTGTGAGAAAACGCAGTTGTTAATATAAAAAGTGGAATGCTTCCCTGTATTGTGGGATGTAAGGCAGGTGTACTTCAAAAATTGAATAAGGAAACAGAACGCTCTCGAAAATATAGTGGCAGATTTCTGTACAAGTGACGCCGAAATACGAAAAAACAATATTAATTTGGGCGCACAATACGCGCAGGAACACAACAAAATGAGGTAACTGAAAAGTGGACAGAGTGCTGGTGATGTACACAGAAACAAGTGGGAATATTTCGATTCACTGAAATATATGTTTCGCTGATGCACGCCAAAGGAGATGGACGATAAATTTATATGTGACATAAATTTTACATTTTACAAATAATACTTTTACCTTTTTTTACAAACATGATACATGTGCATGCTAACAGGCAGAATTCGGTGAAAATTTAATGACGTTGGTAGTGCCAGTCTGCTTCCCCTTTTGGCGAATCAAAGGAACTTGTAAATTCGGCTTATTGTGCTTAATCGTGTACTTTTGTGGGTTCCAGTGGTACATTTGTTTCTGCCTACTGTCTATCTTTGTGCCATTCTCCTTGAATTTGGGAAGCTCTAGCGTCAAATGTGATACTCTCCTCTCATTAAAAAGTAGTGATGTTTTCATGCAAATTTCGTGCTGTAAGAGATCCAATAATCAAACACTCGATGCTGCATTGGGTAACCTCTAAAATGCATTATCAGCTGGTATATGGAGTCAGAACAGCTCTAAAGTTGGCGGGAGGAACTGGTAAATTCAAAGTATTATGTTCAAGGCATTCCTACAGTTTACAGTTATTAAAAACTCCACAGCCATTACTGCCTACATCGAAGTGCAGAACTCTATAGTCAGGCCCAACCAGTCCTAATAACACAGTGCTAAGTGTGCCTTTATAATTTAACTATACACTGCCTTCTTTATTGGGAGGGTGTTTGGCTACATGTTTCGCATTCATAGCACAAATACAGTTTGACAGATCTCATCCATTTGCAAAACTGTTGGCAATTGTTAGCAATTGGTAATGTTATGGAATCACTCATAATTCTGCTTACGATTATTTTTGCGACAAGCCAACCCTATATTGCGCCCACACACTCTGTTCAGAGGAGGCTAAGGTGACTGAGGCGTGAGGCAATCACATTTATTACAATGATTGAGATGCATACAATCATGCCTGATATAGTCCATCGCCGACTGCGTGACTGCGGTAGACGGCTTGAGGTGGAGCGGTGCGTGATCCAGAGGGTGTACACTCCACAAGACATTGCGTAGCCATGTGCTCGCGGGCAATTCTCTGTACGGCCAGCTCCCGGCACTATCCATGGAGAGTGGCGTTTTTCGTGAGCGAGGCGGAAGCAGTTGCATAAGCAGACGGGCCGGCTTCTGCATGTGCTTGTGTGGGGAGACCACGATCGCTCAACACATGTGCTTCACAGGTAGGTTGGACAGCTCTTCGTGCAATGCATCTGGCATGTTCCGATGCCTGGCTCGCAGTGGTTCTCCCTTTGTCTTCACACGACCGGTGAGCACCGCGCCGTTGCCGGGCTTTCAGCTAATGGTAAATGCTGTTTTGGCTGCGATAGTAGTTCTAGCATTTGCACAGCTGTGTGGTGGGCCGCCACACAGATCCCCCCTTGTAGAGCGGAGCTTGGGAGCTGCATGACAGCGCAGCCATCAGTCTATGCAGTAGTGGTGCTTCCTCCACGAAGTCCCTGGAATAGCCAGTGAGTGTCCATATATGAGGTCAGCAGATGAAGCGCCGATTTCCTCCTTGGGAGTAACTCATAGGCCGAGCAGTACCAGGGGAAGTGCCTCTGTCCAAGTCGTGTTGCAGCAAGTTAAGCCATCTTTTAGCGTCCTGTGGAGCCTCTCTACCATGCTGTTGGATGCTGGATGATAGCTTGTCGTTTATTGCAGCTGCACTCCACAGTCAGGCGACGTGTGTGAATAGTGCACAGTCGAACTGGTGGTCGTGGTCAGTGGTCATGTGGCTGGGGCATCCAAAGTGGGCCACCCACGTTTCGACGAAGGTGGTGGCGACTGTCTCGGCGGTGATGTCTGCAATCAGTGTCGCTTCCGGCCAGCGTGTAAAACGATCTACCATGGTCAGCAGGTAGTGCTTGCCATGGGACGAGGGAAGAGGACCCATGATGTCCATGTGAACATGTTCGAAGCGCCATGTCACATTGGGGAACGCGTTGACAGGCGCTTGGATGTCTGCCGACCTTGGCACGCTGGCATGCAATGCAGGCACATGCCCACTGATTGTAGTCTTTCCACATCCCTGGCCAGACAAAACGTGTAGCCACAAGCGACATAGTGCTGTTGACACCGGGTTGCGAGAGTCCCTGCACACGGTCAAAGGCGGTGTGCTGGAATTTCTTGGGAAAAAACTGCTGCTGCTTGCCTGTCAAAGTCTTGCAACAGATCTTGCGATTGGAGCTGGGCACAGGCACCAGTTCGAGTTGTAGGCCACTGGAGTCATCGTGGCGGAGGTTATTTAGTTTGTCGTCACTCTCCTGTACGTTGGCAATGTCCACAAAGTTCAAAGGGTGAGAGATGACGGCACATCCATGAGATAGGCAGTCGGCCACAATGTTGTCAATGCCAGAGATGCAGCAGATCTCTATGGAGAACTGCGAGATGTGCTCCAGCTGCCAGAACTGGCATGGTGAACACTTGTTGCAGTTGTTCACAAACATGTCCATGATCGATTTATGGTCCGTGAATATAATAAAAGGACGAGCTTTGACAGATGGGCGGAAGTGTTTCACAGCCTCGAATATCACTAAGAGCTCACAGCCATAAGTGCTCCAAACGCGTTGCGATTCGAAGAGCTTCCTGGTGTAGAAGGTGAGTGGCTGCTAGCTATCGGTGATGCATTGTTGCAACGCCACGCCTATAGCTGTCTGGCTGGCGTCTGATACAATGGCTGCTCAATGTCATGCACTGGGTGCTGCGGGGATCTGTGTAAATGCCTCCACACAGTTGGTGTTGCTACACAGTACAGACCCCGCCAGAGTGTGGCTGAAGTCCTGCAGGTATGGTACCGGGTAGGGATCTGGCACCGTTCAAGCATTTAGCACATGGTAGTCACTGCATGGACGCCACAAATTTTCCTTTTTTCAGGCTAGATGCAAGGCGGAAGACCAGGGACTGCTTGACGGGCAGATGATGCCTTGTCGCAACATAGCCTCGAATTCAGCCTTAGCTATGGCAAGCCGATTGGGGGAAAGGCAATGTGGTCAGCTAGAGGTGGGTGGACCGGTTGTGGATAATATGTGATGTACTGTGGATGTTTGACTTCTTTCGGTGCGCCAGGTATCGAGTCAGTTCCAGAAATTGGTCTAGTATGTAGGCGTAGGGACCGGAGCACTACACTGGTTTCACATTGAAGAAGGCAGTGTGTTGCTGCTGTGCCGCTATCTGCAACCCAGTCGTAGAGTTGATCAGCTGGGCGTTCGCTATGTCAGCTAGCAAAATGAAGTGCACCAGAAAGTCCGCACCCAGGATTGGCCAAAGTAGATGTCCATGCGAGTATGCAGCACAGCCTGCACTTCAATTCTCGGTAGTACGTGCCATACGTTTTTATAGAGGAATTGTTAGCCGTGGTCCGTGACAGTAACTCGGCCGATCTTTTGTCCCTGAGCATAGATCTTGGGTATATAAACAGGTTGGAGCCCATGTCTACTAGGTAACTGACACCGTCATCCTGCTCTGCTACACAGAGATGCCTTGATATGGCACTGCAGCTGGGTGCATCTAATACTGGCTGCGGTTGGCATTTGGGTGTGAACACAGAGGCTGGCAGTTTGTCACGTCATTGCCAAAGTGGGTGTGGTACCAGCAGTAGCCATCAGGCGTTGACTCGGATGTCTGTGACGTACCACCAGGCCAGCTACTGCGGTTCGGATTGCATTGTCCGAAGCCAGAACGGCTGTTGCTGCAGTTCCTGCTGCACTCTGGAGGGTAACACGAGAAGCACTCAACCTGTGTGGTTAGTGATGCCACCTGGGCAGCCAGTGTGGAGCTCAGCATCCGCTGTGGTGTGGCCGGGGACAGCGTTTCGATGTGGGCCGAGCATTGGTGCTGGCTCTACGGTGGCACAGGCTGCAGAGTAGGCGGTGTTTGGCGCCATTGAGAGTGTATTGAGGGCTCTGTTGGCCAGGTCTGCTATGCCGTCCAACTCCCTCTCAGGCTGGGCCACAATCACTGCTTGTACTTGCGTTGGCAGATTGTGCACCCAGATGGCGCATAACAGCGAATCCAAGACCATATCGGGCTGCGCCAGGTCCTGTAGATGGCGCAGGAACTGCATGGGCCTCATGTTGCAGCATTCTTGGTGTTGCAACAGCTGATGCACCCGTTGCTCCTGCAATGCTGAAATACGGCGGATTAGTCCGTCCTTCAGCCGCTTATATGAGGACTGTGTTGGTGGGGTGGTGATAATGTCTCGCACTACAACAGCGACGTTCTGGTCGAGCTGGCTTACGACGTGGCCGACTTTCGCGCGCTCGCACGACACGTTGTAGCTGTAGAACACTTCTACTGCCTCCATCTGGCTAAACCACAGGAATGGATCGCATGGCCAGAAAAGTGGCAGCCTAATTAACACGCATCCTGTGCTTGTAGTAGGGTTTGCCGGTTTGATAGCAGCAGGCTTGCGTGAATTTTCGAGGGCCGGCTCCTCGCGGGCTGTTCATGCCAGTAGCTCAGCCTTCAGCACCCAGTTGCGCCTTAGCACGTCCTGGACTGTTCTTTCCAGGTCCTCTGCAGTTGCCATCTTACACAATGATAGACAAATTCACACAAAATTTTAACTCAAAAACCACTCTTTAGCTTGCATTCACACACAACTGTGGATCACAAAAAAATCGTCATTGTGCAAGGTCATAAGCATAGATAAGCGGTTTCAGGCACGGAAAACAGTAAATAAGAAAAGTTTGTCACCACGCGTTGGCCTTTACATCACTCCGGGTACACCAGTGGCGCGGCATTGCTCGTAATTCCGCTTACGATTATTTGTGTGATAAGCCAACCCTATAGTCGCGCCCACGCACTTTGCTCGGAGGAGGCCAAGGTAACTGAATACAAATGAAATGCTGGCATGAGGCAACCACAATTATTACAATGATTGAAATGTGTACAATTGTGCCTGATATAGTCCATTGCCGACTGCGTGACCGCGGTTGACAGCTTGAGGTGATGGAGTGCGCGATCCAGAGGGTATACACTCCAAAAGACATCACGTAGCCGTGTGCTCACGGGCAAGTCTCTGTACACGTGTGTCTCGTGGGCCCCGAGGAATCGCTTCATGACGTCATCAAAAAGGCTGAAAGCGTGACAGCGCTGCCTGGTGACTAGACCTGTAAACAAGTCTGTTGACGTAAGTGACGTCACACGTTGGCTACCATGGAGGTAAGAATAAGGGGAGATGGCGCTACGTATCCCAGCCGTACTACGTTTTGAAGCCATGGGGGCGTGGCTCGCTGCCATGACACTCTCACCAAAACATTGCCAGTGTGCTATAGCGCTGCGTGTATTACAGTCGCTAATTGCACCATATACGCATGTAACGTCATCAGATTGGTTGTTTCAAAGTTTTTGTTTAAAATAAAATCTCGTAAAGACGAAATTCCGCGTTTCTTCTGATTAAAAATAGTTTTTAATGTAATATTACGAATAGCTAGCCTTCAATGTAAACGATACAATTTTGTTAATTCAGTAATAAACGTGTATCACAAACTAAATAATAGAAACTGAAAACTAAGTTAGCTATACCCTCCCTCCAAAGCCCCATAAATACATCTTGTTTGTAATATGTACTGGGACATTTCCGTTACGTTACACTATTGGGAAACACTGTTCATTACCACCAATATTTACTGAAATATGGTACATAGAATGGCAAATCTACACAGTGTCCTGTTTAGGCCTATACTTTACGCCAGTTAATGTAGTGTTAGCTTTTAATTTGGTACATGATGAAGACAACGTGAGTTACTCAACACTTCTATCGACGATACGTGCGTATTATACTGAAACGTGAACTTGAAAACTAGGAATTTAATTCTTTGAATTAACATACCTTTTGCAAATGTTTTGGTTGTGTAGGGAAAACTGATGGTACAGCATTTTCTCGGAGCCTTACTGTTGAAAGGGAAGTTCGGTCTATGTCCTCTTCTCGGAAATGATGAGAACATATAGTGCTCCATTTAGACGCACGCCAATTCTTCCTCCTCACGGCATTCTCCCACAGAGCTTTCCGACTTTCATTTTTAGGAAATCTAAAATCATACAGGAGAAAAACACGCTATAGTGCGAGTACCGATGTAGCACACGTTCATTCACAATGAAGTTGTAAAATCACACTTAACGAGACAACTTACACACGAAATGTTATTCCCTTCGATTTCGCATCACAATCAGAACGATTCGTACATCCGAACACCACACAAGTCACCATAATAGCGCAAAATCCTTCCAAAAGCGAGCGACAAGCCTATGCACACAAGACTACAGCAGCAATGTTTTGGTCGGATTGAGATGGCTACCCTCGGCTTCACATAGCTACACAGCTGTGACGTCACGGCGTCTCCCTCTATTCTTACCTCCATGTTGGCTACAGTGATTATACAGACTTGCCTTCAATTGTTGTTTTGGAATGTCAAATCAATCCAGATTGTTTGAATGAAGCTTCTGTTAACAGAATAAAATGTAGAAAGAAGGTTTAAATGCGAATAATCTGTATTATGGTGACATGATAAATTCGCAGCGTAGTCAAAGTTACATATTAGAGCCGTATGTGATTGATTGAAGCCAACTGATTACAAATTATTGGTCGAAAGGCAGAGTGATTTATAGCATAACACATATTACGCATTGCGGACAATGTGTCTAAATGTTTTTAACGCATTAACTGCAGCTTACTAATGTAGGCTAACTACCACTGAGACGTTTGCAGCACGAATTTGTCTTTGAACCCATACCAGCAGTAGCAAATGCGGAAAAACGAATCAAATATGGTAAAGGATGCGTAGTGGAACGCCCATTGCATTTTTCCAGTTTGTGTACGATATCTGTACGTAATATGCATCAAAACACGTCGGATGCTTGTTCATTTTCTAATATATGTTTTTTGGGGATGACCTAGTAGTTTTATTTTTTTTTTTTTATTATGAGAAATGCGTTAAATGTGGGAAAGTGCATTTAAATATGCCTCAAACAAATAGTAGGCAAAGACACACGTCTGTCTGTTACCACAACCTTTATTTCTCATTCGCTGTGTTGCACAACTGTCAACGAAATTATCGCTTTTCAACCTAATGTAGTCCTCAGACTATGCTAAAATAAAGTTATTACTCCAGTGAAGGTTTCTAGGGAAAAGGGGGCGAAATCCAGTATAGTGCTCTTGCCCAGATATGTGCTCTTGCCCTGTGCGTGTTACCGATATGCTCAAATTTTGATCGTTGTTTTTCTGTAAACAAACAGCTATATGCCAATCACATCTTCCTGTATGTAGTTTCTCAAAAATCCAGTTTATGTGATCTTAACATAAAAAGAGCTCAATGACGGAATATTAATAGATCGAATCAATACTGACATCTCCATATTGTAAGACTGCTATAGATGGAAGTCACTGATTGTCAGAGTGTGTCAGTGGGACAAAACATTTGAAGTAAATCACGAAGCTTTAGGTTAGTTCAACTATTACTTCTTAATGTAGTAGGCAGTCCCAATTTTCTTCCGTATTTTTATGTATATACATACTACACAAGCAACCAAATGGTACCGTTCCACTCGCAAATAGAGAGAGGGATGAAAGGCTGTCTATCATCCGAGCCCTGGTTTCTCATGCCTTCTAAATTTTCTCAATAGTGTTATACAAAATAATACTCGCACATAGTTTGAAACTACTGGTAACCTATCTAGCATCCAGCCTCTGAGTTGCTTCAATGTGTTGCTTAAATCTGACATGGATCTCAAACTTTGGAGCAGTACTCATCAATGTGTCACATAAGTCTTCTATACGGGTGGTCTAAGTGATCTTCCCCTCGTTTCCAGTCACAAAACGTATTCATCTTCCCAGAGGAAGGAAGTAATGACCCTGAAAGCTAGAAATGGTTTTTTTATTCAAGTGCTGTTTTTCTCTCATACGTCGTACAATGCATTTCAGAATTTTACAATGAATACTGGCAGCCCTACATATAATGGTAACATTAAAACCCTGTTAATTTGAACCTTAGTGTTAACTAGCATATGCATCCTTGAGTCGAAACATTACCTTTAATTGTAGTTATAGGAGAGGCTAATAAAATAATGTTTTTACTTTGTATTTTATTAATATCTTAGGATTTTCAGTTTTCTGCCTGATGTCTAGCAGCAACCTCTTAAAGACTTTCAATCAGAATGTGAAATTCCATTCTGAATCGTAGGCAGGGAAGTATAGTCTACATGGACATTGTTTTTCCTTCCAGTATTTTGCAAGTTCATTTCACTGAACAGAGTAAAATTACCCCTATTATGAACAACAAATACTATTAGGGAGTAAATATATTGATATGAAAGTGAAAGACTCCGAAGGCCCTGATGAGACTTCTGTAAGAAGCTGCATTATCGATTTTACACAATAATTTTACTCACATGGATCAAAAGTTCTGTTAACTTGCCATATCAGATTTGAATAATATTGCAAGCTTTTCATAACAGCCTCCATCACCATCAGCAGTAATGGTACTGGTATGTAATGGTATGGTGTACTGTAGCAGCACATTAAAAGTGTTTCAATTGAATTGATTCTGCATTATTTCTCTTCCCCATGTCCTTGACATTAATGCTACCAAGTTATGTTCTTGTACGGTAATTAGTTTCCATGTTATTTTATTTATTTATCGTGTCAGAAGCAAACTAAAAAAAACAATATTAGATACATACATACATTATGGTTTATAAATTAAACTAGTCAAGAATGAAATAAATGATTAGACACAGATTGTGTTGTCAAACATAAGGTAATTTTAATCTATACAGTGGATGCCCAAAAATTTGCAACGTCCAGTGCACTTTGTGTAGCGTTTACGAGGTCCTCCATGGTGCACTCAGTTGGAGGTAATGTGCATTGTAGTAGATGTGTTGATGTCTGCACGGTAGCTCCGCAGTCACACTGGAGAGAGTCCACCTGGAAGCCCCACCTCTACATATTACTCTTGGATCTTGTGACAGAAGAACGCAGGCAGTTGAGTGATTTCCAAGTGGACCATTTCTCTGTTTCTCTGTGTGGCCTCGGGGAAGAACTTCTTGCAGGATCAGCCACTCCTCCAGATGCTGGCATCTGACCTGCCATCTCTTCTCCCGGTGTTGATGTGGAGTGTCAGCGAATGGTTCTGTACTGTGAAGGAAGCTCTTTCTAGACACAAGTCTTTGCTGTGCCAGTTGGTGGCCATGTAGTGGGTGGGCTTTGGATGTTCTGCTGCTGTATCTCTTCGGATGTCCGGGGAGGCTATGCCGGATAAGCAGTACAGTTTTTCCTCAGGTGTGGCTCTTAGACAACACGTAGTGATACGACATGTCTCATTCAGAGCAACATCAACTTTCTTCGTATGTGTAGATCTGCACCATACTGGGCAAGCGTACTCAGCTGCAGAGTAGCAGAGGGCTAATGCGGATGTGCGCACTATGTCTGGCTGTGCTCCCTATGTTGTTCCAGTCAGCTTCCTAACCACATTGTTCCTGGCAGCCACTTTTTGCTTTGTTTTTAAGCAGTGTTCCTTATATGTAAGAGCATGGTCCAGAGTGACTCCGAGGTATTTTGGAGTCTTGCAGTGTTCTAAAGAGATTCCTTCCCAATCTATCTGCAAGGTTCTACTAGCCTGTCTGTTTCAGAGGTGGAAAGCACAGGTCTGGGTCTTAGAAGGATTTGGTTTCAATTGATTGTCCCTGTAATAGGCAGTTAATTCCTTCAGAGCATCAGTTAGCTCCCACACCACCCTCTCAAAGCTGTGATCTTGTGCTGTGATTGCTTGGTCATCTGCATATATGAAGCTTTGTGTTCCTTCTGGTAACGGCTGGTCATTAGTGTATATATTGAAGAGGGTGGGTGCCAGTACACTGCCCTGTGGCAATCCATTTTTCTGCTGCCTCCATCTGCTTCTTTGTCCTTGATATTCCACAAAATATCTTCGGTTCTGCAGAAGATTTCTAATTAGACAGGTTAGTTTGTAGTCCGTGGTGAGGTTGTATAGCTTCAGCAACAAGAGTCTGTGGTTGACAGTGTCGTAGGCGGCTGAAAGATCTATAAACACCGCTCCTGTTATCTGCCGCCTTTGGAAGCCGTCCTCTATATGCTGTGTCAAATTCAACACCTGTGCTGTACAGCTCTTCCCTTGTCTGAATCCTGACTGTTGAGGGATCAGTAATGGTTCTATCATATCTGTAATTCTTTGGAGGATCAACCTTTCCAATACCTTATACAGGTGGCACAGGAGGGAGATTGGCCTATAGCTTTTGGGGTCATCCCGGTCTTTCCCTGGTTTACGTATATCTATAATTTTTGCTCTCCGCCAAGATTTTGGTATCTTGCCGCTCTTGACACAATTATCCATTAGCTCGAGTAGCCAGCACTTTGCGCCTGGACCAAAGTTCTTGATCTGTTCACTTCTTATGTCATCTACCCCTGCTGCTTTTCCGACTTTGCACTTATTTAGAGCTGAGTTGAGCTCATTCAAACTGAATGGTCGAGACAGAGTGTTTCCCTCTTGTTCGGGCTCCCTTTCCAGGGTTCGTCTCCCGATTTTACTGGTATGGTCAGGTTTAACATTTTTCAAAAGCTGGTGTGCGATCTGGTCTGCCTTCACATTTGTATGCGTATTGGGTTGGGAGGGATCATTGTTAAGGTGTCGTAACAATCTCCAGGCCTTTTGACTACTTCTACTCATCTCATATTCTGTCATCAGTTTAATCCACTGTTCTCTCTTCGCCTCAGAGATTGAGGAGAGAGTATTTTGCGCAGCCAGATAAGTCTCCTCGCTATAAGGGTTTTCTTCATATAGTCGATAGTATCCCTCCAGCAGAGCAGCTGTTTCAGGTGTCACACCCTGCAGATACATTGTCCTACACCCTCTTGGAATTGATGCCCGGGAGCAATGTTTGACAGTTTAAACAAAGCTGTCATATTCTTCAGGAATAGGTCACACAGACTTAATCTCCTTGTCCAGCATCTTAGCAAATTTTTTCCAATCAGCTTTCTTGAAATTGTATCTCCGTTTGAAATTCATCTCGTGTGGCCTTATTGCTGGAAGAACTTGACACAGTAGTGGCCTGTGTTACATCTTTGGTACGGGCGAGCACACTGATCTGGAGCAAAGCTGTGTGATGTCTTCACTCACAAAGAGGAGGTCGGGGTTAAATCCACGTTGCCACCTGCCACTGTTGAAGGAAGGGGGTAGCTTGCTGTCATGTATAAGAGACAACTGGCAGGATTCAGCCCAGGAGAGGACTGCCTCCCCATTTTCGTTATCTTCAGAGTATCCCCACAAATGACTATGGCTGTTAAAGTCACCGATTATTACAGACGTCTTGCTGTTATGGAAGTTCCTGGGTGGTGTGACGGAAAATGCAGCCGAAGGGGGCTTATACACAGAGGTAGCCCCGCAGTTACTCAGCTCCACTGAGATGACTTCGATGTTATTTTCTACGGTGCAGTGAGCACTGGTTATCTGAAGCCCTGGTCTTACAAATATAGCACTTCAGTACTGAGAGTGCGGTGTTTCTGCAGCTAGTTTCATGCCCGGTATTTTTGGTCGTCTCTGTCGCTCATCTCTATGCGTCTCTTGTATACACAGGACGTCGCATTTTTTGTCACGGCATAGGCTGATGATATGCCTTCAATATTTATAGATATGATAGTTAAAGTTGGCTCTGATAAGGACCGTTTATTTCCATTGTTATAACATGTTAAATATAGAAAGTTTAACTGTAACCAAGCAGTAGTTTTCTTTGATGACAATATCAGTTCCAGTGCACAACTGAATTTAAAAATCTGTCTTGTGGGGTGAAAATCCGTTACTGCTGCTATCTTGTGCTGACAATGAGATGACTTTCATAGAAATACTGAGTTATTTCATTTGTAATGCAGTTTCATAGTTTTTGTAGTTGCTCACGATCTTTACACTTGCATGCAATGGGTGTAGCATCAGCATACAGAACTATCCTTGAATTTGAGGAGCAGTATTTTGTCATTTACACAAATCAACAAAAGAAAGTATCCCAGTACAAAGTCATGGGTACCCTGTACTACCTATAAGTAATGTTAGATCTGTGTGTGCCACTCGCCATCCTTATGAGTGAAAACTGATTTGTGTTAGATAAGGTTTTATCAAACTGTGAACAGTTATCAGCATAATTACCAGCCGTTTTCCCTTAGTATTTACTATCTCTCTCTACAAGCAACTGATAGAGATTAGCTAAAACAAATCTGTAATTTCAGATGGAGGTCTGTCTATATCTAAAATTATGTTTCCTTTCCCATCTATAGCTTATCGCAGAAAGTTGAGTAACACCTTCAACACATAGGAATTACATCTTTGAGCACCAATTATTGCCACTTTTTGGAACATCACCATAAGGTTTGATATCCCTACTGAAAGATGAGCAGAAATTCTTTGTTAATGGGTGCATAATAAGATTCTTTTTTGGTATACCAATGCTCAGTAATAACTGAAACATCTGGTTTATTAAAACATGCTGCTATGTCCAAATCATTGTGCTTATTTCTTAGGCTCATAAAGTTTTGGAGGATGACCTTGGTTTGCAGGTTGCATTGTATCCACATATTTATTTATTTATTTTATTTTTTATTTTTTTTGTAACCATAAATATCCCCATTAAGCAAATCAGATGTGCTTGTCAAACTGTGACGAGGAAACAAAAAGGCCACACATGTACAAAACAATAATAAAAGCAAAGATTCCAAAAGAGTTCCTGACAGCAAAATGTAAAACTTAATTGTTTTTGGATATATTACTTCTTATATCCTTCATTCAAAAACTTAAGAAGGCTGTTAGTTTAGTGTCTTCAAGGCATAATGCTGTTTCATTGAGCATCGCAACAATCAAGTCTGAGATAGTAGTGTACTATGATACTACCTATGAAGAAATTGATGCACTGGATGTGAAGTGCACAGTTTAGTCTACCCAGCAGGTGTTCCAGATGATGGCCCTGCACTGTTCTATACTATCATGAATATACCTATACATTAGTGATTCATCACTGACAGAAAATTGAATAATCACATTTTTGCTTCAAGTTTCTGAAATGGGAGTTGATGAGATCATATCTGAAGAGACAGCTATCAACCCACGCTTTCAGCATGAGGTAGGACTAGCAATTACCAGAATTCTGAAATGTGGATCTTGTGAACCTAGAGTTGCTCTAGGAAAACAAGTAAGATGTGACACATGTTCCAGATCAAAGATGAGAAAATAAAAGGTTGCTGTATTAGTTATAGCACACAAATATGCAGTGAATAAGAAGTGTGAAATGACTGTGTTCGCCGGCCGGGGTGCCGAGTGGTTCTAGGCGCTAGTCTGGAACCGCGTGACCACTATGGTCGCAGGATCGAATCCCGCCTTGGGCATGGATGTGTGTGATGTCCTTAGGTTAGTTAGGTTTACGTAGTTCTAAGTTCTAGGGGACTGATGACCTCAGAAGTTAAATCCCATAGTGCTCAGAGCCATTTGAACCAACCATTTTTTGGCTGTGTTCAAAGCTATGTAGACTGGTTTAATTCCTGGTTTAAGTAATTCACATTATTTCATTGCTGTTTCCTGCTGTCATCCATTAATACCTCAATGTCAACAACTACTTTGTTACTTTAAAACCTTCAACATGTTCACTGTGGCTGACACAAAGGTCAATAAGAGCTACGAACACCGTGCTTTTAAGTGTCATCCACAGTGAATGTGCAAAACAAGAACATTTTTGCAATTTAATTGAAAGTCCTAATTCAGCTTCCTTTTTCAGGCATGTTTATTTTTAAATATTAAAACTGATGGCAGTTCCATTACTAGACCACTAATTTTGAAATCTGGATGACATCATCCCAGCACTGTAACAAAATGTGCACCATCCACAACAGGTTCAATGCAATCTCTCCTCTCCACAAATTTGCACCTCAGATGTGTTGTATGTCATATAATACTACAGTTAATTTTCCATATATCTGAGCAAAACCAGTTCTTGCGTGTCCACGTTTATCTCATCTAGGCATTGCACCTTTCCCTTAACTTTAGTGTGCTTTACAATAAAATTTGTATGAAAAGTTTTCTGTGTAAATTACCTATTCTACACCTACAGCTAATGCTTGTATAGCCCAGTGTGCCATTCAGATGGGTTTACTTGTGTGTCAATATAATTGTCAGGTTTGGTATGAAAGGGTTTCTTGAAATATATTCCCACATAAATTTTTTAGTATCTATTCTCAGTTGCAAAATATGTTATGCACTGTCAGTGCCATTTCAATGCAAAAATTTTAAATCATGCTGGGGAATATAGCAATAACACAGTTCCAGCACACCTCAGGAATTTGATTTTAGTTGCTTCAACCAATGAGAATTACAGACCAAGTCTTGCACTGCCCTGTTTTGTGTATTAACCTGTTGGCTGGCATGAATGTGCCGGTGGTCACAGCAGACTGCTCTGCTGGGGCCAGCAGTGATATAATAACAACCAGGTATCAGCAATTTTACACTTTTATCTTACTGAGGAAAAATATTTACTTATATTTGATATTCCTTGCCATTTCCAGACTATTTTTGGGTCTGCAGTATTTTTATTTAAATGTCTTCCAAAACCAAAGGATTAAATGACTACAAAGTTATTCATCAATTCATTTTTAGATACATATTTAACTGGGTAAAAGATAATTCCTGAAACAGTAATTAGCATTCTAGCTGTTCTTTTTAGCCACGACTGTACAGATGCATATACTTCACATTCAAAATTCCTAAATGCCTGCTTAACACATTCACTACCATGCTGCTCACAGCAGAGCAGGACACTTAATGCTGTATGCGTAACCTGGTGGTGAAACATCCATTACTAGTCATGTCAGGGTCAAGAAATGCGGATGATGATCTCTCAGGGAGTACTATAATCTAAAAACGTAAAATTATAACTAAAAAGGTCATTTCCAATTATGTCTACCAAGTCAAATTTGCTTTCAGTCAGTGATTTCTTTTGCCATAAATGACTAGTGAACGCACATGCCAGAGGATACTAAATATTCATACTTTGCCTCTGAGAAGCGCCAAAGCCATTAGAAACAGCTATGCACATAGTCCAATTTATGTTGAGATTATCACTTGGGTACTTTAATTAAATTTGGTCTACTATAAGCAACATGATAAAGGAATCAAAAGAAACACACACACACTGAATTAATTTCTTTATTAACAACGCTCGGATTTCCACATCACCATAGAGGCACCAAGCTTGAAGCGTTACTCGATTTTTTTACATGGCGAGTTTCCCCAGTAGGCCTATAAACCATGAAACAGACAAAAAGCTACTTCTCGCTGTCTTCTCTTCTTTGGATTTTCACTTCAGAAACTGAAACATCCATTACAAAAACAGATTACATCACTCACAAATCTGGATTCAGTCATTGCAATTCATACCTATTTTACTGTAAAAAATATTGACTATGATGAATGATGTAATTTTGAACATTCAAAAGTTTTCAAATGTGCAGGTTACTGACGTTAGAATACAGTTACTACACAATTTTTGATCAGGAAAAAGTTACGATGATTGCAACTTAAATACCAAAGCCATTTGTTATGAGAATACGCTATTACCACAAATAATCCACATAGATGCATTGAAAGAAACTTTACTGGGTAACAATGCATCAGAATACTATAGGCACAAAGAATGAAATTTCTGTAGATTTACCATACACTTTACTTTTCTTGAGCATTATAAGATTACTAACGGAAGTTGCTAACCGTCCATTATCTGGAATATAAACTATCCTTTCTCCTTTTGCAGCAAGTATTATCAATTTTTTCCCGTGATTGAAAAGCTTTAGAATATCCGCGTTTCGAAAACTACCAGCGATATTGGCTAGCGTGAGAGACGACGTCATGTCATGATGTGACGTCATGATTCCTCGGGGCCCACGAGACGCTTCTTCTCATGGAGGTAGAATAAGGGGAGATGGCGCTACAGACTTGCGCTGTACGTTGTTTTGAAGCCAGTGGGCGAGGCCTGCCGCCATCTTGGATCCCCCAAAACATTAGCAGACGAGTGATTACAATTGCTTCTTGTTCGTTATTTATGTCGTGTGCACATGACATTTGTTTTATATAGTAAATGTTACTCGGTTTTAGTGAACAACACAGCATAAGGGACGCAACTTCAAACGTTTTTCTGGTCTTAAATGCGTATTTGATACAGTAATACGTAAAAATGTTACGCTTCTTGCCTCAGTACTGTAATTCCTTTTTGTTTATACACTTAGAATAACCGAGAAGAGACGTATGTGCTATGAAAACCGTGCTTTTGTAATCCATTTCTATTCACTTTCATTGTGTTTGTGTCGATAATTGATGAAGCCAGAACTCCAAAAACAATGATTGATAGTTTAGAGGCACCGATTTGTATTCGTTACATTTTCAAGTCAAATGCAAATTTTAAATGTTCACGTTTGCAAGAAACTTACCTTATTTCCTTTGGTGTCCCATAGATGTATGCAGGGATGATATAAACAAGCCAACTGTCATGTCAACAAAGTGAAAAATACGTTAAATTACGAAGGAACAGAACTGAATTTAAGATTGTCAGGCCCATTGCAATTTCCACATCTGCTTTCTTTTTAAATTGTACCTACCAAATGACATTCAGTGTGGCTAAGAACAGAAATTTACAGGGTAACACGACAACACAGTGATTAATGTAATGATCTAAGCCTGGACTTCGATAGGGAACTTTGCTTTAACAAATATGTAACCATTTAAGTACTTATAATTTAACCACTGTAACAGGTGTTCCACACATTTTACTGAAGATTTAATTAACTACATTTAGTTACATTAGTTTTATATTAAATTATTGCATATTAAAACATTAGTCCCCATTTCCAGGATATTTCTTGCCAGGACTTTTCAGTTACTTCAGAATAACCACACAGTGAAAACCAAGTGTAATGCTCACTTCCAGACAGCTCTTCGCCTTGGATTGATAGAAATCTAAAGTTAAATCACAGAAATAAAACCATACTGTAAAACTTTACAGTGCATCAGAATTTCAAGTATATATAAGAAAATAGCACTTAAATAAGTCCACTTACGAATGAAATGTGATTTGTTTAAACTTTAGGCTACAATCAGAACGATTAGTACACCCGTGAGCGATGCAAGCCGGCATTTTTTATCAAAACACTTCACGACTACACGGAATCAAACCACCAGAAGCGAATGTTTTGGGGTAGCTAACATGGCGGACCTTCTCTTGGATCGGCTTCAAGTTTGTGACGTCATGACAACTCCTCTTATTTTTACCTCCATGCTTCTTCTCTGTACGGCCGGCTCCTGGCACTATCCGTGGAGTGTGACGTTTTTCATGGGCGAGGCAGAAGCGGCTGCATAGACGGACAGGCAGGCTTCTGCGTGTGCACGTGTGGGGAGTCCGCAATCGCTCAACCCACGTGCTTTGTGACTAGGTAGCACAGCTCTTCGTGCAATGAGTCTGGTGCATTCTGCTGCCTGGCTCCCACTGGTTCTTGGTTTGTCTTCACACGTCTGGTGTGTGCTGCGCCGTTGCCAGGCTTTTGGCTAATGGTAAATCTGTGCACGCACGCGCTGCAAATGCTGTGTCAGCCATGATAGTAGTTCTAGCGTCTGCACAGCTGTGAGGGGGGCCACCACAGTAACAATTATTCTTCTGTTGAAGGTACCTAAAATTATAAAAAGTTATATCTGGGATTTCCTCATGTGACTAATAAGATATGTACTACATTATGATATTTATTTTGGGTATCTGACATAGAAATAAAGAAAATGAATGGAGACAAATAGTCAGATAGTTCTGAAGGAAAAATTTATGGAAACCAAAGTCGCAAAGACCCCTTACAAAAGGAAGAAAATTATAATGGCAGATTTTGATGCTATCTTAAAAAATGCATTAGAAATGATGCAGAACATAATTAAGAATTTCAGTTTTTTGGTGATTATATTGCTTCTAAATTAAAAAAAAACGTTAATATGTATAATACAACAAACCATTGACACGATGTACAACTATGTGAGAGTATTCTGCACTTGCACTTACGTTCAATCTAAAATGAGATGGAACTTCAACATTATCTCTCAAAGCCACATTACTATATTTGGCGTTGTTCTTAAACTGAGTAGCAGAACGTCTCAAACAAAGAGTAAAAATCAGTAGTTACTCTGCTATTCTAAGAAAAGTGTAGCATGTTGCTGCAGGTGTATCACCGCCCCCCTAGCGGCAGAAGCGCGCAGCGTCAGGGCAACCTCCTTCTGTTGTCACAGTCGCTTGTGAACTGTGTCGAACAAAATTTGAGACTGGCGCGAGTGACTAGAGCACATGCTGACCACAGTGTCCAAGGCCTACAAGAAAGACAGGCCGCAGCGCATACGCCGGGAAGGTAGGCCAGAGCTTGCTTCCTCGCTCAACTCAGCAGACAAACTATGTTTCTATACCTGTTAACTCATAACTAGGAGTGTACGTACAATCGAGAATTGCATCTTCTATTGGAATCCACTATTATGGAGTCATACTGCTATGAGTCCTACAATGATTGTAAGTCTATAGGCCTACTTATAATTTGTTACGGCTGTACTGTGGTACAATAAAATTAAAATCATGCCAAAATGATTATCGCTTGCATAAGGTATCCCTTCTTGCATGAAATGGGGACTGTTAAGCAAAAGAGACTAAATGCTATTAACAAGCCATTATATCATTTATGTTGAGTTCTGATCTTAAGGTGGGTAAGATGTCAAATGGGCCGTCTTGGAGCAGGAGAGGCACCACAGGACATTTTAATTTCCACTGTCTATACTTTTACAAGTAAATTCATAAAACTTTGTCAGCATGACCAGGAAGGATTCAGGATTCACACTCGTAGCAGCAGAAGTTCAAAAACATAACAAAATATATTTTTTACATGTGAAATTTCATCATTTTTTCACTTACTATTGGCTGCATTTGTTGCTATAGGTACACTTTTTTTCATAAGTAAGAGAGACTGTTCGAAGAATTTTGCACAGCATACAAACCATACTTACAGGTGTCTGAAACTCTAGAATGTATTTCATTTATGAAAAAATGAATGAGCTGTTACGTTTTAAACTTTATGTTTAGAAAAAAATCAAATTTTTGTAGTTAATTATCTCAATTTTTACCATAGTTTTTCATAGGTTTGGAAAATTCTAGAGTTTCATACACCTGTAAGTATGATTTGTATGCTGTGCAAAATTCATCAAAGAATCTCTCTTACTTGTGAAGAAAATGTACCTATAGCAACAAATGCAGCCAACAGTAAGTGAAAAAATGATGAAATTTCATATCTAAAAAAAATTATTTTCTTATGTTTTTGCACTTCCACTGCTATGAGTGTGAATTGTGAATCCTTCCTGGTCATGCTGACAAAGTTTTATGAATTTATTTGTAAAAGTATAGACAGTAGAAAATAAAATGTCCTGTGGTGCCTCTCATGCTCCAAGTCGACCCGTTTGACGTCCTACCCCCCCTTAAATTGAATTTTGTTGTAGTACTGTTAATCAGTAACACTTCTTAATTGCAGATTACAGTAGGAAATGCAATTCTCATAAGTACGTACACACCTAGTTACGAGTTAACAGATGTAGAAAGGTATCCAGAATGAGATTTTCACTCTGCAGTGGAGTGTGCACTGATGTGAAACTTCCTGGCAGATTAAAACTGTGTGCCAGACCGAGACTCGAACTTAGGAGCTTTGCCTTTCGCATGCAAGTGGTCTATCATTTGAGCTTCCCAAGCACGACTCACACCCCGTCCTCACAGCTTTACTTCTGCCAGTACCTCGTCTCCTACCTTCCAAACTTTACAGAAGCTCTCCTGCGAACCTTGAAGAACTAGCACTCCTGAAAGAAAGGATATTGCGGAGACATGGCTTAGCCACAGCCTGGGTGATGTTTCCAGAATGAGATTTTCACTCCGCTGCAGAGTCAGACATGTCAGTCTCGTTTATGTTTTTTGTTGAGATGATGAGTAGTAGTTAGCTTTTATCAAATAAACAATGTGTTTTTAATATTCATTCTCACTTCCATATTTCATGCTTAAATTGAAAATGATTGACATTGACAAGTCACAGAAGCTGTTAGAAACATGAAGATGAACGTTAAAATTTTTTGCAGATGGCGGAACGCGAACCAAAATTTCTACCCAAGCAATTTAACCTAATCAAATTAAGTTACCCACTACAAAATGTGTGACTTTGTTTTGTGTCATACAGACACTGAAGCTTTTAATGCTGATAACTCTTTACTTGAAATTCAGCACCAATATATGGTACCTTTTCAAGAGATCCTCAATGTGTTAGTATTTTGGAAAAGCATTTATTTATAGGACCTAAATCATAAGTTGACTGTAATATAAAATACACCAAATACGAGCTTGACGAAATTCAATATGGTCTCATCCAGGTGCTTCAGCCAAAGTACATCTCTGAAAGAAGTGCAGCCACAGTTCCTTCTACCCCTTGGCGAGAGCGGAGGATGGTAAGTTTTCTCTGTACCTGCCAGGAAAATGAACATATCTTTCTGAGCAAGTGGCTTATCTTGAAGCAGTTGTGGTGGGGAGAGGGAGGCTGGCTTGTAGCCCCTTCCTTTCTCCTCTCAAAATCTTCAGCAGTGTAGGCCGCATCTCTTTGAACATGTAGGCCGACTTAATCCTATTCATTGAAACTGTAACTTGTTTGTCGTTAATGAGAATGTCCTTGGTATCCAAACTCCTGCGCAGAACACAGTGCAGTCCAGTGTAGGGGTCAATTCTAGAGTCCAGTTCCACTCTTCAGCTTTGAGCAGTGATGTCACACTAAGGCAGAGAAGCTACATAGAGGCAATGTTTGAAAGCAGCTGATGATATTCGTAAGCAAATGAATTTAACGTACGATAAAACGTAGACCATAGATAACACAGACTGCGCGTGACGTCTTTACATTGAAACCAACACCTAAGTCACGTGAGTCAGGGCAGGACGCCGAATTTCTGTTATTACACGCCGGCCGAAGTGGCCGTACGGTTCTAGGCGCTACAGTCTGGAACTGCGTGACCGCTACGGTCGCAGGTTCGAATCCTGCCTCGGGCATGGATGTGTGTGATGTCCTTAGGTTAGTTAGGTTTAAGTAGTTCTAAGTTCTAGGGGACTGATGACCACAGCGGTTAAGTCCCATAGTGCTCAGAGCCATTTGAACCATTTGTTATTACACACTGTGTGAAGATGAGTTGACAATTAAAGTTTTTCTCGTTTACAGCTGAAATGAAGCATTGATTTTAACAGGAAAACAATGTGCCTTAATGCTATTTTACATGTAGTAGTGCAGTTAACTTGATTTCTCCGAAATTCTTAATAGTAATGCGATGGTTATCGTTTTTTACGTGTGCCCAGGTGAAACATACTGACAGCTATCCAGAATGAGATATTCACTCTGCAGCGGAGTGTGCGCTGATATGAAACTTCCTGGCAGATTAAAACTGTGTGCCCGACCGAGACTCGAACTCGGTACCTTTGCCTTTCACGGGCAAGTGCTCTACCATCTGAGCTACCGAAGCAAGACTCACGCCCGCTACTCACAGCTTTACTTCTGCCAGTCTCTCGTCTCTTGGGCACACAGTTTTAATCTGCCAGGAAGTTTCATATCATCGCACACTCCGCTGCAGAGTGAAAATCTCATTCTGGAAACATCCCCCAGGCTGTGGCTAAGCCATGTCTCCGCAGTATCCTTTCTTTCAGGAGTGCTAGTTCTGCATGGTTCGCAGGAGAGCTTTTGTAAAATTTGGAAGGTAGGAGATGAGATACTGGCAGAAGTAAAGCTGTGAGTACCGGGCGTGAGTTGTGCTTCTGTAGCTCAGATGGTAGAGCTCTTGCCCGGGGAAGGCAAAGGTCCCGAGTTCGAGTCTCGGTCGGGCACACAGTTCTAATCTGGCAGGAAGTTTCATACTGACAGCTATGTTTACAAGCATCAAAATTACAGTTCTTCAGTGGGTATTTGTTTTTGTTGCACTATGGGTCTTTTAGTCCACCGTTTCCACAGGAGTGGAAAACAAAATAGCAGTTTGGCAGGCAACATTAGTTTTCTGATGATTCCTCAACACAACGTGTGAAATGTTTTGTTATGGATTTATAAGAAATGAAATCCATTTATAACCATAAGAGCTAAAAGATTTCCAGTTTACGTTAAAAGTACTCAGCGAGCTCCCATCTAACACAAAGCAAGAAATTGGAAATTTCTATTAACTCAAAAGAAAACTATACTTAAATTAACCACTCTTCTTATTACTTGAAGATCTAGACCCAATAATTAAAAAGTTGTGTTGGCTACTTGGTAGGTACGAATGTTTGTTGTAAATCCGTATGCTAAATACTAATGCACTGCAAGTGTAATTGTGGATACTGAAGTTTTTTTTTTCAGAGTAGCAACTTTCTTTTTACTTTAATTAATTAGCTGCTGTAGGTATGAATACAATTGTGCAGTATAGAGATAGGTACTTTAATGTTAATATCGATTGTCTACAATTTGTTTGTTACTGTAGATCTTGACTCATTCCACATCCCTGAGGGTTCTCCATCTTCAGTTTAGTTTCGTTCCAGATCAAATTTTGTGTTTTGAATTAGCAGCATAATTAATGACCTTCATATACGACCAGAGAAGTCTTCTTTTGACCCTACACACTTCACAAAAGGATCAAAATCTCAGTTATGAAAGGGAAATATTTCAAAATCCTTGCAGAGGTATTTCCATGAGGTGAAAATTAGGATGGATTTTGGTCCCTGCCTGTAAAACTTGATGAATGGCTAAGATTTTGAGACGACATATCGTTAAGATCTAGCTCACTGCACAAGTATAATCAATATATTACGCTTCCTATCTTGATATCGTTTCGGTATCTGTAGTGGATTAAGCAAATGTCGGAAAACATATGCGCTTGTTTAGTGCAAATACGTGACATTATGCACATAAACGAATTCCTTTCTTACAAAAGCATACTAAAACATTTCACACGTGTTCTTGTGGAATCGTTAGAAAACTAGAGCTGCGAGCGAAATTGTTATTTTGCTTCCACTCCTGTGGAAGTGGTAAACTATAAGAGTTCAGAGTCCAAAACAAGTATTTACTAAAGCACTTCCGTTTCAACTTGACCACACGTAAAATGATAACCATTGCTTTATAATCAGGAATTTCGGAGAAACTAAGTTAACTGCACTGTTACATGTGTAAGAGTAGTGCTACAGTTCATTGAATTGTCAAAATCAGTTCTTGATTTCAGCTGTAAATGAGAAAAACTGTAACTTTAAGCTCCACACAGCGTGTAATGACAGGAGCTCGACTTTTTTCCCTGAGTCACATGATATAGATGTTGGTTTCAAGCGATAACAAGGCAGCGGTAGGGACATGCGCAGTCTATGTTATATATGGTCTATGCGATAAAATTACAACCACACTTCACGTGATTACTTACCCATAAATTATGTCGAAAAGAACTGAAGGTATCGAAAATAAATAAGAACATAAAAAGGGGAGTATACATGTCTGAAATAAAATATTATTGTGGTTTATACAAGTAATAACAGCACAGAGAACCTTTAAATCTATTATTGTATAGCGTATGATGAAGTCATAATATTGTGAAATAAAGTTTAGATTTAATAATTATTATTAAAAACTAAGGGCCTAGTAGACAAGCAACGAAAATTCACAAAACGTATGGTCCAGCAAATATTGGAATCCTAACTAGAATTAAGCTATATAGGTCAATTCTAGTTACTGATTCCAACCATTCCATGGTACAAAGGGCGTCCAAAAAGTTTTGCACTGCCGTCTCTATTTTTTTATTTTTTACATGAAATTTTTTGTGAACGTACTTTGAACATTTAGCTATAAGTTGGTATATAAAAGTACTTTTTTCTTCTATACAAGTGAGCCATAATGGACCGTGAAGTAGATGTCAGATTGCGACAACGGTCGGTGATGGAGTTCCTCTTCAAGACTGGCGATGACTCTGCCACGTCGATTCGCAGGAAGTTGCTCCCAGTTTGTGGGGAGGACACAGTGGATCGCAGCAGTATCCGGTAGTGGTTGCAGAGGTATAAAGAAGATGATTTCTCTCTACTGGACAGTCCACAATGCGGTAGACCATCGATAGCAGTGAGTGATGTGAATAAGGAGACCAATGATCGAATCGTCCAGAATGACAGATGTGTGATGACACGACAGCTTGCTGAAATGACTCGTTTGTCATTGGGTAGTGTGGTATCACTGGTACAGTCACTAGGGTACAGAAAAATCTGTGCACGTTGGGTGCTTAGATTACTGAGAAGAGAAATGACAACGATGAGGAAGAATGTGTGCGAGGGTCTCATGAAGACCTTTACTGAAGATGGCATCATTACCCAGGATGAAACATGGTTGTTTTTGTCTGAACCTGAGAGCAAAACCCAATCCATGGAGTGGCGTCATCCGGGTTCCATTTTGAAGAAGAAACCAAGACTTTCATGAACAGCAGGCCGAAATGTGATGGCCTCCTTCTTCGGGGATCAGAAGAAGGAGTCATTTTCATTGACTTTTTGGACCCTGACTCCACAATCAACTGGGATCGTTACTGTTTGTTATTGGACAAGCTGCGACGAGCCATCAAGACCCACAGACCACAGCTTCAGGGTGAGCTCATCAGACTACACCATGACAATGCCAAACCCCATACAGCCCTTATGATGCAGGAGAAAATTAGGAAAATGGGTTGGAAAATTGTTCCTTATCCTCCCTACAGTCTGGATTCTGCTTCGTCTGATTTTTACCTCTTTGGTCGTCTGAAGGCCCACCTGCATGGTAACACATTTGATAGTGAGAAAGAGCTTAATTCCTGTGTCAAGCAAATGGTGTAAAAGTCAATACCCAGAATTTTACCAAAGCGCATTTATGTCATGGAAAGAACGTTGGGCCAGATGCGTCACAGCTGATGGAGGCTACATTGAGTAGGCTCAATGTATAGCTAAATGTTCCAAGTATGTTCACAAAAATTTCATTCTCCTCCTGCAAAAAATAAAAAAATTTAGAGACGACTGTGCAAAACTTTTTAAACACTCTTTGTACATAATTTAGCTCTTTTTTCCAGCAGGTGTATGCACTTGAAATTTAGTAGGATTTCTGCATTTGCAATTGCTCTCTGAACTTCTGCAGAAAATGACTAACATAGGAACCTATATAAACCAATTCTAGTTACCAATTCCAATTTTTGTTATTTCACCATAGTCGTTTTGGAGAGCAATTACAAACGTGGAAATGCTATTACGTTTGAGTGCATAAAACTCTTGCAAAAAGAATTTATATACAACCATGGAAAGGTTGGAATTGGTGACAGTGATTTAGCTATATAGGCTAATTCTAGTTATGGATTCCAATATTCGTTATTTTTTGTGGATTTTCGTTAGTTTTGCACCGGATTTTCTTTTAGAATTTAGTGTGTCGGTTTCTCCATATTTCATGCTATTGTTTCGTATTTGTTAACATTCATTTCATTTTCCAGTTATTCTGTTACTTTTTAGTTTCTCCCCGTCCAAAACCCCAACTTCCCTACTCTTCTTCTGTTAGATTCAATAATTAATACTAAAAATAAACCTACTTTACAATAGTATGACTTCGCCATGCACTTTACTGTAATGCAATTTAAAAGTTTATCTGTGCTTTTTGTACTCTCATAAATAAATTCTTATCACATGCGAATTTTTTTTTAAATTCTTGCTCTTAATTATTTTCGTTATCTTCAATTCGTTTCGATCTAATTCATGACTAAGTAAATAACTGCGTGAAATGTGATTGTAATTTCATTGCATGCTATATATGTATGTTCACGAGTATGATCCATTGCTTTCATAGATTGCCTATAGATAGCTTCTTTGCCTTAGGTATGACGTCATTGCTCGAAGCTAACGAGTGGAACGGAACACTAGAATTGATCTCAGTGTAGAGTGGTTGCAGTGGTGGTTTGACAGCATCCGTGCAAAGCATAACCTGAGTGCACGTGTCCAGATCATTATGCATGAACGTCATGTGCAGTCCACGCCTAGGGGCTCTCACTTTTTTCATGTGGTCTACCATCTCACAAAGAGTACAAAGGAATTGTGGCTGATGGTTAACGTCACATGCCTATGAGGCATCGACGAATTTACCTGGCAGACGCAGTGACTCTCTGTACACAAGCTCTGCTGCTGAAGCCTTAATATCTGGTTCGAATGCAGTCCTCAGACCAAGTAGAACGATGGGCAGTGCAGAAGTCCATGTGGTTCTGGGACATATCAATGCTGCCTTCAATGTATGGTGCCACCTTTCCAGCATGCCATTACTAGCCAGGAGGTAGGCTGTGGTCTTATGGTGCGAGTATACGCAGAAGTGGCTAGTTGCATGAACAATTCAGCCTCAGACCGTGTCCCCCTGTCAGCTGCTATATAGAGAGGGCAACCGAATCTGGTGAGCCATGTTGACATGAAAGTTGCTGCAAGCATTTCTGCTGAAATGTCGTCAGCAGGTACTGCTTCCGGCCAATATGTTATTAGACAGCGTTAGCCGTCTGGGGGAGGCAGGGGTCCTATCACATCTAGATGAATATGAGCAAAACACACACTGATATTGAGGAACTCCCCTATTGGAGCGTGCATGTGTCGGGCAACTTCGCATAAGAACTAGTCCACTGACAATGATCTCTGTCCATGCACTGGTGCCCAAACCTCTCTGACACCAGCTTAACAGTCGCACCCACTACAGGTGACACATGTTATGGAGATTATAGAAAACTGTCCAGCAGAATGCAGTCGGCACATATAGTTGTGATCTGCCATGCAGTACATGGCACTAGACCTTGCCGGTTTCGCCTGGAATGTCGACCAGCTGCAATTTTACCGAACTTCTGTCATCGCATAATGCTGCTTGTAGTTGAGGGTCTTCTTGCTGTGTGGCTGCTAGTTCTGTCATGTTCAATGGTTGTGAAATGCCAAATACTCTGGACAAGCAGACGACCACCATGTTGGTCAATCTGGAAATGTGCTGCAAGTCTGCAGTGAACTGGTTTATAAACTCGTGTTGAGTGTACTGCCGTGGTAAACACCTATCACTGTGCTTACGAAGTGCATATACTAGCGTTTTGTGATCGGTATAAACTGTGAAATCCTATGCTTCAATCTGTGGCCTGAAGTGATTGACGGATTTGTAGATGGTCAACAGCTCCCTGTCATATGCGCTCCAGCACTTCTGTGATGGCGTCAGTTTATGCGAAAAATATTCCAGTGGCTGCTATACATCATCTACCAGCTGTTGCAAGGCCGCGCCGATAGCAAACGGGCTGGAATCAACGACCAAGACGAGTGGAGCGTCGAGCGAGTAGCGCGACCTGAGTCTGCATTTCATGCTTTGAACACCGCTTCCGTAATTTCATTCCATTGCATGGGAGCATTACTCATACCTTTGTACCTGATAGTGCTGCATTTAACGACGCTTGTTGCTCAATAGTATGTGGTAAGTGATGCCACTAAAATTTTAACATCCTGAGGTATCTGCATAGCCCTTCTACATTGGTAGGCTTTGACATTTGTAATATGACCTTAACTTTTTCTGGTAGTGGAACAGAATCAAAGGACGATGTGCAGCGGTCCAGAAATTCAACTTCAGGCTGGCCAAAAATGCATTTAATAGTGTTTAAAACCACGCCATACTTCTCCAGACGCTTAAAAAACTCACGTAAGTGCTAGTGATGCTCTTCTCTGGTTTCTGAATGGATCAGCACGTCATCGAGGTATTTGTAGCACAAAGGTAGCCCACACAAGACGGTACCTATAAACCGCTGCCATGTCTGTGCAGCGTTCCGCAACCTGAATGTCATCAACTTCGACTCAAACAACTCGAAGGGCGTAATTATGGCCATCTTGGGAGTGTCCTCTGGCACGACCGGGATCTGCATGTAAGGCTTTGCGCAACTAAATATTGTTGAGCCATGAACGACGTGGTTTTAGTCATGTAATAATGGTACCAGGTAGTGGTCGAGAATAGTCATGGTATTCAGCATTCGATAGTCACCACAAGGACATCAGGCTCCATTTTTTTTAGGGACTAGGTGTAATGCTGACACCCACGGACTACATGGCAGGAGAATAATTCCCTCCTTCAACATAAGGCACACTCTGCATTTGTTATTGTGAGATATCCATGTGATATGACGAAGGTGGTCCATTTGTAGTTTTGATGTGGTAGATAGTGTCATGCAACACCTGTTGTGGCGTTCCCAGTGGTCTGTTTAAGGCCAGGAAATCTTGAAAAATCACGCTAGTTGCACAAGCTGGATGCTACTGGTTCTAGTGTCATGGTGACATCTGGCGGCTGTCGAACCAGAAAGGCTGTCCACAAGTCAGGAACTAGATATATCAGGCAAAAGTTTGAAATATGCGAAAAATTCAGCGCTTATAATCACCACCGCCACGTCCGCTACCGTGAAATTCCATGTAAATTGTCTACGCAGGCCTAAATTCACATTTCACACAGTGTACCATTAGCTCGGATCTCTGTATTGTTAGCAGCTGCCAACTTGACTGCGGTGCCTGCAGCAGCGGAGTGACTTCGTAGGTAAAATGCTTAGATCAGATCCTGTAACTAATAGATATTTCCTTCCAGAGATCCATTCCGTTATATATAGGTGCCGATAGGTGGTGTGGCAGTCCGTGGCGCCTACTAACGACTGACGTTCCCATTTGGGAATGTGCATGTGCTTGTACACTTTTTCGACTGTTCGCTGTATCTGCAATGGTACCAGTAAACTGTGGAGCTAGACTCTGCCATGGAACGTGAAGTGGTGCGACTCCATGAATTTTGTCGGCTATGCCCTCTATGGCGGCTCGTTATTACTGCGTGAAAGCAGAGCTGCCATCAGAGCTTAAGAGATCCATCTTGGCGATTAGCGTACCGTAATTGGAATGTGATACTGTTGGGTTATGGACGTAACACTAGTAGGAACAGTTACTGCATTGACCTGCGAGTATGGCGTAATGGCATTTGAATGTGGTCAGCAAATTCTGCGACCGTGTCCAGATACATGTCCGACTGTGTAACAACAATGGCTTTTACCTGGGCCAGCAGACGGTTGCTCCAAATTGTGCGCAGGAGGCTGTCAGGAATGGTGCTGAAGTCCACTTTGTTGCAAAGATGGCAAAGGTATCGTGAGTGCTTCCCGTCGCCCCTTTCTTCCTGAGCCAGCGCCTGGCAAATTCGATCTTCCTGTGAAGGCGCTGTAAGGCGTATGAGCTCCGCTATTAATGTGTCATAGGCGTTTACCGTCAGAACAGTTATTATTATGTCTTTGGTCTCTGTAGCATATCGCTGGTCGAGCAGGCTTATGACCAAAGAAAATTTTGCGACATCGACAGTTATTCTGGCGTAGGAAAAGCGTGCCTCCACCTGAGCTGACCACAATACAGTGGCGGATACATATGGGGAGCACTCGGGGTGTCCCCCCTCCTCTCCCCCCCCCCCCCCTCTTGCGGTGACGCCCGCGTTGTCACCCGAGCCGTCCCCGCTCTATCCGACTGAGCTATCAAGGACACAGAGCATAGTGGGACTGCAGGGGCTTATCTCTGGCGTGCTCCCTGTCAGACCCACACTTTCCAACTTTCTGTCCATACATTACATTTGTAGTACCCCTGCCCAACATATTCATTACTCACAACAGTCAATTTACTGATTCTCGTAAGAGTTCTGGTAATCGGAGTGCATCTACACTGGAGAAGATCGGTGGCTCAGTCGGATAAAGCATCTGCAATGTAAGCAGGAGGTCCCAGGTTCGAGTGCCAGTAGGGGCACACATTTTTCAACTGTCCCCGTTGATATTCATTAACGCCTGCAAGCAGCTAAAGGTCTGATTTTATTGTAATTTCATTCTTCGAGAGCTGCAAGACCACGACTGGTATCTCGACAGATACCAGCAGTGATCTGTACAGATACCAGCCCCATGTAAATGGAGTGACTGACGTCATGGAGAAGTATCCCTGCAGTGAGCCTAATGGGTCGTATGAATGGGAAAGAGAACATTCTCCAAAAGAGATTCTCAGAGCACAAGAACTTTTTCTGAGGAAGTTCTTGTTTTCGTATGAGTAAAAAATTGGAAGAATATTCTCTGACGAGGGATTTCCTTCTCACTACCTTCCCTTCTTCTTGACGATGTTCTCGCTGTGTGTTGTCTGGCACAGAATGCATGTGTAATGTTGCATTTCATCCAACCTGCTCAAACAGGCAAACTGTTCGGTGCAAAAATACGGAACTGGCATCATGGCATCAGTGTGTTCTAGAAGAGTTGCACTATATTCCAGTTCTACTTTTATGTGCGGCAACAAATTATTAAGACGACTACGGACAGTTTAGTAAAATGCATTTTCTTGCGATATTACCGAATTTTCGACATGCGGGAAACATGCTTGTTATTGATGTTAGGTGAACACAATATGCGAAGGAAATCTTAAAATTACATAACATTTTCATCTACTCCAAACGGGAATTCTGTCAGTTTTCCAACACAAGATAATTTTCGTTAAATACGACGCATATCAAGTATGTAAGCAGTCACCCATATGGTTTGTTAGATCGCTACGTTTGTAACAAACCAGTTAGCAATTTTTCTGATCCGCCTACATATATCTAACATCGCAATATATAAAATTTATGCAGTGAGGAAGCATAGTAATGAATATCTGTAAATGTCAATAACACAGTAGTTTACTGTATGCCTGAGTCTTCCCGTAAATCGGTCTGAAAACTTGTGTCAGCTAAATAGTGAGAAAAATGTTTTAATTTTCGCTTCATTTGAAAGATCACCCCTCTCCTTTCGAAATTTTCTGGAAGTCAGTCCGCCATGCAAATAATGTTTTATGTTAAACCCATACAAAATTCTATAGTTTCTCTCTTCAGTATTTATTTGGGCTACCGATATCTACAGAGCGCGTTCCATAAGTAATGCGACCAATTTTTTTCTGACGCAACGGTACACCACAGCGTGTTGTAACCGGCTGGGCTAAGTGGAGGGGGGTGTTAGCTTCAAAACGCTCTTTGTCTCATTCGGCTACGAGCTGCCAGAGAGTCAGGACGTGCGCTATCAAATTTTGCGTTAAACTTTGGAAATCCGCCACCGAAACGTTTCCATTACTTCAGCATGTTGGAAATGATTGCTTGTCCAAATCACGTTCTCCGATGGCACAAGTCGTTCATGGAGGGCCGAGAGGAGATCACCAACGAACCTCGCAGTGGACGGTCATCAACTCATTCAGTATGTCTTTGGGCTACCTATATCTACAGAGTGTGTTCCATAAGTAATGCGACCACGAGTCGACGAAAATGTGACGCGTGTGCGCGATTGTTTGAACTCTGACAGACGGCTGAGCCTTCAATTGACACCACAAACTCTAAACATGTCAAAAACAACCGTTTTCCGCATTGTGACCGAAGATTTGAACACAAGAAGTGTGTGCCAAACTCGTCCCAAACGTGTTGACCGACGAACACAAGCACATGCGAGTGCTTCGATGCCGAGAAATGTTGGAAATGTGTGAAAATGATCCTCATTTTTTAAACTCAGTTATTACTGGTGATGTGTCGTGGATTTTTGAGTATGACCCTGAGACAAAAAGGCAGAGTTCAGAGTGGTACACCCCATCTTCGCCCCATTCCAACAAGGCACACATGAGCAGGTCCAGGAACAAAACCATGTGCATTATCTTCTTTGACGTCAGAAGCATTGTCCACCACGAATTCGTACCTATTGGGACTACAGTGAACTCAGCTTTCTACTTGTAAGTGCTCAAAAGACTCAAAAGGAGGGTCTCGCACTGCCGAAACGACATCAAGGACACGTGGAAAGTTCACCACAACAACGTGCTGAGTCACAGCGCCTTCATTGTCAACGACTTCCTGGCTAGGACCAAGACCCCATTGGTTCCCCAGCCTCCCTACAGTCCTGACCTGGCTCCCACTGACTTTTTTTTGTTTCCTCAGTTAAAAGGAGTCATGAAAGGAAAACATTGGGACACAATTTAAAGCATCCAGGTGCATGTTACACCAGCTCTAAAGGACATTCCGGAATAGGCATTCCAGGATGCCTTCCAGGCATGGAAACACCGCCTCCACAAGTGTATTGACGCAAAAGGTTGCTATTTTGAAAATTTTTGATTATTTGTACGAATATATTCAATAAATGTTTTTTTATGAATTTGGTCGCATTACTTATGGAATGCATCTTGTACTTTGCCTTCCAAGCAGCATAAATTCTGCCATTACTACCAAAAAGTCGGTAAAACTTTACCGACAACAGTACTCAGCTCTAAGTATTCTACAAACCTCACTTCAGAAAACAGAGAATGTTCTCCACTTGAGTGAAGCAGCTTCTCTAGTTTTATTCATACGAAATCATAGCACGTTCTTTGTTTTGAGCAACTTCCTCTGGTGAAGTATATTTCCCAACTCACTTTGTTCTTGTGAACCAGACAATGTTCTCCAAAATTTCGAGTACATTTATTTATTTAACTTTAGTCCTGTGACATGTACAGATAAAGGACAAGTCAACAGAGGAGATATATATATATATAAACAGTGTGTTTCACAATTCATGTTACAAACTTCTGGAGGTTGTGGAGGTGACTTAGTAGATAAAATTTTACATAGGAACCCATGTCGAGAAATAGTTCATTTCAATGTTACAAAGAAAAAAATAGTTACTCAGTCATGCTCTAGATGTTTTTTTACACAGTTCACCTGCTATTATAGGCTACCAATGTTCATGAACAGTACAATGGCGCAATGTCATGTGATGTCCTCCGATTCCATCTGCCTTGTTTTCACGCTTCTTCGTCAGTTGACGTCAATGGTGACTAGCACTGCAGTAACAAGATGCCTGAGTACACAATCGCAGAGTACATCAATATGTTATTGACTTACAGCGAAGCTCACCGTAAAGGAAGAGAAGCTCAACATCTGTACCATGAATACTTTCTAAATCATGTGACTCCATCTCATCCTGTATTTGCCAGAGCAGAACAAAGAATTGCAAGAAAGTGGGAAATTCACAAGCGATATAGCAAATTGTGATGCTCCTTGAAGGCAGTGCACTGTTGTAATGGTAGAGGAAGCACTTCATCAAATTGAACAGCATCCATCAATGAGTACTTGATCCATTGCACATGGCTTGCATGTGCCTCACTCATCTATCAGGTGTGTTCTACATGAATGGCAACTCCACCAATACCACCCTCACAAAGTACAACCCACATTCCCGGTGGATTTTGTGCCAATTGTCAATTTCTGTACTTGGTTTTTACACCATCATGTGGATTTTCACGTTTCCAATGCAAATTTTGTTTCGTGATGAAGTGCATTTCAACAGGGAAAATGTTTAGAATGCTTAAAATAGCCATATTTGGGATCAATAATATCACAAATCCATGTGTGCATGAAGAATTCAGCACCCCTGTGGCATAAATGTTTGAGTGGGTATCTGCAATGTTCTTGTGACTGGGCTATACATCCTTCCTCCTCATCTAACTGGTATCAGATATCTGATATTCCAGCAACAAGTGCTGGTGGAGTTTTGGAAGATGTGCCATTGAGAATTCGGCATGATTTGTGGTTCCATCATGATGGTGTGATAGTACATTTTGCAGTTCGTGTCTGAAATCATCTGCATGTAGTCTACGAGGACAAGTGGACTGGTTGAGGTGCACAAGATGCTTGGCCACCACAATCCCCAGATTGGACTTTTTCTTGTTGGATCACATGAGAGTCGCCTGTCAAGTTGGCAGAAGATCTGCTTCATAGATCATGGTTGCAGCAGGAATGATAAAACCATACGCCACACATTGGACAGCGTTTATGTAAACTTACTGCACAGATACACCATGTGCACTGAACTTGGTGGTTGTCACATCGAACGGCTTTTATAATATCATGGTAAACATGAGTGACATCTGTACCTCTCATTTTCCTTGTTACATGGAAACAAATCCTTTCAGGACATGGGTTCCTATGTAAAACTTGTGCTACCACCTCTAGAAGTGTGTAACATAAATTGTGAAATATCCTGCGTATTAACAGTGGTTTAAAATAGTTCTGTGTCAGTTGAGTAAGAACTCTTAAAAGAAAGAAAGCGGATGTGACCATACTTGTATGAATCTGACACACACTTCTCCATCTACCTGCAAGTGAGCCAAAACTACCAGATCTTAGAATTATGTTACATAATGTCATCTACTGTTTAAACACCAGTGACAGCAAATGTGTTAGCATGGGAATGATGTCACATCCTCAGTTTTATCGAGTGCTGGTTTTCAAAAATCCTTGATGTAGTGATAGAAGGTATATGACTCCATAAGCAGAGAAACAGTCTTCAGCACACTGGAAGAAATGATGGCAGATAAGACTAGAAAGCTATTCCAGCAAACATGAACAAATATAATATCTATAGTGAGTTCACGGGAGAATTCTCCAATTTGTTTGATATGCAGGCAGGAGTGAGACAGCAAGTTGGCTTGTCACTCATTTTATGTAATGCAGTTTTAGAGAACAAAAGTTGTGGCAATTTCTGTTCCCACAGTGAACTGTTGGGCAGAGGAGATCATCAGCACAATTGTACAAACAAATGAAGCACTTTATTAGCATAAGCACCATACAGTAATAGAAGCGAACTCTTACAATGGCCATTGATACAAAACTGTGTCAAAGATTCTCAAATCACAAACCACAGTAGTTTTTGTCAAAGTCAATAACCACATGTTTGATATAGGTGGTCACCATAGAGCCCCGCCTCAACCCCCCCCCCCCCCCTCCCTGGCAGTGAGGAACACTGGGGAGGAAGTGAGATAGTGGAGCCAAGGTCAGTGAGGCGATGTGGCAGTCGGTCAACATTGGGCATCTTGTGTGGCCAGTGTGACTAAGCAGCTGTATCATGGCTGCCCAAGAGGGGGGCACGGCTGGACCACTTCTTGTAGAACGGGCAGGTACAGAGTTGTGTAGGACTGAAATGACATACTCTTGATGCCATCCCATACAGCAGAGAGGGTGGCCTATGCAGGAGACAGGAATTGACAGTCCTGTCCTGTGGCAGCAGCACTCGTGGCAAGAGGCATGTGGATAGTAAGGTGACGAGGGGCATTGATCAAGGTTATGATGCTGACTTCCTCCGTATCGGGATGAAGGAGGAAGGCACGCAAGAGTGTGACATTATGAGTGGAGGTGTTGAGCATACAGTGAGGCGAGTGGAGCACAAAGAGAGTGCCATCATCCAAGCTCAGGTCCTTGACAGAGAGAGAAGAGACATCAACATTAAAATGTATGACATAAGGGGGAGTGGGCGAATTGCGAGGTTCAAGACAAGTGCTCATGGTGCCAGTGTTGGAGGATGGAATGTCACACACAGTACCCATAGCACATGGAGCACACGAAGAACGTGGACTGCAGGCATTGTCAGCACTAGGGCAGTCAGACAGTGAGGAAGCCACAACGGAAGGAGCATACTCTTCAGCCAGAGGAGATGCCAGGGTATCCGTTGGATTGAGGAGGGGGGGGGGGGAGGAAGTCACCATCAACTGCTCAGGCTGACTTGAGACTTTTGATGGAGGATGGAGACAGTTTGTGGCTTACCATGTAAGAGGATATCAAAGGCTAGAGCAAGGCTGTTGGAGAGTGGACCACATGGTGTCATTGCAGAAGATTACACAATCACAGTGCTCTATGTTTTTGTTAACAAACACACATGGGGCAGTGTGGGGGCTTGCGGGCAGAATATGGATATGAGCAATGTGAGCGTGGATACACGTGACTAGTGGTGAGAGCTTGGAAGTGGGGACGGCTCTGAGTCTTCAATGAATTCAGCAGGTAAGGTCAGGGGTTCACTGTAAAGTATGGCAGCCACGGAAGATTGTAGTCCACCTGAAACGTGGTGTGAATTCTGATTAGGACCTAGGGGGCAGCCTTGGACCAGGAAATAGAATGACACATGAGTGCTGCCTTAGGGGTACAGTGCTAGTGCTCGTAACCCAATACTTCGTGGATGATAAGTCGTAGTCCAGAAGTTATGGGCACCAAGCTGTAGTGTGGAAGTTATTGGCATCACACAAGTCGCAGGGCCTGCTGAAAAGGACGGATCTAAACTGTCGCCCTTGATCAGTCAGTAATAATAGATTAGGGGCAACCAAAGTGAGCAGTCCAAGAGGTGACAACTGCAGTAGTGACAGTATTTGCGATAATATTCAGCACAGGAACAGCCTTCACCCACCTGGTGACATGGTCAATAACAGAAGTACATAATTGGAATCCTCTGAGGGGAAAGAGGACTGATGAGGTTGAGATGAACACTTCAGAACCGTCCTTTGGGAGTGTTGAATTTACCAGAGGAAGAGCAGGTGTGGCGCCCAACTTTACTGTGTTGGTATGGTAGGAATGCATGTGTCCTGGTGTGACAGTCCAATTTACAGACGTCCATGTAAAACGTTTGGTAACAAGGCAAGTAGTGGCCTTAATACCAGGATAGGTGAGCTCATGCATAGCCAAGAGGACTTTGTAGCATAGGGGGGGGGGGCTGGGACGAGGAGGTGTACGGTACCTGCAAAGATGTCACGTAGCACCACACACAAAGAGACAAGAAGGCATCATGGCTCGATAACGAATGAGATAGTATCATCTCGTAATAAGTGGCCTATATCTGGACCATCCTGTTGGAGCCGTACCATGTCACCCCACAGTGGAGAGATAGTGTGCACATCAGACATGTAGTTGTCGATCATGTTCTCGGCTCCTTTGGTATAGAGACAGTGGTGTACTGACAAATGAGGACCATGTGACGAAAGCCCCAAGGCAGCAAGTCTTTGATTTGATTTAAATTTTTTTTATACTTTTATTTATACAGGACAAGTTAAGTGGAATAATACAAAATTGTGTGAGCATTTTATATATCACACAAATACTTATTTTCTGTGAACGATTGGATGCAGACAACATTACACCCAGCATTTTACTGGTTTTAGTTGAAGTGTATGCTGAAAATAGTAGATGAATCAAAGTATATATTTTTATCTCGGTACCACAAATAAATAAATTTACATTTTGCCATTAAGGTTTAAATTAAAATAATTTTTTTTTAATTTTCATCACTTAAGTAAATTCAAGATATACTTAGTAGTGTAGAATAAATGGTAGAACACATTTTAACCTAACATATAAATATATTTACATTTTATCATTATAATTTATGTTAAGAATACACAATTTTATCGTCGTGACATAAGTAAAGATTTTCTTTTAAGAGTGGTTTTTTTAATCTAAGTGATTTTCTCTACTTTTACTCAGAAGGATGCCTTATTACTGTAAGAATTCATTCATTTTGTTCTCTGAAGAATGCTTTTAGTTTTCTTTTGAATACTTATACGTCATTAATTTCCTATTTCATATTCATGGGAAGCTTGTTGTGTACTTTTATTCCCGTCTCAGGTCCAGATATAGGCCACTTATTACGAGATGATACTACCTCATTCGTTATCGAGCCATGATGCCTTCTTGTCTCTCTTATATATATAAAGCAAATATCCTGAGAGTCTTACAGAGACCTCTGCAGGATTTTCTGTTTGAGGCTCCACATATTAACCGCACTGTTCGTTTTTGTAGTATGAAGACTTTTTCAACTCCTGTAGCATTTCCCCAGAAGATAATACCACATCAGAGTATAGAATAAAAAAATGCAAAATATGACAAAACCAATATATCTCTGTCAACAAGATAAGAAATAGCTCTCAGGGCAAAACACACTGTGCTAAGTTTGTTGACCAGTTGATCAATTTGCTCTCTCTATTTTAGCTAGCTGGATGCCTAGGAATTTTGTACATGTTGTGACAGAGCAAGCTGGGGTATTTTTACTTCCCCTCTTGTTTTGCCATATGACTCCTTAAAATTATTTTTTTTTTCATTTTTGAATTAATTACCATTAACCTACCTGAATATAATCTGAATTTTCGTAAAAGAGAAAGAGTGGCCCTCAGTTTTAGAAAATATAACACCAGATCTAATTTTGTGCTTAGTTTTATGTATGTGTGGCGCCTCTGGCTTGAAACGTCATGTCTTTGAACCGATGTACTTTGACTTTACTTTCAGTTCACTTTGTGTCTCACTGCACGCCATGTTCGACAGCTTCTGTTGAATTCGCTTTGTTCAGTGGTAAAATAAATGTTCATTCGACTGCAAAAGTGTGTTATTATGGTTCTACACCACGTGATACCCACAGTGGTGATACCGACATCATTGTCGTGTGTTCGAAAACTATTTTGTGCTTCTTTTCATCATTAACGAACTTCGTGTGCCGGCCCCTATTGTCCTCGGAACAATGGATATACCAGTATCGTTTTGTGCCTCGCACCCTATTAACTATGCTTGCATTCTTACTAGTGTTCTCGATGTACATTTGGTTAAAAGTGAACAATTACCTGGCCCCAAATATACTGGTGGCCTCTTAACTGTTACTGGCCCAACATGGCCACCGTCAAATGCTACTATGCAGCAACACCTGCTGCACGGGCAGTGCACGCCGCTTAGTGACATTGTGAACGATAACCATGTGAAGGACGTTGTGTTTCATGCCGCAGATAAACAGTCGCCTTCGGGTTGGTTTGAGTAACAACGAAGTTTGAGAACTGTAATTCGAACATTCATGTACACGAGGTTGCACACTCTTATATGCCTGACGTCATTACACCCCACCCCCCCCCTCCCCCGCACGGCGTCTCAGTGGCACCGGTCACCTCAACTGTGCCAGTTTCTGCGACCATCGTTCTGTGGTCACACCACACTCGCCTTCCACCCACTCTCGCAAAGGCACTGGCCGTTTCGTCTGTGCCAGTTTCTGGAGCTGGCCCTCCTTGGCTGCATCGCGACCGCCTGCCGCATGCTGTTGTAACGGCACCGGCCGTTACACGCACGCCGTGCCCACCTCCGGGCCTGCAGTTGGGACACATCATGCCGTCAGTGGCACCGGCTTACTCCACATCGTGTGCTGCCTGCAGCCGCCCCCCCACGCAGACCTCGATCAATGCATCGTCCCCTGTACTGCACTCCTGGCGTCGGGGGCTTCCTACACCATTCACACATATCTTCGCCTTCCTGTACTGCATCAACATGTGTTACTCGGCAGATTTCCTAAGCTGCCTGCGTTGCAAGAGAATAACCTTAAGTCTTGGTTAACATTGGTGGATCATCTACTGGATATCTACGGGATTTTGGACAACGACGCATGTTTCGTCTGCCTGGTGAGCCACCTCCATGCTCATCCAGAACTCATCAGTGATCTGCTCCTCTCACCGCCTGCCTTGCCCAAGTATTAACGGAAAAAAACATTATTCATTGAACGCCTTTCTCGCCCTCCAGCAGAGACTATCCACCACACCATCCATGACAAGCACATCGACGACTGCACATCTTCGCAGCTTTGGTGGTGCCTTTGTGCATTAATTGATGACCAAGCTCTACGAGACGCCGCACTGTGGACCCTGTGGACGGTCAGGCTTCAGTCGGACCTACAACTTCACCTAGTATCTCATGTAGCAGACCCTCTCGATTTTCATCTACACATGACTGATCAGGTCTACTGAATCATTTGTCACCGACACCATCTGTCACGGACGACATCGCCTTCACCTTCCTTGGCATGCCTGCATCTTTGGTCCCGCACCCTGCCAGTAGGGGTCAGCGCCCGTGTTTCAGCAGTTCAGTGGCCTGCCAGAAGGTGCCTCCTGGTGACGTACAGGAGGTACTGCCTGCGACCTCGCAACAGCAGCCGACCTCGCCTGAGCAGCAGCCCGAGCGGTCTCAGGCAACGACGCAGTCAGCTATGTCCTCCTCCCTCTCTGCACCACTCCTATGCTGGTACCATGCAACATAAGGGGACGCCACTCATAACTGTCGAGTGCCCTGTGTGTACCCAAACGATTCTGGCGGGCGCGTTTAGGCGTCACATCCCACCATGATCGTCGATGGCGCCTACTTTCAGACGCCGCACCGCTTGTTCCAGCGGCATGTTGCCTCTATGTCAAGGACCTGTCATCGGGCATGTGCTTTCTTGTTGACACTGGCACTGGTGTCAGCGGTATCCCGGCCAAGATAGCAGGCAACACGCTTTCTCCTGCCAACCTCGCTTTGATAGCTGCAAATCACTATCCTGTCACGGTCCTCGGCTCCATCGAGATGTCACTTCGTCTATCATCGGTCACAACCTTTCTTGGACCTTCCACATTTCCGACGTGGATGAACCTGTGATCGGATTGGACTTTCTTCACCCTTATGAACTTTCACCAGACCTGCAGGACACAACGCTCTGCCACACATCTGGTTCTAACGTTCTGTGCTTGAACGAGTTCATCACGACTCCACTCTCCGCCACCTTGGCGACGCTTTCCACTTGGGCATCTCTGCTAGAAGGTATTATTGCACAGTCAACATGGGTTTAGAAAATATCGTTCCTGTGAAACACAACTAGCTCTTTATTCACGCGTAGTGCTGAGTGCTATTGACAAGGGATTTCAGATCGATTCCGTATTTCTGGAAGGCTTTTGACACTGTACCACAGCTCGTAGTGAAATTGCGTGACTGGATCTGTGATTTCCTGTCAGAGAGGTCATAGTTCGTAGTAATTGATGCAAAGTCATCGAGTAAAACAGAAGTGATTCCTGGCGTTCCACAAGGTAGTGTTATGGGCCCTTTGCTGTTCCTTATCTGTATAAACGATTTGGGAGACAATCTGAGCAGCCGTCTTCGGTTATTTGCAGAACATCAAAACAAACTGCAAAACGATTTAGAAGAAATATCGGAATGGTTCGAAAAGTGGTAGTTGACCCTAAATAACGAAAAGTGTGAGTGCTAAAAGGAACACGTTAAACTTCGGTTATACGATAAATCAGTCTAATCTAAAAGCCGTAAATTCAACTAAATACCTAGGTATTACAATTACAAACAACTTTAATTGGAAGGAACACATAGAAAATGTTGTTGGGAAGGGTAACCAAAAACTGCGCTTTATTGGCAGGACACTTAGAAAATGTAACAGACCTACTAAGGAGACTGCCTACACTACGCTTGTCCATCCTCTTTTAGAATACTGCTGCACAGTGTGGGATCCTTACCAGATAGGCTGACGGAGTACATCGAAAATGTTCAAAGAAAGGCAGCACGTTTTGTATTATCGCGAAATATGGGAGAGAGTGTCACAGAAACGATACAGGATTTGGGCTGGAAATCATTAAAGAAAGGCGTTTCTCGTTGCTATGGAATTTTCTCACGAAATTCCAATCACCCACTTTCTCCTCGGAATGCGAAAATATTTTGTCGACACCGACCTACATAGGGAGGAACGATCACCACGACAAAATATGGGAAATCAGAGGTCGTACAGAGAGATACAGGTATTCATTCTTTCCACGCGCTATACGAGATTGGAATAATAGAGAATTGTGAAGGTGGTTCGCTGAAGCCTCTGCCAGGCACTTAAATGCGATTTGCATAGTATCCATGTAGATGTATATGTAGACTCGGGAGACGTCCAAACGCAGATCGTTGGGCCCTGCACACATAAATAGAAGTTATGCACACGCATTGCTGTCCCCTCGACTGAATTGTTTCACGCATGGCAGTCTGTCTGCAGAGACAGTTCTTTCAGATTCGTCAGCCGCTTCTGCTGCATCTTCATTCTGCAACACTGCTAGGCCGAGCTTATCGTCCCCTGGTTCCTGTTCCGCACCATCCCAGTTGAACCTACAGGACGTGCATGTTCTCACTCCGTGGGATCCCTCGCATCGTATGGCTGCTTCGCCACACCCTCTGTCGTCGTCCGCTGCTAACGCACTGCCCACCCCATTCCCCCCATTCCGGCCCAGCAAGGTCAGCGAACCGCCGTTGTTTGTGCCCCCCTTCCGCCCCCTTCGTCCACCCCCATCTGCCTCCCTTCACAGGTTTCGGCAATCAGCAACGGCACTCATCACACTTGTCACAGAATCCACACCATGGATGGCCCACCTGTATGTCATAACGCTAGACGACATAACACTTGCAAATTGCTATGAGCAAAAGAAATTGTTCAGGATTTATTGGCTTGGGGCATGCTCCAACCATCGGACACCAACTAGTCTTCGCCTATCCACCTTGTGCCTAAGAAGGATGGCTCGCTACGCATATGCAGAGACTACAGGTCCCTTAATGCTAGGACAATAATCGATAACTATCAGATTCCTGGCGGAGTCAGGGATTTTCTCTGCCTCGTGATGACTGGGTGTTGTGTGATGTCCTTAGGTTAGTTAGGTTTAAGTAGTTCTAAGTTCTAGGGGACTGATGACCATAGATGTTAAGTCCCATAGTGCTCAGAGCCATTTGAACCATTTGATAACTATCCCATCCCTCATATCCAGGATTTCACTCAGTTATTGCATGGCTCGAAGTTCTTATCTGTTTTAGACTGTTCAATGGGGTACCACCAAATTCCCATGCACCCACCTGATATTCCGAAGACAGCCATCATTTGGCCATCGTTACACCCTTTGTCTATTGGAATACTGTTACGTGCCTTACGTCGGGAAAAACGCTGCGCAGACGTGGCGAAGCTTCATTGATTCAATTTTCCTACCTCTGCGTTTCGCTTTTGCCTATTTGGACGACATACTTACTTTTTCCTCATCTGCCGAGGAACACAAATGTCACCTTGACGCAGTTCGTATGGCTCTCGCGGCCAACGGTGTGATTATCAACAACGACAAATCCCACCTCTGCTCGGCATCAGTTACGGCCCTTGGTCATATGGTGTCGGCCGACGGCCTCCAAACAGTGGATTCTCGTGTTGAAATCATTCTCACACTGCCTCTTCCTGAGGATTACATGCAACTCCAGCACTTTCTGGGTATGATAAACTTTTATCGACGCCATATCCCCCAGGCTGCCTCTGTCCAGTGCCTCTCACCGACACCCTCTCCGGTAAAAGCACCACGAGGAAGCGAAAGTTGGACTGGACTCACCCCATGCTCGATGCTTTCGACAATCAGAAATCGGCCATCATGTAAGCAGTCACTCTCACTCACTGCGACCCTGAGACCCCTATTTCTATCACTACTAACGCTAAGATATCAGCTGTGGGCGCTGTCTTGCAACAGCACACCGCGGACTCCTCGCAGCTGCTTCGTTTATTTTCGGAAAAACTAACCAGGAGTCAGTGTAAATGGTCGGCCTTCGACCGCGAGCTTCTCGCGGTTTATGAAGCAGTCAAACACTTCAGGAGCGACTTGGAGGGGCGTCCTTTCACTACTTACTCGGACCATAAACCCCTCGTTGACGCAATACGCAAGACGGCGAAGGATCTACCGCCGCGCCGCTTCCGACACATGGCCTTCATTTGCCAACATTCTTCAGATGCTTGTTACATCCGCGGTGCGGAAAATGTTGTAGCTGACTCTGTCTTGTATCTGGGTGATCTCCGCACCCTTGAACTTAGATGAAATGGCGTGACATCAGACTGAGGACGCGGGCATCCAGCGACTGGTTTCGGACGACAAATATTCGCTGACCATCAAACCTCTTATCGTGTACGGGTCGTCGACCTCTGTGACACCTCTACTGGTTCCCCCACCCCTTGGTGCCGTCCGCCCTTTGGCGCGGGATCATCGATGCTTTACAATCTGATCCTACTCGAGACGCGAACAACGACAAGACTAGTGACTGAATGTTTTGTCTGGCCAGGCGTGCGGCATGATTGCCGCTCCTGGGCATGCGTGTGTGTTCCTTGTCAATGTAGTAAAGTGGGAAGAAACGCGCAGCCTCATTTAGGACAGTTCAACGTCCCCAAGGGGCGCCTGCGGTACGTGAACGTTTGATGTGATCGGTCCTCTTGCTCCTTCCGAGGGGTACAAATACATTTTGTCTATGATCGACCGCGTAACCCGTTGGATTGAAGTGGTTCCTCTGGTTGACATTACTGCAGAGAGTATAGCTCGTGCTTTCTTATCGGCGTGGGTGGGGAGATTTGGCTGCCCCCTTTCACTTACTATGGACCAGGGACGACAATTCGAGTCCTCGCTTTTCGCTCGACTGTGCGAGTTGTGCAGAGTAGCGAAATTTCACATGACGGCCTATCATCCACGGCAAATGGTTTGGTTGAGCGATGGCACAGAACTCTTAAAGCTGCACTAATGTGCCATGGTGGACTTTGGTCTGAGGCTCTTCATTGGGTCTTTCTCGGCATCTGCTCTGCCCACAAGGAACCCACGAATGCTTCGCTGGCATAGATTTTATATGGAGAACCTCTCGTCCTGCCAGCCGCTTAATCGAGGACACACCCCTGATCGACGTAACCGACCTTCTGGCCCTTGTAGAATGAGTGTGTGCGCACATCGCTCGCCTTCGCCCACCCTCACCTCGCGCTCATTCGACGCCGCCAGTGTTTGTACACGAAGACCTGGCATCATGCGAATTCGTCATGCTATGAGACGACTCTGTATGGGCGGCTCCGCAGCCACCTGGTCTGCACCACGTCTAACGCCACAGAGTTAGTACCTTCGTGATTCTACTCAATGGACATCTGACACTGATTAAAAACTGCTTGGTCCATCTCCAAGCCATGTTTCGCTGCCCCCGGCTGGCCTGCCTTCACCGACACATTGCCCACTGATGCCACTGACCCGGCCTCCAACAATTCACCACCGCCTGCGCAGCTGACCAACACGTCTTCCGAGATGCCCACTTTGCATGCTGGACGTCGCCTTTATCTGCTGCACTGGCACAAGGATTTTGTCTTGACGTGAGCTAGCTTCGTGCTCAGAACTGCCGGGGGCGAGGGGGGGGGGGGGAGTGCTCTGTGGCACATCTGGTCTGGTGTGAAGTTCCATGTCTTTGAACCGATGTTCTTTGACTTTACTTTCAGTTCACTTTGTGTCACTGCACGCCATATTCGTCAGCTTCTCTTGTGTTCGCTCTGTTCAGTGGTAAGATAAATATTCATTCGACTGCAAAAGTGTGTCATTACGATTCTACACCACGTAATACCCACATATGTAATTGATTTGCTAATTTATTTCGACTATTTCTCTGTAGTATCTTTTGTTATAGAGTGAAATCACCGATTCTTCCGTAACTTAAATTCTATTGTTGACGTACAAACAAATATAAATTCTGTACTAATTATAAACATTTGGGAGACGGAACAGTAGCATTCTTAAAGGATCTATTTGGCTCTTTTCGAAAACATGTTAGCAAACCCACCCCATCATTAATCCCAAAGTAATTAACATTTTTTCAAAAGTACTGTTTACATAACTATACACGTTAATTTCTTCATTAAAAAAAATATTCAGCCTAAACCTTGCAGTAGAAGAAACTGTTAAAAAGACGGAATTTTTCGATGTATTCAGTTAATTTAATGAGTGAAGTTTTAATTGTAATTTCTATAAATTTAACTTTGATCAATTTGTAATTCCAGTATCTATTATTGTGATGATATATAAGGGTCCGATTTTTGGTCCCGTATCAGTCAGTTCATGGTCGAGTTTCAGACGAGGAATTTGCGTTGGTTAGAATGACAACAGTACATTAACTTAACAGTGAAATAAGTGTTACACCAGTACGACGTGTGTTAAACCACTGACAGTGACTGCTCCATACATACCTGATTATTCCGAAAGAACTGCTGACTTTGTGGTTCTGTTTTTACTGCACACAGATATTCAACAGTAAACTATTGTAACAGTATGTGGAAATTCGCCTGCAAACTATTAATGAGGCTTATCGAAAGTGAAGCAATAGTGCCCTGGTCTATAACTATGTAATATTGGGGGGTAGTAAACAGTGAAATTAACGCATTGTGAAATGCAACTCTGCACTGGTTCGCTACATCATTTACAGTCAGAATTAGAAACCTCATTTTCCAGCCAGTGTAACAATGCAGTACGTCAACACAGAGGACAGTCAATGAAGAAATAAAGGTGAACCGCTACAGTGTAGTTTCATAAATGGTTTGGTTGTTGATCTCCATTTCAGGAACTTGGAGTTATTTGTTTACTGTCTGAAACGATACTGTCGCAGCAGAAGCTCAGTAGCACCGTGGTGTAGTGTTTATGATACTAAACTTTTGCTTGGAGGGTCGTGAGTTCAAAATTCACCTGGACTCTACAATTTTTATTTCTATATTCGGCTCGAGGACATTCTAGAAGTATCAACAAATGTCAAGAATCATCGTACTGGAATGTTCTGTATCTGTATATATACTGTACGTGCTCTGGCCAGAGGCAGTTCGCTCAATTCTCTTGTATGTGCAAGTGCTGAATAAACCTTCGTTAAGTTAGTGTTCGTCGTTCATCTAATTACACCTCCTATGTGACATTATTCTGGTGGAGACACTGGGTATTGGGACTTCTGATAGCGCACATTATCAACGACACAGTTACTCCTATCAGGCCACGAGAGAGCCGCCATTTATGTGAGCCCGAGTTCGAGCCATATTCAACAGATCGCCATCTATTGGAGACAGAAGAAGAGAACGTTACGATGACAGCAACTGTGTGCCACCACATGAAACATCCTTCCTGGTTCTCTGGTGACGATGGCCTAGGTCCAAACAAGTGGCTGAAAGTATATGAGCGAATAGCCAATTTAACAAATGGGATGACACTGTGTGTTTGGCTAACGTATTTTTCTACTTGGACGTTACTGCCAAACAATGGAATGAGAACAGCAAGGATAAGTTCACAAGCTGGAAAGTATTCCAGGTGGAACTGCAAAGGTATTTTTGCGACTCGCAACAAGAGAAGTGAAAGGCTGAAGATAAATTAAAATGCAAGACACAGCGCCCAGGAGAAGCTGCAGCATCCTACATTCAAAACGTCTTGGAGCTGAGTAAAATAGTGGATCGTAGAATGAACGAGGAAGATAAGGTTGCGTATCTCATGAAGGGTGTTGCTGAGGACATGTATCAAGCCCTACTCCTGAAGGAGGTTTCGACAGCAGACAACTTCATAAAATGGTGCCAGTGTATCGATACAATGCATCAAAAAAGAATTACACGCAAGAAGTTTGAACAGCTTCCAAACGTCGTATCGATGTCTGTGATGGAGGAAGGAACTGATTTCACAAGTGTTCTTCGTCAGACAGTGAGAGAGTAAGTGCAGAAGGCACTTAGATTACACGGCTAGAAAAAAAAAAAAAAAAAAAACGAGACGCTTCAAGAGGTCGTAAGGGAGGATGTAGAACAGACATTGAACCCGATCTCTCGTCCTTCATTTCCCTTTAAAACGGTGAAAAATTCGAGACCCAGGCGAAGCTATGTTCCTACAATACTGCATGAGGACCTGTTGGGCACCAAGAAAGACTGACGTCTGGAGGACCCAGGATAACCAACCAGTATGTTTCCACTGTGGACGACCGGGACATGAGGTGCTGTATTGTCGAGAAAGACGGTGGATATTTGATGACACCTGCGCCAGAAGACAGCAGACCAATCTTAGCCGACACCAACTCCAGGACGACGAAGATGAACAAGAATACGTGATTGCAGGACGACATAGGTCACCATCACCGCAAGCTAGCCGCTGGAGAGGACACTCCTCAACATGCTGATCAAGGTCTCCATCGCCATTTAGAAGCTCCAGCCGATCACATAGCCACTGCAACCTGGAAAACTAAATTTTCGTAAACATTTTTGGAAAACAGTGATCAATTAATTATTATATTTTGACACTGTAATAGTATTAAGGTTGCCCATAGAGGGCACAACTATTACACATCGTAGTTTACTGATTTTATCCAAAATATAAATAAGCTGTACACATACTAACTATCTGTTAATCAGACATTTAAATGAATCAGTTTTATGTTATTAGTGTATTTCCTACTTTTATACTTTGACGATAGCGTCATATTATGAACGCTGATTGGCAGTTGTGAAGTAGTGTGACAGGAAGAAGGCGGAGCCTCTGCATATTTAAGCTCGTGCTCAGTACTCATAACCATCAGTTGACTGCGTAGCAGCGAAGAGGGCTCCGCCTTCCATCCTAAGGGAGCTATGGGTATAATTAATTTTATTTTATTTTGTTAAATTTTGAGATCATTAGACACTTTCATTTTATTTAAAGATTGGTTTCTAGTATTTCCTAAAATTTATTCACAGGTCTGATGATGGTTTTGTAAAAAAAATCGAAACCGGTTACCTATATCATTAAAACATAAATGGTGTGATCAAGACTGAACTTTTGTCAAAATGGAAAACTAAAGGTTGCGACCTTTCATGGAGGTGAGGCCATCAAAAAGAAAAATCTTCCACCGCCGATTACTAAAAAAATGGTAGGAAACTACGATATACTCATGGGTGGCCGACCAGCCCAAGCTCTTGTGGACTCTGTAGCATCATATTCAGTCATTTCGGAGAAGTACCGTCGCCAGTTGCAAAAAACCGTACTCGTTGACAGCAAAACATCTCTGCTGAAGGTGGCTAATGGGAAATACGTAAAACCTACAGGAAGATGTACCATTCATATGGGTATAAGTGGCCATACACGGCTCTTAGAACTCATCGTCTTACAAGAGTGTGGTCATAATGTCATTCTCGGATGGGACTTCATGAAAACTTCTCAGGCAATTATAGATTGTGGTCGTTCGAAGATTATGCTAAGCAAGATGAGATACCGTGGGCAGAAAGATGCACATCTGGGTGTGTGCTGGATGAAGTGATCATTCCTGCAGTCAGTGCTAGAAAGGTAACTGTCACGTTTCACGCCATGCGTCAACCCATGGATCTTGTAGTGGAATGTAAGAGAAGCATACCACTGAAGAATAACTTGGTTATCCCAGCCTCTGTTGTCTCGTTTAAGAACGGAATTGGTGAATTGTGGATCGTTTACTGTCGCCAAGAAGAAAAACAGTTAAGTGTCATAGAAACCTCCCATGCCTAGTTTTTGGGCGAAATTGGAGCTACCACTACGAGACAAGATCTTCTAGCTCGACTATCACCAGATCTCATTAAAGAACAACAGGACAAGCTACTTGCCATTCTTCAAAGGTTCTCCAAACGCTTCAATCCACAGGTGAAGAGGAAATTAGACAAATCGACAGTGAAACACCAGATTAGCACTGGAGACCATCAACCAATAAGCCAGAGAGCATACCATGTGTCAGCAATGGAACGTCGTATAAATCGCGACGAGGCAGAGAAAATGATGAAGAATGACATCATTCAGCCTTCGCAGAGCCCATGGTCGTCACTGGTGGTTCTCGTCAGGAAGAAAGATGACAGTTGGCGCTTTCGTGTTGATTATAGGAAGCTTTATAAGATACCTAAAAAGGACGTTTACCTTCTTCCACAAATTGACGATACGCTAGATTGTCTGAAGGGGCTAAGTTTTTTTCAAGCATGGACACATGCTCGGGTTATGGGCAAATCGAAATAGATGAGGCTGATCGTGAGAAAACTGCATTCATCACCACTGAGGGCCTGTATGAGTTTAAGGTAATGCTGTTTGGTTTGTGTAATGCACCAGCAGCTTCTGAGCGGATGATGGATAATCTTCTAAGGCACCTCAAGTGGACGATGTGTGTTTGTTATTTAGATGACATTATAGTGTTCTCAGAGACATTTGATGAACATATAAAAAGACTGAGGGCCGTTCTTAAGTGTCTCCAACAAGGCGGACTGAAACTTAATCCAAGAAAGTGTCTCTTTGGAGCAAGAGAAATTAAAGTACTTGGACACCTTGTGTAAAACGAAGGTGTGTGGCCAGACCAAGAAAAGGTGAGATCTATAACGTAATTTCCTATTCCTATAAGTATTAGAGATGTGAGAAGCTTCCTCGGATTATGTTCTTATTACCATCGTTTTATCAAGGACTTTTGCATCAAAGCCAGGCCACTCCAAGAGTTATTAAAAGCTGGTGCTAAATTTATCTGAAGTGGTGCTCAACAAGATCCTTTCGATGTGCTGTGAAAAGCTCTGATGACTGACCCCGTACTTGGTATATATGATGAGATAGCACCTACGGAACTACACACAGATGCCAGAGGGTATGGGATCGGAGGTGTTCTGGTGCAAATTTCGGATGGAAAAGAGAAGGTTATAGCCTATGATTCTAGGACACTTATAAAATCCAAGAGAAACTACTCAACTACAAAAAGAGAACGTCTTGCTGTGATCTGTGGCATGTGCAAATTTCGACAGTATCTCTATGGAAGGCCATTCACAGATGTTACAAACCATCATTCACTTTGTTGGCTCACACGTCTTAAGGATCCAACAGGATGACTCGCCGGGTTGGCACTACGTCTTCAAGAGTATGACATTACCATAGTGTACAAAAATGGAAGAATACACCAAGATGCCGACTGTCTCTCAAGAAACCCTGTGAAAGACCATCAAGACTTTGATAAAGATAGTGACAGTCTCGCTCCATTCCAGGATCTCTCTGCTGAGCAGGAGAAGGACGCCAAGATATCTCAAATTATGCTTGCCTTAAATCGGTCAGAGAATGTGAAAGGACAATTTAAGGTAGTTAATGTATTACTTTGCAAGAAAAACTTTGATCCGTTAAGAAAGAGGTGGCTACCAGTGATTCCTAAACACATGTGCTTAGATGCTCTACAGAAATCCCATGATACACCTGAGGCCGGACATTTATGATTTATTAAGAATTACTATGGAATTCGCAAGAGATTTTTCTGGCCAGGTTTATTTAGGAGTGTCCGTCACTAGGTGTCGCACTGTCGAGCGTGCCAGAGGAGAAAGGCAATTCCTCAAAAACCACCTGGCCGACTCATACCCATTCCACCAACCGAAACGCCTTTCCAGCGTGTTGCGATTGACGTCCTCGGTCGACTTCCAACGTCTGCTAGTGGCAATAGATGGATTATTGTTTTCACTGATTACCTGACACGCTCTGCCATTACAAAAGCCGTTAAAACAGCCGAAGTATCCAAGGTAGCCAAATTCATCATGGAAGACATTGGATTAAAACATGGTGCCCGAAGGTCGTTAGTTACGGATCGAGGGAAAGTTTTTCAATCGAATCTTGTGACAGAGGTAAACCGTCGGTTCAACATTACTCATCACATGACGACTGCCTACCATCCGCAAACTTACGGGCTTACTAAACGCCTTAATAAGACCTTGGCCGGCATGCTATCAATCTTCGTCAATGTTGAGCAGAGCAACTGGGATGAGGTGCTACCTTTCATGAAGTTTGCCCACAACACCACCAAACAAGACACCACAGGATTTCGCCATTTATCCTGGTGCATGGGCGTGAGGCGACTACTACGATGGAGACTGTGTTCTGTTACATTCTGATGACGTGGACGAAGACCTACATCGGCCAGGTGTTAACCAGAGCCGAGAAAGCTCGGCAGTTAGCTCGACTCCGCACTCTGCAGGCTGAACGAAGCGATCACCGAAGGTATGACGTCAGCCACTGCCCTGTTGTCTACCAGTCTGCTGACCTCGTCTGGATCTTCACTCCTGTTCGGAAGGTTGGTCTCTCTGAGAAGCGCCTCAGGCGCTACTTTGGACCTTATAAGGTTGTAAGACAGTTGTCTGATGTTACTTATGAAGCTGAAGATTTCGACCCCAACACAAGACAACGAAAGATCAGAGATACGGTCCACGTCCTTCGAATGATGCCGTACAAGGATCCTGCAACCCAGGGTAAATTCGAAGCTCCAGCGACAGCCAAGAAGCGGTGGAAGAAGTTCTTAGAAGAACACCTCCAGGGTGAGGATCAGTCATCAGGAGTCGGAATATGCAGGACCGATGACTCGTTCCCGGACTAGGATGACGTAACACCGAGACGCTGTTCGCAGAAGGAGAGAGCCATGTTGTACAAGACGTGGAGTAGCACTGTGGTGTAGTGGTTATGATACTAAACTGTTGGCTTGAGTGTCGTGAGTTCGAAACTCACCTGGATTGTACGATTTTAATTTCTATATTTGGTTTAAGTACATTCTAGAAGCGTCCACAAATGTCAAGAATTATTGTACTGGAAAGTTCTGTATCTGTATATGTACTATATGTGTTCTGGCCGGAGGCAGTTTGCTGAGTGATCTTGTATGTGCAAGTGCTGAATAAAACTACATTAAATGAAGTTAGTGTTCATCATTCATTTAATTACACCTCCTTTTACGTGACAATATAATGTTAGCTTTTGAAAAATGTAGGGTTAGGCTATTTGCTGTGAACCATATGCATACTTGGTTAGTGACTGTCAGGGCTGTGTCCTGCATAGTGGAGTTGAGACCCGTGATCTGAATCATGTATCATCTACAAACATAACTATTTTTGCTCTTCATTAATTGTAACTGGTAGATCGTCAATGTAGATCAGGAAAATCAGTGGTCCAAAGATCAAGCCCTCTGGATTTTACAGTCCCACAGTAGTAAGAAACAATTCTGTAACTACTTAAAAGTATTCAATTGATTTCTGTAGGTTCTAGGTGATGTCCAGTTAGGAAGAGTACATCAGCAATAGTTTCATCAGTTTTCTGAAGAAAAAGCAATAGTTCTGCCTTTTTTAGAAGGCTTATTATGTTTTGGTGAAATATTTTTATAGTATTCACGTAAACTATTGCACTTCTGACAGGGTTCTTTGTTTGATTTGATATGAGCTAAATTATTATTCAAGGGTACAACATTTACTCTGTAACTTTTCCTATACCCCTAGTCTAAAAAAGGTTTTCTTTGGGTTTTAACTACTACAGGAATGTGCTGCAGTGCAAATAATCACTATTTCTCTTTTTTGTAGTGGGAGGTACAAATTTTTTATAACTTCTCTTGTATCTGACTGAGAGAATTAAATGTGATTGTTTTGACTTTTTTTTGAGTTATGAACTTTTTCCACAAGGCCATTCAAATGAAGGCTGCCTGTGGTATAGAATATTCAGCCGGTACTATTAATATCCAGAACATTCAATTTGTAAACTGACTGCATATTTCGAGAGCCGTTCTATTGCAGTGATGATCTCTTTGTTCACACATGACCAGGGTGGTAAACCATACCGTGTACTATAATAATAAAAAAGGGATATATACATATACATATATATATATATATATATGGAAAAATGAATAGATAGTACAATTGCATTATTATTAAATGTTCTGTGTGTATAAAATTGTGCTGCTGTTCATTCACTTTACCTCCCATCTTCTCTTTTTTTCTGTGTCCATCACTATATATATTTTAATAGTATTTGCCATCTTCTGAATGCTTCTCCTTCTTGTTACTCTTGCAAAAATATGACCATCCGATTTCAGTTGTAGATGTAGGCAGCCGGGTCCAGGGAACACCAGTGCCCCTCAAGATGATATAAAACATGAAGGAAATTCTTCCCGACTTGGCTCCACTTCAGTTCAATAAAAACACTTAATAGTGTTGTTAAGTCTTCTCTTATTCAGAATCACGTATAATACAAAACACTCATAGCACATCATACTCTGAGCAATACATCTTAGCTATCCTTCTACATACAAGAGAGTGGAACAAAATCATGTACAAAAAGTGAATGATGTTTTTTGTTCATTTGTCTGCACCTTACAGTGCATTCATAATTAATGTCCTTTCTGACAATTATGGTTAGTCTTTGATTCTGTCATTATCGCTGTTTCATTTTTTAATAAATTTTAACTTCACTATATCTGGGGGGTCTTTCACCATGTACCTACACAATTGCTCCTTCACTATACATTGACATAGTATGGAGATGTACAGTGTTTTTGCATGTACATAACATATATTTACATTTGCTGATAGGAGTTGATGCCATTGATTTGGTGGCTTCTCTTTCATCCAATGGAATGGATATGTCAGCTTTTCCTATGTATGTTAGAGTTCTACAAGCAGCAGCTGCCAAGCCAAGAGAACATGCAGCAGAGCAGCGGCAGACTTGTCAGATAAACTGTAAATTAATTTAGTCTTAGTTTTTTGTTTATGTGCTTGTACAAGGAAGTGAACTGTATGTGTGTATTTTACTGTGTACACTAGTGGTTAGAAAATTAATCATAACTTTTGTTGTTCCATAAGTCTTGTGAATATCCTTGTGTAGGGCGGCTTCCTTGTGTAAATTTTCCTGTCGCCAGAAACTCCTTTATGCCACTCAGTTCTGATCTTGTGTTAGTAGGCAGCACATGGTTTAGATCAGTGCATTCTAGTCTGAATATTTATCTCGTGCAGTAACTTTTTGGCAAACAGGATTTCTAATAACAGGTACGTGTTTAAATACATCAACTTCAGTAGACAAATTTATTTCTGTTTAATAGCTTGCAGTCTCAGAGAACAGTGAGAAATCTGCAAAGGGACTTTAGTGTTACCTCATTCTCCTTTGTTATATTTTCAAACTCAGTAGCGCCATTTGAGACCTTATATCTATTTTATACACAGTACGATATGTCTAGGGATTTTGCTGGTTGTGTGCAGACACAAGGAGAGTTGGCTGCTATCCATAAACAGCTTGTACTTGCATTGACTACCATCGACAAGCTTCTAGGTAATACTCAAAGTTGTGGTGACGTTGGGGCGTCAGTGACGAGATCTGTGATACCTTTGATACCACTGGAATCCCCTGGTGGCCCAGACGTCACTGCAGCTTCCAGTATACAACATCTGACTGGTCCGTCCTCACCCCAGAGTGGGTGACAGACAGTGGTAGGTCTGCGTGTCACTGGGCAGAAGACAAAAGAGGGAGCAGGCCTTGTAGCTGGCTCCCTACATCTTAGCAACAGGTACGAGGTGCTATCCAGTGTTGATGATAATTCTCAGCCAGCATAGGATGCCTCTCCTATTGGACCAGGGTTGACTTTCCTGCCCAGTCCCGGCAAGTACAGAGGGTGGGTATGCTAGTCATTGGGAGCTCCAATGTTAGGCAGGTGATGGAGCCTCTCAGGGAGATAGCAGGCAAGATGGAAAAGAATTCCAGTATGCAGTCGGTATGTTTGCTGGGAGGTCTCATCTGTGATGTGGAGGAGGTCCTGCCGGTGGCTATTGAGCACATTGGATACAACTGGCTGCATGTAGTGGCACATGTCGGCATGAATGATGCCTGCCACTTGGGTTCTGAGGCCATCTTCGACTCCTTTCAGCGGCTGGCTGATTTGGTGAAGGCAACTAGCAATTTACACAGGGTGCAGGCTAAACTGTCTATTAGTAGCATTGTACCCAGGGTTGATCGTGGTCCTCTGATTTGGAGCAGAATGGAAGGTCTAAACCAGGGGCACAGATGGTTCTGTGATGGTATCAGATGCAAATTTCTCGACCTCCACTATCCAGTGCAGAATTGTAGGGTTCACCTTAATAGGTAAGACGTGCACTACGTGTAGGAAGCAGCTACTAGGGTAGCGGAGTATGTGTGGCATGCACATGGGGCTTTTTTTAGGTTAGAGGAGCCCTTCCTTGGGTGCAAAGGCAATTTGCCTTTTAAATCAGCCACAGCAACCTCAGAGAATCTTGATCGTCGCAGATCAGAGATAGAAAAGATTAATATGATTTTAGTAAACTGCAGGAACATCCAAGGAAATGTTCCAGAATTAATATCGCTCACTGAAGGCTATAATGCACAGATAATATTGGGAACAGAAAGCTGGTTGAAACCAGACGTCATTGACAACGAAACTCAGACTGGAATGTTTATCATAAGAATAAGTTAGTCACCAGTGGTAGTGGCATGTTTATTGCAGTAAAAATTTCGATAAAATCTAGTGAGGTTATCACGGATTCCAAATGTGAATTAATCTGAGAGAAACTGAGTATCAAAGAATAGTAAAAAATGGTGATCGGATACTTTTATAGACCACCTGGATCTATAGTTGTATACCGCTTCAGACAGAATTTGCATAATATCATTGGTAATTTTCCTGACCATGCCCTTGTAATAGGGTGTGACTTCAACTTTCCAGGTATAGATTGGGAGTGTTATGCTGTCAAAACTAGTGCCAGAGATAGTGAATCGTATGGCATTGTTCTGGATGCCTTGTCCGAAAATTACTTTAGCAGATAGTTCGGGAACCAACTGGAGAGGGTAATGTCTTAGACCCCCTGGCAACAAACAGGTCTGAACTTATTGAATCAGTTAACGGAGAGGAAGGTATGAGTGATCATAATGTTGTGACAGCATTTATGATTATGGGTCTTATAAGAAATGTTAAGATAGGTAGGAAGAAATATATGCTCAGCTGGGGTGACAGGGTATAAATTTCAGAATATCTCAGAAGTCAGCATCAAATATTCGGTGATGAGGATGAAGATATGGAAAACAAATGGAAAAAATTCAAAGTCATTGTTCAATATGCCCTTGACAAGTATGTTTTGAGTGAGGTTTTAAGGGATGGGAAAGATCAACCATGGATTAATAGCCTTGTTAGAAAAGCGCTACGTAAACAAATAGCACTTCATCTCAGATTCAAGAGAAGTAAAACCCTAACTGACAAACGAAAGCTGGACGAAGTGAAAATGAGCATAAGGAGAGCAATGAGAGAAGTGTTCAATGATTTGAAAGTAAGACGTTGTCAACCGATCTAAGTAAAAACGCCAAGAGATTTTGCTCATATGTAAAATCAGTAAGTGGGTCAAAATCATCTATACATTCTCTCAGCCACCTCATCGGCACCGAAACGGAACATAACAGAGAGAAGAACGAAATACTGAAATCGGTCTTCTGAAGCTGTTTCACCGTGGAAGATCGTAACACTGTCCCTCCTTTCAATCGTTGTGCAAACGTCAAAATGGCAGATATTGAGATAACTGATCGCGGAATTGAAAAGCAGCTACAGTCACTTAGTAGCGGAAAGGCTTCAGGACCAGATGAGATATCTATAAGATTCTATAAAGAGTATGCGAAAGAACTTGCTCACCTTCTAGCAGTAATTTATCGTAGTTTGCTTGAGCAATGAAAGGTATCTAATGACTGGAAAAAAGCACATGTCATTCCCATCTTTAAGGAAGGCCGTAAGACAGATCCATATGTCAATCTGTTATAGAATTATGGAACACGTTTTATGCTCAAAAATTATGATGTTCTTGGAAAATGAACATCTCCTCTATAAAAATAAACATGGTTTCCACAAACAGAGATCCTGCAAAACTTAGCTCGCTCTGTTCCTCCATGAGAGCCACAGCACAATGTTCCTTGATTTCAGTAAGGCTTTTGACACCATCCCACATTGCTGTTTAATAAAAAAAATACAAGCTCATGGAGAATCAGAGCAGACCTGCAATTGGATTCAAGACTATCTAGCACTTAACGGAATTAAATCGACAGATGCAACGGTAATATCCGGAGTACCACAGGGAAGTGTGATAGGACCATTGCTGTTTACAATATATATATATATATATAGGAATGATCTAATAGAAAGCGTCGGATGCTCTTTAAGGTTATCCACAGATGATGCATTTGTTTATACCAAAGTGGCAACGCCAGAAGATAGTAAGAACTTGCAGAATGACCTGCAGAGAATTGATGAATAGTGCAGACTTGGGCAGTTGACCCTGAACGTAAATGAATGTAACATATTGTGCATACATAGGAAAAGAAATACACTACTGTACAGCTACACTACTGATGAAAAACAACTGGAGACAGCGTCTGCCATAAAATGTCTCGGCGTAGCTATCCAGATTGACCGTAAATGGAATGACCATTAAAACAGATAGTGGGAAAAGCAGACACCATTCATCAGAAGAATCTTAAGGAAATGTAACTCATCCACGAAAGAAATGGCTTATAAGGAACTTGTTTGCCAGATTCTTAAATATTGTTCATCTATCTGAGATCCCTTTCAGGTAGGACTGATAGAGGAGATAGAGAGGATCCGATGAAGAGTGGCGCATTTCATCACGGGATCGTTTAGCAGGCGAGAGAGCGTTACGGAGATGCTAAACAAACCCCACTGGCAGACATTACAAAAGAGGTGTTGTGCATCACGGAGAGATTTACTATTTAAGTTTCGAGACAGCAGTTTTCAGGTGGAGTCAGACAACATATTACTTCCCCCCACATACATCTCGCTTGTAGACCACAAGGAGAAAATTCGAGAAGTTAGAGACAATCAGAGGTTTACTGACAATCATTCTTTCCACATACTATTCGTGAGTGGAACTGAGTTGGACGGATCAGATAATGGTACCAAAAGTACCCTCCGCCACACACCATTAGGTGGCTTCCGGACTATGATATAGATGTAACTAAACGGAACGCACAGCCAGTATGCTCCCTGCCGCCGTTGGATAAGCAGCTGCAGCAGCAAGTCGTATAGCCTACCCCTAGCTTACTTATTTGTTACATAGTTTAATTCTTAATTTCTTTGCGTGTTTTTGGGTACTTGCATTGTTTAATTCATGAATTTCGGGCGTATTATAGTATTTGAGAGTTGTAGCATCGCGCTTTAGTACCTGAATAGTGTAAATTCGCGTAGTCGTCTGTCTTCTGTTTTTGTTTTGAACGGTCAGTGTCGGTTGGTCACAGCCAGTGTGCTCCCTGCCGTCGTTGGATAAGCAGCTGCAGCAGCAAGTCGTATACCCCTAGCTTACTTGTTTGTTACATAGTTTAATTCTTACTTTCTTTGCGTGTTTTTGGGTAGTTGCATTGTTTAATTCATAAATTTCGGGCGTATTATACACTCCTGGAAATTGAAATAAGAACACCGTGAATTCATTGTCCCAGGAAGGGGAAACTTTATTGACACATTCCTGGGGTCAGATACATCACATGATCACACTGACAGAACCACAGGCACATAGACACAGGCAACAGAGCATGCACAATGTCGGCACTAGTACAGTGTATATCCACCTTTCGCAGCAATGCAGGCTGCTATTCTCCCATGGAGACGATCGTAGAGATGCTGGATGTAGTCCTGTGGAACGGCTTGCCATGCCATTTCCACCTGGCGCCTCAGTTGGACCAGCGTTCGTGCTGGACGTGCGGACCGCGTGAGACGACGCTTCATCCAGTCCCAAACATGCTCAATGGGGGACAGATCCGGAGATCTTGCTGGCCAGGGTAGTTGACTTACACCTTCTAGAGCACGTTGGGTGGCACGGGATACATGCGGACGTGCATTGTCCTGTTGGAACAGCAAGTTCCCTTGCCGGTCTAGAAATGGTAGAACGATGGGTTCGATGACGGTTTGGATGTACCGTGCACTATTCAGTGTCCCCTCGACGATCACCAGTGGTGTAAGGCCAGTGTAGGAGATCGCTCCCCACACCATGATGCCGGGTGTTGGCCCTGTGTGCCTCGGTCGTATGCAGTCCTGATTGTGGCGCTCACCTGCACGGCGCCAAACACGCGTACGACCATCATTGGTACCAAGGCAGAAGCGACTCTCATCGCTGAAGACGACACGTCTCCATTCGTCCCTCCATTCACGCTTGTCGCGACACCACTGGAGGCGGGCTGCACGATGTTGGGGCGTGAGCGGAAGACGGCCTAACGGTGTGCGGGACCGTAGCCCAGCTTCATGGAGACGGTTGCGAATGGTCCTCGCCGATACCCCAGGAGCAACAGTGTCCCTAATTTGCTGGGAAGTGGCGGTGCGGTCCCCTACGGCACTGCGTAGGATCCTACGGTCTTGGCGTGCATCCGTGCATCCCTGCGGTCCGGTCCCAGGTCGACGGGCACGTGCACCTTCCGCCGACCACTGGCGACAACATCGATGTACTGTGGAGACCTCACGCCCCACGTGTTGTGCAATTCGGCGGTACGTCCACCCGGCCTCCCGCATGCCCACTATACGCCCTCGCTCAAAGTCCGTCAAGTGCACATACGGTTCACGTCCACGCTGTCGCGGCATGCTACCAGTGTTAAAGACTGCGATGCCACGGCAAACTGGCTGACACTGACGGCGGCGGTGCACAAATGCTGCGCAGCTAGCGCCATTCTACGGCCTACACCGCGGTTCCTGGTGTGTCCGCTGTGCCGTGCGTGTGATCATTGCTTGTACAGCCCTCTCGCAGTGTCCAGAGCAAGTATGGTGGGTCTGACACACTGGTGTCAATGTGTTCTTTTTTCCATTTCCAGGAGTGTATATATTAACGACTTGCCACTCTATAATCATGAAGATGCAAAGTTAGTTCTTTTTGATGATGATACAAGTATAGTACCCACACCCGAGAAGCAAGAATCAGCCGAGGAAATTGCAAATAATGTCTTTCAGAAAATTATTAAGTGGTTCTCTGCAAATGGACTCTCACTAAATTTTGAGAAAACACGGTTTACACAATTCTGTACGGTAAATGGCATAACACCATTGATAAATATAGACTATGAATGGAAGTCTGTTGCTAAGGTAGAATACTCAAAATTTCTGGGTGTGTGCATTGATGAGAACTTGAATTGGAAGAAACACATCGATGCAAATTTTGGTGATAAACATACCAGTAAATTAGCCTACTATGCCTATTTTCATTCATTGCTTTCATATGGCATCATATTTTGGGGCAATTTGTCATTAAGAGAGAAAGTATTCATTGCACAAAAGTGTGTAATCAGAATAATAGCTGGAGCCCACTCAAGATCACCTTGCAGACATTCATTTAAGGAACTCGGGATATTCACAGTACCTTCGCAATACATATATTCTCTTATGAAATTGTCATTAATAACCCATCCCATTTAAGAAATGACAGCGAAGTGCATAGCTATAACATTAGAAGAAAGGATGATATCCACTATTAAATTTCACTTTGGTACATAAACGGGTGAATTATGCTGCCAAAAGATCTTTGGTCATTTGCCAAATAGTATTAAAAGTTAACAGATAACCAACCAACATTTAAAAGCAAATTAAAAAAATTTCTGCATGACAACTTCTTCTACTCAATAGATGAATTCTTAGATATGAAGTAGTAACTGTAAAAAAATTAATTAATTATTTAGTGTAAAGAAAACGTACGTTAAAGTGACACATTCCACATCATAACGAAATGTCGTATTCATGATATATGGAACAAGGATTAATGTGTGTGTTTGTATGTATGTGTGCAAAATACAGAAATCAAAATGTTATTAATGCAAGTTAAAACACAACAGTCAGAGTACAATAAGTTTTGTAAGCAAATGAAAATTATGCAACAGCAAGATCGCAGATGGAGTTAAGTCATACAATACCTCAAGCAAGATGAAGGTGGAAAGGCAAGTAAATGGTATCAGGAGCACAAAGGCATTTTGTTTCACAGGAAACATGAAAAATCCGATCAATGGTGTGTATGTATTCCTCAGTATTATATCGACGAATTTATAAGACACACACACGGAGCATAAAACGTGTACTAGCAGGCTTTCTTCACCCAGAAGCAAGCCCAGTAGAATGAGTCTTTAGGAACTTAACCTGTTTATTAGGATATACATCCCTCACAAACACACCCGATGGGTAGAATAACTCCTTTCATCATAATTGTCATAAATAACCTTCCACATGCTTCAACAGATTTCACACCTAACAAATTGATGTTCTGGACAAAACACACGAATGAGTGGGAGTCGCCTATACCAAAAGTACCCACTACAGAAATGACACTACAAGACAAAATCAAACTAGCCATGATTCCACTAAAAAACAGGGCTGAGTACAGAAAGAAAATTTATAATAAGAAACTGAAACGTGTTACACAATTTTTTGAAGGGCAACACGTCCTCTTATGGCACACATAAAATCAACAAAATTTGGCAAACTGAATAAGAAGTGGCAATTACTCTATCCAGGCTCATACAAAATGTAAAAAATACATTACCCTGGAACATAAAAATTAGTCTATGAGAAAACAGGGAGCGACAGAGGTCTCCACCCTCACAAAGAAATAAAAGCTTTTATAGGATCATGAAGCAAGGTAACATTTTTCTTTCTGTCACAGGGTATTGTACGTAATGTACATAACTCTAAGAGCAATTTTTTTCTGGAGGGTAGTTTTGAATAAAGTAACGTGTATAGATATAAGTAATTCTTTTGATTTGTACACGTAAGCATAAAATCAACAGGAATGAGAAGTAATACACCACTTCATGCAAAGCGAAAATATAGCCAGAATTAGCTTATGGATCAGCTGTGTGCACTGAACAATACGCGCTAACATCAGTAGCATGAGAGGAGGCATTGACGTGTGCACATGAGTGACAGACTGGCAGAAGGCGCAACCAATTAGGGATTCAATATGTACAAGTACCTAACTTAAATACAAAGTAAACGGAAATACCAAGCAATTACATCTACCGTATAAGAACTAAGGAAACTACTGATATATGCATACAAAATTTAATTAAATACTAAGCTACATACAACATATTTACAAGCAAAGGGAAGCATTATGATAAAAAATATGAGCCGTCTAAGCTACGAAGAAACGATAAAATACCGTAAGAAATGTCAAATATTTTTCTTTGCAGGGTAAATGATCATAAAGGGAAACAGAATAAACGAAAGTCTATGAATTTAAACAAAGTATGGAAATATCTGTGGACGGATGTAATGACCAAATGTACCAGTGGCCATCGAACTACATAACGCAAATAGTTTTCAGTTGGTTTAAAGGTTTTTTGTTTAAGTGACAAGTGCATTGTCATGGTGAAGAAGAAGAGAATTACGTCGAGAGTAGCAGGTACCGAACGAAGAAGTCGACCCCACCGCAAGTAAACAATTTAGTTATAAGGGTATTTATACAGAGGTCATAAGTCAAATGAAAAATGAAAATATGCATCATCACAGTATAGCTCCGTGACATTTATTAGTCCTATTCGCTGCGAAGTACAGATAAACATTTAAGCATGTGATTTTTCAAAAACCAATTACTTTTTATCATTTCACATGAAAGCATAAATAATGACACTTCCAGGTATTTGAGAAAGATAAGTCTACAATGGTTGAAACTCCTTCATAATTAACACTAAGCTACATGTGACTTGAAGTAAACAGCACTAGTGCATGAAGAAACAACATGATAATACATGAATGATTAGTCAGTACACATTATTTCCTTGAAACAAGTGTTCCTTGGCAACTGGTCCATGATTGCACGAGTAACATTTCCTCATAAATCCTTGAACTGGTAGATGAGTATTTCCTTCCTTCTCTCCCATGAAAAGGAGGCGGCGCCAAGCATAGTTAGGCCGGCAATGCGTAACGTTTTAGTCCTATTTTGAATGTTTTTCTCCCTCCTCTGCCCAAGCAAGAAATAAGCTTCCTTAAGTGATAAAAGCCTGTCTATAAAAAGAAGTAAAAATGTATCATATGCTTGTATTGTACCATAATAATGTCCAATGTAATTAATTTGTGATGTGATGTGAACGAAGATAAGTTAAAATTAGCAAACAAACTGTAGTAACAGAAACCAGTTAATGAAAAATTTATGACATTTTAAAACTTAAGAAATTAGGTAGAAGCTATCATGTTATATATTGTTGTAACTCAATATTTGTATGAACTTTCATTGGAAACTAAACTCCATATAAAGGAGTGAACTTTATAACAAGCAATTTATACAATGTTTTGGATGGCAAAGTGTGCCTGATACATTAATAAGTGAAGTATAGTTGTTCGAGCCAGTACTTACCTCGTCAACGGATGCTGTTGGCCATGGTAATAATGACACCCGAGCCATAAGAATGGAGATCTTCTGACACAGCATCAGATTTTGAACAATAAGCACACACACACACACACACACTAACACACACACACACACACACACACACACACACACACACACACACACACAGAATGAAGACAAATGCCACGGAAATTCTTTAATATGTAATACTCAGGTGAAAGTGTGACTCTCAATGTGAAATTAACACTAAGAAATGGGTGTATGCAGTACAATGGTAGTAACTAGCATGTTGACCATTAGCGGCTCATGTATTGCCGCCAAACCTACTAGTGCGCAGGCACAAAACCCTGCAGTGACAACAAAGCAAACTGAACATTATTTCAGCATGCTATATACAAACATGTAATGAACTACCATATTATGTATATAATCTACATCTACATCTACATGACTACTCTGCAATTCACATGTAAGTGATTGGCAGAGGGTTCATCGAACCACAATCATACTATCTCTCTACCATTCCACTCCCGAACAGCGCGCGGGAAAAACGAACACCTAAACCTTTCTGTTCGAGCTCTGATTTCTCTTATTTTATTTTGATGATCATTCCTACCTATGTAGGTTGGGCTCAACAAAATATTTTCGCATTCGGAAAAGAAAGTTGGTGACTGAAATTTCGTAACTAGATCTCGCCGCGACGAAAAACGTCTTTGCTGTAATGACTTCCATCCAAATTCGCGTATCATATCTGCCACACTCTCTCCCCTATTACGTGATAATACAAAACGAGCTGCCCTTTTTTGCACCCTTTCGATGCCCTCCATCAATCCCACCTGGTAACGATCCTACACCGCGCAGCAATATTCTAACAGAGGACGAACGAGTCTAGTGTAAGCTGTCTCTTTAGTGGACTTGAAATGATAATTAAATGGACACCCTAGCTGCAGCACACGCTACGCCCGAACTCGTACGGGACTTGGTAGATTAATCTGCCACGAGTAATGAGTATGATGGGCAAACATCTATTAGGCGCACTACGAATATAGTGGTGTGGACATGTTGGGAATGTGGATCTCACGGGGAGCATGCAAGGGATAAGTCCCTGCAGACACACTATCCTCTGTGCCCGCAGTGGCTCAGATGGATAGAGCATCTGCCATGTAAGCAGGAGATCCCGGGTTCGAGTCCCGGTCGGAGCACACATTTTCAACATGTCCTCAATGAAGTATATCAACGCCTGCTTGCAGCTAGGGTGTCCATTTAATTATCATTTCATTTCTAGCAAAGCTGCATGGTCATCCACGGTAACTGTTCTTTCGGGAACAGATACTACCGTCATATATATTTTAGTGGACTTGTTGCATCTTCTAAGTGTCCTGCCAATGAAACGCAACCTTTGGCTTGCCTTCCCCACAATATTATCTATGTGGTCTTTCCAACTGAAGTTGTTCATAATTTTAACACCCAGCTACTTAGTTGAATTGACAGCCTTGAGAACTGTAGTATTTATCGAGTAATCGAATTCCAACGGATTTCTTTTGGAACTCATGTGGATCACCTCACACTTTTCGTTATTTAGCGTCAACTGCCACCTGCCACACCATACAACAATCTTTTCTAAATCGCTTTGCAACTGATACTGGTCTTCGGATGACCTTACTAGTCGGTAAATTACAGCATCATCTGCGAACAACCTAAGAGAACTGCTCAGATTGTCACCCAGGTCATTTATATAGATCAGGAACAGCAGAGGTCCCAGAACGCTTCCCTGGGGAACACCTGATATCACTTCAGTTTTACTCGATGATTTGTCGTCTATTACTACGAACTGCGACCTTCCTGACTGGAAATCACGAATCCAGTCGCACAACTGAGACGATACCCCATAGGCCAGCAACTTGATTAGAAGTCGCTTGTGAGGAATGGTGTCAAAAGCTTTCCGGAAATCTAGAAATACGGAGATCCCCTGTAGATAGCGGCCATTACTTCGTGCGAATAAAGAGCTAGCTGCGTTGCACAAGAACGATGTTTTCTGAAACCATGCTGATTACATATCAATAGATCGTTCCCTTCGAGGTGATTCATAATGTTTGAATACAGTATATGCTCCAAAACCCTACTGCAAACCGACGTCAATGATATACGTCTGTAGTTAGATGGATTACTCCCACTACCCTTCCTAAACACTGGTGCGACCTGCGCAATTTTCCAATCTGTAAGTACAGATCTATCGGTGAGCGAGCGGTTGTATATGAGTGCTAAGTAGGGAGCTATTGTATCAGCGTAATCTGAAAGGAACCTAATCGGTATACAATCTGGACCTGAAGACTTGCCTGTATCAAGCAATTTGAGTTGCTTCGCAACCCCTAAGGTATCTACTTCTAAGAAACTCATGCTAGCAGCTGTTCGTGTTTCAAATTCTGGAATATTCCATTCGTCTTCCCTGGTGAAGGAATTTCGGAAAATTGCGTTCAATAACTCCGCTTTAGCGGCACAGTCGTCGGTAACAGTACCATCGGCACTGCTCAGCGAAGGTATTGACTGCGTCTTGCCACTTGTGTACTTTACATACGACCAGAATTTCTTCGGATTTTCTACCAAATTTCGAGACAACGTTTCGTTGTGGAACCTATTAAACGCATCTCGCATTGAAGTCCGTGTCAAATTTCGCGCGTCTGTAAATTTTAGCCAATCTTCGGGATTTCGCGTTCTTCTGAACTTCGCATGCTTTTTCCGTTGCCTCTGCAACAGCATTCGGACCTGTTTTGTGTACCACGGGGGATCAGTTCCATCTCTTACCAATTTATGAGGTATGAATCTCTCAATTGCTGTTGCTACTATATCTTTGAATTTGAGCCACATCTCGCCTACATATGCATAGTCAGTTCGGAAGGAATGGAGATTGTCTCTTACGAAGGCTTCTAGTGACACTTTATCCGCTTTTTTAAATAAAATTATTTTGCGTTTGTTTCTGGTGGATTTGGAAGAAACGGTATTGAGCCCAGCTACAACGACCTTGTGATCACTAATCCCTGTATCAGTCATGATGCTCTCTATCAGCTCTGGATTGTTTGTGGCTAAGAGGTCAAGTGTGTTTTCGCAACCATTTACAATTCGCGTGGGTTCGTGGACTAACTGCTCGAAATAATTTTCGGAGAAAGCATTTAGGACAATCTAGGAAGATGTTTTCTGCCTACCACCGGTTTTGAACAAGTATTTTTGGCAACATATCGAGGGAAGGTTTAAGTCCCCACCAACTATAACCGTATGAGTGGGGTATTTATTTGTTACAAGACTCAAATTTTCTCTCAACTGTTCAGCAACTATATCATTGGAGTCTGGGGGTTGGTAGAAGGAGCCAATTATTAACTTAGTTCGGCTGTTAAGTATAACCTCCACCAATACCAATTCGCACAGAGTATCTACTTCGACTTCACTACAAGATAAACCACTACTGACAGACACAAACACTCCACCACCAATTCTGCCTAATCTATCATTCCTGAACACCATCTGAGACTTCGTAAAAATTTCTGCAGAACTTATTTCAGGCTTTAGCCAGCTTTCTGTACCTATAACGATTTCAGCTTCTGTGCTTTCTATTAGCGCTTGAAGCTCAGGGACTTTCCCAGCACAACTACAACAATTTGCAACTACAATTCCGACTGTTCCTTGATCCAAGAACGTCCTGTATTTGCCATGCACCCTTTGAGATTGCAGCCCACCCCGTATTTTCCCGAGGCCTTCTAACCTAAAAAACCGCCCAGTCCACGCCACACAGCCTCCGCTACCCGTGTAGCCGCCAGCTGAGTGTAGTGAACTCCTGACCTATTCAGCGGAACCCGAAACCCCACCACCCTATGGCGCAAGTCAAGGAATCTGCGGCCAACACGGTCGCAAAACCGTCTGAGCCTCTGATTCAGACCCTCCACCCGGCTCTGCACCAAAGGTCCGCAGTCGGTTCTGTCAACGATGCTGCAGGTGGTGAGCTCTGCCTTCATCTCGTAAGCAAGACCGGCAGCCTTCACCAAATAAGATAGCCGCTGGAATCCAGAGAGAATTTCCTCAGATCCAAAGCAACACGCGTCATTAGTGCCGACATGTGCCACCACCTGCAGCTGGTTGCACCCTGTGCTCTTCATGGCATCCAGAAGGACCCTTTCCACATCAGGAATGACTCCACCCGGAATGCACACGGAGTGCACACTGGATTTCTTCCCCTCCTTAGCCGCCATATCCCTAAAGGGCCCCATTACGCGCCTAACATTGGAGCTCCCAACTGCCAATAAGCCCACCCTCTGTGATTGCCCAAACCTTGAAGGCTGAGAATCATCCTCTGAAACAGGGCAGGCAGCTGCATCTGCCTCAGCCAGAGACAGTGCCTGAAACCTGTTTGTCAGACGCACCGGGGAGGCTTTCTGATCAGCCTCCGGGGAGGTCTTTTGCTGCCTGCCACGCCTTGGAACGACCTCCCAGTCAACCACAGGCGAGGGCTCAGCCCCACTGCGGGCAGCAACCGGGGCAACCACAGCGGCAGACCGATCTGGGGACAGACGGGACGAGGTTGACATCCCCGTGATACCCAAGTCCGGCTCCCACAGTGGTGCCCATTGGCAACAGCCTCAAGCTGCGCGACCGAAGTCAGCGCCGTTTGTAGCTGTGAACGAAGGGATGCCAACTCAGCCCTCATCTGAACACAGCAATCACAGTCCCTGTCCATTCTAATCGATGTTGACCAACCGTTACTGAAACACGAGTCCGTGCCTAGATAACGCAAGGGAAACACGCAAAGAATGTATTAACTAACCTGTACAAATGCCTAACGACTGCGCTACAATCTGCCTGAATTTACGATTACAGTAACTAAAACTCGAAATTACACCTCCTATACGAAACTCACACCCAATTTAAGTAAGAATCTACGAAGTAAACACTAAAGCGCGATGCTACAACTCTCAAATACTACACTCCTGGAAATGGAAAAAAGAACACATTGACACCGGTGTGTCAGACCCACCATACTTGCTCCGGACACTGCGAGAGGGCTGTACAAGCAATGATCACACGCACGGCACAGCAGACACACCAGGAACCGCGGTGTTGGCCGTCGAATGGCGCTAGCTGCGCAGCATTTGTGCACCGCCGCCGTCAGTGTCAGCCAGTTTGCCGTGGCATACGGAGCTCCATCGCAGTCTTTAACACTGGTAGCATGCCGCGACAGCGTGGACGTGAACCGTATGTGCAGTTGACGGACTTTGAGCGAGGGCATATAGTGGGCATGCGGGAGGCCGGGTGGACATACCGCCGAATTGCACAACACGTGGGGCGTGAGGTCTCCACAGTACATCGATGTTGTCGCCAGTGGTCGGCGGAAGGTGCACGTGCCCGTCGACCTGGGACCGGACCGCAGGGATGCACGGATGCACGCCAAGACCGTAGGATCCTACATCCAGCATCTCTACGATCGTCTCCATGGGAGAATAGCAGCCTGCATTGCTGCGAAAGGTGGATATACACTGTACTAGTGCCGACATTGTGCATGCTCTGTTGCCTGTGTCTATGTGCCTGTGGTTCTGTCAGTGTGATCATGTGATGTATCTGACCCCAGGAATGTGTCAATAAAGTTTCCCCTTCCTGGGACAATGAATTCACGGTGTTCTTATTTCAATTTCCAGGAGTGTATTAAGAACAATAAGGGACCCAAGACTGAACCCTGTGGGTCACCATTCTTGATACCTCCCCAGTTAGAGGACTATGCTGGTTTTTGTAGACTATCTGTACTGTTAATTTCAACCTTCTGCATTCTTCCAGGTAAGTACGAATTAAACCATTTGTGCACTGTCCCACTCATACCACAATACTTAAGCTTATCTAGAAAAATTTCATGATTCACACAATCAAAAGCCTTTGAGAGATCACAAAATATCCCAATGGGTGATGTTCAGATACTCATTGCATTTAATATTTGATCAGTGAAAGCATATATAGCATTTTCTGTTGAAAAGCCTTTCTGAAAACGAAATTGACATTTTGTTAGTACTTCATTTTTACAAATATGTGATGCTACTCTTGAATACATTACTTTTTCAAGAATTTTGGATAAAGCTGTAAGAAGTGAGATTGGGCGGTAGTTGTTAGCATCAGGTCTATTCTCTTTTTTATGCAATGGTTTAACAATAACATATTTCAATCTATATGGAAAAATTCCCTGTTTCAGTGAGCTACTACATATGTGGCTGAGAACCCTACTTATTTGTTGGAAACAAGCTTTTAGTACTCTGTCGGAAATGCCATCAATTCCATGTGAGCTTTTACTTTTGAGTGAATTTACTATTTTCCTAATTTCAGTGGGAGAGGTCGGTTGAATTTCAGTTTTATCGAATTGCATAGGTACTGCCTCTTCCACATACTTCCTTGCATTTTCTAATGACTAGCTGGAACCAATTTATAACACTTAAAAATGATTATTAAAAATGTTTTCTATTTCTGACTTCTTGTTAACAAACTTTTCATTGTGTTTGACATAAATACTGTCTTCTTGTGCTCTCAGTTGCCCTGTTTCCCTTTTCACAATATTCCAAATTGTTTTAATTTTATTATCAGATGTGCTAATCTCAGACATAATGCACATACTTCTGGACTTTTTAATAATTTCTCTTAATAGAGTGCAGTAGTTTTTATAATGTTTCACTGTTTTGGGATCATTACTCCTTCTAGCTATAAGATACATTTCATTTTTCTGTTTACAAGATATTTTTATCCCTTTAGTAAGCCATTGCCTTTTATATGGTTTCTTAGAATTATATTTCACTGTTTTCTTAGGGAAACTGCTTTCAAAAATACTCACAAAGGTATCATGAAATAAGTTAAATTTTAAATTAGCATCATGTTCCCTGTACACCTCATCCCAGTCTAATTGTTGCAAGTTGTCCCTAAATTTTTGAAGTGTGAAATCGTTAATGGAACACACTATGTTGGAGGACTGTTTTGCATTACTGTATGGAGCTATATCATATACTGTAACTAGCTGTGCATCATGATCAGACAGACCATTCTTAACAGGAAAAGTTTTTATTTGGTCTATGAAAACGTTATCTATCAGTGTGATGCTTTCCTGTACCACCCGAGTAGGAAAATCAATAACTGATGTCAAATTGAAAGAACCAAGTAATACTTCAAGGTCAAGCTTTCTATCTGACTCTTTCAGAAAATCTATGTTGAAATCCCCACAACCAATAATTTGCTTTCCTTTGTCTGACAGGTAGCACAACAAAGAATCAAAGTTCTTCAAAAATAGTTGAAAATTTCCCAATGGAGACCTATACACGGCTACAATTATAAAAGTGCCTTTATTTAGTTTAAGCCCACATGCACATGTTTCTATGTGTTGCTCTACGCAAAAATTTTTAGTTTCCAAATTTTTCACACTATGACTGATTTTAAAAAATATGGCAACTCCTCCTCTGCCCATAGTGTTTCTACTTACACGTGCTGAAAGCTTATATTCACCTACATTTACCATTTCCATACCTGTGACTATATGATGTTCAGACAAGCATAGTGCATCTATTCCACCATGAGTTTCTGAATCTTCTATACAAACAAGAAGCTCATCTACTTCGTTTTTTAATCCCCTGATATTCAGATGCAATACATTAACATTATTTTTTACTGTGCTTTTATGTGAACCTTGTGACATACTAACATTAGTTTTCACTGTACTGTTATGAGAATCTTGTGATATTTTCACATCTCTAGTACCTGCCTGTCTGAACTTTTCATTAAGCTTAATTTCAATCAATGTAGGATGATTGTATACTGATCTTAGCCTAAAAAAGTACTCCCATGAGTTTCAGTGCCGCCTCTTAAAGATTTTGCTATCGTCCCAGCCATTTTACCCTTCCCTTTGTTATTGAGATGCAGACCATGTCTTGTGAAGTCCCACCTACCAATACCATCAATAGGAACCAAAACTATGCTTGACAAAGTAGCCGCCCAAAGCAGCTGATCTAGCTCCATATTGACCCTCCTAACAGAGCTGCTTAATTGGGGCCGGTCATCCACATGAAAGCAGGAACCAAGCCAACATTTGTATGGTTCGTTGCAGATGCTATTTTTACCAGGTCACACTCAATATTGTAGCCCTGATCCCTATCAATACTGTTTCCTGCTCCACCCACTACCACAACATGATCCTGATTTGTAAAACCTTTGCACAATGATCCTACATCCTCTATCATTTGGCCAAGACATGCTCTGGGCTTGAAAATACTTGTGACCTGGTACCTGTCACCTAATTTTTCCTGCAAAATCTGTCCCACACCTCTTCCTTGGCCGCTACCTAACAACAGAACTTTCCTCCTACTTTCTACTTTTTTTGCAACAGTTGGTTTCCTAGTCTAAGTCTGTTGAGTGCTGACTACACCTACATCTACCTGATCTATTTTTGTGCCAATGATGAAACTGTCTGAAACTGTTCTATTTCTGTGGCCCCTGTTCCTTGCTACCACTTCCCACCTGTCGTCACCCTCCTCCACCCTTAACCTCATCAGTTCCTCCCTAGCACTATCCAGTTCAGCCTAAAGGGCTCTAACTTTCCCTTCCTGTTCCGCAGTTTTCCTATCCTTTGAACATAATCTACAATACCATGGAAGAGACCCATTTACTTCCCTGATTCCTATGCTCTGTTAATTCACTAAATTCCTCTAAACCTTGTGGTAACCTAAACAAGGCATCTGCAATAACAGTTTGACTTCCTTTAATATAAATGATCTCGAAACTGAATCCTTGTAAATACAGACACTACCTAGCTAATCTATGGTGCAATAGTTTACATGTCAAAAGAAATAACAGTGACTGATGGTCACAGTAAACTTTGGTATTCTTACCCCACAAAAAATATTCAGACTTTTTAAATGCCCATGCTACAGCTAAACTTTCCAATTCTGATACAGAGTAAGATCCTTTTGCTTCTGATAGTGTTCGACTAGCAAAACTGACGACCTTAGGTACTTCTTTACCTTCTTCTTCTCGTATCTGGAACAAGCATGCCCCCAGGCCGTCAGATGAGGCATCTGTGCATAGACAAAAATCCTTGGACATGACAGGGTCGCTAAGAATCCAAGCAATACCAACTTACGTCGCAAATATGAATTAATGGAGTCTTTCATGTATAGCTTTAAATACTGTGACAAAAACACAATGTGGAATTGTATAAAGAAATAGGTGGTATTTTAAGAAGAAATAACATAGCTGATGGCACCATATATGATATATTTCCCAAAGCAGCATTGGTCATTAAAGAGGTTCAGACTCAATTGAGAAATAAATATCTTATACAAAAGCTAAATATTATAAACAATACATTAGATCAGATCACAGTAAAAATTTGGCACTATGTTAAACATAATATTTCACAAGTGGGGTAAAAGAAATTTTAATGCACATAAAGCAAGACACAATCTACACACCTAGATATGTGTGAATGTTAAAACGCCGTTTCTGAGATGGAGAGGTGCGCTGGTCACAGGTCATGTTGTGTCCCTCCGACAGATTAACGACGAGGGTTGGTGTGCCAGGCAACCTGGATATGGTTTTTAGGGAGTTTTCAACATCCTGTTAGGTGAGTACTGGGCTGGTATCCAAGTCCTGCCTCAGTTACATGCTTTGCGAGCATTTATAAAACTTTCATTTTCACATGAACAAACTACATGCGGATAGTCTTAGCTAAATGCAAGAACAGATCCAATGTCACGCATAAGTTAATTTATATAAATACAAAACATAACATTTTAAAATAATTTCAAATTAGGTTGTATAATCAAAGCATTGCCTGGAAACATGCACTTGAGAAAGGAAAATTGCTGAGGAAAGATTAACATAGTTTTACATCGACACAAATACTCTGCAAGCCACAGTGTGGAGTGTGGCAGAGGGTATCTTGTACCACTACTAGTCATTTTCTTTCCGTGGAGTTTTCAAATTGATTTGGCTTGAAAAAAGAAAAGATATAATGTCCATGTGGACAATGCATCCCTGCCTGTGATTCAGAATGGAATTTTACATTCTGATATGAAAGTGTTTAACAAGTTGCTGCTAGACATCATGCATAAAACTGGAAATCCTAAGATATTAAAAAATGCAATGTAAAAAATTATTTTATTAGCCTCTCCTTCTATAACTGATTATAATTAAGTGTAATGTTTGGGCTCAAGGTTGCATATGCTGGTTAACAGTAAGGTTCATATTATACAGAATTATATGTAATGCTGACATTACTCTCTGTAAAATTATGAAATGCTTTGTATGAAGTATGAGAGAAAAACAGCACTTGAATAAAAAGCTATTTCTAGCTTTCAGGAACTTTAGTTCCTTTCTCTGGGAAGATGAATATGTTTTGCAAGATTGGAAATGAGGGGAAGATCACTTACACATCCATGTAGAACACTTGTGCGACCCATTCATGAGTACTGCTCCAGTGCTTCAGATCCCCACCAGGTCAGATTAACCTACACATTGAAGCGACTCAGAGGTGGGCTGCTAGATAAGTTACCCGTAGGTTCAAACACTGTGCGAGTATTGCAAAGATGCTTGGCAAACTTATATGAGAATTGCTGGAGTGAAGACAATGTTCTTTTTGTAGATCACTATTGAGAAAATTTAGAACATATGAAAATCAGGCTTGTATGGAGGCTTACAGATAGCCTTTTTTCCCTCACTCTGTTTGTGAGTGGAACAGGAAAGAAAATGATTTATAGTGGTACAAGGTACACTCCTCCGTGCACTATTTGGTTGCTTGTGTAGTATGTATATACAAAGAGGTCCAAAAAAATATATCCACTGTTTAAAAGTCCATAACTGGCAAACTAATTGACAGAGTTGTCTCATCTTTGGTAGTGTAATAGTTTGTAGCTCCGGCAATCGCGTTGTATTGCGTTGTTTTGTTTTGTCAGATGACAGTCCCCAGATAGTCAGTGTTTTGTTCTTAGTTGCACCTAGTTACTCGACTAAACATGGCTGGCGCAAGGCTTATATTCGATGAAAGGAAGTCAGTTTGAAGTGGTATTTTAAGTACGAAAACATTAATGAGGTTCAACGGCAATGGCGAAATGAGTATCAAACAGAGCCACCGACACGTTTAGCGATTCGTCGCATTCGGGACAGTCCAACTAACTCCCGCAGTGTGTTACAACAATTCACTCACTCACCACAGAAGTCTGTGGGACAGTGTGCCCATGAAACTGGAGTGAGTCACTCAAGTGTTCGGCGAATTTTGAAGACAGAAAGTGGAAGTGCTACATCCCACAACTGCTACACACAATGAACGAGGACGACCCAGATTGTAGAATGGAGTACTGCAAGTGGTTTACTAACATGGTACGCAATGATGAAGAGTTTGCAGAGATGATTGTGTGGTCTGATGAGGCACAGTTCAAACTCAATGGCACAGTAAATCACCACGATTGCATCTACTGGGCCGCCGAAAATCCGAACATCCAAGTAGACAAAGCTGTGAGTTTGCCAGGAGTAAATGTGTGGTGTGGGTTGTCTTACTGGGGCTTGATTGGGCCAGTCTTCTTTGACGGCACAGTTATCGGTGAGGTGTACCTTCAGAAGCTTCAGACATCCATTTTACCTGGCATCCGAGACTTGTATGGAGATGGAAGAGTTTACTTTCAACAAGATGGTGCCCCAGCCCACTACCAAAATCGTGTTAGGGCGTATCTCGACGAAAATCTACCAGGAAGATGGATAGGCCATAGAGGTGCTGTGGAGTATCCACCACGTTCCCCAGACCTAACTCCTCTGGACTTTTACCTGTGGGGAACACTAAAGGTCGTCGTTTATCGACAAAAGCCACGCACATTGGATGAACTTCGAGAATCCATCGTACATTCACTTGCAAATATCCAACTGAACACGTTGCAGTCAGTAGTTCGTGCTGCAGTTCGGCGGCATCGTTTGTGTGTGAATGTTAATGGTTAATGATGACAATTTCGAACACCTACAGTGATTTCTTTAAGTTGGACTTTAAGCTACACTTTCACCAAAAATGAGACAACTCCGTCAATTAATTTTCAAGTTATGGACGTTTAAACAGTGGACACATTTTTTGGACCCCTCTGTATATTAAAATATGGAAGAAAATTGTGACTGCCTACTACATTACAAAATATTAGTTGAAACTAACCTAAAGCTTCGTGATTTATTTCAAATGTTTTCTTCCACAATTATCTGTACCTGACAATCAGTGAGTTGCAGCTATAACAGTCTTACAATTTGGAGATAACAGTATGGTTTGGATCTACGAGGCGTGTTTTTTAAGTAGGTACCGTTTTGACATTAAAAAAAAGATGTGCTAAGACATCTCAATAATTTTATTTTTACATGAAAGCTTGTACCTTAATCTACGCACTGACGCCATTACAGTCTGATTCTTCCTTGTTTCCGTTGTGTACTGAGTGTTTAAGGTGCCTCTGATAATCGTGAGTCCCTCCGACTGTGAAGACAGACAGGCTGTTATAACATTTCTTAGTGCTGAAGGCATAAAAGCGATCGATATTCATCGTCAGATCTGTGCAGTTTACGGAGAAAAAATTATGAGTGATGGAATGGTAAGAAAGTGGGTGAGAGCATTTAAAGATTGCCGCACAAATATGCATGATGAACAATGGAGTGGGCATCCTTCGGTCGTTAATGAAAGTTTGGTGCAGGAAGTGGACTATAAGGTGAGAGAAAACAGACGCTTTACGATTTCTACCTTGCAGGATGACTTTCCTAATGTTTCTCGCAGTGTTTTGTATGGCATTGTGACCGAGCACTTGAATTACCAAAAAGTGTGCGCACGTTGGGTAACGAAAATGTTGACGGATGTGCACAAAACCAAACGTTTACACAGTGCATTGACTTTCCTTGAGCGGTACCACAACGACGGTGATGATTTCTGAAGCCAAATTGCTATGGGTGATGAAACATGGGTGGCCTACGTCACACCAGAATCAAAGCAACAGTCCATGGAAATTGAGGGAGGGTTTCGTTTTGCTGCAAGACAATGCCCGTCCGCATGTGGCGAATCAGACCAAAGATCTCATCACATCTTTTCGATGGGAAGCTCTAGATCATCCTCTGTACAGCCTTGATCTTGCACCCAGTGACTACCATCTGTTCCTGCACTTGAAGAAACACTTGGGCAGTCAGCGTCTTCAAGACGATGACGAAGTCAAAACAGTGGTGATGCAGTGGTTAACAAGTCAGGTGGCAGACTTCTATGAGGAGGGTATTCAAAAACTGGTACAACGTTATGACAAGTGCCTCAATATTGGCGGAAATTATGTAGAAAAGTAGATTAAGGTGCAGGCTTTCATGTAAAAATAAAATTATTGAGATATCTTAGCATGTCTTATTTTAATTTCAAAATGGTACTTACTTAAAAAACACACCTCGTACTAATAATCCCTCATTCAGTTATTTTTATCAAAAGATCATATAAAAATATACTGGTTTTGAAAAACTATGTACTGTCAAGTGAGGCTACTTAGGATGGTTTCATTTTTCAAATTACTGTAAACTGTAGAAATTAAGTGTCACAAAGACATTGATTGTGCATGAATACCAGTGGCCGTATGTTCTAATTAGTTTTGACATGAACTGAGTATTTATCCTTTGCTTATGCCTGAAAAGTAATATTTTCTTGCTGTCCCAAGTTACCCTTGATATGGGGTAACCTGGGTCAGTAACTTAATCTTAACAGTATTCATATATCTTGATGTCTGTGTCTCAAGTTAACCTATATTTTTGGTTATTTGGCACATTGCAGAAACAACAAATAAGACAAATCATTGATTTATTTCCAAACTAATGCATTTATCTCCCCTTTAGTACACAACATATCAAATTACAGAATATTGCACTTGATTCAAATATAGACTGGAACATTGAATACATATCTACCTCTACTAATTACTTTAGTTGGCCAAATAACTTTCATTATTTGATGTGTCTTAACACTGTCTATGTCATCAACTGTAGGAAATACAAATATATTTGTTTTCTTTCCTTGGTAGCTACGAAGAAATTTGCACCTGTAGGTTCTGTCAGTTTTTATTGAAAGCACTTGCCATACAAAAAACTTTTCCTTCTGTTTCTTGTTGCCTTCATTATACAAAAGTTGTATAATCACAAAATCATTAACATTTGGCTGGGTGGTTCCAGAGGGTTCCTCAAAATTTTTGTTATCATTTGCAATGGGATCCAAAAACTCGGAGTCACATTCTTCATCTGATGCACCAAAATTATCAAAGTCAAATTCATCACACGTGTTATGACCTGAGAATGATGCAGTATCAGATGCAGACTCTGAGTCATCATTATCACAATGCTTCTGTTTTTGGGTCTCAGGCAGAACTAAATTGGAGTCTACCTCATGTTTCACTTCACTGGAATCACCCGTTCTATGCTCCTTAGGGTGGGCCCGTCTAGTCCCATTGTTCTTCAGATGTTCAATCATTTGTGTTGAAATGCTTTGACTTGCAGTGAGCTGAAGCCTCTGTTGCTTTTTCGGGATTTTAGTTTCAGAAGTCCAAGTTTCATGCAAAAATTCTTGTCGTGATGCTGTCCAGTGACTCTCCTCAATAGTTGTTTTTGGTAGCCTTGCTAACATTGTTGTGCATCAGGTAGACTGATTCCACTTGCCTGGAATCCACTTATCAAATTCTCGCCTGCTCTCTCAGCAAGACGATTTAAACCCTTCTTCAGTGGACATAGAAAGGTGTCCTTAGGAATTGCTCCGCAATGTTTATTTTTCCGTTCTTCTAGCACCTTTCTCCATTCAAATATTAAGGGTCTGAAGAATGCTAGGTCTAGTGGCTGATGCAGATGTGTTACATTGGGTGGCAGTAGAACAAATTTGATATTGTTCTTCTCACATTCTTGGATCACTCTTACAGAAATATGACTTGAGAGATTGTCACCAATAATAACCTTTGGTCCATCTCCTAATGATTTCAAATATGTTAAAACTAGAGTAAAGAACCAATCTTCAAAAATTGGACCTCCAAACCACCCAGATTTTGATCTGATGTATCTTGCTCCCTGAGGTCCTCCTTGCACCCATGTTTGATATAGGCGATCTACCATATAAACAATATAGGGGGACAGTGAATGCCCACTGGTTGTTCCAGCAAACATTATTGAAGTGCTTGACTTAGAAAAGTCTACCGGTCATTCAGGATGCTTGCCTATCTGCTGAACAATAACTTTCTTCCTTCCTGGGTCATCACACATGTTTGTCTCATCATAATTATTGCCTCGGTGGGCACATCATTTACTGTTACCTGTAATGCTTCAAAGTAGTTTGTTATTATTTGTTGATCTACAGCAACTCTGGCTCTCTTGATGTTCTCATTTAACCTCACTTTCAGTTGATCAGATTGTCTCTTCAGAAATGATTTCACCCAGTCAACACCATGCATGTTGGTTCTGAATCTTGGCTCTTGCACACCAATTTTGGCAAGATATCTTTTGACAATTGGTCGCACTTCAAATTCGGTCAAAGGGAAACCCCAGTCTGCAATCAGGAGTATAGAATCTGTCAATATTTTTTCATCATCTGTTGATAGAATGCATGGATGCCCATATTTTTTGGTGTTTTTCCCAGCTATTCTACGAGCTATTGTACTCTTAGATACGCCATATCTCTCAGCAGCTTTCCTTATTGACATTTATTTCTTCTTCACAGCTTCCAAAGCGAGTTGAAGGCTATCATCCGAAAAGTCATGGTATTTTCGGGCTCCTAACCACCTATTGTACTGCCTTGGCATGTTAATTAGTCTGAAATATAATTAAAACAATCAATAGTAGTGAAAACAATCAATAGTAACTAATTTTGTGGACGCTTATTGAATCAAATGTAACTTGGGACACTGTCCCAAGTAAACCCAAAACTAAAATTCACAACTTAAAAAAAATTGGTTCATTAGGTTGGCAGCTATGCAGAATACAAAGCAACTCTGCTGTTGTTGAAAAGTAGGGTTATAACAATGCAACCTCATCAGCTTTACAATTTCATTACCTAAGCTAATACGTACAAAGTTTTAACGTGTATTTTTCGAGAAAATTAGGTACGTCACTTAAATCCAACTACAGTTACACCCCTACCTTGCTATTTCCTGGAAAAATGTGTATCTTGCATGTAAACATACAGTTTCAGACACCTGTTGCGTTATGGTAGGTCTTCACTGATGCAATGAATGTCAAAGATATTTCGAAGTTTGCGTTTATGTTGTCCGAAGTTGGACTGCAGTCCCAAGTAACCCTGTTTGACAGTGCAGGAGTATGTGATTGCCTTGTAGCTGTTTGTTTACAGAACAACGACGATCAAAATTTAAGCATATCGGTAACACATAGTAGGCAAGAACACATATTTGGGCAAGAGCACTATATTGGATTTTGTCCCCCACCCCTTCCCCTTTTTCGCTAAAAACCTTGGTTGGAGTAACAAGTTTATTTGTAGCATAGTCTGAGGTCTACATTAGGTTGAAAAGCAATAATTTTGTTGACAGTCGTGGAACTCGGCGAATGAGAAATGAATGTTGTGGTAACAGAAGACGTGTGGGTTTGCCTAATATTTTGTTTGCGCCATATTTAAATGCATTTCGCATATTTAACACATTTTTCATACTTAAAATCAAAGCTACTAGGTCATGCCCAAAAACATATATTAGAAAATGAACAAGCATATGGCGCGTGTTTTGATGCATATTACGTACAGATATCGTACACAAAGGGGAAACATGCAAGGGGCGTTCCACTACGTATCCTTTACCGTATTTGATGTGTTTTTACGCATTTGCTATCGCTGCTGGCATGGGTTCAAAGACTAATTCGTAGTGCAAAAGTTTCGGTGGTAAGCTGAACTTAATATGTTAAAAAACATTTAGAGACATTGTCCTGAATGCGTAATTTGTGTTATGCTCTAAACTACTCTGCCATTCAACTAATAATTCTTAATCAGTTGGCTTCAGTCAATCACGTAAGGCTCTAATCTGTAACTCTGACTATGCTGCACATTAGTATGTCACCATAATCGAGATTATTCGCATTCGAACCTAGTTTCTACATTTAATTCTCTTAACGGAAGCTCCATTCAAACATTCTGCATTGACTTGACGTTCCAAAGCAACAGCTGAAGGCAAGTCTGTATAAAGGCTGTGGCCGACAGGTTATGACGTCACATATGACAACGGCGAGGCCAACGACAACAGAGATGCTTACAGATCTAGTCACCAGGTAGCGCTGTCATGCATTCGGCCTTTCTGATGACGTCATGAGGCGATTCCTCTGGGACCGCCGAGGCCAACGAGAAAGATGTGTTGGAAAGATTCGAATCGTAGGCCTCGGGTCCCGCGAGAGCACGTCATGTCGAACGCTAACGAAATTCGGTAGCAGTTCCTGCAGTCGTCGAGATTACGAGTGACGTCAAATTGACGTCACTTTGGCAGGCAGTAGTGTGAGGGTCAGGGTAGGTTTGAGTTTTGTTCGCGGGAGCATCAGCATTTAGGAACGTCTTATTTGACAGTGGGTCGAAAGGGAATTCGTGAACTACGTGAGGCAATAAGCGAAGCTGTATTGGAGATCCGTAATTAGGCATGGAAGCAGATAAGCTGAAATTACCCCAGAATAAGGACAGTACAATGTGCTTTTCGTCTAGTGGCAAGGTACAAAGTAAAGTTTACTTGTTTGGTGAACCATGCGCGTCAAGAATATGCGTTAGAAACCATTCCTTCCGAAATTGGTTCATCTTCAAATACTGTTTGCGATTACTATGATGTCTGTAGGAAGGTGTGTTACCTAATTGTACCTAATTGTGATGAATGGCAGTGTTGCTGTGCTTGGTAAAAAGTTTGTTAAAATAGATGAATCACAACTCGTAAGTGTAGGAAAGGACGAAGTTTGAAAAACGAAATTGAGCAGATATAGGTGTTTGGAAGCAGTTAAAGGGAGTCACGAATGTGCTTTATAGTTATTAAATTCGAGGTATAAATAAACTTTGATGTCCCTTTTTAAGCACTTGATCTTGCCTGGAACGAAAGTAATTACCGGCGGCTGGCAGATTCGAAAACGAATTTGTCAACCATTCAATCGAATATGCCTTAGAAAGATTCGTTGATCCACACGCAGAGTTAAGAGGGCATGTGGAAATCTCTCTAATCCTCTGTTATAAGAAGGCTGACCGGGAAACAGATGAACTGTACATATTTCAGAACCTGTATTTGTAAAATTTGCGGTGTTGGGTGGTGGCAAAAAAACTCCTTAACGAGATTTTGTTTTCCTGAAAGATGTAGTTACAGTTTATCCCTGCTACGGCAAAATAGGATTGCTCCCGGATGCGAATATGAAACGCGAAATTGTTGATGGGGATGACTAGTACGGTAAATTATAGTTTTTTTTTTTTAAAATAGGGATTTACTTTACATGAGCAATAGGATTCTCCATAATCATAGCTGTTCTTTTTTCAATGTTGTAACCAGAATCTATATTTGGCGTCGTGATCGTGAGAGACTACTACGAAGATTGGTTTTGTGTAGAAGTGAAATGCTTAGCAATTTTTAAGTAGTGTGTTTGTTTTTAAATATTATTGCATTTGTACACATTCCATATTATGCCATGGAAGTGGTTTTTGTGTCTGAGCATTGTATTTTCATCTGTTCCTAAGAGACTGAATGCCACGCAGTTTCATATTAATGACGTACATTAATAACATGGATATGGAGAAATGTTGGATACGAGTCGTCGGCTATGGCCAGTAACAAATACCAGAAACAATATTGTGACTATAACGTGATGTAGGCGATTTTTTTTTTTTTTTTAAACAGGCTCATGTCACCACAATCAGCAATTTTTAGTTTCACATTCGTTGGCTTCGCCTAGCCGAAGCCTCTTACGTGTATCGAATATTTCGCCAGACCAAATAACATTACAGTAACAGCTGCATCATCCCTATGTTTATGACTGATTGAGTGATACATACTTATACAGAGTTTCTAGTTAACATACGAATGACGATATTTTGATTGCCGTGGTACGTAGCATTGAAATGAGGCTCATACATGCTTCATGTAAGCGTAACCCCTAAGGCACTGCGTTTAGTATTCTGAATGTTAAAACAATATTTATAAGTATGGAATAGTTATGTGCTGTATGAAGTTCAGCAAAATTTCATAAACTCATTTGAACTAAACTAACAATTTAGACATTACTTATTCCATATTATGGTTCTCTACATATAAATTTGCTTTGGTGAGTGGCCTTTCCTGTGCCAAACAATAAAGTAAGTCTGGTTATCTAAGATAACCCAAAACAAAAGTACACTGTACAAAAATAACTTGTGCACAGAATTGAAACAATCAAGATAAAATTTAGGCAGTTCAGAACATCTTGTAATATACAGGTGGCCTGGTTGCAAGATATTGTCAAAAACTGAAAAATGAGCAGACACCCCTTACCATTACGAGCCAGGTAGATCTCTCTGACATGTGGTGCGAGTCCTAGTTCAGTAGTTATCACGCCCCAATTTTCTCTAGAAATATATAGTTTTGAGCTAAAAACTTTAAATTTGCTAGCCTGAAAAAGTTGAACTTTGGACATATTCATTTGGCAGAACAATATTTTGTGAACAATCCGAAGTTTCTCAGTTGCACAATTTAACTCAGTGCCTGATATTCAGAAGTTAAATTTTGAGCTTGTTATATTGACATTTTGAGTAGCTTTTCAGTTTTTGTGGTTTCCAAACTCAATGTAAATATTAGCATGATTCCTTGAAATTTCTTGCAACATATCAGTTATTACTTACTCTCCAATGATTTTGTCATCAGCAAGTTTTCTTCTCCACTATTACTGCTCCATCTCATCTTTCAGCCCTACATTAAGGGTCTTCACATGTAGACCAGTCTTGTCAGATCAGTTCCTGAATTCGTGATGTATATTAGGATAGGTATGGTGTTGGGAGCATTCACAAGATGCTTCGTGCTTTATTGGTGATGTTTGTGATTACCTATAGCTACTGTGTGCTCCATGGTGAAAGTAGTTGGTTTTAGGAATGAGGGTGTAAAGATCAGGCTTGTTCTGCCCATATATGTTGAACATTTGTGGACAGTGATTATTTAGTAGTGTTCAGGATGCTTAGCTCTGAATGTTGTAGCCAATGTGAGGATTAAAAATGATTGTAATGGGTTATTTAATGAATTTTCATTCTGTTTGTTGTAAGTTGTCACCACTGACTGGTGATAAGACAAACTCTACAAAAGCAAGTGAGATGTACTTTGCAGGGTACACATTTTCAAGCACAAAGCATGTGTACCACAATGTTCAGTTGTTAACTGGCAACACTGCACTACGTCTGTGCCTTGACCTGCCACCAGATATGAATCATTCTGAATTTTCTTTTCATTCACCTTGAGTGTGCTTTAAAGTTGGGTATGCTTGTCTGTGTCAACTCATTACTTTCTGAAAATTATTTTCTTTAAATTTCCTGCCATTTTGGTCCTTTTGACATCGCTAAGTACACTTTAGGTGGCAAGCTTGTTTCTCTCCTGTCAATCTTATGAAGAATGCTCTGCAAATGCATTTAGCACTTAAGTATTGCCATTAGTTGCACATAATTTAGACGACTTTTTCTGTAAAAATTTCTTTTATTGGATACCTACCGTCTGGGTGCTACAGCATCTTCTGAATACCAATGTCTCAACATCTTTACCAGGATAAAACATCTTTATAAATTTCATTTCATCCGTATCTAGGAGTGGTAGAATTTTTTGCTAGATTATTGCCATATTGAACTGCCATTTTTTTAAAAAATGAACCTTAAGCAATAAAATTTGGAACCATAGTAATAATTACTGGACATGCATTTATGTGTTGCAATGTTGGTTTTGTTGAGCAATGTGTTTGTAGAGCAGCAAGCCATACTCCTTCCATCCATACCAAGCCTTAGAATAGCTTCATCTCCTTGGTATTCATTGGTTCACTATTATTCACTTTTGTAAATTGCTGCTAAGGGCCAATAGTTACTTCACTGCAAACTTATAGATATTAGGGCTGTTCCATGAGAACTTGGACATAAATCAGAAAACTAAAAAAAGTATTACAGATCTGATTATACCAGTTCTTAGCTGAAACATTTTTAAAATTTTAATTTTTAGTCTGAAGCTCTATATGTTAAGTGCTGGATAGAACAAATGGCTTTGTAACTTGTCTAACATTTCAGCTTCTAGTTACCCCTGAAAACTAAGTTGTCAAAGCAATGCAACAAAGTAATGTGAAAACATCTGTTAACAAAATATCTCAGAAATAATTACAAATATCTTAAGCCACCCCATTTCAATAGCTTTTATGTAATTTATTTTATTAGTAAGGTTCCCAGTCTGGTTTGGTTTTATCATCTGTTATTTCATTACTGAAAGAAGCCTGAACTTTTCAGCAACAATGCAATTTTATGGATGGCTGAAAATAGACATGCAAGTACAACTTTGAGATACATAGTATCACAGTATGGAATGGCTGACATTCAGTGACTCTTAAAGTGTTGCACATTGAATAGTTATACATTGGTTATACTGTAATTTTAGGCAGTTGTCTGTTGGTTTTCTTCAGTAAATGTTGGAGGGAATGTGTAAGGAAAGGAGGGAAGTGCTGTAAAAGAAAAGCAATTTTTAGAGAGAAGAAACTAATACACAGTAAAAGCGTAACATCTGAAAGGTGAACCAATAATCCTCTTTACTAAAGAGGGGATGAATAAATTGGTGCATAATACATGGAGAATGCAGTTATCTGTTTTAAAGAACAGTCTTTATTCATCTATAATCTAAACTAATTAAGTATCTTCTGTGGGAAACACCGAAAGTGCCAGGTTATAAAAAAAACCTCAATTTAGCCTATAGAAAAAAATACAATTTTACTCATTTCCTATTTACTGCAACAGAATGTTGACTGTATTGGAAGGTCAATATGAATTAAGCCTAAATTAGAAAAGCATTTTTATGTATTGTGTTGTTAGAAGCTTACTATGGTAAAAAGACATAATTATGATGTAAATGAGATATTGCATCATTTCTGGCAATGACAATATTTTCCACAATTCTCCAACAAGTCCCTTCATTTTTACTTTATCATCACATGAGCTGAGAATACTGGAAGTGATTTATGGAAAACGGCTTAGGTGATGAGGCTAACAAAGGAGATAGGGAAAAGAGAATGTTGAAATGACAAAGTTTAACTCATGCTCAACTTAGGATGCAAATAAACTTAATCACAGAAAATGCAGAAATTAAGTTAGAAGCAGCATTGAAGGCAAGCGGTGATGCCTGTGCCACCAACACCAGAACTCCAGATAAATTTACAGCCATATTAAAGAAAGCAGTTAGATGTGGCAACATTTTTACCTAGAAGTCTAGGAAAGCTTAAATCCAGGCCCAGAAAAACCTTTTGCTAATGTAAGATGACATTTTTAGGAGACTCCTGGAATGAAAGCTTTTGCGATAGTGAAAGATAAGGCAGAAAAGGTGATTTCAGAAGAGCTATGTAGTAACGACCTTGAAAGAAACACACACAGGAATTACCCCACATGAAAATAAAACTGGCTGCATCAAGGTCACAGGGTACACTGCACAACTTTTGCCTCTGGTACTATTATAAGAAATGAAAGTTAACAGCTAGGTTATTCTATAAGCCGAGACCAAATTTTGTGGCTTTATAAAGTACTATAGTCGGCAGTCAAGAGAAACAGGTTTGCACGATTTCAAAATGTGAGGGTTGCGAATGTATATCTGAAAGGTAAGCCCTCTTTGAACAAGAACTTACTGAAGCAGATGGTTGAATGAACCCAATTGGGGGTTTGAACCAGCAAGTCAGTCTGAAAGAGTTTCATGTTACTGTTGGTCAGTCTTGGTGCTCTTTACAGTAGGCTACCCCAATTCTTACAACACACATTTATAAAAACACGATAGTCAAGTTTTTTGAAGACAAAAACATGGCCTACACACTGGTACAAGTAGATTTTTCAGATAATTATATTGTTAAACTGCAGAATTAAATCCTGTTCAGAGCATGCTTTCAGAAATAAAATTATGCAACACATTATTTACACGCTCAGTGGTAGAAATGGTCACATTCATGACTGATGGTGCAGCCAGTCAGTGTAAGCATCATTTCCTCTCCTACAGCTTAACATTTTTGAGAGATTGCTATGAAATAAACAGTTCATGGCACTACTTAGCCACATCACACAGCAAAGGTGCTGCAGCTAGGTTTGTTGGACCTGGAAAGTGTGCAGTGTAGTATATCTGTAAAGTTGGGAAATATACTATCTGGTGTAGAGGACTTTGCAAAAATTGCAAGTGGAAGAAGTCACTGCTTAAGTATTTTTTATAACTCTGCCGTGCACACTGCAGAGAATGAGGAGGAATTAGATCAAATGTGGATGGGAATAGTTCCAATAGAGCAGACCTAACCATCTATGACATTACACCTACTTCTCCTTATTAATGAGTAACAATATTACTCACTACCCAACTGGAATAATTAAGCATACTGCCTTGCAGTTCTAGGGCATGTTGGTATAGTTGCTATGCTGGTAATAAAGTTCAAAATTTTTATGTGGGGGGGAGGTGATTTATGTTCAAAATGCTTAAAAAATATTATTTCTTAGAATGAATGATGCAAATGGGAACATATTTACATTTCCATCAAAGGAAGATAAATTTTAGGTGGTAAAAGACCATATTTTAGGGAAACTGCCTGCATCTACTATAGATCAGAGAAATAATTGCGATTTTCCCCATCCAATCAGCAATGCAGAATGAAACTAGTATTTTTCAAGTGAAAGTTTCAATCAATAACTGGGATTTTTTAATTTCATTAGTTAAATATTTAATGCATTTATCTCCGATTATATCTTAAAATTTTTTATATCTTGTTTACCTTTTTTGTGCATTTTAAAAGAAAATTGTATTATAAATCAGAACAATATGCGTATCTAAATTGTTGTTCCATTGCCGGACAGTATTTTTAGGTAAATTTCATTATATGAATGAATCATAAACTCTTAAGCTGAGGAGAGTGAAGATTCACTTGGTTTGGCAGCAGTGACTACTGGTGACTGAGGCTGGTGCAGCTATTCAGTTTGTGAGGGGGGGGGGGGGGAGGAGAGAGAGAGAGAGAGAGAGAGAGAGGGAGAGAGGGAGAGAGAGAGGGAGAGGGGGGGGGCAAGAGGGGGAGAGTCCAAAGGCAGTGCAGCCTTAAACATTCACCACATACACTGCAACGGTTTTAAAAGTAATTCAGACTTAATCAGCAGTCAGCTACAAATACATGTACATGCATCTTCAGGTGTTGTAAAGCCAACAGGTCTAAACAAAATATTAAGTCTCAGTATACTTGTTTGTACAAACACCATTTCCAGCTAGAGACGTTAACGGCTTCTCCAAATCAATCAGACATAAATGGATTTGAAACTCGTGTAGAGGAGTCAAAAACTTGTAACACACAAAAAATGACTGTACTTTGGTGTGCAGGAATGACACTTGAAAATTACGTACCTTGTTAAGATCCTACTCTATCCACAAGAAAAAATTGTTGTTGTTGTTGTTCATGGTCATAAGTACCATGCCACACGTCATCTGTGCAACTTGTCGCCAACTTACAAGCAGTAGCTGTTGTTCATGCTTCTTTGAGTCACTGTATGTACAGCATGAACCCCACCACATGACCCACTTGATAAGAAGGCTATTTTAGAAGCATTAAACTTCCCCTGCCATGCGTACTTGTTGGGCTTTTAATGCACATAAAGTGCTTTGGGTTTGAACATCAGCTGTCCCAGAGGTAGGTTTTTGTCCTTGGTTTCAGAAAATGAATGTCTTTTGAACGGAGCCCAAACAACGTATTTTGACTCAGTCAGAGGGCATTAACCAGGAATTTGGAAACAATCTGGGAATATTTTCCTTGTTTGTGTATACACCTTGAATAAGATCATGCTTTCTGAACAAAACTTGTAAATAAAAAAAAATGAGAAAAATCAGTCACATGCTGTGTGAAAGTATTTGTCTAAAAGTAAGAAATAAAATAGATTAGAAAGACATTAGACATGTCTTAAACTGGTATTTGAAATCATGTACAGCAAATGGAATGTCTAATGTTTCTCTAATCTGTTTTATTTCTTATTTTTAGCTAAATCATTTCACAAAACATTTTTTTATTTTCAAATACTTCACTGTTATTACATAGGCCTTTGTTATTTGGCAACAAATTAAATATTTTGATACTGGAATACTGTAAATTTTTCTGTATGTGAGATGGAATTTTTAAGTTATCAGTGGATGTCATTCTTCCTTCTCATGTTGTGATCATGATACATTTCATTGGTTTCATAGTGCACAGGAATGTCAACCATGATGCTCATAATGTAATAGTTATATTGGAAAGTTGCAGAAAGTATATAAATTTTCTTAAAGAGATTATGGTAGGAGGGTCTTGGGTTCTGCACATTCAGACAACCCTTATTGGCAGAAAGGAAATTTTCTTTGTTGTGAGTTATTTGCACAGAAGGATAACACTTAAGAGTGGAGATAATTAAAGTAAGTCAACCTCTTGACTGGTGTCTCCAATAAGTGAGATTGTCCCTGTGGCAAAACAAACTAAGCATAACATTTTCATGGTCTGGAGGACATGTTACCATATAACCTGCTACCTCTGTGGAGGTCTGAGACTTTAGTGGTATTGAAGTTTTGGTGCTGATGATATTAAGGAATGGAATAGGAAGTGACAAGATACTTCATATTGATTTTAAGGTCTGATGATGCGGTTATCCTGAAATGTGTCATGGAATGATAAATAAAATTTTGTTTTGGCAACCAAGCCTTGTATTACCATTTAGTGTCAAAGATGGTTGCAGATCTCCTTAGTTTTTGTTTGAAGTGATGATAAATCAATAATTTCATTGTGGTGACATTGTTACATCAGTAGATGACAATTTGGTAATTGTAGCCTCAGATGGAAGTTGTACAAAGTGATCCAGCCAACCCTTCCAGCTACATTTTATGGAACTCAGTTTTTGGCACAGTTCTGACAAACATGTCAGCTACTGTAGTCTAAGATAAAACAATGAAATGTGTGGCTTTTTGGGCTTGGGAAGGGCATCATTCCGTAGCTCAGTTGTGCGAATTGGTGAAGTGTTTAGATCAGGTCAGGAACATGTACTCTATATGCTAGAAATGCCCCTTCGACATGAAGCCTCTTTAAACTTAACAGGTCTAATATTTGATATGAAGGAAGTCAGTCAGTCTTGGTTGCAGGTCTGATATTTTTGTCCAAAGCTGTCCCCACCCTTTTCAAGGCCAAGTAAATAAAGCATTCTTTGGAAGTTAGTACGTGACGTTGATGTGTAGGAGATGCTGGGTAGTTACAGATAAGAAGCAAAACTGTACCTATATCAAATTGAGACCCTCTTCTGCTAGAAATCTGTCTACTACTGTAGCTGATCACTAGATGACACGTCTTGATAACACAATGTCATCGCAGATCTTGTATGCCCTTCCTACTGTAATGTATGGGTGTACTTGTGTAGTCATGTTAAGATTCATTCATTCACACTTGTTCTGTCTATCCCATCATGAAGGAGAGCCCTCAGGGTTGTGAACAATTAGTTATGCTTTAACAAGCAGAAGCAACCACTTCAGGCTACTTCTGTAAAATGTGCTAACAGTAAATTATGGCTAGCACTAATATACTTACTGACAATTATAATAATTACTTCCAGATTACGTTATATGTGTATTTTTGGAGAAAAACAATATCTCTCTCTCTCTCTCTCTCTCTCTCTCTCTCTCTCTCTCTCTCCCCCCCCCCCCCTCCTCCCTCCTCCTTCCGGTAGCGATGGAAGAAATGCCACCTCGTCCTCCTGTACTACCCAGTTACAGTTTTATAAGTAATACTTCAAATCAAGCATTTATGTAACTTCACATGGATATATACATATATTCTAATAAATTGAGGAATGGGTAATGAGGTGCTCTTTTAGTTTGTTTTTAAATATTTGAGGATTTCTGATTTCCTGCCTAAAGTCCACTGGCAACTTGTTCTAGAATTCTGCACCTGAGTATTGAACTCCATTTTCAACAATAAAGAGGGATGCATAGTCTGTATGAAAATAATTTTTATTTCTAGTATTTTGGTTCTGAATTGCTGATTTTTTTTTTTTTTTTTTTTTTTTTTTTAATTCACTCTTGTTATTAACAAGAAGTACCATTAGGGTGTATATGATTGGATATAAGTGTAAGAAGAATCCCTAGGTCCCTGAAAAGGCTTCTATGATTTGTTTGTCTATCAATTTTACACAATTTTCTTATTGCACAGTTCACTAAAACACACACACACTTTTCCACCATAGGGTGCAATGCCCAAGAAAAGGATAAACTTAGTGATAATATTGCAAAGTATGCTATCAATCATCTGCTGGTCAACATAGTGAGATTTTGTGAGTGCACAGCAGTCAGAACTGAAATTTTTGGTTAATTTATCCACATGGTGATACCATCTGTTTATTATCCATCTTGGTGTCCAGCAACATCACCCATGGGGCCACATCCAGTTTAAACACATTAATCTCAACTTCTGGTACCTGAAGTCGTCATTATTTGTTTGGAATAGTATAATAAGAGTTTTGTAAGAGTAACGATTAAGGTGTTGTCTGTGAACCATTTGTAAGCCTGTTCCATTATTCTCCTGACTATAACAGGTATGGATGTGTTTGGGCCTTTTATCACCATATTTAAGTCTTAAGCTAACTTTACCGTTTTTGAAGAGTCATCCAATGTTTCCAATAAATACCTTTATGTAGACAAAGAATAGGAGCAGGCGAAACACTGAATCTTCGACCATACCATACTTGTTTCCCCGTCTGAATTTAATCTTACTCCTCTTGTATCATTTGATAATGTGACACTTTTTTATTGTTAAGGTGTGACTCCTGCCATGCCAGGGGAAGACCTTTAATGCCATACCATTTTAGTTTCTGTAGCAGAATATTCTGATGTACACAGTTGAAGACCTTGGCAAAATCACAGATATTGCCAGTAGGGTAATTTTTGATTGTAGTATAACAAATAGGAACAAGAAAAGATTAACAAATTTCTGTTTTTGTATATGTTCATGTGATTTTTTTGTTTCTTTTCCCTTTGTCCCAGTAAGATTGCATCAATGTAAATGCAGTGGTATAAATAATGGTACACATGAGTAATGCCATACCATTTTAGTTTCTGTAGCAGAATATTCTGATGTACACAGTTGAAGACCTTGGCAAAATCACAGATATTGCCAGTAGGGTAATTTTTGTTTGTAGTATAACAAATAGGAACAAGAAAAGATTAACAAATTTCTGTTTTTGTATATGTTCATGTGATTTTTTTCTTTCTTTTCCCTTTGTCCCAGTAAGATTGCATCAATGTAAATGCAGTGGTATAAATAATGGTACACATGAGTGTGCTGCTCTAAGCGCTAATGAGGCTCTCTCTGTAGAAAATGTGGAAAAACATCTTCAGATTTTTCTTTCAGGTCGGAGTAGGTCTGTCCCATCTCTCTCGTCTGTCTTTTCCACACATGGACAGGGTAGCATGTTTGCTGGAATTGCAACTCTATTTCCTGATTGTAAAATATAGTTAAGGATTAATAAAAAGTGTGTTTATCAATTGATTCACTGCAACCTGGCGGAGAAGTAGTCACATACATGGTCTGGATTATAAATATGACAAATAATATATCCAGGCAGCTGCCAGTGTGTCATCAGTCAAGGAATAAAAAACACAAATCTCCTTTATAAATGGCTCGCTGTGCAATGAAATTGTAGGTACTTGTTACTTAAATGAATTATGTTAATGAAATTGTACTTTCATTCTTTCCTTTGACACGCACCATAGGCATCGTCACAGCTGTCCATTGTAGTGTAATCTCATTAACAGAACAACAATAATACAGTCAAGATATTTAACAATAATTCCATTTCTTTCAATCAAGAACTTTCTGCAACAAGAATTCATTTTCTTTTTAAAAATTATCCTAAATCCTGTTTATTTCTTCAAGAATTGAGTTTGAGGTCATTTATTGCACTTTCAGTAAAGAAGTTTTGTAGTAGCCAAACTGAGCTATTAAGGGTTTTCTCAGAAAGTTGGCCCAGTCTTCTGTTGTTGTAAGCTAGTTCCTCAAAAGTTGTCAGGGGAGACTTACCGGGCAGGATGAGAAGGAAGTTTTTCTTTCTCATCCCATCTGGTAAGTTTATAAACTGTACAGTGTGTGTAACAGTGGATGAGTCTCTGTGTGCTTTGAAAGCTGAAAGAAATACTTTGAGAATGGGATCCCTAATAATCAATATGCAGGAAACAGAAATTTGCAGTTATAACAACTTAGACATTGACACTGAATCAGATAAAACAAAAAGCTGCAAATTATACAAATATGTAATAGCAATCATTTCACAAAACAGTAAAAGTGTAAACTGTACTCTGTATTGTGAAGCACAGACATAATGAAGAACATGAAACACTGTGCCTACAATGTAATTGTTGAAAATACTGGCGTGTATGTGGCTGAGGCATGGGAATTGAGCAAGACTTAGCTATAGGTAGGTCACATGCACTTTAAGTAATGGCCTCTTTAGAATAAATCAAGTGCAAAGTTATGCCATATGGAAATGTATAATGAGTAGGGCAATAATAAAAAAGATTGTTATGAAGCAAGTGCTTCAGTACAGACATCTTGAGAAAACATTTGAATGCAAATGCTCAAAGAGTGTTAGTGGTATATGTAGATGGTGTAAAAACCAATCATGACAATAATATTTTTATGCATCTGTGGTTTCTAATACTTTGCCTGTAGAAGTGATTAGTGCCAGTTTCTTGTAAATGTCTCACGTATCTGAAATATGACAAACTGCTAAATACACTGCTGTCCATTAAAATTAAGACACCAGGGAGGGTAGAACATGTTTTTAAATTTGTATATACCTTGGGGGTCTAAGTGATGCTAATTTAGTACACAGAGCTGCAAACTGTCAGCAACAGTGGTTCTAACCTGGCTGGGCTGAGTCGAACTGTGCTTGGAATAGAGCTGTACTTATCGTGCTGTGTTGCTTCAGTTCTATGCCAAAATCCATCAGTCACAGTGGCTGCTAAGTGGTGATGTGAAAGTCTCTCTGCAGATCATGACCAAATGCTTCCAGTGGATGAAAGATATGGAGAATGTGCCAGTCAGGGGAACAGTTGGACACCCTCTATATTGTGCTTAGATCATGACAGCACAGGTAACATAAGGCTTTGTTATCTTGTTGAAAGATGTCATTGACATATTAAAGATATGGTAGCACCACTGAATTTATCACATCATACTTTGTGCATCTACACACTAACTCAGTCATGAGGTTGTACACAGAACTGGTGCAACTTCCAGCACCTCTCTCGACTGCAGCACCAAGGGAAGCTGCAACAGTAGTTGCCACTGTGAGGCAGTGACGAGTGCTCTAGACAACACCACAGTATGCATATGGAAATGTGTCTTGCTGCTAACAAGCTGACTCAAGATATGTGAGGTGTCTGTAGAATCTGCCTGGCTTAGTGAGAAAAATGTCACCTTTGGTGCTACTCAAGGGGAGCCATTGAGATCCCGTATGGCATTATCGATGCCCCCTCCTGAACCCATAGGTTCTATTTGCATGATCTTCTTGGGGTCTTGACAAATGTAATCAGCAGCAGTGCGGAATGATAAACCATAGTCTCAATAGACCATAGTCAACCCAGTGTTCAATTGCGACACATGGCGGTAGACGTTTAGCCTCTTTAGACGAGGCATAACAAGAGCTTCTCACAACCAACCAACATTAAAATGTGATTTCTGGAAGAGAAACATGGCCAGCAGTGTAATTATCAACACATGCTGTTTTGTGTTTACTGATCTAGTCAGCCATCTTAAAATAAATATACTGTAGTAATTGTAACTTCCATTGCACTGTGTAACTTAAAAAAAGAAACTTTATTTCCAGGTATTTGCAACAAACAAAAAATCCATGAAGAAATTCCAGGAAGAAGAAGCATTTCAGAGAATGAATTTTTTATACCAGGTATTTCTGTGCCTTAACAACTTTACACATTTCCTTTTTGTCAATACTGACATTTGTATACTCTGAGAACAAAAAGGCTGTTAGTTTCAATTGTCACTGCAAAGACAGATGTAAGAAGAATAGCCAATTTATGTAGTCTGGTAACCTGAACCAAGACTTTTTTTTCCAAGCTCTTTATTAGCATAGATTTTATATTTGTCTGTGTGTTTCTGTATCTACATCATTATTATGGCGTAGTTCTGGCACACGTTCAAATAACAAACCACTAGTCTTGTATAATACTGGTCATCAACTTGTTTATAGGCAACTAACATTTCTTCATGTTGTCTAACATTTCCTCGATAAGTTTTAGAACTTAATCTTTCTTTTGGTTTGACAAAAGGGTCTCAAATACATATCATCATACGTAGAACATGCTGAGCAGATGACTAATGTTGGACTAGTTGTGAAATTGTCACCATAATATTTTTTCATTTTAGGCAGTCTTGGATATTTTATATCTGTTTTCAGTAGCAATCTTAATCACATTTTTTTTTTAATTCAGTTTATAACCATGGTGATTTTTGTCACATTGGTTATCATCTAAGACTTGTTTCTGTGCCTGACGTTTCATCTCCCTTTGTTTGTTCTAGTGAATGACTGGTACACTTGTTTATTACTGGATACTTACTATAGTACTGACAATTTTTGTTTCCCCCCGTGAAAGTTTACAGCAACAAGAACAAGTAGAAGCATTTATCAACTTACAAGTATTATAAGCACAATAGTACATACATTCCTTGCTTTTTTTCTTTACCGTGCCGTGTCCCAGTCCCTCGGTAGACTGAGGTGGCCGCAATGGCATTTGCATATGGAGACATGCTCTCGCATTGTTAACTGTCGTCCTATGAAGGCAAACTGCATTCATTATAAATAGTTGCATGCACAGTGTCATCGGATTCTTTGGGATAGAAAGCAAGCTAGCTGGATTTCATGTACTAGTTCTTTTAACAGTTCCACTACGTCTTGCGTTGTGTGGGCCAACCTTGGTCAGCTTTCTGGGACCAAGGTCCACTTCCCTGTTTCCTGCCTGAAAATAGCAGACAATGTCATAGTGGACCCTATTGCCATCTCCAACACCTTGGGCCGCCATTTTGCAGAGATTTTGAGCTCCTCCCACTATCAGACTTCCTCCACTGGAAATGAGCAGGATCATGCTCTCACTTCATTCCGATCCTCCACCCCAGGGCGAGATGATGTTCACATGCAGATGTTGCTGTACTTTTCTCTTGCGGGCAAGCACTTTCTCCTTTGTATGTACAACTGCATCTGGGCAGAGGGCACATTTACCAGATGCTGGTGTGAAGCCACTGCCATACCCATACCTAAGCCTGGTAAGGACAAACACCTTCGTTTTAGCTACTGCCCCATTTCTCTCACCAGCTGTGTTGCAAAGTAATGGAATGTATGATTCATGCCGGTCTGGTATGGTGGCTTGAGTCTCGCCATTTACTAACCACTGCACAGGGGAATTTCAAGCGCGCTGTTCTGCAGTTGACCATCTTGTCACTTTGTCCACCCATGTCATGAATGGTTTTCTGCAGAATTCCCAGACTGGCTGTGTTTTACAGTTTGGAGAAAGCCTAAGACATCTGTTAGAGGACAGGTATCCTCCGTACACTATACACATGGGCTTCCGTGGCCTCATTCCCTGTTCCCTCCAGGAATTTTTAAGAGACCAAGTTTTCAAGGTAAGCATGGGTTCTGTCTTGTCGGACACCTTAATCCAGGAAAATGGTGTGTCTCAGAGTTCCATCTTGAGTGTCATGCTCGTAGCTATTGCCATTAACCCTGTAATGACCTGTGTCCTGCTGGGAATCTCCGGCTCCCTTTTCATTGACAATTTTGCTATCTATTATAGTTCTCCATGGGCCTGTCTCATTGAATGGTGTCTTCAGTGATGTCTTGACTATCTTTACTCATGGAGCATTGACAATGGCTTTAATTTTTCATCTGACAAAACTGCTTGTCTGAATTTTTGGCGGTGCAGTTGGTTTCTTCCACCGCCTTTACATCTTGGGCCTGTTGCTCTTCCGTTCATTGAAACTATGAGATTCCTGGGGGTCATGCTCGATAGGAACTTCCTTGGTCCTCCCTGGCGGCCCACTGTATGTGGTCCCTCAATACCCTACTTGTCCTTAGTGGTACTTCCTGGAGGCCAGATTGAACCAACCTCCTCCATTTGTACCGGTCCTTTGTCCATTAGAAACTCGACTTTGGGTGTTTCGTTTATGCATCTGCCCATTTGTCCCTCTTATGCAGTCTCAATACCATCCACCATTGTGGCATCCATTTGGCCACAGGTGCCTTTTATACTAGCCCGCTTGAGAGTCCGTATGCAGAACCTGGCGAACTACCTCTGTCCTACTGCCGTGACTTTTTCCTCAGCAGATAAGCATGCCATTTGTCATGCATGACCACCCATCCTATGTCTCCTTCTTCGAAGACTCCTTTCATTGCCAGTGTGGGGGTGCCCCTATTCTCTTACATCCTCCAGTTGCCTTTCAGCTCTTGCAGTGGCATCTTAACTTCACGCTACCTGGCACTATCCTGCTGGATGTGAACCCTTCACCACCTCAGCTTCATGCACCGGCATGCTTTCACCTAGGCCTTCATTCGCTTCCTAAGGACATTATTCCAACCTCACTCAATCGCCTTCAGTTTCATGACCTTCACACGGAACTTCGCGATAGCATCTTTGCATACACTAAATGGTTCATGAACTGTCTGTGGTGTTGGGTGTGCCTTCATCATTGGCACCAACATTTTTTGGTATCGTCATCCAGAACACTACTTGGTATTTACAGTAGACTCTTTATCCTGTATCAGGCCATGCAGTACCTCCAATGGCACAGGCTTTTAAATTGCATCATCTGCTCTGACTTTGTGCTCTTGAAAGCCTCTTGTGTGCTGTACACCGTCCATACCTTAGTGCAACAGATTCAAGAAAGCTGTCACTTGCTCTCTCTTGAAGGAGCCACTATGATGTTTATTTGGGTTCCTGGTCACATCGGTTTGCCAGGGAATGAGGCCGCTGACACTGCTGTCAAGTCTGCAGTCCTCGCACCTCAGGCCCCTAGTTCTTACATTTCCTCCAACAACCTCTGTGTTGCTGTTTGTCAGCAGGTGGTGTCAGTTTGGCATCACCACTGGTCCTCCCGTCATGGGAACAAGCTTCAAGTTATTAAGCCTCTCCCAGTGGCGTGGATGACCTCCTCTCGGCCCTCTCGCTGTGAGATTATTTTAAGAAGGTTGTGCGGTCTTTTTAGACTACTGGCAATTAAAATTGCTACACCAAGAAGAAATGCAGATGATAAACGGGTATTCATTGGACAAGTATATTATACTAGAACTGATATGTGATTACACTTTCACGCAATTTGGGTGCATGGATCCTGATAAATCAGTACCCAGAACAACCACGTCTGGCCATAATAATGGCCATGATACGCCTGGGCATTGAGTCAGACAGAGCTTGGATGGTGTGTACAGGTACAGCTGTCCATGCAGCTTCAACACGATACCACAGTTCATCAAGAGTAGTGACTGGCATATTGTGACGAGCCAGTTGCTCGGCCACCATTGACTAGACATTTTCAATTGGTGAGAGATGTGGAGAATGTCTGGCCAGGGCAGCAGTCGAACTTTTTCTGTATCCAGAAAGGCCCGTACAGGACCTGCAACATGCGGTCGTGCATTATACTGCTGAAATGTAGGGTTTCGCAGGGACCGAATGAAGGGTAGAGCCACGGGTCGTAACACATCTGAAATGTAACGTCCACTGTTCAAAGTGCCGTCAATGCGAACAAGAGGTGACGGAGACGTGTAACCAATGGCACTCCATACCAACATGCCGGGTGATACGCCAGTATGGCAATGACGAATACATGCTTTCAATGTGCGTTCACCGCGATGTCACCAAACACGGATGCGACCATCATGATGCTGTAAACAGAACCTGGATTCATCCGAAAAAATGACATTTTGCCATTTGTGCACCCAGGTTCGTCATTGAGTACACCATCGCAGGCGCTCCTGTCTGTGATGCAGCGTCAAGGGTAACTGCAGCCATGGTGTCCGAGCTGATAGTCCATGCTGCTGCAAACGTCGTCGAACTGTTCGTGCAGATGGTTGTTGTCTTGCAAACGTCACCATCTGTTGACTCAGGGATCAAGATGTGGCTGCATGATCTGCTACAGCCGTGTGGATAAGATGCCTGTTATCTCGACTGCTAGTGATACGAGGCCATTGGGATCCAGCACGGCGCTCCATATTACCCTCCTGAACCCACCAATTCCATATTCTGCTAACAGTCATTGGATCTCGACCAAAGCGAGCAGCAATGTTGCGATACGATAAACCGCAATTGCGATAGGCTACAATCTGACCTTTATCAAAGTTGGAAACGTGATCGTACGCATTTATCCTCCTTACACGAGGCATCACAACAATGTTTCACCAGGCAACGCCGGTCAACTGCTGTTTGTGTATGAGAAATCGGTTGGAAACTTTCATCATGTCAGCATGTTGTAGGTGTCGCCACCGGTGGCAACCTCATGTGAATGCTCTGAAAAGCTAACCATTTGCATATCACAGCATCTTCTTTCTGTTGGTTAAATTTCGCGTCTGTAGCATGTCATCTTTGTGGGTAGCAATTTTAATGGCCAGTAGTGTAGCTGTGGCCATTTGTTAAGTGGTGCTCCCCCACCACTTTGTGCTCATTGCCATCAACCTTTGACCGTCCACCATTTCCTGTTGGAATGCGTGTTTTTTATTTGCTAATGTTCCCGTTTGTTGTCTGAATTATTGCGCTTTAGCAAATGACGCATGGGCTGCCAACCGCATTTTACTTTTTATCTGCTGTACAAATATAGTGGACATTTAATCATTAGTTCAGGACCTCCATTTCTCTATGGCATATTTTATAGACCTTTCTCCACATCCCTGTGTTTAGCTGTCTTCTCTTCCGTTGATTGGAATTTGTGTAGCCGCTTTTAACTCCTCTCTCTGTCTTCATGTTCTACAGTTCTGAGATGGGCATATATGACTCTAGTTGTTTTTTCATCCTAAAACAAAACAAACAGGACATAATTCTAACAGTAATATGCAATCCTCACACATGCAGTACCGAAGAACGATAGACAACTTTGTGTTGTCCCGGACAGAACCTAAAAATAAGCAATTGCTACTCTTCAGTTGTGTTATTTCTGTGTTTTCATTATTGCAGGCAGCAGCTTCTCTTCTGTTAAAGGATCCAAACCATTTTGACATAGCTACCCATTATGGAGCTATTATGAGGAGCATATCAAAGAAATCAGTTCTTCGTATGTAAGTATCTCTAGTCAGTAAAAATTCTAATTTTTCTTTACCATAGATCATTGAATTAAAAACCTCAAAGGTTACTTGAGAGTTTCCATTATCAGGAATAGTTGTAAAATATTTCATTAAAACCACTCCAAATTGCAAAATTTTAAAATTGATTGGTAGTCATGTTGTCGTACATGCTAAGCCTATTGATAGCACAGATGGGTTGTGACTTAAGACACCAAATGCCTGAAGAGATAATTAAAAATAGTAAAAAAGAATAAGTATTGCTATAACCACAAGTCATACAATGTCGTCTTAAAAGATAGGTGTTTCAACTAAGAGATGTATTTGCTTGAATATCAGGCTCATTTCAACTCTATGAATGCAGTGGTGAAGATCCCCCTTTAAGGAGACGCCTAATTTTTTAGCAATAAGGCCATGCATTCATGAGCCAAATGCCTATTTTACATGTAAATGACAGTGTTACACCCTAATGAATTAAGACAATGACCATTATGAATGAAGAGCTAATTACAACATTTTCAGTTACAATTGGATACAAATTGAAAACAAAATTTTATCTTGTTACTGTAAACAGAGGCAAAAAAGTGATGTTCCTTACAATTATTTCCATGCCCCTATGTTTCATTTTACTGTTTAAAAGATCATTTTATGCAGATTTAATAAAGAGATTTGTAAATGAATCAGAGGTGATTGAAATAAAATTCTGATCAGTTTCATTTTATTCAGTCTAAATTAGTGTTCAGATCACATAACCAAATTAATTTATGACAATATACAGGAAGTAAACACGCATCCCCATATCTACCTGTTTAAATAATCAAGTTTTCACTGAACTTGCCAGAAATCAGACATGTGAAGGTATTAGATGCATCACATACACAAAGGCTATTAAACTAAACTACTTGCCTAACTTAAACTGTACACTGCACTCTCTGTGTAGAAGTTTGAACACAGCCTTCATCAGAAAAAGAAAGAGACACACCATTCATGTCTTTTCTTTCTCTACTCTCCTGTGTTTATTCATCGCCTTCCAAACTGCATCTACTTACAAACCACACTGTATCAACAGTCACCTGCATACAACACAGGCACTGTGCAGGTGGTTCTAGCTGATGGATTTGGTCATATGAGCATGTGAGTTTGAAAGAGTGGGGTGTGTGTGTGTGTGTGTGTGTGTGTGTGTGTGTGTGTGTGTGTGTGTGTGTGTGTGTGTTTTCTGATGTAGGCTGTGGCCAAAAGCTTACATGTGTCTCTTAATTGTCTGTCTGCAGCTTGATGTCATCTTTACGGTTAGTAGCAATCTATAATATTGTTCTGAAATGTCACTCAAATTAAACACAGTGGTGTTCTATGACATATAAGAAAGTTCTGCAACAGTCGCATAAGACTGGTGCTAGTGGTTCCACTAAGAGGATGTGAATCAAGTTTGTTTTAAATACATGTTGTAATGTTTGTGACTTTGAGATTGGATGTGGTCAGTTGTTAGTCAAGAATACCTTTCAGGTGACAAAGGTGCCATTATCAACACCTCAAGAGTTCAAGCAAGGTTGTATAATAGGGCTAAAAGAAGCTGGATGCTCCTTCTGCGATATTGCAAAAAGGCCACTGTTCGCGATTGCCAGCAGTGGTGGTCATGAGAATGCACAGTCGCAAGATGAGGCCCTGGATGGCCATGTGGCACTACATAGAAGGAAGACACTGGCACATCATATTGCATCTGCGGCAGCAGTTGGCACCATAGTGACACAACAAACTGTTACAAATCTGTTAATTCAAGGACAGGTCTGAGCCAGATGCCCTGTAGTGCACATTACGCTGACCCCAAACCACTGCTATCTGCGACTTCAGTGGCGTCACATGAGAGTTCATTGGAGGGCAGGGTGGAGTCTATTGATTTCTGATGAAAGCTGGTTCTGCATTGGTGCCAGTGTTGGCTGTGTCATGGTTAGGAGGAAGTCAGTTGAAGGCCTGCAACCAGCCTGTCAGCATGCGACACACACTGGCCCTTCACCTGGAATTATGGTCTGGGGGGTGCACTTTTGACAGCAGGAGCATACTGGTGGTTATCCCATGTACCCTGACTGGAAATTTGTGTGTCAATCTGGTGATTTGACCTGTTGCGCTGCCATTCAAGAACTGCAATTCCGGGGTTGTTTTCCAACAGGGTAACACTCACCCACATAACACTGTTGTAACCCAACATGCTCTTCATTGAGTTAACATGTTGCCTTGTCCTGCTTGATCACCAGATCAGTCTCCAGTTGAGCACAGATGGGACATAACGGACAACTCCAACATCATCCACAAACAGCATAAACTGTCCCTGTATTAACTGACCCACAAACTGACATCCAGCACCTGTACAACACAGTGCATGCACATTCACATGCTAGCATTCAACATTCTGGCAGTTACACCAGTTATTAATGTATCAGCATTTCACATTTGCAATGGCTTCTTGTGTTTACATGAACTGTGATCTTGCAATGTTAATCACTTACATGTGTTAACTTGGCAAATGTATTCTTGAAATTTCATTACTCTGCATTTATTTTTGGTGTTGCATCAGTGTATGTCCACTCCCTGTATGGACTGGTCAGTTGCACTGTGACCCCTCTTCATTTCATTGTTAGACTGGAGCTTACTCTTGGCTGGAATTCTGGTTGGTTGTATTGTTCCAGTAGCCTGACGACATTGCTCACAATGGAGGTAGTTAAGCATCTCAGAGCATCGTATTACACTTTGTGAAACCTAGTCACAATACAGCCTGCAGATAAATTTATTTGCCAGTTTCTTCACAACTTTGCCTCCAATATTTAAAAAAAAAGACACGACCTCTCAGTATTTAAAAAAAAAAAAAAAAATACAACCTCCCAGTATTCTCACCTTTCCCCTCATACATACGGAAATGGGAACCCCGCATTGTTTGACACTTCATAGTTCTGACAGATTCTCATCAAAGTTGAATGGTTTCTCCAGATCAAGAAGTATCTCATGTTCTGACACAAAAGAAAATTTTCACTTATTTTATGCTAAATCAAATATAGACTTCAAGCAAGCTTTCAACAATGTAGGAAAAGGTAATATTGCTACTTACCATAAAGATGATGCTTTAAGTTGCAGACAGGCACAGTTAGCATACTTAAACATAAGCTTTCGGCCACAGCCTTCATCAGAAAATGAAACACACTATTCATTCACACAAGCAACCACGCCTCATGCAAGCATGACTGCCAACTCAGGCATCTTGGACCAGACTGTTACTATCACGTGAAATGGAAGTAGCAATCTGAAAGGGGCAGGGAAGGGAAAAGGGATAGCAGTGCATGGGTGGGGCAAGAGAGGAACACTGTCTGGTAGAGTATGCACTAGAACGCCAACAGGCACAGAGTCAGGACATTTTGGGGCAGGGAGGTGAGGAAAACAGAGTGAAAAAAGGAGATGAACAGGGAAAGATGCGTGGGAGCATTGACAGATGGTGTCAAACGGAGAGGGTGGGAGTCAAGAATGGGAAGGAAATGATAGGGCAGAGGGAGTGGAAACTGTTCAGTGGAGGGTATGGAGGACAGTATGTTGCCGTAGGTTGAGGCCAGGACAATTACAGGAGTGGAGAATGTGTTGTAAGGATAGTACCAACATGCACAGTTCAGAAAAGCTGGTGATTGAGGGAAGGATTCAAATGGCTCCATAGTGAAGCAACCATTGAAATCAGGCATGTTATGTTCAATTGCATGTTGTGCTTCAAGGTGGTCTACCTTGCACTTGGCCACAGTTCGGTGGTGGCCATTCATGATATTAGACAGCTGGTTGATAGTCACACCAATATCGTCAACTCTGTGACGCAAATGGTTGTAGATTCCTTGACCTACACTATGGGGTGGAAGGTTGTAGGATGCCCTTCTACACACAGGAAGCAGCTACATGGGTAACACAGTACTTGTGTGCACAGGGTTTTTTTTTAGATTAGGTTCCTCCCCACGGGAAACAAACCGTTGGCCTGAAAAATTACCAGTTCATGACACTAATGTGGGTGTGCCAACTGTAAAAGTTGTTAGCTCACCTAAACAGGTCATTCCAAAGGATTTACATATGCTATATCTCATGTTAGCAAATTGTTGAAGTACTGTAGCAAGATCCCCGAGTTACTCTCCGAAATAAACAGTAACAATGCCAATATTATATTAGGTACCAAAACCTGGTTGGCACCGGACATAAGTAGCAGTGAAATTTTGAACTTGGATTGGACAACGTTTAGGAAGGATAGGACTGATGCTATGGGTGGTGGTGTGTTCATTGCAGTTAAAAGCTGTTTAAACCAGTTGAAATCGATATTGGATCAGACTGTGAAATAGTCTGGATAAAGCTGCAATCAGACAAGGATTGATCATTGTATTAGGATGTTTTTATAGACCACCAGCATCCGCAACAAACCTCGCAGAATGTTTCAGGGAAAGTCTAGAGTACATAGGAAATAAATATCCAAATTATCCATTAGTTATAGGTGGAGAGGCAACGGCCTTGCCGCAGTGGATACACCGGTTCCCGTGAGATCACCGAAGTTAAGCGCTGTCGGGCGTGGCCGGCACTTGGATGGGTGACCATCCAGCCGCCATGTGCTGTTGCCATTTTTCGGGGTGCACTCAGCCTCATGATGCCAATTGAGGAGCTACTCAACCGAATAGTAGTGGCTCCGGTCAAAGAAAACCATCATAACGACCGGGAGAGCGTTGTGCTGACCACACGCCCCTCCTATCCGCATCCTCACCGAGGATGACACGGCGGTCGGATAGTCCCGATGGGCCACTTATGGCCTGAAGATGGAGTGCTTTATAGGTGAAGGCTTTAATCTGGCATCCATTGACTGGGAAAATTACACGTTTACCACAGGGGGCAGAAGCAGAGACTCGTGAAGTTATTCAAGGAGCACTTTCAATGTACAAGCTTCAGCAATTGGTTAGAAAACCAACTCAAGATGGGAACATATTAGATATCTTGGTGACAAACAGACCTGATCGTTTTGAGGAAGTTAATATAAAAGAAGGTATTAATGACCATAATGTGATTGTGGCTTCTATGTCAGTGGAAGTTGCAAAAAACCAAACGAACAGTGTAGATTTTTCTTGTTTGGGAAAGCAAATAAAAGTGTCATAGTCAGCTCCAAGCATTCACCGTGAGACTCAAAGATATTAAGCATCTTTTGTTAGAATTTAAAGGTACTGTCCACCACCTAGCAAAAATATAGGGGAGGGAAAGGATCTACCTTGGTACAACAAACATATTAGGGAGTTGCTGAGAAAGCAGAGAATTTTGCACAGTCATTTTAAAAGTTGTCACTGCCCCGCTGACAAACAGAAATTATGCGAAATGAAAGTAGCTGTCAAAATGTCAGAGAGAGATTCTTTTAACGAATTTGAAAGCAATTTGTCCACATATGCTCTTTGGACCGACCGGTTGTGTTGACATTTTGTGTGCGCTTATTTTTGAAGTTCTAGTGAGTACTAAGTGCAGTGGCTAGATTTTATTAGGTTTAATTGCATTCAGTAGTGTAATAACTGTTTGGGGAAGTGAAGATTTTAAGTTCTGTGCCACATTTTTAAAGAAAATAGCATAAAACCATTACCGCTTAACAGCTGTTTTTAGGCCTAAATTTTGTGTGCGAAAGTTAAGTGATTCGAAGTCTAAGTAAGTACATTAGTATTATATTTATATTAGAGCCCCATAGAGCATAGTAAATAGGAAATTATCTTTATTTAGTGATAGCTTAAGAAGTAGGCCTATATTGTAAACGATCATGAGTGTGAAGTGTTTTAGCTGCCGTAGGATAGTTAGTTCTGGGGTGCTATGCAGCTGTAGTGACAGATCGTTTCACTGGGGGGAATGTAGTGGCATGGAAACTGGGGAACAAAATGAAGCTCTTCCTAGGTACTGTAGTGTGTTCACGGGATATGAAAATAGCAGAACAGGAGGAGAAGATTAGAGCCCTTCAGGCTGAATGAGATAAAGCTAGGGAGGAACTCATTAGGTTAAGGGGGAAGAAGGGTGAAGAGAAGTGGGAAGTGGTAGGAGGGAACAAGGGCCACAGAAAGAGGACAGTATCTGACTGTTACATTGATGGCACAAAAAACAGATTTGCCCTGGTGCCACAGTTAAGTAATGAAGAGCCTCATGTAGATGTAGGTGCACAGCAGAATTAAGTTAGGAAGCCTGTTGCTTCAGAAAAAGTAGGAAAAAAATTCTGCTGTTAGGTAGCAGTCATGGAAGAGGTGTGGGCCAACTTCTGAAGGGAAAATTAGGTGACAGCTACCAGGTCACAAACTCTTTCAAGCCTAGTGCATCTCTCAACCAAGTGATAGAGGGCCTAGGAGCTTTGTGTAAGGGTTTCACGAAGGAGGATCATGTTGTAATAGTGGGTGGAGCAGGGAACGGAATCGATAGGTACCTGGTAAAAATAGCACCTCGTAAAAATAGCATCAGCAACAAACCATACTAATGTTGAGTTTGTGCCTGTTTTCAAGTAGTACAATCGAACCCAGTTGAACAGCTCTGTGAAGAGGGTCAATATGGAGTTGGATCGACTGCTTCGGGCTGGTGCTGGGTCAGGGATTGGTTTGGTTCCTATTGACATTATTGCTAGGTGGGGCTTTTCTTCTCATGGCCTGCATCTCAATAGAATAGGGAAGGATATACTAGCTAGGTTGATAGCAAATTCTTTAAGGGGGGGACACTGTAACTCATGGAAGTAGTTCTTTTTTAGATTAAGCTGATTATCTACACATTCAATATTGAAACAAGAAGTATTTGAAAATGTTAAGCATAATACTTGTGAAGACAAAAAAAAGTAACAATAAATTTACTACATCAAATTATCAGAGGTTTAAAAAACAAAATTAATGAATTTTAGCTCTGTTTAGATGAGCTACAGTCTACAAATCCTGTTGATATTATTTTTATTTCTGAACATCATTTAGGTAGTGAAATTTAAATGCTTAATATGGTAGGATATACCTTAGCTTCAAAGTACTGTAGAAAAGAGATGGAGAAAGGAGTTGCCACTTACATTAGAAAGGGTCACAATTATAAAAACATTGACATTCTTAAATACTGTATTGATCAGCATTTTGAAGCATGTGCCACACAAGTAGAAACACACACAAGAAAAATAATTAGTCACAGTATACAGGGCTCCAACTGGTAATTTCCAGCTATTTACTAAACAGGCTTGATGCAGTATTAAATTTCTTAACTTCTAAAAATAATGAACTCATACTAAGTGGAGATTTTAATTTAAATTTTCTGAAGGATAATTACTCAAGATCCATACTAGAGTATCTTGTTGTTGTTGTGGTCTTCAGTCCTGAGACTGGTTTGATGCAGCTCTCCATGCTACTCTATCCTGTGCAAGCTTTTTCATCTCCCAGTACCTACTGCAACCTACATCCTTCTGAATCTGCTTAGTGTATTCATCTCTTGGTCTCCCTCTACGATTTTTACCCTCCACGCTGCCATCCAATACTAAATTGGTGATCCCTTGATGCCTCAGAACATGTCCTACCAAACGATCCCTTCTTCTGGTCAAGTTGTGCCACAAACTTCTCTTCTCCCCAATCCTATTCAATACTTCTTCATTAGTTATGTGATCTACCCATCTAATCTTCAGCATTCTTCTGTAGCACCACATTTCGAAAGCTTCTATTCTCTTCTTGTCCAAACTATTTATCGTCCATGTTTCACTTCCATACATGGCTACGCTCCATACGAATACTTTCAGAAATGACTTCCTGACACTTAAATCAATACTGGGTGTTAACAAATTTCTCTTCTTCAGAAACGCTTTCCTTACCATTGCCAGCCTACATTTTATATCCTCTCTACTTCGACCATCATCAGTTATTTTGCTCCCCAAATAGCAAAACTCCTTTACTACTTTAAGTGCCTCATTTCCTAATCTAATTCCCTCAGCATCACCCGACTTAATTAGACTACATTCCATTATCCTTGTTTTGCTTTTGTTGATGTTCATCTTATATCCTCCTTTCAAGACATTGTCCATTCCATTCAACTGCTCTTCCAAGACCTTTGCTGTCTCTGACAGAATTACAATGTCATCAGCAAACCTCAAAGTTTTTATTTCTTCTCCATGAATTTTAATACCTACTCCGAATTTTTCTTTTGTTTCCTTTACTGCTTGCTCAATATACAGATTGAACAACATCGGGGAGAGGCTACAACCCTGTCTTACTCCCTTCCCAACCACTGCTTCCCTTTCATGTCCCTCGACTCCTATAACTGCTATCTGGTTTCTGTACAAATTGTAAATAGCCTTTCGCTCCCTGTATTTTACCCCTGCCACCCTTAGAATTTGAAAGAGAGTATTCCAGTCAACATTGTCAAAAGCTTTCTCTAAGTCTACAAATGCTAGAAATGTAGGTTTGCCTTTTCTTAATCTTTCTTCTAAGATAAGTCGTAAGGTCAGTATTGCCTCACGTGTTCCAGTGTTTCTACGGAATCCAAACTGATCTTCCCCGAGGTTGGCTTCTACTAGTTTTTCCATTCGTCTGTAAAGAATTCGTGTTAGTATTTTGCAGCTGTGACTTATTAAGCTGATGGTTCGGTAATTTTCACATCTGTCAACACCTGCTTTCTTTGGGATTGGAATTATTATATTCTTCTTGAAGTCTGAGGGTATTTCGCCTGTTTCATACATCTTGCTCACCAGATGGTAGAGTTTTGTCAGGACTGGCTCTCCCACGGCCATCAGTAGTTCCAATGGAATATTGTCTACTCCGGGGGCCTTGTTTCGACTCAGGTCTTTGAGTGCTCTGTCAAACTCTTCACGCAGTATCGTATCTCCCATTTCATCTTCATCTACATCCTCTTCCATTTCCATAATATTGTCCTCAAGTACATCGCCCTTGTATAGACCCTCTATATACTCCTTCCACCTTTCTGCTTTCCTTTCTTTGCTTAGAACTGGGTTTCCATCTGAGCTCTTGATATTCATACAAGTCGTTCTCTTATCTCCAAAGGTCTCTTTAATTTTTCTGTAGGCGGTATCTATCTTACCCCTAGTGAGATAGGCCTCTACATCCTTACATTTGTCCTCTAGCCATCCCTGCTTAGCCATTTTGCACTTCCTGTCGATCTCATTTTTGAGACGTTTGTATTCCTTTTTGCCTGTTTCACTTACTGCATTTTTATATTTTCTCCTTTCATCAATTAAATTCAATATTTCTTCTGTTACCCAAGGATTTCTACTAGCCCTCGTCTTTGTACCTACTTGATCCTCTGCTGCCTTCACTACTTCATCCCTCAAAGCTACCCATTCTTCTTCTACTGTATTTATTTCCCCCATTCCAGTCAATTGCTCCCTTATGCTCTCCCTGAATCTGTGTACAACCTCTGGTTCTTTTAGTTTATCCAGGTCCCATCTCCTTAAATTCCCACCTTTTTGCAGTTTCTTCAGTTTTAATCTACAGGTCATAACCAATAGATTGTGGTCAGAGTCCACATCTGCCCCTGGAAATGTCTTACAATTTAAAACCTGGTTCCTAAATCTCTGTCTTACCATTATATAATCTATCTGATACCTTTTAGTATCTCCAGGGTTCTTCCATGTATACAACCTTCTTTCATGATTCTTAAACCAAGTGTTAGTTATGATTATGTTGTGCTCTGTGCAAAATTCTACCAGGCGGCTTCCTCTTTCATTTCTGTCCCCCAATCCATATTCACCTACTATGTTTCCTTCTCTCCCTTTTTCTACACTCGAATTCCAGTCACCCACGACTATTAAATTTTCGTCTCCCTTCACAATCTGAATAATTTCTTTTATTTCATCATACATTTCTTCAATTTCTTCGTCATCTGCAGAGCTAGTTGGCATATAAACTTGTACTACTGTACTAGGCGTGGGCTTCGTATCTATCTTGGCCACAATAATGCGTTCACTATGCTGTTTGTAGTAGCTTACCCGCATTCCTATTTTCCTATTCATTATTAAACCTACTCCTGCATTACCCCTATTTGATTTTGTGTTTATAACCCTGTAGTCACCTGACCAGAAGTCTTGTTCCTCCTGCCACCGAACTTCACTAATTCCCACTATATCTAACTTCAACCTATCCATTTCCCTTTTTAAATTTTCTAACCTACCTGTCCGATTAAGGGATCTGACATTCCACGCTCCGATCCGTAGAACGCCAGTTTTCTTTCTCCTGATAACGACATCCTCTTGAGTAGTCCCCGCCCGGAGATCTGAATGGGGGACTATTTTACCTCCGGAATATTTTACCCAAGAGGACGCCATCATCATGTAATCATACAGTAAAGCTGCATGCCCTCGGGAAAAATTACGGCTGTAGTTTCCCCTTGCTTTCAGCCGTTCGCAGTACCAGCACAGCAAGGCCGTTTTGGTTATTGTTACAAGGCCAGATCAGTCAATCATCCAGACTGTTGCCCTTGCAACTACTGTAAAGGCTGCTGCCCCTCTTCAGGAACCACACGTTTGTCTGGCCTCTAAACAGATACCCCTCCGTTGTGGTTGCACCTACGGTACGGCTATCTGTATCGCTGAGGCACGCAAGCCTCCCCACCAACGGCAAGGTCCATGGTTCATGGGGGGGTAGAGTATCTTACCACTTCTTATAATCTCATTCCTTAGTACAGTTTCCAACCAGGTTTATGGGTACCAGCAGCACTGCTATTGATAACATTTTCGTAGGTACTACCACACTAGCAAATCATAGTATAAATCCAATATTTAATGGCCTTTCGGATCATGATGACCAGTTGCTTACATATGATATAGTGGGGTCTGATTCAACTAATAACAGGAAGTGGGAAACTATACGAATAATAAATGAAACAGGAATTGAAGGTATAAAAAACTAATTAACTTTTTGTAACTGGGATTCACAGTCATGTAGAACTTTATAAAAGACATCATATTTACACCAGTGACTGTAAAACTTTCTTTATTTCACAATTGCAGTTTTGGCCTTAGGCCATTGTGAAGTGAAGATGTTATGGCTATTAAGTTGACATGACCTAATAGCCATAACATCTTCACTTGATAATGGCCTAAGGCCGAAATTGCAATCGTGAAATAAAGAAAGTGTTATAGTCACTGGCGTAAATATGTCTTTTATAAAGTATAAAAAAGCTGTTTGAGTAATACAGACTGGAAAGATGTATACAATTCACCTGGGATAAAAGAAAAATATAACTGTTTCTCTAATACGGTCATAGGTCACATTGAAAACTGCTGCTCTAAGAAAGTAATCAAAGCAAATAGATTAAATGTTTCAAAACCTTGGATTACAAATGGAATAAAAGTATCTTGAAAAACAAAATGAAGACTGTACTTAATTTCAACGGAAAACGATGACTACAAAGCTAAATCACATTACAAATTATATTGTAAAATTCTAAACAAAGCAGTCGGAACCTCAAAATGTATTTATTTTCAAGAAAAAATAAATGCCTCTAATAACAAGATAAAAACTATATGGAAAATAGTAAAAAGTGAAACAGGATAATCTAATCAGGCAAATCAGGAAATTATGTTCAGTGTAAATAATGAGTTGATTAGATATACCTCCAAAATACCAGGCACTTTCAACAACTTTTTCCTTTCTGTAGCAGACAACTTAGGTTTGCATAGTTCCTCAGAAGACAGCTTAAAATATTTAAAAAATGCATTTCTGTAGAAGTTTGACAAAATTCAGCTATATTCTACCTCACCAAAAGAGATTTCTAATATTATTAGCTCTCTTAAAAACAAATGTTCCAGTGGTTATGATGAAATCAGCACTAACATAATTAAATGTTGTTTTCAGAACTTTGTGACATACTGAGTAATGAATCCCTCCACAGTGGTAGTTTTTCAGATAGGCTTAAATATGCTACTGTGAAACCATTACACAAAAGAGACCAATCATCAGTGGAAAACTTCCGTCCCATTTCCTTATTGAAGATATTTTCAAAAGTGTTTGAAAGGGTTATGTACAACAGACTTTATAAACACTTAGTACAGAAAAATATTGTCATTCACAATCAGTTTGGATTTCGGAAAGGATTGTCAACTGATCAAGCTATATTTACTTCTGCAGATGATGTATTAAAATTGATAAATCAAAAGTTATTTCCACATGACATTTTTGTGATTTGGCTAAAGCTTTTGATTGTATTAAGCATGATATCCTTAGACAAAAGTTAAAATATTATGGAATAACAGGAGTAGCAGACTCATGGTTCTCATCGTATCTCTTAAATAGAAAATAGTGTGTGTGTGTGTGTGTGTGTGTGTGTGTGTGTGTGTGTGTGTGTGTGTGTGTGTGTATCAGGCTTACCACATAACAATAGTCATTCAAAATATGAAACCATCAGATAAGGGGTGCCCCAGGACTCTACTTTAGGTCCCTTGTTCCTATTATATATTAATTACCTTCCATATGCAGTGTCACAAAATGCAAATTTTGTCTTATTTGCAGATGATACAAGTATTGGTATAAAAAACAGTACCTGTGATCTCACTGAGCAATCAGCTATTGAAATTTTTGTATCAGTGGGTAGTTCACAGCAAATGGATTGTCACTGAATTTTGACAAGACCCAGTACATACAGTTTAGTACCTCACAAAGAATACCTGACCCTATAAGTATAATTTATTCAAACAATGAAATTAAAGCTGTAGACAGTGTTAAATTTTTAGGGCTACAAATTGACCACAACCTAAATTAGAAAACTCACACTCTAGACCTAATGAAATGCCTTAGTTCAGCTACATTTGCAGTGCACATGATAGCAGAAATAGGTGATTTCAAAATGAAGAAGTTAGTTTATTCGGCCTACTTCTATTCACTAATGAGTTATGGAATCGTCTTTTGGGGAAACTCCTCTCACAAAGAGAACATTTTTCAAAATTCAGAAATGATTCATTAGAATTATATATGGTGTCAGTCCTAAATCATCATGCAGAGACCTCTTTAAGAAACTTGGTATTCTAACTACTACTTATCAGTACATATACTCATTGATGTACTTTGTCTTTTCCAACATGTCTCTTTTTACACAAAATAGTGCAAAACATGATTATAATACCAGAACCAAAAACAATCTGTATAAGGGCTATAAAAGCTTAACATTAGTACAAAAAGGAGTCAAATACATGGGTACTCATATATTCAATAACTTAGCAGAGCATATCAAAGGTCTTGTAAGTGATAAAGATCGGTTTCAGGGTGAATTAGAGAACTTCCTGTTGGCAAACTCCTTCTACTCCATTGATGAATATCTTCACAAGGATTATAGCTCGTTACTCTGTTTGCACTAGAATTTTATAATATCCATGTAAAACTTTGACTCTTTCCGCATCCCAGAGACTCCTCTCTAAGGGATCCATGGAAATCGATAAATGTAATAGTAATGTAAAAAAAAAAAAAATAAATAAATCTGCTGATTCTAAAAATAACCCCAAAAAATTTTGGTCATACGTAAAATCTATGAATGCTACAAATATTTCAATACCTTCTCTTGCTGACAGTACGGACAATGTAATGGACGATGATAAACAGAAGGCCGAAATTCTAAATCTAGCTTTCAAAAACTCGTTTACAGTAGAGGACTGCAGCACCATTCCCCCTTTCAATTATCAAACGAACGCAAGGATGGCTGACATAGTGCTTATTGTATCTGGGACTGTAAAACAGTTACGATCCTTAGACACCAGGAAGGCATCTGGCCCAGACGATATCCCCATAACATTATATGTTGACTATACTACAGATATAGCACCATTCTTATCTACATCGGTACGCTGCAATTTTCATACTACTTCTCTACTATTCCACTCTCGAATGGCGCATGGGAAAAAGGAACACCTAAATCTTTCCATCTGAGCTCTGATTTCTCTTATTTTATTATGATCATTATTTCTCCCTACATAGATGGGTGTCAACAAAATATTTCCGTATTCGGAAGAGAAAGTTGGTGATTGAAATTTTGTAAATAGATCTCGCCGCAAAGAAAACTGCCTTTGTTTCAGTGACTGCCATCCCAACTCACGTATCATATCAGTGACACTCTCACCCCTATTGCGCGATAACCAAAACGAGCTGCCATTCTTTGCACTTTTTCGATGTCCTCCATCAATCCTAACTGGTAAGGATCCCATACCACACAGCAATATTCCAGCAGAGGACGGACAAGTGTAATGTAGGCTGTCTCTTTAATGAGTTTGTTGCATCTTCTAAGTGTTTTGCCAACAAAGTGCAGTCTCTGTTTCACCTTCCCCACAATATTATCTATGTGGTCTTTCCAATTTAAGTTGCTCGTAATTGTAATTCTTAGGTACTTAGTCGAATTGACAGCCCTTAGATTTGTGCGATTTATTGTATACCCAAAATTTATCGGATTTCTTTTCATACCATGTGGACAACCTCACACTTTTCTTTCTTTAGTGCTAATTACCACTTTTCGCACCATACAGAAATTCTCTCTAGATCATTTTGTAATTGGAATTGATCATCTGATGATTTTACTAGATGCTAAATGAAAGCATCATCGGCAAACAGTCTAATGCCGCTGTCAATACCATGAGCCAAATAGTTTATGTAAATTGTAAAAAGCAGTGGACCTATTACGCTGCCCTGGGGCACACCTGAAGTTACACTTGTTTCTGTTGGAGTCACCCCATTCAGGATGACATACTGCTCTCTGTTAGAAAATTTTTTATCCAACCACATATGTCATCGGATAGACCTAAGTGCGCACGTTTTGGATCAAGTGACAGTGCGGAACTGAGTCGAATGCCTTTTGAAAGTCAAGAAATATGGCATCAACCTGTGAGCCGATATCTAGAGCCTGTTGTAACAAGGCAGAAATCCCCATTAATGTACGAGTAAAAAATAAATGCCCAGTCTTTGGAAGCGGTAACTTCTGTCAAGTATCTGGGTGTGACTATTCGAAATTATCTCAAGTGGAACGATCAGATTACACAAGTAATGGGTAAGGTAAACTCTAGATTGCGGTTTATTGGTAGAATCCTGAAGTGATGCAGTCCATCGACAAAGGAAATTGCTTACAATATGTTAGTTCATCCAGTCTTAGAGTATTGTTCATCTGTATGGGACCCTTACCAGCTGGGTCTGATTCAGGAGATTGAGAAGGTCCAAAGAAGAGTGGCAAGATTCATGACTGGTACATTTAGCCATCGTGAGAGCATTAAAAATCTCGTAGAAAGTTTGAAGTGGGACACACTTGCAGATAGACGATGCACTAAACGGAAGGGGCTGCCCACTAATTTCCGAAATCCGATCTTTGCCGAGGATGTAGAGCATGTATTATTACCACCCATTTTCAAATCGCGCAGTGATCACCATTCAAAGACGAGAGAAATTAGAACTCATACTGATGTGTTCAGACAGTTGTTTTTCTCTCATGTGATCCACGAGCTGAATGGGGGTGGATGGGGTGGGTGTATGACTTTGGCATGAATTGTGCCCTCCACACACTGCTTGGTGGCTAGTGTAGTATATATGTAGACGTAGATGTAGAATATGAAAAGCTGTGCAATGATGGAAGCAGAGCTGGTAAGACGTGGCTGCTTTCACAGGTGGCCTGTCCATTAATAAACCTGTGCTAGGTGGGTAGACTGAGAAGATCCTGCACCTGGGTTTTCCACGTGGTTATGATTCTTTGGGCAAGGAATTGGGATTGGAAGTGGCATAGGGATGGAGTAAGATGCTGTAGAGGTTGGGTGTGTAATGGAACACCGCTTTAGGAGGAGTGGGAAGAATCTCGGGCCATATGTCCCTCATTTCAGGGCATGATGATTGGAAATCAAAACCTTGATGATGTGATTCAGTTGTTATGGTCTTGGTGTAATGGGTGACAAAGGGACCTTGATGATGTGATTCAGTTGTTACGGTCTTGGTGTAATGGGTGACAAAGGGGGCAATACTTCGTGGCAGGTTGTGAGTTGTCATCTCTTTCACGCAAAAAATCTCATCTCCAAGCCAGGCTATTATTCTTTTTACTGTTCTCTCAGCTCCTCTTATCAGGTGATTCAGTTTAGAACTCGAGAAACCATTGTTATTCCAAAACGCCCCATGGATCTTGTGCAGAATACTGCATTCAAAAAGCCAGAGCTGCTTTTCATCAGTACTCATTAGTGGATGGATGCTGGACAAATAACTAGAATGGTTTCTGTATGGAAGCCAACTGAAAGAAGACAGAGGAAGGTCACAAAAGTGGTGGATAGCAAATGTGGAAGATGATTTAAAATCTGTGAGTTAGAGGATGGGGAGAACTGCACTAGAGAGGGCAGTATGTAGGAAACTTGTTGAAGAGGATAAGACCTATGCAGGGTTGTAACACCATGAGAGGAGATATATTAAATCTTGTAATTATTCTTTTATAATTAGTTATCATAGTGATAGTGATAGTGAAATGGGCCAAAACCGATGGAAAATTATTACTGAATATTTACAATGGAACAAACATTTTTATGAGACACAAATCCACTGTATAGTAAACGACAAACATGTAAAACTTACACTAAAATTGAGGAAAGTACGATTTTGGTGCTACAAGGGCTAATATTCTGTTAAGTGTGTTAACAATAAAATAGGATTTGTTCAAGTAGATTGGATATAAATAACTAAATATATCTAAAAACAAAGATGACGTAACTTACCAAACGAAAGCGTTGGTATGTTGATAGACACACTGTCCTTTTTCCCCCCTAAGGTAAGTCTTTCTGCTCCCAGGATTGGAATGACTCCTTACCCTCTCCCTTAAAACCCACATCCTTTCGTCTTTCCCTCTCTCCTGATGAAGCAACTGTTGGTTGCGAAAGCTTGAATTTTGTGTGTGTGTTTGTGTTTGTTTGTGTGTCTATCAACATACCAACACTTTCGTTTGGTAAGTTACATCATCTTTGTTTTTAGATATATTTTTTCCACGTGGAATGTTTCCCTCTATTATATAAATAAATAAATATACACTCCTGGAAATTGAAATAAGAACACCGTGAATTCATTGTCCCAGGAAGGGGAAACTTTATTGACACATTCCTGGGGTCAGATACATCACATGATCACACTGACAGAACCACAGGCACATAGACACAGGCAACAGAGCATGCACAATGTCGGCACTAGTACGGTGTATATCCACCTTTCGCAGCAATGCAGGCTGCTATTCTCCCTTGGAGACGATCGTAGAGATGCTGGATGTAGTCCTGTGGAACGGCTTGCCATGCCATTTCCACCTGGCGCCTCAGTTGGACCAGCGTTCGTGCTGGACGTGCAGACCGCGTGAGACGACGCTTCATCCAGTCCCAAACATGCTCAATGGGGGACAGATCCGGAGATCTTGCTGGCCAGGGTAGTTGACTTACACCTTCTAGAGCACGTTGGGTGGCACAGGATACATGCGGACGTGCATTGTCCTGTTGGAACAGCAAGTTCCGTTGCCGGTCTAGGAATGGTAGAACGATGGGTTCGATGACGGTTTGGATGTACCGTGCACTATTCAGTGTCCCCTCGACGATCACCAGTGGTGTACGGCCAGTGTAGGAGATCGCTCCCCACACCATGATGCCGGGTGTTGGCCCTGTGTGCCTCGGTCGTATGCAGTCCTGATTGTGGCGCTCACCTGCACGGTGCCAAACACGCATACGACCATCATTGGCACCAAGGCAGAAGCGACTCTCATCGCTGAAGACGACAGGTCTCCATTCGTCCCTCCATTCACGCCTGTCGCGACACCACTGGAGGCGGGCTGCATGATGTTGGGGCGTGAGCGGAAGACGGCCTAACGGTGTGCGGGACCGTAGCCCAGCTTCATGGAGACGGTTGCGAATGGTCCTCGCCGATACCCCAGGAGCAACAGTGTCCCTAATTTGCTGGGAAGTGGCGGTGTGGTCCCCTACGGCACTGCATAGGATCCTACGGTCTTGGCGCGCATCCGTGCGTCGCTGCGGTCCGGTACCAGGTCGACGGGCACGTGCACCTTCCGCCGACCACTGGCGACAACATCGATGTACTGTGGAGACCTCACGCCCCACGTGTTGAGCAATTCGGCGGTACGTCCACCCGGCCTCCCGCATGCCCACTATACGCCCTCGCTCAAAGTCCGTCAACTGCACATACGGTTCACGTCCACGCTGTCGTGGCATGCTACCAGTGTGAAAGACTGCGATGGAGCTCCTTATGCCACGGCAAACTGGCTGACACTGACGGCGGCGGTGCACAAATGCTGCGCAGCTAGCGCCATTCGACGGCCAACACCGCGGTTCCTGGTGTGTCCGCTGTGCCGTGCGTGTGATCATTGCTTGTACAGCCCTCTCGCAGTGTCCGGAGCAAGTATGGTGGGTCTGACACACCGGTGTCAATGTGTTCTTTTTTCCATTTCCAGGAGTGTATATAATGTGACTTACCATACGAAAGCGCTGGCAGGTCGATAGAAACACAAACAGACACATTAAATATTTACTTTACTTTACTTTACTTTAATTTAATTTAAATATAAATATATTTTTCCCGCATGGAATGTTTCCCTCTATTATATTGATATTAACACACACACACACACACACACACACACACACACACACACACACACACACACACTCTCTCTCTCTCTCTCTCTCTCTCTCTCTCTCTCTCTCTCTCTCTCTCTCTCTTATTGAACCCTGAAATCATTCTATTTTTTCTTCGCGGACATTTTGGGAAACAATGACTAACTTCAGTAACTGACAACTCAGAGCAGTGAAACTTGCTGCAGTAGGTAGTGACACATTGTGGAAACTGATCAAATTATTGGTGCATGTATCTTAAATGTTCCAGTAGTTCTGTATGCTGACAAGTCACCAGTTCTGTGTGTCCCTGTGAACCTTTCTGCAATCTGTCATGAAGTGAGGGTATGAGAGACTTTCAATGATGTATTTTTTGGATGAGGATCACCTCCTTGGTGGTCTTAGAGATGTAGGCTATGTGCCAGGCCTGGGTTTCAACCCTTCCCTTCTATCATTACTACCACCCCTCCCCACCCTCCCCGACCACCAGGGGGCTCACCACGCTTTGGCGGGTTCGTGCTTGGCTACCACAGGGCCCCAGCCTTTGCAGCATTTTTTTCCCTTCCGTGCTGCATGTCCATCCTCTTGCTATTCTTTTTCCCCTCCCTTGGGGAACATGTGTGGTGTATTACTGGGAATGTTGTGCATTCTGTGGCTGACGTGCGAACAGTCCCACCTTTGTTTTTCGCTCCCTTTTCCTTCCTTTCTTTGTTTCCCTTCTCCTCTCATTCCTCCACTTCGGCGTATGAGGATCCTCTTTTTTTCTTCTTTCTCCCTGTGTGTTCCTGAAGGCCGGCTCATGCATCTGACTCATAACAGGTCACTGGGTAACACACAATTCCCAGCCCCAGGTTGACACGACAGGTAGGGTTCGCACGTACCCCTTGGCATAGGGGTGATTGCCTGAACTGTAACCTTCCCAAATTGCTGATTGGTCCCTCTGTCAGGTGTTCAGGAAGTGTGACCTGAGTTTTGGGCTATCACCTAAGGTGGGTGCAAACCCTTTTGAAGAGGGGCCCCCTCCCCCCAGATGGAAGGAGCGCGCCACTGGAGGCGATGGCAATCGTGGAGGATTTCCTCGCAATGAGTCAATCATCTTCCCACTCAACATCTACTAAATGTAGTGAGACTAATGATTCAGAGACCCTTCCTGCTGCGCCACGGTTCCTCGTGGTCTCACATGCAGTAAATCCATTTATTATTCAGAAAGATGTAGATGGAGTTGCTGGCCCTGTGAAATCCTGCTCTCATTTTCGGAATGGCACTTTGCTTTTGCAGACCACTTCTGATTCTCAGGCTTGCTGCCTCACTACTCCATGGTTACCCTCTTCATGCCGAGGCCGATGGAACCTTGAATTCTTTCCGCGGTGTAATTTACACCAGGCTGCTCGACGGTCTAACCGAAGCCGAAATCCAATCGTGCCTCTCTGATCAGTGTCATTGTCGTCCATCATGTAATGAAAAAGGAAGATTCCTCCTTAGCGCCCACCTGCACTCCCTTTCTCACCTTTGATAGAGTGGTGCTTCCATCCAGGGTGAAAGCAGGCTATGAAATTTATCACTGTTGGGCCCTACATTCCAAACCAGCTACACAACTGGTAGGCCGGAAAGGATAGGAGTAGTACTCACATGAAGATTTCCTCCGCCCCTCCAGCCTAACAACACTTGAGTCTTCATCTAACCAGAAAGGCTCGAAGAAGTCCACCAAAGGCAAACGGTCTTCTCCTTCACCACCTCAACGATCCTCTTCTATGGTGTCGCCACGTGATACCTTAGTCCGGCCAGCCTCCATGTCGCCGGTGTGCACCAGCAACTGTTATTCGGCATTGGACTCGCAGACCGACTGCACAAGCAACCTGATGCTTCTGTGGATCCCATGGAGCAGGATCCTCCTGCTTCTGTGCCCTGTAGTAGTGCCTCTTCCCCAGCTGTCAGTTGGCAGCCGCTGACGTGAAACCCCTACATCTCTTCCTCCTCATGACTCTCCTCCAAAGGAATGTTCGTGACCTTTGGTTCCACAAATAGGATTTACAGCTGCTTTTAGCATCGTAGCATCCCCTTGTACTCTGCCTTCAGGAAACAAAATTGCACCCTCATGACTGCTTTGAGTTTTCACATTTCTTACCGATTCGTTTTGACCCTCCCCCCTGAGGTCGGCATTCTGTCTCATGGGGGTGTCATGCTGCTCATACGGGATGACATTCATAGTCAACCCATCTCCCTGACTACCAATCTTCAACCTGTTGCAGTTCATCTTTTCCTTCCTCACCTGACTTTTTCCCTCTGTACCATTTGTCCGTCTGTCATTCAGTGTCACCAGGGCAGACTTCCTTCAGATTATTGGGCAGCTACCTTCCCCATTTTTGCTACCCGGTGACTTTAGTGTGCATCATCCCCTTTGGGGTTCTCCCAGGACCTCTCCTGCCTTAACACTGGAGCTCCCACTTTCCTTTCCAACTCCTCGCACACCTATTCCCATTTGGACCTCTCCTTGTGCACTGCCCAGCTTGCCCCTAGTCTTGAGTTGTCCGTTCTTTTTTTTTTTTTTTTTTTCTGACACCTACTTGATCAACCATTTCCCATGTGCTATCTGTTTGCTGACTCCTACCCCATCCGTATGCATGCCCAAATGGCAGCTTCCTAAGGCTGACTGACAGCTTTACTCCTCCCTGGCAACTTTTGAAGAACAAGATTTCCCCAGTTGTGATGACCAGGTGGAATATCTCACAAACGTTATCCTTAGTGGTGCAGAACGTTCCATTGCTCACACTTCCTCTTTACCAAGTCATGGCCCGGTCCCTTTGTGGACTGAGGCACACCACGATGCAATTCATGCACGGAGACATGCTCTCCGTGTTTTTAACCACCACTCTACGCTGGAAAACTGCATTAATTATAAACAGATGCATGCAAAGTGTCATTGTGTTGTTCGGGATAGTGAAAGAGCTAGCTGGATTTAATTAACTAGTTCTTTTAACAGCTCCACCCCTTCCTCTGTCGTGTTGGCCAACCTCTGATGGCTCTCTGGAACCAAGATCTATTCCCCAATTTCCGACCTGAGAGTAGGTGTCGATGTCATCATGAACCCTATTGCTATCTCCAACACCTAGGGCTGCCATTTTGTGGAAGTTTCGAGGTCTTCCCACTATCACACTGCCTTCCTCCATGGAAAAGATGTGGAGGAGGCTTGGGCGATACCCTTCTCTTCTCCGAATCGTGATTGCTACAATGCATCTTATACTATGAGGGAGCTCAATCATGCTCTCAGTTCATCCTGATCCTCCGCTCCAGGGCCAGATGCCATCCACATTCAGATGTCCTTTCTCTTGTGGGCAAGCACTTTCTGCTTAACACGTACAATTCAGATGTCCTTTCTCTTGTGGGCAAGCACTTTCTGCTTAACACGTACAATCACATCTGGGCAGAGGGCACATTTCCCGGGTGCTGGCCTGAAGCCATCACTGTACCCATACCTAAGCCCAGCAAGGACAAAAAACTTCCATCTAGATACCACCCAATCTCCTACCAGCTGCATTTGCAATGATTCATGCCCAGCTGGTGTGGTGGTTCCAGTCTCGCCGTTTACTAATGAATACACAGTTTGGATTTCGAAACGGCATTCTGCAGTTGAACATCTCGTTACTTTGTCCACCCACGTTACGAATGGTTTTCTGCGGAAATCCCAGACTGCAGCCATGTTTCTCGATTTGGAGTAGGCCTATGACACATGCTGGAAAACTGATATCCTCCGTTCTCTTTACTTGTGGGGCTTCCGTGGGCACCTGCACTGTTTCCTTCAGGCATTTTTACAAGACCGAGTTTTCAAGGTGCATGTGGGTTCTGCCTTGTCAGACACCTTTATCCAGGGAAATGGTGTGCCTCAGGGTTCCATCCTGAGCATCGTCCTCTTTGCTGTCGCTATGAACCCTATAATGGCCTGTCCCCTAGCGTGTTGACGATCTTGCATCTATTGCAGTTCTCCACGGACCTGTCTCACTGAGCGACATCTTTAGCACTGTCTTGATCATCTTTACTCCTGGAACATAGATAATGGTTTTATCTTTTCCACTGACAAAATTGTCTTTATGAATTTGTGGTGGTGCAAATGTTTTCTCCCACCATCTGTACATCTTGGGCCTGTTGCCCTTCTGTTCGTTGAAACTAGGAAATTCCTGGGGTTCATGCTTGATAGGAAACATTCTTGGTCCTCCCATGTATCTTACCTGACAGCCCGCTGTACGTGGTCTGTCAATGTCCTGTGTGTCCTCAATGGTACTTCTTGAGGTGCCGATTGAACCATCCTCCTTCATTTGTACCGGTCCCTTGTCCATTTGAAACTTGACTATGGGTGCTTTGTTTATGCGTTTGCACGCCCATCCCTTTTACACCATCTCAACACTATCCACCATCATGGCATCCCTTTAGCCATGAGCATCTTTCACAGCAACCTGGTTGAGAGCCTGTATGCTGAAGCTGCTGAACTACCACTGTCCCACTGCCATGACTTTCTCCTCAGCAGGTATGCATGCTGTTTGTCTGCAATGTGTGGCTACCACTCCTATGCCGCCTCCTTTGATGATTCCTTTGATCGTCAGTTTGGGGCTCGTCCCTCTTCTCTGTTCATCCTGGAGTCTGCTTTTGGCACTTGCTACGGCGGCTTAACTTCACACTACCTGCAACTTTCCTGGTAGGCATGAACCCTTCACCATCGTGGCTTCTTGAAGTGGCCCATTTTAACCTTGCCTTCATTTGCTTCCTAAGGACACTATTCCAACCTCGGTCTATTGCCTTCAGTTTCACGATCTTTGTGTGGAACTTTTCTTTGAATACACTGATGGCTCACTGACCGTGGGGTTAGCTGTGTCTTCGTCATTGGCACCCGTGTCTTTCGATATCCGCTTCCGGCACACTCCTCAGTATTTACAGCCGAGCTCTTCGCCTTGTTGCAAGGCATGGGGTACAACTGGCGACACAGCCTTTTCAATTGTGTCCTCTGCTCAGACTCACTAGTCCCCTTCAAAGTCTATGTTTGCTGTACACTGCCCATCCCTTAGTGCAGCAGATCCTGGAAAACTGTCACTTGCTCACTCTTGGTGGAGTGTTTCTGTGGGTTCCTGGTCATGTTGGTCTGCCAGGAAACAAGGCTGCTGACGCTCCTGCCAAGGCTGCAGTCCTTGTACCTCAGCCCGCGAGTACTTATATTCCCTCTGATGATCTCTGCATTGCCGTCTGTCAGCAGGTGGTGTCCCTTTGGCATCGCCAATGGTCCTCCCTTCTTATGAATAAGCTTCGGCTTATGAAGTCTCTCCCAGTGGATTGGATGACCTCCTCCTCAGCCCTCCCACCGGGAGGATATTATTTGAACTTGGCTGTGTTTTGGGCACTGCCTTTTTAGCCATTATCATTTGCTAACTGGTGCTACACATCACTTTGTACACATTGTGCCCAAATTTTAACTGTCTGCCACTTCCTGATGGAATGCCCTTTTTTTTAACCATTTATGTTCCAGCTTGGGTTTGCCATCTGGTTTATCAGCCGTTTTAGCGAATGAAGCACGGGCTGTCGACCACATTTTACTTTTTATCTGCCAAAGCAATATGGCAAAGGCCATTTAATTTTTAGTTTTGGACCTCCGTTTCTGTATGGTGTCTCTTTAGCACTTTTTTCATGTGCCTGTTTTAGCTGTCTTCTACTCTGTCAGCTGGGACTGACATATAGTTGTTTCACTCCTCTCTGTGTTCGTGTTCTATAGTTTTGACTTGGACGCGTGTGGTCCCAGTTGTTTTTTGTGCCCTAAAACAAAACAAAACAAAACAAAACAAAACAAAACAATCATCTTCAGCACACACACATGCGTGCGCACACTCTTGCGCGTGCAGTTATCTACATTTAAGATACACTTACGCACACAGTACTCGCACTTAATGAAAGAAAGATGCCTGCAAGTGTGAAGGATGGGGAAAAATCTTTCCGATTAGGGAACTGAACTTGCACTTCGGGTTATCCCCGCCATTCATGTCGTGCGACTTTACTTATGTATGTATGTATGCATGCAATATCCCACAGTTTGAGACTGACACACCTATCAGAGTAATAGACCTACCCAGACTCTGTCACACTCCCCTTAAGACTCCACGTTTACTGTAAATTGCTCATCGGACTGCTATTTGAATTGCTCTAATATAGAATCATAAGATAGGAAATTGCAATGATCCTACTATATAACTGCCCATTCGATCAGCAGAACAAATCAGTGAATTGAAGGGAACTTCATGTTCCTTCAAATGAAAATGCAAATGAAATGTAAACACCCCCTAGGGTGTCCACAACTCTCTTGTGGATACGTGTGTGGCGAGCACAGGACCCCGAGCTAGTGCGGCTCTCTTTCCTTTTTGGCTGCATACCTTTCTTTTCCACATCCTTCCCCATCCCCCATCCTCCCCCCCCCCCCCCCCCCACTCACCTCCGCCTCTTCCCCTTCTCCTCCTATGGGAGTATGTTTCATGCCTACATCCGGAGACGGACACTTGTAACTATAAGACAGTCTCTCTTCTTTGCTTCCTGTGCTGGAAAATCTCTGTCCTCCCTTTGTCCTCCTTTTCCTTGCCTCTTCTCTTTACTCTCTTCTCTGCTGCGGCATTTGAGACCTCTCTTCTTTTCTTTTCTTTGTTCCTCTCTTTCTCTTTCTTTCTTTCCTGTGCGTCTCTGAAGGCCACATTCCTGTGCACTGGTGACGGGGTAACACATAATTCCCCACCCGAGGTAGACAGGTAGGACACATACGTACCCCTGATAATGGGCAGGCCCAGGGAGGGGTGATTACCCGAGCTGGTACCTTCCGAATGTGCCGATTGGCTCCTCCATCCATTTCATTTCTCGGGAGGTGTGAACTGAGGTGTGAACAATCACTTAAGGCGGGTGTGCCCTCAGAGAGGGTCCCCACAAGGAAGGAGCGCGCCATCGGAGACTTTGGTAATCATGGGGGATACTTCCGCAATGATTTCCTCTACGTCTACAATTTCTGTTCACAGGCAAAAGTTAAATGAGTCTCAGCCACAGACAATTCTTCCATCAGTGCCACAATTCCTTGTTGTTTCTCGGTCGGCGGTCAAGACTTCTCCACAGTCAACCCTTTCATTATTTAGAAAGGTGTCGACGCAATTGCAGCTCCTGTAAAGTCTTGTTCCACTTATGAAATGGCACCTTGTTGTTAGAAACAGTCAGTGCCCTACAGGCACAAAAATTGCTATGAACTTCACTGCTACACACCTTCCTTGTCCGGGTGGAAATGCACCACACTTTAAATTCTCATCACATGGGGTGGTTTATACATGCACACTCGACAGATTGTCCAATGAGGAAATTCAAAACTACCTGTCTGACCAGGGCATAACGGCTGGACATAGTCATGAAAAGGGTTGACAAGGACTTGGTACCGACCCATAGTATCTTCTTGATGTTTGACGGAGTTCAACTTCCATCGAACATTAAAGTGGGCTATGAGAAAATTTCAGTTCAACCTTACATCCTCAACCCTTTGCATTGCTATCGGTGTCAGCAGTTTAATCATACCAGCCAGTCATGTTCCAACCTGGCCAAATGCATTACATGTGGCAAGAATGCCCATGAGGGTGCTTGTCTATCTCCATCCCCTTGTTGCATCAACTGTATGGGTGACCACACTGCTTTCTCTAGAGATTGCCCCATTTTCAAAGATGAACGGCTTATTCAGGAAATCTGAGTGATGGAAAAGGTGTCTACATTTGCTGCTCCTAAGTTATTCGCCAGTCGAAAGCCCACTTTGCCTCCAGCAGGTAAATATAGCACTGTCCTTGCATCTTCTCAGCCTACTAAGGAGGCAGCCACGCAGACTTGGGATCTCACCTTTAGTGTCACAGTCGTTAGATCGGCCAGCGCCAAGGTCGCCGGTTCAACCTCCCCACTATCACCTGCTCACTCTACGGTTCACCCTTCATCAGCTCCTGCTAAATCACGAGCCCCAAAATCAGACATCCATACTTCCAAAACAAAACCTACTCGCGAAGATTTTTTATTTACCGTGACTTCACAACCATTGATTCCTCTCTCATCTCAACGTCCTGTTTCCAAGAAAGCTCATAAGAAACAAAGTTCCTCTCCTTCTCCGTCACGGCGTGTCTCATCTACAGCGCCACCTGGCAGTAACCGCCCTCGGCCGTCTTCCATGTTGCCAAGGTGCACTGCTGGCGGCTGATCGCTGGTGGCGGGACCTGCTCCCGAACAAGCTATGGATCAGGATCTTCTGCCTTTGGCGGAATGCCGTTCCATGCTGTCGGCCACCGGCTCTCAGCAGTTGTTGAGTTGAGAGCAACCGTGGTAAGATTCTTCCCTTTTCTGTCCACCTTATGTTAATTATCCATTTCAATATCCGCAGCATTAGAGCCAATCGGGATGAATTATCGATCCTCTTACAATCCTACTCGCCGGTCATCTTCTGTCTTCAGGAAACAAAGCTACATCCCCATGATTGCTTTGTTTCCCCTAATTTTCAGTCAGTCTGGTTTGATCTCCCCTCTGTAGATGGCACTCCAGCACATGGGGGACTAATGATTCTTCTCCATGATACTGTCCATTACCACCCAATTCCCTTAAACAGTTCCTTCCAAGCTGTTGCTGTACGTCTTTCCTTTTCTGGTTACACCTTCTCTCTTTGTACTGTATACATTCCATTTTCCACACCAATGGCATGAGCTGATCTCCTTCATCTCTTTGGTCAGCTACCGCCCCCCCCCCCCCGTCCCCCTATTTGCTGGTTGGGGCTTCAATACCCACCAACTGCTTTGGGGATCTCCGCGTCCTTGTCCACGAGGCTCCCTATTGATTGACGTCTTCCACCAAGCGGATCTTGTTTGCCTCAACACTAGGGAACCTACATTTTTGTCTGCCTCCATGATGAATTTCTCTCATTTGGATCTTTTGGTCGGTACTGTTCAGCTAGCTCGGCACTTTGAATGGTTCACTCTTGCTGATACACACTCGAGTGACTATTTTCTTGTGTCCTTCGATTGCAGCCACAACTGCCATCTCTGCGCCCGAGACACTGGAAGTTTGCCCGAGCTGATAGGACACTTGTTTCGTCTCTAGTGACATTCGATGACTGTCATATTCCTAGCGTCGACGATCAGGTCACTAATGTTACAAAAGTTATTCTTATAGCTGCGGAACGTTCAATACCTCGCACCTCCGATTTGACCCGGCGCCCCCCAGTTCCTTGGTGGAACAAGGCGTGCCTTGACACAATACATGAGCGGTGACGCGCTCTTCGCAATTTCCACCACCATCCTAATTTGGCCCACTGTATCTGCGATAAGCAGCTACATACGCGATGCTGTTGCATCATCTGCGATAGCAAGAAGGCAAGCTGCGACTTCTTTACTAGCTCTTTTAACGCCTTCACTCCCCCCTCAGAAGTTTGGAGTTGAATTTGATGGTTATCTGGCGTGCCTAGTTTCTCCCCGATCTCACTTTCGCGCGTGATACATTAGTGGACCCCGTCGCAATTTCTAACTCATTGGGTCAACACTTTGCTGAGATTTTGAGCTCTTCAAATTACCCGCCAGCCTTTCTCCCAAAGAAACGTGCAGCGGAAGTGTGACCTCTTGCTTTCTCCTCTCAAAATAGCGAAAGCTATAATACTGTTTTCTCCATGCAGGAACTCCAACATGCACTCTCCTCTTCTCGCTCTTCTGCCCCAGGACCGGATGGTATCCACATCCAAATGTTGCTGCATTTATCATACCATAGTGTGTGTTACCTCCTTCCCCTTTATAATCAAATTTGGACTGACAGTACTTTTCCCAGAAGATGGCGGGAAGCTATCATCGTTCCTGTTCCAAAACCTAGAAAGGACAAACATCTCCCCTCTAGCTATCACCCATTTCTCTCATGAGTAGTGTATGTAAGGTTTTGGAGTGTATGGTGAATTGCCATTTAGCCTGGTGGCTGGAGTCCCGAAGCCTTTTAACACCTGCTGAATGCAGTTTCCGAAAACATCATTTTGCAGTTGACCCTCTTGTTGCTCTCTCCACTTACATCATGAACAATTTTCTCAGGAAACGCCAAACAGTAGCAATATTTTTTGATCTGGAGAGAGCATATGATACCTGTTGGAGAACAGGCATCCTCTGCACACTGTTCTCTTGGGGCTTTCGAGGTCGGCTGCCCCTTTTTATTCGTGAATTTATGGGAGAGCATTTAAAGTGCGAGTGAACACTACTCTCTCCCGTACTTTCTCCCAAGAAAATGGGGTACCCCAGGGCTCCATGCTGTTGTACTGTTTGCCATCGCCATAAATCCAATTATGGATTGCCTCCTTCCCGATGTCTCAGACTACCTCCTTGTGGACGATTTTGCGATCTACTACAGCTCTCAATGGACCAGCCTGCTTGAACAACTTCATCAAGTATGTCTCGATCGCCTCCACACTTGGAGCATCGAAACCGGCTTCCGATTTTCTCCCAGTAGACCGTTTGTGTCAATTTTTGGCACTGTGCGGAGTTTCTTCTGCCTTCCCTACATGTAGGCGTTGTCGACCTTCCGTTCGTGGACGTCACTAAATTCTTGGGTCTTCTGTTTGACAGAAAACTGTGCTGGTCTTCCCACGTTTCCTATCTTTCGGCCGAGTGGTCCTTCTCCGCCTCTATCGCGCCTTAGTGCATTCGAAATTGGACTGTGGAAGCATAGTTTACTCCTCTGCTCGGCCATCTATTCTTGAGCATCTCCACCACTGTGGATTGTGTTTAGTGTCTGGAGCTTTTTATACCAGACCTGTGGAAAGCCTTTATGCTGAGACTGTTGAACCTTCGCTGTCCAATTGGCGAGCTGTCCTTCTGACTCGTTATGCTAGCCATCTGTCTTTCATGCCTGCTAATCCGGCCCATGACATTTTTTTTGGCGCCTTCTTGGATTTAGGGTATGCAGGCCGCCTTTCCTCTCTACTACCACCAGGAGTCCACTTCCGTCAACTGCTATGTTCTCTTTCCTTCCACTTTCCTGGAACTTTCTTGACAACTGGGGGTACAGCACTGCCTTGGCTCCACTCCTGGATCTGCCTGCTCTGTGACCTTTGTCAGCTTCCCAAGGATGGTACCCCTTCTCTCATTTATCGTCAGGCATTTGCTGCTCTATGTGCACAAATGAAGGATGCCACATTTATTTAAACTGACAGCTCAAAAACGTTATTTGGTGTTGGGAGTGCCTATATTGTTGGCGACACCCCTAATCGATTTCGGCTTCCCGACCAGTGTTCGGTTTTTACTGCAGACCTGTACACTGTTCTCCAGGCTGTCCAATACATCCGTCGCCATCAGTGGATACAGTATATTATATGCTCAGATTCGCTCAGCTCTCTCCTCAGTCATCAAGCTCTTTACCCTGTCTACCCTCTGGTCCACCGGATTCAGGACTGCCTCCACTTGCTCCATTTGGGGGGCGTCTGTGTGGCATTCTTCTGGATCCCAGGACACGTTGGTATCCGCGGAAACGAGGCAGCTGATATAGCGGCCAAGGCTGCAGTCTCTCTTCCTCAGCCTGCTGTTCGCATGGTTCCCTTAGCCAATCTACAGTGCATTTTATGTCATCATGTTGCTCTTTTATGGCACGCACATTGGTCTACACTTCCCAATAATAAATTGCGGGACGTGAAAGCTCTTCCCTGTGCTTGAACCTCTTCCTCCCGAACTTGTGGTTGGGAGGAGGTAATTTTAACTAGACTCCGGATAGGGCACTGTCTTTTTAGCCATCGACATCTTTTAAGTGGCGATCCTCCCCCGCTTTGTCCCCCCTGCTCTCAACTGTGGACGGTGAGACACCTTTTACTTGAGTGTCCCTATTTTACTCCACTACGCGCCCGTCTACAGTTGTCGCCTGATACGTCTTCCATTTTAGCAGATGACATGCGCTCAGCCGATTGCATCCTCGAGTTTATCAGTGTCAGTGAGATGATGTCGGTCATTTGAAGCTCTTTTTGGGGAAAACAACCCCCCCCCCCCCCTTCTATATTGGTTTTCTAAGCTTTCCTTCTGTTTTTTAGTTCCCCACTTTTTGAGTTTCGCTCCCATTGCTGCTGATTTCCAGTTCCCCCCCTCCCAAGCCACAGACCAGGTGCTAATGACCGTAGCAGTTTTGCGCCCAAAAACCATAACAACAATGAAACGTAAACTGATTATTATATGAATCAATGACAAAATATCTGGATCAACATCCTTTGAGAAAACAAAACTTACTTGCTGATGGCAACTAACAAGATAGACAAGTAGAAGGATGGCTACTGTATACTAGCTGTACATTAAATCATAAATCCAATACAACCCATTGATTAATTTAGAAATTCCAGTGGTCAGTTGAATAGCACATCAAATGACTAAGGTATGAATCAAGTTTAGCAGATCTGTGGTGATGGTATGCTTCCTATATAAAGATTGATCCGTGCTGCTGTATACTCGCACCAGTCTGCTGTGGTGGTAAGTTTGAGGACTGTGGTCATAGTGTAGAATCAGAATCTCGCTCATAAAGTGACACAATGTCTCAAACCAGTGACATATCACGATCTGTCATCAAAGCAAGTATGTTCCTTTTTTTTCCACCAGCTCCTGTCTCAGCAGTTTGTGCCAGTCTGGGCCTCAAATGCCAATCAGGAAAAATGTTACTCTTTCATGCCATATTTAATGAATCACCCAGAATGTCGTCAGTCACCATGCAATCAGAGCAGATCTTTCTGACTAGTTTGTCCTAGAAATTCCCATCTGTCAGCTGTTGATGGCCAATTGAGATTGTAGTTTAACACTTCAGAGTATCCTGAGGCCAAACCACATTCTGAGGCTTGTACTTTTCCGCCATAAATTTTGGTGTCACAGCAAACACTTGGAACTGTTGCCTTCGACGATCTCAAGAGGTGAGTCATGTCAAAAGTCACTAACCCCGACTTACTGAAAATGACCACTAGGTTCCGTGAGCTTATGTCAATGACCACTTGACACGTGCAACCCAGCTCAAATCTTTGAGTGCCCACATCACACCTGCTGCATTCAGAACAATGTGTGAGCTGTGCATTTCTCACGTATTCACAGACTGGAACTATTAGTTCCTTTACTGATGACCACTGAAATTTTATGAAATAAATTTCTAATTTCTCCATAACAAATGAACATAATGAGACTTTAAGTAGATGCAACTAAAGTGTCCTGCCTATTGCCTGTCATGACATGCGTAAACAAATTTAGTATAAATGGAAGGAGGCAAGCCAGGTTGCTTATAACTGTCCATCGCTGAACCTATGCTTTCGGATACCTCAGTCATTCATGTCATACAACTTATGTGCATGATCACTGCTCAGTGTATGGTGAAACTTAATTCCTAATACTATCGTTTATATTCTGCTGAGGAATTTATTTTTTTAAGAAGTGATATAAATGTGATTGACTGCTCTCATCTTCTTGTTACCAGGGATATCAGCTTGAAACGCAGCATTTGCAAGGGATGTTCGATACAGCTCATCCCAGGCGTGACTGCTAAAGTCCGTATAAAAAATAGACCATCGCCATGTGTGCTATGGACATGTACCATCTGCAATACTTCAAAGAGGTATCATAATAAGAAGGGATATCTTACATGGACTGGAAGACCAGAGTCAGTTGCCAACGATTGAAATGGTACAATGTTTTCCTGACCTTTGACTCTTGTTTACTTGCAACAATACTGGAACTGGTTGACATCACCAATTGTTTGTAATTTATTGTCTTTATTATTTGTACAAAACATGAGACTGTCTTTAGAAAAATAGTTGTAAAAGTAGCACTGAGCCAGCCACAATGTAAATCAGATGAAGATCACTGCAAACTTTGAGAAATTTGTAGTGTCAAAATTTAAAAGAAGTGAATGGTTTATAAGAAATATCACAAAAAATTAGTGAATAAACCTTTGATTTTAGAAACTTGAGATTCACCTTTGGCAGTTCTGGTTATTGCCAGCATCCCATTATGCACCTTGTTACTGTTTTTGTTAAGACAGGCTGTTTATCTGTTAGCTGTAACTGAAAGCATTTTTGGAATAACCAGATATGTCCAGTTTTTGCTGAAAATGCAATTTTATTACCATTGGATGATTTGAAAATTGCTTGATCATATGTTACAAGAATGAATTCCTCTGCCAGCTAAATCTGAAATATAAATACGTCATGAATCTTGCTGAGGTGTAAAATATGCGCCAGCCTTGGACATAGAAATTTATACATTGGTCTGTGACAGGACTGTTATGGATGCTTCATCTTCCCTTAATTTTCACTTCACTGTAAAGTGCTAATATTTGCTGTTTCTTCAGTTTCTTGGTTGGTTATGTGACAGTTTTAAAACCAAGTTGTTTGATGCGGGAGAGAAAAGTCAATTTATTTAAGATTCAATAAATATCAATTCTCTGTTTACATAACAAGTTGGTGATGTAAATAAAGGTTGGAAAAAGACATGACACACACATTTTTTTCCAATTTCTGGACAGTTTTTTGTTTTACTCAAATTTGTAAACATGGCTTGCCTAGTTATTGCAGCAACACCTTGTATTCTTTTTTGTCCATAGCCCAAGATGTAAAGACAATGAAGAACCCAGTTTGCCACCAGAAATTCATACACTCGTGACTAGCCATAATTAAATGGCTGTTAAGTTTTTAGTATTGATGGAATAATATTGTAAATAGCATAGACATAGAAAACATTAAATAGGATATTGATTTTTTATGCCACATAATACCGATGGTGGCCACAAGAGGCAAACACTGAACAATTCAGAGACACCAAATGGTCACACAAAGCTCATGACCACAGGTTCAGTAAATGCTGCAGCAAAAACAGATCATCCATACACATCTCACTGTCCTGAGAATTTGGCACTTTTGCAGAACATGTTCAATCTTAGCCCGGGAAATCAACGCTCCAGGCAGCTTGTGAGAGTAGACTCACAAGGCATGTTGTGCATCAAGTATTGCATAAAGAATTAAACTTTTGAACATGGAAACCCCATTACAAGCAGCAGCTGACACCAGAAGACTATGGTCTCTAAATGGAGTATCAGCAGTTAATGTTGGAATGGCACGAAGACTGGCATCAATTGTTTTGTAACATTCTCTGGAGTAATGAGGCCATATTCCCTGTGGAAGGTTCCGTCAGTTGCCACTATTGTCATTACTGGATGGCAGAGGATCCTGGAGTTACAGTGGAGAAGTTGCATTCTCGTCCAGAAATGACCATGTGGTATGGAATAACAGTTACAAATGTCATTGACCCATATCTCTGCGTGAAACAATGAACGGGGCACACTACCTTCAAATGCTTCAGGATTACGTTTGGCCCATGGTATATGGATGGGTAAATACCGATGACGCCTTCTTGAAAGATGGTGCACCATCTCACTTTGCAAATGTTGTGCAGAACTGGTTGGATGACAAGTTTCCAGCACATTGGCTGGGGAGATGTGGACCTCATGAATGGCCTGGAAGAATTCCAGAACTGACACCTTGCGACTTCTTTTTATGGGGATGGGCAAAAGAGGAGGCGCATCAGGTGAAACCTTGCATGTTGGTCGAATTGGAAGCACGGATTCGGGGAAGTTCTTACCAACATCCCACACAACTTCCTCCAGAAAGTTGTGGATTGCATTCCAGACCATTTGAGGAGATTGGTCAACGCCACAGGTGCCTACATTAAAATTTAATGGACTGTTAATGTATGCAATCATATTCCCATGTAATAGTGCACGTACTGTATTAATTTGATTAAAAAACTCCACAAAGATAAGTTGTGTGTCAGTTTCAATACCTAGTAACTTCCCAATCACCCTGTAATGAGTGCTATCGACAGGGGATGTCAAATTGATTCCATATTTTTAGGTTTCCAGAAGGCTTGAGACACCGTTCCTCAAAAGCATCTTCTAACCAAATTGCATGCCTATGGAATATCACCTCAGTTGTGCAACTGGATTTGTAATTTCCTGTCAGAAAGGTCACAGTTCGCAGTAATAGACAGAAAGGCATAGTGTAAAACAGAAGTAATATCCGGCGTTCCCCAAGGAAGTGTTATAATACCTCTATTGTTCCTGATGTCCAGATTGGTCGGAAATTCCCATTACAGGCTTCTAGGACTTGTAGAGGGGAGTGAGTGCATTGTATTTTGAATAGGAACCCATGTCCAGAAACATCATCCAACGAGACTACAGGGCGTCAAAGTTATAGGTGCGGGCATCTATAAACGTACATATACACAGGGTGATTCCATGATGATGATACAGACTTTCTAGGATGATGGAGGACGATAAATGTATTAATTTAAAATAAGGATCCCTGTACCGGAAACGAATAAGTCGAAAGTTATAAACGAAAACCGTTCTGATACCTCTGACAGTTGAATACATGTACCGGTTCTTGTGTTGCGGAGAGTGTAGGGCTGGTAACTTTCAGTGGTGGTAGTGTGGACCAAACGAGAAGAAATGTCCAATAAACGTGGGCTTTAAAGTGCATACCTTAACAGCTATGAACACTTCCTCAGTAGAGGAGATATGTTTCACATTAGCAAAGATGAATGAATGGTCATAGCTCCTCAGTCATGCAATTTAGAGCCCACATTTATTGGACATTTTTTCTCGTTTTTGTCCACACTACCATCACTGAAAGTTACCAGCCCTACACTCTTCGCAACACAAGAACCGGTACATGTATTCAACTGTCAGAGGTATCAGAACGGTTTTCATTTATAACTTTTGACTCATTCGTTTCCGGTACTGGGATCCTTGCTTCAAATTAATACATTTATCGTCCTCCATCATCCTAGAAAGTCTGTAACATCATCACGGAATCACCCAGTGTATACGTACATTTACAGATGCCCGGGCCTATAACTTTGACACTCTGTAGTCTTGCTGGATGATATTTCTGGACATGGGTTCCTATTCAAAATACGATGTACTCACTCCCCTTTAAAAGTCCTAGAAGTCTGTAATGGGAATTTCCGACCACCCTGTATATTAACAACATAGGAGACAATCTGACAAGCCCTCTTAGATTGTTTGCAGATGATGCTATCATTTACCATCTTGTAAAATCAGGTGACCAAATCGAATTGCAAAATGATTTAAATACTGTATCTGTATGGTGTGAATAGTGGCAATTGACCCTGAATATAGAAAAATGTGTAGTTATTCACATGAGTACTACAAGAAAACTGCTAAATTTAGATTACGCTGTAAGTCACACAAATCAGAAGGCTGTAAATTCAACTAAATACTTAGGGATTACATCTACATCTACATCTACGTGGATATTCTGCATATCGCATTTATGTGGCTGGCAGAGGGTTCATCAAATTACCTTCACAATTCTCTGTTATTCCAATCTTGTATAGCACGTGGAAAGTACAAACACCTACATCTTTACGTATGAGCCCTGATTACCCTTATTTTATTGTGGTGATTGTCTCTCCCTGTTTAGGTCGGCATCAACAGAATATTTTCACATTCGGAGGAGAAAGTTGGTGATCAGAAATTTGTGAGAAGATTCAGTCACAATGAAAAACGCCTTTCTTTTAATGATGTCCAGTCCAAATCCTGTATCATTTCAGTGACACTCTCTCCCATATTTCACGATAATACAAAATGTGCTGCTCTTCTTTGAACTTTTTCGATTTACTCCATTAATCCTATGCAGTAAGGATCCCACACCACTAAGCAGTATTCTAAAAGAGGACGGACAAGTGTAGTTTAGGCAGTATCCCTAGTAAATCTCTTAAATTTTCTAAGTGTCCTGCCGATAAAACGCAGTCTTTGGTTAGCCTTCCCCACAACATTTTCTGTGTGTTCCATCCAATTTAAGTTGTTTTTAATTATAATTCCTAGGTATTTAGTTGAATTTACGGCCTCTAGATTTGACTGATTTATCATGTAACTGAAGTTCAACGAATTCCTTTTGGCACTCATGTGGATGACCTGACACTTTTCATTATTTAGGGTCAACTGCTAATTTTCGCACCATTCAGATATTTTTTCTAAATTGTTTTGCAATTTGTTTTGATCTTCTGATGACTTTATTAGTCGATAAACGACAGCATCATCTGCAAATAACGTAAGACAGCTGCTCAGATTGTCTCACAGATAGTTTATATAAATAAGTAACAGCAGAGGTCCTATAACACTAACTTGGGGAACACCAGAAATCACTTCTGGTTTACTCGATGACTTTCCGTCAATCATATGAACTGTGACCCCTCTGACAGGAAGTCAGAAATCCAGTCACATAACTGAGACGATATTCCATTAGCACACTATTTCACTACAAGCTGCTAATGTGGTACAGTGTCAAAAGCCTTCCGGAAATCCATAAATACGGAATCAATCTGAAATCCCTTGTTAATAACACTCAACACTTCGTGTGAATAAAGAGCTAGTCGTGTTTCACAAGAACGATGTTTTCTAAACCCATGTTGACTGTGTGTTAATAGACCATTTTCTCTGAGGTAATTCATAATGTTCGAACACAATATATGTTCCAGGATCTTGCTGCATATCAAAGTTAATGAGATTAAGTGGATTACTCCTGCTAGGAGTCAAACAGTTGCTATGAACCAAACATTTGTATACGATAAGTATGGAGCTAATGCATCGGCATACTCCGAAAGGAACCTAATTGGTATACAGTCTGGACCAGATGATTTGCTTTTATTAAGTGATTTAAGTTGCGTCCACTATTCCGAGGATATTTACTTCTACGTTACTCATGTTGGCAGCTGTTCTTGATTCGAATTCTGGAATATTTACTTTGTCTCTTTCGGAAGGCTGTGTTTAGTAACTCTGCTTTGGCTGCACTGTCTTAAATATTATCTCCATTGCTATCGCGCAGAGAAGGCATTGATTGTTTCTTCACATACAACCAGAATCTCTTTGGATTTTGTGCCAGGTTTCGAGACAGTTCCATTGTGGAAACTGTTATAAGCATCTCACATTGAAGTCCGCACTAAATTTCGAACTTCTGTAACAATTAGAAATAACCTAAATTGGAACGATCACATAGATAATGCTGTGGGTAGAGCAAACCAAAGACTGCGATTCACTGGCAGAACTGGTAGAAAGTGCAACGGGTCTACTAAAGTGACTGCTTACACCACACTTGTCCACCCTATTCTGCAGTATTGCTGTGCCGTGTGGAGTATGCATCAGGTGGGACTGACGGATGACATCGAAAAAGTACAAAAAAGGGCAGCTTGTTTTTGTATTATTGCGAAATAGGGGAGATAGTGCCAGTGATATGTTAATTGGAGTAGCAATCGTTAAAACAAAGAGGTTTTTCATTGCGACGGGATATTCTCATGAAATGAAATGTCAATCACCAGTTTTCTCCTCCAATTGCGAAAACATTCTGTTGGCCCCGAGCTACATAGGGAGAAATGATCATCACGATACAATAAGATAAATCAGGGCTCGCACAGAAAAATATAAGTGCTCGTTTTTCCCATGCGCCATTCAAGAGTGGAAAGGTAGAGAGACAACTTGAAGTTGGTAGTGATGTTTGCCTGCTTTATTTCTTTGTTGATTGTCCTTAGTGTCAACATACTGCATTGTTACACTGGCTGAAAAATGGGGTTTGTAACTTCGACACTGACTACTGTAAATAATGTAGACGACAGGTGCACAGTTGCGTTTCACAGTTTATTTTATATGTTCACAACCCCCCAATAATACACAGTTATATATGGCCAGTGCTGTATTGTTTAACTTTCGATAAGCTGCATTAATAGGTTGCAGTTGAACATCCACATACTGCTACAATAGTTTACTGTTGTACATCTACGAGCAATAAAAGCCTAACCACACAGTCCACAGTTATTGTAGAATGATACAGTACATATTCAACAGACGCTATCATTGTATTAACACATGACCTGTGTTCCACTTATTTCACATTTAATTTGGATGCATTGTTGTTGATCTAATCAGTACAGTTTCTTTGACTGAAACCCGGCTGTGGACTGACTGTCTTGGGACCAAAAATTGGGCCCTTATGTATCTTCACAATAATAGGTACTGAAACTGCACATTGTTTGAAGTTAAATTTACTGAAATTACAATTAAAATTTAATGAGTTAAACTAACTGAATACATTGAAAAATTCGTTCTTTTTAATAGTTTCTTCTACTGCAAGGGTTAGGCCAAATTATTTGTTTAAATCGTGAAATTGACAAATATTGTTATGCAAAGAATACTTTTGACAAAACTGTTAATTGCTTTGGAATTAAGGGCTGGCTTTGCTAACATGTTTACAAATAGAGCCCAATAAATCCTTCAAGAATAATGTTAGTTGTTCCTCCGAATGTTTATAATTATTACAGTATTTATATTTGTTTATAAGTCAGCAATATAATTTACATTATGAAACAATTACTGATTTCACCATATAACAAAGGTACTAACTAGGAATAGTTGAAATAAATTAGAAAATCAATTACATACATAAAACTAAGCACAAAATTAGAACCGGTGTTATATTCTTTAAAACTGAGGGCCAACCTTTCTCTTTTTTGAAAATGCAGATTATACTCACTTATGTTAATGGGAACTTAATTAAAAATAAAAAATTAATTTTAAGGAGGCATATGGCAAAACGAGGGGAAGTAAAAATATCCCAGCTTGCTTCGTCACGTGGTTCACTGAACTCTCTCCAGGCACTTTACTGTGAATAAGAGTAATCATGTAGATTTAGATGTAGATGTAGGTAAAATTGTTTTGTATGTAGATGATATTTTTGTAATGCCCAAAACTTAGGAGGAGCACTTAAAGTATTAGACAAATTGATGACTAAATTGTAAAAGAGGGGTAAAACATTAAAGTTGACAATTGCAGTTTGGCTGGAAGGATGTAAAGTTTTTTGAACATTTAATACACCACAGTGATACATAGAGATCTGGAAAAAATCAGAAGCAATCTGCTGGAGAGCTACCCTGCAGTGTTGAAACTGACAAAGCAAAGAATAATATAGGCAAAGAGTAAGCAAATGCCGGCCACTGTGGCCGAGCAGTTCTAGGTGCTTCAGTCTGGAACCGCACTGCTGCTGTGATCGCAGGTTCGAATCCTGCCTTGGGCATGGATGTGTGTAATGTCCTTAGGTTAGTTAGATTTAGGTAGTTCTAAGTCTAGGGGACTGATGACCTCAGATGTTAATCCCCATAGTGCTTAGAGCCATTTGAACTATTTTTCGAATAAGCAAAGCCGAGAGTAATTTGAAACTGTCAAAGAGAAATTGTTGACCACTCCACGCCCACACCAACATGACTTCGCACTACCCTTTTGTGTGGCAACAGATTCATCCTATTATGGCATGAACTGTTGGGTGTATCAAAAAATAGAAGACATGTACATGGGAAAGTGAACATTGCATTTGCAAGTAGGCTGTTTACTAATCACAAAAGAAATTTTCCAGTTGCTGAAAATGATTTGTGTGGTTTGTGGACTTTCAAAAAAATTATAAATGCAGTAGAGCTTCGATTATCCGAACGTCGGTCAACCAAACGACCGCTTAACCGAACTGTGTGCTCGTTCGCACCTGTTACTCTCCCAACCTACCGTCCATCATCCACCTCACTCACAAACCAAGTTTCCCAAAGTAGTCACCGTACTCGCAAAAGAGTGCCTGGGTGGATAGTACGATTTTTATGAAGAGGTTTCTGGATGTTTTCGTACTCCCTGTAAAAGCTAATCAGCTAAAGAATGGGAAGAGGGAGAAAACACTACTTCTCCTTGACAATGCACCAACTCATCTGTCATGTGATATTTTAACGAAAAAGACTAGTTCATAAAGGTAATATTTCTTCCACCTAACGTAACCTCCTTATTACAGCCCATGGATCAAGGCGTTATTGAGACTTTCAAACGATATTACAGGAAAGAATTGTTGCGTAAGTTATTGTTAGAAAGAGAAGAGGATGGAGAAGAAAGTCTCTTAAGAAATCATAAGAATATTGACTGGAAAGACATGTCCTGCATGATCAGTGCAGCATGGAATAGTGTAAAGGAAGAGATTTTGAAGAAAGCCTGGAATAAAATTATGGACACAGAAGAAAATTCACAAGGTATGATTGAAAATGACGAACAGAATGATTTGTCCGAAATTCTCGGTATGCTAAAAGAAATAGATTGCCACGAATGTGATGAAGAAGACATTCATGAATGGATGAAAATCGATGATGCAGATCCAGGACACCAAATCATGCAGGACAGCGAGATTGTAAACGTCGTCACTGATAAAGATGACGCTGCCAGCATCTCATCAATCAGTGCTCCAGAAAGTGAGGATGAAAATATACCAACAGCTTCTGAGGCGTTCACTTGTTTAGATACTGCCTTGCGATGGTTTGAAGCCCAAGATGAGAGTGGCCAGTTTCAGATATCTGTAATGAAAAAAGTGCGTGACTTAGCTGCTCGTAAGCGTGTAGGCTTGCTTAGACAGACAAAAATAAAGGATTTTTTTAAACGTTAATTTTGTATACTGTGTGCATTGTTCATGCAAAATGCGTATGTAATATGTATATATTTTTGTTTAATAAACTGTGCCACATACTATATATTCCTACTGAAGTTGCATTTGTATGTTACTTTGTAATAGTAAAAGAGATGCTTGTTTTTATGAGTAAATTTACTGTACTGTACTTCTTTTTGGCAAATAAACATGTACAGTTCAATTATCCGAACAAACCAGTTTTCCGAACACCCATGTCCCCCAATTACTTCGGATAATCGACGCTCAACTGTATTTGTTGGCAGATCATAAAATCATTGTAGTAATTGACTACAAAGCTTAAAATTGTTGTTAAGGAGCAATACATACCATAGCAGGTTTACTTAGTGGACTTCGTTTCTGCATGAGTTTGACGTCAGTGAAAAGTATTTAAGAGGAGAGAAGAATGTTATACCAGATGCATCGCTACAATTATTGGTGGGGCTTTGTGGCACCCTTACCTTATGATGGGATAGTGGTCTGTAGCACTGTTACAGGAAAAAAATTGACTACCACTTCATATAACTTACTTCCATGCTGCCTTTAAACTAAATTCTAATGTACTGTTGTATCAGATTTGTATCATTCTGCTTGTTAGTGAAAGATTTGAAAAAAAGAGGGAATCTAATTCAGATGGTTTAAAAGTTATTAATTTTTTGCATTTTTATAAATGGTGATTAGGCCTAATCACCTAATTTGTAAGGGACAAGTGGCTTGTGTTGTACTACGAGTTTTGGTACAAAAATAGAACATTATAAATGTTCACTACACATTACAAAAATATTAAAAAATTTTACTCCATTGTTTTGGTGTTTTGAGTCTTAAAAACGATCTACTTTTTGTTGATTTTTGAGTATTATGGCTAACTTTATATTGCCAACACACTCAATGTTTTTCATCTTCTGAAAGTGCTATAGTACACCTGCCTTCCATAATTAAAGTGTTATCTGCTTTATGTTGGAATTTTTGGAGGTGTCATTTTAAAAACAGAAAATGGGATAAAAGTTTTGTAATTAATGCACAGTGGTAACACCTTATAATGTTCTATTCTGAACCATCACCCAGTCCTATGATGTGCCACTTTTGAACTAGACCATTATACCCTTTCAAAACTAGTTGATTAATTATCATTTTTCAAAATGCAAAAAAATTAACTTCTAAACTGTTTGAATTAGAGAAGTGGATTTTATGATTTTTCAAAATATTTCACTGACAAGGCAGAATAAAACAATTTTGATAAGAAAGTAAATTAGAAGTAAGTCGAAGGGCAGCATTAAAACGAGTGATATTACGTGGTATGTTAAATTTTTCTCTAATGCAATAGTTATTTGATAAAGTACCACACTTTACACCATTGAAGTCTTTCAAAGGTGCTTTGTAGTGCCACTGGAAAGACTATGTAGTTCCATTAAGTGTCATAATGTCATAGCATTAAACGATGAAAATTATTTGTGTACATATAAGAAATATCCACTATATTGTAGGGTAACACTTTCCAAAAATGTCTTATCAGTACATGTATTTTGCGTGGGCTATCTTTATTCTCTCTCTCTCTCTCTCTCTCTCTCTCTCTCTCTCTATCTATCTATCTATCTCAGATATAAAAAGTCATTGTTTTCTTACGTTATTAAGAAAGTCATTTTATAGTAACACTGTGTTTTGCATGTGTGTTTATACGTAACTTGTCCAAACCCTTGTAAAAAATGGTTAAAGAATGAATAAATGTTGTTAACATACAAAACTGATTCCTCTGTTCTCTTTTAGTAGAACACCAGATTCATTGGCTTTAAAATTCAGAGACTTCATATTCATTTGCAAGAATAAAATTGTTGGCACAATAAGGATATGTGCAATATCTTGGGGAATGTGGGAGCAGGCAGAACTGTTTGCATTGCACTGAGGTTTGAATTAAGTTTGATAATCAGTTTACCTTGTAAAAGATATGATTTTCTTGTTCTGTTGTATAATAAAATATCACATCTCTGTGGGAGTTTTTCTCTCTATTTGACAGCAAATGGGAGGCTTCTATTTTACTTGCACCAAGATTTGCGTGTAGCTGTTTGAAACAGTAGAAACACTTTTAGCATGGGGTGAATACTGCTTGCATTTCCATTCCTTTTAAGACAGTTGATTTTGCCTCTAACACTGTTGATACCACTGGTTCAGCTGATCTTTGAACTGTTTTGTTTGACTGACTTTGCAATAAGTCTGTTTGATGACCAGAGGAAAGAAATTTAATGGCACTGGTTTTTGCCAGTGAATTTTAACACGTTTGTCATCACACAGTTTCATTTTATCTTTTTCCTATGTGAATTTTATGTGCTGCAAAATCTTGGTGCAGGAATTCAATATCAGTTACTTCAACATAATTAGTACATCAGTATATGTGCTTACAGTTTTCACTGGAAATATCATTCCTGTTGGCATTTTGCTCCATTTACTTTGGCTGAAAAATCAGTGCACGCAATTGTTCCATTACCATTGTTTGCCCCTGCAACTAATTACATGGTCATGTTTCACTAGACTGAGTGATTTGCACTGTATATTGCTTGTAATATCTATATACATGACATTATTCATTAAATTCATTTAAACTTATTTAAACTTTCAATTGAATGCTGAAATTTAATTCAGCACTTTTACTCAGTTTCTGCCTTGAATATCTGATAACAGTATTTTATTTACTGAAATGCTTTGTCTAACTATTTATTTTCTGATAATTTGTTATTGATCAGTTTTCAGTGTATTTTTGTTTTCAGTATTTCAGCATTAAAGATGATGTTCTGGATTTTTCTTGAAATTGTGGGTGTCATTCTAGGCCCAAACAACTTTCATTGTACAGCAGTCCATTTACCAATTTTCTGGATCTGTATGATGCAGTTTAAAACATGTTTCTCATGTTCTAAGTGCATTTAATATTTTCTAGTATGCAACTACTCACGTTTATATTTTAAGGGTATGAGCTCTCCTACTATGACATGATTTCAGTTTTATTACATGTATTGTGAAATTTTGTTGCTAAATTGGTGTCACCACATGTAGAGCTCATCTAGAGCTTCTTGTTTTGGGTTTACAGTTACTTAACTGACATGAAACACCAAATTGCTTTTTCAGTGTAACATTTTTAGTTTTGAATTTGTTTTTCCCGTATGAGAGATGCTCATGAACTGAAAGTGGTAATACAAGATATTTGTTACTACTCTCACTGGTCTTTATTTCAGTTATTTTGCGTAATTTAGAAATTGTGAGACAAGTTGCTTTACGTTATTAGAGACATGGAATTTTTCACAAGTTGAACACTTTTCCTCATTTTTATGAGTTCACATCAGTGGAACCACGAAATTAACAACTTACATTCAGTGCCATTTTAACATAGTTCATAAGCATCAACATTTTAAGTGTACCAGAAGCTTCTACAACTTCCTTTAAATCTAGCATTTCCTTTCCTTACATTGAATAGAAATTTACAACTATTTCTTATTCCCAATCGTTGGAGTATGCCCCACTTCACTTGCTTTTGAAAGCCCACTGGCAAACTCTCACCTCAAAATCAATTTTTAAAGCTGGTTGAGAGGAGGATACTGAGGTGGTAAGATACTATTGACATGATTATACACACTGTGGATGCAATGTACCCTGTTCTTAAGACCTTCCACACTGGATTCCTGTGCCATGGTGGTTTGGCGAAATAGCTGCAACTATCAGTTTTGAAGGATGCTTTGACAGACAACATATTTTTATGGACCATTTAACAGCATTCTCAAGACATCAGGCAAAGACAAGGTTTTTAATAAAGGGAAAGCAGGAAGGCTAGAAACAGTATGTATCATCTATAAGAGCCCACAACACACCGGCTCTGAATTCTACAGGTGGAAACTCTCCCTGCAATATATCCTACATTCCCATGACCTTCCTGGCCTCAACCTTTGTTAGTCATTATCCTCACTCGTCTAGCCCCTTCCCTGTTCCCATTCCAGTACTACACAGCCCTCTATTCCACCAACACACTGTATTTTCACTTCTCTCCTTTCCCACTACCTCCTCCTCCCTATCTCTCCCCCCCCCCACCCCCCACTCTCCCCCCCACTCTCCCCCCCACTCTCCCCCCCACTCTCCCCCCTACTCTCCCCCCCTACTCTCCCCCCTACTCTCCCCCCCTACTCTCCCCCCTACTCTCCCCCCCACTCTCCCCCCTACTCTCCCCCCCACTCTCCCCCCCTACTCTCCCCCATTGCACCTAGTTGGCTTACCCCCTCTCCACCTCATCCCTGAGTACTCCCCAGCAGCACTTCATCGTCCCCCACCCCTACTCTGCTATCTCTACCCTGTCTCCTCCTTACCTCCACCCAGTTGCCTCTCCCACCATGGACTGCTGCTGCTCATAGTCTGACTTCAGCTGCTAGAGACTGTGGTCATGTGTGTGTGTTTTGATTATTTTTGATGAAGGCCTTGTTGGCTGAAAGCTTATTTTGTGATAGTCTTTTTGTTGTGCCTACCTGTGACTCAGCATCTCTGCTATATGGTGAGTAGCAACTGTCCTTTTAATAGTATTGTGGAATCACAGAAAACTATTTGCTCACTAAGTGCCAATTGCAATACTGTCTGTATGTGAACTGTTCATGTCCCATGTAGGAACTTATTATTAGGAAAAGAGTAGAATAAAGTTGAAATTATGTCACACAACAAATTTAAAAGTCAATCAGAATAATTTAAACTGAGAACTGATGTGTGAATTCCTGCATCTACTCTCTTATGTGTGTTATCAACAAATAATGTCTTAGTCATCTGCAATATTTCCCAGTTCATATGCAGAATGCTTTTGACATTAAAAAATTGGTTTGAAGGTAATATGGGTGTGATCACTGACAATGAACCCACTTCAAGGTAAGATTGAACAGTTAGTTTTTTATTTGTTAAGCATCCATTCATCAAATATTTGATATAGGATATAGCTTACTTTGTTTATTAGTACACAATTTTAAGTACATGCTACATAACATTAACATTGATTCAGCGACATAAATCATTTAAGCACATGATGCATTACGGTAAATCATTGAAATACAATATGTTAATATAATAGTACAACCTAATATGTAGCACAATACATAACAAAAGCAGTTCCACATACATAATACAAAAAAGGAAGTAATTTAAATTTATGTCAATAGATAATCATTTTCCAATGGAAATAATTTAAATTTGTGTCAACAGATATTCATTTACAGTATAGTAACACCTGTCTATGAATATGTTTTCAAAGCCACTTTGAATTAATGTGTTTCTTTTATTTCCTTGGTGTGCTGGGGAAGTTTACTGGAAAGGTTTTTGCCGTTTTTCAGTGGTTGACTTTGTCTGAGAGTTGTGCTTGCATGTTCGCTGTGGAAGTCTGACTTTCGACTGGAGCCATGTGCATGGACTGCTTGATTTATGCATACTAAGTGGTTTTTAGTTTTTGAAATTTCCTTTATGTATGTAATTATATCCAGAAATTACACGCATGTTAGTGATTGTATCTGGAGTGCTTTAAAAGAGGAGTTTGCAAGAATTTCTGGGTGTGGTATCTTCAAATGCCCCAATGATCCTCTTCTGTGCTATGAAACAGGTTTTGATTATTGGCAAATTTCCCCGAAAAATTTTCCCATATTGCAGCAGTGATTCTGCTTGGGCATAATACACACTTTTTTTAGTGTTTATTTTGTTGTACACCTAGTAAGTATTTTTATGGCATAGCGTAGCATGTCCCACATTATGTTTTCTTGAATCCATAAGCCTAGATATTTTGATGTGTTTACAGTTTCTAATTTTTTATTAAATAGGTTTATGGTCGAGGTTAATGGATGTTTATTGTGTGTGGTATGAAGGTGCATTGCTACAGTTTTCTCTGTGTTAGCATTAAGATGGTTTGTGGTGATTAGATTAGATTTTATAATGTGTGTGGTGCAATTTTATACTTCATATTGTAGTTCAGCAGTTTTGCCTTTTATCAATAAATTTGTGTCATCTGTAAATGTTATATATTTTTGGGAATCACAAGATGATTCTAGATCATTGAATAAATATTAAGTGCAATACTGGGCCAAAGATAGAACGTTGAGCACACCATACTTAATTTCTTTTCTTTTAGACGGGGAGGTGTACATAATGTTTTCTTTGAGATGCATGATTTCAACTATCTGCTATCTGCTTTTGTCACCCACTCATGTGCCAGGCCCCTAATTCCTACATACTCCGATTTTTGAAGCAATAAGTTTTGTGGTCTATCAGATCAAAAGTGTATTTGAGTTCCAGAAATATTGCTGATATGTGTTTTTTCTGGTCTTTTGCAACCAAGACTTTATTAACAAAGTCAAAAATGGCCGTTTCTTTTGATTTGAATTTTCTGAACCAATTCATACAAAATTATTTTTTTCTATGAATGAAACCTGTCTTGTAAAAAAAAATCAGACAGCAGAAATATTCACCTGTAGTTCTTTTCATTTGTCTTGGCTCCCTTCTTGAAAAGAGGTCTTGGCCATTTTTAGTTTTTCTGGGACAAGATCACTACACAATGAAGAACTACAAAGATGAGTGCGGATTAGTCAGTACTGTTCCACATGTTTTAAATATTTATCAGGGACATCATTCATACCTAAAGAACATTTTGGTTTTAATTTCTTTATAATAATCAATATTTTCTTTCCATTTGCTGGATAGAAAAAGATTGTTTTTTCATTTAAGTTAATTTTTTGCTCATCTCTGTTACCAGAAGCTGTTTTTGCATCAGTTTGTTTGCTATTTGTGTGAAATGTACATTAAATACATCAGCTACCCAATGTGGTTCAGAAAGTTTTTCTCCATTTTCAAGCCAATTAATGTTACAGTGTTTCTTGTGTGTTTCGCAGTTTCTCTCCTAACAATGGCTGACACTGCTTTCATTTTATTTGTAGCTTTTTCCATGTAATTATCATTTGTTGACTTTTTGACATTCTGATAGTGTTATTGAAGATCTATTTGTATCTTTAAAAATATGCATCAAATTCTGGAAATTTTTGGTTTACTTGGTTGTGGTATAGAGAGATCCTTTTTTCCTTCAGTGAAACTTTTATGTCTGCAGTTGTCCAGCTATATTTTGTATTTTTTCCCTGATTTTCTTTTTTCTGAGCGAGAAGTAAACTTCAAAATAATGTTGGAAGGTGCTTAGAAATTTATCAACTTCTTCATTTTTGTTTCTACAGCTGTATACTTCCTCACACATGTATTTAATTAAGCAGTTAGTAAATGTATTTATATTTTGTAAATTGAAATTCTTAGCAGTGGTTACCAATGTTTTGATAATATGTACAGGGTGATCGATTTTCACTGATATTATTTGTGCAATATGATCTCCAAAACCTGTGGTGAAACATTTTGCATTACATTTTGTAAGAATACCAGTAAATATTTGGTCTATTGTTGTGGCTGAAGTGTTTGTTAAATGTCTTGCTTTTTCTATTATAGGTTTCAAGTTAAATGTTAAGAGGAGGTTCAATATCTCATTTTGTTGTTTTGATTCTACAGGAAAAATCAATATTAAAGTCACCACAAATAATCAGGCCTCTGTTCTTTTTTGATAACTTATGAATGAGGTATTCTAAATTTTGTAATAAATTGTTCATGTCACTATTGGGGGTCCTGTACAAACAAATTATGGTAATATTTTCATTTAACAGTTCAACACCTGATATTTCCAGATCTTCTTCTCTGAGAATATCTTCTGGGAACTGAAATGATGGCCAACTCAAAAGGTCTACTGCCATCTCTGCATAATGGTTAGTTTTCACTAAAGTGAGGTGTCACAGGATGTAGATACTGCGATATTTGCTTATATCTGGTTAAGGTTAACCATTAATACACACTCATTTGGAGATAGATTGGGTCGAAAGTCAAATGAAGGGTAGTGGTTTGAAGGGCAGAGGAAAAAAAGTGCCAAGGCAAGAGCCAAGGGAAAAAAACCTGTGCAATAGTTAGGTCAGGTAGTAAGAGCAGTAGCGGATGTCATGCTGCCTGCGACAGGTCATGAAAGGGTAGGCTTTGTTAGTAGTGGGTATATCATGCATGTCAATACTTTTGACGCTGTGTGGTGCTGTTACACGGCAGCTGCCGCTGGGTGCCGGTGTTGATATCTCAGTCAGAATCAGCAAACCTGTAACAGTTAGGTTCATCATAGTTTTGTGTCTGATAGGTCATATATCAGATGCACAGTGTATGGTGATATTGGCGATTTGTTTGTGCGTTAGTGGGCGAGCTCGTCGGTCTCCCTGCTGTAGCCTGTTGGTTGGGTTTAATAGCAGCTGGCATATCTAGTCAATGTTGCTGATATGCAGGGGCTTGCCAATGTTTGTCACTTGTTGGTGTATGTTAGCTTGCCATAGGTGGTTATGCCCTAACTAGTAGTGTCTTTGCCTGCTTATGGTTCCACCCATGGTTGTGGTCATAGTTTCCCAGAGTAAGGATGAAAGGATTGTTCGAGTCTTGGAGTCCCTGTATAGTTGTGTGGAGTGTTTTTTGAAAAGTTCCTTGAGAGTTTCAAGGCAGTATTAATCGTGAACATCCAAGGTGTGTGTGTGTGTGTGTGTGTGTGTGTGTGTGTGTGTGTGTGTGTGTGTGGCGTGTAGCATTGCTGATGATGCATAGCACTTCGTTATGTATGATCTGCAGGTGTGTAGGAGCTGTATATCCTCAGACGGGAACTGAGTACGTCATCAGAGGTCTAACCAGTGTCATGTATATGGACCTCGTCACCCTCCTATTCAGTGTACTTTACCTGTTGAACATTGGGTAGAGTTGTTTGAGCCTTGTGTGCGCTCTGTTGGCAACGTATTTGATGTGATCCCCCCCATGTAAGTTTCTTGTCCAGTCAGACACTGAGATATCTTTCTCTTGGAAATGTATTGGGCGTGTATGTAGTGTTATCTTTCTACAGTGTTGATGTTTGCACAGTAGTTTCGGTCGGTGTGTGAACAGAACTGCTTTGCACTTGCTGACATTTACTTTAATACGCCTTCGTTCCAACCAAATCTCGGCAGTTCTGAGTGCTGTCTGTATTCACAAATTAATGTTCGATGATTTCCAATCTTTTGTAAGGATGGCTGAGTCATCTGCATAGATGGCTAACGTCATGTTTTGTGTTGCTGGGAATTCGTTAATGTACAGGTTGAACAAGATGGGCCCTAGGATGCTTCCCTGGGGTACTCCAGCTTGGATACCGCGTTGTATTGATTGTTTGTCCTGCACGTCAGTGTTGAAACATCTGTTCGTCAGATATGAGTGTATGAGACGTACGAGTCCATCCAGGAAACCAGCTTCGCCTAGTTTGCGTATGAGGCCATTGTGCCAAAGACGGTCGAAAGCTTTTATGATGTCCAGGAACACAGCCCCTATGGCTTTTTCATGTTGTAGCCGCGTGTTATATGTTCGACTACGCGGAAGAGTTGTTGTGTCGTTGGTTGGTGATTCCTACAGCTGAATTGTTCCGGTCTTAGGGTGTCATTGGTGACGCAGTGCCTAGTGATGTATTATTACCTTCTCAACAATCTTGCTGAACGAGCACAGCAGACTGATGGGTCAGTAATTTTGTGGGAGGCAGTGGTCTTTCCCTGGCTTCCTGAACATCAGGACCTTGTCCGCCTTCCAAAAGTCAGGGAAGTGTTGGTGTTTTAGGATGGCATTTGTTATGTGTGCAAGGTAATCTACGGCTCTATCTGCGAACTCCTGGAGGACATGGTTCTGAATGCCATCAGGCCCAGGGATTTCCTAGCGTTGGTTTGCTTGCTAACCCATGTAATTTTATTTGTACTAATGCATCTAATTTCGTTGTGCGTGGGCTGGGCTACAAGTCGTGTAACCTCCTGGTCCATTTCAAGTGTGAATACTGGATCTAAAGGAGCCAGATTCAGCTTGAAAGGCACTGCAAGTGTTGTGACCATAAGCTCTGCGTTCTCTGTCGTGGTGTAAGCTGGGCCGTTTGGTCCTTGTAGAGTGGGAATGTAATGTTTCTCCCTGGTGAGGTGTCTGGCTAGCTTCCACATGCAGGTCCAGTTTCTGTCGCCATTGTTCGTTTCTAACTGTTTGTATTTTGTCCCGTATTATACCCTGGAGTCTGTTGACGTGCAGTTTATAAAATGGGTGCCTGGTACACTGCCAGTGTCTCGTGAGGTGGTTCCTCATTGAGATACGGCCCAGAATTTCCTGGGAGAGGGCCGTAGAGTGTTTTTTTGGTGTTGTAGGTGGAATGGTTTCAGTCATTGCATCTTGGATGGGGGTAGTAAGAGCCTCCACAGCCTCATCTATTTGTTGTTTGTTGTCAATTTCGTGGGTGTCCGGAGTACGACTATCAAGCATTTCCTTCAACAGTGTCCATTTCATGCGCTTGTAGTTCAGTATCCTGTCTGGTTCTGTGTCCTGCAGTGTTTCATCCGTGTGCAGTGTTTCATCCGTGTGCAGTATTACAGGCATGTGGTTTGAGTCCAGATCGTTTTCAATCGTAGGGTTGTGTGCGCATATGATGCCCTTGATGAGGGCTATGTCTAGCACGTCTGGCCTGTGTCTAGCCTGTGTTAAGCACAAACATGGGGAGGTCTGGCCCAAGTATAATGTAGTTTCGGCCTAGTGCATGTTCGTATAGTTTCTTGCTGTGGGAGGTACGTATTTGGGAGTTCCAGTCGGGGTGTTTTGCATTTAGATCTCGAGCGGCGATTAGCCGCGATGCTATGTTCAAATGGTTCAAATGGCTCTGAGAACTATGGGACTTAACTTCCGAGGTCATCAGTCCCCTAGAACTTAGAACTACTTAAACCTAACTAACCTAAGGACATCACACACATCCATGCCCGAGGCTGGATTCGAACCTGCGTCCGTAACGGTCGCGCGGTTCCAGACTGTAGTGCCTAGAACGGCTCGGCCACTCCGGCCGGCGATGCTGTGTTGAGAACTGTGCTGACATCACGTGTTGCTATGTTTCTAGGAGCATTGTACAGCGAAACCAGTGCGTTGATGGCTCCGTTGAACTTGACCCTGATGGCTGTGGCCTCTAGTCTCTCAAGCGCAGGGATCTCGATGTTCATGTGTTCTATGTCTTTGTGTATGATGATTGCTGTGCTGCCTCCCCTCCTGCCATCCATTCGGTCGGTACGATAAATGCAATAGCCTGGGATGTTTAGCTGTTTGCGAGGTGTAAGCAGTGTTTTGTTCAGTAGGGTGATTCGGATACCCTTTCAGTCCATAAACGCAACCATTTTGGCTCTTTTGTTTGTGATCCCGTTGGCATTCCAAAACAGGATCTGTGAGTTTGTGTTGGCGTCTGCATTTCGGGGCTGGTGTGGCGTATTATCCATGTATTGGTGTAAATAGTGGCGTGATTATGGCTTGTATGCTAGTCCAGTTGAGCGAGCCAGACATAAACTGCGTGAAGAGTTGTGAGACACACCCCATAATCTTCATGACTACTTCGATGGTCGTGAGTCTGGGAAATAATGTATCTACTATTCTTTCGAGTGTTGTGGTAATGTTGGACGTGTCAGCCTGTGGGTTCTTGGTTGTGTTGGCGGCCGCTGGTACTTCTGTTGGCGTCTGGTGTGGGCTGGCTTGTGTGTCAGCTGTTTGAGTGACCATTGTTGGCGCCTGAGTGGTCTCTGTGGTGAGTGGGTGTGTTGTGTGGGTGTGTTGTGTTGATGTCCGAATTGTTTTCGTGTGTATTGCTGTCCTGTTGCCTGTGTGCTTGTAGTGGTGTGGTCATGTGTCTCCGGTTCTTGTTGTTTCTCCTTCTCTGGCATTGTGGTTGTCCCTGTGTTGGTGCCTCGTCTGTAGTGGGCTGGAGTCCGCGATCTCATGGGGTAGGGTTGTGTCGTTATTTGTGTTGTGTGGTGTATCCGGTGCGTGTGTGGTGTCGGGTGTTGTGTGTCTGTTGCTGAGGATGTTTGTTGTGCATGTGCAGAGCCCTGAGATTCCTCTGACCACCCTATGCTGCTGGAGCTGCCAGCGACCACTCCAGCAAAGGATATTCCACTCCTTACTGGCCACAGGGGCGGTTTTGAAGCTGTGATGGCAGTAGTTTTTGTGTGTGTTGTATTTTGCGCCTCAGGGCTTCTTTGTATGCGATACGCTCCCTGTAGTTGGCTGGATGGGCTGCACCACAGTTGGCGCATTTGCGTGGCACTGTGTTGGGGAGTTTGCACTGTTGTGTCGTGTGGCCACCAGCGCATTCGCGGCAGGGGGGAGCGAGACTGCATCGGATACCTGTGTATGGCATTGTTGGGAGGTGCGTGGTGTGTTGTAGATTTCAACACTGACGACCATTTGAAGAAATATTTTTAACTTCAGCAGGTCGCAGGACCGGCCACCTCCGCCTTCTAGTTGTGAGATGGTCTCGCTGTGCCGAACTCTACATTCGGCTTACACGAATGCACTCCCATCTGAGGGCAGTGAGTTCCTCGTGTACTGTCTCGATTGGGGTTCGTGAGTCTATCTCCTTGATTACGTACTGCTGTGATTTTCCAGGACTGTCCTGTATGTGAAATGTTCTACCTTTCTTTCTTTCTTTCAGAAAGTCCAGCAGATTCGTGTAATATGATTTGCTCGCCGTGTACAGTGTGGCGTGCTCCCCAGTGAGTTTGGAGTAGAATGTTGAAGGATTGGATTTCTTATTAAATTCTTTGTTTAGGAGACTAAGGTCTCCGTAGTTGTGTGTAATGACTGGTGGGAAGCCAGCCAAGGACTTGTTTGGAATCTGCGTAACTGTTTGTGTGTGCTGCAGTCGCAGGGTTGTTCATATTGTTCCCTGTGTTGCTATTTAGTAATGTAGTTGGAGTTGGCAGCAGCACTCGGCGGTTGCCTCGTGGGTTTGTGGAACCACTTGTTTGTGTGTTTTGAAGCGGTTTAAGTTGTGGACAAACCTACTGCCACGTTCCGTCTTCAGAGTTGTTAGTGGCTTGTGTTGGCTCTGGCTCCAGTTCGGTCGGTACCTGAGCCGCCAGAGGTGAGAGCGAGGGCATATCTCTTGTGTCTGTGGCGGCCGCTTGTGTGTGTGGAGCGTGTGTCTGTGTTTGTGTGTGTTCACCCCCATCAGCAGTTCGATCAGTTGTTGATGATCGGCGATCTGCTGGTCCTTCGAGGCAACTGCCTCTTGGAATACGGAGAGTGGGACGGAAATGCTGGCGGGAACAGCCCGCATTCCCGCCTCTTGCGCTGCAGCGTTACTGCGGGTTGCTGGAGGGGATATGCAGGAAGGATCGGGCATCTTTCCTGCATAGGGACGTTTTATTTGGATAGATTCAAGGGAGGGGTGTACGACAATTTTGCTCTTTTCGAATCGACAACATTTGCTTTTTCGGCGAGAGTGCACTATATTGTGTACCCACAGAAGAGGGGAGTCCTTACGACCTATCTGCGCGAAGTGCAGTGCACGCTGCAAGAGAGCGTGGGTAGAAGAGAGCGGCCTACAGTGCGCGGGGTTATCCAACGTGAACGGGCCCCTGACACTGAGTAAACCCTAGAACGGGAGAGTCCATCTGGTAGGTTTGAATTGCAACTGAGGTTGTGGAGAGTTGAGCCGAAGCTCTTGCCGCTTAGCGCACGGAAGCGTTAAACGGCTTACGTTGGTTCACGGAGCTCAAAGAGCGTCACCGGCAGCTACGGCTGTTGTAGCTAGTTAGAGGCCACTCCAAAGAGCTATCAGCGAGCAGCGACGCCAGGTGCAGAGAGCAGCGGTCTCTTCAGGTTAGCTACTCAACTGCAAGTGGTCAATGTAGATACAACTGCCACCATAACCTTTTGCTCTCCTGCAGACTGTGTAATGTGAAGTCTAGAAGATATACCATTTTCAGTGTGTCTTCCTGCAGCCAGAGTCCAGTTATACGCAGGACTGAAACATCTTTCAGTTCATTCACTAGTAGTATTTGAAATTTATCAATTTTATTTGTTAGCGATTGCACATTTTGGTGAAACACTACAATGTTAGCACTTAGTCCTGAAATTTGGGGCTTAGTTGCTTTTGCTGTTCCATTTTGATGAATCTTGGCTGGGTGTGGTGCTGAATAGGCGTACTCCTTCTTCTGGTGTGCATTAAAGTCCTCATACTTCACACAGGCTGTCTTCGATCTTCCACTGAGTTGCCAAGCAATGGGAAATTCTTACATATAGATGATGATCTCTTTCTTCTTTTCTGGGAGTGAATGTCTGCAGGATTGTGGTTTCTCCTTCCTTGAGGTTGATCTTTTTAGCTGAGTGTTTTTCCATAAAAAAGCACACACATTTTGTTTAGAAGTTCCTCTGTGTCTTTCTCAAGTAGTTCATGCTGACTTTGGAGACATTCTCGTTTCTTCTTCAGCAGCTAATTCTAATGTTAGTGCTGGTTCACCAAGTAATGATTGTGTTTTGTATATGCAGGTTTCGTTTGATTTACTTCACATGTTTATTAAAGTTTCTGTTGTTCTGTGACTGGTTTTATCTGTGGTTGCTGGCTGAAGTTCCACTTTGTTTCTGATTGTATATGTTTACATAGCATCTCTTTTTCTTTCGTCACCATGTGCAAACCGTATTTTGTGTAATCACTTCATCTCAAGAACCTGTTTACGTCCAAGGTTGTTTACGTCTACAATGCTGACATGGCTGTGCTTCAGAGTCAAATTTACCAAAGAGTTGTTCATTTGATGTATTCTATTGTTCCAGTGTAACTCGCCAAATTTATATGAAATTGTATTGGGGATGTCTTTAATATGTTTTGTTTTTTCGTAATAGACATATGAAGTGTTGAACCTCGTTTTTGATATCATTTGTTCCACCCATGACGATCAAATAGTCGTCTTTTGTGAAATTTGCGATCTTGGCTTTCACACTGTTGGTTTTATCAGTGAAAACATATCAGACCAGGGCTTTATTTTTTGGTTTAATATCCTGCAAAATGCTGCCCATAACTGTCGACTACCTGAAGAATTTTTTGTTCCATACCTCCATTCGTCTTTTCCAATTTATTTTTTGCACTCTTACTGTACTCACCAACTGAGCTTTGTCGATTTTTTCCGTTTTTTATTGAACAGTCACCGAGTATAAACTGTACATTTTCATTCTGATGTGTTTCCCTGGTTTGTTTACATTTTTCGATCACTGTTTTGTTCCTCATTTCGCCTGAAATTTTACACTGTTCTGAAATGTAATGTGTTTTATTCATCTCATGACGTACAGAATTTCAGAATGTATGTCTGATGTACAGGAGACATGTCATGGTTACAATTCGCTTATTTGAAATTTTGTCACACTTACAGTAATACTTTGTAACGAATTTACTTATTAAAAATTTGCCAAACTTACAATATTTACATCCACTATAACTATACTCCATTCACCATTAGAATAAACCTTTTGTACACAATCACAAACGCGATGATTGGTCAGCAGCCGTAAGTCTCGTACACTGGTGTTGTTCCACTCTTGGAAGTAGGTCCAAGTTATGTATTCGATATTTTATTACTATGTCACTGTAAATGAAACTTTAAGACATTCCGATGTGTTAACAACCGTCAACGTTTTTCTTAATCATACTTTAGCTACGTAATTTTTATTTAAAAATCCGTAAATAGTCACAGTCTCTGTAAGTGCTACTTGTGCTCTGGATGACACTGCTTCCTGCCTCGTAGACCGTAGTGACATGCGCGTGCGGAACACCTTTAATTGCTAGAAATGAGTTGTTCTTAATGTTTTTCACAAAATACAGAGAAAAATAATCTTTGAAGTTTCTCCGAAACACGATGTACTAAATATTCGAAACAATATTTGAATTAAATTCGTCGTGTAATCGGTAGCGTCGTAGGATATCATGCGAGTGTATTGGCCGGCGGCGGTTCGAAACACGTTGTAATCTACAATTTCTTTTCGTTCAGTTTGAATACCTAAATCATTTAAATATGAAATTTATCAAATATGTGGTAATGAGCTCATATTTAACAATCATTTTTCAAGAAAAATGCATGTCTTCTACTTTCTAGTTACATATCACAAGTAAAATTCTGGTTTTCATTGCAAATACACATTCTTAATTATCGCTATACTACAGAAGATTGTTAAAGATTTTGAAGTTAAGAAACATCACACAATTAAATCTTTTAGAGAAAAATGAAAAATCAAATACTCTTTGCCTGAATATGTCTATTGTTTTATAGGACAGATGTGGCCTCACACAAGCCAGAGTGGTAAGAGTTGTAGAAACATGGAAAACAACATTTGTCATGGAGCCAAGGACACTGCAGAAATGCTGCATTTTTACAAATGGCACCTTAACATTTCAATCCATACCCAATAGAATTGGAGCCAAATTTAGTGACATGTTACGAATAATAACAAGACATTAAAGCTGCAAAACTTACTGGAACTAATGCACGAAGCTTTGTGGCACGTCACTGCTGAGCAATGTTGAACAGCATGTTATAAGAGAGGAGGAGGAAATGTGGACTTGTTATGGCTTGAGATTTTATTGCTGATTGCCATATCAACGTTGCAACACTGAAATGTACCGCGTTCAAATCCACGAAGGTAAGAATAAAGCAAACCAGACTTACTACATGAAATTTCGAGAAAAGGAAACACAAGAACAACAGAAGGGCAACAAACACTACAATGGACAAAATAAACAAGAAAACAGAGACGCAAGAAACAGGTAGGAATTATTAAAACAAGAGAGCAATGACCGTGACTGATCACGAGAATAAGTGGCTTCAATATTTGACTACATGGTGAAATCCCAGCAGTGTGCTTTTATGCTGCACATAGCTCATGCAGAAAAATTGACCTTGTTAAGGTCAGGAATTTTCACCACTCTCGTTTTTAATTACAGTACTACGCTACCTAAGATCGGCAGCATGTTAAGTTTTCCACCAGATCACCTAATAAGCGTATCGCCTGACTTTTAGCATTATTTCCTTCTGTTCAAAAATTAAATTACATTCAAGGCTACATTGTTCTCTGCTCATCTCTTTTTACGTCTTAAGTACAACTGTTCACATCACTGCAGGTTAGTTGGACCAGGTGGCTGGCCAGTGCTTTCCAAGTTAAAATGTGTCGGTAAAGTTGTTGTTCAGTATTATCGCTGAGTCGATATGCGCTTAACACATGGCATAAAATGTATCCTCATTATCGTGCCTGGCTGTACTCGGGACAGCTTTGTTTCTGCTCCACGTGAAACGAATTCAATGATGATCCAGCAAACACGGAAGAATACATAGTGTAATGCTTATGTGAGGTTTATTCATATGATGAATGGAGTATATAATACATTTTTATTCCATTGTGGGGATCCACCTGAAAGTATCTCTTCGTCCTTCATGAAGTCTTCCACAAAGTAGTAGCACCTTTCCATTAGTAAATCACGTAATCTGGTTTTTAAAATATCTATCTTCATATTCATTATGTTACGTCCTCTTATTATGTTGTGATTTTTATGGCTATGTACTGAGGAGTCTGAGCATGCAATTTAAAATGATGTGAGGCAAGCATCAAGTTTTCTTTATGTCTTGTGTTGCATGAGTGTTCAAAATGTTTTTTTTAATAGGTCAGCTATTCTGCGTAGGAAAAGAACCACCTAAAGATGTATAAAGAGGGGACAGTATTATTTTTAGGTCTTTAAATAATGGTCAACATGATACCCTCGTGTGTGCAATGCACATGTTACACATGATTCTTTTTAGCAACTTTAAAATTCGTGTAACATTTCCCCAGTTTCCTCAAAAAATTGTAACAGATTCGAAGTAGCTATACATTGCTATTTTTCTGGTGTCTATATGAGTGACACAGGCTAAATTTCCACTGCAAATGTAAGGCTGTTTAATTTATTTGCTAGATATTCTATGCAAGAATTCCAACTCAAAGTTCTGTCTAAGGTTATTGTTGGGAATCTAACTGAGTCAAGTTCTTCCATTTTGTGATTAATGTGAGTGATACAGATTTATTCAGTTTTTAACTGTTTGGTTATAAAACTCATCATGTGGGTTTTTGAAATGTTTAGACTGATGCCATTTAGTTTGCACCATGTTTCCAAGTTATGTAACGTATTCATGACACTCTGTGGTATATTGTCAGAATTTTCATTTTCGATTAGGGCAGAAGTATCATCTGCAAACAAGGGTAAATGAGTATTTATATTGAGAGGCAAGTCATTTAAATATAACAGGAATAAAACCAGTCCAAGGATTGTGCCTTGAGGAACACCCTGTGACACAGTTCCAGTCAGAAGTAATCTGCGCTGTTTGATGTGACTTTTACCCATTGTTTCCTCTCCAGGAGATATGATTCAAACCATTTCAAAGCAATACCCCTTATTCTAACCTGTTGAGTTTGAAAAGCATCAGAGCAGAGTCGAATGCTTTTGTAAGATCACAGAATATTCCTATGACTTTAGCTTTCCTATCTAATGATGAAGCAATTTTTTAATAACCTCATTTCTCGCATGTAGTGTGTTTTTGCCTTGTTTGCAATGATATCATACTGTGTGATGAAGCTTTGTATTTGTAAAGCAGCAATTTTTTCAAATATTTCTGATGTGACAGGGGGTATAGAAATGGGGTGATATTTCCAATATCCTCTTTTGAACCTTTTTTAAACAATTTACTTCCATGTATTTCAAGAGATCAGGGAAGTAACCTTCCTCAGAGGATTTGTTTATTATGAGACAGACAGACAGAGAGAGAGAGAGAGAGAGAGAGAGAGAAGAGGGGGATGAGCTATTATGTTGTAAACTTTTTTAAGTACTTTGGTGGGTATCCCATCCCAGCCTGCAGAGTCTCTCTCTTTTAATGAGAGTGTGACATTTTCAACAAAATTTGTTGAGACTGTGCTGAATTTTTTTTCATTCACTGGTATTGCCTTTCAGCCCAAAACTATTTACTTTCTACTCATAATTTGCTACATCTAAATCAGATTTTGCTACATTTATGAAGTACTCATTGAAGCACTCAGATATTTGAGCTGGATCTACAACAGATTTTTCCTTAAGTTTGATTTTTGAAATGTCTTGTTTGTGATTTTTGACACCTAATTCAGACTTAACTACAGACTATACTGCCCTTGTTTTATTTTTTACCCTAGAATGAATTTGTTATTTGTCCTTTGTTTTGAAGTTTTCGCAATTTTTTTAAAAGTAGTTTTATAGTTCCTAACATATTCTACAAAATCAGAACCTTTGTTGTACTCAGCTCACTGTGTAGCTTCCTTTTCCTCTCACTGGAAATTTTTATTCCTGGTGTGATCCATCTCATCGTATTTGATGTTTTATTACAATATGATCTTGGTGGGAAAGTTTCATTAAATACTTAAAGAAAACTGTTTAAGAATATACTGAGTGTTTCATTTGTTGAATCGCCATCCCTGAAACACCACTCAACTTTACTTGTATTGTGTATTGAAACCAAGGACCTATAATCCGTTCATCATAAGAATAAACCTCATATAAACAAACACAAACGAGATGAGTGGTCAGAAGTCGTAGCACACGTACACTGGTGTTGCTATGCTCTTGGAAGTAGGTCCCACTTATGTATTAGATACCTTACATTACGTTAAATAAAACTTTAACATATTCAAATGTATTAACAGCCATCAACGTTTTGCTTAATCACGCTTTAGCTACGTCACATCCTTTGCAGCGTTGTGCTCTGATTGTCGCACTGTTAGTCAGCAATTTGAAAACGGATGAGGCTGCATTCTGTTCCGTGGTGAAACACGCGCTTGGAACACGGTTAAAAGTGCCAAGAAATTGGCTATTATTGATGTTTTTCATAAATTTACGGAGATAATCGGCGTCGAGGTTTTTCCAACGTTGTCCAATTTCCGACGTCGAACGGGTAGCGTTGTCGGTACCGTAATGGAATAAGAACGGAGTGCGGTCATTCGTGCGTCGGTCAAACCTTCAAAGACTCATTTTTTCGTTCAATTTGAAATATCTACATCTCGTAATCATAAAACTCATCATCATTTTTTATGAATAATGGACGTCGTCTTGTTTCTAATTACATATTAGATGCGAAATTCCTGTTTCCATTTCAAATACAAATTCTTAATTATAGATGTTTTATGAAAGACTGTTCATAAAAGCTGTTTAAATTAAGAAAACATAATTTAATTTTTAAGGCAAATATGAAAAACCATATCCTCTTTAAATGGCCTATTTCCATCGTTTTATACCACAGAGGTAGCTAAGTATCGTAGAAACATGAAAAACAATCATTTTCACAGCATCTAGCACACCATAAAAATACTGCATTTTTACATTTGCTACTGTACCATTACAATATGAACCCAACAGAACTGACCTGAAGCCAAGCTGTGGGATTTGGCCCGAGAAGTAACAAGACTGTTAAGCTGCCAGACGTACTGGAGCTAACGCACGCAGCTTTTCCACACGTCACTGCCGAAAGCTGGCGGGATATAGAATGGCTCGTCATAAAAGAAGAGAAAGTGCTGCCCCTGATTGGTTTCGTGGATTCTGTTGTTGACAGGCTCGCTATCAACGTAGCGGGTGACACTTCCAGAACTGAAATGTATTTTTCAGATTCAGATAATGAAGGAGCTAAGAGATTACCAGACGACTGACTGTAAGTAATACCTTTAGTGGCTTCAATATTTAACTATACGGTGAAATTCTTCAATATCCTCTTACGTTACACACAGCTTATACAGTAAAATTACCCCGTGGTTAAGTCAGGAATTTTCATCATTGTCGTTTTTAATTACAATAGAACGTTAGCTAAAAACGATGACGCGTTGCGGTTTTCGTCTATTCGTCTAAGGAGCTTACGATGAGAGATTTGCAGTGTATTATTTCATTCTGCTTAAAAATTAAATGACATTCGAAGCTGTATTGCTCCTCTGCTCGTCTCTTTCTACGTGTGAACTGCAGTTGGCCACATCACTGCAGGCTAGCTGTACCAACATACCGGCCAGTGCTGTCCAAGTTAAATGCGCCGGTAGAGCTGTTGTCCTGTATTATCGCTAAGTCGATGTGCACGCAACGCACGGCACAAAATGTACCCTTATTATGGTACTTGACAGTACTCAAGACAGCTTGGCTGCAGTCCCACGCGAAACGGAAATCCAACGAGGTTCCAGCAAACTTGAAAGTATACATAGTGCAATGTTTACATCAGGTTTATTCTTATGATGAATGGCTTATAGAAACAATGGCGAGGCTTCGTCCTGCTTTAACCCTCAGTGGTGCACAACCCCCAACAGGCCAAAGCAGTCCACCCACACAAGCCACTGCCCCACACCGAACCCAGGGTTATTATGCGGTTCGGTCCCCAGTGGACCTCCCCTCCGCCCCCCACCAGGAACGTCTCATACCGGACGAATGTAATCCCAAATGTTTGCGTGGTAGAGTAATTATTGGGGTATGCATATGTGGAGACAGTGTTTGCATAGAAACTGCCGACATAGTGTTACTGAGGTGGAATAAGGGGATCCAGCCCACATTCGTTGAGGTAGATGGAAAACGCCTTAAAAACCATCCACAGACTGGCTGGCACACCAGACCTCGACACTAATCCACCAGACGGATTTGTGCCGAGGACTGGTATGCCTTTCCCCCCTCGGAAAGCAGCGCATTAGACTGTGTGGGTAACCGGATGGGCTAACTTTACTTAGTTTCTCATAGAATATTTTAGTACTTGTTTTATTGCAACTTTTTTGATATAAGTTTGTTTTGTATTATATTATCAGCTTTTGGCAATTAGACAATCAAGGCTGAGTAACCAGAAAGTCCTAAGTCTAGACAGAATTATGTACATTACCAAAGTAATAATCTGTTACAGTGTTATCAATACATGTTGCTGAGACTGATGAGCTCCAAAAGATTTTATTGAAAACCAGTCTTTTTAATTGATTCAATAAATTTTGTTGATTCCTTATTTCATTTTAATATAATCAGCTGCTATTACAATTTTTCTTCTTCTCTTTCTTTAGTTTATCTAGCAAGCTCTGGAATTTAGAGAGGAATGGTGGGACTAAAGCCCTTTCTGGAATTCTGTAAATTGAAATAAGTAACATCTTAAGGCATTTAAGCTCTACCCAACAGATTTCGAATATCTTCATTTAAACAATTAAAATCTGTTTTCACTTCATAGTTAACAGAAGAGTCCAGGAGTATGCAACAACCTCCATGAGATTTTTTCTCTCTGCAACAGCTGCTTGCAAAATTGAATTTTTCAGTTTTATTTAAAATATTTATTGTATTAGAGCTAAGACAATGCTCATTTAAACAAATAATCGGTATGGTTTTACATTTTGAGAGAAGAATTTGTAAGTCATCAAGTTTGTAGCTTAGGCTGCTGGAAGATTTCAAATTTAAGCCATTTACATTCTAGTGCATCAAATAAGAATTTTCGCTTTTTTTGATGGTATTAAGCATACATGTTTGTAAGCATTGTTTAGCAGTCTTCTTTTCAGCTAAGAGGCATTTTTCTTTTACATCCCCTCCTGGAAATATTAGTTTCCCTTGGTTTTAATGATTGTACAAACATTGTATTCATTTTTCTGGAAAACGAGTTCAAGTTCACTAACTTTAAATTCCAGCGTTTTGAGTTTCTTCAAAAGGCCACAGTTTTTCTCGAAATTTTATGCTGTAATTCCACAATGTTGTCTGAAATACTTTCATTACCGGTACAAGTCTGCTTTGTTTTCGATGTTGTAGCTATTGGACTTAAGGTTTTTTTTAGCTTAATTGCGCATACACTGCAAGCACATGCACCTATTTGACATAACTTTTTGCACTTTATGCACAACATACTCCCATTTACGCAGTTTTTTTGCACAATTTACTGACCATATTTTACTCATCGCTATCTTGCCATACTTTTTGTATATTTTTTCTGATTTTCTTTTTTCTGAATGGAAGTACAGTTCACAATAATTCTGGAGGGTGTATAGAAATTTATCAAATTGTTCATTTCTGTTGCTGCAGCCATATGCTTCCTCTCACGCCTCTTTAGTTAAGCAGTTTACTCACAAACTCAGTCATACTCCAACCACTCATTCAGTACTCCAACCACTCATTCAGTCATAGGACAAAACATTCAGCGGATCCCTTCATTCTGGCGCCCAATGTGTTGACACGAAGTTGTTATACCTACACACACACAGCGTTTAATCATATTACTTGTATGCAGTGTGATATACCTAAGTGTTATCCAGAGGTAATTAACGTGTAGACTATGTGTTGATGATTTTGGTTGTTATGATAGCAAAGTTTGTTAGTAACTATGCCTAAAGTAACGAAGAAACAGTCACACGATGTGAAATGAGGCAACTTCCGAAATTGAACAGGGTATCTGAAGATACATGTACTAGCTAGGTCTGACGAAAATGACACTGAGAGTGAACGAAGCTATTCTCAAAGATTCGACTGACGATCGCCTTCATTATTATTCTTACTGTCTTATAAATTAGATGATGCTGAAATAAAAGCAGACAACAATATTAAATCAGAAATTTCTTCCGCTACACAAAAATTTAAGCATAATGTCAATGCACAAGTTAAAACCACACATGAAGCACTTGAAAAATCCATTAACCAGTCTATAGTGGAGCAATGTCCCCCCATGAACCATGGACCTTGCCGTTGGTGGGGAGGCTTGCGTGCCTCAAAAAATGATACAGATAGCCGTACCGTAGGTGCAACCACAACGGAGGGGTATCTGTTGAGAGGCCAGACAAACGTGTGGTTCCTGAAAAGTAGCAGCAGCCTTTTCAGTAATTGCAGGGGCAACATTCTGGATGATTGACTGATCTGGCCTTGTAACAATAACCAAAACGGCCTTGCTGTGCTGGTACTGTGAACGGCTGCAAGCAAGGGGAAACTACAGCCGTAATTTTTCCCAAGGGCGTGCAGCTTTACTGTATGATTAAATGATGATGGCGTCCTCTTGGGTAAAATATTCCGGAGGTAAAATAGTCCCCCATTCGGATCTCCGGGTGGGGGCTACTCAAGAGGATGTCGATATTAGGAGAAAGAAAACTAGCGTTCTACGGATCGGAGCGTGGAATGTCAGATCCCTTAATTGGGCAGGTAGGTTAGAAAATTTAAAAAGGGAAATGGATAGGTTGAAGTTAGATATAGTGGGAATTAGTGAAGTTCGGTGGCAGGAGGAACAAGACTTCTGGTCAGGTGACTACAGGGTTATAAACACAAAATCAAATAGGGGTAATGCAGGAGTAGGTTTAATAATGAATAGGAAAGTAGGAATGGGGGTAAGCTACTACAAACAGCATAGTGAATGCATTATTGTGGCCAAGATAGATACGAAGCCCACACCTACTACAGTAGTACAAGTTTATATGCCAACTAGCTCTGCAGTTGACGAAGAAATTGAAGAAATGTATGATGAAATAAAAGAAATTGTTCAGATTGTGAAGGGAGACGAAAATTTAATAGTCATGGGTGACTGGAATTCGAGTGTAGGAAATAGGAGAGAAGGAAACATAGTAGGTGAATATGGATTGGGGCTAAGAAATGAAAGAGGAAGCCGTCTGTTAGAATTTTGCACAGAGCATAACTTAATCATAACTAACACTTGGTTTAAGAATCATGAAAGAAGGTTGTATACATGGAAGAACCTGGAGATACTAAAAGGTATCAGATAGATTATATAATGGTAAGATAGAGATTTAGGAACCAGGTTTTAAATTGTAAGACATTTCCAGGGGCAGATGTGGGCTCTGACCACAATCTATTGGTTATGACCTGTAGATTAAAACTGAAGAAACTGCAAAAAGGTGGGAATTTAAGGAGATGGGACCTGGATAAACTGAAAGAACCAGAGGTTGTACAGAGTTTCAGGGAGAGCAGAAGGGAGCAATTGACAGGAATGGGGGAAAGAAATACAGTAGTAGAAGAATGGATAGCTTTGAGGGATGAAGTAGCGAAAGCAGCAGAGGATCAAGTAGGTAAAAATACGAGGGCTGGTAGAAATCCTTGGGTAACAGAAGAAATATTGAATTTAATTGATGAAAGGAAAAAATATAAAAATGCAGTAAATGAAGCAGGCAAAAAGGAATACAAACGTCTCAAAAATGAGATCAACAGGAAGTGCAAAATGGCTAAGCAGGGATGGCTAGAGGACAAATTTAAGGATGTAGAGGCCTATCTCACTAGGGGTAAGACAGATACTGCCTACAGGAAAATTAAAGAGATCTTTGGAGATAAGAGAACCACTTGCATGAACATCAAGAGCTCAGATGGAAACCCAGTTCTAAGCAAAGAAGGGAAAGCAGAAAGGTGGAAGGAGTATATAGAGGGTCTATACAAGGGCGATGTACTTGAGGACAATATTATGGAAATGGAAGAGGATGTAGATGAAGATTAAATGGGAGATATGATACTGCGTGAAGAGTTTGACAGAGCACTGAAAGACCTGAGTCGAAACAAGGCCCCCGGAGTAGACAACATTCCATTGGAACTACTGACGGCCTTGGGAGAGCCAGTCCTGACAAAACTCTACCATCTGGTGAGCAAGATGTATGAAACTGGCGAAATACCCTCAGACTTCAAGAAGAATATAATAATTCCAATCCCAAAGAAAGCAGGTGTTGACAGATGTGAAAATTACCGAACTATCAGTTTAATAAGTCACAGCAGCAAAATACTAACACGAATTCTTTACAGACGAATGGAAAAACTAGTAGAAGCCAACCTCAGGGAAGATCAGTTTGGGTTCCATAGAAACACTGGAACACGTGAGGCAATACTGACCTTACGACTTATCTTAGAAGAAAGATTAAGGAAAGGCAAACCTACGTTTCTAGCATTTGTAGACTTAGAGAAAGCTTTTGACAATGTTGACTGGAATACTCTCTTTCAAATTCTAATGGTGGCAGGGGTAAAATACAGGGAGCGAAAATCTATTTACAATTTGTACAGAAACCAGATGGCAGTTATAAGAGTCGAGGGGGACATGAAAGGGAAGCAGTGGTTGGGAAGGGAGTAAGACAGGGTTGTAGCCTCTCCCCGATGTTGTTCAATCTGTATATTGAGCAAGCAGTAAGAGAAACAAAAGAAAAATTCGGAGTAGGTATTAGAATTCATGGAGAAGAAATAAAAACTTTGAGGTTCGCCGATGACATTGTAATTCTGTCAGAGACAGCAAAGGACTTGGAAGAGCAGTTGAATGGAATGGATGGTGTCTTGAAGGGAGGATATAAGATGAACATCAACAAAAGCAAAACAAGGATAATGGAATGTAGTCGAATTAAGTTGGGTGATGCTGAGGGAATTAGATTAGGAAATGAGACACTTAAAGTAGTAAAGGAGTTTTGCTATTTGGGGAGCAAAATAACTGATGATGGTCGAAGTAGAGAGAATATAAAATGTAGGCTGGCAATGGCAAGGAAAGCGTTTCTGAAGAAGAGAAATTTGTTAACATCGAGTATAGATTTAAGTGTCAGGAAGTCATTTCTGAAAGTATTCGTATGGAGTGTAGCCGTGTATGGAAGTGAAACATGGACGATAAATAGTTTGGACAAGAAGAGAATAGAAGCTTTCGAAATGTGGTGCTACAGAAGAATGCTGAAGATTAGATGGGTGGATCACATAACTAATGAGGAAGTATTGAATAGGATTGGGGAGAAGAGAAGTTTGTGGCACAACTTCACCAGAAGAAGGGATCGGTTGGCAGGACATGTTCTGAGGCATCAAGGGATCACCAATTTAGTATTGCAGGGCAGTGTGGAGGGTAAAAATCGTAGAGGGAGACCAAGAGATGAATACACTAAGCAGATTCAGAAGGATGTAGGTTGCAGTAGGTACTGGGAGCTTGCACAGGATAGAGTAGCATGGAGAGCTGCATCAAACCAGTCTCAGGACTGAAGACCACAACAACAACAGTGGAGCAATTTAATGCACGCTCTATTCTCATGGAAAATAAACTGTCAGAACACGTAACATCTGTTGCTAAATCCAGGGAAAAGAGCTTTGAAACTACGAAACATGGATTGTGTACAGCCGCTGGTCAGAAGCAAATCCTGTGGAATTATTTGAAGAAGCGGATGAGGATAATGCGCACCACAGCCTAACATAACAGTCGCGACACTTCGCCTCGATTTTGTTACCTGCTACGCCAGCGGGCTGCCAAACGGTCAGTAGGTAAAACGTAAAACTGTAGAGCTCGTCGTGAAAGTAAAAGTGAAAGCGAATAGTAGGTGTTTATTTTGGTTTGTACAATGATTTTTACCACAATAAAATGCAGCAACAACAAGGAGAAAATACAACATCCGTCTTTTTTTAGGGCTCCTAAGGACCCTGATAGGTATATATCATCATGTTACTAAATTGTATCGTCAGGATTCGTTTGCAGACTACACGTGTATTAATAATTAATGTTTCGTTTTAGGAGCAGAAAATGGCTAGTGAATAGCTGACTAGAAAATCTTATGAAAAAAAGACCCTGTTTCCCTTTATAATAATGTTAAGTTTTGTTCGCTAGACTTCGAACAAAATCATTTCATGAACACAGACAATAATAAACTCGTGTGGAATGCAGTACTCACACTGTTTGACATCCCAAATAAGCCACACAACTGATGATGAAGAGAGAACTCCCACAAAGGTTCGACAATCCGTCTAAAGCTGGAAAACACTTTGTGGCACAGAAGTAGACAGTTCAACTCTCCAAGTATCAGAACAGGTTCATCTGATTCGTCAACACAGAGCTGCTTTGATGATGAAGTTATAAAATCAAGTGCAGTTCATATCCAGCAAGAGCGTGTGAATTACCAGAATATGCAGATCGATAGACTTCATTCAGAACTATTACGGGACGAGGAAAATTCCTTACATTTTAAGTACAGACAACAACAGAGACTCTACCAGAGCGATCAAGAGGAGGACAGACAAATTTCGAAGACTATAGGACCATGGTAGTTAAAAAGAGATGCCCTTGACTTGTTGTTATGCTATACTAGCATGCCATTGGAGGAGAAATGTACTGCAGGATGGGAAGACGAAAATATGCTGTTTACTCTAAATCTATTATATTACAGCACTCAAGCATACAGGTTTTGTTAGAATGTTGTATGTTTCCATCAGTGTGTATATTACAGAGGCATGTGGAAGGCATACAAATAAAATGTGGCATAAGTGACGATATATTCTACCTTTTAAAGCAGAAGGTACAGCATTTCTCCGATAATAATAAACTAGTGAATGTCTCATTGGATGAAATGTCTCTAATGGTAGATGTAACATATGACAGCTCTTCCGATAGTGTTGCTGGCTTTAAGGACTTATGGTTTACACTCATAGTATATATCTTCCATTATTTGGCAGTTGCTTGTCCCAAACAGTAATATAAAGATGAATAATAAAAAGATGAAGGTCGTCCTTGTGGCAACAAAAACACAATAGTCCTATGGAACAACAAATGGGGCATTGATCCCTTCTACACGTAGAGGTACATGTCTGTGCTTGTTACGTGTGTGTTTATATTCCTTTGATATCTAAGCTGCACTTCAATCCAACAGCACAAGTGTTTCTTCTCGAAAGTGTTGTGGCTTGCCACTGGATTCATGATTTTTATCACTACTTGCGCTGATTTAGAATCATTTTTAGAAACATCTGTGTTCTGATATTACACAAACCCTTGGAGGCAAAAAAATAATTCAAATATTTCGTAAATCTCGTAGGAAAGGGATGCAAAACAAACATTATGCTTATGACATATCTGATGCTCTCCTTACTCTTCACTTGGAGCGCTAGTGTAGCCACAGCTGTCAAACAGTAACAACTTTTACAGCAGTGAGTGTTGCGAGGTTAGCTTGTGGTTCACACTTCACAGCAGTCAATACAATGAGACATCACAAACAATAACCTTTTGATTACAAGTGTAACCTCACAACCAGTATTACTAATGTGTAATACTTATTTACCAAATATGCACTCTAATGATATTGCCGATCCTGGAGGATACCTTAAACTTAAAGGATTTCATAGATTTAAATACAATGGGAAAATGTGCGCAAAAACATTTCTATCTCAATTTAACTGTGTCTTATGGAGTCGTAGGAGAAAAAGTTGGAAGTTAAGCTATGTGATGGGTTTTGTAGTTCCAGAATTATATTCCTGTTGTTTGGAAATGATACGTTTCAGCAGTTTGAAATAAAATTCTTGAATAAATACTGGTCACCAGATAAACTAATCTGTCTTCAATTGGAGACTTATTTAACCAAACAGTTTATGGTAGCAAATATCTTACTGATTGTTTCATAACTTTATAGAGTGAAAATAGAAATTTGGCAGAACCAATTTCATAACAGAGTTTTATTGCTTTAGTCATTGTCAAGTTACCAACTCACATCTAATTAAAATTACTGGGAATTCCCAGAAATCTGGTGGGATGAACTTTGGAGATGTCACAATACATTGAGACACTGTGTATCTTAAAGCCACAGGAAACCCATTATAAAAGTTACAAACATCTGTACTACAATGGTAACCAATTTCATAAAATAAGGACAAAATCAAAATAGGCTATGCTAATATAATACTAACCGTAAAGGCATATACCAAGGCCAGTGTTGCAACCAGCAATTTACAAAAGGCAATAAAAATAAAGGTTATAAAAGCTATAACAACACTAATATGAACTTTAAATGTAGCAGTTATAATACTTGCAGCCCTCAACATAATCAGAACTTCCATTTGGTGCAATCTGAAGGTAATAAGCACAATAATAATTATCGAAAGCATTATAATGATACTTGTGAGCATTGATATTGTATCATTTGTGTAGGTAGGAAACATGTGTCAAGAGAAGCTACTTTGTTTGGAATATGTATGTAAATCTCACAATTATCCATTACAATGATCAGTTCTAAAATCTGGAATTGTGTGATCAAATGCCTGCATGTGTGCTGATTCAAGAATTTTCTGGGGGACAAAGGGCCATTTGAGGAACCACAAAATCAACAATTTCATTGAAATAAGTAATTACCCTTGTAAGAGGTCCATGATTAAAAAATTTGTTGCTAGCGCACTCGAGCAGATGTAATTTCGATGTATTGCTCACGCGCTGCCTGCGATATGTAAGGTATAAGAGAATCTCAGACCAAAGAGTAGTGTTGACTGCAGTAGGAACTGTGTAGCAGTAGGGAGTAAGTAGTTGCTAGCGAGCAGTCTGGTGTATCGTGTTGGCTGGGCTGGTCATGTGCAGCGATGGCGGAGCCTCAGCGTTGTAGTATAACGTAAAAGCAGCCTCGCGCATATGTAGTATTGTTATCTCAAGTCCCATGTAAATGTTTTAAAAAAATCTCTTAATCTTTCTCATAAAAAGTAACTTTTGACGATCATTCATTTCAATTTAAAGAATTTACTAATTTTTCCAATCCTTGGTCATCCCGATTATTGAAAAGAAAAATCAGTTGTTTCCTTTTATAAATGACAAATCTATCGGCCAGCATTACACAGGGCTGTGGCAGAATAATTTCTTATAGGAGCAGATATATATATATGCGTTATCCGGCGACCTTATTGAGGTAAGAATTTTCAATTATTTCAGAATGATCTTTCAGGGCCATGACGCAGCACTGCTGACGTCCAAAATTTACCAGTTTAAATTCACAATCATTATTGAAAGGTTATAAGTGAGCAACAGTTTTATTGAGAGGTTAATCACATTGTATTATTGGTAGGTTCCGGAATTTTTCTGTTGGGAGGTTACACTGAAAGAAATAAGTAATTATATTGTTTTTACTCTTGGAAGGTTACGGAATTTATTTTCTGTTGGGAGGTTACACTAAATGTCAATGCTAGAATTATATTTTTTACTGTTGGGAGGTTTTTGAATAAAGATCTTTGGGAGGTTGCACATGGCGGCAACCAGCCAGGATCGTATTTTCTTTGTGAATTTCTGAGAAATAGTCAGTTATATATCTGCTCTTATTTACGTAATATTAACTGTAGTTTGTATCTGGCGCAACACATTTACTAATTTGTCACCCCTTCATTCACAGATCATCGGCAATTTATTGCTCTTTGTTGTAATTGTATTTGTTCCATTTTTGATTTGACTTTTTTTGATTTTGTGCTTAGCTTTGATATGTGAAAATGCTGCGAAAAACTGCTAACAGTACATCGCGATGTGCAATGAGTGAGAAAGCCGACTCGAATAATTTGACCAATAATACTAGCGACACTCAGTGTCATAATGATAATTCTCTAATTACAGATAATCAGTGCGTACCGACCACAAGTAATGATTTTATTTCAAATGATGAACAAACTAATTCAATTATGTCGACACTAAATTTAACGACAATTGATGACGCGACACGTTCCGTTACAATGAACGCTGCCCAGTTTGACACACTTGATTTGCAAAATTTATGTAGGGAACAGATAATTGTTTCTAACGAAGGTGAACAATGTACTCAAAATATGTCAGATTTATTTGATTCCAGTGTAGTGACTAACAGTGCACATCCAATTGGCAAATCGTTTCAAGAATCAGAGAATGAACAAATGGTTACACAAAATGTGACAAATGTAGATACACCATCACACAGCACAGAGAATAGAGAAGGTAATATTGGCATGGATCAAGCTATGGCATTATTGCTACAACTTCATGAATCAAACAAACAACTTAATGAAAATCTCAAACAGGCGAATGAAAAACAAGACAACAATTACAAACAACTTAATGAAAAACTAGACAACAATTCCAAACAGTTGAATGAAAAACAAGACAACAATTTCAAACAGCTTAGTGAACAGATTACAGCCGTTGCCATGCAATGTCATGATACTAAAGAACAATTACATGAGGAAATTAAGGCTTGCGCTAGGAACAGTAGTGCAGAAATTAGATCTGTGGCACAAGAATTAAGTAATACACATGCAGCCACAAGCAAATTACTTGGAGATGAAATTAGTGCAGTCGCTAAACAATGTTCTGAAAACGCAACACAGTTACACGACGAGTTTAAATTAATGTCATCAGAACTTTCACGCACACTGGATGCGAAAGTAGACACGAAATTTGAACAACAAAACAGCCAAATTGCCGAACGTTTTAATCACCACCTACAAAACAGCGAAACGCGTTACCGTAAATTTGTACAGGAACAGAACAAAGTAAAGAAACAAGTCATGGAAACATTTCTGCACATAGGCAGGAAGAGAAGCGTAAATTGTTTACAAAAGCAAAAACATACGTAGACAACAATATTGCTACAGTATCAGACAAAATTAATACTATCAAACAGTTGAACACTGAATTGGATGATGAAATCTCCACTCTTAAAACAACAGCAGACACTCACATAGTAGAGTTTCAGACAATGACCAGCAGACTTGAACAGTTGGAATTAATACAGGATCCCGATGCTATTAAAGCAGACGTTAAGAAATTGAACAAAACCACCCGTAAAATCAAAAAACAAATTAATGCTTGTGACACTAAAAATGTTGATCAGGTTAAAGCATTGACTGGAAAATTTGATGAATTGGCCAGTCGTATTGAAGTTATCGAAAATAACAACGACACTAAATCACCAGTTTCGTTCAATCAAACACCCGAATTCCAAAACTTACAGCAGACAATTAGTGAGATAGGTTCGTCCAATAATACATTACGTAGAAAATTGTCATCTTTACAGCAAGAAGTGACAGAGATGAAAAATGTTTCAGCCTCTAACACGGCACAGCATACGCCACATTCAGAACATTTCTCACACTCACACAGCCTGTATAATTTAGGTAATTTACAGAGAGTACGTGACTTAGATTCTGAACAGTCACAGACAAACAGATTATCATTCAATCCTGAACCTGTTCAGACATACAGAGACGATAATTTTGATTACAAGCACTTTCTATCCATTAGGAAATTTAAGGTATTTAAAAATGACAGAACACAGATTCACCCTTTGGATTGGATACAACAATTTAGTTTTGCTTTTCCACCAACTTGGTCCGTAACACACAAACTTGAATTTATTTGCAGTTTTTTGGAAGGCGAACCGGCAACTCGTATGAGACTGATCGCGAGACAATGCTACTCGGTAGAAGAATTCCAGAATGCTTTTCTGTCAGCATATTGGTCGAAGACGACACAGCGCAGAATCAAGAATCAATTAATTAGCTTACCAAATATGAGAACTCAAATTTTCTCACTGTCACGCAATTTTTTTGAATATATGGTCCAACAAAACCAATACTTAAGTGAGCCATACAGTGAATCAGCACTTATCCAATTATGTATTTCTAAATTACCATGATCGTTAAAGGATATCACTTTTAACAGGTCAGCAGAAAGAAAATATTTCGGCATTCAGAGATCTGTTACAGCTTTTGGAAGTTCAGCAATCAGACTATTCCTTCATTAACAAAAATTTTTCACATCATAACCAAGGCATCAAGCATACGGAAATTACGATCAGCCACGCTATTTTAATAGCAAAGGTGATAGATGGTCCAGGAATGACAACCACCAGAATTTTAATAACAGACAAAATTTTAATTATCGGTATCATCAAAATTATCAGCAACAGGAAACACATTTTGGCAACAATATAGGCTTTCCCCACAACAGCATCAAAACCAGCCGGTTAACATACCTAACCAACAATGTAGTCAGCAAGGTCAACCAAGCTTTAATGTTTCGCCGCCTACACGTATAGCGTCGGCTCCACCAAATAGTATCGCATAGCAACAAGGAAATCAGTATGTACAGAAAACACATCATTTCAATTCCTATCGCAACGCACCGTATAGCAATGACTATCATGACAGACGTAAAAGTAGTGAGCACAATTTTCAACGTACATTTAATAACAGTAGGTCTTACCAGCAGCAGAATCATCCACAACAGATTATCATGAATGAACCAGACAGTCGGTATGATCCTGAACCTAATACGTCAGGAAGAAATAACAGAACAGTACAAACAGTTGAAATGCCACAGCATCCTCCCGCAAATAACAGCGCGTCAGAAAGAATTTGACTAGATACAGTACAGGTTGCATCTTCCAGCAACGTAAGCCATACTTTTGACACACAGAATCTAGTTCACGAAAATGTTATTAGTTTTGACGACATCCGATACACACTTTTGCATGAAAGACAGAATCACAACGTATGTAGACGACATCGTTATCGCATAAGCTAACTGGTCTGAACATAATCTGATTCTGGAACAACTGTTGCAAACTTTTCGTGCACAAGGACTCACAGTTAATCTTAACAAATCGCAGTTTGGCGAAACTTCTATAAAATTTCTTGGACATGTAATTTCAGCAGAAGGCATTGCGCCTGACCCCGAAAAACTTCAAGCTTTACGTGACATTACTCTTCCAACGACGAAGAAACAACTACGCAGCTTTTTGGGATTAATTAACTTTTTCCGTAAATTTATTCATTACTCTGCTTTAGACACCCCTAGATTATGCCAATTGACGGGTAAAAACACTATTTGGTCCTGGGATAGCCAAGCACAGTCTGAATTTGTCAATCTGAAACAAGCTTTGTTGAACGCACCACTTTTATCACACCCAGATCTTACTAGAAATTTTTCCATTGCCACCGACAGTTCTAACGCCGCTTTAGGCGTACACATTTTTCAGGAAATTGAAGAAGATGGGCACTACAGTAATTAAAAACATCGCCTTTGCAAGTCGCATTCTGTCACCTGCTGAACGCAATTATTCTGTTACAGAACTTGAAACATTATATGTTGTATGGGCATTTACGAGATTTAGGCATTTTCTTTATGGAAGACATACTACCGTTTACACAGATCATAGAGCTATTCAGTTTTTACTTTCCGCTAAATTTACACATGACAGGTTAAGCAGATGGAAACTTTATTTACAGGAATTTAATTTTACAATTGTTCACATTCCCGGTACATAAAATGTTGTAGCAGACGCACTATCCCGTTCTCTCAGCAACAATCAGCAAGATATCGCAACCAACTTCTGCCAAGCAAATTCTAGCGTCATGTATATTCAAAAAGTCGCATTTGAAAATTTCATTTCATCGTCATTACGAGACACAGCACAAGAGCAGAGCAAAGACAACGCGTGGAAAGAAATTAAACACCTTTCGCAAGATAAGAATAATGTTACCATTAGAAACCATTATACTGTACGCAATAATGTTCTGTTACGCCGCTCTCACCCTGACAGCAACAACTGGTTATTATGTATTCCTGACGAGCTTGTTAACAAATTAATTTGGTATACTCATTTAAGTTACGCACATTATGGAGCAAGAAAATGTTTTCTTATACTGGACAGACCTGTTATTTTGCCAACATGGAGAAACGTATTCGACGAGTTTTAGCGTCATGTAAAATCTGCCAGAAAGCTAAATCAGACACAACTTCACATATTCCTCCGTTACATCCCATTGTACCCGTTAAACTGAGACACATGGCCGCTGTAGACATTTTTGGACCGATTCCCAGAAGTAATAGAGGTTTTTGCTACATCTTTGTCGCTGTTGAACTCACTTCGAAATATGTTACCTTCACTCCGTTACGCAAAGCTACTGCTAAATCTATTTCGAATGCATTTGTAAAACATTTTCTACTTCATGTAGGGCATGTATTGAAAGTAATTTCCGACAATGTATCACAGTTTCGATCTGCTATACGGAGACGTATGTTACGAGCAAGAAACATTTCTCCGATCTATATATCCAGGTATCACGCTTCTTCGAACCCTTGTGAACGACTGATGAAAGAAATTGGTAAACTATGTAGAATATACTGCCATAAAAAACATATTGGTTGGGATACACACATACTCTCATTCCAGGATGTAATTAACTCCATACCAAATGAATCTACTATGCTATCTCCAACTGTTATATTGAAAAATGTTGAACCACCTAACAAAATTAAAGAATTAGTATCTCTTCCTGCATCTCGCCGACTGCGTCACCATGAGATAATTGACATTGCGCTCAACAACATCAAACGTGCCGCAGAGCGCCGGAGACGACAGCAGAAACAGGTTTGTACACGCCGTGACTTTCACATAGGACAGGAGATATTAGTACGTACACACTATTTATCCAACAGAGGAGAGAGTAGATGCAGTAAATTTGAGCTTCTATACGCAGGTCCATATAGAATTCGCAGCATTCCTCACCCCAATGTAGTACATGTCGAAACTTCGAGAACCAGAAAAAGCAAGGGCAATCACCATATTTCCAATATTAAACCCTTTATTGAATGAAGATACTCTATGATTTATCACACTGTAATGCCATTTCCAGATATTTATGTGACTACTTACTGATAATGATCGTATTTTTTTTTTCTTGGCAAGTGCCCAGCAAGGTAAGGTTAGTAGGTCGCATTTCTTGTCGTTATATATCAGACTGTGCACATTTTCCATTTTTTGGTGTATGAATGATTGTTTTCCTATTGAAAGTAGAATTTTTCTCTGTATGCACTATGTAATCTTTAAGATATAACAAACACCAGTTGACTTTGACATTTTGCCTTATGATATCTCAACATCGTGACTATTTTACATTTTTTGCTACTACATTATGATACTGTGTGTACATTTTTTGCACTTCAAAACTGTCTATGTTTTTGACCTAATACGTTTTCTGTCATGTTATGCTGTATGCTTGGTTGTATCACTAGAAACAAGTTTTTCTTTAATGGGTATATGATTTAAATGCAAGATATTAATCCATATTCATCATTTTCAGAAAGCAATACCATGTAAAGGAAATAAATTATATAACCACAGTGGTTTACTATGAAATGGAAATTTCACAACTGTAATGAAAGAAAGAAAGTGCAATATCTTGTCATGAAGAGTAAATGGATCAGAATTAACAAGCATTAACCAGAGTATACTATACACATCGTATGATAGCAGTCTTGACTAATTATTTTTCTTTCAGAATAGGAAGCGATTGATGCAGGCTGTCAGACAGAACTACACATGTTAATTTTAGTGATGAAATATGCTAGAAGTAAGAAACTCTATACTATGAATAGTTGTATGAAGTAAGTTGTAATATGAATATGAATAATGACGTGTCTATTTTTTGCAGATGATAATAAATGATGATGAATAGTTGTATGAAGAATGTGGTGATATGAATAATGAAGTTTTTCTTTGCAGATGATGATAATGATGAAGTTATGATAATATGAATAATGAAGTTTTTCTTTGCAGATGAGAATAATGATGAAGTTTATATATTTACTATTAGTTAAGAGATGCTATGTAGTTATTTAAGTATTTGTTGCAGTTCCTTTTGACAGTATGTCATATGTCGCATAGTATAATGACTGAATGTGTTGGGAAAGACAGCTAGAGTACATACATATTAAGTACACTTTCATTACCTGTTAATTCGAAGTTCACTACTTTTCAGCATAACATGCGTTTCTTCTTTCAGCTCAATAATACATTATGTATTTTTTCCAGAGAAGCTTTTCATGATACTAAAATGCTATAAGCACTTAATTATTAAATCTGTTCTAGTACTTGCATTTTTTTACCCATTTGTGTCTATCATTTATGAATGTGATCACATATACTCTACTTGTTCCATAACCTTGCTAAAGCTGACTCATGACGAATGACGTTATTAATCCTTATTTCCAGCAATAAGTCAAAAGCATATATTTTCATGCCCCAGCAATTGTCGATTCCAACACAATGCATTGCTAGCAAAAAAAAATTATTACCAGTCCCAACTATTACCAGTATATAACTAAATAATGCTACCAGTTTAAGATATATTTCTAGTCCTAAATGTAAAGCAAATTTTTCTGATGTATTGATTCCATTATGTCTATGTATTAGTGGACTACAGACCTTGACTAATAGTTACACTGTCTTACATTTTAAATATGTCTTATGTCACTTACATGATATCATATATAGTCACTAGCAACTTGTTGCTACACGCAATAACTCTTGTTTTGAATTATGACTTGTGAATAATGCTGAATAATGTTTTGTCAAACTATATGAATACTTTGTCACTGGCCAATAATTACTGCAATCAGATGAGTTATAAACAGTGTTTTGTAATACTCAATACTTGCTACATGTTTAGTAACTGGCCAATGAATGGCACTGCTTACTGTTATATGATGACTTATGTATAAATGCTATGCCAATAATTTCTGTAAATAATATTTTGTTATACTCTATAAATGCTATGCCATTAATTAACTCTTGCTTTGAATGATGACTTCTGAATAATGCATAAAAATGGTTTGTAACTGGCCAATGAGTGCTAATATTTACTGTAATTAGATGACTTATGAATAATGTTCTGTAATAATTACTGTAGTAAGATGACTTATGAATACTGTTCTGTAATACTCCATACATAGTACAGAAATGTTTAGTAACTAACCAATGAGTGCCAATAATTATTCAAATCGGTTGATATACTAATGTAATTCTCAATGATGACTAGCATAAGACTTAATGTCCTTCACCTGCTGACCTAATTACCAGAAATTACTGCAATATCCGTTTGTCCTGTCCATCCTTATGATCATGGAGCACTATATTTGGTTTTTGCACTAACTCTGCAGTGATATAAGAGTATGGATTCCACAAGAATGTGGTATTGACGTACCAAGCTGTTCACCACCTTGAACGATGGAGATGTCATTATGGTCCTACTGTTTGGTGTACCTAATGTACTACCAAAATGATAACATTGAATATTAATACAACATTTCAGTGTCTTGGCTACACTGATAAGTACTTCAAGGAAGAGAAGTACCGATTGTCTCACTTGGTGTTGTGCTTCTGTAGAAAGATATGGACTTTCAGTGCAGCTACATGCAACCTACTGTGCTACAACCATGATGCAATCCTTCCCATTCCTTTCCTAGTTCTTGTAAAATGGTAAAGACTTATACAGTGTGTTTAAATTTTTGTAAAATGATAAAGACATATAAAGTGCGTGTGCACTTCATTTCACTTGTTAATAAGATCAGTTGTCCTAAATATGCTAAAGACTTCTACAGTGCGTGTGCACTTTATTTCACTCTTTGATATGTTTAATTGTTGTAAAAATGCTAAAGAGTTTTACAGTGCATGTGCACTTTATGTCATTTGTTAATATATTTTGTACTCAGTGCGTGTGCACTTTATTTCACTCCTTCATATGTCTAATTCATGTAAAAATGCTAAAGACTTTTACAGTGTGTGTGCACTTTATTTATTTAGTTCTTGTAAAAAAATGCTAAAGACTTATACAGTGTGCGTGCACTTCATTTCATTTGTTAATATGATTAGTTGTCCCATATATGCTAAAGACTTTATAATGTGTGTGCACTTTATGTAATTTGTCAATATCTTTTGTACTCATTGCGTATACACTTTGTCAATCAGTAATGTATATACTCTGTGACTGTAGACATAGTAAACTAAATAGATTATAGAAAAGTTTGTTGCTCATGGCAAGTCCAATTGACTCACCATCGCTGCCAAATTTTTGCCCCCCCAGTGGAGGGTTATGTAAGAGGTCCATGGTTAAGAAATTTGTTGCTAGCGCACTCGAGCAGATTTCGATGTATTGCTCACGCACTGCCTGCGATATGTAAGGTATAAGAGAATCTCAGACCAGAGAGCAGTGTTGACTGCAGTAGGAACTGTGTAGCAGTAGGGAGTAAGTAGTTGCTAGCGAGCAGTCTGGTGTATCGTGTTGGCTGGGCTGGTCATGTCCAGCGACGGCGGAGCCTCAGCGTTGTAGTATAACGTAAAAGCAGCCTCGCGCATATGTAGTATTGTTATCTCAAGTCCCATGTAAATGTTTTAAAAAAATCTCTTAATAATAATCTTTCTCATAAAAAGTAACTTTTGACAATCATTCATTTCAATTTAAAGAATTTACTAATTTTTCCAATCCTTGGTCATCCCGATTATTGAAAAGAAAAATCAGTTGTTTCCTTTTATAATGACAAATCTATCGGCCAGCATTGCACAGGGCTTTGCCAGAATAATTTCTTACAGCAGCAGATATATATGCGTTATCCGGCGACCTTATTGAGGTAAGAATTTTCAATTTTTTAGAATGATCTTTCAGGGCCATGACGCAGCACTGCTGACGTCCAAAATTTACCAGTTTAAATTCACAGTCATTATTGAAATGTTATAAGTGAGCGACAGTTTTATTGAGAGGTTAATCACATTGTATTATTGGTAGGTTCTGGAATTTTTCTGTTGGGAGGTTACACTGAAAGAAAGAAATAATTATATTGTTTTTACTCTTGGAAGGTTATGGAATTTATTTTCTGTTGGGAGGTTACACTAAATGTCAATGCTAGAATTATATTTTTTACTGTTGGGAGGTTTTTGAATAAAGATCTTTGGGAGTTTACACCCTCCACACCACAACATCAAGTGTGAGTGATTATCAGGAGTTGATTATTCTAAAATAACCTACACTGGTCTGATGCAAGGACAAATCATCTGAAACAAGACAGAAATGAGTCAGAAGCATCATATGGCAACATAAAAGATCTGATTAAGAAACAATTTACATCCCAGTTCAAGATGTAATTCCTATTGTTGTAGAAATTTATTGCACTGTCATTCCATGCCTGATCGATTCTTGGAGTGACTTATCCATGGTTGTTAATGCATTTTATGAACAGTTACATCATACTTATAGTTCAATGACTTCCCTGAATTCAGTTTGACAATTGGATGCATATTAAGAGGTAAATGTTGTTCAGTTGACAAGCAGATTTATTTAGGATTCAAACTATGCACTACCTATGATGAGTACACATTTTATGTGATCCCAAGGCTAGCACTGAAAGCAGTTTTTGGGTGATGACTAGTTACGTGACCGCCAGGGTACATTAAATTACACCAATACCCATTCATCACTTGTAAACTCCAATATTAGAAACGTCATTTCTTTTAACAAAGCTTCATCTACTATGATAGGTACAAGTCTTCTGATTAAAAATATGTTTGAGTCAAAAGCAATATCATCTTAAATTCCAAAATGAATTGCTTTTGGAGAATAATGCCAATTCAAGTAGGAAACAGAGGAAACAGTGTTTTTTTTCAGGATAAATTTCAATAATCAGTCACAGATATATTAGCTCATTAGTAACCAACTTAATGACTGTAGTCAACTCACTGATTATGAACATCTTAATGTTCATCAGATACTCCTTACACATCAAACGATGCTTTTACACCATGTAGACGAAATAAAGAATTTACTACAAGAATTTGCAGTAAAGAGTGAAGGTATAATATTTAAAAAATAGTATCCAACTCCTCTCTCAAAGAAGCCAGCCATTGAAGAAAAGATAAGTTGGATGGTAGATGAAAGGATTGCAGGGCATAGTTATAGTCCCTACAATAATCCCATATATCCTGAAATCAAGAAAAATAGGAAGGTTAGATTGGTTTTAGATGACAGGTCATTGAATGGAGTTCTACCACCTTACACAGACCGACCCAAGACAATTGATGATTTACTAGCGAAGTTTTACAATACTCAAATCTTGACAAAACTCAATCTAAACATAGCTTATTGGCAAATTATTTTGCTTTCTAGATGCTGAAAAATATACTGCCTTCTTGATAGGTGAAAAAGGCTATCAATTTCATTGTGCTTAGACTAGTGGCAAGATCTGAATTATTTAGTTATGTTATAACTTACATCAACGACTCGATTGTAATGGCTCTGCATAGTGCAATACACATTAGTGATCTGAACGTAATTTTTAACTGTTTTTCGACTTTGGGAGTAACAATCAATTTGGCTAAGATTAATTTCCTTGGCTTCATTGTACCTCATGATGGGCTAATAACAAATACTGATAAAGTTGAAGTATACTATTGTTTCCAACACTCAGAAACAGAAGACAACTTAAGTCATTTTTTTTGGATTATCTAACTTTTTGCGAAAATTTATTTTGAAAGATTCTCTACAATCAGAAAACTTAGTCAAATCCTGTAAAAAGTAGCTCATGGACTTTGTCCAACAAATGTCAACTGGATTTCGAGCAAATAAAATTATCACTGTTAATTGTCCCAATGTTATAGCATCCCAACTTAGCAATGGATTTTTATAGCTGCTGATGTTTCGTTTTATGGGATTGGATCTGAATCCCTCCAAACAGAAGCTATCAAGGGAATAAAGGAGCACCACATTATTTCTTTTGTGAGCAGAATACTCTCTTCATGTGGAAGAAGATGTTCAGTATCTGAATTAGAAACTTTAGCCATCGTATGGTCATTCCAAAATTTCCAGAATTACACTTTTGGTAGAAAAGTACACGTATATTTGAATCATAAAACGTTGCTATTTTTGATGTCAACTCAGACATTGGGTCTTGTTCTTACAGCAATTTGATGAAGTAGTACACCATATTCCCAGAAGAGCTGATGTTGTTGTTGTCTTTAGAGATTACCGACAGGAATGAAAAGCTCAGAGAATAATACAAGTTTAAATTACAAAAAGATGTGACTTTTGAAAGAAGGGTTCTGCATTCCTTAAAAAACATTGTCCAGTTACAAAATAAGGATGTTAAACTGAGACTTATTCAGGTGAAGCTTATGAAGAACTCTATTAAAGATTATCTATTACATAACATCTTGTTCCATAGACAACAAAGTCAGAATTCTGGATGGAAGGTGGTTACACCTCAAAATTACAATTACCACTACACTTGCTGATGCTTTTGGCACTGACATAGTACCTAAGATTACCACAATTTGGAATGAAAAGGAAGATATTCAATAGCAGTATGTTACTGTCATGCCATGAATATCAACTTAATAAAATCCCGACAGGTCGCATGGATGTACCTTATCATGCAATTCTCCAAGATAAATGATTTTGGATGTTGGCACCTGACATCCTTGGACAATTTACAAGGACATAAAAAAACGTTTCGTATCTATGTGAAAATATGTTCGATTGTATCTGCTAAAAAGAGCCACCAGTAAGTCCATTGCAATAACTGTTGAAAGAAAAATTATTTATGTATTCCCTGATATACAAAGCATTATTTCAGATACTGGTTGACAATTTGATTCCATCATATGGGAATCAATGTTATAAAAAACATGATATTAAAAAACACACACACACACTGTAAGCAAATCCAACAGAAAGGGTCTAACGAAAATAATGCAGTATCTAAGAATGTACTGTAAAAATAGACAGTAGATGTGGGTTAAATACATAGAGGATTTTCAAAAATAACTAACTCCTTCACTGCTGCGGGCATGTATGCTATTTCGTTTCCTCAGGTGCTGTGGACATGGTTGTGTGTACCACTCTGGACATCTGTATGCATTCTGAGCCATTCTCACTTCCTCAGACGTGTTACTTCGACGTCTTAGTGAATAAAGAAGCTTGGAGTACTTATCATACAAAATATGTGTCTCATTGCTTGCTATCATTTGAAAAAAAAAAATAATTCGATATCACGAATCGTTTATTAAATATGGCGGCTTTTATGCCTACATTATTCATGAAGTGGAAAGACGTGAATGGGATAGTCGTGTGTGACTGTCTGTTGGACATGACACCCAATAACTTGAGATCAAAACGAGATAGCATTCTACTCTACATTTTAAATAAAATTTCAATATCTTATATACATTTCATTTACTACAATGTATCAGCTAAAATGAACCAATAAGTTTACACAATGTGTTTTTACCTCTGCTAAATCTTTAAAATTTCACACATTATTTTATTTAATTTGATGCAGTGGAGCAATTATGACATACAATGAAAAGAAATTCAGTCTTTTATTGAGCAAAGATATAAGATGTGCAAAAATTAAGTTTTTTCACCTAATAGTTTTCTTAGAATCAAATTATAATTATTTCATAGCAGCTGGTAAGTCTGCCTGGGCTGAATCGAGTGTGTCGCGCACGATTAAATCCAATGATTTGAGAACCAAATGAGATATTGTACTGCTATCAAGTTTAAATGAAATTTCGATATCTTATTTAAATTTTATTCCCTGCAATGTAAGAGCTAAAATCAACAATACACAAAGTTTATGCAAAAGATGTCTACCTCTGCAAACTCTTTAAAATTGCATAAAACGTTTTGCTTAATTTGATGCAGAGCAGTAAGTATGACAAATAATGAAAAGAAATTATTTCTTTTTTTGAGAAGTGATACCAGATGTAAGATGTGCAAAAATCAAATTTTTCACATAATACTTTTCGAAAAATCAGATGATAAGTATTTCATATCGACTGGAGCACTATCTCTCAGCAGAGGCACCAGGATTTGGCGAGCAGTGCAGTCATAACAGAAGTTGGAATGAAGAGAACGCTTCTGTAGCAGTGAAATGGTTAATGATGTACATCATAGGACTATGGTTATACTCAGAACCAACTACGACAAGTATTTGGGGAATTTGATAAGGATATCACCCAGTTACAGATAAAATTTCCAATCAAAATAAAATCATAACACAGGAAGATATGATCAAGCAAGCAATAAATATTTTTGAATCAAGAGTAACTACCCACATTAACCACCATAATGCTGCAGTTAAATTCAAAGTGTTTCAAGAGGGGGACTAAGTATTAGTAAAGAACCGTACACAATCAAATAAAGTTCGTGAAACAATGGCAGGGCTGTTAAACGTGTTGATAGTACTGTATCTGATCACAAAACAGGTCCACAATTCTACATTTCAATTGGTAAACATTCATATGGATAAATCACTATTAAAAGGTTTCTGCCATTTGTCCAGAACAGGTGTGTGTGTGTGTGTGTGTGTGTGTGTGTGTGTGTGTGTGTGTGTGTGTGTGTGTGTGTGTGTGTGTGTGTGTGTAAAGTGAGCTTCTAATATAATAATTTTTTACTTTTTCCACCTTTGTGATATTCTTTTACTAATTTCTTAGTAGAATACGAATTGAATGTCATCACCTTTCTTATCACGTCTCACTCATACCATCAGAATACAATTTAATTTTTTCTTTCATCTGGATTGTTGGGATGCAACATATATTTTATCTATGCTGCACACATAACTGTCAAAAAATTTGTATCTTTGCCAACAAATGGAAAAGTAAATCAAAGTGAAAGAAACGACTTTTCAGTATTTTTAAAAGTAATTATTCTGGAACTGTTTTGCTAAAGGGATGATATTGCTGCTGAAACGAAGCACGTGAACATATTCCCATGAACTCAAGTATGCAGCGAGTGAGGTTAAAATCGACGCATGACAAGATTACTAACATTGTCACCAAAAAGTGAGATATTTGTCAAATTGCTGAAAGACTGTATGTGGCATCAACTCGTATTTTCGTTTGAAATACTTTCTATGAGCATTCTGTTTTTTTAAATTATTGTCTGTTATTGTTTTATGTCTTAATGGAATCATAGAAAACTATTTCGTTACTAAGTGCCAATCGAATGTACATGAATTGTTCATTTCACTGAAGGAACTGGTTATTGTTAGGAAAAGAGTGGAATAAAGTTGAAATGAATTGTCATCCATCAAAGTTATGTACTTCTACTTCTTTAAAGCACTGCACAATAAATTTAAAAGATCATTAGAATAATTGAAAGTGAAAACTGTCGTGTGCATTTCTGCAACTACTCTTGTATGCCCATTATCAACAAAGAATATCTTAGTCAACTGCATTATTAGTAGTGTTGACTTGTTTACCAAGTCATATGCAGAACGCTTTTGACATTAAAAATGGTTTGAGAGTAGTATAGATGTGCTCACTTACAACAGGGCCATTTCAAGATAATCTTCAACAGTTATTTCCCGACAAACTCAGTCATGTTCCAAACACTCATTTAGTCACGGGACAAAACAAAAATTATCGGTGGATCCTTCCATCAGATAAAATTTTGAATCTGAATTTTAATGACAACTTTCTGCAACAACTGAAATCCCGTAGAATTTGCTGCTCCTACAGGACTCTATTCCACAAGTGAGAGCAGGAAATTTGTGTATTGTGCGAGATCAGGTTGACAGAATTACTGGAATGCAAAAGTGTGCAAATGGAATGTTGACGATGGCAACACTCGCCCAGTATGGTTCAAGTTTGGTGGGGACATACTGCAGTCGTTCACCTCCCTCAGCCAGTTCACCAACTCGGCTGCGCTCCTGTAAATTTCGCTACCCCTAATGGAAAATATGTATGCAGTTTCTTCCACCTCCTCCCTCACAGACAGTCTGAAACATAATTATCCACAGATAGACCAAACAAGGACAAAAAATCTTCCTATTAAAACCTGAAAATCGTAAAATTTCGAAAATTACTCATTTTCAGTTGTGCACACAATTCATCACACTCATAACCATATGTGCTACCAAAATATGATGGTAAATATGAGTGATACTGTCAGATTTATAGATGGTCAACAACATTCAGGAAATGACATCAAGTCCAAATCAAGAGTGAATCTCCAATTAGTATTTACAGTTAATTAGTACAACCTATAATAACCTGAATGTGCAATCATGAGAAAGGAAATGTAGAATAGCATCACTCATATAGAAATTTAGGAATTTTAACTCTAGCAGTATCCAGATGCCAATGACAGAATTAAAAGAAATACCCTAGGGATCTCAAGTCTTTGACCCCATTTACTTGCCTTTTAAAACAACGAGTTCTTAAAACAGTCACATATGTGAGATGGAAAGTGAAAATGGACCACTTGTCACAGAAGTAAAATTTTCAGTACAAGTCTTCTGTAAAAGGACCTCTTGTCATTATGGGGAAATTATTGGCCTGACAAGAGGCCCCTTGTCTTAATCTCGCAGCTGCGTATGCATTGCTTCACAAAATAGTATCAGAGCTCAGAATAGCTTTGTATAGAAGAAGAAATCCAAACAAGGCTCATACAACAATGGTGTTGTATGAGTGTTATAAGTGCATACAAATGTTACCAGTTTGTAGTAGGCAGCCTAAAATGCCAGAAGACAACTAACATTACTATAACAACAAAAACCTAATCTACAAGACAGGTTTCTTTCTTGTTTCTTATAGAAGTGAGAGGTGAAGGTGTTGCAAATACATGTGACTGGCTAAATGTCTCGAAGAAAAGTAAAGTTAACGAAGTGCCTCACATAACTAAATACCTCCACGTTGACCTCATTGCTAGCTACTAATGTAATATAATTTGCAAAATGGACATTGATGGAAATAAATTTGCACACAGCATCTTTCCCAAAAGAAAATGGATCCGTTGGATTTTCTAATGCAGTAATTCCAGCAAGAATGACAAAACCAATGAAGAATCATCCTTTTTAAAAACAGCATTACCTATTGCAAAGAGGAAAAAAAAGACGCTCTGTGTCCTGAAGTAAAACCAGAACCTCAAGTGCGTGACAATGAGGATCCTAAAGAAGAACCTTACCTGCCAGATATTCCAGAACCAAAGCAGAAATGGCGAGATTGCTGTTTGTGAGCAATCTTAAACAGTTTCAGACACTAATGTTTTAGAATTTTAATCTATTTTTTCTGAATTTAAAATTTAGGTGGCGATGAGCGCATTAATGGCTTCAAAGTCAAAATCTGGTCTCAGAGATGTCATAACACATAGTAAAAATACCTGTGCAGGTTGTGCTGATTTTTCTCGATTTGGGGCCAATTTATTCGGTTTTAGATGTTTGTATACCACAATTTGCTATGGATCTAAAGGGGTTAACACTTAATGTGCAATATTAACTTAGAAAAGTCTGTCCCATTTGACAAAGGACATTGCAGGGTTATATACAGGGTAATTATAATTAAAGTTAAACTTTCAAAACGCTGTAGAAATAACAGCACTGGTCATAATGACGTCAAATTACAACGGAATATTATCGGAGAGGGGGGAAAACATATGGTAGAAGAAAACAATTGCGTGAAAATTGATCAGTAAATGGCGCTGTATGTGTCAGAATACATAAATGAAAACACCCGTCATGTGAACGACCCATTGAAGTTGGTATAAACACGTCAGGTACGCGATTTTCCCCCCTTTCGCGTCTGCACAGTTTGCCATGACTGTCTCAATGCAGGAACGCGCTCTGCTTATAAAGCTGTATTAGAAGAACGATGACTGTGTACATGTCGCTCTGCAGAAGTTCTGGACACTGAAGAGTTTGAAAAAAGGCGTTGATCTGATGACTGCCGTGGGTCTGGAGAAAATGATTCGAAAATGCGAAAAGACGGGTTCTTTTGGTGTGCAACCTGGTAGAGGGATGAAACGAATTGATTCGACGTCAATGGAAGCAGTGGCCACAGCAGTGCAGGAGGAGACCATGGTGGTGTATAAACGTGTAGTGCACGTAGAAATGCCCGAACATGGGACATAACCATGAACTCAGTGGGTAGAATCCTAAGAAAAGTCCTTCTTTGCTATCCATTCAAAATTACCCATATGCACGAGTTGCTTCCTGCTGACCTGCCAGCAAGAGAGACCTTCGCTTCAGAATTCCTAGCTCGCATGGAAGTGGACAATGATTGGCCATGGAAGATTTTGTGAACAGACGGAGCCCACTCCCATCTGACAGGATATGTCAGTACACAGAATTATCGAATATGAGCAACGGAAAATCCACATGCAAATCAGCCAGAACCACTTCCTCCTGAAAAGATCACTGTGTGGTGCGGGTTTACTGCATCATTTATCATAGGGCCATATTTTTTCTAAAAGACAGGTGCTTGCGGTTCCGTTACCTTTTTCCGTCACTGGTAATCACTATGAGTGTTTTTTGCGCAGCCACGTCATTCCAGCTCTCCAACGGCGTGGATGTGTGGATGGGATCATTTTTATGCAAGATGACACACCTCCACACATTGCAAATCCAGTTAAGCAGCTGCTGAAGCGCCATTTCAGAAATGCTAGAATTATCAGCCATCATTTCCCTACAGCCTGGCCGTCCGCGATCACCTGTGACTTCTGGCTGAAAGATGTGTTCAGTGTTCTGATTGCACACTTAGCTGAATTGAAAGGCACGCATTGCCCAACGCATTCTGATCGTGATCCCGGAAACCCTTCAGTCAGTTGCGGAACATGTTGTTTCTCGATTTCAACTTGTTGCAGAAAACGATGGACAGCATATCGAACATGTTTTACAGCAGTCACACGGAAATTAATAATCCAATTTGATTTTGATGGATGCTTTCTATGCGAGTTTTGGCCTCAGAACAATTAAAAACCGATGTGATTGACGCTTTTTATGCTGTGTTTGGCCTCAGGACAATTAAAAACCGATTCTCCCATCTGATGTGATAAGACCTTGTTGTGGTGTATGGGCTTACGTAACTAACAGAATCACACCTGTACAGCCATGCACACTGAGTAGTACAGTTTGTTTAATGTCAAATGTACACCTTAGGCAGTGTTGTATGATTGATTTATCATTTGTAGTCGGCCACTATTAAATTTTGATGCTTCCAACGCCATCTATTCCTACATCTTGTGACTATTTTTCTTCTGCCGTACGTTTTCCCCCTTGTCCGATAATAATCCGTTGCAATTTGACGTCGTTCTGACCAGTGATGTTATTTCTACAGCGGTTTGAAAATTAACTTTAATTATAATCACCCTGTACATGCACAATTTGTTGCTTAAATGTGTCAAATTAAACAATAGCGAGAAACCGAAACTTTAAAATGCTTTATCTCAAAACACCTTTTCTCCATCACCAGTATTCGAATTGTCACAACTCTCACAAATTTAGTGATAGAAATCTATTTTTTACAGATTATTCAGAGTTTAATGCTGAATGTAAAAATTACAATAGCTCAAAGGCTAAAATTTTCCACGAGAGGTCCCTTTTCGCTTTCTGCCTCACATATGATTCACAGTCCAGATTGACCCTTCCTAAGGATCAACCCCAGACTGTAATCACCAAAGGTTTGAGAGAACAGTGTTTAGTCAAAGTGGGGCAACCCAAAGCACAGAACAGCTAAGGTATTAGCAATAGAGACAGCTGCGAGTTATCACGGATGCCCTTTGTGTAAACCACAATTACTTTCGCTCAGTTGGCAATGTGAACTAACTTGGAGCCTATGACTGTCAATCAATAATGAATAGAAAAGCGTTTGTACAAATTTAAAGAACAAAATTACATTAGCACCCACATGGGCATGCATCATTGTCCAGATCACAGTACAGGTTACAACAACCACCTTTTAACAAACGGATGTCCATAACAAGAAGAGAAGTAGTCACAAAATAACTTGGTACAGTGGGAACTGGTCCCAAACTTCAGTAGTAGACTATGTACTTGTGGATAGGCAGATGATGAGCAGCCTCACAGATGTTAAGGTCATTCCATCTGAGGCCTTAGACAGTGACCATCGGCTGTTGGTAGCCACCCTGAGAGAGAAAAAAGATAGGAGGGCAACAGATATACAGGAGAAAAGGTTGAAGACATGGATGCTGAAAGAGGAAGAACGGAGGACCCAGTACCAGACACTGATCAGGAAGAAGCTGCCAAAGGAAGATCAGAGAACAGTGGAAGAAGAATGGGGAGATTTTAAGAGGGCTCTAGTTGAGGCAGCTGAGACTGTGTGCGGAAGAACTAGCACAAAGAGGAGAAGTAGGGAAACCCCATGGTGGAACAACATATGTAAAGAGGCAGTACTTCGAAAGAACAAAGCCTTCAGAGAATGGTTCCAGATCCGAACAGAGGAAGCTAGGGTAAAATATAAGGAAAGCAAGAAAGCGGCACAGACCATAGTAAGGTTGGAGAAGAAGAAGTGGATGGAAAAATGGACAAGAATGTTAGAAGAGGACAGTGAAGGGAACAAAGAAGTACTTTACACCATGGTAAGAAATAAGAGGAACGACAGAAGCGAGTGCCTGAGGATCATGGATAATAATGGAAGAGTTGTGGAGGAAATGCATGAGCTCAAAAAGATTTGGAAGGAGTACTTTGAAGATCTGTTGAATGCCGCCAAGCGGGTAACTAACAGCGATGGAGAGCCTAAGGCAGCAGACGATTATAATAGTGGGGAAATTGATGATCTAACTTGGAACGAAGTGGAAGAAGCCATAAAGAGGATGAAAGGGGGCAAGGCACCAGGTTGGGACGAAGTAACAGTGGATATGATACGAGCAGCAGGAGAAGTAGGAACCCAGTGGCTATACAGAGTGCTGAGGGTGGTGTGGAAGGAGAACAGAATTCCTGAGGATTGTAAGAAAGGAATTATAGTCCCGATCTTCAAGAAAGGGGATAAAAGGAGATGCGAGAACTACAGAGGAATCACCCTGCTATGCCACTGTGGAAAAATCTATGAAAAGATCCTGGAGAAGAGAATAAGAAGCAGTATTGAAAGCAGACTGCAAGAGGAGCAGTATGGTTTCAGACCGGGAAGATCAACAACGGACCTCATATTTGCAGTAAGGCAACTGCAGGAAAGGCACTATGAGTACGGGAAGGACTTAATCATGGCCTTTTTAGATATTGAGAAGGCGTATGACAGTATCTGTAGGGACAAGCTCTGGGATGTGCTGAACGCAAAAGGGATAGATGAAGAGATAACACGAAAAGTCAGAAAAATGTATGAGGGAAGTGAGAGTTGTGTGAAAGTGGGGAGGGAACGTACTGCATGGTTCAAGCTGGAAAATGGGCTGCGACAGGGAAGTGCACTTTCGCCTTTATTGTTTATTATTGTTATGGATGAAATCCTACAGCAAGTATCAGATGCAATTGGAGATCATAAAATGAAAGCAGTGCTTTTTGCCAATGACCTGATGTTATGGGGAAATTGCGAGAAGGAGGTGCAAGAGCAGTTAGATGCATGGGAGGCAATGGGAGCACAATTGGAATGCATTTCTCTGCAAAGAAAAGTGAAATAATTGTCACAACAAGGAAGAAGAATAGGCCAAATGTGGATATAACTTGTGGAGGGGAAAAACTACAAGTGGTAGAGAACTTCAAGTACCTGGGAAGCGTGATTGAAAGTAAGGGGGGAAACGCAATGGAAATAAATGAAAGGTGCAGAAAAGCAGGGCAGTTGTACAAATGCATTAGGGGGCTTATTTGGAGCAAGGAGGTGCCACAGAAATCCAAGGGAATTATATACCGAACCTACTTTGTCCCCATATTGGCATACGGAAGTGAGACATGGGTAATGCACAAAAGCGACAAAAGTAGAATACAGGCTTGTGAAATGAAGTTCCAGAGAAGCAGGTTGAGTGTAACAAGACGAGACAGATTGCGAAATGTGTATGTGAGGGAAAGACTAAAGGAGGAACCAGTACAGGACAGGATAGAAAAATCAAGACTGCAGTGGTATGGACACATGAAGAGAATGGATGAGGGAAGAATTCCAAAGAGGATGTTTGATCTGCAACTGGAGGGGAAGAGGTCCAGAGGAAGACCAAGAGATAGATGGGTGAAGGGAGTGAAGGAATGTGTGATGAGAAGAGGAGAGAACTGGACGAACATGGAAGAGGGGGAATGGTGGAAAGACAGAACACGATGGAGAGGCTTGTGTTCCCGGCAGACCCAGCCAGTGGCTGGAAACTGTCCAAGATGATGATGATGTCCATAACCCAGTTCTACTGCACATAACACTTTTGCAAGGTAATATGTTGACAGTGAATCCAGTTGATCAGTCAAATTCGTCGCTAGGCTGAGGTATGAGGTACTAAAACTATACACCAACGGTTTGATGGCAGATGATGATTCCTTGCAGGTGGCTCGACAGGAAATAATGCACTTGGGAAGCTGTACCACCAAAGCCGACCCCGGGGAGCCCCTGCAATTGTGGCTATGTTGATACTTTTCTGGTGGAGAACCCTGGATGTCCAAGAGTCACTCGGCATGTGATCGAACAGCTCACTGATGTGATGGAACTGAACCATCACAGTTACTATTCCTACCCTGAAACTGGAAAAAGGCATTCAAATTATGACTAATTATGGACTAATCTCTCTGATGAACAGTTTGTGTAAATTATTTGAAAGAATGGTGAAACAGGAGACCTTGTTGGTGCGTGGATCCAGAGTACATTTACTGGAATTTGATAATGGGGTTCTAGTACTCCACTTTATCACAGACCAACTGGTTCGTCTGTAAACACCAATGCACAATGATTTATCGCTTGACCAACACCTAATCGCTGTGATCCTTGACTTGCAGAAAGCATACAATATCACATAATGCCATCACATGTGTGTGCTTGCTTACCCATTTTATCCAGAATTTCTGTCTCTGGATAGTTTTAGCTCTCAGCAACCAATATTAACAGGAAACTGGGGTCCCTCAGGAAGTTGTTCTGAGCATGATCCACTTCATTATCGCAATCAATAGTATCATGAATGCAGTGGGACTCATTATCTCTCGGTCACTGCTGGTGGACGACCTTCGCCAGTATTGCAGACTTATGTCATTGCACACCACGGAGTGCCAACATTCAGGGCCCCAACCTGGGCTCTGAATTATGAATATGAATTGTTTTGCATGAAAACTGGCTTCATGCCCTTGTTTCGACTCAGGAATGTGCATCCTCACCTAGAACTTTACTGCAGTAACAAGGTTTTGAAGTCATTGAAAATTTCAAATATTTAGCCCCTTTATTTATCGGTAGGTAGTTAATGTGGCTACCACTCATACGTCAGCTCAAGGTAAATTGCATGAAGAAACTTAATGCTCCCAGATTTTGCAGCAGCACCTCCTGAGTTCCAGACCATGCAGTTTTTCTGCAGTTTGTCAAAGCTCTGACTTTTATCCCACCTGGAATATAGATGTGTTGCCTGTACATTATCAACACCATCAATACTCAGCTTGTTAGAGCCTGTCTACCACAGTTGTGTGCAGTTGGCCATGGAGCCTCTTGGATGAGCCCTGTAGATCCTCCTGCTGGAAGGTGGTGTACCACCACTGAGAGTCAGATACCAGCAACTCTTGGCGAATGTGTAGTCACAATCACTGAGTGAGGTGGTTCAGTGTGGCACACTGGACTCGCATTCAGGATGACGACAGTTCAAGTTCATATCTGACCATTTAGGTTCAGATTTTCCGTGATTTCCCTAAATTGCTCCTGGCACAAGCTGGAATGGTTCCTTTTGAAAGGGCGTGGTCAGTCTCCTTCCCCATCCTTAATTCATTCCGAGCTTTTCTTCAATCTGTAATGACCTCAGTGTCAATGGGACGTAAAATAATCAACTTCTTTCTTTCCTTCCTTCCTGCAGTACAAATTTGTCAGGTGCCTACCGACCCATGTTATTCAACTGTATTTCTGTATTTCAATGTTAACATTTCACACTGTTTAAAAATCGCTCAAAGATACGGAGATCCACTTGGGTACAACTGGAGCCTCTGTGCAAGGACATTCATCTGCCTTCTCTTGTCTGCGTACATAGTTTCCTCTCGGCATCCGTCATTGTGTGATACGATTCAGATGGACCTCTACTGTGGTTTTAAGGAAAATACTGACCCCACCATTCTCAGATGTCTTTTCATTTGGTTCTTCACGAGTATCCCATTGTGTAACTTTGACAGACGGACTGAAAGTCAACGACAGGGTTTGTTATGTTTTTTTCACACGCAAGGGGACATGAGAAGTATTCTCTTCTGACTGCATGCAGTGTTTAAATTGCAAGGTTAGTCGCCATATTAGAGACTCTGCAATACGTTAACACACTGAATGTCACAAGGTTGCTGGTGGCCATACAACACCTGATGGCATGTGCCCATTGCTTGCCACGGCAAAATCTCATGCCAGACGCTGTGTTGTGGCCTGATCTAGCAGCGAAGCATCAATCACCACACATGCTGCAGTCAGTGTATTAAAATTCTCCCAAGAAAGTAGTTCCGGGTTTGTAGTGGGCCCATGAGCTCCTCACATCGCATATCTTAATGCTAATCCAGAAGGTTTTAGGTCCCAAACACCCAAGGCCTATTAGCTGACCTCCACAAATCCGAAACCACCATAACATTCATCTGGACACTAAGTCATGTGGGTATTCTGGGAAACGAACTCATTGAATTATTAGCTAAGGAAAGAACCACAGGAGTCAGAACTGAACTCAGAGTACTGAACACAGTCCTACAATTGCAAACGCAACAAAATTTTGGTGGCTTGGGAAATGGAATGGAGATTTCCACAATGCTCAACAAGCTGAGGACAATGAAATGGACCATCGAAGTGTGGCACACTTCTCTCCAAGCCTCTCACAAAGAAGCCATTGTACTGTGCTGACTACACATCTACCACACCAGACTGTGGCCCATATCACATTGTAAAATATCTTTGTCAAATATCTTTTATAAAACTGTTACAAAACGTGTGGAACCCTACTAAGACCCAAAGTGAGAGACTAGAAGTATTCGCCAGAATGTAAGTGAAAATCGGTATTAAATTGAAAATTACAAAATAATCTACATCTACATCTACATGGTTACTCTGCAATTCACACTGAAGTGCCTGGCAGAGGGTTCATGGAACCATTTTTATACTACTTCTCTACCATTCCACCCTCGAATGGCGCATGGGAAAAAGGAACACCTAACTCTTTCCGTTCGAGATCTGATTTCTCTTATTTTATTATGATGATCATTTCTCCCTACATAGGTGGGTATCAACAAAATATTTTCGCTTTAGGAATAGAAAGTTGGTGTTTGAAATTTCGTAAATAGATCACGCCGCAAAGAAAACCGCCTTTGTTTCAGTGACTGCCACCCCAACTCGCGTATCATATCAGTGACACTCTCACCCCTATTGCGCGATAACACGAAACGAGCTGCTCTTCTTTGCAATTTTTCGATGTCCTCCGTCAATCCCAACTGGTAAGGATCCCACACCGCGCAGCAATATTCCAGCAGACGACAGACAAGTGTAATGTAGGCTGTCTGTTTAGTGGGTTTGTTCCATCTTCTAAGTGTTCTGCCAACAAAGCGCAGTCTTTGTTTCGCCTTCTTCACAATATTGTCTATGTGGTCGTTCCAATTTAAGTTGCTCGTAATTGTAAATCCTAGGTATTTAGTCGAATTGACAGCTCTTAGTTTAGTGCGATTTATCGCACACCAAAAATTTATCGGATTTCTTTTAGTACCCATGTGGATGACCCCGCACTTTCTCTTTGTTTAGTGCCAATTGCCACTTTTCGCACCATACAGAAATTCTCTCTAGGTGATTTTGTAATTGGAATTGATCGTCTGATGATTTTACTAGACAGTAAATTACAGTGTCATATGCAAACAATCTAAGCGGGCTGCTCAGATTATCACCTAGATCATTTATGTAAATCTGGAACAGCAGAGGGCCTTCGACACTACCTTGCGTAATGCCAGACATCACTTCTGTTCTACTCGATGATTTACCGTCTATCACTAAGAACTGTGACCTCTCTGAGAGGAAATCACGAATCCAGTCACACAACTGAGACGATACCCCATATGCACGCAATTTGATTAATAGTTGTTTGTGAGTAGTGGTATTAAAAGCCTTCTGGAAATCTAGGAATATGGAATCGATCTGAGATCCCTTGTGAACAGCACTCATTACTTCATGGGAATAAAGAGGTTGCACAAGAACGATATTTTCTGAATCCGTGTTGGTTATGTACCAATAAGTGATTTTCTTCAAGGTTCGAGTACAGTATATGCTCCAAAATCCTACTGCAAATTGAGGTCATTGATATGGGGCTGTAATTCAATGGGTTACTCCTATTTCCTTTCTTGAATGTTGGTGTGACCTGTGCTGCTTTCCAGTCTTTAGGAACAGACCTTTCGTCGAGTGTGCGGTTGTATATGATTGCTATAAAAGGCGCTATTGTGTCTGCATACTTTGAAAGGAACCTGACTGGTATACCATCTCTACCGGAAGATTTGCCTTTCTTAAGTGATTTGAGTTGTTTCGCAACAAAAAAATGGTTCAAATGGCTCTGAGCACCATGGGACTTAACATCTGTGGTCATCAGTCCCCTAGAACTTAGAACTACTTAAACCTAACTAACCTAAGCACATCACACACATCCATGCCCGAGGCAGGATTCGAACCTGCGACCGTAGCGGTCACGCGGTTCCAGACTGAAGCGCCTAGAACCGCACGGCCACACACATCCATGCCCGATGCAGGATTTGAACCTGCGAGCGTAGCGGTCACGCGGTACCAGACTGAAGCGTCTAGAACCGCACGTCCACACCGGCCGGCTGTTTCGCAACACTTAAGATATCTACTTTTACGTCACTCATGTTAACAACTGTTCTGGTTTCGAATTCTGGAATATTTACTTCGTCTTATTTCGTGAAGGAACTACAGAAAACCGTATTTAGTGACTCCGCTTTAGTGGCACCATCATCGGTAACATTTCCACCGCTATCGCGCAGTGACGTGATTGTCTGTTTTTTTGCCACTGATGTACTTTACATGCGACCAGAATCTTTTTGGATTTTCTACTACATTTTGAGACAATGTTTCATTGTGGAAACTATTAAAAGCATCTCGCATTGACGTCCACACTAAATTTCGAGCTTCTGTGAAACGTAGCCAGTCTTGGGGATTTTGCGCTCTTCTGAATTTGGCATGCTTTTTTCGTTGCTTCTGCAACAGTGTTCTGACGTGTTTTGTGTACCATGGTGCATCAGTCCCGTCTCTTATTAACTTACGCGGTATGAATCTATCTATTGCTGTCGATACTGTATCTTTGATTTTGAGGCATATCTGGTCTACACTTACATAATTAGCTTGGAAGGAATGGAGACTCTCTCTTAGGAAGGCATCAAGCGAATTTTTATCTGCTGTTTTAAATAGATATATTTTGCGTTTATTTTTAGTGGTTTTGGTTGAAATGGTTTTTAGCTTCGCTACAATGACCTTGTGTTCACTAATCCCTGTATCCGTCATGACGCTCTCTATTAGATCAGGGTTATTTGTGGCTAAGATGTCAAGTGTCTTTTCGCAACCATTTACAATTCGTGTTGGCTCATGAACTAATTGTTCAAAGTAATTCTCAGAGAAAGCATTTAGTACACTATCGGAAGATGTTTTCTGTCTACCACCAGCTTTGAACATGTATTTTCGCCAACAAATCGAGGGTAGATTAAAGTCTCCATCAATTATAACTGTATGAGTGGGGTACTTCTTTGTAATGAGATTCAAGTTTTCTTTGAACCGTTCAGCTATTATATCATCTGAGTCGGGGGGTCGGTAGAAGGAGCCAATTATTATTTTGGTACGGCTGTAGAGTATGACCTCTACCCACAGTAATTCGCAGGAATTATCTATTTCAACTTCACTACAAGATAAACTAATACCAACAGACACAATCACACCACCACCTACTTTATTTAATCTATCCTTTCTGAACATGGTTTGCGCCTCTGTAAAAATTTCGGCAGAATTTATCTCCGGCTTTAGCCAGCTTTCTGTTCCTTTAACGATTTCTGCTTCAGTGCTTTCTATCAGCGCTTGAAGCTCTGGTACTTTTCCAGCACAGCTACGACAATCTACAACTACAATATCGACTGTTGCTTGGTCGATTCTCGTCGTTTCTTTGTCCCGTACCCTTTGAGACTGGAGCCCTTTTTGATCTTTCCCGAGACCGTCTAACCTAAAAAACCGCCCAGTCCACGCCACACATCTCCTGCTACCCGTGTAGCCGCCTCCTGTGTGTAGTGGACACCTAACCTATTTAGCGGAAACCGAAACCCCACCACCCTATGGCGCAGAACCGTCTGAGCCTCTGATTCAGACCCTCCACCGACAATGCTGCAGATGGTGAGCTCTGCCTTCATCTCGCTAGCAAGGCTGGCAGTCTTCACCAACTCAGGTAGTAGCTGGAAACCAGAGAGAATCTCTTCCGATCCATAGCGACACACATCTTTAGTACCTACCTGAGTCACCACCTGCAGATAGCTGCACCCTATACTCTTCATGGCATCCGGAAGGACCCTTTCCACACCTTGGATGACTCTCCCCGGTATGTACACGGAGTGCACATTGGCTTTCTCCCTGTCCTTAACTGCCATATCCCTAAGGAGCTCCACTCCATCAACAGTGGAACTCCCAATGACAAGCAATCCCACTCTCTGCTTTTGTCCGGACCTCTCAGGATGACCAGCCACTGCCGCAACAGGCGAGGCCGCCCTTGCTGGCTCAGAAGTACTTTCAATAGTGGGCAGTACCTCAAACCTGTTACAGAGGCGTAAGGGTACAGCCTTGCAGCCAGCAACAACTTTCGCCTTACGCCCAGGGATTCGCGACCCCGCCACGGTTCGCCAATCACCGTCAGGCAAGTGTCGACCGGCAGGGACGTCCGAATCCGAGGGCGCAATGGCATCAGAGATCCCAGGCGATGCTACAGGTTCCAGGGGCGTCAAAGCGCTCGCCTTCGGTGTCCCAAAGTCCCCGCGGCTCAGGGCAACAGCCTGGAGCCTGTCGACCACGGCCAACACAGCTTCCAGCTGTTTACGGACGGTAGCCAATTTCCCCTGAGTCCTTTCACAACAGGCGCAGTCCCTATCCATTCCCAACAATTTTTTCCCTCTCTTTTATCTCACAAGCCGTTCAAAACAAAAATGCTATCTCACATGAGTCGCAAATATGCTTGGAATTATAGAACACGCAAGTCAGAGGGATGTTCACTTTGAAGGAATCCAAAAAGCCTAACAAGTCCAATGCCGACCTGCCTGGGTAGCTGTGCACGTTAACAGTTCCACTTCCAGGATGGGGAGGTACACTGGCCCCGGATTGAATCTGCCCGGTGGATTAACGACAAGTGATCGTGGATATGACTTTTAAGCATTTTCCTACATCCCAATAGTGGCTACCAGGCTGGTTCCCATATTCTCCATCAGGTACATGGTACACAAACACACTCTAAGACAAAATAATCGACGCACCATAGAGGAACCATCCGAATGGGACAGAAATAGGTAGATGTGAGGTACCTGCATGGACAAATGCTTACAGTTTCAGAAATGTTGGATGATTTATTCAAGAGAGAGAGAGAGAGAGAGAGAGAGATTCATTAACTGATCAAGACAATAACGCTGTGGCCGCTTAACATCTCTGAACCTATGAATGATCATTGCTGCACTGCAACACAATAGGGTCAGTACGCTCTGTACGCCCGCAATGCTTATACATGTTACATATATGTGCTTACTAGTAAATAGTGTGGAAATCGTATCTCTGTGTTGTATCACTATTATACTTCATACTGCCGGTACCCCATGTCCCACACTGGTGACCCCGAATTTCCGTGTCGTACCGCGATTTTGCTGTTAAGTCGAAAATCTGCCACACCGGTTTTGCTATCGACAATGCTGCCGCTGCAACTTCACTGTTTCCTCGGAAATGTCGACAACACATCTCAACAAGTTTCCGTGAATGCCGCGAACATACTGTGTGCAAAATCGCTAAATGTTCGCCAAAGCTTGGGCGGTGCTACATAGCGACAATAATTTCATTGTTCGCTGCCGATGCGAAGCAGCGAACTGTGCCACAGCGAGTGTCGAACTTACCGAGTGACTTCATGATAAACATTTCAGATTTGACATCGAGTGAATCTGTTCCTGGTATTCAGACAATAATGCAGCAAAGAATCACAATAAACAATGGCCGCCAACCTCCGTAACAAACGTTAATATGACTTCGACTTTCGCACAGGCCAAAAACCGCGTGTTGTATGCTAGAGATTTTGAACGTTATGACATTCGCACTAACGACGTGATCCATATGGACGTCTCCCACATCGCCATTATGGTTGAACAACAATGGCCTGTGTTATACTACTCTGCCGTTCTGTTCCATCATCCATCTGCCAACGAGCTGCTGGATCGAGGTTTACATCACCTTTCAGTACCTGCGCATTCTGATTTTCCAACGGTTGCAACTAAACACGAGTTCCTCGAGACAGACAGTGGACTCACTCATATGCCAGCCACGCCTGGCATCACACGACTCGCTTCCAGTGCAGCACCATGCTTCATATTTGCATCACCCATACCCAGCACCAAAACCAACTATTGACGCCGAGAATGCGTTTTCAAGACCTCGTCACGGCAATTTTAGATAACGCTGCCACCCGTTTCGAGTGACGTCACATCCTCGTTAGCCTCGCCGCGAACGGCTGCACGTCTTCATGAACTCCGTGAGACACAGACAGCGCCGCTGGATAATAAATGGACTACGCCTTCCATCTTTACAGTGCCAGGACCTCATATCCACTCTCACCTGCAATTTTCGCCGTCTCAGAAATCTGACATTGGGGAAGTCGTATCTACCGTGTCGGCCCCAGAACTTCATTCACACGTGCGGCCGTTCTTCGAAGAGCCACCCCAGTTCTACGCACATCCGCTCGTGATACCGACGCCACATGCGCCGCGACATGACCCGACCTGTTCCATCATGCGACGCCCTACATCGAGCCGCATTTCCTGCCAGACTCGTGCACCGACGCTCCCCCGCCTCCCTCGTCTCCCGCGCCGTGGTACGCCCGCCTCATGACGATGCCTTACAATCAAACCACTGATGGCTATCGTACCGTCCACCACTGTCTGAAACTACCGTTGTCCCAGCGGATTTTCCCGCGATGCGGTTTGCCCTCAGTGAGTATCTGATGTCTGGCATCATTGCGGGTGACGACTAGTTCGCCACTCTCCTTAACAACCTCGGAGACAATGTGGACTTTATTAGTGATTTGACTTTGTACATTCCGACTCCTCACAAATACGAAACTGCCAAGACAGTACATCAGCAACTAATAAGACGCATGCCTGAGCAGTAGTTATGTCTCATCACCAACGAGACTATTCTGGGCAACATCACGCCATCTTCACTCTGGCGCTGCCTGCGAGTTTTAATTGACCCAATGCTTCCGCCTGATCGCGCACTATGGACACTTTGGCTCCTAAAACTGCCAGAGAACATCCAAGCAGCGATTCTAGCGGATGAGGAGGCACCGCTGGAGTTTAAATTTCGATTTGCTGGCAGAATTCTGTCACAACACTGCATTCTAATCAACAACCAACAGCGCTACGCTGCATTCGACGCCCAGTACGCCTGCACAGAAACCGATTTTGCACGATCCCGACGAGCTGCTCCGACATTCCGCACAGCTGCAGACCGCCCAATGACAGTCGGACCAACCCAGACCAGGCATGCTCCCCGAGACCTTTCACAGCTCCGGTGGACAACAGTTGTCCGCCGTGACAGTTAAGGTTGTCGCCATCCCAGCTGACAACCGCCTCAGCTCTGTGTATAACCAAAAGCCGCGACGACCTAGTGCATCGCCTGCTCCATGCTCAACACACAACAGAGCTACTGCTGGTTTCACACCAGATTTTGGCAGCATGCACAGTGCTGCAGACAACCTGCACCTACCAAAACCAGTACAGCGACTTGAAGGAGGCACACCAGCCACTCTTCATTAACACGACAGCTCTGCACACCACAACAAAACAGCACAGACGCAGCATTCCAATGGGCTGATGGTCCCTGACTATTCGTCCATGACAGGTGCCTGCTCACATGTTTCGTCATCGATATTTGGGTCGATGTGAGCACTCTACAGTCTGCTCTCGCGCCTGCTACACTGTCGCCATTGCCCCTGCAATAGCACACGGCCAATGACACCGTAATCACAGTTGCTGGAACTGAACACATCACGCTCGACCTCGGCACAAGTACAGAAATACCTTGGATACTACTAGTGGCAGAGGTAGCTGAACCAGTCCTGGGAGCCGACTTCCTATGGCACACTACCATCTACTGACGGATTTGAATTACACGCTCTTACTACGATGTGACAGCCAGCAGTCAATTTGTGGTGTGGTCAGCAACACACTACCTGCTGGCTTTGCGATTCCATCACTCACGCTGCTGCTGCTCAACGCACCACTCGACCTGACGTTAAAAACCTAAGCACCTTTTATCCAGCTATGTTTAAGGCAGCCGAGTACCGATAATTACATCATGACAACGAGTCGCTGCACCTCTGCAACGAACAACTATGGAGATGAATCGTGGATGCCACCACATCACTAAATGCATCTCAACAACATCTCGACGACCTTCATCATCCTGATACCTACCAATCACTATCGTGGCTCCACTACTAGTGACACTCCTCAGGTTAGCGAAGCATCACAACCTCCTCAGACAACGCCATGTGATGTCAATGGTGATGGTGAATTACATTGCTCCCTGGTGCCTGAACTCATTCCACGCTCCCCCATTAGACCACATAGAAGCCGTGCGATGTGGGATAGTACAGTCCACCACATTACAACCACACCAGATCCCCTGGTCTGTCGCCTCCCCCCTCGTCTAGCTCCTCACGAACTTAACAGTTGTCAAACAGCATAAACTTCTTTGTACAATGAGGGCATGACAGCAACACTGTAGTTGCACATTAGTCGCCTTTGTTCCAATTACATATGAACATGATTGTTATTTGATAAAAATAACGCTGTGTTTTCTCGTATCATAGTCTTGTATAGGCGTTTTGATAAATATTTTCTTCAGTGAGGCAATATAGACCAGTGCCTTATGGCTACATCTGCAATCTCTTGCTATATCTGTTTTCTACAAATTACCGTCGATCTGAAAGCTTCCTGTGGTATAAATCTTAATGTTAAATACAAGCATGCATGTTGGGGTCAATGGCTAGTTTCTTTTCGTTGGTTTCATCAGATACTCTCTCAACCTTAGGCCTAACTGCTGCACAGCATTTTTGTCCAAGCGAAATTTCAGCTTAAGTTATTAATCGTTTAACTCCGAGAATGGGTTCATCCTCTGTGATCCTCAGTAGACACATCCGAATACTCAGATACCTGTAAGGTAAACAAAAGGAAATAATGTAGTTCACATCGTGTTTAAGACTATACTTATACTTACTTACGATTTATCCATCAATAAGCTTGCAGTGGTTGCAGTAGTTTTACCACATTTCCGGCAGTTAAAAATGAATGTGCATTGTGAACTTATTGCTACTGGAGCCGAAAGAGCCATTTTTAAGACATGTGATTTTTCAGGCTTTCCTGACGGATCTGTTGCAAATACACTTCTCGGGTTTGCAGCCGGATCTTATTGTGTTAATTGCACAAAATTTGGTCGATGCAACTGCTCAAAATTTTCTGATGGTAGTTGCTCTGTTACTGCTGCAGAGTGCGACTGATGATAATCGCTCGCCGGCGTCGAAATTTATCATGCTGGGAGCAGGCAATATGCGCACGTGGGAAAACGCTCGCAGCTGGAGGAAAGTAGCGCTTCTAGTGCCCCCTGTTGGCAGCCGCAGAAAGGCCTTCCAAGCGTGCACTGCGGGCAATGACTGTGCTGCCGGACGCTCCTATGATCAAAAGCTGAATTAAATCTTAGCAGTACGTTGCGTCACATCATGAATCGGAAGTTCTTGTTTTCCCTGTTTTGATCTAACGGCAGCCAGTGCTGGATTCCAGGTCGCGCTTAATTGGAAACCTGCATAACTGTTGATAAGATTGTCCGTGTATGAATGTGTATGGCCTCCTTAATAACACAGTCCCAGACGCTGAGAATAAAATTTTAGTAAAACATACGACGCCACAAGTTCAAGCAATACTCCGCCACTGCTGTGTTATCAGGTTGACCGAGGCGTGTATGACGATGGTGTTCGACACAACATTCTTGCATCGTTTGGCATGTCTGCTCAGTATAAGATTTCCACATTGGCGTGGGATTTTATACACGCCACATTACCTAAGCCAAGATCATCTTTGACCAAGAACAGTAGATTGCTCAATTTTGCTAGTGGCCGAAAAAGACTCTTGATGTCGTGCCATTTGAAGATTCTTTCTACTCTTGACGACATGCCACCAAAATACAGAAACGCCGCCGTTGCAGTGGGTGCCTCGGCTTCTTCGTTTACTGCCCGCTTTGAATTTGCTTAGAATGCATGGTGTATCTGTCTATCAGACTAGCCATTCTGTTGGAATACCATTCTTAGGTGTCAAAGCTCACCAGGTAGACTGTTGGCGCCTGAGACCACACGTGCTCTAAGTACCATGAGCGTAAGACATTACCGCATTGCGCAGGGTAATGAAACTTGTTGCCCCACTAAGAAAGTTTAACATCAGCTCATCAGAAAGGAAGGCTCTGCAAGGCTTGAGAGTGGACGAAGACCTTGTAATTTTACAAGACGACAAGGGGAATGCCACTGTCCTTCCCTCACGAGTTGAATACAATAGCAAGATAGAGGTGCTGCGTGACGATCCTGCTTATTGCACAGGAGTGTCCGGCAGCACAGTCATTGCCCAAAGCGCACTCACAGAAGGCCTTTCCCCAACAGGGGCCAATAGGAGCGCCACCTTCTTCCAATTGCGAGTGCTTTCCCACACACCCATATTGCCTGATCCCAGCAAGATAATCTGCGACGCCGGCGCGCGATTATCATCAGTCGCTCCTTGCAGCAGTTACAGAGCAACTACCATCAGAAAATGTCGAGCAGTTGCATCGATGAAATATTGTGCGATTTACACAATACGATCTGGCAGAAAACCCAATAAGTGTATTTATAAGACATATTCATTCATAACCGGCTGCTGTCAAAATCAATATACTTCATTATTCACAGCAAATTTTCGAATTTTCCTTTCTCATTCTGCTGTTAAGCGTATATAAAATGCATTCAAACTTATCACATAAATCACGAGACATATTCAAGTATTTCCTATATTCCGGCACAATTATCGCAAGGAGTCTGACCAAAATGTAACTTAAATGTTTATTTGACACTAAAATAGTGAAGCCATAGTCACAGTTCATAATTTTTTATTTAAAAAGAGTGGTTACATTACCGGTTTCAAGGTACTACGTTTTCATTTTCGACTGTAAAATACCAGTTGGAGAATATGTAATGGGGATTATGACTATATATCTTGTATAGACTAGCAGATCCGCACTCGAGAGCGTCGACTCCGTCACCAGACAAAACGCATCAGCTGCCTCAAGGTCACACTACGCCTAGTGCTAAAGGCGTAAACAAGTGAATTAATATTTTTTTGGAAAGATAAGGAATTAGGAAAGGAGATAAGGAATTTTTTTATTGTCTATAATACAACATACAGTCACCAGTAATCTTTATTTTACAATTATTGTTGCCTACTTTTGCCCAAATAAACAGGTACTCATCTACATTCAGCTTCTTCTTCCTTCTTGTAGACAAATTAAGAGTGGTTACGTTACCAGTTTCAACGAACTATGTCATCATTTTCAAATGTAAAACATCAGTTGGAGAATATGTAATAGTGACTATGACTATACATCTTGTATGGTCATAATTCCCATATTTTTTAAAGAAAAAAAACTTATGTACTGTGACTATGGCTTCGCTAATGTAGTGTCAAATAAACATCCAAGTATTTTATGAGATCAATTACTACCGGCGCTTATTAAGTACATTTTCTTAGCCTAACCTTACAGATAGAAAAGGGGGAAAAATATTTCGACCTTAAGCGGCATGGGAGTGGCGTAATCACATAATTATGTGTTAATATCAACTTCTTTATTATTTATATGTGCATTTGCACGAAACGAAAGCCTTGTTCTGTAATGTTACTACATTGTAAACTGATGATTATATTTGAACCTGACTTTGATCTGCGAATTTTCGCAGATTACCACTTTTATTAACAATCTAACCATGGGCCACATTCTGGGGTGAGATAAATTATGGAATACTTCAGAAACTGGCTACAAAAATTGTGGTGTCAAAACTCACAGCAGTTTATAAGACTTATCGCACTATAATGAAACACTGAACTCCAGTAGGGGAATTTGGGACAAAACAAGGCAGGACTGCCTCTGCTCCAGCACTGGACGTCGTTCTGGGTCCTTAGATTGATGATCAGCGATGATGGGACTGCCTCTACACTAGCACAGCATCAACACAGGAAGTCGGCCACCACATTAGTTTTTATGCTGATGTGACATGCATATGTCATGAATTGTAAAATGTATTCATTATTCCTGCACTGTCTCAGTGATCCATCAGTGGTTTTCTTTGAAAAGAAGGGCTTGAGAAGAGCATGATCTGTGTAAACAATGAAGTGTTTACCTTCTATTTGGTCTCAGAAATGTTTGTCACATATGTAGCATACAGTTTTCTATCAATGGCGCTTCGTTTTTCTGTGATGTCGTTAGCGACTGAGAGAAGGATGCCAAAGGCTGCCACGCCCCATTCACTAATCCTTTAGAGTGGGTCCCATGGCAACTTGGCTTGCATCCACCATTAGGGACAATGCACAATTGCGACGTCGATGAGTGGGGAGCAGAGCCCGTGCTGTATAGTCTTAAGCAGAATTGAACGCCATAACTGTTCTGGACTCTATTTCAGTTTGCTCTTTCCTGCCATATGTTCTTGTTGTGGCCTTCAGTCCGACGACTAGTTTGATGCAGTTCTCCATGCTACACTATCCTGCACAAGCCTCTTCATTTCTAAATAATTATTGCAACCTAACATCTTTCTGAATCTGCTTACTGTATTCATCTCTTGGTCTCACTCTACGATGTTTAACCAACACACTTACCTCAAATATTAAATTGGTGATCCCTTGATGCCTCAGAGTGTCCTATCAGCTGATCCTTTCTTTTAGTCAAGTTGTTCCACAAATTTCTTGTCTCCACAATACTATTCAGTAATTCATCGTTAGTTATGTGATCGACCCATCTAATCTTCAGCATTCGTCTACACTCTTTTAATCTAAATTGTTTATCACCCATGTTTCATTTCCATACATGGCTACATTCCAGACTAATACCTTTAGAAAAGACTTCCTAACACTTCAATCAATATTCGATATCAACAGATTTCTCTTCTTCAAAAATGCTTTTGTTGCCGTTGGCAGTCTACATTTTATATCCTCTCTACTTCGGAAATTATCAGTTATTTTTCTGCCTAAATAGCAAACCTCATCTTCTAGTTTAAGTGTTTTCGTTTCCTAATCTGATACCGCTTGATTTGACTATGTTCCATTATCCCCGTTTTGCTTTTGTTTGCGTTCATTTTCTATTCTCCTTTCAAAGCACTGTCCAATCTGTCCAACTTCTCTTTCAAGACCTTTGCTGTCTATGACATCGGCAAATCTCAAAGTTTTTTTTATTTCTTCACCCTGAACTTTAATTCCTACTCCATTTTTTTCTCCTTTACTACTTATTCAATCAACAGATGGAATAACATCAGGGATAGTCTACAATTCTGTCCCACTCCCTTCTCAACCATCACTTCCTCTTCAAGCCCCTCGACTCTTATTACTAACATCTGATTTATGTAAAAGTTATAAATAGCCTTTTGCTCCCCGTATTTTACCCCTACTACTTTCAGAATTTCGAAGAGAGTATGCCAGTCTTACACATCTGCTCACACAAGATTACTAAAATGAATGATAATTTGACTTTAAATAGAAATAGAAATTAATCATTGGAAAGAAAACTGTTAAAATTAACTGGAGCAGGCGGCCATTGTTAATGGTGGATCCACCTTTATTAGTGGCCAAACTGACTTTGGAAAAGTGCTATAAAATTTAGAAATACCACCACCACTTCTGTTGAAAGGGTACAGTACCGCCCGACATTGAAAATAGGTACAACATACTTCATTATTTTTGTCAGAACAACACATTTTTTTTGTAAAATAACTCAATTTCAATTAATACAGCGAAGCCGGATACCAGTGTGGGAAAGAATGACAATTTATTTATTTAATTGATCACATGTGCACTCCCACAAAGTAAATCCCTACATCCAGTTTGGTGAGATCTGTGAAATGAATGAATGTATGGTCATCTGCTAACCGCAGAGAGTGAATGTGAATATATGATCATCTTTGAGTCGATCCTTTGGCCACCTTTGGTGGGACCAAAGAGATGAAATTTACCAGAGCTTTGAGCGCCTGAAATGTGGCTGACCAATACGATAGCAAGGTGCTTCCCCCACCTTGACAGAGATGGGAGAGGACCTAGAGAACGGCCATGTTTCAGCACTCTGCCGCTGGATCTTGTGCTGTTAAGACCTGTTTTAGTTGTGCTCCGTAATGACGAAAGAGTGGAGACATGGTATGCATGTGGAATATTTAAGAGTAGTTTGAAATATTAATTTCTCTATTTCAGGAACTTTTGTGGGGAGAATTAAATGTCAGGCAGGTAATATTAATGGGATTGTAGTAATCTTCGGAAGTGACCAACGGTCACAATGAAACCACGTGTAGCAATAAGTTGAAATACTTCCGTGTGCTTAAGTTAAGCTGAATTACTAGCGTGTGTACAATAAGTTGAAATATTTAAGAAATAGCGTGTGTACCATAAGTTGAAATATTTAAGAAATGGCGTGTGCAGGACTTGAAATTAGAGACGAGTACTTCCACGTGGTGAGTACTGTGTGAGTCTCAATCTGTGTATGAGACAAAGGATAAAGAGAAGTACTCGTCCATGGTATCAGTTGAGGACTCGCGTGTGTGATGGATATGTTCTTAATATTACTTTGCGTGATATGATTCCGTGTGACGCTTGATTCAAACTCTGAGAGAGAAGCAAGGTGAGTCAGCCGTCTATCCAGCAACGCCACTTGGCTTGCATTGCACAGGAAGACGTGCAAGTATCTCCAGAGTTCACAGTAGGAAAGTAGAATTACGAAGTGGGGCAGTGTCGTGTGAAACTGGGATAAATATTAATTGAAGTGGGAAAGCTGAAAGTGATAATGTTGTGACCATTCTTTGTGTAGTATTTCATGTTGTAGTGTGGTGTATGTCATGTAATTTGGGTATGTGTGGTTTGCATGTGAGAGTAGCGAGGTAGTTTCAAAAGATTAGTGGGTTATGCTTGTTCCTTCGGTACCGATCGGTCTGGAGGAAAGTTTAGTGATGATGATTGTGAGAGTCGAAGTGTGAGGTATAATAAAAGATCCACCATCCTACCCAGAAAGTGCACTGTAGCGTTAAATAATTACGAGACCATAATATAGAGATTCACTAATGTAAAGCCATGCCCACTGGGCGGAATTTCTCATGTGTTATTGTTGTAGGTTGTAGAATTTGTGTGTTTAGGTTAGAGAATTTATCGGAATAAATAAGATAGTGAAAAGAAAAAGATTGGTGGACTTTTCCTTCGAATTGTATGTTGTCATAATGTCCTGAATTTATAATGTGTGCGCCATTCATATTCAGTGCGGTGGCCACGTGTTGACAAAAGCCGTTAAATAAAAGACAAAAAGAAAATGTGGTATTGCCAGTGCGTAGTGTGCAGTCAGAGTTCTGTAAATTACTGATAGTCAGATGCGTGTTTCCGTTGCGCATTATTCATGCAGGAGGATAATTTGTAACTAAATTGTGAGTACGAGAGTTCATGTTACTCGATAAATAAGAATGAATCCACTCGCTTGGCAGACCACTCATCTTGCAGGCCTGACTGCTTGATGCCACAGTATGAGCAAGGCATGTGGGTGCCTCTCACTGTGAGGCCAATATGTGTTATTTACGGCGAAAACAGAATCATAGTTTGGAGAATGTGACCAGATCATTTAAGGATTGGTGCTTTCATTCAAGTTTGCAAAATGTTTCATGATGATTGGGAATTAATCTCAGGGACGCTGACACTGCAAATGAATAAATGGCCAGAAACTAATTATATTTGGCCATTGGGTCTCCACATCTGTTTAGCTCATATGGATCGCTGACTGTAACAATAAATCATTAAAACACATAATGTACAGGGTGATTCAAAAAGAATACCACAACTTTAAAAATGTGTATTTAATGAAAGAAACATAATATAACCTTCTGTTATACATCATTACAAAGAGTATTTAAAAAGGTTTTTTTTTCACTCAAAAACAAGTTCAGAGATGTTCAATATGGCCCCCTCCAGACACTCGAGCAATATCAACCCGATACTCCAACTCGTTCCACACTCTCTGTAGCATATCAGCCGTAACAGTTTGGATAGCTGCTGTTATTTCTCGTTTCAAATCATCAATGGTGGTTGGGAGAGGTGGCCGAAACACCATATCCTTAACATACCCCCATAAGAAAAAATCGCAGGGGATAAGATCAGGGCTTCTTGGAGTCCAGTGATGAAGTGCTCTGTCACGGGCTGCCTGGCGGCCGATCCATCGCCTCGGGTAGTTGACGTTCAGGTAGTTATGGACAGATAAGTGCCAATGTGGTGGCGCTCCATCCTGCTGAAATATGAATTGTTGTGCTTCTTGTTTGAGCTGAGGGAACAGCCAATTCTCTAACATCTCCAGATACTGTAGTCCAGTTACAGTCGCACCTTCGAAGAAAAAGGGACCAAAAACTTTATTGGCTGAAATGGCACAGAAAACATTCACCTTAGGCGAGTCACGTTCATACTGAGTTGTTTCCCGCGGATTCTCAGTGCCCCATATACAGACATTGTGACGGTTGACTTTCCCGTTAGTGTGGAAAGTTACTTCATCACTAAACACAATCTTTGAAACGAAAGATTCATCTGTTTCCATTTGAGCAAGGCTAAAATCACAGAAATCGATTCTTTTAATCTTATCAGCTGCAGACAGTGCTTGAACCAATTTCAGACGATAAGGTTTCATAACTAACCTTTTTCGTAGGACTCTCCATACAGTTGATTGTGGAATTTGCAGCTCTCTGCTAGCTCTGCAAGTCGATTTTCCTGGGCTGCGAACAAATGCTTGCTGGATGCGTGCTAAATTTTCATCACTCGTTCTCGGCCGTCCAGAACTTTTCCCTTTGCACAAACACCCATTCTCTGTATACTGTTTATACCAACGTTTAATACACCACCTATCAGGAGGTTTAACGCCATACTTCGTTCGAAATGCACGCTGAACAACTGTCGTCGATTCACTTCTGCCGTACTCAATAACACAAAAAGCTTTCTGTTGAGCGGTCGCCATCTTAGCATCAACTGACGCTGACGCCTAGTCAACAGCGCCTCAAGCGAACAAATGTACAACTAAATGAAACTTTATAGCTCCCTTAATTCGCCGACAGATAGTGCTTAGCTCTGCCTTTTGTCGTTGCAGAGTTTTAAATTCCTAAAGTTGTGGTATTCTCTTTGAATCACCCTGTATATTATAACTGTTAGGAGAACTGTTAAATTTAGAACTCATGAGACTTAACTAATTTACATCAATTTAATTGAAAATGGTTCTAAAGCTAATACATGACACATCTACCCAAAAGAAAGATTAATTAATGATACACAAGGGATGCTATGGTGTGTCCTTCTAGTATAAAGTTTTGTGTGTCCATTCTTATTACTGGTGGTCTGGTGGACTACGGCCATTCACTATTGTAAGAAAATGAAACACCTACAGCCATCCATATGACGTCATTTACTGTATGGCTACCAGTTTTGGCACTTCAGTGCACCATCTTCAGGCCTTAGCTGATACTGGAGGGGTTAACAGTATCCACATATACGATGCATCAGTGGACAACGTAACTGGCTTATGCAGACTATCTTCAGAATGACGTAAAAACAATGAATACAGAATGTACAAATCAACCTAAAAGAGGTGTTATTAACCTCAGATAGTGATTGTTTTTTACCTTCTGGTATTAATTGTTTTTATAGTCAGTATAAACCAGTTATGTTGGTCACTGATTCATTGTGTATTCTGATGGTGTTAAACCTTTCAGCACCAGCTAAGGCCTGAAGATGGTGCACTGAAGGGCCAAAACTGGTAACCATACAATAAATGTCATGATAAGGACGGCTGTAGGTGTTTCATTTTTTTAAAAAACTATTGCAAAAGGTAACAGACGAGAGAGAGAGATCCGAGCAGGTACACTCTTACTTTCTAAATAAAAAAAACGCTTTACAATCTATTGCAATCAGTCACCAGCTGATTAACACTGTATCTTTGAAATATTATTTATGAAATAATAATTAAATTTCACAAAATTAATTTACATAAGTTATTTAGATTTGAAGTTATTTACAGTAAATAACTAGATAAGTGCACATTTTTGTATTTCCTGTCGTTTTTGTGATCTAAAGTTTACATGAAGTAATGTGGGCCTGTCCAAGTAATGGTTCTAGTCAACATTGCCAAAAGCCTCTCTAAGTCTACAAATGCTATAAATGAAGGTTTGTCTTTTCATAACCTATCTTCTAAGATAATCTGTAAGGTCATAATTGCCTCGTGTATTCCAACATTTCTCTGGAATCCAAACTGATCTTCCCTGAGGCCTGTTTCTACCAATTTTTCCATTCTTCTATAAACAATTCGTGTTAATATCTTGCAACCATGACTTATTAAACTGATAGTTTGGTAAATTTCACATCTGTCAGCAACTGATTTCTTTGGAATTAGAATTACCATATTCTTCGTGACGTCTGAGAGTATTTCGCCTGTGTCATACAACCTGCACATCAGATGGAGGAGTTTTCTCATGGCTGGCTCTCTCAGTGGTATCAGTCATCTACTCCTGGGTCCTTGTTTCGTGTTAGATCTTTGAGAGTTTTGTCAGATTCTCACAGTATCATATCTCCCATCTCATATTTATCTACATCCACTTCCCTTTATATAATGTTGTTTTCGTTCATCTCCCTTGTATAGCCCTCTATATTCTCCGTCCACCTTTCAGCCTTCCCTTTTTTCCTTGGAACTTATTTATGAGCTGAGCTCTTGATATTCATACAGCTGCTTCTCTTTTGCCCAAAGGCCCTTTTAATATCTTTGTAGGCAGTATCTATCTTTCCCATAGTGAAATATGCTTCTAAATCCTTACATTTGTCCTGTAGCCATTCCTGCTTAGCAGTTTTGCACTTCCTAATTTTTTAGATGTTTGTATTCTCTTCCACTTGCTTCATTTGCTGCATTTTCAAATTTTCTCCTTTCATCGTTAAATTCAATATGTATAGTGTTATGCAAGGATTCCTATTAGACCTTGTATTTTTATCTGTTTGATACTCTACCTACACTATTTCATCTCGTAAAGCCACCCATTCATCTTCTACTGTATTCTTTTTCCCTGTTCTAGTTAACTGTTACCTGATGCTCCCTCTGAAGCTCTCAACAACCTCTAGTTCTTTCAACTTATCCTGGTCCCATGTTCTTAATTTCCTACCTTTTTCCAGTTTCTTCAGTTTTAATCTACAGTTCATAACCAATAAATTGTGGTCAGATTCTACATCTGCCCAGGAAAATTTAAAATCTGGCTCCTAAATCTTTTTCTATTTTGTAATCAATCTGAAAAGTTCTGGTGTCTCCAGATCTCTTCTACGTACACAAACTTCTTTTATGATTGTTAAATCAAGTGTTAGCAGTGATTAAATTATGCTCTGTGCAAAACTCTGCCAGGTGGATTCCTTTTTCATACTCCTCCCTCCCCCCAGTCCATTTTCCTTCTCTTCCTTTTCCTACTATCGAGTGCTAGGACCCAATCACAATTAAATTGTCATCTCTTTTAACTATCTGAATAATTTCTTTTACCTCATCATACATTTCTTCAATCTCTTAATCTCTTCATCATCTGCAAAGCTAGTTGGCATGAAAACTAGTATTACTGTGGTAGGCGTAGGCTTCGTGTCTATCTTGGCTACAATAATGCATTCAAAATGCTATTAATAGTAGCTTACCCACATTCCAGTTTTCCTATTCATTACTAAACATATTTTGTATTTATAATCCCAATTTCACCTGATCAGAAGTTCTGTTCTCCCTGCCAGCAAACTTCACTAATTCCCACTATATCTAAATTTAACCTAGCCCTTTCCCCTTTTAAATTCTGTAACCTAATTGCTCAATTAAGGGATTTAACATTCCAAGCTCTGAACTGCAGTTTGCCAGTTTTGTTTCTCCTGATGATGACATCCTCCTGAGTAGTCCCTGCCCAGACTATTTTACCTCTAGAATATTTTACCAAAGAGAATGCCATCATCTTTTAACCATACAATAGAGCTGCACGTCCTGGGAAATATTACAGCTGTAATTTCCCCTAACTTTCAGCCATTCGCAGTGCCAGTACAGCAAGGCCGATTTGGGTGATGTTATAAGGCCCAATCACTCAATCATCCTGACTGTTGCCAATGCAGCTACTGAATAGGTTGCTGCCACTCTTCAGGAACCAGACTTTTGTCTGGCCTCTCAACAGATACCCCTCTATTGAGGTTGTACCTACAGTATGGCTATCTGTATAGCTCAGGCACGCAAGCCACTCCACTGATGGCAGATTCCATGGTTCGTGGAGGGAGAGGGAGTCCTGCCATATACTATCTTTTAATAATTCCATGAAATATGACAGCAGTATCCTGTCTTTTTGTAAGTGGCATTTATAAAAGCTGAACATTCCAATGAATGCTGCAAGTCTCTGTACGTTTTTGGTAGCGTCAAATTTTGAATGTCACCTACCCTTTCTTACAAAGGTGTGATGCCATTAGTGGACACCTCGAATCCTAGAAATTTGACACTGCTTTTATCCGATACATATTTTTCCCTGTTTATGACCACTCTTTATTGTCTGAGATGCTCAGACTGCTGCTGATGGTGTTCCTGATATTGTTCCAAAACTAGCAGCATGTCATCCATGTGGCAGAAAAGAGACTAAAAACCCCTAAGAACATGGTGTACAAAACGATACCACGTCTGTGCAGTATTTTTTTAACCAAATGGCATGAAGTGGTATCCATCTAGGCTGAATGAAGTAGTGATGGCAGTCTTCTTTATGTCTACATCTACATCTACATTTATACTCCGCAAGTCACCCAACAGTGTGTGGCGGAGGGCACTTTACGTGCCACTGTCATTACCTCCCTTTCCTGTTCCAGTCGCGTATGGTTCGCGGGAAGAACGACTGTCTGAAAGCCTCCGTGCGCGCTCTAATTTTACATTCGTGATCTCCTCGGGAGGTATAAGTAGGGGGAAGCAATATATTCGATACCTCATCCAGAAACGCACCCTCTCGAAACCTGGCGAGCAAGCTACACCGCGATGCAGAGCGCCTCTCTTGCAGAGTCTGCCACTTGAGTTTGTTAAACATCTCTGTAACGCTATCACGGTTACCAAATAACCCTGTGACGAAACGCGCCGCTCTTCTTTGGATCTTCTCTATCTCCTCCGTCAACCCGATCTGGTACAGATCCCACACTGATGAGCAATACTCAAGTATAGGTCGAACGAGTGTTTTGTAAGCCACCTCCTTTGTTGATGGACTACATTTTCTAAGGACTCTCCCAATGAATCTCAACCTGGTACCCACCTTACCAACAATTAATTTTATATGATCATTCCACTTCAAATCGTTACGCACACATACTCCCAGATATTTTACAGAAGTAACTGCTACCAGTGTTTGTTCCGCTATCATATAATCATACAATAAAGGATCCTTCTTTCTATGTATTCGCAATACATTACATTTGTCTATGTTAAGGGTCAGTTGCCACTCCCTGCACCAAGTGTCTATCCGCTGCAGATCTTCCTGCATTTCGCTACAATTTTCTAATGCTGCAACTTCTCTGTATACTACAGCATCATCCGCGAAAAGCCGCATGGAACTTCCGACACTATCTACTAGGTCATTTATATATACTGTGAAAAGCAATGGTCCCATAACACTCCCCTGTGGCACGCCAGAGGTTACTTTAACGTCTGTAGACGTCTCTCCATTGATAACAACATGCTGTGTTCTGTTTGCTAAAAACTCTTCAATCCAGCCACACAGCTGGTCTGATATTCCGTAGGCTCTTACTTTGTTTTTCAGGCGACAGTGCGGAACTGTATCGAACGCCTTCCGGAAGTCAAGAAAAATAGCATCTACCTGGGAGCCTGTATCTAATATTTTCTGGGTCTCATGAACAAATAAAGCGAGTTGGGTCTCACACGATCGCTGTTTCCGGAATCCATGTTGATTCCTACATAGTAGATTCTGGGTTTCCAAAAACGACATGATACTCGAGCAAAAAACATGTTCAAAAATTCTACAACAGATCGACGTCAGAGATATAGGTCTGTAGTTTTGCGCATCTGCTCGACGACCCTTCTTGAAGACTGGGACTACCTGTGCTCTTTTCCAATCATTTGGAACCTTCTGTTCCTCTAGAGACTTGCGGTACAAGGCTGTTAGAAGGGGGGCAAGTTCTTTCTCGTACTCTGTGTAGAATCGAATTGGTATCCCGTCAGGTCCAGTGGACTTTCCTCTGTTGAGTGATTCCAGTTGCTTTTCTATTCCTTGGACAGTTATTTCGATGTCAGCCATTTTTTCGTTTGTGCGAGGATTTAGAGAAGGAACTGCAGTGCGGTCTTCCTCTGTGAAACAGCTTTGGAAAAAGGTGTTAAGTATTTCAGCTTTATGCGTGTCATCCTCTGTTTCAATGCCTTCATCATCCCGGAGTGTCTGGATATGCTGTTTCGAGCCACTTACTGATTTAACGTAAGACCAGAACTTCCTAGGATTTTCTGTCAAGTCGGAACATAGAATTTTACTTTCGAATTCACTGAACGCTTCACGCATAGCCCTCGTTACGCTAACTCTGACATCGTTTACCTTCTGTTTGTCTAAGAGGTTTTGGCTGCGTTTAAACTTGAAGTGAAGCTCTCTTTGCTGTCGCAGTAGTTTCCTAACTTTGTTGTTGTACCACGGTGGGTTTTTCCCGTCCCTCACAGTTTTACTCGGCACGTACCTGTCTAAAATGCATTTTACGATTGCCTTGAACTTTTTCCATAAACACTCAACATTGTCAGTATCGGAACAGAAATTTTCGTTTTGATCTGTTAGGTAGTCTGAAATCTGCCTTCTATTACTCTTGCTAAACAGATAAACCTTCCTCCCTTTTTTTATATTCCTATTAACTTCCATATTCAGGGATGCTGCAAGGGCCTTATGATCACTGATTCCCTGTTCTGCACATACAGAGTCGAAAAGTTCGGGTCTGTTTGTTATCAGTAGGTCCAAGATGTTATCTCCACGAGTCGGTTCTCTGTTTAATTGGTTCAAATGGCTCTGAGCACTATGGGACTCAACTGCTATGGTCATCAGTCCCCTAGAACTTAGAACTACTTAAACCTAACTAACCTAAGGACATCACACACAGCCATGCCCGAGGCAGGATTCGAACCTGCGACCGTAGCAGCAGCGCGGCTCCGTACTGGAGCGCCTAGAACCGCACGGCCACCGCGGCTGGCTCTGTTTGATTGCTCGAGGTAATTTTCGGATAGTGCACTCAGTATAATGTCACTCGATGCTCTGTCCCTACCACCCATCCTAAACATCTGAGTGTACCATTCTATATCTGGTAAATTGAAATCTCCACCTAAGACTATAACATGCTGAGAAAATTTATGTGAAATGTATTCCATATTTTCTCTCAGTTGTTCTGCCACTAATGCTGCTGAGTCGGGAGGTCGGTAAAAGGAGCCAATTATTAACCTAGCTCGGTTGTTGAGTGTAACCTCCACCCATAATAATTCACAGGAACTATCCACTTCTACTTCACTACAGGATAAACTACTACTAACAGCGACAAGCACTCCACCACCAGTTGCATGCAATCTATCCTTTCTAAACACTGTCTGTACCTTTGTAAAAATTTCGGAAGAATTTATCCTTGGCTTCAGCCAGCTTTCTGTACCTATAACGATTTCAGCTTCGGTGCTTTCTATCAGTGCTTGAAGTTCCGGTACTTTACCAACGCAGCTTCGACAGTTTACAATTACAATACCGATTGCTGCTTGGTCCCCGCATGTCCTGACTTTGCCCTGCACCCGTTGAGGCTGTTGCCCTTTCTGTACTTGCCCAAGGCCATCTAACCTAAAAAACCGCCCAGACCACGCCACACAATCCCTGCTACCCGTGTAGCCGCTTGTTGCGTGTAGTGGACTCCCGACCTATCCAGCGGAACCCGAAACCCCACCACCCTATGGCGCAAGTCGAGGAATCTGCAGCCCACACGGTCGCAGAACCGTCTCAGCCTCTGATTCAGGCCCTCCACTCGGCTCTGTGCCAAAGGTCCGCAGTCAGTCCTGTCGACGATGCTGCAGATGGTAAGCTCTGCTTTCATCCCGCTAGCGAGACTGGCAGTCTTCACCAAATCAGATAGCCGCCGGAAGCCAGAGAGGATTTCCTCCGATCCATAGCGACACACATCATTGGTGCCGACGTGAGCGACCACCTGCAGATGGATGCACCCTGTACCCTTCATGGCATCCGGAAGGACCCTTTCCACATCTGGAATGACTCCCCCTGGTACGCACACGGAGTGCACATTGGTTTTCTTCCCATCTCTTGCTGCCATTTCCCTAAGGGGCCCCATTACGCGCCTGACGTTGGAGCTCCCAACTACCAGTAAGCCCACCCTCTGCGACCGCCCGGATCTTGCAGACTGAGGGGCAACCTCTGGAACAGGACAAGCAGCCATGTCAGGCCGAAGATCAGTATCAGCCCAAGACAGAGCCTGAAACCGGTTCGTCAGACATACTGGAGAGGCCTTCCGTTCAGCCCTCGGGAATGTCTTTCGCCCCCTGCCACACCTTGAGACGACCTCCCACTCTACCACAGGTGAGGGATCAGCCTCAATGCGGGCAGTATCCCGGGTAACCACAGTCGTAGTCCGATCGGGGGATGCGTGGGACGAGCTGGCCGTCCCCGACAAACCCCCATCCGGACCCCCACAGTGATGCCCATTGGCAACAGCCTCAAGCTGTGTGACCGAAGCCAACACTGCCTGAAGCTGGGAGCAAAGGGATGCCAACTCAGCCTGCATCCGAACACAGCAGTTGCAGTCCCTATCCATGCTAAAAACTGTTTTGCAAAGAACGTCTGAACTAATCTACAGAGAGCGCAAACAAATCGACAAAATTTAAATGGTTATTAAAATACAAGATTGCCTGGTAAATGCAGTAATGCTGCTACTTGCGCACTGCTGACACTGCTCGGCGGCGGAAGGAGACTACGCGATTTTACACTATTCAGGTACTAAAACGCGATGCTACAACTCTCAAATACTATAATACGCCCGAAATTTATGAATTAAACAATGCAAGTACCAAAAACACGCAAAGAAATTAAGAATTAAACTATGTAACAAATGAGTGAGCTAGGAGTATACCACTTGCTGCTTATCCAACGGCGGCAGGCATGACTGGCATTTCTGAATATGCTATGGCACAATCAATGACGTTGAATACTTTTGCTGCTGTTATTGCATCGTTAAAGTCCATGGGGTACCTATCCGATACTGGTCTCGCATTAAAAATGTGGTTACCTCCACATAGGTGTCAAGTTTGTAAGGACGATGGCTACTGGCTCTCTAAAGGTGCCATTACTCCTTGAATTTGTCTATTGTATCCTCTCTGGCCACAGTGGACTTTCTGGCATTAGACGTTATGGTTTAGCCACTACCAGAGATCCAGGTCATTTGTGAATAAAATGCATCATACTCAGACTTTTCTTGTGTTTTGTTTATTTCACCGACCTCATATCAGGAAACTAGTCGATAATGTTGTCCATATTACAGTAGTACCGTGTTGATACTAAGTTTGCTATGGGCAGAAGTGTGTGTGACCTCCCCCTCACTCATCGACCTTAATGACAGTGAAAAATTAAACTGCGTGTACCTAATGGAAATCTGGGAAAAGCAATCGTCACCGAAGTTAATTTGTCGGTAAAGAGGGAGGAAAGGGTTACATCTAAATGCATGGAAAAATGCAAATGAAACTGGTGGAAATTAATTTTGAAAAGGGGTATATTTAATAAAGAAATGTGCGGCCGTTACGTTAACAATTAACTATCGGTAATTAGATATTTGAGATTTGGGGGAAATTACGGTCGCCAGTCCTAAGGACAATTACTATAATAACTGAAAAAGAAAGGTTATTACACATATAATTAGCACTAGAAGCGTGGCAACTGAAGGTTGACACGTGTAGTGTGAAAACTAAAAGTTTGTCAGAAGTAATAAATTACGCTACACTCTGACTTAATTTAGCAAAAGAATTAATAAAACCGGAAAATCGAAAGTTAATTTAGTGACTGAAGTTAATAGTGAGCTTTCTTTCTGCAGCACATCGAAATTCAGTAAAATACTGTTAGTCTTGGACTACCTCAACAATCATTTCAAAAGCTACTTGAATCTACACAATTTAGAAATAAGAGATTTAACTTTGAACTTGAATTAAATGATTCTGAACAATTAACAATAGTAAAATTTAGTACGTACCAAGCTGAGCTGCAGTCACAGGTAAGCTAAAATACGGTAACAAAACTCACACTCTTAATTTGTGCTTGTGTAATCTAAATATTGTAGCCAGCTATGAATACCTTAACTGAACTATGAAATTAAAGCGGTGAAATCGAATGATGCTGGCATTTGAATTTCAATGACACTCGGGTTCATTCCAGAAAAGAAAGGGACCCTGCATGGTAATGCAATTGGGACAATGAACAACAAAGGTTCATGCTACGTTGCTGTAATTTAGTTATGAAAATGGAACAATTTGAAAAGCTGAGTTCTGCCATACAGTTCTAAAACTTTACGAGCTTCCAGTCTTCCTTGTTGGTTGATTGAAGGTTTGAAGCCGTCGATCGAGGAGGTGGCGACAGTCACTCATTGTCGGCCGTCGCTGTTGCAGAAGCTGGATGTTGGCGCGCCTTCTTCTCGACACGGTCACCAGGCGAAACGGGCTCTTGACGTGCGCCAGCTACTGCTTCCCATCCACGACACCGTGTCAGAAACTATCATAGCAAGTCGATCGCAATTACATGCTGCCCAACCCCGAAAGCGCGGCAACTCGCGGGAGCGTCACACAACAGACCTGCTCCACTGCACCACCCCAGCCAGCCTCCCCCTCTGTCCGCGCTCCACGCGACAGAGTTAACACTACCAAAGATCCTAAACACTTTGGTTCTCTACTCGATCTATCGATGTATTCGTTCGATAGCATAGTTTTCCCTAGGCCAGACCCAGCGTATAAATACAAATAATATTCACAAAACAAACCAATTATACATCGACATAAATGCATATATACACAAATAGTAAAACAATTACAATATACAAAGACACAGAAACGTCATATCTTCAGGTAACAAAATAAAGGAAAAGAAATTATAGTGCAATAGATGGAAATAGGAGGATATGCGTTTCCGGCGTTACATGTGCTACTGTGTATGTCCACCACCCATTGGAAAAGCTGCAAGAAATCTGCTCCCAGAATGGGTTCACTAACATTTATCACCTTGAATGCCCATAGAAACTGCCTGTTCAAATCGATGTCCTATAGTATTTCTTTTTTTCCATAGTGTTGATAACTGAGTTATTGATAGCCATTAATATTTGCATCCTGCAGAACCATTTGCTTTGAATACTGTTGCTCCAGTCATGTGCCAAGGTCTGAATCAACGTCGACCAAAAAATTGGTTCCTGATACCTTGTTCATCACAAAAAGCCTTTGTGAATTTTTGAATGCATTTGTAAAACCTATTCTCTGTTATTTATATATAATATATTTGAGTGGTGTCTGCTCTGTCAGACATGTCTCACAGAACAGACACCACTCATGATGACGTGGCTGGTGCATACATTTATGTGAAATAGAGAATGGGGAAAGAAAGGGAAGGATGGGTAGGAATTTGTGACTTCCAGCACCAGAAGGCATTGTGGTAATGCATGGCGAAAGTTGGAAATTTATGCTGGACCAGGATTTGAACCCCCATTTACTGCTTCTCACGAGCAGTTGCCTTAACTGCTTCAGCAATCCAGACACTATTCCTGAACGATTCACATTTTCAACTTATCCAATGCTGCAATGCTGTGTCCCTGCACAATAGACGTGGCAAGAGAATAAGAGACATTTATGAGGAGGATGACAGTCACTGGCGCCCCTTATTGGCCGTCCTTGGCATTTTGGATGGTTACAGGGAACTACAACTTTCACGCCCTAAATCCTAAATGTTTGTGATACCAACACCAGTAGGATTTATCCATACTTGTCCTGTCATCCTGTTGATTGTTAAGCATGTGAGGCATCTGACATTTGCTTTTCTTTTTTCATTGAAACATTGCACTTTTGCAGTGCCATAATCTGCATGCTGAGCACTCTGACTCTCTCTGCCAGCTGATCTGTATGTAACACTGGCAGGCCACTCGGAAGGCTTAGCTCAGTATCGTTTGTTGGCTCTGCCCCTTGCATGCATGTTTTGATTCTGTTTGCCATGTCACCTCTAGCTATGGCACTGCCAACATTGAACTGCATGCAGTCTGAAACGGCTTCGTCATCTGTTAGTGCTGCAAGAGATAACTTTGTATCTGTTGGCAGAACAATCGACATATTTTTGAAGGCTTTTATAGCAACACCATCCATAACGAATTTTCTGTTAACTAATCAGGAACTCGCTAAAGACCCAAGCTCCTGTAATACTTGCTTGGGGAATCTGTTCCCCAACAGATCGTTTGTTAGTAACCATTGCAGCCTTGCTTCAGCCATTGGCTTGGCATGTTTTTTAAGTGGCTTATTTGGGTGTGTGCAAGACTCTCTCTGGATAAACAGTCTGATTTTCTTTCAAATGGGCAATAAAACAGGCAACGCGATCTGTAGCGTTACTGACGCCATATTGGCTGAAAATACTTTCAGCTTGAGCAAACCATACGTCATGTCTCATAGTTTAGAATGCTATAAATTTAACATGATGTACTATCCTACCTTTTGTTGGAGGTTCTGGTTCTATAGGAAGCTATGTTGCAGAAGTACTGGCTGCTGCAAGTGTTAACAATTGCTGTGCTGCATTTGCATCCTCTTCCTTGATGCTTTTACTCTCATTTAGTTATCCATATTTCATGTTCTTGATTGGAATCGCCACTGTAAAGTCTTTGTTGGTATAGCCATGTATACCAAACATGAATTGAATAGGAGCACATCGTTGTGGATATGCACTTCTGAGGCCAATACACACTGTTCGTCACAGCACCATCATGTAAAGATGTATTCACACTGTCCATCATGTCATGGCACGTCATGTCAGTTCAAGTCATGTGATCTCAGCTCGGATTGCTGTCCTCAGCTGCACTTTTCGTGGGAATTTCGATCTTCGCAAGATGATTTTCAGCTGCTTTTACACACATAGTGCACATACACAAGGTGTCGCTTATATGCATGACTGCTGGAATCCACATCTGCACGAAAACGACATTTATCATACTCAGATAATTTACAGCTTGCAGGGGCAATTTGCATATTAGAGAAGGGAGACAGAAGGGTAAAACAACACAAAGAAAGTGCCTGGATCGGAAAATATGTCACTATTTCACATATTATATGTGGAACCTGAGAAAGAGGAATCTGCATTTTATATTTTGGAAAGTGGAAGCATAAGTTTTTTCATTTGATATATCAAATGGCACCCAGAATTACTAAAAAGAACCGTGTTACTAGCTGCCATCACATCCTGTGAAAATTTAGTTTAAGGCTAACTTTAGTCGCTCATCCAGTGCAGATTTTTGTGCATTAGTCATATCACCCTCAATACCTTTCCCTTCAAGATATATATGTTTTCTTTACATGTTTGGTAGTTCAAGTGCCTTATTTGTACTGGGGTGCTTTGTACTGTAGTAAAACCACATACGTATTGGCTACTGATGCTTGCAAAACTGTTTCACACACATTTCAGAGAGCTGCTTAACTATAAATAGGCCTGCCACAAATGCATATTTTTAACAAACAATGTGCAGTGGCTGAAAGTTTCAGTGCATTTTTCTATGTAACACTAAAAATGCCTGACAGCATACAAATAAACTCCACCTACTATTCAGTTTGATTCTACCCACAGTCCTTTTTTCACTTCAAGTTTAAACCCTGCAGCAATCCGTTTCATTGTAAAATATTAAATACCGTACCAGTATCCATAAAAATCCACTTTATAAATGTAGTAGAGGGCAAATAATTTAGTAAGCTCGTGTAATACAATTCAGAGTGTGGTCCCACTGCTTCATTTATTCTGTTCTCATTTGTTATAAATTTTAACAAAAGAAATGATCAATCGAAACAAGCTATAGAAAATAATGAACAACAAACAACAGATATCAGCTGCGAAAATCATGATGAAACGAAATATGGAGACCCACCCATGGCCATACAATGGAAGGAAGTGAGCTTGTGGGTTAGGGATCAGGAACCTACAGATGATGTCAGCCATCAAAACTTTCCTCCAGAGAAACGTTCAGGCCCCTTGTCCACGACGAGAATATTCGCCGGACCGGAATTTCTGCCGGCCAGTAGAAAACCAGATGCACTTGTCCATGGAGATGGCGCCGGAAATACTGCAGTCGAGTTGTGTGCAACGGAGTAGTATGATGGATAACAGCGACTTTTGCACTCTCGTTGCACTATATTATTTTTACAAAAAGAAACAGCTTCGTCGTTGGAAGTATTGGGTGCATCCTGTGATGCAAGATCGATTTAAATTTGGTGCCTTCTGTACGCTACATGAAGAACTACGACAGGACGACACAAAGCACCTTAATTTTTACAGGATGTCAAAAACAACATTTGACAAATTACTGTTTTTACAAACTCATTTGCAACATGAAGACACCAATATGCGTAACTGCATATCTCCTACTGAAATGCTTGCAGTGACACTGAGCTAAGTACACAATTGAAATTTACTTATTAAAAACTATTAATTTGCTGTATCAAAAATTAACACCACAATTTAAAAACGCTCCTGATAAACAAAGTAGAATGACAGTGAATAGGTTTTTTTTATTTCCATTAAGATGAAAGAAACAATGTTCAATTTACAATTAGTTTAAAAAATCATATGTTTCAGTAATGTTGGATACTGTGGATGCAGGACTTGCATACGTTTCCAAAGACATGTCTTCATTAGGTGGCCTTGTACAAGTTCATACTTGATCATGTTCTGCAGAGGTGTACACAGAATAGTTGCTATCTTGATTTAGGCTTGGTGTATGGTATGATGATGCCCCACCAAAAGTTTGGTATTCATGTGAGGCACAGTTCCAGGAATCTTGGGCAGATTGCTGATGCATGTTTCTATATTGTGGTTTCGACCTAATTCTTTTTAGAAGTTTCACGACTTCTTGCTGGAAGTCTACGATATCATCATCATTAAATTGATCCACAGTTGGGCAATTCCCCTAAAAAAAGACATACTTCTACTATGGCCCTGCTCAATAGAGGCGTCAATAATAGTCACCATTTTTCTGTCCAACTCATTTGTAGCCGTTTTGTTTTTCTGCAGCTTTTCTTTAACTTGGTGACAATGTTTTTCAGACTGATTGTCAGCGGGGTTTACGTCGTCACTATAGTCCGGCATATTTGATTAAGTTTCTCGTCTGTCTGCTATTTTTTTTTTTATGTAGCTGCTCACAAAATACGTATTTTCGCTTCTTGCTTGCTCCAGAACCGCTCTTATTTCCTTCGTTTAATTTCCTGTGGAATTTCATCCAGTTATCTCTTAAATTTACCCATTTTTTTACTACCATCTTTCCTGAAAAGAAAGCCGGAGTAGAATCAAACTCGTATGTTTTTCTCACTTCAGGTACCTTTCAACAGGAAATACTTTCTCCGATCTCCGTTACAGTTTCAGACTTGGAATAAAAACAATTACTAGAATTTTACGTGAGGTTTGTATGAAGATGTGGTTCTTATTGCATAACACATATACGCCCATTCTGGAGGAAAATGACTGGCTGAATATAGCGCGTCAGTTTGAAAATACTGCAAAATTTCCAAACTGCCTAGGGGCGATTGATGGTAAACATATCAGAGTTATCAAACCACAAGAAAGTGGATCAATGTTTTTCATGTATAAAGGCTATTATTCGTTAGTCCTGTTGGTGGTAGTGGATACAAATTATAATTTTATTTATGTGGATGTCGGTGCTTATGGTAAAGATTGTGACTCAAGTTTATTGAAAGAAACGTCTTTATGGAAAAAGTTGCAGACAAACACACTGGACCTACCTCCTCCTATGGTATTCCAAAATATTCCAGGGGAATTGCCTTATGTTTTCGTTGAAGATGAAGCATTTGCATTGCATAATTATTTACTTCTTCCCTGGGCGAGATCTTGATATCATTAAGCGTATTTTTAAATATCGCTTAAGCAAAGCAAGACAATTTGTAGAGTGTGCTTTTGGCATAACGGTCAATAAATGGAGGATTTTTCACCGACCTTTAAAGGTCTCCACTGATTTTGCGACTGACATAGTGAAGGCTTGTACTGTTCCACAAAATTTCATCCATAAAGAAGAGTGTCTTAATACTCTGTGTGCGGGTACGACTATAGATGTGGACTCTGACCTGCGAGAACTGCCATGTACACAAGCAGTACGAGGTTGCGTGTCAGCGAACACCATCAGAAAGCAGTTCGCTAATTACTTGATTTCTGAAAATGGGAAAATTTCATGGCAAAATAAGTTCGCCTAATGTATTCATATTTTATGTGAAACAAACAATAGTATAGAGAGAAGGAATGTGGTCCGTAATGAAAATGAAAAAAATAAATTTGAGATGAAGTCAAACTACATACCTATATCATTTCTTTCCTTATCTCCAAGCATTTTAAAATCTTCTTTAAGTTGTGTACACACATCCTTCCATGCTTCCAAAGTCAGTCATCTATCCTTATACTCCTCGGTTGTCTTATCCCACAAGACTGGTCGTTCCGCAACCAAAACTTCACAATCAATATTCAGATCAGCATTCATCTTGAAACTCAACAGGTAGCACGTGCAACGGCTCCAGGCGCGACTGAACTCTCCCGGCACCCGGCGAGCTGCCGGCTCGTGGACATGCAGACATTTTCCAACATGTCATACTGAGAACCCGGCGCACCGTCCGGCTGCCGGCTTTGCAGTGGACAACCAGAGGTGCATCCGGCAGCCGGGCCGGTCGTTTCGCCGAGTCGTCCCGTGGACAAGCCCTCATAAGAAACAATGTGTCACTACAAACCCGGCGAATCTGCCGGACTGGCGGCCGGCGGATGTTCTTGTCGTGGACAAGGGCCTTTACGCTGCCGTGACGGAACGGCCGTGTGGACTTCGCCATTTGAAATGCACTGCAGAATGTTTCAACGGGACAGGACGTGACGGCTAATGTGAATTGACCTTTAATTCATTTTATTTTTGCACCTCGTAAAAGCTAGGTACACAGCAAATTTGTGGGCTTCCCAACTGAATAAAGATAACAATATACAAATACTTCACTCACATTTAGTTCGCGACCGCTCTTCGTTCCTCAGGTCGCTTTACTTTCTTCCGCTCTCCATAGGCGAATGGGACGGGAAGAAACTTAATATATGATACAATGAGATCTACCCTCTGTATGCGTTCCACGGTGGTTAGCAGAGTATGCATGTAGATTTACATATTGCTCTATGAACCGTCCATTCTTTTAACCGCCAGACTGGCGCCATATAAATTCAGCACGACTCGCCCAGACCTCTTCGTTGGCGCCATTAACATTAAAGAACAACAGCTGTATATCAGTGGCTATGTTTCTCGTTTCCATAGATGTGTTGCTTGGACTACAATTCTGTTACCATAGCAACATTGATCCGATTCTTGCGACATCTGAACGAGGGCTTATAAACTTCAGTGGGAAAAGATCAACATGGCCGCATGCTAGTTTTAATTTTTCTTTACTGTTTGCCAACATATAAGAGGGTTTAAAACGCCAATAAACCCGTCTTTTTCATCTCAACCTAATAAGGGCGCTGATTAATTGAGGTTGAAGTGAAATTGAGTAAAGATTTGAGTGTTAATAATACGTTAAAGAGCTTACCGGTAATTTGCAACAGAGAAGCTATTCATTACTACAGCATTTGAGGATTTGTATAGAATTTATTTACTCTCTCTAATTCCGTAACGCCGCTGTGATAGATCTAATTATGTTGCATCACCAGCAGACAATGCCGATTCCACCAAATCAACTCAGAGATGCAAGCAGGTCAGTGTTGTGGAAGCACCTTTGTATGATAACTAGAAATACCAGTCTGTGTTATGTTGGTTCTTAAAGCACTGGAGTGATGGCTTTCTGGACGTAATACTTTGGTGTGGTGGCGCTCTCTTTGTGTTTGCGCGTATTCGTTATCGAGGATCTAGTGCTTGTGTATGTTTTTGTGTTTACTTTTTGTGGAATGCGCTGTATTTCGGTTTACCGGCAAATAATTGCTGTAGCAGTTTTAAGTTGAAATGAATGTTGGGAACGAGGAACATTTATAAATAAAAAACAGCCCTCAACCACGAGAATTTGCGTTTAATGTCCAGTGTGCCTGCTATGAAAGTGCTACAGATGATGCGTGAGAACTGATAAATAGATGCATTATTTCGATCGGGTACTTGCCGCCGTTTTAAGCTCTTAACGCTTCGTAAGAACGTGCCTAAACAATAAAACATTTTGAACTCCCAGTAATATTGCAGGCTAACTTCGAAGCTGTACCTTGAAATGGTGCTGTGTAGGACGAACTAGGATTTGATTAGTTTTTGTTATTTGTGAGATGTTGCTACATCGAATTGCATAGGCCCGTGCACTAAGGAAGAGAGAGAGATGGAGTCTAGTTCTCTTAGCACACTATTTTACCAACTCCCTTTGAGCTGTTTGTAGCAAGGAGCATCAAAGTGATTGGTGATTACTCTTGAGGAGTATAATCTGATACCAGTGTAGGTAATTTTAAGTTTTCTTAAGTGGCAGTAGGTCCATTCTCTTAAGTTTTAATTCCTTTGCCTTTGTGGATGATGGGGTAATATATTTGACTAGGGTTGTGTGTTAGCAATTAAACAATTATGATGATAGAAGGTACAGGAAAAAATAAACAGTTATGAAGAGGTTATAGTAAAAAGTCGTTCATAGGCCTAGTTCTCAAATTCGGTTAGGGCCTATGTCTGTTTTGTATTCGGAAATAAAGCACGAGAATACTCAACTTTGTAAAGATTGTAAGTTCCATTGGTATAAACTACTCTGAGAAAACATGGTTTTCACATACTTCTGGAAGATTTTGTAACTGACAAGAGTGATATGTTCCTGAAAAAAATCCAGAATAATTTTATTTAGTTTCTGTTGAAATGATGGGAAAGGACAAAATGGAAGAAAAGTACTTGTGCGCTAGCTAGTCAGAATCTTTAAGAGGATAAAACGTTGGCATTTGTTAAATATGTAATTTGCTAGAATCAATAAAATCTGAATAGTTTATTGGTCTTTGCACATTTTTAAAAAGCCCACAATTTCACTACTGTGTAAAGCAAGATGTATTGCAATGCTTGATTTTTTTTCTTTTTTTTCTTTACTCCATCTCATCTTGCTAGGTCAGAGCAGAAAGTTTTACTATCATAATTCTGAGAATATCTTATAAGAGTACATTAAGCAAATTTGTTCATGCACGTATTTATGTGTGATTATGTCCTCATATGTTTGTGAAAACCAGTGGGCAGGAAAATATATATGCTTAATGATTTGCCTCCATCTGTATTTATCTTTGTAGATTTCCTCCCATACTACAGAATCCCATGTCCCCCATTTTCCATTTAATAAAGCAATGTGCACTCCATCATTTAATCATATCTGTGTATAAGCTCTGATGCTGTGGAGACATGTAACAGTAATGACTTCAACCACAGCCCATATTAAGAGTTATGAGAAGGTTATTTCACCTGCATTTTACCCTTATTTGCTTCAAAATAAGTTTTGAGAGCCACTGTATCTGAATGGTAATATTTGCTTTTTGCAATAACGTGTAGGCCCCTGCCACACTTTTTAATTTGATTCTCGTCATTAATATATAGTTATCTTTTCACTTTTATTCCTTGGCTCCTAATTTCTCGTTGTTTCCGGTATAGGCGTACTTCATTATCAGTCTGGATACAGCAATATCTCTCTCTTATTTGCAGTGTGCTTTTCATTTGCATTTTGCGTACCATTATTTTATTTGTAACACTGCACTTGTGCACAACTTTCTGTTTTTTACATTCATTTCAGTTAAATATGTTACTTTAGGTAAACCCCCCTCCCCCCCCCCCCCCCCGCCGTATCTCCCCCTCTCCCTCCCCCTCTTCCTCCCCCTATCCCTCTCCCCCTCCACCGAGCGAGGTGGTGCAGTGGTTAGACACTGGACTCGTATTCGGGAGGACGACGGTTCAATCCCACGTCCGGCCATCCTGATTTAGGTTTTCCGTGATTTCCCTAAAATCACTCCAGGCAAATCCCGGGATGGTTCCTCTGAAAGTGCACGGCCGACATCCTTCCCTAATCCGATGAGACCGGTGACCACGCTGTCTGGTCTCCTTCCCCAAAACCAACCAACCTCCCCCTCTCCCTCTCCCTCTGTCTCTCTCTTTGTGGGGTTGTTAGTGACATCAGCTTTGTTATTGATTCTAGTGTGTAAGTGTGCAGATAGTTTAGCTCATTTCCTCTAGAATTTTCTATGCATTACAGTCTTAAGCTATACACATCCATGTTGCTGCTACATGTTTTCTATGTTAACTGCTTACCTTCTGTTAGGTCATTTCCAAGAATGTTTGCCTATTGAAACTGCAGGTCCCAAACGATATATATCAAACGTACAATTCTAAATCGGCAATGTGACTGTGGTGATGGGAGTTCTGAGCGGTGTTTACAGTGTTAACTAGAACCACGACAAAAAAAGAATGTTGACTAAAGCTTGTCGTCATAAGCCAATGTGTATGCTGTAGGAAGCATTCCATTTTTGCCGTAGCCTGGGTAGACTGCTATGTCATCTAGAAATATGGATAGTGTGTCACATGTGTCAACGTTTCCTTGCAGCCACAAGTTATGGAAAAATAAATCTTGAAACAAATAGAATTGGATCTCTTTCTCTTGGATGCCACTCGCAATTAATGGAAGATTTCACTGATTTCCACAGCTGCACAGTGTTCTGCGTGTGCACACTGGTATCATCGGAAGACACGAACTCTACACAGTGGTTCATGAACTCATGGTTAAATCCTTCTGCTTTTAATGTCTTGTAGAATTGAAATTTTGCTACTGGGCAATATAAAGTACTTTATCAAACCGACTAAAGTTACCTTGTCCCCAGAGAATTCAAACATTTCTCTACATTACGTAAGCATGGAACTGGATTCTTCCAAGTCAGGCATTCGGCCGAAGAAACGTCTAAGACACCAGACATCCTAACTCATTACCGACAAAATCATATAGGTTTGTAGCTATGCACAAATAATTAATCATAATTTCACCACCCCGCACTCATGTTCGATTTACAATCGCACATTCGATATCTATTGTTTGGAGCCTGCAGCTTCAATAGGCAAACATTCTTGGAAATTATCCTTTTCTTGTTTGTTGGAATCTAGCTAAAAGCTTATTGACTAGCTACTATCCATAACTTATGTTATATGTCTTGTTCATGTACCGGTACATTCCATTTTCACTGTGGTCAGTGTTTTCCTCTTTTGAGTCAGTTCCCTGATTCATTTGTTTCAGATTTTTTTATGTGCATACTAATTCCTTAGATGCAACTGCCCATTTCTATGTCAGAAACCTCAGTTTTTGGGTTTTAGTACTAAAAGTTTCTCACTACTATAAAACAAAACTGATAATAAACACTGATTAAAACTTAACTTTCAGACACATCGGAAGCAGTTATTTGAAAACCTTATTTAGTTTATCTAAAGCACTCCAGGTCATTTTTACTCTTTCTTTTCTTTCAGTTGCCATTCCTCCAGTCAGTATCTTCTAATACTCGAAATAATAATAATAAAAGAAAAACGTGAAATGATTTTTTATTTTCTTGTTAATTTGAACTATTTTCTTTCAGTGTGTTCATTGTACATTATTTTAGTCTAATTATCATTTATTTTTGAGACCGACTTTCAGACTTTCTCTATTAAATTCTTATCTTCATAGTTGTAGCTTATTTGCAATAGTTGAAAGAATGGGAATCTCTATTCTTCACCCCTCTTTGAGAATCTTATCACTACTCTGATGATGTCTAATGGAAGTATGTGTCTTCTGCAGTATACTAAAATAGGCTAGGTTGACTCAGTGCCTGGTTTCTCAAGGACAGTAAGTAGAAATTTTCATAACAGTTAAAAAGCATTTTAATATCTGTTAATCCCAGACAACGTGATAATTAATTCTGTCATCCCCATCATGACTTGCAAATGATTCACTGTCCCATATCCTCTTCTAATGCCATTTCATTCTTTCCTCTAGTTAATATCTAAATATCATAATCTATGCGGTTTTCTACAAGTTTAGTGGATTCCTTGTTCATTATAGATAAGAGACAGAAATATTTGCAGTTTTTTATGTTTGTCTGTTTCTTTTCTTGTGAAGAATAATACTTACAGCATAGGTCATTTCAGTATGTTATACATCTGCATTGAATTTGCTTCTGTGCTTATCATGTTTAATATATGACACACAATCATTTCTCATTTCAGGTTGGGACAAGTCCCAATGAGGCTGCCTCAGCAACAACAGCAAAGGCAGCCTCTTATTATGGGAATGCAACCCCCAGCAAGCGGTGCCCATGGTGAGAGTTAATAATAATGTGCAATGGAGTATGTGGTCTTCGCTTGGTTTTTATTTTGTTTATTAAGTGTTGACAATCACAAGCTAGTAACACATTGAGCAGTTCAGTTATCCATTGGAACTACATTTGTAACAAAAAATTAGAGAAATAAATATCATCTAAACAAAACTAAAATATAACTGTAAATAATTTAGAAGTTCTATTCTATTTGGTGAGTTGTTACCTTTACATCCTGTCAGAAATTTCCATTACCAAAAAATGTACTTTTCACATAACAAGAACATAACCACAATAATCATTCCAATATGCAGCATAAAAAAGCTTGGAGTACTTCGGCCATGCACTGTAATATTAAAATGGCTTATCATGGACATAACATTCACCAACAGTACTGTTGAGTGACATCATCCCAAAGTAGTGCCAGTAGTATCCCACCACCTACCTGCTCTCGTTCATCTGTCAACTGCTCACATTCAGTAAGATATGCTGTTAAGTTTATTTGATGGCTTGCACGAGAGCTCCCAAGAAGATGGCATTGACTGCTGTGCTGCTTACCTGTAGGAAGCTCCATACATTTTAAAGTGATTGCGTTGGTGCTATTTTCTTTGGTAGTTTCTCAAAATTGCCCCAGCTCGCCAATCGGGAAACCTGTTGACATCTGAAGAATTAAATGTAAGATAGGTCTTACTGTAGGTTCTTTCATAGGAGTGATTGGCTGGAACTTAACTTTAAAATATCCCTTAATTGTTTCAGATGTCTCCACATTGGAGGGGAAAAAAAAAAAACCATTATTGCGTCAGTTGATGAATGTAAGGCAGAATCAATGCTAAATGCTGAAAAATCTTCCAGTTATTGCAGTAAACTGTGCACTTTAAATGAACTTTATACCACCAGCCAGTTTGCTAAATACATTGCCCCATGTGGGAACTTTGGCAGATGGGTCAGCCATCCTCACTATCAGCCAGCCAACAGTGCGCACAGCGTCAAACTTAACTTTTGCTGAAACTTGATCCATGTGACACAGAACTTATTCCCACATACTCTTAACCTCTTGCCATAGGCGCTACAGTCTGGAGCCGAGTGACTGCTACGGTCGCAGGTTCGAATCCTGCCTCGGGCATGGATGTGTGTGATGTCCTTAGGTTGGTTAGGTTTAATTAGTTCTAAGTTCTAGGCGACTGATGACCACAGAAGTCAAGTCGCATAGTGCTCAGAGCCATCTTGCCATAGGGGTCATACTTCTGTGGTTCTGGATTCCTGCAGTTTTGGCAGAACCATGTTAGCTGTTGAATTATTAATTAATCCCTTTATCATACAATAATGCAGTTTACACTGCTGTCTGTTCTTTCAACCATTGGCGAGGGCAAATGGGAGAAGCTGAAGTACAGTAAGGTATAGTTGATGGAACAAATGGTTTGGCAGTAGCACATCATTATGGGTGACTAAGAAGGGGAAAATTTCTCATCCACTTTGAGGGTAGTGTGTGACCCTGTGGCAGGCTTTCCCTAAGGCAACTCCACATCCCATCCTCCCTTTTCTTTCAGACCTGCTTACAGTGATTTTTAGACTGCACCAGCTGCTCAGATATATCTTAACATTTTTTAAAAATTTTCTCCATATAATTTTTTAACAGTTGCATCAAAATCACAAAATGAAAAAAAGGATATTCAGTTCTTGTAGCTGTGAGTCTAGGTAAGTGTGTGTGCTAGTTGGGGAGTTTCCCCCACCCCACAGCCTGTTCCGAATGAAGACGTGTGTTACTCAGTCGTCCTTCATTTCTCTTTCTTGTATTATTTCACTCCTCTGTTGATCTTTATTGTTCCAACAGGTTTATCGTTGCTGTAAAAAGATAATGATCTGAGTGTCACTTCCTCTGCGGATTTATTACATCTTGGATGAGTGATAGAAATTTTCTTTTTGCTGTAAAATAAAGGATAAGAGAACAGTGGTCTTTTGCCTTCTGTGTATATTTATAAATACCATTTTTCTGAAAGAATGTATAAGTAATTGTTATGTAATTGAATGAATATTTCATCGTCACTTAGTTCTTTGTCCATTAGTATTAATAAATACTAATGGCCAAGAAATAAGCTCTCTGTGTGTTCCCACAGCTCCAGGTGTTTGATATCTTCCCTTCGTATGTATTCAGCTCTTTTCTTTTTGTTAAGTGGTTATATTTACTTTTGTCCACCTGTCTTTGTAAATTTTTGCAAAAAAGCTCTTCTTTTTCCATTGTTCTGGAATACACACACATAAATTGTTGTCAAAAAAGTCTGTCCTCTGTTTATTTTCAGCTGTACTGTTACTGTTGTTGCATTCACATAAAAATAAGTTTTCCCATTTATAGTCCATCAGTACCATATTAATACTCTGCATCACGCTTTTTTTTTTTTTATTTTATTTACATCACTCTATATTCATTCAATTCTTTTGTAACATTCAGTTTTTCCTGTTTCATTTATTACATATATTGCTGTAATTATCAGTTTAGTTGTTGTTCTTTGTGTCCTAGCCCTTATAGCCTACATTCCATGTTGCTAATGCTACACATTCTGAAATTCCTAATCTCCTGGTCTTGACATTTCTGGATCATGTCCGTTGAGACCCATCTGGCTTATCTCTGTGAAGATTTTGAGTTGATTTTCCCCCCCCTCTCTGTACGAGATTAGTCAAGCAGTGAGGCCACCCCTAGGAAACTGCACTTAACTGATTTTCTGTCAGGGTTTTCTCTCATAGCTGGAAAGCCCCAGTTTTAAGGCACTCCATAGGAATGCATTGTCTGGGGCCACATGGCTCCATCTTTGTAGACGTGGGAGTGGCAGAGCTGCTAACAAACTGTGAATGCATTTGTCGAGGTTTTAATACTACAGAATTTAATGTTTTGGACTGTCTTCTGTAAATATTGAGGGAAACATGAACGAAACGGGAAGACTGTAACTGCAGGAGAGTTCTGCCTTCTGGCAATAGGTAGGCCAATTGGGCTAGGCTGACCACTGTGTCATCCTTTGTCGATGACATCATCAGATGTGGTATGGAGGGGCATGTGGTCAGCACACTGTTTTTACATTCATTGTTGGATTTGTTGACCTTGGAACTGCCACTGATTGGTCGAGTAGCTCCTCAGTTGGCCTCATGAGGCTGAGTGCACCCCTTGCAAACCTTCCCAACAAGGAAAAATCTTGGCCAATACTGGGAAACAGATCCAGGTCACTTGTGTGGCAGTCAACCATGCTGACCACTCAACAATGGAAGCGGATGTGGCTACAGGAATAAATACCGAAATAAGTGTGACTGTTATAGCTTAAGCTAAATTATGTGGAAGTATTATACCTAACAATGGTGAAACTGCGCTCATTACACAGGGAAGGCTGTGCCTAAGGCAGTATAATGGTATGAGAGATTTGAAAGTATCTAATAACTGGCGATATTAAGAAAAGGATAGGTTGCCACTTACTGCAAAACTAAAACATTGAGTTGACAGTTATGCATTGTGCTTTTGGCCAAAACTTCATTCAGAAAAGAAAACACACACAATCACACAAGCAGGCACACCTCATGCAAACATGAATACTATCTGTGGCTGCTGCAGATTGTTGGATTTTCTACAGAATTATATTGTCTGCCTTTTACTACCTTAAAATCAATTTTTTTTTCCAGGTTCAATTGTGACGTTGCTGCCTGCTCCAGTTATGCCCCCTACTGCCCTTGCTCCTCAGCAGACTACGAAGAATCCCGCTGCAGGTAATTATAAGACTCCTCCATTTAGGTGATATTATTTATCAGAACTGGCAATTCTTCAGAATATATTTTATGTTTTAGCTTGGATAGCATCACAGCCCCTGATAAATGGGCTGTAACACTTATATTAAAACAGTGGCTAACTCTACAGTAAATTATATTTACTGTTTATTACTTTATATTGTGTTAGAATTCCACGTATTACTTAACATAGGCTGTTCAGTCTTGTTAATAATTCAGTTCTGCATGACCACAGTGTATTTGATTTGACTTGTTTCCTTTTTGAAGTCTGGTGCTATGGATTGATGCTACTGTTCATGCAGTCTGTTCCACTGCAGAAAATGCATTTTATTGGATTGAGAGAGGCCCAGGCATGCTCTTGCTGACCGTAGTTTTCTATTTGTGAATGTTGTGTGTAAATTACTGTGAATTAGCCTCCATATAATCTTGAATTTCTCTGAGGCTGTTGTCATAGTTGTTTTTTCATATAAATGTGGAAGGAAGCAGTATGTTGAGTGATTGCTCTTGGAACTTTTTAACAGTAATGATGCAAATGCCTCTCTAAAATTCTTCGCCATTAAAGATCGCCATGACATTTTTGTGCTAGTGCTAACTCCCAACAAAATATGAAGCTCATTGTTATATATTCTTTTTCTTCTCAATTAATTCTACTTTCTCAGGATCAAAAACTGACAAGTGATACTCAAGAATCAGCAAAGTAGTAGCATTTTAGTCTATCTCATTTGTGGATGAATCAGATTTCCTGAAAATTTTTCAGAGGGATCTCATTTTGACATCTACTTGTAATACAACAAATTTTATATGATAATCTCATCTTAAAACATTTGGACGCACATGTTACTGAAATAAATGGAACTATAAAGATTCTAAAAAAAAAGGCTTATATGCTTTGAGGGAATTTCAGATAAGTTGTTCTGAGTTACTAAGTTATATCCTTGGCAATATATGTAGTGCATAGTTGGTGCAGGCAATTTTGCAGGCAGATTGAAATACACAATTGTTAAGACTTTTTTAAAGAGGGGTGACAAGAAATACTTAATTATCATCCAATTTCCCTATTTCCAAAATATTTCAAAAAGATGCACTCAAGAATACCCTCACATTTAAGTAGAAACAATTTACTTAGCATATCTCAGTTTGGATTTCAGAAGGGCTACTTAACTGAGAATGCTATTTACACATTCACTCACCAAATATTAAAAGCCCTAAATAGCAAAGTACTACCAATTTGTACTTCTTGTGGTCTTTCCAAAGAAAAACTCAAGTTTTATGGAATTGATGGCTTTACATACAACCCGTTTGAATTATACTTAACAAACAGAGTGCAAAAAGTTGTGCTGATTAATTCAAACAATGTTGGAAAGGTAGAAAATTTTATTGACTGGGCAGAAATCATAAAGGGAGCCCTACAGGTTCAATTTTGGGTCCACACTGTTTTTCTAAATGTTTGAATCACCTTCCACCAAACATTCAACAAGCAGAATTGGTGCAAGGGAAAATGAAAACCTAAGAAGTGTAATTAAAAATAGACGTTTTACACCATTGTGCTGCAAGTTGGCAGCACTGTAACCAATGATGTAAGGAATGCCTTACATACAAGCACAACACGGCCACAATACCAGTTCAAAATGGCTGCCCCATTTGGGATCTGCACCAAAGACAAACAGCATTCTGTGATAGTTTCGTAGCAGTGAAGGTACCTACTGAAAGTCAATGGCATATGAAGATCCAATATGGTGATGCATGTCTTATCACTGCACAAGTGTATGAATGGAGTAGAAAGTGTGAAAATGGCGTGACTTCTGTAATAGATGCTCAGCGCCCAAGTGAGGCACACCACACTGTGGCGCTGAAACAGTTGAAGACATTGTGATGGAAAATTGCCATGTGATTGTGGTTGAAATAGCCACAAATCTGAACATTAATCATGGCTCAACACATCACGTTTGTGAAGTGCTTAAGTTTCGCAAAGTATCTGTAGTGCCACGGCAGCTCACTCCAGAACTGAAAGTTGTCTGTGAAGAACTTTCGTGGCATTCTGAAGCAGAATATGACGGTTATAGGAGACAAAACCTGGTTACCATATTACCAGCCCGAAACAGAGAGCAAGCAAGGAGTGGCATCATTCCTCATCACTAAAATCCAATACGTTCTAGATGCACCCATCTGCGGGGAACGTTTTGCTGACCCTCTTTTGGGATGAATGACGCATTGCTTTGGAACACTGTGTGGCTAGGTGAAACACCATTGTTAAAGAGTCATATTCCAATATGTTAAAAAATCAGCTTCAGATGTAATAAGGTTGAAGTGGTGTGGACTTTCGATGACAGATGTAATTTTGCAGAATGATAATGTTTGACTTTGTACTTCTCATGCAACACTTGAAACCCTCGATGACTTGCACTTTGATACTCTGCCATATCCGCTTTACTCAGCAGACCATGCAGAGAGTGGTTACCACATGTTTCGACCGCTCAAAGAGGTGATGGCAGGAAAGAAATTTTGTTCTGACAAAGAGGTGCAGCAGGCAGTGCACAAGTGACTGCGCACATGACCAAAAGATCCCAACCCAAGAGGAATCTGTTCACTTTCTGCATGTTTGAGGAAGTGTGTTAGACAAGGAGACTTGTCAAGAAATGATACACTTGTTTTCCATTTGTGTTCAATAATAATAAAAAATAAATAAATTAAATGCTTCATTGGAGTCCCATTGTATTTCTTGCAGCAATACTAATGTTGTATTAAGTCCCATTAGAGAGATTGCAACAGTTGAGACTCTTAATGATGCTGTACAAAGATTTATTAAGTGGTTCTCTGAAAATAAGACTATCCCTAAACTTTGAGAAAACACATGATATACAATTCTGTTCGACAGATACCAATAATCAATTTAGCACATGAACAGGAATCAGTAAACTGGGTAGCGTACTCTAAATTTTTGGGTGTACACCTTGATGAAAAATTGAACCGGGAGAAGCATATTATTTAGCTTCTCAAACAGTTAGGTTCAGCTACTTTTGCTCTTTGTATAACCGCTAGTGTTGGAAAGATACGAATCAACCTCTTCGCAAACTTTGCGTATTTCCACTCAGTAATGTCTTTCTGGGGTAACTCATCACAGAAAGAAAGTATTGATTACACAAATGTGAGCACTAAGAGTAATATGTGGTGTTCACCCACAGTCATTGTGTAGGTATCTCTACAAGGAATTGGGCTTTTAAACTGCACTATTTCAGTACATATATTTGTGAATGAAATTCGACGTAAATAATCTATCACAATTTGAGAAGAACAGTGATGTTCATACCTACAACAATAGAGGAAAAATTACCTTAATTGCCCGTTATTAAAGCTGTCAGTGCCTCAGACAGAAGTTCAGTATGCAGCAATAAAATTTTCTGATCATTTCGCCTTTCTGCTCATTTGCCCAATAACATAAAGTGTCCGACAGGTAGCAAGTTTTAAAAGTAACCCTAAAATCATTTCTCCTGCACAAATCCTTCCATTCCAAGGACGAATTTGAAGTTAATTCTTCTAAATATTTTACATTTGTATGTTTTCCTACGATTGATTTTCTCCGCTAAAAGTGAAATACCGACAGCATTTTCTCTCTTCTGTGTGCTTTGTAATTTTTCAGCTCCATGAGTGCTGCTTTCACCCTCTTGAACTTTTGGGGGTTTCTGTGTTCATGTTTAGCGTTCCTTGGGTTCTCCACAGTTCAAAAATTTATTGAACACTTTTGCTATGATTTTGGCATTTTCCTTGTTATTGTGTGCCATTTTTGTGTCCTGTATTTTGAGCATTAACATAGTGTTTTCAGAATGAGATTTTCACTCTGCGGCAGAGTGTGTGCTGGTATGAAACTTCCTGGCAGATTGAAACTGTGTGCCGGACCGAGACTCGAACTTGGGACCTATGCCTTCCGCGGGCAAGTGCTCTACCATCTGAGCTACCCAAGCACGACTCACAACCTATCCTCACAGCTTCAATCCTGCCAGTACTTTGTCCTCTACCTTCCAAACTTCACAGAAGCTCTTCTGTGAACCTTGCAGAACTAGCACTCCTGGAAGAAAGGATTTGCGGAGACATGGCTTAGCCACAGCCTGGGGGATGTTCCCAGAATGAGATTTTCACTCTGCAGTGGAGTGTGCACTGATATGAACATTCCTGAAAGATTAAAATTGTGTACCAGACTGTATGGGCCAGGGTGTCATCTTTTAATCTTTCACTGTGATCTTTTTTTGCAATCTGACCATGAGTTGTGGGCCAACTTGTAGTGACGGGGTGTACATTTCATCCGTCAGGTCCCCAGGAGCAAAGGGAAAACAGAGTTGCTACCAGGGCCTTCATCTCGGCTTTCAAGGGCGATACGTTGCCTGAGAAGGTTAAGGTGATGGTCCACTGGTATGACATGACACCCTATGTTCTTCCTCCTGTGAGATGCTTCAGGCGTATGAAATTCGAACATATGTCTTCCCATTGCACTGGTACCCCTATCTGCAGGGATTGTGGACATCAGTTCCCAGCCCCAGCTGGAGGTGCCTCATCTCCTCTGGCTTCGCTAGCTAGGAAGAGGTTCCTTGGTGCTCTTCCTTCCATGGTTCCTCGTGCTCCACAGCCAGACAGCTAAAGGAATCATAGGCTGCTGGCCTCTGGACTTCTCATTCTTCCTCTGTCCCTGAAAACAGTTCAGAGGAACTTTCCCAGTCCGTGACTTCGAAGGAGGAGAAGGGCTAGAAGGACAAAAAGAAGTCCTCTAAGATGGAGGAAACTCATGTGGCCCCCAAACCACTGGACTCTATATGTACCCCCTTTGTGCCTAAGGTGGAGATCCTGTTGGCCCCTGAGGACCGCATCTCTCCAAGCAATGTGCCGCAGAACCTATGTCAGTGGATGCTCTGACATCTCAATCGGTGACAGTACATGATTGTAAAGTGTGGCTTGAGACTAGCCCTGTGAACAGCCTACTTGTCGAGGCTGGTGCCCCTCCATTACCTACCAGGCGCAAACAGCAGCTACTGAATTACACTATACACATTCATAGCTTTCCTGAAGATCCCAACTACTGTGTCCTTTTCCCTGGAAGGGAGCTCTACCTTCTGCAACAGCGACCCAGAGCTGCTGCATGCTTCCAGTGCCCCTGTTGGGAACTGCAATTTCCTCCACTGTTGGCTCTGGTCATGGAGGCATCGCACCTACCCCCATGGCTTATGCCCTGGCCTCAGATTTGTCTTGAAGTCTCCTTTGGTCCAAAAGATTCTGTTGACTCCCTAATTTTTTGCCACCTGTTCTTGGTTGCCCTTGAGATGTATCCAGGTTTGGATACAATCGGTGGACAAACAGGCATTTTGCACGCCTTCTTGCATGGTGCAATGAACTCCACTCTCCACCAAACGGCTGCAGTGTCTTCATCACTGAAATGATGGCCATTAAATTAGTTCTTAGCCATGTTTGTTCTTGCAGTGGCAAGAGTATCCTAATCTGTAGTGATGCCCTTAGCAGCCTTCAGTCTATAGTCCAGTGTTACTCTCCTCACCCACTGGTTATAGCTTTTCAGGATCTTGTCTCTGATCTCCATTAAGCTGGATGACCATTTCTTTTTGTTGGGATCCTCAGTCATGTTGGGATTTTTGGTAAATGAACAAGCTGACCAGTTGGCCAACTGGAAATGGGAAATGGGAGTTCCAGAACTGGACCCTTGGTTGTTTATATGCCATCAGGTGCTGGAAGTCTGGAACTCAGAATGGTCTGCCCTGATCTCCCCAAACAAACTGAGGACAATTAAGGAGACCATGACCACGAGGTGGTCTTCCTTGCATGCTTCTCACAGAGAATCCACTGTCCTCTGTCGACTCAGCCACATTTGGCTGACCCATGGCCACATTCTACGTGAGGATGCCCCTAACTACCGATGCTGAGCCCGCCTGATGGTGGCTCACTTCCTCACAGACTGCCCTAATTTGGCTGCTTTGAGGGTACATCTTACTCTTCCGTACACACTACCTCTGGTACTAGTAGACAATGCTAAAGGGGCTGACCTGGTTTACGTTTTGCGTATGACTCTGGTTTTCACTCATCCCTGTAAGGTAGGGCTTTTTATGTCCTCATTGGCCGCCTGAGGGGTTGGTGGGGCATGCTTCCTCCCCCCTCCGCAAGGTTCCCTTGGCAGCCCTTGCTCAATGGATCAGTCTGGTCTCTACCTTTCCCACCTTATATTCTCTTTATTCTTTTTTCATGTCTTGATTTTAATGTCTTGTCTTGACTGATCTTTTAACGTCTTGTCTGTGCATTTTTTACTAATGTTAGTTACACTTAGGCTTTCCAGGATTTTGCCTTTTGTCCCCTTTCTTTGACAACCACTCCTAATTTGCTATTTAATGGATGAAGGAATTGATGACCTTGCAGTTTAGCCCCTTAAGTCCAAATCTACTTATCTACCTCAGGCCAGTCTGGCCTTGTGAAGGCTTTGGCCAAAAGTGTAATGTGTAACCGTCTGTTCGCTGTGTCTGCCTTCAAGTTACTGTGTCACCCTTATGGTAAGTAGCAATCTTCCTTTCCATAATTGTTGATATTCCAGCTTGGACTTTCCATTGTTTGCTTGTTGCTAATATATTCTGCTCATGAGCCTTTCTGGTTTCTTCTCTAAGCTGTTTTTCCAGAGCCTCCAATGGTTTGAAGTGGGCTCTTTTAATGTCTAAATTTTGAATCTATAGAGCAGAGCAGTCTGTATGTTATACTGATGAAGTTTGAAATAATGGGGTCACATAACACATTTCTTCTTCTAATAAATGTCAATTGTACTATTTCTGGTCAGGTCTTGATTTTTATTTTTAGGTTCACATCACTGTTACCTACTTTGTAGTTATATGTGCTTTCCTTTTTTCCTTCCTCTCCACATGAAGTAAATATATCCAGTAAAACAAATAAAAACTTAGCAAGCACAACAAACAAGCAATAGTTCAGCCATCTGAGGGGAAATGTTTTTCTGACTTTCAGGTTGTTCAAAAATATAATAAACTGAGTAGAAGAGATAGTATCCTCATTTTAATAATACCTTCTTCTTTTATTTTCCATTGCAGTTGATATAATGTTATAGTTAGTTACCATTTTGAGTACTCACTCATCATCATATCCAAAGGCTGTAGGCTACTTACAAATCTAATCAGATGCTGTAACTTAACATGCGCTCATATGCCAATGTCATCTGCCAGTCTCTGGTTACAAACTTAGTCACTTTGGACTATAAAATATGAATGTATGTATGCAATATATCCTACGTTCCCGTAACTGTCCTGGCCTCAACCCTCGTTAATCATTGTCCTAGCCCCTCTGTTCCCATTGCAGCGTTACACAGCCTCCTATTCCACCAACGCACCCACTCTTTTTACTTCCCTCCTTTTCTGCTGTCACTTGCTCTCCGTCTGACTTCCTGACTACATGCAGCTATCCTATTCTCCACCTCATGCCTGCATGCTCCCAGCAGCATTTTACCATCCCACACCATTCATTATCTTGCTATCCCTCCCCACCCCAGCCTCTTCCTTACCACCACCTGGTTGCCTTTCCCATAATGCGCTGCTGCTTGCAGTCTGGCTTGAGCTGCCAGAGACTTTGGTTATGTGTATGTGAGTTGCATTAGTCAGTTGGTTTGTTTGTTGCATGTTCCATTGGTCAATCCCACAGTACGGTAGCCGTTATGATGTGGAATGTGTCAAGTGCACAAGAAATGCACATATGAAACAGAATTTTTTAATATATATATTACAATACAGAGTTAAAGATTAATATTTCTGTTATTTACCCCATTCCCGTAAATGGCACAAAATGCATATACTGTATTTATAGGTTTATTTATTTCTATTCAAGAATTCATTTGTGGTATAGAAGGAGTTGTCAAGGAGATACGATTTCAATTTATTTTTGAAGCTGTTGTTGCTGTCTGTCAGACACCTTATTTCATCTGGTAATTTGTCGAAAATTTTTATAGCAGCATATTTTACCCCTTTCTGTGCCAAAGATAGGTTGAGCAAAGGATAGTGTAAGTCTTTCTTTTTTCTGATATTGTAATCATGAATGTCAATGTTGTTTTTAAACTGGTCCCTGTTGTTGGGAACAATTTTCATTATTGAGTAGATGTATTGTGAGGCTGTTGTAAGAATTCCCAATCTTTTAAAAAGATGCCTACAAGATGTGTGAGGATGAAGCCATTATTCTAACCACTTTCTTTTGAGCAGTGAATACTTTCTGTCTAAATGTTGAGTTACCCCAAAATATTATTCTGTATGAAATCAGAGAGTGAAAGTATGCAAAGTATGTTAGATTACTATTTTCTATATCCTCAAAATTGGCAATTATTCTGATCGCAAAAGTTGCTGAACCTAGTTGCGTTTGTGTGTGTGTGTGTGTGTGTGTGTGTGTGTGTGTGTGTGTGTGTGTGTTTCTATTTTTGACAAAGGCCTTGTTGGCATAAAGGAAACTTTCCAACAGTCGTCTTGTTGTGCCTTTCTCAACTCAGCATCTCTGCAATATGCAGGGTGTACACGGCCCAGGACAACCGGGAGATCCGGGGAAAACCCGGGAATTTTTTCATCCGGGAGAAAACTGGGAAAATCCCGGGAATTTAGTAGAATTCCGGGATTTTGTGGAATTCCGGGAATTTTTCGTTGTTCTAGTTTTCAGTCAAAATTTTGTAATTTTGACTGGTAAGAATGGATACTCTAACAAAGGATATTACTGTATCCCCTACGGCAGAATAATACTGCAACAATAAAACGTGAACTAGAAAACAAAACGAAAATAAACCATAAATTGCAAAGGAAATGTGCCATATAAGACAACTAAACACAGTGCTCATACAAGAGTTTGCCAACAGCAAAATGTGTCAAAGGCCTTAGGAAGAATTTGCAATGCTTCATAACGACTAATTGCCTCCGATGAGTGTGACGTCGTAACTGTTTACATTAGATTCGTTTTAGCAGTAGTGAACGGGCGCATGCGCAGTTGAGTGGCATATGAGTAGTACCTTCTCCTGTTTCTGGCTACAGAGTGTGGCTGTTGGCTGTGTAAGCAGCAGATGCTCCCGGGAAAAATTTTACTGTCGCGCCCAAGCATGCGCAAGGGACCCTGATCTATGAGGGAGGCAGGGGGGGGGGGGGGCAAATTCATGTTCTTGAGGAGAAAAAAACCGTGTTTCACAAAGCGCCTAGCATCCAGCGCACGTTGGTCTATCGATTACTCATATGATTTTGATGCACATCCTTTTTGAACACACTCTGTAAGTTGTTTTCTGAATGAATCATAAGCTGCGCGGGGTAGCCGTGCGATCTTAGGCAACTTGCTACAGTTCGCACGGCTCGCTCATCGGAGGTTCGAATCCTCCCTCTGGCATGGGCGTATGTGTTGTCCTTAGCGTAAGTTAGATTAAGTAATGTGTGAGCCTAGGGACCAATGGCATCAGCAGTTTGGTCCCATAGTTAAAAGAAGTTGGTTTTTGAATGCGTGCATAGTGTACGTGATGTCTGTCAGGGGAATCCTCGTCGCATCTAGAAATAAACTTTCCTGCAGGCAAAAGGGGACCGGGCTATACAAGCTGAGCGGAGTAAAGACGAACGAGTGAATGCTAATCACTGTCCGATTATGCTGTTGTTTGGATTTGTGAATGATCAGCGTTGCTATAATTACTAGGGAAATCCATAGATTCAGACTACCAGAGTGGAAGTAAATGACTTGGTGTATCCCGGAAAATGAAATTTTGTCAGAAAGTTTTTGGCTAGATCGCTACACTAGTAAGGGCATGTAGTACAGTCCCCGTCTAGTAGCCGCTTAAGTTTTATTCTGGAAGTAGTGCGGAAAATGGTTTGTACTAACGTAACACCTAACCGGAGAATAATCAGGGATAACTAAACCCGCGATTCTAGCAGGGTTAGTGAAGTTAACCGGCGAATAAGTTTTGACAAAGGCAGGAATAGTTCCAGAATTAGTCATGACAAGATTGTTTGTTAGAGGAAGGGGAAGAAAAGTGGACACCACACAAATTAGGGAAGAATATGACGATTCCAAATTTATATAAAAATCTCGAACTACTACTTTTCAATCTCATGCTCGAGAAACTTGAGCGTATGAGTGAAATGTGAAACTATTTTCTAACATAAAGCTTTTTGCTTCACTTAAAACTTCTGGGCTGATCGGCCGTGGGCGAAGTATAAAACTCTCTCCTGACATTTCGTCTCCGACTGCGGGAGACATCCTCGGAGGATGTCTCCTGCAGTCGGAGACGAAACGTCAGGAGAGAGTTTTATACTTCGACCACGGCCTATCAGCCTGGAAGTTTTAAGTGAAGACAATACCGGCCGTGAAAGCTTACATTGTATGATAAAGCTTTTTGCATGTAGTAGGCCTAATAGACATTTTATGTTGGCCTTTGTGAATTATATTCTGTCGTATTATAAAAATGACCATTTGTGCCAAAAGAGTCTTATTTATTTGGTGTGTGTTACAATTTCTACTGTGTTAGAAAGGCCTATTTTGTTTTATCTAGCAGACAGTGACAAAATAGACGTAATCAGGTTGAGAAAACACACCAGCCTTGGGTACTATTCGTATTAACAGCTTACACAGTATTAGACTGTGGTATTTCGATTTTTCGTGTAGCAGAACGTTTGACGAACTTTGATGAGGTGACAGATTCTTTCGCAGAAAGGGAAGCACGCCATGTAAAGCTGAAGCAAGATTAGAGAGAAAACAATGCTAGAAGCTAAGGATTGAAGTACTGTATTGCTTGTCTCTTGTCTTTACTCATTTTATGTATCCTATATTTAATTTTGTCACCCAAAACAAAGTTAGTGCAAATTTTCTGAAGAGTTCTTGTTCTCCCGATTGCAGATAATACCATCCAGTATTAATTACGAGTTTTTTTAAGAGGGGCAGGCTGTCAAACCGGGCGACTGGGAGCAGGAGAGGCACCACAGGACATTTTAATTTCCACTGTCCTGAATATAGGTTGATGGCATCCAGTACAAAATATACACGTTTCAGTTCCACGGAGCGAGATACAGTGACGCGTGATAGGAAAACGCTGTGTGAAGCAGAGTGGCACTGCACTCTGGCACACTTTAAGACCATACAACATGTCTTACATTTCCTCGAACACATTTGTTTTATGTATCACGCTCTTCAGAAAGATGTGCGCCACAAAATGAACATATTTTTGAAGTTTCGATTTTTTCAAACTTTTGACGCCGTATCTCAAACGCTCGATAGAGAGGGGGGGGGTGGGGGGGGGGGCACTATCTCAATATTGCCCAGGCTGGGAAATATTGTAGATCCGAGGCTGAGTTATAGTGGGGAAGTGTGTAGTCTCCACGTGACCCGTGTTTACATTTAGTGATTTTGCTGTTTCCTCTTCCTTTACTGCTCTCACGTCAAATAAAAACAAAATGGATTTATGTGGCCGGGAGCTATTAAGTGAATTAAAATACATTCACAAAATTACGGAAGGCTAATATACATTGTTAGTTTCAGATTTTATTTTATTTCCACTTTTCTGACAGCCACGCATTAATCGCCTTGTAGAACAATGAAGTTATTTTTGTCGGTTTGCTAAAGAAATTTGGTTTTTATTAATCTTTTAAGCTGAGGCAGTCAATGTGTTTGAAACGAAGTGTTTAGCTCCACACTATTGCCTAATTTCAACTGCTCGCTGCATTTCAAGTGCATGTTTTCACCTTCTAGCATGTATGACATTATGCTGTAATAAAGAATCAAAAATGAGTTAATACAGTACTGGTACTCCAAGAAAATTTACATCCCGAAACCCAACTGAAAAGCTTAATATCAGGTCGAGGCCTACTTGATTGGGAATCTGGACATACGAATGTGCTCTTTAAGTATGTACTTTAAATGTGCCATTTTAGTATGCTTCACGAAATTCTGATGCTCTTGGAGTATCCTCTGATGTCTTTTTTCTTTTACGACATAATGTAAGATCTTCTGATATTTTACACGTACGAACATACGGGCTTCCTGCGTTACAACAGCTGCTGAAGTGCGGTGGCGCCTGTTATCTGGCGCGCTCTGACTATTACTGAAACGAACCTATTTCTAACTGGTTGCGGGAAAATGTTGCGAATGGTGGTTTGAAAAGCGTTACTTTCAAAGTAAATTTCGTTTTACGCAAGTTGAACTGTGTGCGAGAATGTATGGTGAATTTTTTAAATCACAGTGCGTTTGATGACCAGCCATTTAGAAGTATTTCGAGCCCAGAAGATCATTCATGTCGTTATTAAAAGCAAATTGATGTAGTGCTAAGGGAAGCTCTCTCTCCTCTGCTGTAGCTAATCTGTTTGTGGAAAACTTTGAGGGCAAGTCACTGGACTCGGCTAAAAATTTTACTGGCACATTTGTGTGATTATGTGAAAGCTTAGCTTCTGTTGCAGCTTATTGGCCTTAGAGACCAATGTTATATGTGAAAACTTTGCTTTTCTTGTAGCAACACTATGTATATTAATTTAAAACATTAACTTTTCCTCTTTGTGTATCCCCACTACTTAACAGTATTGTTGATATTAGCTGACTACATCACGTGTCCTGTAGTTTGAACATCCGCTGTCATTAGCTGGCGGGATCACGCGACATGAGCTGTGACTGACTTAACAAAAGCACATCGCAATCTCGAGTACAATGGTTCGGAAAGTAACATGCGGTGTTTATTGGAATTCGAATTTACACTTTTGTAATACGAAAATATGCAGCGTACATGTTGCTGCACATCAAAAATCTTTCCAAAAGGAGTTTTCTTCCCTGAGTTTCGTTTTCTAAATTGCCGGGAAATTCTACGCCCATGTCTAAAACCATAAGCATTCAAAGGATTGATAAGTTTTACAGTTCCGAGGGAAAATATACCGTCACTTAACAACACAGAAAAAGTGTGTTTTCATCTGGGAGAAAGTGTATTTTTAACCGGGAAACCTGGGAAAAATCCGGGAATTTTTTTTCCTTGTCCACGTATACATCCTGAATATGGTAACAACCAGCCTTTTCATTATATTCTTACATTCCATCCTTTATTTTCCAGTGTTTAAAATAGGTTCTATTTTCAGGACAATCAGTGATTGTCTTTCTGTAACATTTGAATTGTTATCTGCTTGATGACAAATATTATGTGGATCATACGTTTCTCAATTTTGTGTTCTTATAGGTATCGGTCTAAATTATTGTGTGCATCAGTTTTCAGAGAGTTAGTTGCGTACCAGTTGCTTGATAAACCTTCTATTGTAGAACATATCATTAGAGCTATTTACGTTTGTATGGCAACATGCTTCTCATTTACTGGTACGTGACTACATATTCGTATTGAGTTATTTACATATATGCTAACACTGTCTGTGAGACTTTTACTTCAGTGGATAGATTGCAAATAGTTTTGTAGCTGTGTCACTTATTGCTTCTTGTGCCTAAATTAGAACTGCTATAGCATACACTGATGAGCGAAAACATTATGACCACCTGCTTATAAGCATGTTTGTCCATTTTTGGAACAAAATACATAACTGATTCTTTGTACCAGGGATGCGACAGTTTGTTGGTAGGGTTTTGGAGGTATGTGGCATTAGTTGTCCATGCACAGGTCATGTGATTAGTGTAAATAACTGGCCACTGATTTGTTTCTGTGGGGATGGTGTCCGTGTGGGGATGGTGTCCGACACAGGTGAGTTCCATAGGATACACATCAGGCTAATTTAGTCACCGAGACATCAATGCGAGTTCACTATAATACTCCTCAAACCACTCTAGCATTGCACTGTCTCAGAGACTTGAACACTTATACTGCTGAAAGATGACATCACCATCGAGGAAGACATTGAGCATGAAGCAATGCAGGTGCTTTGCAGCTGTCAGCAGTCTTTAATGACTATCATAGGTCCCATGTAAGCACAGGAGAATGTCTTCCATAGCATAATAACTGCTCCCACCAGATTGCATTTGTGATGTCCTGCATGTGCATTTGTGATGTCCTGCATGTTTCAGGCCGCCATTCACCTCGATGACGGCATTTGTAGAGATGACCATCGACCTAGTGTAGAAAAAATGTGATTCACCCGAAGAGCTGGCATGTTTCCATTGATCGACTGTCGAATCCCGATGGTCCCGTGCCCACTGCAGTCGTAATTCACAATATCATTGGGTCAGCATGTGAACACATAGGGGTGGTGTGCTGCAGAGCTCCAAGTTCAACAGTGTATGTGAACAGTGTGCTCCGAAAGACTTGTGCATGCACCAGCATTGCACTCTTTCGGCAGAGGTGCCACAGATGACCATCCATCCTACTTCACAAGGAGTCATTCCACGTCAAAACACGCAATAATTCAAGGATTTGTAACCCTCTATCTCAGATTTTTAACAGAACTTTGCACATTTGCTTGTAATTATAACATAGGAACTTCTGTAAAATCTTTTTGGTCTCAGGCTATAACTTTATTTTATGTAGAATTTTAAATGTGGTGATATTCTGATAACTGAGCTCGGCAAGAATTTCAATGCATAATGGTATTTATCTACATAAATGACCATAACTCAGGTGTTTATGAAGCTTTTGATTTGGAATCGCTGGACAAGAAGTAGCTGTACAATCCATCCCATGTGTGTTTTGTGGTAAATGAAGAAAACAAATTGGTGTTAGTGAACCACTGCTTTATAACTGATGATATGGAACATGATGCAGGATTTGTAATTCTGTCCAGATACGAATGGTTAAATTGGTGGCAGAGCAGTACCCACAAGTGAAGAAAGTGCATTATTTCATTGATGGATGTCTTGCTCAATATAAGAATTTGTATGAGCACAAAAACGATTTTGCTATTTAAGCTGAGCATTCCTTTTTTGCTACTAGCCATGGCCTGCAATGGTTTGGGAGGAACTATAAAACATACATTGAGTAGAGCTAGTCTTCAACTAGAGGATAATTCACAAATTACAACTGCATCTGATGTTATGATTTGTGCAAAGCTAATATTGACAGATGTTTTTTTTCTCTTCTTAGAGAAAGTCAACGTAGATTTCCTACCCAAGAATCTCAAGAAGAGATTTTCGATGACCTGCACAGTAACTTGTACCAGAAATTTTTACCATTACAAACCACTTTCTCATGTTTCTTCAGAGATTAGAAGAGTAACTTCTTCTGAAAAGCTCTTTTTTTTTTAAAAAAATACTGAAAATGCCCCACAGTGGACATGCACTTGTCTTCAACTGTATTCTTTTGTAGCAGCTGTATATTATGACAGGTGGTACTTTGCCTTTGTCAGAAATGTCTGTGATGAAGAGAGAGATGTTGAACTACTTTTTCTCCACTCACCTGGACCAGCAGTGTCATTCTCTTGGCTTGAGAAGGAAGACTCTTGTTTTGTGCCCTTTGAAAACATTTTTTTGTGCTGTTGGTGTATCTAAATCAACATCATTAGGCAGAATTTATTACTTCAATGAAAAAGATATGAAGTTAACAGAATATAATTTGTCACAATGGATTAAAAACAGAGATGTGCTTAAGAAGTTTCATTGATAGTTTCAGAGATCTTCACTGCAGAACATGTACATTTTAAATTAACATTAGTGTGGCTAGAAAAATTGTAGTTTAAAGATGCTAATTTGACACCCTAAATAAAGTTAACTTATGTAATGAAAATGTTTCAGTTAAATTCATAACTTTTGGCTCTGTACTTTCATGAGGCAGCCCCACTATAGGTTGACAGTTTACATAATCTGGTTTGAATGAACTTCTGTGCAATGGTATGATGTATGTTAAATAAGCATCCAATATCTATCAAAAGTCAAGGTGCTCCTTCTTTTTCTTTTTTAAAAAATAATATCAGAGTTTTGATAAAAATAAATCTTGTATCAGCTGTCAGAAAGTGTTTTACATATTTAAAAGTCATTGTTTAGACCACAACAGCTTAAGTTGAGTTTCTATATTTCATCAAGTCAAGATTAGTTACTAACTGTTTTCCAATAAAGATACTTCCCTTCTGTGACATCTGAGGAAATATGACAAGTGATGTGTGGAAAATAAGATCCTTTCTGTTATTATTATTATGATTATTGCTATTATTTTTGTCTGAGGTGTTGCAATCCAAATTACATAGTTGTGGCATTTACATTTGTAAAAAAATTCCATTTTTTGCCCTCAAACTACGTGAAGTATGTGGAGAAATTTCGTGTTGACTATTGCCATGCAGAAAGTAAAAAGTAGAAAAAGTTTCATGAAAATCTGAAGCAGTGGGTGACAGGAATGGATGATCTTACTTAGAATTATTATTATTTTATTATTATTATTATTCTTCATTACAACACAAAGTATTGTGATTTCAGATTTATTTGTGTGTCCATTCGTAGAAAACCCATTAATAATTTTATTTTATTACACTGTGTACTGTCTTGGGAATTATTTAAGACCAGTTATAAGTCCCCTCGAGTTTGGAGAAATGTGATCTAAGCATTTTTCATTATATTTGTTCTTTTTCCAGAAATTGGAAAGTGACACACATTAAATTTTTTTGTATTGTTCGTTGTAACTTTACTGCTTAAATAATCACATATCTGTTAAATATGTTCTTCTCAACTTGAGAAGAAAATTCCAAATCAAAAGCTTCATAAACATCTTGAGTTATGTGCATTTATGTGAAGATAAGTACCATTTTGCATTGACATTCTTGCAGAGCCCAGTTATCAGAATATCACTACATTTAAAATTCGGTATTTAAAAAAACAGAAGTCTGAGAGCAAAAAGATTTTGCACAAGTTCTTGTAAGTACAAGCAAATGTGCAAAGTTTCATGAAAATCTGAGATGATGAGTGACGACCTGCACGATTTGAAGTGAAAGACTCAGAGCAGGCAGGCCTCCAAACCCTGTGTTCAGTGAAGAGTCATGGACGTCCAGCCATTTAGCACCTAGTGGTAGTTTCACTGCCCTCCTACCATTTTCTTTAGATGTTCACAACAATAGCACGTGAACGTTCGACCAGCTTCACCATTTTTTATAAGCACGTTCACAGGCTCCACATAATCATAATCTGCCCTTTGTCAGAATCACTTATCTTAATAGAATTCCCCATTTACATCCCATATCTATGTTAGGGTGATCCCTTGTTCATGTCTGCTGTTTGTATGTACTTTTCATAACTCTTGTCACGTGCCCGCAACACCATTGGGTGGCATCCAAAGTCACAGTGGGCAGTGGTTGTAGTGTTTTGGCTTATCAGTGTATATCTTTTGCTTCTAGAATTGCATTTGTGAATATGACTGTTACTCTTAAACTCAAATAGTATGTTGACAATAGATTTGACAAATAAGTTATCGAACTCTAACTAACATTTCCAATTGCTTTCATCTTTTTTGTGCACTATAGAACAAACGTTGATCGACCACATCAAAGCAGTCATTCCAGAAAATAGTTTACAGATTTGGAAACCTACAGAAACGAACAAGCGAGAAAACAGTAAATGTTTTATGGGAGTTAATACAAGGTTGAAAAGAAATGGCAATGCTTTAAGCTTCTATAAAATCCATTCTTCTCTTTTGTATTGTTAAAATAGTATATCTTCAATTGTATGCACACTAATTTAACTTCTTTTATCATAAGAGTAATTGCTAAAAGAGTGTTAATAATAATAGTATATGACACCCTCTCCCTTCCCTCCACATGCAGAACAATAAGAATTACTTTTTTTGACAATTGTTCTTATCATAAAAGAAGCTGAACCCAAATTAGGGTGTATACAATTGAAGATATGCTATTAAAAAACTGAAGCTTAAATCAGTTCAGTTTGTTTTAAACCATTTACTAATTCTTCAAAAAATGTTTATAGGATGTTCTCTGTTGGTTCTTTTGTATAGTTTTAGGTGATATCCCATTATCGTAAGCTGTTATCCACTTCTTTCTGAATGGTTTGTTGTGGCCTGCCAATATTTCCTCTTGTGTGCAAATCTATTCAGCTGAGAGTAGCACCTACATCCAACATCCAAAATTATTGCTGAGATTGGGAGGGTGACAGAAAGCTATTCTAGGTGTGGTGGGCAAAATCTCAGACATAATGGATCTCATTTCAGGGAATGATTTTAAGAAGTCATGTCCGTATTGAAGTAGCCGATTAATACATACCAGACCAGGATAATACTCCTATACTAAATGCACCAACCATTTCCTAGATGGTGTGAAATCTGTGCATGTCCTACTCCCTCAACACACTATGCTTGTTGGCAATGAAACCATCTGCCTCTGTACCAACATCCCCCATGAACATGGTAAGTCTGTTGCTGAATGTTTTCTCAGTCAGTGCCCACATGATTCCAGACCTATGACATTCTTCCTGCTCACCTTAATCTCATTTATAACTTACCAACTACATCACCTTTGAGGGGCAGATATCAAACTGATCCGGGATATGGCAATGGGAACCGGGATGGTTCTGTCATGTGCCAACCTGATGGTTCTGTCATGTGCCAACCTTTTCATGGGTCACTTGGAGAGGGCTTTCCTGGCATCTATAAGCCTACAGCCCATGGTTTGAGTTAGATACATTGATGACGTCTTTGCCATATGGATTCATGGTGCTGCTGACCTGTTAAAATTCGCGGAATCCTTAATACTTTCTCTGAGTTAAATTTCACATGGTCCTATTCTGAATCCCATGCCACTTTTCTTGATGCTGATCTCGTCCTCACTGAAGGCCAGCTGCACACTTCTGTCCCCATTAAACCGACTAACAAACAACAGTACTTACATTGTGACAGTTGCCGTCCTTTCCCGGTCTGATGTTCCCTCCCATACAGCCTTGGCATTCGAGCCAAATGTATTTGTTATGATGCAGACTCTTTATAACAATACACCAACATTCTTAGCTCAGCTGTCACTGGACATTAATTACCCCACTAGCCTAACTCAGAAGCAGATTTTCCAAGCTATCACATCCAATCCTGCTTCTGCCGATCCCTCCAGAAAAGAACTTCGAAGCACATGACTTGTCACTCAGTATTATCCTGGTGCTGAATGTATTAACCAACTATTTCGACAAGGCCATGACTTTTTAAAATAAAACTCTGAAATGAGATCCATTCTGTCTGAGATTTTCCTAAACCTCTCCTGTCGTTTTCCTTCACCCCTCTTCCTTGCCCTTCAACCCTTCTGCTGGAAGGAGCTGCCATTGGCACTGAAAACTTGCATTAGTATAACCTTCTTTTATGTGTGTGTTCTCCTGCTGCCACTTGATGAGTAATTTTTTTTATCCATCCAATTACGTTATATTACACAAAAGTATTTGTTGGATATACCGAAATCCCAGCATTTTTTGCTATCTGTGTTTCCTGTTATCAGTTTTGCTTAATACATATCCTACCATCCTATTATTCCGTTTTCTAGTTAGTGTTTCTACATATTCCTTTCCTCCCCTATTCTGCAGGGATCCTCCTCATTTGTTTATCAGTCCAGTCCACTTCAGCAATCTTTTGTATCATCACAATTCAAATTCTTTCATTTTCTTTTTTGCCAGTTTTCCTACAGTCCGTGATCCATTTCCATTCCTGTTGTGCTTCAGACATGCATTCTCAAGTTTTTTCTAATATTAAGGCCTATGTTCGGTACTAGTAGACTTTTTTCCCACCCGAATAGTGATTTCCTTGCCTGTGCTTTTCTCCTTCTTATGTCCTTGATTGTTTTAAGAACCAACTTGTCTGTTACTTTTACACCACAAATGATTGTATTGGTTTTGCATCACTAAATTATGTAGCCGTGATGCACATATCACGCAGGTGTTGTGATTCTCTATCTAATTAATAGCCCTTCTGTCTGCTCCGTAAAACTAAAAAGGTAGTGATTCGAAACAGCTTGAAGTAGAGGATGTTTTTGTGAATGTTATATCGCTTTTATTCTGATCCATGCATTAAATCTTAAAGGGAAGGACTGAATAAATAATTTATTATTTTCATTGATGTAAATATTGTAAAGACGAAAGGGGTAGGCTGTCTGAGTGCGGGCTGGATTCTTTGTCAAATATGGGGGATGAAGACAGCACCAGAGGTGGGTCCTGGTAAAGATACAACTCTTTATTAGTCCTTTACTAATTCATACAGTTCAGACACTCTTCTGATTGTGCTCCATTCTCTGTCATGGTACAGAATTCCCTCATAATATTCTGGAGTTGTAGCTGCAGACGTTGATGTATGGCGGGTGGCGTGCATGTGCTGCTTGGGAGACAGAGTGCTGCCCTGGTGTCTTTAGCATGCAAGGCGAGCTGAAGTGGCAGGATGCAGCTGTGCTGCAGTCACGGGCAGCCACCTGGTCATCTCTAATGCCGAAGGTCGCTTCGTTCCAGCGACATGGCGATGACATTGCGTGGATTCAAAGTGTGGACCGATGTGGATGGTACAGTGTTACTTGTCTGGGCTGGGCAGACAGGCAGAGGTCTCTCCTTCATGGACTGGTGGTGACAGAGCTCACTGCGAGGATTCCCAGCTGACACACAGCAGGCACCGAATGTGGCCCTGCTGTGCCCGAATGTGAGATATGTACTTGGCTGGGTCAGAGATTTCATACTTATTCCTGGCACTGAATTCGCAGAAGAGCTACATTTATAGGCCATGGTGAACCATCTCGAACAGAGCAATGACTGGGGTCTGGCATAATCATCAATGACATGGAATTCGGTCGGGCTGGAGTGACTACTTGAAGGCTGGCCCAGGCCATTGACACCCAGGATGGTGTCACAGAAGTCTTGTTGCTGCTGAAGGACGCTGATCAAGCAGAAGCGTTGGCCGGCCGCAGCTGATGTCCGTGGCTTGACAACACGGGAGTCAGTCACGCAATTCAGTGACCAGCATCTGCTTTTTGGCTGCTGTCTCATTGCAGTTGTGGGCTCTATGGCTTCTGCTCCGAGTTCTCCTATAGTTTTCTCCTGTTACAATATATTGAGAAATTTACAGCTCTTAAGATCTGTACACGGCAGCTTATATGATCTGCTGGCTATGTAATCTTTGTGATGTCACCAGTATACTGTTTACTTATGTGTGAGGTGAAAGTAAAAGTAAGCCAGTTCATGTATTGTAAAACTTACTCATCATTAAATTGTACTTCGCAAGAGGGTAAAGTTCTGGTGAAGTCCATTGTCAGTTGTGTGGAACATATAAGTCTAGAGAAAGTGGTTGAAGATGAGATGGTGAACGTGATACTGTGGGAACAAGTACAAATAGGACTGAAAGACGTGGACACAAGACATCTGGAGTAGGTGACATTCCCTCAGAATTACTAAGGTCCTTGGGAGAATCAACAATAATAGAACTATTCCACCTGATACGGGGAATGTGTAAGACAGGCAAAATATTACCAGACATTCAAAAAGAATGTAATAATCTCTATACCCAAAGAAGGCAGGTGGTGACAGATGTGCATATAATGAGGCTTCACTTTAATAAGTTATGATTTCAGAAACTAACACAGTTTATATGCAGAAAATGGAATAGCTGATACAAGCATTCCAAGGGAAGATCAGATCAAGGGGAAGATCTTGGTCCTGGTGGAATGTGGGAACACTGACATTACAAAGTATCTTGGAAGATTTAGTGAAGAAAGTCAGACCAACATTTATAGCATTTGTTGAGGTAGAAAAAAGATGTTGACAAAGTTGAACAGAAAGCCCTCTTTGAAATTCTGAAGTTATCAGGGGTAAAATACAGAGAGCTGAAGACTACCTACAACTTCATACAGAAGCCAGGCAACAGTTCCCCGAGTTTGACATAAATGGGAGTCAGTAGCTGGGAAAGGAGCCAGACAGGGTTGTACTGTAACCTCCAAGTTATACAATCTTGAGTGTAGTTTAATTAAATCAGGCAAAGTTGAGGAAATTGAATTAGGAAATGAGAGACTAACATTAGTAGATTAGTTTTGCTGTTTGGGAAGCAAAATAACTGTCAATTGTAGTCTCTCTTTGACTTACACTATCAAGAAAAACATTTGTGGAAAAGTAAAATCTTAACATTGAATGTAAATGTAGCTATGAAGAAGATATTTATCAGGAGAGTAGTTGGAATTCAACATGAAAAATAAACAACACGGACAAGAAGATAGTATAAACTTTTGGAATATGGTTGTACAGAAGACAGCTAAAGACTAGATGATTATGTTCGATAACTAATGAAGAGGTACTGGATCAAATAGGGAGAAAGAGAAACCTATTGTGCAACTTGACCAAAGGAAGGAACCAGTTGGTAGTACATACTGCGGCATTCAAGAACAGTTAATTGGGTGATGGTAAGAAATGTGGAGGGGGGATGCAGTAGTTATGAAGAGAGTTGTGCAGGGCAGAGTAGTATGGAGAGCTGCACCAAATCAGTCTTGGAACAGAAGACTGTAACAGCTATCACAATGAGTGAAGTAAAGTTGGGTAACAGTGTCTAGGCAATTGTGGTCAGTCGTGGTTTCTATGCATCAATGGTTTGCGCAAGTGGATTTAAGACATATTGTGGGAGGGAGGTTAAGACACTTAGGAAAATATATTTTCTCATCAGTGTTGAGTTCAGATAGCAATTCTTGCAGGAGGGTCATTCCAGTTCTCCCAGACAGGGTAAAAAGGTAGTGAATGAAATCAATGTACTGGAATCAATAAAATTGTCAGTGATTCATTAAACCTGTAGGTTGCTTTTCAAGTTTGTTTATTTATTTGTTATTGAATTGGACATCTGTATCAGTTTCACAATCCAGATCAGGAAGGTACTTTTTTGTAATGCAGAAATTTGAGGGAAACAGTATTAGGCTGGCAGTTGAATCAATCAGGATAGTGTCCACTGTCAAATGACAGGAATTACGCAACCTATTGTGCACGTGTTTGTCTCTGTAAGTATAGCCTCGTACCCATTTTACAGCAGTTCTTGTGAGGCCAATGGCTCAAGACAAAGAAGTCCTTGTGGTAGTTTAGATTTCAGACTCACAGGCAAGATTTGTAAAAAAGTTCGTGCCACGAGGACAACAGTAGATTCTATAAGCCTTGTTTCTGCTAATGTCTTCAAAGTGCGATCAAATGTTTCTAATGTACATGCCGTGGTTCCTCTGGCAGTATAAAGGAAACAAAGGCTGCCATTACCAACTTGGAAGGCACTTCAGTGCCGTAAGTTTCCACAAGTGTAATTGTTCATTTCCCTTCAGGTATCCTTATCTAGGACTTATTGGCCATTTCAGTGCAAAACAGCATTGCTGTTGACAGAGGGATATTTGTCTTCTCAAAGTACAAGCACTTTGATTTTTCTGGAATATAGCACTAGTTAAATACTGGGTTAGCATTTTTTCATATGTATGAGCATGCCTTTGGATTTTTTTTCCCCCTGAAATCTTTATGGGATGGGTTGTTGTTACTGTGTGAAAATGTTTCTGCTTTGAGGAATGTAAGACAGATAGATGTTTTGTCGGAAAGTTGATCGTTTACAAGAAATTCCTTTTTGTGACATACTTCCTGGTAACTTCCACACAGTTTGCATTGAAGGTTTGAAGATAATTAAATGCTGTTGACTATGTCACAGTATGATGAAACATTCTCAGGTTATAGCAGTTAGTGTAGATTTGACCAGTGGTGTCATTTTGAGTTATGTCTTGGGCTCTGCTTTCTCCTGCAGGAAAACTTGCAACTGTATGGCAACATACAGTGAGGACTTGCAAATAAGTTTCACTGGGATTGTTGGAAAATGCTGTTATTGTTGTATTGGAAGGCACCTTCACCTTCTTTTTAGCATTTTCCTCTGTAAAGTGTGCTCTGCTCTATTTTTAAGTGAATGCTTACTATTGTTGTTGTTATAGATGGTGATGGTCTTCAGACTGAAGACTGGTTTGATGAAGCTCTCTAGGCTTGTCTATCCTGTTCAAGCCTCTTCATCTCTGCATAACTTCTGCAACCCACATCCATTTGAACTTGCTTAATCTATCCATGTCAAAGGCTCCTCACAGTATTTACCACCCACATTTCCCTCCATTACCAAACTGACTGTTCCTCAGTGCCTCAAGACGTGTCCTATCAACAAATCCTATCTTTTAGTGAAGTTGTGCTGTGGATTTCTTTTCTCCACGGTTCGTATCAGCACCTTCTCATTAGTTATTCTGTCTGCTCATCTGCGTTTTTCTGTAGCACCAAAAACTGCTATTCTCGCCACATTCCAGAAAATGTCTTTGGAAAAAAATTCATAACGTTTAAATCTATATTTGATACTAACTAATGGATTGCTCGTTTTTCATAAATGCCTTTTTTCACTATTGCCAGTCTGTTTTTCATATCCTCTCTATTTCAGCCAGCATCAGTTGTTTCGGTGCCCAAACAACAAACTTCATCTACTACTCTTAGTCTCTTATTTCCTAAAGTATTCCCTTAGTGTTGCCTGATTTAAGCCAACTACATTCAGTTACCCTTGCTGTATTTTTGTTGATCCTATAACCTCTTTCTAGGGCGCTGTCCGTTCCATTCAACTAAATTTCTGAGTCCTTTGCCATCTCTGATGGAATTACATCATTAGCAGCCCTCAGAAATTTTACATGAACTTTGATTATCTTTCCAAATTTCTCTTTGATTTCCTTTACCACATTCTTAGTGTACAAATTGAAGAACATCAGGAATAGGCTACACAACTGTGTCTCACTCCCTTCTGTACTGTTGTCACCCTGACATGACCTTCGACTCTTATACGTCAGTCTGGCTTCTGTAAACTTGTCTATAACCTTTTGATTCCTGTATTTACCCCTGCTGTCTTCAGAGTTAAAAGAGCATAGTACAGTCAGAATTGTCGAAAGCATTCCCTAAATCTACAGAAGCAGTAAAAGTAGGTTTTGCGTTTCTTCAACGTATCTAGAAGATGAGATGTAGGGTCAGTATTTCTTGCATGTCTTACATTTCTCCAGAACCCAAACTGATCTTCCTTGGGACCGACTTCTACTAGTTTTTTCATTCTTCTGTACATAATGCGTGTCAATATTTTGCAGTTTTGTCGTATTAAACTGATGGTTTGGTAATTTCCACATCTGTCGGCGATGGTTTGGTAATTTTTCCCATCTGTCAGCTCCTGCAAACTTTAGAATTGCAATTATTTCATTGTTTATGAAGTCTACGGATATTTCCTATATCTTGCACACATGGTGGCATAGTTAGAGAGACAAAATTTTGTAAAATTGAACCCTTTGTATCGTTACGTTGCAGTCCTGCAGAATGCCATTTAAATCCTCACACGTAATTTTTCTCGAATCTGAGAACACGAATTTCACAGTGTTGCAGTGCCACAACATTCTCTCTCGCTTTCTAAGTTCTCAGAGATTTTGCTAGATTTATCTGCTGTGAGTATTCATCAGTTGTTTTACGGGGATACATACACCTACAGTCGGCTGTTTTTGAAGTGTGAAAAGTTGGAAAGAATTGTTGTAGACAACTGAACTGGTACTGTATTTAGCAAGTACACCTCTATTTTACACATTCTGGTAGATATATTTGTGAAAATATACCGTTTTACATACACAAGTTAATTTATTTCTTTGTTGCAGAAATGCAGCACTGGATAAACACTGTCATCAAAAATTGACTATTCCATGCATGACACTCAATCTTATTACAAGCTTTATCCTACTTTTTTCATTAATTTAGGCATCATATGTATTTATTTCACAGAATGGTTAGAGGTTTAAAGCCTCAAGAAAGTAAGGATTTGCTGAACAGCTGGGAGGGAAGTGCAGGTTGTCTCGATTTATCAGACAATGACAACATTGAAGGTTCAACTTTCTTGCCACAGTCTGTGTCAGAAGAGGAGACAGTTTGTGAAACAGATGATGTAACTCCTGAACAGTTTGGTAAATAATGAAAACCACGGTTATGTAGTGGAAGCTGAAAAATTTGAACATGGTACCAGTCCTGAGCGGGCTGGAATATTTCAGCCTAAACCAATGTTAGTTTCTAAATGTATGTGTAACAAAGATATTTGGTGGAAGAACAAAGGGTTAATTTTACATGATCAACAGTTGTTTGGTGGTAACACAGTCTTACCATCAGCTATTCTGGAATTAGACATACCAGTCCAGTTTTTCCACTAAGTGAGGTGCCGCAGTGGTTAGCACACTGGACTCGCATTTGGGAGGATGATGGTTCAAACCTGCATCTGGCCATCCTGATTTATGTTTCTCATAATTTCCCTAAATCATTTCAAGCAAATGCCAGAATGGTTCTTTTGAAAGGGCATGGCCAACTTCCTTCCCTAATCCGATGAGTCCAATGACCTCGCATTTGGTCCCCGCCCCCAAATCAACCAACCAACCAGTTTTTGCAATATTTGTTTACAGATGAAATTACAAAAATGCTTAGCTATCAGACAAATCTTTACAGTGTTCAGAAAGACCCAAGCAAGAATTTCGCAGTGACTGCTCTAATTGTGTCTCAGTTTATAGGTGTTGTTTTATACATGTCTGTAGTACCAAAAGTGAGAAGCCATTGGTCCAAAATAGGATATGATGATGTGAAAGACACCATGCTGTGTATCAGATTTGGAAAGAGGAGACAGCTGATTCATTTCAATGCTAACAGCAATGTGCTCCCTGCTACAGAACCTGCTTGCATAGGTTGTTCAAAATAAGTACTTTGGTAAACAAGCTCAATGAAACATATCGTAAAGTGCCCCATAAGCAATACCTGGCAGTTGAGGAACAAATGTGCTCAACAAAATCTTGTAGCAGCATGAAATTGTACATGCCAAACAAACAGCATAAGTGGGGCCACAATTTTTTTGTGCTCAGTGGTGTATTAGGGCATGCCAACAAGTGTGAGATTGAACCAGAAAAAGAAAATATTGTAAGAGACAGAAGACCAAATCTGGGAGCATCCTCAAACGTAGTTGTGCCTCTAGTCAGAGGTACTCCAAAACATCACAATTATCACCTGTTTTTTTGATAGTTACTTTACATCATTTCCATTATTGAAGTACCTGCACTGAGAGGGAATCCTTAGCCTTGGTACTATTAGAATAACTGAATTCCAAAGTGTAAAAAAACAGATGTAAAGGACATGCAGAAAAAGGAATGAGGGTATTCAATTGAATATCAAGCTGACATCAGTGGAACAGATGTTTCTTGGTTAGTTGGAGGGATACTAAGGTAGTAAATCTGGCATCAGCATTTGCAGCCGAAATGACTAAATCACAAGTGCAGTGGTATGATAAATCTCAGGGGAAAGTGTGTTTCTATTGACTGGCAGCTAATTGTTGTAGAATACAGTTGGCACATGGGTGGGGTGGATTTCATTGGAAGGATTATGGGGAGATATAAAATACTCTCGGGGAGCAAGAGAGGGCATGTATGTGTTTCACCATCTTCTTGACATGACTGTAGCTAATTCCTAGTTAGTTCACTCATGTTGAGCTCGAAGGGATGATCTGTAGTGATTGCTAAGGAGAAGGGACAGCATGTTATGTTATGGAAATGATATTTTGGCGATTTGTGATGTACATAGTAATTTTTAATTTTGACATGCAAACACTTCACTCATTTCCTGTTGTATGTACCTTTAAATTCACTGGAAAGATTTTATGTGTAGCTGGCACAAGATGTTTGTAATAACCTTTATTAAGATCTAAAAATGCTAAATTAGTTTTACTGAAACTGGTTCTCTACAACAAAGTTTTTATAACAGTCTCAGCTAAGTAATTCTTCCTCTTCTAAGTAAGTCCTGGTTGTTATACAGATGTGTGCAAAAAGAGAAAAGTTCTTATGGGAAAACAATGAATTCAGCAGAATCCTGGCTGGACGTGGCAGAAGTAGTGTGCAAACTAAGCACAAGACCACTGTATGCAGAAGATCAAGTAGTTCAGTAGAAGAAGATATTCAAGCATAGTAATATGAGTGCCCCACACAGCATGTGCCACCAGAACCTATATGTCAAGACCAAGTTGCTTTGACCAATATGGACTAACAAGACAATACAATGCAAGTTCCACAAATGAACTGTTCTGCAGAGACCATGTCTGAAAAATGTGGTGTTGGACTCTGTTTTAACAGAACCAACAAGTGTTAAGAAAGATTTTATATTGAGTAACAAACCTGAAATGCTGTGCTTCATATGTGAAAATTATGACCTGCTATTGCAATGTTGTAGGCCTACAACAAACAGTTTTTTCAATAAAAATAGTATTCTTTGAATCAAATGAATTTTTAAATTATTTTTTCCCTTATACCATGTCTAATGAAGAATACGTTTTTAGCTGTATTACTTTCTCAGTTCATCCTGTGCATTTTTGTCAGCTAGCAAATAAAACAGCAATGTCACTCTCTCGGCTGGTATATTTGCAACTGTAGTTGAACAATGTAAATAATTGGCAACACTTGACATTGATGTGCCTGTGAGACATTTTTGAAAGGGTGTTGCATTAAGGCATTGCCCATTTGATATCAGCTTTAAGGCCTTATGTTTTGGCTGTTAATTTTTAACTGTAAACAACAGTGTAGGAAAAGTCAGATTGCTGCTTACCATGAAGAAGACATGTTGAGTTGCAGACAGGCACAATTAAAACATACAAAGCTTTCGACCTCATCCTTTATCAGGAAAAGAGAGAGAAGCACAATTCACACACACAAGCAAGCATACCCTACGCACAAATGACTGCCAACTCCAGAATCTTGGGCCAAAATTCTGACCCAATATGCTGGAATTGGCGGTCGTGTGTACGTGGGGTGTGCGTGCTTTTGTGTCTGTTTTACTAATGAAGGCTGTGGCTGAAAACTTTATGTAAGTGTCTCGTAATTGTGGCTGTCTGCAACTTGACATGTCTTCTTTACGGTAAGTGGCAATTTGTCTTTTCCTACATTGTTGGTTTTTCTACCTGGAGTTTCCATTATTTTACTGTAAAACAAGTGGTGAAGCCCTCATTTTAATGTTACTGTCTTCTGTACAATGGAGAACCATTCTTGGCGGATTATGCTTCATCAGTGAACTGACTTGGATAGTTCTTGTGTATTTGGCATCTTTCATGCATAGCACTCTCTGTCTTAAAGGTCCGCTTGGCCCACAAATCGTGCTCTTGACTCAGCTCATGTTGCTTGTTATACATCCAGCAGTGGGTTACTCCAATTATGTTGCTTGTCATAACAATCTCAGTGAATTTAATCAGTTTGTATTTAAACACTCTTGCAGTTAAGTCATGGAGATCCAGCATCATTTGTTCCCCCCATAAGCTTAACTGCAATTTCTGGCCTCTTGGTTGCTAGTAAGATTATGAAGCAATGTGGGTGGCTATGGTTGTGGACATAAAATTGGCATGTTGAATATATTCCAGCATGTTGTGACTCTCCTTTCTCCTTTGAAATACATAGACCACTTTCAGAGGGTGCCACAAGATCATTTGTAACATTTATCTCTTGGCTTTTAAGAACTTATCAACTGATTAAGAACAAAAGTACTCTGATACAAGTAAACTAGCAGTTTTTGTTAACACCTTTTGTCACACTGTTTCATATTCATGTAGCACTAAAGAACTGGTTAAAAATAAAACAACTTTTGTTATGACCAGTCAAAAATACAGTTGTCTGCTCATAACTGTGGGTTCTGTGATCGTTCTGGGAGATGGTTCATTGAATACAACATACTAAATATTATAATATTATGGAAAGGAAAGTTGCCACTACCCATATAGTGGAGATGCTGAGTTGCAGATAGACACAACAAAAAGAATATATACTAAATACTGGTTCACTTTATTGCTTGAGTGAATAAAAAGGTTTCACTTAACTTGATACAATCTTTTACTGCAGGATTGCTTGATAACTTACAACAGTCATTGACTAGTAAAGCATCACTTGATGCATACAGTTTCAACTCTTCTTTTGAAGTACAATATTCAACATTTACAAAAGTATATTTCCGTCTGTGACCTGACTAACTCTTTGGTCGTACTTGACGATGTTGACCACTTCAACTGAGGTCATTTGCTGGGAGGAGTGCTTCCATGCTCGTGTGGGGGTGCTACTGTGCTGAGAGAGGGGGCATTTCTTCTTCAGTCTCTCGCATTTATTGTTGTGAATTGCAGCAAGACCTTGCTATTGTCTGCTGTGTCAATGTGCGTTGCCAACTTAGATGTGTCACCGCAATCTCTGGACGATACCACAATTGTCCTACGAGTATTGATACTATGTACGCTACAGAGAGAGATTCAACATTAAATCAAGAGCTTGTTAAGTCAAGACAACTTTCAGCGAAAGGAGCTCAAATAGAGATCGGAAGAGAAGTGATGCTGGCACGCAACACTATAGTTGGGTCCATGAACGATGGCAGTTCCGCATCTCGAGGCACGGACGGGATTGCATTGTTGGTGATTCCAAGCCATGGTTGGACATGCATGCACGTACTTTCTGCCTGAATAAAGCATATATCCTGCAAGTTTTGTCTCTAGTTTGCTTATGCAGAATTTATCACTTAGCACCACCATCAGCGATGAAAACTTGCAACAAATTGAATAGAAATTCACTAAAAAAACTCGCTATGATCATATTTAATGCTTGTATTAGCTATGGCATTCAGAGCAGAGTGCTCTGAACACATCTGAATACTCATTGACTGTCAGAGAATGCGTGACATAGGTGCTCTGAACAAGCCCAAACTCAACCGGCACTGTTGCTGACTGCAACTATAGTTGCCATGCCAATGTTCGTGCATCGTTGGTATAGCAAGTTATTTCTTACATTGTCAGTATAAACAAAAATGCTCTCATGTGGTATGTTATGATTACGGAGATTACACCACAAATCTTACAACTCCCCACAGGAGAAGATTTGATTTTTAAATTTTTTTTGTTTTTGTATAAAAATATTTAAAAATAGCACATTAGAAAAATTAGATTAAAATTGCAAAATAGTTACCTGGGCGATTCCATTTTCATGGGTGGGACAGGTGCACTTGGTTTTTCAACTGTCAGAAGCTGATACAACAAAAAGTATAAATATAAATAAAGAAAAGATTGATTGGTTGTCATACTAATAGTTGTTTTACCTTCCCTTTAAATCTGAGTGTCAGAAGTTTTCAAACTGAGCTGTTAATCATCTTTAAAACTTTGTCATGGATGGGACAGCAAATGGACATAGCATTGAATATGCACCAACAAGAACTCTGAGTTACACAATTATTTTCTTTTGAAAATATTGAATTCACGCCAATAAAGCAATTTTCTACATGACATAATAAATATTACATTATTAATACTTTCTTTTAATAAATGCAATCAAAGACTGTCATGGGTAGGACTCATGTTGAAGTAGGATCCGTTTTTTAATTTAAAATTAATTTTATTATATCAATTATCATTGGAACAGCAGGTAACATATATTTAGATGGCTCTTTCAGTTTTAATGACCTTGTAGAAAAGTTTTGTTGCCTATAAATAACATAAATTTCAGTACACTAGTACTTTAAAAGTCCTGAAATTTGAGTACTTAATTATTTCACTTGAAAAATGTACCACTTAGAAGAAAAAAAATACACAGTTGACTTCTCACTCACTTTAAAAAATTTCTAAATTGTCTGCATACTCATAATATAAGATGTCCCTTAAATGTTTGACATTTGGATTCGGAGAATAGCAAGAAATTGTTGAAACTCTATCCAGATACATCCTTCTTGTCAACTTTGTATACCTTTGCCGATTCCCCATGGATCTCATGTACATAACCTGTATTTCCCCATTCTCTTCAACACTTCTCTGTGCAATTGCAGCATATCTGTATTTATTGGATTTCTTTCTAGCAGTTTGGAAATCCACTGTCCGCCCCGATAGCTGAGTGGTCAGTGCGACGGAATGCTGCGCCAAGGGGCCCAAGTTTGATTCCTGGCTGGGTCAGGGATTTTCTCTGCTCAGGGACTGGGTGTTGTGTTCTGTTGTCCTCATCCTCATCATCGTGTTGTGTTGTCTTCATCATCATCTCATCCACCGGGGTGGTGACAAGAAGGGCATCCGGCCACCCTTTCAATTAACCTAGCCAAATCAAGGCAATAACCATGCGGACCCTGTGGAGTGCAGGACACAGGCACAAGGAAAGTGAGAGAGTTTGGAAAGCCACTAAAATAAATGAAAGTAGCACTAAAATAAATGTTCCTGGTATGATTTTTTACAAGGTTTGTTCTGAACCTGTAGCTTTTTGGGGATTGTGTGTGAACAGATTATCAGCATATGATTTCTCATCACTCATCACAGAATCTGTGTAGATAAGAGAATCTACAGTGCATGAATGTTGAAAAATCTGCACTTTCTCTAAATCGGATTTTACAAAACTTCTACCACATATTAGCTTACAGGTATTGTAATCATTGAAGGAATGCTTTTTGCAGATATCTTTTATCTTTTTAACATATTTCCAGTGTTGGTCCAGAAGGTCTCTGTTTTTATCAATATGATCTCTTGTCAGTGGAAGAAAGTTTATTTCAGGAACAATTGATTTGGCATAGTCTAAAAATTCCTGCACGTTGCTGAAGATGACTTTTCTTGACTTAACTTTGTTCCAAACAGCTCTGATGCCATCCACTGCACCTTTCCCATGTGATGTTGCAAAGAAAAACCATTCTCCAGACACTCCAAAGTCTTGCATCAGTCTTGCATCTAGAATTTATTCTTAAATTGACCTGTACAACCATCAGAAAAAAATCATAATAGAGATAAAGTTTGGAAGCTCTTGTTTCAGCTTACTTATTACCATCTTCAAGAAGCATAAACTGAATACTTGTCATGGCACAGTTCATTGCTCTCAACTGCAACTGACTGCATTTCTGGTTTCAACCAAGCACAAACAGTGACCACTGTAATCTGTGTATGTTTCCAGCGGGTACTTTGTATCTGATCTTGTGTCAGTGCTATATAGTTTCCTGCAAACTCTTATTTGCAATATCACTTCATCATCACTAACTGATGCTTTCATAGTCCCGAAAGCTGCAGATTGCATCCTTTTGACAAAGAAGTGCTCTTTGAATTTTTCTAGTTGAGACTGAAGTTCAGAGATAGCTTCATTATGACTTGTACTAGCAGTAATCTGTTTAGGGTGACACTCATGTTCGGTCCATTGTTCCAGGGTATTATTTCACATAAATCAAACTTTCCATCAATAAGTACTACTACTACTACTACTACTACTACTACTACTACTACTCCTTGGTGCTACAGCCCTTGTAGGGCCTTGGCCTCCTGGACAACCTCTGCCCACTCTTCTCTGATGGCTGCCTTGGCTCTTCATCTTCTCACTCCCATCCTCCTCAAGTCCTCTTCCATGTTGTCTTGCCTACTGGTCCTAGCCCTGCCTCTTACATCCACCGAGTTTTCCTTTGGAAACTTTCTTGACTGTGCTGTTCTCCACCAACCACCGTAGTCTATTACTCTTTATTTCAGTCACAATATGTAGTTTGTTGTACAGCTCTCTGATCTCGTTATTATTTCTGATTCTCCAAAAATTCCTATCATTCACTGGACCGTAGATTTTCGTAAGTATCTTCCTTTCCCATCTCAGCAGAAACTCCTCATTGTTTTGTGTCATAGTCCAGGTCTCTGAACCATACATCACACCACAGGTCTAACTACTGCACGATACATTATCAGCTTCAGATTCCTACTAAGGCTCCTTGCTTTAAACACTTTAACCAGTGCCAAGTGGCTCCTATTGCCAGCTGCAATCCTTGCATGTATTTCTTCTCTCATATCATTATTCTTAGTTACCAGTGACCCAAGATATTTAAAGCTCTCACAGCATCCATATTCTTTTCCATTTAAAGTCATGCTTATTTCTCCTTCACTATATCTTTTCCTAGATGTTAACATATACTTGGTCTTTGATTGATTAATGGTCAGCCCCATCTCTGCACCATATCTTTATACTTTTTCAAGCTTTTCTTCCAGGTCTTGTTTTCTCCTGGATAACAAATCAATATGATCCGCATATGCAAGCTCTTGAGTCACTCTATTAAACAGTGTTCCCCCGGGTGGTTGCTTTGTGTCCTTCGCATTACACTCCCCAAGGCAACATTAAACAGAATAGTGGAGAGCACATCATGCTGCTGCAGTCCTTGGTTAACTTCAAATGCCTTTGATAAAGTGCCCTCGATCTTTACTTTGCATACGGTTCTTCTCAAAGTCATTTGAACCAATATTATCAGTTTGTTAGGGACTCCTGCCTCTTGCATTGCCTTTCAAAGTTGATCCCTTTTGATACTATCATAAGCTTGTTTGAAGTCAATGAACAGCTGGTGGACATCGATGTTGTACTTGTATAACATTTTTCAAGGATCTGTCTGATAGTGAAAAGCTGTTCTGTAGTGGATCTGTTAGTTCTGAAACCACACTGATAGTCTCCTAGATACTCTTCTACATATGTTCTTAACCGCCCAGCCATGATTTTTCCTAATTCTTTGTATACTATACAGAGTAGTGCAATTCCTCTATAATTCCTGCAGTTAGCTTTGTCATGTTTTTTATGTATAGGGCAGAGTATTGCTGTACTCCACTGTTTCGGCATTTTTTTTCCGCCATATTTCCACTATAATCTCATGCAAAACCCTTACTAATTTTCTCCGCCATATTTTATCATTTCTGCTGTAATATTGTCTTCTCCCGCAGCTTTATTGTTTTCAAGAGTCTTGATACTAACTTTAACTTCTTCCAGTGTGTGTTCTGCTACTGATCCCTGGTACTCTTCACCTCTGTTTACTTCCTGCTCTTTCTCTTCTGCCATACAGGCATCTACCACACTTTCATTTTCTGATTCTGCATCCAGTAGTTCACTAAAATACTCCACCCATCTGTCTAAAATCTGCTCTTTTCCTCCAATCAGATTTCCCTTGTTGTTGTTGTTGTTGTTGTTGTTGTTGTTGTGGTGGTCTTCAGTCCTGAGACTGGTTTGATGCAGCTCCTCATGCTACCCTATCCTGTGCAAGCTTCTTCATCTCCCAGTACTTACTTGATGCCTCAGAACTTGTCCTACTAACCGGTCCCTTCTTTTTGTCAAATTGTGCCACATACTCCTCCCCAATTCTATTCAATACTTCATCATTAGTTATATGATCTACCCATCTAATCTTCAGCATTCTTCTGTAGCACCACATTTCGAAAGCTTCTATTCTCTTCTTGTCCAAACTATTTATCGTCCATGTTTCACTTCCATACATGGCTACACTCCATACAAATACTTTCAGAAACGACTTCCTGACACTTAAATCTATACTTGATGTTAACAAATGTTTCTTCTTCAGAAATGCTTTCCTTGCCATTGCCAGTCTACATTTTATATATTCTCTACTTCGACCATCATCAGTTATTTTGCTCCCCAAATAGCAAAACTCCTTATCTTTACAGAAAACTGCTCTGGGTTGGAATCCTTTCCTTATGTCTTTAACCCTCATATAGAATTTACTTGCTTCTTGAGCAGTATTTCTCTCTTCTAACTCATCAATCCACCATTTTTCAAATTCTGTCTTTTTCCTCCTACATTCCTTATCTGCTTTCCTTCTCTTCTCCTGGTATTCTTCTACAGTACCTCTAGTTCTTCTCTGCAGAATTCTTTTTCTTGCCTTATTTCTTTCTTCTATCTTCCTCCTACAGTCTTCATCAAACCAGCTCTGGGTTCTCGATTACTTCTTTCTGCCCAGAACAGTTTCAGCTGTCTCACGTATTATTCCTGTAACCGTTTCCCATCTTTCTTCAATATCCTCAACTGCCTGCTCTTGTCTTGTCTTGGTCTGTCTATAATTGGCTATCCTCTGTCTGTATTTGATTCATACCAAATAATGATCACTATCTACATCTACACCATGACAACTATCCACCTCTAATATATCTGAAGTATATCGTCTATCTATGCTTATGTGATCAATCTGATTTTTTGTGATCCCATCTTGAAAGCTCCATGTAACTTTCCTTATATCCTTCCTTTGCATCTGTGTGCTTTTAATAATCATGTTACTGCTCATGGCAAAATCAATTAGTCTGATACCATTATTATTAGAAACTTAATGCAGACTCTCCTTACTATCTGTTTTCCTGTGTGCAATTTCTTTTCCTACTTGAGCATTGAAGTCTCCCATAACCGCCTTAACATCATGCTTTGCCACCCTTGTTATTTCCTGCTCTGGTTGCTCATAGAATACATCTTTTACCACCAACTCTGCATCTTTTGTTGGTGTATATGTACAGATAAAGGATATATTGAAGAAACGGGCTTTCATTCATAATACGCATATTCTTTCATTAACAGGTTTAAAGTTCAGTGTGGCAACCTTTTGAGAATTATCAACCAGAAAACCTGTGCCCCCATATCCTCTGCTTCCACAGCTGCAAAACAGTGTGTGTCCCAGATGCTAATATTTCACTTCCTTTCAATTTCACTTCTTGTACTGCCACCATCATCACATTATATTTCTTCATTTCCTTTTCCAGGTTCTGTAGTCTCCAGGCTTGTTCAGTGTTCTCACATTCCATGTCACTAAATACCAATTCGTTTGCCATTTCCATTGCCAAGGCTGTTTACCCGTTACATCCATCTGGTTTTCTTTGTCCTTGGTTCCTTAAAAAGCTCTTTTTTCTGGGGTGAGGTTGTGAGCCTCATGCCCAATCCCCATCTTGGAGGACCTAGATTTTTTTAGGGTTCACTCTCCTAGGAGGGTTGGCTTCCCTATGCCTATAGAGCCCCCCTGCCCTATGTTGCGGGTCACACTTTGTCTGTCTCCTTTGTTGAGACCAATCCGGCTTGGGTGACGCTACCTACCTGCGCTATCACCATCACAGCTCTTGGTTTCATTGGAGCACGCAAAACCTCCCGCCCGGCACTGAAGGTGCCTACAATAAGGTGATGTCTCCTGGGAGGGTTCCATCAGTAACTGTATGTGTGTAAAATCATGATGTACTTCTTGGATTCATTTGTCATGCTTATTTCTCCTCCCATGTCGCAACAAACAAGATTCATAACGTCAGTGTAACAGGGAAATTACGTATTTCTCTGTGAATGGTCTCGGTGATAAAGTTAAAGTTAGCACGATACTTGCACACACATACATTTTGAGGCATTTCAGAAGTTAGGACAACATTTTTAGGCCACAACTCATAAAATTTTGAAGTCTTAATGTCTTTATTCCCTTGCTTAAAGAGAAACCGTACTTTCTTTAATGTCATATTCATGTAACGTGTCTGCAAGCTCTTTTTCCCAGTTTCATGGTCAACGAAAGATTTTACATCCTTTATATCAGGTGTTTGCCAGCTGATTTCATCATTTGTGAAAAAAAGAAATTGTATTTTGAGCAGATAGTCACCTTTAAGTTTACAAAGACTTATCTTCTCTACTGAGCAAATCTGCTTTACTACCTTTTGAGGTAAACTTTCACTTACAAGCTCCTTTATTATTGCTGTTTTTTTTTGAGGGGCTTGAAGGAACCACCTTGTTTACCTGAGAAACAGCTTTGTCGACGATATGGGGACATTTATAAGATCCTAACTGGGAAGCACAGGTCTCAAGCTGATTTTCAGTCGGTGAAGATTTTAGTTTAAGTCTGTACTTCCTTTTTCGTTCAGCTCCCTTCTTGCGATGTTCCAATAAAGATTTTCCAGTGGAGGATGCCTTCATCTTCATATTTTCTTGTTTTCTGTTATCCCGTAATTTCTTTTTTTTTTATGGGCATTGTACTTACTGGCATCTTCAACTTTTCTCAAAGTTTTCTCATATGCTCTGCTGATGTTGTTTCCCCAATTTTCTGTATAAATAATAAGCTTTTATATAGTGAAAATCAAGACACTCATTGTACTAACTAAAATAAGTTAACAATGGCAAGAAGTGGTAAATGGTTTAGATTTTGGTAACATCCAAAACACTGTGACTGGTGGGACACAGTTTCTTTTAGTATTTATAAATGGTCATTTAAAAATTAAAAGCTGTCTCAAGGGTCACTGGATGTTTTTACTTGTAACCCAAAATACACAGAATTTCTGTAATTGCTGAGTTAGAGTGTAAACTTAGTTAGAGGGTATACTTATTCACATTTTATTTTATGAGAGGCGCAGTAAATGCACTTTCATGAATTAGCTCCATGCTTAATAACTTACCTTTCTTTAAAAACTGAAGTTTGTCTGACATATAATGTTCTGGTCTTGAAACCTAACAGTGAAAACAACAATATTCACTGCAACCCAATTTTAATCAGTTGCCAACACAAAAAGCAAACCTCTTGTTCCCATCTTCATCTGCAGAAGTGCCAACTTTGTTTAACTATATTTCCTCAACTAATTTTGTAATTATAATAATTTTTTCAGGACAGTAAAATTTAACTTTTGCAGTTTCAAAAAGCTGTGACATTATTAAACTTTAAAAAAAAATTAAAAGTAAGCCTCAGTCTCAGTTTGGAGTGGAATCACCCAACTACATAGTCTGTAATATTCATGAATATTGTTAAATCTTTCTGAAATCTTAGGAGAGAATACTGTTCAGTTAAAAGTAAAATATCTAACATACACCATACAGAATTCAAATTTAGTAAACATATGCTGTAAATGAAGATACTAAGAATGCACTGCATCCAGTGAAGGTTAAGGCTCTGAAATAACCAATATGATGTATCATACATTAGTTCAAGCTTGTGTGTGTTCAGTCTGCCTTCATTTGTTTCTGTATACACCTGTGCTCATTTAATAAAATATTTTAATTTTCGCAGGAGAGCTTCTGTAAAGTTTGGAAGGTAGGAGACGAGGTACTGGCAGAAGTAAAGCTGTGAGTACCGGGCGTGAGTCGTGCTTCGGTAGCTCAGATGGTAGAGCACTTGCCCGCGAAAGGCAAAGGTCCCGAGTTCGAGTCTCGGTCGGGCACACAGTTTTAATCTGCCAGGAAGTTTCATATCAGCGCACACTCCGCTGCAGAGTGAAAATCTCATTCTGGAAACATCCCCCAGGCTGTGGCTAAGCCATGTCTCCGCAATATCCTTTCTTTCAGGAGTGCTAGTTCTGCAAGTTTCGCAGGAGAGCTTCTGTAAAGTTTGGAAGGTAGGAGACGAGGTACTGGCAGAAGTAAAGCTGTGAGTACCGGGCGTGAGTCGTGCTTCGGTAGCTCAGATGGTAGAGCACTTGCCCGCGAAAGGCAAAGGTCCCGAGTTCGAGTCTCGGTCGGGCACACAGTTTTAATCTGCCAGGAAGTTTCATATCAGCGCACACTCCGCTGCAGAGTGAAAATCTCATTCTGGAAACATCCCCCAGGCTGTGGCTAAGCCATGTCTCCGCAATATCCTTTCTTTCAGGAGTGCTAGTTCTGCAAGTTTCGCAGGAGAGCTTCTGTAAAGTTTGGAAGGTAGGAGACGAGGTACTGGCAGAAGTAAAGCTGTGAGTACCGGGCGTGAGTCGTGCTTCGGTAGCTCAGATGGTAGAGCACTTGCCCGCGAAAGGCAAAGGTCCCGAGTTCGAGTCTCGGTCGGGCACACAGTTTTAATCTGCCAGGAAGTTTCATATCAGCGCACACTCCGCTGCAGAGTGAAAATCTCATTCTGGAAACATCCCCCAGGCTGTGGCTAAGCCATGTCTCCGCAATATCCTTTCTTTCAGGAGTGCTAGTTCTGCAGTTTCGCAGGAGAGCTTCTGTAAAGTTTGGAAGGTAGGAGACGAGGTACTGGCAGAAGTAAAGCTGTGAGTACCGGGCGTGAGTCGTGCTTCGGTAGCTCAGATGGTAGAGCACTTGCCCGCGAAAGGCAAAGGTCCCGAGTTCGAGTCTCGGTCGGGCACACAGTTTTAATCTGCCAGGAAGTTTCATATCAGCGCACACTCCGCTGCAGAGTGAAAATCTCATTCTATTTTAATCCTGTTTATATGCAGGTAGCTTAGTTTCATATGAAAAATGTTACTTTCGTCTTATACGGAAATACTAACCGAAATGCAAATTTATGTTTATATTATCCTCTAATGGCATACAGTAAGTTATACCTATTCACTGTACTCAGGACAGCATTAAAATTAAGAAAACATTTCTTCTTCATCATCATCATCATCATCATCATCATCATCATCATCATCAGTTCCCTAATACTTTCAAGTGTCAGGGTAATCTTGCTGTATCCATTTCTTCCATTCCACCCAATTCTCACACAATCTCTTCATTACCACAATTGTTTTTCCACACTTTTGTTCCAGTTTCTTGACCCTGTTCTCTCATGTGATGCAGGATCTTCCTTGTCCAGCTCCTCAATTCATACTCATTTCAAATACTTGTTTAACTTTTCTTTCCTCTCCCATTCTCTTATAATGCCAATACCATCTCAACCAACATTTGTCAACCTCCACACTCTGCCCAGTCTCTTCTCATATTCTGCCTTTTTTCCTCTCTTCTGGTCTTTTCCACTGCTCTCCTCATGAACTTCAGTTTTTTGCAAGTAATCCTACTTATGTGTTTCTCTTGTAGTGCCAACCTCTCCATCCCACATGTTGTTAATTGGTGCCATAATTCCATTGTAAATTTGCATTTCATTTTTCATATTTATCTCTTTTTTTAATAGTGTACTGAGACTGCCTTTTTAGTTCTCTTTAGCACCCGCTGTTGTATTGTTCGATCACTACTTTGTATGGTGCCATGATATTCAAAACTGTCTGCTTTTCTAAGAGGTTTTCCCTTACAGAGTATTTTGAATTCTTCTTCCTATCTTTTTGGCTTTGGAACCAATATTACTTTGCTTTAATCTATATTCACTACCATTCCTTCCAGCTTCAGTTCTTCATACTATTGCGCTATGACCTGCTGAAGTCTTTCTGACATGTCTGGTTTTTATGTAATAAAGCATCTCTTCAATCCCCAGAATGTCATATTCTTTCAGTGTTCAGACATATACACCCATGTCTTTTAAAAATTACTATCAATTTTAAATTATTGTTCAAACATAGTGAATACAAGAAAATTTACTCACTTTCAGTTACTTTCACGAATAATTAAAACTTGCTTGTACTGTTCATTTGCAGTTAATGTTAACCATTGACCCCGATCCCTTCATATGAATATACTACAAAAACCAAGGTAAACTAAAAAGATACAATCAATAACTACAAATTAACTATGTGGCACATACTGATAAATTACTGGCAGTCAAAAGGAATACATGGAAAGAGATTCATGCATTGTACAACATTACGTCCATTTTGGTTTGGTTTTATAGAGGGTGGTCAGAACCAGTCTGAAGAGCTTGTAAGAGTGTAGCAGGGGAGATTGCACTGTGAAATAATTGTTAAGGAAAAAATTTGTTACATTGTGCCATTTCTGAGTTGTTTAGCATTGAAGTTAGCCAATCAGATCATTGCGTTCACGAATTCAAGCACTTGCATACGCTAAAATGTGGTAATGCATAAACATCTGTGGGTCCATGAATTACCACTTGTTGAACTACTCATTATTAGTTAAAATTTGCCTTTTCAGAGGTAATAAAGTTAATCTATATTTGTTCTCTTTGAAAAAACCAAACAAGAACAGGTTTGTCGAGACTGTCTCTCTTAGGCTGCTTGAATTTGTGTGTGTGATGTCCTGACTGGCTAACTTCAATTATTAATAACTCTGAAATGGCTCAGTGTGTAGAATTTGTTTCTTAAGTTATTTCTGAGTGCAACCTCCTCTGCAATACCCTTACGATGTTTTCAGACTGTTTCTGATGACCTTGTGTATTGTTGTTGTTGTTACAATTATAGTTATATTCCCTCCCCCTTTCGATGCGCTGGTACCCTTGTCACTTGCGCACCAACTTACGGGGGGGGGGGGGGGAGGTTGCTCTGCTTTTTATTCCTTCACATAATTCTGTTCACTGATACTTCACATATAAAATTTGCAAAGTTTGCGCCTCTGAGGAGGATTATTGGAATCTCGAATCACTTGTGAAGTGAAGTGTTGCAGGTTTGAAATTTCTCTCCAGGCAGTGTGCTGACATCATGCTTGTGGAATGTGTTAGCTGCCACTCCATCTGGGTGCAAAATGTCAACCCACCTGCTTGTGTGTCAGAACGTACATCGTAACTCGCCTTTGCATTCACGCTCACAAGAATACCAAGGAAATGCTCTAGTTTTTGCCTAGTGTGCTTAATGTCAACTAATACTTCACACATACAGTGTCTGTACCCCTTGGAAATGCACGCAAGTGCTTATACTATCACTGCAGCTGAATACTGGACATCTCTTGCAGCCTATATATTACATGGACTATTTGTACAAATAATTCAGCTTCTGCAGTTAAGTGCAACTCTCACTAGTTTCTTCAGTATCCTCATTTGTACTTCTCGTGCTGTCATCTTTGCATTGGTGGTAGAGCTTAATGTTCTGTAAATGTTAAAAGCCAAATGGCATCCCTGATTTTGCTTGTACTGCATTTGGGTGTACAAATGTTCATAGTTTCCAACTGACTCTTATAAGCTTGATGGAGCTTCCATGCGTTACTATCGAATTTTGACACTTATTATGTGTTTGGCTAAAATCTGATCCCTCACCTATACAGTTGATGTCACCAGTTTGTCATGTTTCTTCCTCTCCTGTGCTCATCTTTTTTTCATCTCTTAATGCCAATTTAATCATATCTTTTCTTAACAGTTGCTCCTCAGGCGAAAACTGCAGTTATAGGTGAAATGAACTTTCTGATTCGGAGCCGTAAAGACTCTGGCACGGTGGCAAACTGATACTCTCAATAGTTATACTAGTAGTGATTTGTTCGACTATGGATAACACTAGTTAACAAATTTAAACTTTTTTTCTGCATCTGGTTTGTAAATGGGTGGATTTACCTAATTTTTGGGTGCTGAATACACTGGTAAAATTAGTTTTTCTGTATGATGTCACATTTCCTAGATACACAGCAGAATAAAAAATGGTAATAGCAAAAATTGACCCAATTAAACTCAAACAAAAATGCACATACAGATTGTTTGAAAATCAATACTATTTTGTATGTATATGCCAATAAAAGGTCCAAATTAGTCCAGAAGATATTTTCTCCTTTAATAGTCTTTGGTTTTTGAAAAATGCGATGACAGAGCTCTTCTTTTGTTTGCCGTTTCATCACTCTCCCTAACAAGATCCCATCATCAAAGGGTTCCAATGGCCTTGGTGATGGTGTTCCATGGTAAGAATGTCTTGGTGAAAGCGTTCACCATGCTTATCACTTAGGCTCCAAAATTTTCCGGGAAGAAATCAAGGTGAGAATGTAAAAAGTGAATTTTAAGCGACATTTTACATCCCATGTTCTTATAGTTGTCCAACACGTCATTCACAATGGTAACATAGTTTTTGTCTTTTCTGTTACCCAAAAGTCATTCACAATTGCTTTAAAAGAAGACGAAGCATCTAATTGGATATACCCTCTTTCAGATTTGTCTCACTTCATTTGGGAAACTTTTCTTGTAAGTGATTGTAGACCTCACCTTCTTTATCCAGAGCTTTTACAAAGTTCTTGATAAGGCCCAACTTCATAGGGAGGCAAAATGATTTTATTGGGCTCGACCATTGGGGTATTGTTCATGTTTCTGTTTCCAGAAACATATGATTTCCTTATAGGCCATTCCTTGACTGTATAGTGGTTCTTGGCGTTACGACTGTCCCAAAGGCACAAAAAGTAGTGTTATTTCGTGAATCCAGCCTGTAAACCTGTAAGGAGTGCAACAACTTTTAAATCACAGCAAAGCTGCCATTCATGATCCTTATATTTGATTGCCTCCAGCAGCAAAGCTATGGTTTCATAAGTTTCATGTCTACTGTGTAAGCCAAAGGTACCGATGGAAATGCATTGCCATTATGCAGTAGTTTGACCAGAAGAAGGGATCGGTTGGTAGGACATGTTCTGAGGCATCAAGGGATCACCAATTTAGTATTGGAGGGCAGCGTGGAGGGTAAAAATCGTAGAGGGAGACCAAGAGATGAATACACTAAGCAGATTCAGAAGGATGTAGGTTGCAGTAGGTACTGGGAGATGAAAAAGCTTGCACAGGATTGAGTAGCATGGAGAGCTGCATCAAACCAGTCTCAGGACTGAAGACCACAACAACAACAACTGCTTTCAAGCTGGTTTTACTGGAGTCAATAAATAAGTCTCCTCTCTTGTGGATTATGTTGTACACCTAGCTGCATCATCAGACCATTGACATTTCTACAATACACACATTGAATTCTGCATATTGAAATATTGAGCAAAGGAGGCACCTCTTGATCTGAAACAGGAATTGTCCCTGGAGCTAGAAGGTTCTGTTGTTGCATTCTTAACCCCAAGAGTTCATCTTGCTGTTTCAAAAGTTTTAGATCGCGAACCAAATCATTCAGTTCCTTTGATTAAAGAGCTGAGCTGAAGTGTCATGATATTGAAGTCAGTACTCTTCTATATGCTCAATAGTTTCTGATTCACTTGACATGGTGTCTGGTTCCGAGGATTTCAATTTACAGATAGGAACAGGCAAGCCCTCATCATGGGGCACAGGCAAGTGCACTGAAGATACATTTGGGTACCTTATTTTATGTCTAGTTTTGCTTGAATGCCCCGAAATATTTGTAAGACAGAAGTAACAGTCTGAATAATGGTCATTAGGCTCCCACCACACCATCGGAGCAGCGAATGGTGTGGCTCGTTGTTTTCCTTTCAACCACTCGGTTAAGGTTATAGTAAAGGTTATGCGGGCAATATGAGGTGCAAAATTTTTATCTTGTTCACCAACAGGACAATCAAAATACAATTTATGTGCCTTCTTAACCAAATCAGTGATTGGTTTTCTTTGTTCTTTTGGAATGAATTTCCCACACATACAACAAAAGTTGTCGAGGTGGTTTAGACAGCAACGAGATTTACTTGTTGCCATTTTTCTTAGTGTAAGTTTTAAACACAAAAATTTTGCACTATCTTTCACAGGAAACACTCACTGAGGATCTCTTTCACACCACTGGATTACCACACCAACCATTTACTGTCGATTTGTAGATCTTCTAGCTCTCCTCTGCAAATAAAAAACAATTAAATATCAAAACAGAAGAACAGCTAAAAGCGAAATACTGAATATGAAAAATTTAAAAAAAATCTTTAAAAACTCGAAAATGGTACGTGATAGAACATTTTGAAAGGTATATTTGGATTCTATGCACCAAAATACATACTAGTTCATGTATCACATCCCAGATAAAAAATGGCTGTTGACTAGTGTAATTGTTCTGCCCATGGTTTGTGTTTATTTCCATAGCTTGTCCTAAAGTGGCATCCTAATTCTCTTATTGTGCACTCAACTGGGTTTAGTTCTGGATAGTAGTGAGAAATCTGGATCTGCCTTAATCCACTTGATTCAAGAAATTGTCCCCAAATCTTTTAATTACATGGATGTCCATTGTCACTTTAGTTACACTGTGGTTAGGGAATGTTTTCAAAATAATTTTGTTGCAGTTCCCCTACATGGCATTTGCATTGGCCTTTCTTAATGGATAAAGTTTTGAAATCTGTTCCTACACCACCATTATCTACGTAAAATTTCTTTTAGGTTGCAGGAGAGTCCATACTAGTAGATGGCGATTATTTGTCAAAGTTGTTTAGAAATTACATGATGCATTAATCCCTGATGTTGTACAGTCAGGACTTTGTTTTTCTGGAACTTTACGCACACTTGCAAGAATTTTCTTGTTTGTTTTGACATGTTTTCGAAAATACTGTTCCTGCAATTTCTTTAAAAATAACTTATGGCCAGATGTGTGTCACTTTAGGTGTGTTACATGTTATTAATTCATCTATGGCATGTCTGGGATTACACACTTGTAATTTGTTCAAATTGAGATTTGTTTGTCTATACAGAACTTCTTGATACAATAGAGAATATGTTCTTATTTTTCTTTCTGCACGGTCCATGTGATCATCTTTTATCATTTGCAGACTAGGGTTGGCATGTTGTTTCAACTTCACATTTTTTAATAACTACCAAATGTATTTGTCTCTTTCCATTTTAATAAACTGCATCCATATTTCTTGAGTTATGGTTTGTGATACATTGGGTACCTCGATGTCTGTGGGCAGGCACAGAAGTGCGTTTGGTACAGTTTTCTGCATCCCTGGTACATATTGTACTTCAAAGCTATAGTCTTGTAATAGTAGTGTTCATCTCATCAATATGTTATGTGCTATTTTATACTGCATCAGGAATGATAGCATGTGTTGGTCCATTTTTTCTAACTGTGGTGTGTCTCCCCAACATGTACAACGAAACCTTTCAAAATATCATACTACACACTGAAGTGCCAAAGGAACTGGTGTAGGCATACTTATTCAAATACAGAGATATGTAAACAGAATACAACGATGCAGTTGGCAATGCCTATATAAGGCAACAAGTGTTTGGCGCAGTTGTTAGATCGGTTACTGCTGCTACAATGGCAGGTTATTAAGATTTAAGTGAGTTTTGAATGTGATGTTATAATCGGTGCACGAGCAATGGGACACAGCATCTCCGAGCTAGCGACGAAGTGAGGTTATTCCAATATGACAATTTCATGAGTGTGCTGTGAATATCAGGAATCTGCTAAAACATCAAATCTCTGACATTGCTGCGGCCGGAAAAAGATCCTGCAAGAATGGGACCAGCAACGACTTTAGAGAATAGTTCAATGTGACAAATTGTTGCAGATTTCAGTGCAGGGCTATCAACAAGTGTCAGCGTGCGAACCATTCAACAAAACATCATTGATATGGGCTTTTGGAGCCAAAGGCCCATTCGTGCACCTTTGATGAGTGCACAACACAAAGCTTTATGCCTCGCCTGGGCCTGTCTATACCAACAGTGGACTGTTGTTGACTTGAAATAAGTTGTCTGGTCGGAAGAGTCTCGTTTCAAATTGTATCAAATGGATGGACGTGTATGGGTACGGAGACAACCACATGAATCCATGGACCCTGCATGTCAGCAGGGGACTGTTCAAGCTGGTGGATGTTCTGTAATGGTGTGGGGCATGTGCATTTGGAGTGATATGGGATCCCTGATATATCTAGATACGACTGTGACAGGTGACACGTACATAAGCATGCTGTATGATCACCTGCACTCATTCATATCCATTGTGCATTCCGATGGACTTGGGCAGTTCCAGAAGAACGATGCGACACCCCACACATCCAGAATTGCTACAGAGTGGCTCCAGGAACACTGTTTTGAGTTTAAACACTTTCTCTGGCCACCAAACTCCCCAGACATGAACATTATTGAGCATATGTGGAATGCCTTGCAGTGTGCTAGTCAGAAGAGATCTACATCTCCTCGTATTCTTATATATTTATGGACAGACCTACGGGATTCATGGTGTCAGTTCCCCCCCAACACCTTCAGACAGTGGACGAGTCCATGCCACGCCGTGTTGTGGCACTTCTGCGTGCTAGCGGGGGCCTTACACTACATTAGGTGCGTGTACCAGTTTCTTTGGCTCTCCAGTGTATAACAAATGCCTCCTGCTCAGTCATTGTATATTTGTATACCCATACACTCAATGCTTGGCTGCCAGACATGATCATTCTCCATTTGGTTTGTCGATTTCTTTCATGTGTTTGATACATTTCCTAGCTGTCCCATATTTACAGCTACTGTTACGTAGATCAAAGTCTTCATTTAAATCCAGACATGTTGTATCAGAGCTGCACACAAATGGTGTTTAATTCTTTGGAAAATCTCTTTCTCTTCCCTTTTTCTCACCCATAAGGAATTTTTTCATAATAAATTTGTCAGTGCTGTTTCTACTGTAATAATTCAGAAATTTTCTGTAATACCTGCAGAAGCCGAGGAAAGCGTTTAGTTGTTTTTTGCATTCTGATGATGGAAAATTTGCAATGACAGACAACGTCAGTGGATCTGGATCAGTTCCTCTTACTGAGTTTATAAGCCCTAGAAACTGTTTCTTTGCAAGGTGTGATTTATCTAAGTTTAATGTCACACTCCTACATTTTTGAACCATTGTGATATCTCTCTGTGATGGACAGACCTTCTTTTCCTGTCACTGTTGATGCAAGGTTACCATCATTATAATTTACTTCTTCTCCCAGTATGCCAAAGCCGACACATTTAATCTGAATGGCATCACTTTAAATGGGTAGCACTGACCATTGAAGAGAAATGATTTGTATTTTCACAGTTAGGGTCCAGTTCTGTCTGTAAATTCCTGCTCATTATGTTCAGATTTAGTAGCTCGCACCTTAGAAATATTGCAATGACTCCTCAGTATTCTAAGGCTGATCCCCTTGTGGCACAATTATCTTGCTTATTGCTCATGTGTCAATCACAAGCTGTACGCTGCCCACTTTTGTTGACTTTATGTTACAATATGTGCTGTACGAGCTCTCCATTACGTTGTCTTTCATCATTTTTTGAATTTCTGATTTGACTGTTGCCTTCTTTGCTGATGGTATTCAATATGGCTTGTATTAAACAATTCATGTTCTGTAACTGGGAATTTGCATACACATGCACGCATTTTGCCAGTTTTCGTGGAGAATACAGACTGATTTCTTTCCTAAACTACTGCCAATTCACGTCGTTGTCCCAGTCTATGCTCAAAGTCTGTTAATTCCTGTTGTGTGGCTGTAATTGCGTTGGACATCTTTTCACATGTCTCACCTGAGTATAAATGACAGCGCTGCATATTCACTGCCCTTTTATACCTTGTAGACATGAGAGAGACTATTGCCACCTGCATATGTACATATTGTATTCCATGACTTTTGTCACCTCAGTGTAACTGATTATATGACTATCCATAAAACACTCTAAGAAAAATGAAATGAAAAGATGGACCAAAAAGAAAGTAGCCGAATGAGACGGAAATCTTTCGATGTAATGTACATGCACAGACAAACAAATGATTAAAATTTCAGAAAAATTGGATGACTTATTATAGAGAAAGAACTTCAAAAACAGGACAGCGCAGTAATATGTTTGTCCATTGCTAGCCTATATTTGGCTGGGCATTGATTGATATAGTTGTTGAAAGTCGTCTGGAGGGATATCATGTTCAATTCTGTCCAGTGGTGTGTTACATTGTCAAAATCTCGAGCTGGTTTGAGGGCCCTGCCCATAATGCCCAAAATGTTCTTATTGGGAAGAATCTGGCTACCTTGTTGGTCAAGGTAGGATTTGGCAAGCACAAAGACAAGTAGTAGAAACTGTTGACATGTGCAGATGAGCTTTATCTTTCTGAAGTGTAAGCGCAGGGTGGCTTGCCATGAAGGGCAACAAAACAGAGCATAGGATATCATTGACATACTGCTGGGCTGCAAAGACACTGCGGATGACAATCAAAGGACGACCTGCTACAAAATGAAATTTCTCCCGAGACCATCACTCCTGGTTGTCAGGTTGTATGGTGGCTGACAGTCAGGTTGGTATCCCACTGCTGTCCAGGGCTTCTCCAATACATCTTTGGCCTGGAAGCTCATTGACTAGAGTAGAATTGTCTTCAGCGATGAGTCCTGTTTCGAACTGAATCCCAGTGACCAGCCAAGACATGCCTGGAGGTGCCCCGGACAGCAGTGGGTTACCAGCCTGGGGAGTGTCCGCCATACGGCTTGACAACCAGGAGTGATGGTCTGGTGTGCCATTTCATTTCACAGAAGGCCCCTTTAAGGTTGCCATCTGTGGCAGCCTTAGAGTGCAGCAGTATTTCAATACATTCTATGCCCCATTTTGTTGGCCATCATGGCAAGTTGTCCTGGGCTTACATTTCAGCAAGATAATGCCTGCTATCGCATGGTGAGAGTCCCTAATGCTTGTCTTCATACTTCCCAAACCTTACCTTGGCCAGCAAGGTCGCCACATCTGTCCCATTTGAGAGCATTATGGGCAGGACCTTAACAACCAGCTTGGGCTTTTGATGGTCTAATGCACCAGTTGGACAGAATTTGACGTGATATACCTCAGGATATCTCTGCTGATTTTCACTTGATTTGGATAATCCTTCACAGTGGTCGCTTTTGTTTTTAAGAGAGTGCATTGGTATTATTCTGGTCATTGGTCATATTATCCCATACATTAATCTAGTCATCAGCACAGAATGTTAGCCCAGTTAGTTTTATATAAAAGATGTGCTCCGTTTCATCCTATGTGTACATCCCGCTATTTATTGACAAAACAGCTTGCAAATTCATAACGTGTTTTGCCACTTACCCTAAATATAGAAGAACTGACCCTTCCGTGACAGTTAAATTTCTTTATCATCTAAAGTGTCCCATGTCCTACATGTAGAAGCTCTCATATGCTCATGCTATAGAAGCAGCTCGTGTTCAGTTTCTTCCATCTCCTGGATTGCTTTTAGGGTGTAGATGCAGAGCTTTTTTTTTTTTTTAACAAGACTGGTTCTTTACCCTGCTGACATTAGAGTCACTACCAATTACTCTACTCCTAGATTAATTACATGTTATCTTCATGAGTTGAATTTTGCTTTGGTATCAGTTATGCAGTTACTAGTATTCTGGAAGAACATTCTGCATTTTTCTGAAATGTTTTACTCTGATGTAAAGACTGAATGAATATGATAATGAGTCACATGAATAAAACAGAGAATGTACTTTACACTTACAATTTCGAAGAACATTCCCAGGTTTGCATGAACGAAGTGAGTCAGAGGATATACTTCACCCAAGAATGTTCTCATAATGAGTAAAAGAATGGGGGAAGCCGTTCAATATGATTAACATCCTGTGATTTCATATGAATAAAATTAGTTTTACAAGCAGAGAACATATTCGGTGTTTTTGAGTGAGCTCTGTAGCATACTTCTTGCTAAGTAAGTTCTGTTGTCATTGAGTGTTACGAAATGTTCTTAGTTAAATTGGCAGAATGTATGGCACTCAAAAGGCAAAAGATAACAGATTCCGAAGAAATACTGAAGAGAGAAACTGTAGAAGGTTATACAGGTTTAACAATGAAAAATTTATTTGGCTGGTGTATCAGTTCCTTTTGAAAATCGTGAAAGAAGAGGGGGTGGTCTTTCAACTGAATCAAAAATGAAAACACTTTTGCACTATTTAGCACACCCCGGTTTTCAGAATGGTGTAGAAGACTTGGGTATAAACCAGACAACTGGGTCACTAACATTTTCTTATGTTCTTAATCATGTTACCGAAAAGCACCATTGTGGATCCAGTCACTGAGAAACATAGGTGAACTTGAAACAGTGAAAGTGAAGTTGCAATTAAGATATCAGTTTTTATGTACAGTGGGGGCTTTCAATAATGCAACCTTCACTACATGGAGATGAACATAATAACCGAAAGGGCTTTCCTAGTATAAGTGTACATGCAACATGTAATTACATGTTCCCTAGTGTCGATTCTTCGTGGCCCGGTTCTGTACATGATGCTTGTGTATGGAAAACCTCTTATCTATCTGAGATGCTAAGAGAAAACCAGTGAAATGCTTTAATGTTAGCAGATGAAGCATATAGTGTTGCACTGTGGTTAATAGCACTACTCCAGAATCACCAAATAGCTGATGAGAAGACCTACAACAGACTTCATTTGAAGGAGATAGTAACAATCGAATGGTCCTTTGGACAGATGAAAAGTTTCCCAATTCTGTGTAGCAAAATAAGACTTGCCCAAACAAAAACACCCAAAGTGATTATAGCATGTTTTATTCTGCACAGCATTGCACAACAGGTAGGGTATCAGGATTATGAGGCACCTGTAGTTGAGTCAGCATAAGTTGATCCCTGACAGTTGCAGCGGAGAGGGCGTGGCACCTTCGCGGGCTTACCTCAACTATTAACATAACGTGATTTTGTAAATGTGTCTTTGGCAGTGCCTCTGTGTTGTCACAGCTCTGTAGGCAGATACTGTTTCTGGCTGCAGCTATTTGTGTTTCACACTTGAAAGCTAACAACGGAACTGCGAGCTGCCAGGAACCTTCTTATGCTGTCTCTACTATAGTGATGTTGACAGTAATCTTCCAGTAATGAGAGAAGCAGATGCAGCAGCAGCAAACATACATACACATGGTACAAACAAAAGATGAGAAATCGTTAATGTTATATGTCAACTGTAGTGCGTGAAAGGTTTGTATCTAAACTTTGTTTAAAAAGGCCAAATTTGTATTTTTTATTTTTCTTGGAACTTGCTGAAATTTGATTTGGAAATTTTACTTATACCAAAAATCGTTTTTTGGTGTGATGAAAGTGTTTACAGGATACTAGAGTAAGCAAATGCACAAATTATTTAACCTCTAACACTTGAAACTGGAGCATGATACTCTTATTGTTCCACTGGAAATAAATTAGCATTGAATCATAGCTTTAAAAGATACAGTTGAATGTAAACAAATATTTAATATAAAAAATAATTTTTAATTTTACAAATATGACATTTCAAAATATCATATTGAAGAATGTTCTATTGTTACATATAAGAGAATGTGAAGTCTGTTTCTCTTTCTCCTCCTCTCACATCAATTTTTGTTGCTTTTGCTTAAAAACTTCTAGCTGCTGCAGCAAAATGAGACACTTTAACTCTACATTAGATAAATTTATCATTTCCTGTGTCTTCATAGATAATTTTTGTTGTTTCGCTCTCTGAGGAGCCAAAACAGATGATAAAGCAAATAAATTTACTTCAGGGCCCATTACATTGGGAAGGTCTTCAATTGCATTTTGTAAATCGTGCATAAATATTTGTGGATTGTAAAGTTGGAATCAAGTGATTGCACAACATCGAAACTGCAATCAGTGAAGGGTACACTGGTTCAAGTTGATGCACCTACCACAGAAGGCCCTAAAACAAAATTAAAAAAAAATGGTATATTAGTATGTGTCATGATATATGGCTAACAGGTTTAGGCATAAACATGGGAGGGGTTCTGTCAAGTTTTGTGTGTGCTCCACTGAACTAGTTTTACCAAAATTTATTGGACTGTTTTTAACAAAAATTGTTTTGGTTACGCTGAAAGAAAAGTTCACTAATTAATAACTGCAAAGTGTTAAGCGCATAATAAAAAACAGAGAGAGGGGGTGACTTACCATGAATTCTATGTGTAGTAGTGTTGCAGTCAACCCCATCTAAAAACTTAAAGAAGAGTTCCTCCTCCTTTTGTAGTATTACTTTGACATTCCCAGTATTCTTCAAACCAGTCTTACACTTAAGTCGTGATTTCATGTTGTACACTTTTCTTAATGTTTTTTATTTCTTTTTAAAAAGTTACCCTATCGTATCTGAATTTCTTTCAAGCTACCAGGTTTCTCTTTTCTTGTGTTAGGTGTTTGTGATTTGCTAATAATCACTGGTTAATCTTTTACTGCATTAATAAAAGCAAATTCTGAGTCTTCCATCCCTGCACACAAACATGACTAAAACACACAGTTTCTATTCACAAATGTAATCGCAACACACACTCTTTGGCACACTGATGTATACAGACTGAGAACCAAAGAGGTTTTATTTCAGTATTCTTGCTGGGAACTTACTCAAGGAGGAGGGGAGGTAGTGAGAAGAAAATACTCCATGGTGAGAGAATAGGCTACGAATTTTTTTTATTCATATGGAATTGAGAACTTACTCAGAGAATGCTCTTTTGCTCTGAGAATCTTCTCCAGGGAATGTTCTCATTTTTTATTCATACAGCCTAGTGGTATTATTAGCAAGATGCCATTTAGGTTGCAGTTATATTTGCCTGTGCAAAAACTTGAAGTCAGCATTCAGTTAGTAGGGATGTATGTACTTTTGGAAAAGAAATATATATTTTCATTTTTTTATTTATCACTTTTTAAATATTTATGAAAAACTGACAGTGTCCAGATTCCTCTTTTAGCTGTAGGAAGTTGTACAGTCCTAGCAATAGTAAGTGAGTATAAAACCATTGTGTTCTGCTTTGAGTATAGTGAAATGAGGATGAAGTCTCTGCCCCCATTCAGATGTAGATATGGGCTGTATCTCCTCCACATGACAGTGTGTTACCAAGAAGCTGTTTTTATTTATAGTGTTTTGATCTGATGAGTCTCAAGAGCATGTTATTTAAAGCTGCTGTAAGCCACAATACTATTTCTTTTGACTAAGTTAAAATAAATCTGAAAGTTTTCTGCGTAGTGTTCTGCATACCTGTTGTTTGGTTACCAGTGTGGTTCCACTTGTTCTGCATTTTTCATTAGTAATTGATTTATGTTGAAAGATAATTGCCTAGTAGTGGTATAATTTTTATGGCAAATATGTATAGGTACTAGGTTTATTATAATAGTTGTTTTAAAGTTAAATGCGGAATTGTGTATGTGATTTGAAGCTTTCTTATTTTTAAACCATGCTGTTCTCAAATTAACACCAAGAGAATACTGTAAAGGGAAAATTTCCTCATTTGTTGTGTGAATTATTTAATAGCAAGCCTTGCTCAAATTTTCTCCAGTATCATTTCCTGAATATAATATGTGGTTTAAATGGCTAACTACTCTCAGCATGATTTTCCAGTCACATGTTGAGTGGTATATGTATTACATCTATATTTGTCATTTAAAATTGGGTTGTGGAACCATTAACAAAGTGTGGTATTGATACCATTTGCTGTATGTCGTATATAAGTATGGAAAACTGTTGTTTTTAAATGTGCTGATATATGAAAATTATTGCAACATTATACTCCTTGCAGTTAATTTCTATTTATTTCACAGTGTTGAATTACCTATGTTTTCCTGCCCAAATAGTCTTTCAAGTTCAGTACCATCACATTTCATGGATTGTAGTCCAAAATATGGAAATTGAGATAAGTTGACTGTTTTTATTTCCTCCATTTTGAAAATAATTGTAATAATGAAGTAATTATTTTTCATTGTTCTAGTAATGCTGATGAATGAGGGAGAAAGTACGCGACAGCAGCATGCACCATCACAATCTGGCACTCACTGTACATCCACAATCACTGTCTCAAACACAGCCACAGCAACAACAGCAACAGCAACAGCAACATCACCATCACCGTCAACATCTACCACTAATGCTACATCTTCTGCTAATAGTACAACCACGTCAACAAACTTGGCAAACACGAAAGAGAAAACCCCTATGTGTCTTGTCAATGAACTTGCAAGATTCAACAAGGTAAGGCAGTGCTTGTGTTTTTAGTAGTTAGGTGATGATTTTGGCATGATTTAACCAAAAGTGTGGTATTGGGAGCTGTGCGTTTAAATCTTGTGCTAAATATATAATTCAAAAATTTGATAGAACTGATATTTACTTACAAATTTGATCACAGTTAAGATTCATCTGCCCATTCCCTTTTGGCTTCTCCTTTCTGCTCAACTCCTTTTGTATTTTCTCTTTCCTTAAGCTACTTCATCCATTCCTGTCTTTCCACTCTTGCTTAAACTGCACACATTTTCTTTCATTTTTGTGGGTGCTCCTCCTCCCCACCACAACCTTCTATATTTTTGTGAACCAAAGACTCATCTTGTAATGGCTAAGAGTGGACATAATCAAATTAAACCATTCATGTATAGATATTACATAATGTTAGTCCACAGCCACAAAAAACTTTGTGCAAATTTCTGTAGTGTTTTTGGATGCAATAGTGCTGTGTCATTGCTTCCAAAGAGCAGGAATTTTAATCTTTGTTCTTTAACACTACATGTTCAAAAAGCCAGTTTTGATCTGAACTCCATTTACAGTAAACTTACTGATTTTTATGTAGGAACAATGTACTGCTACACAAGCCTGATATAATTCCATTTGATCATTTTGTGTCTGGGAAAAGGTTAAATTGTTTTCTCCATCCTGTAGTGCACAAAGAGACTAGCAAGATAGTCACAGCTTGCTACTGAAGACTTTTTGTTTCCAAATTGATTTGCGAATGTTGCATTACACATACCCTCTGATAGTACATCAGGAGTGATTGCATGTAGATTTTATGAAACTGTCACTGTGAAGTTGGAAACAAACTGGATTTGTATAGAGTGGATTCCAGATTTACTTGGCCACACTGCTTAAACTGTAGTAGCTCAGTGAAGAAAAAGTTGAAATTCATGTTAGGAACAGTGAAAACATACAAAAGGTACTAGGTAACTTTAGCAGCACTACACTGTCAACACTTCATGTAATATTTCCAAGTGATTTTCGTTACTCTTTACCCTCAGCTGTCTTTTTTCAGCTGACCAAATTCATAATAGTTCATGAGGAGGAATACTCTTTCAGCTTGATAAAATAAGACACATTTGAATAGCATAAAATCAGGACATCTTAAGATGTCTCATATTGCAACTTTTTAAAAAAAAAAAAAAAAAAAAAAAGAAAAAAAAAGAAAAAAAAACCCTCTTGATTAATTTACTGGAGTGTTTTGTCATAAGGAACCAACTGTTGGTAACCTGAATGCAAGATACATTTTTCCCCAAAATTCTCCCATAGCAAATTAGAATGGAGCTTATCTGCATTACTCTGCAAATAAAATTTTCTCATAATAAAAATTTCTATCGTGGTGCTCGTTCCTTGGTTGGATATGAAGCAACAATATTTCTAGTGTTGGAAATTAATCATTGTATATGACATTAACTGTGTGACCATTGCCAATTGGAGGTGTTTCCATTAGCTAGTGGCCACTATCAAACTCGCATTTCAGTTTTTTTTTTTTTTAAACGTGAGAAGAAAGGCACATTTTTCTCACCAACAAAAGTGTAATGTTTACTCTACATCAGTGAGTGATGGTGTTGAAAGATAATCACTCACAAACTTCAGGATTTGGCATAGCTCTAATGCAAATTTAAAATCTGCAGCAGTTTGTTATGCAAAAAGAACATTAATAGGAAAACAGCAAAAATCAAGAGTTCGGTTGAATATAATGTGAGGTTTTGGATTGCATTGGGAAACAAGCTACAAACTGATGATTCATCAAGGAAATCCTATGAGAGGGCTGAAAGCTGGGAAATATCGTGAAATTAAAGCTAGTTTTGTTTCCCTTGTACAACATAAAAGGAAAGGGAGGCTCCCTCTTTCAACAGTTAATCCAGGTAAATGCCTTGGAAACTGTGAAGACCTTAAATATAGCAGACAGAATTTTGTGAGAGTATCTGCCAGTACCACAGGTTTGTGTGTGGATGTGCTCTCTCTATCTGACAAGTACTTCACTAGCACAGAGACTACCAGAAACCTCATCAACTTCCAGAGGCACGTGATCCAAATGTGGCAGCATCACTCACCTTCCACACCATATCACCAGTACCAATGAGACATCTCGCTTCTGGGGTATTCTGAGCAATGTGACAGTGTCTCTAAAGGGGCAGAATATATCTAATTAAGAACAATGTGATAATAGTATCACTGTACAGGAAGAAAGCTGCCACTACCACTCCTCTCTCCTGTTATTCTGAAGTGAACATTGTTGCTTAAGAAAAATATCCCCAAGTGTCTAATGATTCATTTCCAGGAAGATGCAGTATGACAAGGGAATTAGTTATGGACTTGCTAGATAATGATCGGGATCACAGACTGAGTGCACTGTTCATTTAAGAGAGCTACACTAGTGTTTGATGCCTTTAAAGGCCACATTAGGTATAAAGTGAAGAATAAAGTGACTGCTTTGAACACACACCATTTCATTATTCCTGGTGGTATGACTACAAAACTGATTGTGCTTTTGATGTCTTTGTGAACAAACCATTTAAAACATTATTCTGATAGCATTTTTGATGAGGATTAGACACTCACTCCATCTGGCAATAAAAGTCACCTGTGAGCTGTATGTATGATTGGATTTTTTCCTCTTGGTCCACAATGTCATCAAATTCTGTCATCAAAAAGTCCAAGAAGTGTCCTCAATTATATTGAGAAGAAGCAGCTTTGGGAGGAGAGCAGCAAAAGTACTGTCAATAATTAAAGTGAGACCAGACATGGTAAAAGAAAATTTTTGTGAATATTTAACCCATTATTTCCAAAACTGTTGAAGATATCCGTACCAAATTTTTACCAATTGAATGTCTGAATGTATTTAGTTTATACAATTTTTTTAAAATATATGTTTGTTTTTATTTTATTTTGTTGATTTATGTATTTTTAAACAATTCTGATTTATACAAGATACCATCAATTATATGACTCTCAAAATGCTGATTGTAGATCTGTATAATCACCACCACTATATGAATAATTTCTTCAGTTTTTATATTTATAGGTTCCTGAGAAAATGGGGCTTTTGTCAGAAAATTTAGTTTTGAGAAAATTCAAGTTAAATCGGTAAGTCTGTGGAAACACACATGTCTTCCTACAAAAAGAAAAGTGGGTAATAGCAGCCTGCTTCGTAATCTGACCCTTCCTATTCATCAAATTCTTCCTTCTTCTTTCATGCCTCGTTTGTCGTATGCTGAACAGAGATTTGAGCCCTCTGAACTCTTTAATCAATCCATGGCTTCCAATGTTCTTGCTGTATTCTGCCTAATTTTTATTCCCAGCTGTTCTGGAACTTACGTTCTTCCAGAATTCCCATCATTGAAGAAGATAACTGCATCACACACACACCTAATCTTAGCTTTTATGCCTACAAAGACATCTTTTTGTTATCTGAGTCCACACAATATTGTTAAATGCTTCGTAAATGTTTGTATTTCTTACCATGGAGACATTTCTTTAGCAAGTCAGGATTAGCCAAGTCTCTGAAATAGTGTTAATGGCCTCCATTATTGCTTCAGGTACTGAATGTTTATGTTTGAAATCATCTAATTTGCCCGCTGCCTCTGCTTTTTCTACACTTGCACCATGTATCTTGTGTGGGCGTGCGCAAGATATGTTCTGGGTTAGTACCTGTGGACAGCCAGTGAAAATATGTTGCCCACATCGCTCTTTTCATGCACCCAAAATCGTGTTTTCTTTCATGGTTTTGCTGTAGTATTCCTGAAATTCATCAGTAAGCCTTCTAGCATATTTTATACTTTTCCCTATCTGAAAATTTGGTGTCACTAAGTTTCTTTTTCAGCTGACGAAGGTGGATTCACATCCTTTTCTTTACATGGCCTGCACATTCAAGCTTTTTAATAGGTTCATCATTGGGTTTGCTCTCTAAAACAGTGTTGAAGGATTTGCAGCCTCCATCTCGTAGACATTTCCGATATCAAACTCCGTACTCTGATTGTGAATGATGAAATATAGCCATAGCTGATGTTATTGCCATACTACCACTTGACCCTTCCTAGTTCTTTGTGTATGAGGGCATTTAGACACTCTTTTTTTTTTTTTCTATTCAATATCACCTACTAAGGTTCATCCTTGACAATATGTAGTGAGAATTTCAGAGTCCTTTCCAGTTTCGACACTTGTTGCAGTAGCAAATCCACTTTTTGAAGTATGGCCCTTTTTTGCCATGACCCATGAAATGCTACACTAATATCTTTTACACTAACATTCTCTTTGACTGCTTCTACAGCGACAATTTTTGTGGATTCTTTTGCAACAGAGTATATGCAGTTGCCATAATTACAGTATACTTCTCATATTGTGTGGGAGGGTTTGGTAGATTCAAGGGTGCACAAAGTAGTCTACCACCACTACTAGCTTTCCCAATACACTTAAGTCCATAAAATAACCTCACAGTGGCTTCATATAGTTCATTACTTCAGCATTTGGTAGAAGTTAGAAATGATCTATCAACACCATAGTTTTTGCATATGATTTTAAGTTCACAGACTAATCCATTTCCGATAGTCACATTTGCAGAAAGCACTACATCTCCACCACATCACTTGCATCCTACAGTGTCTTTCAATACTGATGTTAAAATATTCAAATCCATGATTATATTTACCTTCATGGATAGGTAATGCATCTCCTAGACAGTGAGCTTTGCAGTTTTTTGTGGAGTGGGAGGAATGTCAACACTCTTCTCACCACTACAACTATTACTTCGCCCAGTTTCACTACTATCCACAACCGGTGTAGCTCTGTAGGACCTTTTCCTTTGCTCTAGCATCTCTTGAAGATGCCTTTCGGTTTAATCATTTAAAATGAGAGCAACAACACACAACAGTTTCTTTATAAACACAGCACACTATCAAATATTGAAATATTTGTTTTGTTTTCAAAGATATACAAGCTCATGAACAAAGAAGTTCAATAATCAGCATAAGCATTCTGTGGTAAACAAATTCAAAGAGAACATAGAAAAGCCACAGCCTTCTACGGCATGTTGTTTCTCAGGGTTGCATACAAATCTGAAACAATGTCGAGACATCATGATGTGTCAAGTAAACGTTAAAAAAGATATTAAAAACACATTTTCATGGATTTTTTACAAAAATTATGCACCATTTTTTTCTGGGAAGTCCAAATACTTATATAGTAGGAAAATAAAGAAATTAGGTGTCCTTTTTTTTTTTAAAAAAAAAGTAGTGAAAAAGTTGACAGTTGTCACGAAGACTGATTAGAGGCCTGGTATTTCTAAGTAATTTATCTACATTAAAACATAAAAAATTATGATTTTGAGTGATCGTATTATGAACAGTTTTTTGGCACGAATTACCCTTCCCCCACCCCACTCTAAAAATTAAGGGTACCTTTTATATTTGGGTGTGACTAATTTTCAGGCTAACAGTATGTCTATGTTATTGTACAGACAACACTTTTTGACAGTTGTTTTTGATAGTGGAGAGTTCAGTATCACATTTCACTGTTTTGAAGATACGAGTTGGCAATATCTGATGCAGATGAGTTGGACCATGGTACATTCAGTGTTGTCTGTTTTTGAACATTGTTGTAGTGAAGTCACTATAGAATTTTTTGAACATCACTTTACATCATGAACATCCCATCTGCTCATTTGTTAAGAGTCCCTGAGTGGTCAGCGCGACAGACTGTCAATCCTAAGGGCCCGGGTTAGATTCCCGGCTGGGTTGGAGATTTTCTCCACTCAGGGACTGGGTGTTGTGTTGTCCTAATCATCACCATTTCATCCCCATCGATGCGCAAGTCGCCGAAGTGGCGTCAAATCGAAAGACTTGCACTAGGTGAGCGGTCTACCCGATGGGAGGCCCTTGTCACATGCCATTATTATTATTATTATTATTATTATTATTATTATTATTATTTGTTAAGAAGTGCTGACTTCCACAAAAAAATTGAGAAGTTGGTCACTTTAATGTGATCTTCAGAATGCAAAATTGGAAAGAATAAATGTGTCTATTATGTGATGGTATGACACACATTGGCGTATAGTGTAACAATATTCTTTGCAGCGATCCCAGTGAGCTAGAGAGCAAGATAGACCTTGAGTAGAAGCACAAGCAAGGCTGAAGCTTGCTTTTGAAATGCTCTGAACACCCTAATATGGTACACTGGTATGGACCTTGTTATTCAAGCTCTATATATTTTTTCAGACTGTACTACATCACTGTAAGCCTTTTAGGGAAATTTTAGTTCCAAACTCATTCCCAGTTTCTTTCATTTCTGAATCTCTCAATACTGATTGATTCAAGTAATGGTAAGTTAGATATAGTGCTTGTGTGAACAGCTCTAAACATGCATGAAAGTTATTTAACTTGTCAGCTTATTGTGTCAGTTTGCAAAACTTTTCCACTGTCCTTCATAGAATTATTTGAAATGATTATGATGTAATTATTGTGGTTTCCGGTGTGAAGACTCCACACTGGCCTATCTTCTAAAAGCCTCTTTATCTTTGCATAACTACTGTAGCTTACTTCCGTTTCAGCTTACTTACTGCAGTCAAGCTTTGGCCACCCTCTGTAGTTTATACATCCAGGTAAGTGTCCAAGACATAATGTATCTACACTGATGTGCAGAACTTAAGGATGAGAGTAACTTCTGGATGGTGTGTCTTGCCAACAGGCTTAGCTCAGTGAAATATGAGCCACACACAGAACTGCTACAGTATAGTGCGAAATGTAAGTGAAAGAAATACACAATGAGATGAACAGAAATGACACTTTTATTCAAAGACAATAATTAAAATGAAGTCACTGGAATTTACGATGGTCCCCTAAACATTACAAATGGCAGGACATGGTTCTTAATAGGGTGTGTGATTACCACAGACAGAAGTGCATGCTTTGCGTTGTACTCACATGCTGACTACAGGGTTGGTAAGGAGTTCTTGTGGTAGAGTATTCCATTACTCCATGAGCATGGTTGACAACTACTGGATGGACGTAGGTGCATGTGCGTGTGCTGCAGTACATGTTTCCATTGCAGCCCATATTTACTTGATGGGATTTAAATTGGGAGAATGGACAGGGCAGTCCATTCGCCAAATATTCTATTGCTCCAAGAGCTGCTTCACCTGCGCAGGTTGATGTGGTGTTCCCACCTCACACTGTATGAGGGTATGTAATATACCCAGAAATGTTCTTGAACATGATCATTTTGGTGGTCCAGGTGTTATGGTGTGTGGAGGAATAATGTTGTGTGTGTGTGTGTGTGTGTGTGTGTGTGTGTGTGTGTGTGTGTGTGTGTGTGTGTTAACCTCCAAATCTTTGAACATGGTACACTCACTGATCAACATTATTCTGACAGTGTTCTCGTTCCCCGTATGTGTCTTTTCTTTTGGGAGGGGAGGGGGGGGGGTTTAGTACACTCACTGGTCAGTGTTAATGTGAGACTTCTTCTTCCACATATGCGTCTTTTTAGGGGTGCATTCAGCCATGATTTAATTTTTATGGATGACAGTGTATGACCGCAATTCACATTGAAACAGCACAGGCGGAAGAATGCAGGTGCAGGACCTCTAGGAACTAGAGAATATTCTGTGACTGGACTTTCCTGCTCATTCCATGAACTTTAATACCATGGAGCATGTATAGGATGTATTGGGGAGACATATCACGTCCATATGCACCAATAACCATCCAGCAGTTGTCAACTGTACTGTTGGAGGAATGGAATGCCCTACTTCAAGAACTCCTTACCAACCTTGTGACCTGCTTGGGAGCATGTTGCAGAGCATGCATTGCTGTCTGTGGTGATCATATATCCTGTTAAGAATCATGTCGTACCTTTTGTTATGTCCAGGATACCATCATAAATCATGGTGACATGAGTGTAATTATTGTCTTTTGTATATCATTTCAGTTCATCTCTATGTGCGTTTCTTTCAGTTAGCTTCTGTACTATACTATAGCAGTTCTTTCTCTTTATGATCCAAATTTAATTGAGTTATGTTACTTGGCAGTCTCATCATGCAAAAGTTAACTTCGTCCTTTAGTTTTGCGCTTTATTATAGATGCATTATGCCTTGGTTATACTTAATTTCCAGCAGTTTCATGGGAAGATTGGTTCATTAAGTAGTGTATGACAACCTATAGAGAAATGCAATAGTGCTTACAACATCCATAGTGGTCATTAGGGGACACTTTATGACAATGTGTCCTGTTCTACGTTCTATTACTCCAATTGAAAGGGACAATTGTGTGGTCGTGGAAATGTTACATGTGAAAAATATGATAAAGGGTACACAGCAGTCATCAAAATAAACATCTCCTGACATATATTTTGACCATCATTGAAAGGCACTGTAGTCACCTTTAACATACTCATTAGCTCAAATGCGAGATTGTTTACTCCAGTTGGAAGATATTATTTTGGACAGCTGTGTGGTCATCTGGAATGCCAGTGTTTATTTTATCATCTGCCTTCCTTTATTAACTGACCCTGAGAAGAGACCATCAGGTTTAATAAAAATGAAATGTGAACTGAAAAATTACATCACAGTGTACGGTCTTCACTTTTTACATAATGTGCATGTTGTTAACAGCTAGGATGCTGTAAGTGGACACACAAGAGCTTGTTGGTTTGGTTCAAGGCCTGTTTCCTTTCAGGTAGGAAGAATTTGTGGAATGACCTATCTTCATAAAGCATTGCAAAAAAGGTGGCATTTTATTTTCTTACTGAGTGTTTATTCCCTCTTAATTTTGATAGTAATTTACGGGTGTCAGTTTGTAACTGTTCCATGACACTTATTTAATTTGTGGTTGGCAGATGAGCAGCCTATGTAGTTTTCTATAATCATCTGCATCTGAACATCTTGGCATATATTTCAATGATATCATCATTTATTCCAACAATGTCAGCAGGTTCTTCTTTATTCTTAGGGCAATTGCAGCCTTGCAGTGCTTTTCTCAAGATTGAAATGATCATCTGAAATGACAAGTAAATTGTTTGATTTGGCAAGCATGCGAATGAAAAGAATTAGAAAATTCTGACATTAGTTTAATATTTATTGACGATTTGGCAAGCATGGGAAAGAAAAGAATTAGAAAATTCTGACATTAATTTAATATTTATTGACAAGCACTGCCATATTAATTCTTCAACCTCTGAGGCTTTGAGAAAAATATTTTGATAAAGACACTGTCAGTAAAATTGCAGACAGGATGTTGCAAAAGGAGAACTAGTCATGCAAGGTGAGGCCAACAGATTGAATGAATAAAAAGATACATCTATTTATAGGAATGCATATTATTGTTTGCTGTGGATTGGTTAAATACGCCACTGTCTGTGGATACTGTGTGTGTGTGTGTGTGTGTGTGAAAGAATTGTTAACATGTAAGCACTCTGTTCTCTTGATTCCTTTGTTACTTTTAGTTTTTGGAAATATCAAAAATGCTTATTCTCACATGACCAACTGGCAGTTTCATTGGTTTAATTCTCTACAGATAATTCAGATAATTCGTTTTGTTCAGTTATACTACATAAATCTCAATTTGTGCGATTTGGATTTTGGCAAAAATAAATTGGGTTATGTGGCTACAGGCCTTCATGAGTTGTCATTCTTGTTACTGTAACATTTTCTGCAGTAAGAAAGTGTGTGGACGCAAAAAAATATGGGAGGGCTGCTAATATTTCCACTGTTCAACATTCAGAAGTCTTTGGAGTGAATCTGAAAGACTGACAGTGAAGTGCTCCCATTCGCCTATATATTGGTAGAACAAGTTGATTCCATATGAGATACAAAATTGTTAAGGCTTTCGTGGCCACTTGTTGACAAATTGCCTGTTGTATTCTGTCTCTGGTTCTTTGGACAACGTTTGTCTGACGATTTTTCTTACGATTCGCCAGCTTAAGTGGCTGGCATTGTCAAAGTTTCACCCTCCATTGCTGGTGGTGGACTGAAACGGAGCTCGCAGCCGCAGACTGTGTGTAGGTGATGCACCAATGTCCGAGGGCTTCTCTGTGGTCATTTCCGGTGCGGTTCTCCTCTGGCTACCTTCGACGGTTGTTGGCTGCGGTACAGGAAGCCAGGATCCTTTTACCTTGAGGCTTTCCTCTTTCTTGTTGAAGCTGTTCTCACATGTGTGTATTTCTGCAGCTTCTCTGTACAAGCGGGTGTGATAGTTCTTCTTTACAGCCAGAACTTCCGTGTTGGCGAATTTTACTACGTGGTCAGTCTCACACAGCGTGTGCTCTGCCACAGCAGTTTTCTCCACCTGCCCCAACCTGGAGTGTCAGTTGTGTTCTGTAATACTGGTGTTGATCAATCGTCCAGTCATTCCAACATGAACTTTGCCGCATGTGATGCGGCTGCAAGCTCGGCTTCAGTCCACCACCAGCAATAGAGAGTGAAACTTTGACAATGCCAGCCCCTCATGCTGGTGAAACGTCAGAAAAATCATCAGACGAACGTCGGCCGAAGAACCCGAGACAGCAGTCAACAGGCAGCTTGTATATGAGATCACGGCAAATCCTTGTGAAACAAAAAACACATAGGGAGCATAGATACATGCTACAGTGATCCTGTCTAAAGGTCATTGATTCACAAATTTTGGTCAAGAGGGGGACAGTACTGTCAGCTCTTACAGTTGACTATTACCAGTTATATATTCCACATTTTCCTAAGGTTAAAACCATCGACAAGTATAACTAAATCAATTATCAAATGTACTTCAGTAGCTTCCCTGGAAAGTAAATCTCAGAAGGATGAAACAGATGTTAAAAGCTGGACATTTTTTATCGTCCATGCTTGTCTGTATGCAGTGCTCAGCCACAGCAGATCTATCAGGCTGTAGCAGTCAGATATACAGAAGATACTATGCACAACATTCTTCAACTGTCTGTAAAATTTGCTGTGCATTGAATATATTTTACATACAGTTCAAGAACATTTTATAGTTGTTACATGGTCATGTTACTGATATATTTATAACTACATGAGCTGGCGTCATACAGTTGCCAAAGACATGTAAAATTTCTTTGTCAATGTTATGTTTGTTTTTGTTGTGCACTGTATATTGTTTTCTTCCTTGCTGTTTTAGATTCAGCACCAGTACCGTCTGACAAATGAACAAGGACCACCCCACAAAAAACGTTTTACAGTTACATTAAAGCTAGGCGATGAAGAGTATTCAGCCGAGGGTGCGAGTATTAAAAAAGCACAACATTCAGCTGCAAGTGAGGCCCTACAGCACACACAATACAAGCATCCTCCGCCAAAAACTTCTCGGAACATTAGAACAGGAAAAAGTAAGTGTTACAGATTATTTACGTGTGCTATTCTGTATGATTGAAATGTTGATAAAGGCTGTTGGAACTTGAATAGCTTAATGTATGTGTGTTGGGAGATAATGGAAACTGATTAATAATTGCTGCTTGAATAATTGGAAAAAAATTGTGTGGGAAGAATAATTGAGAGAAATTGGAAGGTAATTTACGGATCTGTATACAATTCTGGGTGACTTCAACTGATACCAATATTAACAGACTTCAGTATCAATACATTCAAGGTCAGCATTCATAATTTGCATTACGTACTGCTTCACATTAATTGCTTTGTGTGTAGTCTTGATTATAACAATGCCGATGCAGTATCACTCCTCCACTATTCGTGCAAATTCCTCTTTATCTACTCTGAACCTCCTGATGCAGGATCTCAGCGCTGGGCAAAATGATGAACAACAGGACTGCACATCTCACATACGTGAATTAATTTTACCTTTCTAATAACTTCTTATAAGACTTTTCATGTATGATTGAGATACATATGTTTTAACAATACGAGTATGACAGATCCAAGCATACGTCTGCAATCTGCCACTTATAGAAACAAAATGCGAAGATGCAGGAATTAATAAATTGAAGAACTTATTTCTTCTTTTGTTTCATGCAGATGTATCGAAACATGATCCTTGCCACAAAACCACCCGTTAATTTACCTTTGGTGTTGTGTATATCCCCTTCAGTTTACATGTAGCTTACGAGTATAAAAAGAAAAGAACAAAAAAATTGTATGATTCAACACAAACTCTAGTGAACTGCAGCTGATCAAACCTATTTTTTTATTCTCTTTTGTGTGGAGGTAATGGAAATTCATGTATGGAAAGAGAAAGAACTTGAGAAGTTTGTATACTGCTGCTCTGTCTGAACTGTAAGGGTTGTAGAAGTGCTGAGTTGTCAACAGACACTTAAAGGAGACTGAAAACTTTACTAGCCCTTGGATGAATCCTCTAATGAGCTGGAGTGTGCGCGCTCCCACACACACACACACACACACACACACACACACACACACAAAGTGGTGCTACGAAGTGTGTTCAGCCGCCACTGTGTGTGTGTGTGTGTGTGTGTGTGTGTGTGTGTGTGTGCGTGCGCGCGCGCTAACTGGTGAGTTGTCTCCTTTACTTCTGCCAGAACTTTCCTTACCACATTTTTATGAGTATTGATCGCCTCTGACAGTTGAAAGACTTGCGACAGGCCAGTGGTTCATGCACCAGGCCATTGGGTCATACAGCGTTATTGTTATGATAAAATTTGAAAATATGGTAAAGCCTTTATAAACATGCTTAAAACATCCATAGTGTATATTTCTTTCTTTAATTGCAGTGAACACACACAAATTGCCATCAGTTGATTGTTTTTGGTCCTTAATGACGATCTTAGACCTCTTAGGAAAATGGAAACCAATTATGAGGTTCATTCAAGTGAAACCTGGTCAGTGCATCTACCTTTGCCGTACACGTAAGGTGGCACCACGTAACTGTGGATATGGTGGCGCCATCTATTGGTAAAGAGACTGACATGTGCACACCGTTCGATGTTGCATAGCGTCAGTGTGGTTTCACATCGAAGAGAAGGTGGCCACACAAGTTGTTGTCCACTACTGAACATGCAGGGGAGTAAGCAGGAACAAAGAGGAGTGCTCGTCCTGGACAGGCTCATTGTGTCATCACACCGGAAATGGTTGCGAAAGTGATTGCTTTAGTCTTGACAACCACAAAATCACCGTGGATGAGATCTGTCGGTTACTGGGTATTAGCGTGGGCAACGCCCACACCATAATACATCAACACTTGAACTTTCAGAAAATCTGTGCATAGTGGACCCCACCAACTGACCGCCAAGCAGCGCAGTACTAGAATGTTGCTGTCTGAGTCCCCTGCAACGTTATCATGAAAAGGAATACGTTTTTCTATCACATATTGCCACATGTGACCAAACATGGTGTAACCATTTTGAACTGGAAAGTGAGCATCACATATTGTCACATGTGACCAGACATGATGTAACCATTTTGAACCGGAAAGTGAGCATCACAGTAAGCAGTGGAAACATGCGACTTCACTACCTCCAAAGAAATCAAAGGCGGTGCACCGCAAAGGCTTCTGGGAAGCACAAATTGAAACTATTAGTGACTGGGGAAAAAAATGAGCATTCAAGGATATCACAACTGAGGATCTTCCTGTGCATTATACAACCAAAGGCTCATGAGTAACAAGTTCCACAATTTCTAGAAGAGAAAGGATTGCCACAGAAGGCTGTTCCATTGCTTGATAACACCACTTCACATCCTGAAGAAAGGATTTTTGTATCTTATGATGCTGATGGTGAATGAGAAAGATAGTGACTGTATCAGTCATTGTACCACATTGCAGTGTGTCAGTACTCTTCTAGATTATGTGGCCAGAGGGGTTTTTAGTTCAATGACATTATTACTGTAAGAAAAATTTGAAATGCTGCCTGGCAAAGTGTCAATTCTTCTCAGAAGCAGACAAATATCACAGACTATTTTAAGAAATAAACAGGTCTACAGTACCTATGCATGGGACTTGAATAAAATTTCAGACAGAGGATACTTGTTTGAAAATATCTCAGTCATTCATATTTTTTGATTATTTGTGCATCTTCTTCTCCATATCATTCCGAATAATGGCAGATATACTGTATTGTAAAAAAATGAGGTTGGTATAGGACATCATCACTTTAATGACAGTCTAACTGACTTAAAAAATGTAAAACTGAAGGATGGCGAAAGTACTTTCAAAATAAACGTGTACAGCATAATATCACCCCAATTATGAATAACAAAATATCAAGTGATTATATTAGAGGGAAACATTCCATGTAGGAAAAATATATCTAAAAACAAAGATGATGTGACTTACCAAATGAAAGTGCTGGCAGGTCGACAGACACACAAACATACACACAAAATTCAAGCTTTCGCAACAAACTGTTGCCTCATCAAAGGAGAGGGAAAGACGAAAGGATGTGGGTTTTAAGGGAGAGGGTAAGGAGTCATTCCAATCCCGGGAACGGAAAGACTTACCTTAGGGGGGAAAAAGGACGGGTATACAATCGCACACACACATATCCATCCACACATATACAGACACAAGCAGACATATTTAAAGACAAAGAGTTTGGGCTAAATGAAAATGAAAGATAAAAATATATGGGGAGAGATAAAGGTGAACTAGAAAACAACTGGAGATCTGGTATGAAAAAAGGCGAAAAAGTGTTGGTTAAGTTGATCCTGTGGTGAACTTGGGTTGGTAAACAACGATGTGCATAAAGGTTAGGTGGTTGTGTTGCCGCTAAAACACCTTAAAGGACGGAGAAATTCGGGAAAATTTCGAAAAAACTACGTGTAAATGTATTAAAAGGAGTGGTGTTGTGGTGAAAGATTACGAAAATGGGGCTAACAATTGTCTGACGAAGAAATAATGACGTTAAAACCTGTGGGGAGCGGCTAAAAATGATCAGTGATGTGCGAAAAACTGAAGTGGAAATAAAGTGAAAGTTATTAGAACTAGCCGAAATGGTTGTTTAATACGTGAAAGCAACTGTTATTGAACTAGAAACGGTGGATTTTATAGCACCGGTAGTGTTGAAAGCGGAAAATAAATTTTTTTTTGTTATGGTTTGGAAGTGGGTTACGTATTATTGAGTATGACTCTTTGTCTTTAAATATGTCTGCTTGTGTCTGTATATGTGTGGATGGATATGTGTGTGTGTGTGTGCGAGTGTATGCCCGTCCTTTTTTCCCCCTAAGGTAAGTCTTTCCGCTCCCGGGATTGGAATGACTCCTTACCCTCTCCCTTAAAACCCACATCCTTTTGTCTGTCTCTCTCCTTCCCTCTTTCCTGATGAGGCAACAGTGTGTTGCGAAAGATTGAATTTTGTGTGTATGTTTGTGTTTGTTTGTGTGTCTGTCGACCTGCTAGCACTTTCATTTGGTAAGTCACATCATCTTTGTTTTTAGATATAAAATATCAAGTGAACAAGTGAACCATAGTTGAGACTAAAATAATATGTGAAGCAACGAAGATGACAAATGCAAAGCTAGAGAAAGAGAATACAATGGTCATTAGGGCAGATAACAGAAATACAGGGGTAATTGTTTATGAATGACTATATTACAAAGACAAAAGAGGGTTTTCTTTCTTTGTTTCTTTTTATTTTTTTTTCCAGAAAATAAAATAATTAGTAATTCACAGAGACTCAAGTGTGAAGCTCCTACATAAAAAGCTCCCAATTTCTTCATAACAAACATTTCCACAGTTCCTAAAGAAATGTAAACATCATTTTGAATAAATGTGCAAGAAATTAACTAACAAATAACATACACGTAAATCTTCAGGAGAAGTAAGTGGTTGTGATTTCTTACCACATTCTTTATATTTTATCTTTGCAATATTCAGAACATTAATTGGATTCTTCATAATGATGAAATTTGGGAATCTGTATGAATACAGGTTTATTAGCAGGAATGTGCGAAGGAAACATAATGAATATTAATTCAGGTTTTTATCCCTTGTGTACACTTACCAATCTTGCAGAAGCAAATTTCAATTTTAATTGTAATGGATATTGAATTAATTGCAAATTCAAATGAATCGTAGTTGTGAACAACTGTGTGAGAGAAACTGTCAATGATAACTGGAATTTGCTTTACAGATTATGATCACATGGTGTCGTGTTAACTATTTACCAATGCATTGTCAAACAAACATGTGTGACTACTGTGTTGCACATGCATGGTCTGCTACATCTCTGGTAGGTGTGTACATTTCTCCAGCCACCTGGTGGGATAAAGTGTTCTGCTCTTGAAAATTCCTTTCATAAAAAATGAAAGAATCCAGTAATAAGGATAGTGTTTGTTTTTTTTCATGTGTGCAATAATTTTAAGATAATCAACTGAGCTTCTCAGCTTGGCAGTTTACAGTCTGCATTTTAAAGAATGCATGCTATATCGCTGTAGTGCTTGGACAAGAAGCTATAGCATCTGCAGCTGCTAGCTGTTTCATAAAGAATGATCCATAGAAAATTCTTGTGTATATGCAATGGAATATGAAAGTTTTCAATAAAAAAACATTTAAAACAAAGCTGCACATGGGTAGATATTAGGTACAGCTAGTAAAGTTTGATAAATTATTAAATTGTGTACAGGAGGCATAGTACAAATAAGCTGATATCAGATATGATTTCAGTGCCCAAAAAAACGCATTATTACCTTTTCTTTATATGAACTTATGACTTGTCGCCTGAATATGTTTCTTATATTTCATTTTATCTGTATCTACTATCGTGTTATAATTTCGTGTTTTGACTCGTTCCACGACCATGGAGACTTCTCCTTAATTTGGTCCCACGGAACAATAAATAAATTAAAAAAAAAATCTACAGAACTACAATTGTACACAGGCATGCACCTCTTTGTCTGAAGTAAATTGATGGCCAAAAACATCTTTCTTCGGGATTCCAAAAAAGGGAAATCCAATGGGAGAGATTGGGACTGTATGGAATACGTGTAACGGCTTCCAAGTGAAACATCTGCAGTGTAGTCGTAACAGGCATGCCTGCTCTGGGAAAGCCATGATGACCTTTTCTTTGACTACAAGGGCCTGCTGTTCATTGACTTTCTGGAACACAGCACCACAACTAATGCATGGTGATAGTGTGAACACTCTGCAAAAATTAAAGCCAAATACCAAAGAATGTTGACAGGCAGCATTGTTCTGTGCCAGATAATGCCAGCTCACATGTTGACAAGGTTATTCCAGTTATTTTGGCTAAGCTGTGAAAAGTTTGCTAAGAAGACTTACACATCTTCCATACAGTCCCAATCTTTCCCCGTGCGATTTCCATATTTTTGTAGCCCTGGAGAATGACATTTGTGGTCATTGGTGTGCTTTGGATGAAGAGGTGCACGCCTGGATACAGTCATGTTTGCAGAGGCAATTGCAAACCTTTTTCCATGAAGGCAGTGACAGTCTTGTTTCATGGTGGGATAAATGTATTAAAAATTATGGTAACTTCTTTTGAGATGATAAACAATTTACTTACTTTTTTCCAACTATCTTTTTTTGATTTGATTGCCTCTTATATGATATTTAAGATTTTCTTTTCAAAGTATTTTCAGTGATTTTTTTAAAAAAAAAATGCATTTGAAATTTGTTGTAGGTAATATCACTCCCACAGTTGAGCTAAATGCATTGGCAATGAAGAGAGGGGAGCCAGCAGTTTATACTTTCATAGAACCTCCACATAACGGAACACCGCACAATATGTATTTGCCTCCGCCACCTCATAATTTTAATTATAGGGGAATGTATAATCAGGTGAGTTTCGCTATACTGAGCTCCATTTATTTACTTGGAAGGTATCTGGAACATGATGGAAATTTAGGAATACTTTTAAATTTAGCAAATGATGTTTTTATCAATACTGTAAGGTTTTAAGTTGATTTTAATTTTTGTTCATCATGAATGGACAAGGTATTTCATCATGTACAACCAGTATAGCTCTTTTGCCAATCATTTATTGATTGTCTTTATGTAATGGGTTTGATTGCGATAACAGTCTTCTATTAGTTGATAGCTTGTCCAGTAAATGGGGGAGACCAGTATCTTCTAATGAAGAGAAAATGCTAATGAATCATAACTGTGTAGTCCATGAGTTTTATGAGTTACAATATTAAATTGATGTGGCAGCTTTGTATGTGGTAGGTATGTACTGCTTATGCGTTATTGGAAGTAGTGCTGATTCATGTCCACAGTGTTGGTCTCTACATTTACATATCGAGTTTGATGCCACTCGGAAAAATTAAACAAATTTTCATGCTTTATTCAGTGATGCATATATTTTCATGAAGAATGGAGAATGGAACTGAGCGCATTGTGAAAGCATTCAGTTGCAGGTTGCTCATGCTATAAATGTGTCTGTGAACTGCTTAAGACACACTGGGAATGGTGGCATTAGGATTGGCAAGGGAAATTTACCAAGCTGAATAAGGAACATTCCAGGAAAAATGTGGAAAACTAAATTAACAATTTTGATAAGTGTGCCTTTAGATGGAGAATATAAAATTTTCCTAAAACATGATAACTACTCAAAGAGGAGATAGCCTTTTAGGGCAGCAGCTAGTCACTGGAAATGGTTCATTTATGATACCAAAGGCGGAGGGAAATGACTAGTAATAATGTTAGAGTAATAAAGAAACATGTGAAACATTTAAAGTTTATGGAATTTTCAACCGAAGATTAACATAAGGCCATAGATTACCTCCTAACAGTTTAGATTTAAACAGAATGAAACTCCACATGACTACATTGAAAAAATACCCACAAAACAAGAATTTTAATACACATCACATCGCAGCTAAAGTGATGGAAGAAAGATTTCTTACTTATTTCAGTCGATTTCGTAAATGTGAGATGTATTATCTTTCACTGAAACAAAGATGTATATCTGACAACTGTACCATATGTCATTAATCTATAGAACAACAATAACAGTAGGAGTAATTGTGAAAGTGTTGGTAACAATAATGACACATACTGTAATACTGCAGTGATTGGAATCCAAAATATTGTATGTTGTTAGCATTGGAGGTCATGGCACATGGTACAGACATGAATAACAAATGCGCATTCTGTCCCACCCTCCACTGTGTAGTTTCCAGTGCACAGCTGCTAGCTGCTTCTCCTGATAATGCCATACGCCAGCTGTAAAAAGTCCCCCCTCCCCTCCCTCCCTCCCTCTCTCCCTCCCCCCCCCCCCCCCCCCCCTCTCTCTCTCTCTCTCTCTCTCTCTCTCTCTCTCTCTCTCTCTCTCTCTCTCTCACACACAACACACACACACACACACACACACACTCTCATACTCTCATATTGAGAGTATGTTTTTCACTCTGGAAGATTTTCATGGACAGGAAATTGACATATATAAGGAAATTTTTACAAAATTCAGAGAGATTCACAATTGATCAGCATCTATTGTGACAATTGGTAGCAGCCCCTCAACATAATTAAATAAAATGTAATGTAATGTGCATAGACAGACAATACGAGGATTTTCGGATGTGCAATTTGCAATTAGTACTTTGGAATCGGTTAAAACCTTCAAGTATCTAGGACTATATGCCTGCAACAATTTAAAGTGAAACGACCACATTTGTGTAACCTTGAGGGAGGCAGATGCTGGTGTCTGATTTATTCATAAAATTGCAAAGAATATGTCACTCAGATAACAATCATGCAACCAATTCTGGAGGATTTTATGTCTGCTTGGAAGCCTTACTAAGTTGGATAGAGGGCTACAAGAACAGCTCCATGCTTTCTCACAGATTTGTGTGCTCAGAGTAAGAATGTCTCAGAATTACCCTATGAGTTTCAACGGGGTATGTCACAGGAATGGTGTTGTGCTTTGTGGAGACATTTACTCACAAAATTCCAAGAACTAAACTCCAGAGCAAGTCAAGATACTATTTGCTCCAACATTCAGCTCATGTAGGTGTTATGAAGCTAAAGCTAAAATGAAAGAAATTTAGGATCACATGGTGTGTGTGTGTGTGTGTGTGTGTGTGTGTGTGTGTGTGTGTGTGTGTGTTGGGGGTAGGGGCAGGGTTTGTCAATCTTTCATGTGTAGCAACTGTATTTGAAATAGGACGTGATAGAAGTGAAACTGATATACTATGAGCCTTAAAATATCCATTAGTTTGTGGATTGTAGATGTAGATGCAGATGTAGAATTGTGTATTTTAATGTTACCACTGGTATTTGTTGCTGGAGAGGATTTAATCAGGGTGCCAATTCCATGAACATTGTCAGTGAGTTGTCTGTTCATAATTACCTTTACATTTAAATCTTCTCTTTCTGCACTCATGTCACTCCTTGAAGTTTTGGTCCTAGTATGAAGTGGCACTCGTAGCTATATCGAACTTCTTCACCACCTTCAGGAAAGCGCTGTGACAATGGAAAATTATGTTTACTACCCACTAGCTATGAATCGCATAACGAGTTCATCTCAAAATCCTTCTGTATTTAACAGTCCCCATAACACTTTCAACATATCAATTAAACATTTACATTTAAGCTCTTAATAAATAACCTTGTCTTCAAACAGATTGCTAGTATCCCAAGGTCAAGAATTAATTAATTAACTCATTCATTAATTCCATACAATCTTCTTCCTTTTTTGTTTTTTGGAACAACAGCAGTCGTCATTCCGACCTCTTCTTTATTGACATCCGTGACACCCCAAGTCGCAACGTCAGACTGTAAATGGCTCCTTCCCACCTTTAAAACACTAGCTATCTGTCATGCCTTGTGGTGGTACTGTGGTTACATTTACATTTTGTACCTGAGCATAAATAAAAAAATGTGCACACAGTAGTTCGTCTTTCCTGTAGCACTGTTACCATAAATTAAGGTTTCTACATGACCCATCTTTTGTTTGCACAGTAGGAAGGAAGTGGGGCATGTTGCTACCTTGAATAGCAACATGTACCACCACAGTATAAATTGATATTGGATGAGAATGAATAAAATATATTCTGGCAGTCATCTCCCCCCCCCCCCTCTCCCTTCCCCATAATATTAAGTTATTTTCAGTGTGAAACATTTTAAAGCAAGGTGCTGCACACAAGGAAATTTTCATTCTGCATACCAGTATGAAGTCTGTTCATGAAGGGCTTTTCTCGTGCACACCACACACCTCCATGTTTGTCTTTTCTTTGTTGTGGGTGGCAGAAGGTCTGTAAAATGCTTGGCTGTAAGGTGTGTTGCTATCAGTGTTGTAGGTGTGCATGGTACTGATGTGGCAAAGATATGGCCAGTTGTTTGCCAAGACTAATGGTGAAGTTCATTCTGCTTTGTTTGCCACTGTGCTTCTTGTACAGAGCATGCAATGTCCAACTGGTGGAAAACTTGCGATAATATTTTTTCAGCCTGCTCCTGGCCATCTGGTAGCCGTGCAACTGAGAATCACACCTATCCACACCTCCAATGTTGTTCTTGTAATCGGTGAACAAGTCCCTCCTTCGAGTTTACATTTAAAAATGTATCATCAGGGAAGATGCTGACCACAACAACACCTCTTTTGCGTATCATTTCATTACCATGTATTTGTCTCTATACCTTGTTACATACTCCCCTTTTCTCAGCGTTTTCTTTTTGATGAAATCAAGGAACCTGTCCCTGTCTTGCCACATTGTGCCGACAACATCAGTATTGTTGCTGGTTAGTTTGTCACCAAATCTGGATTGGTGCACCGGTTGTCAAGATAAATGCAGTAACCTTTCTTGAGTAGATCACATGTGAGCTCCTGAACAATTTGAGAGTTATTTTTTCCACTGGATAGTGGCTACATAATTAGTGTCCTTTCCATTGTAAACAGTTAAGTCCCATACATACCTGAAGCTGCTTTCACAGTGTTCATAAAATTTGATTCTGAATCTGCTGTGCTTTGATGGAATAAATTGTCTCCGCCCAAGTCATCCTTTCCAGAGCAACAACAATTTCTCAAAGGTGATGTTCCTTCCTGGTATGTGTACTGATCTATATTTATGCTGCAGATAATCCATGGTTGGGTGGGTTTTGAATAGTTTAGGTGAATTTTGAATAGTTTGGGTGAATTTAGAATAATTTTCTGCTTACAGTACCTAGTGGATCAAGCGAGTTAGTGTCACAAAAGTGGAGAAATTTCAGTAAAAGATGAAACCACCTTTCACTCATCAATTTCCTGAAGAAAGGTGTGTCAACTGAACCTCTCTTTGAAAAGTACACCATGTGTTCTAATTTGTGAATAATTCCTCCAAGGATGAGCATTCCAGTATGTGTTTTTACCTCATCCCTTGTAGTATCCTGCCAACTGCGTACCCTGAAGCATGCTGTTATATTGTGATGAGGAGCTATGAAATGTTGCGCACACAAGTTCGCTTGTTCATCTGTGCACAAAGCATCATGCATAAAACACACAAAACCACTCATCACATCATATTGTTTTATCAATACGCAAGTCGTTGAAGTGGCGTCAAATTGAAAGACTTGCACCCGGCGAACGGTGTACCCGACGGGAGGCCCTAGCCACACGACATTTTTATTTATATTGTTTTAGATGCTAGCTGTACCACTAAGAAATATGGATCACGAACAGAACTAGCACGCACAAATGCACTAGGTACTATCTGTTGCAGTAGTGTTTTGTCGTCAGATGTTTCTGAATCGAAGTCACCTTCACTTGCCTCAACATCCATATCTTGAACACTTTCAAAACTGCCACTGAAATTACCATCACTATCTAAAAGCAGCTGCTCTATCTCTGAATCTGATAAATGACTTCTTTTTGCCATTACAAAAGACCGCTCACTAATGTGGCGGTAAAGGCAGACGAAAAAGGTGTGCTTTTTGCAGCTGCTTCACAAGATGCGTACTGTCCATGCACATTTGAGTGGAAAATGTTATATCTAGCCCAGAATATGCTGTGTTTGCTGATGAGGGCTGCCATATATTGGACAAAACTCAACTAGTGCCACAGTTTCAATGGCAGACCGATAACTCGTAATTTTCACAAGCTACTAGCCACAGAAGGCAGTGGACAGATATATCCATCCAACCATCTGTGAATTAACAGAGTGGTGACAGGTATTTCCATTATACCCATTTAAAGGATTAAGAGACAGTTGTGTCGAAACATTATCAAAAAGGACCTGCAACTGTATCCTTTAGTGGCCCTTACATGCTCAATATTTTATGCACGATACTGAGTATTGCATAATAATATTGACCATCAGAGAGCAGTATTGACCATTTGCATAATATATTGAAAGCGCTCGGCAGATCTTTAAAAATATTAGTGCCCACTTAATGTCTTGTACAGTGTATTGTACCATTTAAGGATGATATTGTGCAGTACTGGCCAGTTCCTGTTGAGGCTTCATGATTTGCAGAGATGCAAATAACGCATACAGTGACACCATATGAATGTGAATACACCAGGAAAGAAAGTGAAAGGAATAATCTCTTGAAGTGTATCATAGGAAGTAGATTTGTTACATATTTAATACTTTTTAGTAATTAGCTTTAAAAACATCTGACAAAAGTATGTAAATGTAGAAAAATAACACTGCAACAGCTTGTTTTTTTGGAAGCTTGAAGTATTTATTGGAAAAACACATAACCGCACTACCTGCTGGTCTTAAACAATAATAAATCTTATTCCTTTGAGGTTTACAGATCAATTCCACCAGCGTGGAAAGTGAAAGCCGATGAGTGTATGAATATTATCTTTTCTATGTACATACGGTGTAATGGAGTTCATCAATATTTTGAAAGATTCCTCATTAATCCTTAAAAAATTCTGATAGTCATATAGCTCTGTTGCAAGCTCTCTTAATGTGTTTGTATGCCTGTTTGTAGAATGCCTTCCAAGCCACTTATTTGCTCATCACCTCTTCCTCTTGCTTTTCTTTTTGTATCATTTAGCGATTGCTTTCATAATACATACAAATTCTCAAGGGTTGGACGAAACACAGTGCATACAGTGCAAGAAATGCACATTTGAACATAAATGCAAATGCTAAACCAAGCCTGCAGGTTGCGCTGTTGTATTTGATCACAGGTGGCATCTGTGCAATGTCCTCAACATGTTGCAAGTGTCAGTCATAGTCAGAATTGTGTTTTGCATAGTTGTGAACCTGTTATGTTGAAGCTTTACTGTGAATTCGAACATGGGCAGATAGATGGTACTCATATGGTGGGGCTTCTGTAACCAAGATAGCCAAAGCGTTTAGTGCTTCAAGAGCCACCATATTGAATATTTATACCACATACAGGTAACTGGGAAAACGTCATCAGTTAAGTCACAAAGTTAGCAAAAGTATGTGTGGAGTGATTGTGATGGACATTCATGAAGAGTATTGTAATGAAAAATAAAGAGGATGACAGCTGCAGAAGTCACTGCAGAACTGAATGTCTCACTTGCAAACCCTGTCAGCACGAAAGCAATGCAATGGGAGCTCTAGAAGCAGGGCAAACTGGAATTAGAAAACCACAAACAGTGATGTAACTGCTTGTAACAGGAAAATATGGTGCTGAAACCACAGAACCTGGACTGTGTAGCAGTGAAATAAATTCATTTGGCCGGATGAGTCTTGTTTAACAGTGTTCCCAACTTCTGGCTGAGTTTGTCCCAGGAATGAAATGTGGCAGGGGTTTGGTGATGAATTGAGCAGCCATATTGTGGTACTTTATGGGTTCCATGTTTATTCTGCAAAATCACATTACTGCCAAGGATTGTGTGACCACTTGTGCGATCAGCTATATCCCATGGTACAACTTTTGTTCTCCAATGGTGATGCTGTGTTGCAAGCTGACAGGGTCCCTGTTTACACAGCTCATGTCATCCAGGACTTGTTTTTGTGAGTAAAAAGGTGAATTCTCTCTCCCCTGGCCACTGCAGTCAGCAGATGTCAATATTATGAGCCTTTGTGGTCTACTTTGGAGAGAAGGGTGCATGATAACTTCAAACCTCCATCATCATTACCTGATATTGCCAATATTTTGCAGGAAGAATAGTATAATATTCCCTTGAAAATCGTAGGACCTGTATTTATCCATTCTGAGACAACTGTATAACAGGATTCCTACACCGAATTAGACATGGTAATTTGTTGTGTTTACCGTATTTACTCATATCTAAGCCGCACTTTTTTTCCGGTTTTTGTAATCCAAAAAACCGCCTGCGGCTTAGAATCAAGTGCAAAGCAAGTGGAAGTTCTGAAAAATGTTGGTAGGTCCCACCACAACTAACTTCTGCCGTCAAATATATGTAGCGCTACACAGGCATGCTTTGTAGGCACAAAGATAAATACTGGCGCCAAAACCTCTGCGTCAGTAAATAAATTTAAAAAGAAAAGGTAGAAGACGAGCTTTTTTTTCTCCGCCCCGAGTTTCGACCACTGCATTTTCATACATTATCCAACGAAGTAAATACAAATTCCGTATTGTTCATCTTAGAATGTAGCAGAATTTCAATGTACTACGAAAATCCGACTGGCAAGATTGTTTGGGATGTTTGTCAATATGGCCAACTCTACGTTCTGAATTTTTTCCTACCAGTGAGAAGAGATGGTTGCTAATAGGAACCTGATGAAATGTGAATCACATGCAGTATTCTCTTCACCATAAGAATAATACGAATATAAACATTTTGCCATGTATTCTTGCGTGTTTGCTGCTATCTCATTTAAATCCTGTCTGCCTAATAAACTACGAAACTAGAGTGAGGCAACAGCAAACGCGGAAGAATATACGTATCGTGTCATGTTTTTATTCGTATTATTCTTATGCGCAATAGTGATACAGTCAGAAATGAAGCACAGCAACTGACTAGATTTTTAAATCTAAGATGACTCTAATTTCTATGCAGAATTTGATGTACTAAAGAAGCGGCCACAAAGATTTTCAAACGGTGAAAAGTTTTTGCCTAACTCTCGTTCAGAACATGTTCTATCATACGCAGTCTGTTATTTGGTTCTTGTTGATCATTATCAAAGAAAGCAGCAGTGTAAGTAACAACAAATAGCGGTCTCTTGCCGTTGTTTCGCTAATGAGACGATTCCTCTCTCTTTTTTTAAAAAAATTGTAAGCGGCGGTAGCGCGCACAAAAGCAAGCCATCCCGCGAGCGGCGACAGGCCGTAAACACGCACTATCAGAATGCGACAAACAATGCATGACACAGTATAGTAATGCATTTTCAGCTTAGAGTGACGTAAACACCTATAACAAAGAACACGGCACTTATCAGATCAAAGGAAAATAAGCAATCGATTCAAACCAGATGAAGCACGTGAAAAAGGAAGGGTACCCATATAAATACGGACGGAGCGCCTGACGCATAGCAATGGCTACCTGGTAAAGCTTAACTGCTAAGCTTACGACTCGAACCAAACTACTGTAGCTGTATCGTCATTCATTCGACCTAAATTGTGTCTCATATTACAATGGACCAACTTTGTTTCGATTTGGAGGTGCGGCCAAAAACTTTTCTCTCCCCTTGAATTTTGAGTCTCCAATTTCAGGTGCGGCTTAGATTCGGGAATTTTTTTTTCTTTTATTTCGAGTCTCATTTTTCAGGTGCGGCTTAGATTTGAGTGCGGCTTAGATTCGAGTAAATACGGTACATATTTTTGTATATCACTGAGCATCAACATTTTCACTATGAAACTAGAGTTCTAAATGACACAGTGTGGGCATAAATATTGTGCCATTCTTGGCCTCACACTTTTACTCAATATGTTGACATAGTATCATTGCACAATAAATATTGAGCCTGGTAGGGCCTCGTTAGAGGTTTACTGTTACGCATGAGTTAAAGTGATCAAACAAAATTTCTTATGTCAAGTTCACTGGTGGTTCCTGAGTGAAATGTAAACATGACTTCTGTATCTACAGTTTTCAATTTCTTCGCATACCCTGTCAGGGTATTTGAACTCACAGAATATGCAATATTATGCATCAGAAAATGCCCATCAGTACAGTGAAGCACTGTTGCAGAAGGGTGTTTGGTGCACAATGTTTGGTGTCTACATCACAACACAGTTCTTTCACCAAACTGTTAATACTAAACAGTATGTCCAGAAACTGTGCAATTCATATGTAGATCAACTTACAGAAGGTGGAAGACTGTATAATGTTTTCAGAAACATTGAGCTTTGTCAGCCTGTACACAAGCAGTCTTATTGTAAGTATTTACTGCACCATTTTACTTTTGCCCACCCTGTGTGTGGTAACTGGTATGTTAGAAGGCAGTAATGTAAAGATTTTATATTTCAAATGCTGTGTACACTTCCACATGTAGTTATGTCCAGACAAAGACAATTTAATTTGAATACAGTTCAATTATATTTTGCATTAGTGACAGGCAAGTTCTAAATATAATGGGAAAATGTTAATTCATTTTGTGGTTTGATCGAAGCAACTCCACCACTTGCCATTTGACTGCTGGAGGAGATTTATATGTACAGTCATTCAAATAAGACCACCATCTGCTTCCCCCTACATGTTCCGTAAGCTACCATATGGTGTATGGCATAGGTTACCATGTACCACTATTAGTCATTTCATTTTCCATTCCACTTACAAATGGAGCAAGGGAAGAAGACTGTCTGTATGCTTCCATGCATGCCGTAATTCCTCTTTTTTCGTCTTTGTGGTCTGCATGTGAAATGTATGTTGGCAACAGTCGAATTGTTCTTTGATTAATTGCAAGTGCCTATTCTCAAAATATTCTCACTTGTATTTCATAAAAAGAATGTTATCTTCCTTCCAGGGTTTCCCATCAGAGATGAGCTATTCTTTCCTAAAACTCTCCCAGTAAACTGAAGTTGATGTGGCCGTGTCAAGCAGCACATCACTAATACAGTATTCGAATATTACTCATCTGCATTAACTTACATTTTTCTACGTTTAGAGTAAGTGGCCATTCATGACATCAAATAGAAATTGTGTCTGAGTCATCTTGTATCACTCACTGACCATACTTTTCAATACACTACAGCATTATCATCAGACAGTTGCAGATTGCTTCCCACTCAGCCCATCAGATCATTTACATATGCAGAGAACAAGAACAATACTATCACACTTCTGTGTGGCATTCCTGACGAATACCCTCGTCTCTGTCGAACACTCACAGTTAAGGGTAATGTACTGGATCCTATTACTTAAAAAGTCTTCGAGCCACTAACATATTTGGAAACCTGTTCCATATGGTTGGACAAATCATTAACAATGAAGATGGCATGTAACATACATCAAATTGGCATGAAATGTAGTAGCCACTTGTATATGCAATTGATGGGCATTTTACTGCAACGGCACAAAGTTTGTAGGAGTAATGCCATCTACCTTTTATATTTAATGAAAGATTACACAGAAGGTTTCTCATTCAGAAGTTGCATTTGAATGTTAGTATAGTAAGTAAAGTTTTGGCAAAATGTAAATAATTTGGCATTAATGGAAACCTCTCGTCAAACACTAGAAGCATCGAGTTGTCGTCAGGCATACAGGAAAAGAATGAAAACTGCTAGCTTTTGATCATGCCCCACAGGTACAGCTGACACAGTTTAACAGCATTTGAATGAATTATAGCTAAAGGGATAAGAAAAGAGTGTTTTCCCTTAAAAATAAAAATTTGATTGGATGGGATGAAATATCTCCTAGAGCAGTTAAAACTGTTTCTAATATATCAGCATCTCCATCTGAAATAATGAACCAATCATTTGAAGAAGCATGTTTCCCAGATGCTCAATAGTACATAGAAGTAAAGCAATTATTGAAGAAAAGCTCAAAGACACTGTAGGAAACTACCAACCAGTGAGTCTTCTCCCAATATTTTCAAAATAATCCAAAAATGTTGTTGTAATCCAGCTCGAGAATTTCATGGCAAAACCTAGTATCATCACTTTAAATCAGTTCGGCTTCTAGAAAGGGAAGAGTACAATATGTGACATCAACAAATTTGTTGAGGAAATTTGCTTATCTCTGGACAAGTCTAAAAAAGTCACAGGTATTTTCTGTGACCTTATGAAGGCTTTTGACTGTGTAAACACTCTCTACTGTTACAGAAATTAGAAAGAGACGGAGTAAATGGCAGTGCTTTGAAATGATTCAAATCATATTTAAAAGACAGAAAGCAAAGGATAGTTGTAACATCAGGTACAGGAAATTGTTTCGCAGAATGGAGAACTATTTCACGGGGTGTCCAACAAGATTCCATTTTAGGCCCAGCTCTGTTTTATTCTAGGTAAATGATACAACATTGTACTCATTTTTATTTTCAGATGATGCACCTGGACTCTTTGAAAGTGAGACCTCAGAACAAATTCCCCAAAGAGTCATTGACACTCTAAATAGTTCACGATATTGGTTTGATGTAAATGGATTAAAACTAAACATGAAAGGGATGTTTTTAGAAAAAAGTTCATCCTGGTCTTCATGTATAAGCTACTTGGCAAACAAGCTAAACAGTCTACCACTCACAATGACCGAATTGTGCTACGCGCATGACATTGACACTAAGAAAGTTGTTTGCCACAGTTATTTTGAAGCCATTGTAAGATACTGAATAACCATTTGGAGGAATGCAAGTAGTGTAATTAAATATTATTATTTCAACAAACTATCATTAGAAATATGTATAACATTTAGCCTATAGAGTCATGCTGACCTTTATTCAGGATCTACAAATTTTAACTATTCCAAGTATTTACATTTTGAATTTGTTTGTCTTTATCTGTACCAATCCAGTATTATTTATAGAAAACTTTTTTCAATATATGTATGATACAAGAAACAAAGATAATTTCATGTTGTCGTCTCATAGACTAAAACTCGTCTCCCAGACTCCTCAACATGGCTATGAAAATTAATAATAAATTAAAAATGAAAAACTTTCACAGTATGGAAATAAATTTAACGAAGATAAGATTACATGCCATCTTACTGCAAAAATGTTATTATTCACTCATGGAATTTTTAAATGATGATGAAGATTTCTTTATAGAGTAATAAAATAAATTATAATGATTTTATAAATTAGGATTGTTTTTGTTCTTTGTTTGACACATTTATGTATTTCTGGTTCATTATGTATATTGACAAGTCTCCTGTAGTGTGAATCAGTGTGTGTCATGTTGTTGTTGTTGTGGTGGTCTTCAGTCCAAGGTGGTCTTCAGTCCAAAGACTGGTTTGATGCAGCTCTCCATACTACCCTATCCTGTGCAAGCTTCTTCATCTCCCAGTATCTACTGCAACCTATATCCTTCTGAATCTGCTTAGTGTATTCATCTCTTGGTCTCCCTCTATGATTTTTACCCTTCACACTGCTCTCCAGTACTAAGTTGGTGATCCCTTGATGCCTCAGAACATGTCCTACCAACTGATTCCTTCTACTAGTCAAGTTGTGCCACGAATTTCTCTTCTCCCCAATTCTATTCAATACCTCCTCATTAGTTATATGATTATAGCACCAAATTTCGAAAGCTTCTATTCTCTTCTTGTCCAAACTATTTATCATCCATGCTTGACTTCCATACATGGCTACAGTCCATACAAATACTTTCAGAAAAGACTTCCTGACACTTAAATCTATACTCGATGTTAACAAATTTCTCTTCTTCAGAAACGCTTTCCTTGCCATAGCCAGTCAACATTTTATATCATCTCTACTTCGGCCATCATCAGTTATTTTGCTCCCCAAATAGCAATACTCCTTTACTACTTTAAGTGTCTCATTTCCTAATCTAATTCCCTCAGCATCACCCGACTTAATTAGACTACATTCCATTATCCTCGTTTTGCTTTTGTCAATGTTCATCTTATATCCTCCTTTCAAACACTGTCCATTCCATTCAGCTGCTCTTCCAGGTCCTTTGCTGTCTCTAACAGAATTACAATATCATCGGCAAACCTCAAAGTTTTTATTTCTTCTCCATGGATTTTAATACCTGTTCTGAATTTTTCTTTGTTTTATTTACTGCTTGCTCAATATAGAGATTGAATAACATAGGGGATAGGCTACAACCCTGTCTCACTCCCTTCCCAACCACTGCTTCCCTTGCATGCCCCTCAACTCTTATAACCGCCATCTAGTTTCTGTACAAATTGTAAATAGCCTTTCACTCCCTGTACTTTACCTCTGCCACCTTCAGAATTTGGAAGAGAGTATTCCAGTCAACATTGTCAAAAGCTTTCTCTAAGTCTACAAATGCTAGAAACTTAGGTTTGCCTTTCCTTAATCTATTTTCTAAGATAAGTCATAGGGTCAATATTGCCTCACGTGTTCCAATATTTCTACGGAATCCAAATTGATCTTCCCTGAAGTCAGCTTCTACCAGTTTTTCCATTCGTCTGTAAAGAAATCGTGTTAGTATTTTGCAGCCATGACTTATTAAACTGATAGTTTTGTAATTTTCACATCTGTCAAAACCTGCTTTCTTTGGGATTGGAATTATTATATTCTTCTTGAAGTCTGAGGGTATTTCGCCTGTCTCATACATCTTGCTCACCAGATGGTACAGTTTTGTCAGGACTGGCTCTCCCAAGGCTGTCAGTAGTTCTAATGGAATATTGTCTACTCCAGGGGCCTTGTTTCGACTTTGGTCTTTCAGTGCTCTGTCAAACTCTTCACGCATTATCATATCTCCCATTTCATCTTCATCTACATCCTCTTCCATTTCCATAATATTGCCCTCAAGTACGTCGCCCTTGTATAGACTCTCTATATACTCCTTCCACCTTTCTGCTTTCCCTTCTTTGCTTAGAACTGGGTTTCCATCTGAGCCCTTGATATTCATACAAGTGGTTCTCTTTTCTCCAAAGGTCTCTTTAATTTTCCTGTAGGCAGTATCTATCTTACCCCTAGTGAGATAAGCCTCTTACATCCTTACATTTGTCCTCAGCCATCCCTGCTTAGCCATTTTGCACTTCCTGTCGATCTCATTTTTGAGACGTTTGTATTTCTTTTTGTCTGCTTCATTTACTGCATTTTTATATTTTCTCCTTTCATCAATTAAATTCATTATCTCTTCTGTTACCCAAGGATTCCTACTAGTCCTCATCTTTTTACCCACTTGATCCTCTGCTGCCTTCACTATTTCACCCCTCAAAGCTACCCATTCTTCTTCTTCTACTGTATTTCTTTCCCCCATTCCTGTCAATTGTTCCCTTATGCTCTCCCTGAAACTCTGTACAACCTCTGGTTCTTTCAGTTTATCCAGGTCCCTTCTCCTTAAATTCCCATCTTTTTGTAGTTTCTTCATTTTTAATCTACAATTCATAACCAATAGATTGTGGTCAGAGTCCACATCTGCCCCTGGAAATGTCTTACAATTTAAAACCTGGTTCCTAAATCTCTGTCGTACCATTACATAATCTGTCTGAAACCTTCTGCTATCTCCAGGCCTCTTCCACGTACACGACCTTCTTTCATGATTCTTGAACCAAGTGTTAGCTATGACTAAGTTATGCTCTGTTCAAAATTCTACCAGGCGGCTTCCTCTTTCATTTCTTACTCCCAATCCGTATTCACCTACTGTTTCCTTCTGTTCCTTTTCCTACTATCAAATTCCAGTCACCCCTGACTATTAAATTTTTGTCTCCCTTCACTATCTGAATAATTTCTGTTATCTCATCATACATTTCATCAGTCTCTTCATCATCTGCAGAGCTGATTGACTTATAAACTTGTACTACTGTGGTAGGTGTGGGCTTTGTGTCTTTCTTGACCACAATAATGTGTTCACTGTGCTGATTGTAGTAGCTTATGCACACTCCTATTTTTTTTATCCATTAATAAACCTACTCCAGCATTACCTCTATTTGATTTTGTATTTACAACCCTGTATTCACCTGACCAGAAGTCTCGTTCTGCCTGTCACTGAACTTCACTAATTCCCACTATATCTAACTTTAATTGATCCATTCCCCTTTTTAAATTTTCTAACCGACCTGCCCGATTAATGGATCTGACTTCCACACTCCGATCCGTAGAACGTCAGTTTTCTTTCTCCTGATAATGACGTCCACCTGAGTAGTCCCCTCTCGGAGATCCGAATGGGGCTATTTTACCTCCAGAATATTTTACCCAAGAGGACGCCATCATCGTTTAACCATACAGTGAAGCTGCATGCCCTCGGGAAAAATTACGGCTGTAGTTTTCCCTTGCTTTCAGCCGTTCACAGTACCAGCACAGCAAGACTGTTTTGGTTAATGTTACAAGGCCAGATCAGTCAATCATCCAGACTGTTGCCCTGCTACTACTGAAAAGGCTGCTGCCCCTCTTCAGGAACCACACGTTTGTCTGGCATCTCAACAGGCACCCCTCTGTTGTGGTTGCACCTACGGCATAGCTATCTTTATTGCTGAGGCACGCAAGCCTCCTCACCAACAGCAAGGTCCATGGTTCTTGGGGGGTGGGTGTCATAAGACAATAAAATTCTGATTCTGCGCAGGTGTGTGTGTGTGTGTGTGTGTGTGTGTGTGTGTGTGTGTGTGTGTGTGTGTTTTCATACTTTTTTGTGCCATTTGAATGTTATTTGTTTGTGAGGATTATTGTTAAGGAGAAACCTCTACTAACGTGTTGGAATTTGACAGCAGCAGGATTGGGAACTATTAACACTGCATTTCATCATTTTGTGATGTTGCTACTTGTGTTGATGGGTTCAAGAGGGTCGTGCTCAGTGCCATGTAGGATTTCAATGGTCCCAAGGGACTAGCACCTTAGAGGAGATACTTCTAGTTCAGTGAGCCAAGCAGGATCACACAGCCATGTCAGATACATTGAGTCAGGAAGTGAGAGAGTTTACAGCAAAATAAGTATGCACACACATAGTGTGATGATGTCTGGAGTACCATGATGCTTATTGTTACGTGGAAGCAGAGAGAGATGTACCAGCAATGGTGTGGCAAACAACTCCAGATACAGGAATGGCACCACTCCATCTCTCCAGACAAATCCTGGTTTTACGTACAGCATCGCAGTGGATGCATGTGTGGAGGCTACATGGAGAACAAATGTTGTCACATTTCGTTCCTCGTAAGGATCAGCTGTCTGATAGAAGAGGTTGCCATTGGGTATGCAACATGATCATCTGTAGTATGCAGAGCCCGTAACTTGGACAGCAGCCATTACTTTTCTGATGTCTAGCTGATGCTATCTTCAGTGTCCCTGTGACATTATCTTTCAGTAAGATAGCATAAGACTGCATGTTTCCTGTGCTGTCCAGAACTATCTTGATACCTAGAGTGTTAATTGGATAAAGAGAAAAATCTTCTCACTAAGTGGTGGCAGGAGAACACACACATGAAGTTACTGAAATTTGCAAGCTTTTAGAACCAGTGGCTCCTTCTTCTGGTAGGGGGCTTGAAGGGGAAGGAAGAGCGGTGGAGAAAAAGAGACTGGTGAATTTTAGGAAATGGAGAGATTTAAGAAAAGTCACCCAGAAACCAGGATCAGAGGAGATATACCGAACGGTAAGTTGAAGGGGAAGAAGGAGGGATAAAAGAAAAGGACTGGTGAGATTTTGGAAATGGGGAAAGTTCAGAAGTCGCCCAGAAACCTCGGTTAGGGGAGACGTATCAGACGGTAAATCTGCACTGACACAGGGTTCTGGGTGGCTTTTCCAAACTCTCCCCATTTCCTAAACCTCACCAGTCCTTTTCCTGCTCCTCTTCCACCTCCTCCTCTCTTCCTTCCCCTTCAACCCATTTGCTAGAAGAAGGGGCCACTGGCTGCAAAAGCTTGCAAATTTCAATACCTTTATATATGTTTTCTCATGTTGCCGCTTGGTGAGCAGATTATTTTCTTTGATATATTGATACATAGAGTGTTAGTTGCTCTGGGCACTACATTCTGTAGATCTCTCACCCATTGAAATCATCTGGGCTCTGATTGCTACCGGTCTCCAGATGCTATGATTGAGGAACTCTGGGATACAAGTGAAGCAGCATTTAACGACATCCAAGCTTAGTTCGTCTCGATGTCCAGCTATGTTACAAGGATGGTTGCTGCAAAAGGTGGCAGCTCTGCTTACCACATTTCACATGTATCCGCAAATCAGCCACAAAGTTAATCCTATATTTTCCTGCTGTTCTGTGTTCTGTTTATAAGCAAAATTTCATTATTTGCTGTCTTTCCTGGTGTTGCAATTTTAGTGGCTAGCAATGTACACGTGTCTGTTTCCTTATGGAAATCAGTTACTGGCAAGTGAGATAATTAAATATTGTGTTTCACTGTTTACAGGTTGGAATTTGTTTCAGTTTTGACAGGTCACTATTTGTGAGTTTTTCTTATTATTATACAAATAGTATTCTTTTCAGAATTCCTTAAAAAAACAAATCATGGACATATGTCTTGGGATTGTTTTTATGTGCAGCTGTTATATATTCAGTTCTTTAAATAATTTGGTTGGAACATGTTAATAATTTTCTGCTATTGGTTATGGTAGGTCCGAGGCTACCCCTTTGATCAAAACAGGCGTGGAATTGGACCCCGCCCACCACCCTACCCTGGATGTGAGCCGCAGGTACTGTAAATCAAAATTCAATCTAATGCACATTTTGTATCAAAGGTATTTATTTTTCACTAAGACAAAGAAATTTGTTGCCAAAAAATTTGTCTTAACTGTGTATGTTTGTGCTCAAATATTAGGTTAGCTTAAATGGTGTTGGAAATTGTATCTCCTCCTTATACATAGTGTCAATTCTATGTTACGGAATACCAACGGATCAAAAATATTTCTCCTGTTAAATACTATATTTAATTGACTATAAGACGAGGTTTTTGCAAATTCATGATTCAGAAATTGTCCATTGTAGGCTTTAAATTTTCAGCCTACAGTGGATAATTTTTTCTTTTATGAAATGTGCCAAGATCTACCTACAAACAAGAGTATCGAAATACAGGGTCATCTTATATTTTGATATTATAAACTATTGCTGCTTGAAGCTTTGACAGCTGAGGTCACACACAGGCTTAATTTTAATAATTTGTAAGGGTTGCAATAGGATCAGTGATAGCAGCTTGGCTTAGCTTTAAGATGAATGTGGGGAAGAGAGTGGTGGGTGGGCAGCAAATTTCAGCATGCCGCCAACAATGGGAATGTATACTGTATACCTTTGCTTTTTATGAATATCTACAATGTTTTAACTGCAGTTTTTTTAAAATCCATTTGTAATTAGGTTGGAATTGACATTAAAATTGGACAAGTGGTACACATTTCTACATGAGACAAATTAATACCAACAAAATTGAAGTTCATATAGAACATGTTAAAGGCAGTGTGATAAAATGGAACATGAGCATCAGCAATAATACTAAAGCTGCTACTGCTGTACAACACTACTGGTTTTCAAGGTTGGCTACAGTATTAATCCTTAGTAGTATGATCTCTGCGAATTCAGCTGCAGGGACCAAGAGAACAATGTATTTTTGTTATTCATGTTGTACTTACATTATCAATGCTGTAAGAACTGTAAATTCTAGCAATCGATAATGAGTGTAAATTACAGCCTAAGCTCTATTGAGAAATATGTGGCTACAAGTATGTAGTTCACAGTTGGTTCAAGGAGGCAACATGACACTATTTTTAAGTTAATTATGGATGACTTGTGAAGTAGAGGCCACAAACCATTTGTGCAGTAGGAACAAAATTTGGTGTCACAGAAGTGCATGTTCATAGGTGGCATTATTTAAACAATAAATTAAGGAACATTATTTCTACGTGTGAAACTGTCAGTGGAATGAAACGGGGAAGGTTTCACAAACTGGGGTGGCATGTTGTTCAGTACATGCAAGAGAAACACATTGAAGGCTTCTCAATTATTCGAGAAATTATCCAAATGAAGGCACTCGCAATAAATGGAATTTTCAAATTGCATGCCTCAAGAATTCAAAGTATGTACTGGCTGGTGAGTAAGGATAATGAAAAGGGGGGGGGGGGGCAGCTTTCAACACTACAATGCAGGATAGTGCTAGCTCGGTGACTTCCTGTGACATTTAACGAAAAGTGTCATTCCAGTAACTTCCCCACACGTGATCTTTTAAATTTTAAAAAATCAGACTCCCTTGTTTGTCATATCTCCTCAATTGTATGTCATACAGTAATATAATTATGTTGATACTGTCTGCAAAATATGTTTTGAATAGTATTACTAGTAAAGAAGTAATAAATTAGGACATCATGTCAGATGCTGAAGATTTACTGCATTAACAGTGAAAATCTAGCAAGTGATAAACTTTTTTACCTTTCGTTATTTTGTGGGAAGTGTCAGCAAGAAAAAGTTTTGAAAAAGTTTCAAACTGTATTATATTAAGCTTGTTGGAAGTTGCTGAATGCTCTCATTCTCAAATAATGGGTGAATAGAGCTTGGGTAATTGGTGTGCTGTGCATTACACTGCCTCTAGATGTATAAACAGGTTGTAACATTAATATTTGTTATGTTAAAATTTTTAAATTAAATCAGTAATTACATGGAATACTGAAAGTCAAATGTTTGTTGCCTCTAGAATCTATTGGATAGGTAACTTCCAAGTGGGAATGAGAGACAGTAGGTGTTTAGTACTGAAGATAATAAATCTAAGAAAACAGGGGCAACATGGGCAACATATAGATCGAACAGTGGTGGGTCCTCATATATTATGTCATCATCATTGATGAAGAAGGTGTGGGTATGCTGTGTGTTTTGCCTGATAGTATATGGCTTTCCCATTGTAATCTAACAGCTGTGCAAATGAATCATATTCAAGTTGCCTACTCTGTATGTCTCTACTACTATCTTCTTGTATAAGCACAAACCAACCTACAATATTTACAGAGATGTAAAGATGTTTAGTTTGAGCCCCAGTCAGCCCATGTTCTTTGTCATTTCTCACTTATCTCCCCTCTGGCAATGTTGGTTAGATTGAAATGTGCTGAATTGTAGTGTGGTTCAGAATTCACGTTAAATTACAGGTCCTTCTTTAACTGGCTGTATAAATCAGATGAGAGAGCAGAGGAAGGGAGGGAATCCCATCTCCAGTACTATCATGCCTAATAAACTACAATACAATTTGTGATTGAAAGATATTTATAAAAAACCCTGTTCGTGTAATGTATTCTGTTAATGATCATTTGAATTAAAAGATGTGAAAGTGATAGTTTAGTGATTTTTTTTTTTTAAATGGATGTTTCAGAACTCCCAGTGAACCATGTTGAGTCGTGCCTTATCCAACTGGATCAATCCATACCATTGTTTCAAAGGTATTATTATGTTAACACTTCCAAACCAGGAGTGGTAATGTTTTATGGACGCTACCAAATGTATGATCTGATCATCATCGTTGTCATCATCATCACCATCTTTAGCATCATTTCCTTCACTTTTAAGCCTACTGGTGTTTCTTCTTCTTAATACTCATATCATAGTTTTTCATCTTTCAAGCCATCCACAGCAGTGGCTGTGCAGTGCTTTTTGAGTCTTTTCGTAATAGGTGAACTAGAGGTTCTGCCCCAGGCAGTAAGGATCCACTGGCACAACAAGGATATTGCAGGTTTCTTTAACTTCACCCTGTGGAGTGACGGCATGGTCTCTTTGTAGAAGCTCCTCACTGTAAAGCTGTTGCAAGTGATCCTTTAAAGGTCTATTAACAACAATATTTATCTCTTGCTGTGGTGAAGTCATGGTACCAAAAATTACTGCCAGGTGTGTGGTGTTCTTTGCTATCAAGATTCTTAGGTACCTGGGTTAGGTTTCCCCTGAAAGAATTCAGCATCAACATTTTCCTTCTGTTGAACAAAGAGTCTTGTATTCTATGTGAAATAGCCTTCGACCAAACTCACCTATCATCAAGGTCAATTGTCATCTAATTCTTTTCTTAGCCTCTAAAGAGAAGTCTTGCAGGCAGTTTGTCTTTTGATGTTATATACAATTTGATCTGATGTATCACTACATGCTAAATAAAATACGGTACACTGACAGCTAAGCACACATTATTTGATTTTTCCAACCAGATATGTATCACAATTGCACAAAAGAATAAATTATTACTATATGGAATAACGTATTATGTATAGTATTGTGCTTGTTGTGAACAGTAAATACAGTGGTATAAAAATAGTTAGTGTTTGAGGAAGCCAAACAGAAATTTGAAAAGGGAATTAATGTTCAGAGAGAACTGAGAAAACCTACAACATTTGTATTTCTGTCAGAGACAGCAAAGAATGTGGAAAATCTATTGAATGACATGGAAACTGTCTTAAAAAAAAGAAAAGAAAAAACTTGTAGCCTCTGCTATGTGGTTTAGGGTTGTCGCTGCAGTCGACTGTCAAGTCTTTGCCAACCAATAATACTTGTGTATTTAGTGATATATTGACATTCGTGCACAGTGACAAGTGAATCACAGTTGTTGGACAGCTTCCGCTCCAGCTGTCAGGGGCACTGCATTTTCTAATAATTTTTTGTGTGTCTGTATGTTGTTTATTACTTGCTGTTAATTTTTGTTTTATATGAGCTATGTTTCATGTTCTGTTCTTGATTATGTTACTCCAAGTTACTGAGTTAAAGTAGTAATTGCTTGCTGACTTCCTCTTGAGTATTTGTACATTCAAAAATGATTTACTTCAGAATTTACATTCTGGTTAATACTCTACAGACAATAATAATTGCTGCACTCCTGTTCATCTTGTTCACTAAATACAGTTGCTGCAATAAAGTAATTTGCTCCAGTAAATCTCCAGTGTCAATGTGTTCATGTTTCGTGAAGGTTGGATAACCCAAGTTGAGCTATACCCCACAAGTGGTGACCCAGTGTAATCTAAGCTGAGGAGGGTGAACAACCACCATAGGATTTAAATATTACACAAGATGACTGATGTGCCAGCAGCATCCAGACTAGCAGTCCGTTTGTCTCTGTTCTGACCGAACAATCCAGTCCTATAGTTCAAGCAAGAAGATTTGCTATGCAAAAATTATGGCCAACTCAACACTATTTGCCCAGAAATACAAGATGTGATTATTGCACTATCTCAAGAGAAAAGTCCTAAATTGACATTAATCTGGGGAATCGCATCTTCCCAGGTTAGTGCAGTGACAGTGCCAGGCAGCAACAGCCGTGCGTGTAGAGTTTGACTCATGGATGGCAAATGTTGAGGTGTTATCACACAGTCCACGCACTGCTGTCACAAGGTGATGTATGGAATGGTAGACGAGGTTATCGTCAAAAGACCAGACACCCAGTGGTACGTCATTGAGCACAGAACAGTATATCGCCATTCCAGAAGAAAATGACGTAACTGTCAGTATGACTAGTTTACAGGAAAGGCAGAAAAACCAAACGACCTTTTTTAAAAACTCCATAAAACACCAGTAAAATTATCTATGGAATTGAAAATTGGCCTAATTGTGACACTAAGTGTTCTCTACAAAATACAAAAATTATTTACTTCAAGCAGCATCCCATTCACCCCCTCGCAACCCTTTAAGTAAATGTGTCATTGTTCTTCCTACATCGTTAACGAAATTAACAAATACGACTAAAGAAGGTGTATGGGGAAAAAAAGAAATATATATCATAATTTTTTGTTCACTCTTACAGTTTCATTATTTTATCATAATTTTTATTGTTTGCATCTTATAACTGACATAAAATAATATACTAAGTGGAATAAATGACACAAAAGCAACAAATTACATTTATGTGGAAAGAGAGTCATAGAAGGCCTTGCAATATTTAGGAATGATGTTGCTGTTAACCAAATTGTTTAAGTCTTGAATTTTATTTCTTGAGTGGGTCATTTTTATATTATAAGCAGGTTTCATATCCAAATTACTCCCATCTACATTCCCTGTTAAACACCTCTTTCTCCCTTTGAACTTAACTTGTCCCCACCCGAACTGTTTGTAGCTGATCGTATACTGAAACACATCATTCCCTTTTCACATGGGAATAACTTAATTTCGGACACTTTGAGAATACTCTCGCCAACTTCCTTGGCCATGTAAGGAGCCATTTATCATGCAAAGCTTTAATGTCATTTAAATCTGAAAAACCAATTTCTGTAAGATGTAGGAGATTTCCCTTCTTTTTTGCATTTCAGATGACTGATATCTATTGATTGGAACATAAATTGGCCCTGACTTCTTAGCACTCTTAACTGCTCTCTCGACGTTGCTGTGAACTGCGTCTCCCTTTTGTCCGTAAAGGACTGAATATCCAGCCTTTGTACTGTATACAAATACGTTGCAATCATATATCTGAAATAGAAGAGAATGAACATTTTAATCAATGTGATTTTTACAATAGAAACGCTTTGTTACATGATTTCTGTGAATCACAGTCTGAGTTTATGGTACCTACTTGTGTCCCCCCCCCCCCCTCCCAAAAAAAAAAAAAAAAAAAAAAATGTTGTTTCCTATCTCGGTGACCTGCAACAAGCAACAAAAATAAGTAGAACAGACTTCAAGATAATAGATACTGAAAAAAATGTATGTATGGACACTTACTGTGAAATTGTAACAGTTGAGGAGCCTCGACTTGTAGAAAAAGGCAGATGTTTGTCCCATTGGTACCGGTAAGACAGCTTGTAAATCATAAGAACCTAGATGTATCTTCTTATTTTGAGCTAACTCCTTATCAGAGTTCTTTTTTTTTCTGTGTAACTCAATTCTTTTTCTTCCTGGAGTTCTTGAAATCCTTCCTGTACCTTTGCCTTGTCTTCATCTGTACTGTTTCTGTACGCTTCACGTTGGTTGCTCTGATCCTTCTTTGAAACAAAAAATCCAATGTTAAATTCAGTATTGAATTTATGCCCGTAGGCATCGTAATTCGCAGCTGGCAGGTTAACGGAAGGTCGCTCTGAGGAGTAATTTCTGTGCATTTCTGTGATGTATAAGCCCCCATCGATGAATACTCTTGTTGTGTCACTTATTACATAGTGACTCTCAATATGGGGAATTGAGTTTATGTGATTCCTGACTGACTCCAAGATTTCTGGATCAGTCTTATGGTGTTTTCCATGTTTTCCACTTTTGTCCACAGGTGCCATCCCAGTCACAGTCATTTTCGCTTTGGTAACAGTAGGGATTTGCCTTTTGCTTATTCTCAAAGAGTTTATCAGAAATGTCTTGTACACATGAATCTTCTGCTCATCTTTCACCAAGTAGAAAACTCAATTCGACTTTCTACGTTCTTGGGTAGTAATATGATATTTGATAATGAGCGTTTCAATGCATGTATTTAGAAAATCCTGTTGTCTTTGTAACGGTTCCAGTGCCCAGTAATCTGCGAACAGCTGACATCTACAGTCTTCTGTTACTTTCTTTGTACAAGAGAGGATACATTTATCAGTACACAGAGCACCCATTTTTCGAGCCTTGACAATTTAATCCATACGTAATGTATAACTTTTCCCACTGTTTCTCAACGTTTTGGCTTTTACTCTGCCTCAGTTGCTAACATTTCGAATTCTTCTTCTTCTTCTTCTTCTTCTTTTTTTTTTTGGGGGGGGGGAAGTTGTTTCCTTATGGACGACTGAGTTTTCATTTGAATTAGACGATTCATCACTGCTTGATGGATGATAGTTGTCACTTGAGCCAGAGGACAATCTGAACTGCTATCGGAAGTGCTGCTCGGCAAAAGGGATGTTACTGGCATCTTTTCGAAATCTGATTTTGTCACACTTGCCCTTTCAACCACACACACACACACACACACACACATTTGAAGTTTTTGGCAGTTTAGTTACCTTGGATTTAAGTTTTGATGATCATGCCTTTGGCTCCACCTTGCTCACTTGCTTGTCTGTTATTTCACAGTGTGGACTTGATAGTTGTTGCTATATACTGCTCACCCGAGCTTGTGGTTCACTTATCATGGAACAGTTTACTTCCCTTGTTCCTTTGTTATTCTCCGCTAGCCCACGAAGAGCAAGTCGCATAATTTTCTTCCCTTGTTCCTTTGTTATTCTCCGCTAGTCCGCGAAGAGCAAGTCGCATAATTTTCTTCCCTTGTTCCTTTGTTATTCTCCGCTAGTCTGCGAAGAGCAAGTCGCATAATTTTCTTTACTTGGCCACTCAATTTTACCCCTATAAAATGGAAATAAAATTGACCTGAATGTATTAAAAAGCCATTTTGTTCGCATCAACAATGACGCGAAGAACAGTTATGACAAAAAAGTTATTTAAAAGCTGAGGAAACAATAATGCTATGAACAGTTATGATGCAGAAGTTATTCAAACATTGGGAAAACAATGACACAATGTACACATACATTTTTATTGCACCACGGATTTTAGTTGAAATGATTCTCAGTCAGCAGTATTCATAACTTATGTCCTTATTTCCCTGGATACGTTACTACACTCACCAAACTGAAACACACAACTGACAATTATGACAATGTTCTTCCCAACCCAAGTCACAACAATCGATATTCCCTCAAAAATGCAACCACCCTCTAGTGGCACTATGTATAACCACAGTTCCAACGATCTTTCAGAGCATGCGCTACCTTTTTCTGAGATGACTGGTGCAATAACCTCGATTTGGTGAATTTTGCAGTTATATCATTGTTCTTCCAGAACAATGATATGTGGTGATACCACTGCAGATTTGGTGAACAAGCACAAAAATCTATAGCACAATTTTCGTACCCAAATGTCAGCAGCAGTCGTTAGTAGGCACAACTGACTGCACTGCAGTCATGGCACCTGTTCGTTAGTGATAGAAGGTCTGGCCAGATGTATGTGATAGACACTGGCTCGGATTTAAGCATCTTACCGAGAACTTCAGTGGACAGATGTAGATCACTGACTGTATTCCATTTATCCAAAGCAAATAACTGGTCATTTAAAGTTGTGGAGCACAATAGATCGATTCCCTTGATTGTTATGATGCCGAACATAGGAGCCGACCCCTTGACACATTACTGACTCTTACCGCATGTAAACACATGTTCAGCTGGTTGACAGTATTACCAAACTGACAACAGCAGGCTTTCACTGTGATATGCCAGTGCACAATGCTAAGCTGATATGTCTCTCTGCTAAGATAATTCCTGGCTCATGTACACATGTCACACAACACATTGCATCATATTGAAACTATAAATGGTCCTATGGCAGCTTGTAGACCCAGGTCTTTGCACCTGATTGTTTGGCCGTTGATAAAGGAGAATTTGATGTGATGCTTAAAGGGCATGGCCGTCTGCACTGCAGCTCATCCTGAAGAAAGGAACAGCCTTGCTTGTGTCCATGCAATGATCATTGTGCACTGAACTCCAGAACTGTACCTAATTGATATCCTGTGTCTTTGTTGGATGACTATAATTACGTACTGCACAACACAACAATATTAATTGTGTAGGAATACCCCAAAGCGTACAGGCAGATACTGGTGGTAGAGAAAGATATTCTCAAAACAACAATAATTACCATATTCCTGATGTTTGGGTTATGAGATGCTGCCAAAACCTGACAAAGGTTTATCAGTTCTGTTCTGTGAGGACTGTCATTTTGAATCAGCTGTTTAGATGGCATATTTGTATATTCAGCCACCAGGGAGCAACACCACCAGCATCTTCAAGAGATATTTAAACAATCTGGTGTGATATTAAATATAGCCAAGTGCATATTTGGGCAACCGTGGTAACATTTCTAGGCCACCAAATATCATCTGCAGGCTCTGTGCTGCTAACTGAGAAGGTCGAAGTAATTCTACAGATATTATGACCAACCACAATTGAGTAGTTATGCTTGTTTGTAGGAATGTTAAATTTTTACTGCCGACTTACACCCCATGCAGCAGGAGTACAAGAACCATTGAATGCAGTGCTTACTGGCCCAAAGGTTCAGAGTGAGATTCCGGTGCAGTAGAATGAAGCAATCTGGTCTTCTTTCAAGGCTACGAAACCAAGTGTGGCATATGCACACTCGTTGCGCCCTAAGCTAGGCGCACCTTTGGTATTAGTGATAGACGCGAGTCAAACTGCTGTTGGCTCCGTTTGAGAAGTTGCGAGCAGGCTCATGTGCATGCGCAATTGAGTTGCACATGTTTAGTATCTTCTCCCACTTCTAGCTACAGAAGTGTGGCTGTTAGCTGCATAAGCAGTAGCAGCGAGATGCTACCCGTAAAAATTTCACTGGTGCGTGGAAGCTGCCAGATTCACTGGGGGCAAACCAGGGTATCGGCTCCAGGTGGAAAATTCTGTGGGGGGGGGGATTCACATTCTTGAGGAAGAAAAAACCTTGTTTCACAAAGCACCTAGTATCCAGCGGATGTTGGTCTATTGATTATTCATAGATTTTGAAATGCATCTCTGTTGGTTTTGAACATATTCTAAGTTTATTTCTGAATGAATCGTAAGTTGAATTTTGAATGTATGCATAGTGTACGTCATGTCCTTGCCAGGGGAATCTCCGTTGCATCTCGAAATAAACTTTCCTGCAGACAGAAGGGGACGGGGCTATACGAGCTGAGCGGAGTAAAGTCGAACGCGTGAATTCCAATCACTGTTTGCTTATGTAGTTGATTGGGTTTGCGAATGATTGATATTGTTATAATTACCAGTGAAATCCATAGATTCAGACAACCAGAGTGGAAATAAATTACTAACAGGAATAACAGGTAAAGAAGATAATACGTAATCTTCTCGGTGTATCGATGAAAATGAAATTTTGGTAGAAAATTTTTGGGCAGACAGCTACACCAGTAATGGAAATTTGTACAGACTCCGGCAGCAGCCACTCAAGTTATATTCTGTGAATAGCATGGAAAATGCATTGTACGGACACTTGAAAAACGTAAATGTTGTGTGATTAGTGCCGCCCTTCGGGAAAATCGTTTGTTGGGTGCAAGTCTTCTTTCAACAATTCAGAAATAATGATTTTGATGTAAGAAATGAAGAATGTGGAAGACCACCAAAAAAGTTCGAAGACGCCGAATTGCAAGCATTATTGGATGAAGATGATACTTCGAGTCAGAAGCAAATGGCAGCAATGCTGAATGTAGCACAACAAACAATTTCTGACCGTTTGAAAGCTATGAGAAAGATCAAAAAGTGTGGGAAATGGGTGCCACATGAATCGAATGAAAGACAGATGGAAAACCGAAAAATCATTTGTCAAATTTTGCTTCAAAGGCATGAAAAAAAATCAGTTTTGCATCGAATTGTTACTGGCGATGAAAAATGGATTTATTTTAAGACTCTTAAACGGGAAAAATCATGGGTTAATCCAGGACAACCATCAACATCGACTGCAAAACCAGATCGATTCGGCAAGAAGACAATGCTCTGTGTTTGGTGGGATCAGAAAGGTGTGGTGTATCATGAGCTTCTAAAACCCGGTGAAACTGTGAATACTAATTGCAACAGACAACAAATGATCAATTTGAACTATGAATTGATCGAAAAAAGAACAGAATGGGCCAGAAGGCATGGCAAAGTAATTTTTTTATACGACAATGCACCTGCACACAAAGCAAAACTGGTTCAGGATACAATCAAAACACTTGGCTGGGAGATGCTACACCATCCGCCGTATTCACCAGACTTGGCCCCTTCTGACTACTATTTGTTTTCATCAATGGGACACGCATTGGCTGAGGAACACTTCGATTCCTACGAAGAAGTCAAAAATTGGGTGTCTGATTGGTTTGCTTCAAAAGACGAACATTTCTCTTGGCGTGGTGTCCACAAATTGCCAGAAAGGTGGTCAAAATATACAGAAAGCAAATGGCAGTACTTTGAATAAAATGTCTTTACTTTTCAATTCAAAATTAGTGTTTCATTTTCACAAAAAAACGCTCATTTCATACTGGTACACCTGGTATATCAGACTCTTCACAAAGAAACTAGGAGTGAACGTATTTTTGAAAAGTAGATTTTTTTAATTTTCGTCGTCCTACTTCAAACGTTCAAGGGAGGGGGGGGGCACCACAATGTAGCATTGCCGTGGTTCGGAAATATCATTGATCCGGTGCTGATGCACAAAGCAGTTTGTGTTGTAGTTGGGAGGTGGATGGTCTCCACTTGACATGTCTTTACGTTTACTGATTTCACTGTTTCCTTTTTGTTTATTGCTCTCACGTCAAATGAAAACAAAACGGATTTCTGTGGCCGTTAGCTATCAAGTGAATTAAAATACATTCACATAATTACAGAAGGCTAAAATATGTTATGAGTTTCAGATTTTGTTTTATTTCCACCTTTCTGACAGTCAAGCATTAATCGCCTTGCAGAACAATGAAGTTATTTTTGTCGGTTTGCTAAAGAAATTTGGCTTTTATTAATCTTTTCCACTGATGCAGTCAATTTATTTGAAACGAAGTGTTTAATTCTACACTATTGGCTAGTTTCAACTGTTCGCTGCATTTAAAAAGTGCATCTTTTCATCTTATAGCATGTATGGCATTATGCTATAATAAAGAACTAAACATGAGATAATACATTACTGGTACTCCAAGAAAATTTACATCCGAATCTGGACATACGAATGTGCACTGTAAGCGAATGATGCATTTTAGTATGGTTCAGGAAATTCTGATGCTCTTGGAGTATCCTCCGATGTCTTGTTCCTTTTATGACTTAATGAAAGATCTTTCAGTGTTTTACGTGTATGAACATACAGGCTTCCTACGTCATCGTAGCTGCGCACTCTGGAAATTGCTGAAACGAACCTTTTTCTATCAGGTCATGGGAAAATATTGTGAATGGTTGATTGAAAAGCGTTACCTTTAAAGTAAATTTCCTTTTATGGAAGCTGAACTATGTGCGAGCCCAGAAGATCAGACATTTATGTCGTTATTAAAAATTGTACTGGCACATTTGTAATGTAGCATAAAGTGTGATGCGCAAAAAAGATCAATATTATATGAGAAAGTTTAGCTTCTCTTGCAGCTTATTAATCTTTGAGACCAATATTATATGTGAAAGCTTTGATTCTCTTGTAGCAACACTATTTATATGTATATTAACTTTTCCAATTTGTGTATGCGTGCTATTTAACAGTGGTACTGCTATTGGCTGACTACATCACGCGTCCTATACTCTGAATGTCCGCTGTCATCGTCTGGCGAGATCACGTGACATGAGTTATGGCTGGCTTACAAAAGCGTATCGCAATCTTGATTTCAAAGCTTCGGAAGGTAACATGTGGTGTTTGGCGGAATTTAAATTTATACTTTTGTAATATGAAAATATGCAGCGTGTGGAATTTAAATTTATACTTTCTTAATATGAAAATATGCAGCGTACATCTTGCTGCACACCAAAGATCTTTCCAAAACTTTTTTTTTTTTTTTTTTTACTAGTTTGGTTTCCTAAAGAGCTGGAAAATTCTATGCCAATGTATAAAACCATAACCATTCAAAGGATTAATAAGTTTTTCTGTTCCAAGGAAAAGAATACATCCACTTAACACGGAAAAAGTGTATTTTCACAGGGGAGAAATAGTATTTTTGACTGGGAAATCCGGGGAAAATTTGGGATTTTTTTTTGTTTCCCTGCATTAGCAACATTGCAAGGCCAAAAGCTTCTAGTTTTGTTTGGCCCACCACAGCTGTCATGGTTGGCAATTAGATCAGGGATGACCAAGAATTTTGCTTGTGTGCAAAGCTTTCGCTTGCGTGCCTGGTTCTGTCTATTGGCTGCAGACTTCCCCCACTGTCTGAGTGGGAAGAGGGGAGCTGCGAACACATCACATTTATATGGCAGTGCAATTGTGCAAGGAACACTCATATTTTATAACAACATAGATCACAAGAAAAAAATTTCCAGTATTACCTAATTATTTTTTGCCCACTGAAGACATAATACATCAGGTGCAAGCTATAAGCATATGGACAGACACAAATGGTTTCACAGATTTTTATCACTTTGGTTGCCACATAATCATGACTTAATTAGTTTCGTAAAAAAAAGGGCATACATGCACATAAGTTGATGTGAAACATTGTATCATGTTCACAACCTCTTTATGAAAATGTGAAACCTCTTCCCGAGGAAAGCAACCTTGAATTCTGGACAATTTTGTTGTAAAAGACTTTGTCTTTTAAATGGGAGTGCATTGCAGGTGGGGCAGGGCAGGCAAATGGAAAACAGCTCCCCCTTCCCCCCTCTCTCATTCTCTCCCCCACTCCCTCCCTTCCCCCTCACCCGTCTCTCCCTCTCCTCCTCCCTAGAAGTTATCCCTTCCACAATGCAGTTTTCTTTTTAAACGCATCCCCATCAAATCAGAAATAAGTTGTCTCTCACCTTGGAGTGTGTTCCTGTAGCTGGTGTGCAGCTTGCAGCTAAGTCCAGTTGAAGTGAGAAGTCTGCAATCCATTCTGGATTTTGTAATTTTTGTTTCTGCCCTCCTTTTCCTTCAGAAACTCAACAATAGTGGGTCTTAAATTGAAAAACCATTCCAGGTATGGTCCCTGATTTAACCAACATTCTTTGCAGGAATGTATAATGTATCCGTATTCTTTGTTCAGTTCCATCAAAAACTGTTGCAGCTGATGATGTAATAATGCGTATAATTTCAGAATATTTACTTTTTGCACCACCAATTTCATCACGTGCTCTTCGCCACCTAGTTTAGCTCAAAGTTCTTCTTGATGTACAGAATAGTGAATCCTATCCAAATTGTCCGTTAATCATTGTAATTTTCTGATCTTTCATTGTCAACTACAGCATCAGATTCTTTCTGCATGGTGCTGTAATGCTATTCCATAATGAACTTGCGGTATCCTTCTATTATGTGACTGCATAATAAATAATGATAGTTCTCATCCTCCCCTTGTGTGATTCTCATTCCTTTCTAAAGGTTTGCACAATAGATCATAAGACTGCCTCTTGTTGTGCAAACAACCACTGGACCAATGAACTTCTTTTATACTACAAATAAATAGCAATAGAAGAACATTGCTGACACTACGATTCTGCGCACTTGAAAAAAGCCATGTCAACTGCAAAATGGCACACTGAATGCGAGAGGAAACAGTGTCATACTGCACTGCTAAATGAAATGTCCGACTGTATCGAGTAGTTCTGAAAAGGATCAAGACAACCTGTGCTTTGGATTGCACATTTGAAGCACATTGTGCATGCATAAAGTTTTGCATGCCTTGACCAACCCCGGATAAGACAGTTAACACTAGAACGATGAAAGGGGTCAGCAGACAGCTTTAATCTTTTATTTCTACATTTACGAATTCAGTTTTTAACAGCCTTCCATGAAACTTTGTGACTTCGCCTCATTTGCTGTACTTTTGGCAAGAGTATACTGCTCTTTACTTAACTTCTTGGATTTCATGGAGATTTCATGAGTATATGAGATGTGATCAAAAAGTAACAGCTCTCTTTTTTTTTTTAAGGGCCTTAATCGTCCAACTTTCAAAACATTTTTTTTATCTTGTTGGTACACATGTTGCTGATGTATATTTGCATTTTCAACTCTTTTGAATATTTAGTTTATTGCTGACATTCGAAAAGGTTATTCGTGTTTGTGACTACTTGGCAAATTTTTACTTACGTAAAAGATGGATCAAAGAATTTGCATTAAATTTTGCTTGTAAAATGAAATAATGTGCTACACCGCATTTGAAATGTTGACTGTAGCTTTTGCAAAATCTGCTAGTGGTAAGACAAGAGTTAACAAATGATATAAACATTTCAAAGAGAACTAAGGAGATCAAGACGACAACCACCCATCATCCTAACAAATCAAAATACTGAAGACAATGTGGAAGAAGTAAAGAAAATGGGTCTGGAAAAATCAATGAATCTGGTGATGATGTTGGCATGTCTGCATATCCTTTAGCTCATGCCAAGCATGTTTTGGCCGTGGAACATGGAGCAGCAAAATTTTTTTCCAAGACTGTTGAATTTAGACAAAAAAAATCATCACACAGACATCGCTCAGGAATTGCTGAATGAAGTCGACAACGATCTAGAACTTCTGACGAAGTTCATAAAAATGGCTCTAAGCACTATTGGACTTAACATCTGAGGTCATCAGTTCCCTAGATTTAGAACTAACTAAACCTAACTAACCTAAGGACATCACAACCATCCGTGCCTGAGGCAGGATTCAAACCTGCGACCGTAGCAGCAGCGCAGTTCTGGACTGAAGCGCCTAGAACATTTGGCCACTGCGGCCAACGAAGTTCATAATAGGTGACGAAACATGGGTATATGTGTATGACTTGGAAACCGAGGCTCAATCGTCCCCATGGAAACTGCCTGGAGAGTCAAGACCAAAAAAAAATTTGACACGTTCTATCACATGTGAAGGCTCTTGTCATTGTTCCCTTCGATTACAACAGGATAATGTATCATGAGTTCCTACCTTATGGTCATACGGTCAATAAGGAATAATACATGGACGTTGTGCGCCATTTGCGTGGAGCAATCTGAAGAAAACTACCAGAATTATGGCAAAACTGCTTGTGGAAATTGCGTCACGATAATGCAGCTGCTCACACAATGCTTGTTTATGATTTTTTTGGGAAAAAGCAAAACCGTTATGTTGCCTCAGTGACCGTATTTACAGGACATGCCCCCTGCAGCTTGTTTTTATAATCGAGGTTGAAGGAAACCATGAAAGGATGTTGTTTTGCCACCATTGGTGAGGTAGAAATAGAATCAGTAAAGGAACTGAACACCTAAAAAAAAAAAAAAAAAAGTGAGTCCAAGAAGTGCTTTCAAGATTAGGAAAAGCGCTGGCTTAAGTGTGAAGGGGACAGAGTTGATTTTGATAAGTAAATAAAGGAACTTTCAGAAAAAAAACAATAGTTCCCATTAGTTTTTGATCACACCTCGCATATACCCAGAACAACGAGGGGGTTTGGTTGACCCGTGGCATAACACTTTTTTAGAATATTACTGTTCTCATAATTACAAAGGTACTTGAATTGCTCTTCGCTTTGATCAACATCTGCTTCCTTGATTAATGACATACAAATTATTAGGAGGCTTTCTGCACCAGACACTGTAATGTAACTTTTCAGTCATATTTTGTGTATTGCTATTGTTATTCGTCTGATTGCTTACTATTTTTTTAATGTCTGTAGCATGTGTTTTCAATTGTCACCTCAGGGTGGTCATACTAATGAAGAGATTTTGTGTCTTCTGGGGAACTCAAATATTGAGTTAGTTATCGGTCCAGATGATGATTTGTGCCAGAGACAGCTGATGATGTAGATAGCAAGACCGAGAGGATTACCATCAGTAGAAGTTTCTCCATCTCATTTCTGTCCACCACAGTATCAGAACACAATTAATGCAACAATGAAGAGGGAGCTAGAGATGTAATGGAACTAGAACTCAATTGATGCAACAATGAAGAGGGAAGCTAGAGATGTAGTGGAACCAGGACTCAATTGATGCAACAATGAAGATGGAAGCTAGAGATGTAGTGGAGCCAGGACTCAATTGATGCAACAATGAAGAGGGAAGCTAGAGATGCAATGGAACGGAAGGTCACCAACATGTCGTCGCTTGGAAGAACTGCTGCTTCGAATATCTTAAAGTAGAAAGAAAGGCCTGTTGCACGAACCTGCCACTGAATGGACACCTCTGTCATCACTGCCCACTGATTTCTTTTTGATGGTGAGTTGATGCTATGTATCTTAAAAAACACACTGAATCGAGTTCTCAGAATGAAATAAAAAACAAACTTGGTCTTTATTGTTGGAGGGATTGAGGGGCAATGAGTGATATGTTTGCCAAAGGTGCATGTTGTGCTACAAGCATTTTCTTGTGACCTTTGGTTACATTCTTGGCGGGATAGGAATGGGGTGAGGGGAAGGGGGGGGGGGGGGGGGGAAGGCAACTTTATCATAGATAAAATGACAAGATACATATGTGATAAACTTGTGAAATTTCTCCCTCAACAAGAACAGAGCTATTTGTGGGTGATCTTGTTCCATGCTTCAGAATTAAGAGCCATCTTTCAGAAGGGATGTGTGAAACTCGAGATGAATTTCCATCGAAGTACATTTCTGTTTCCTTCTCATACCTTAGCAAAGAGGAGGTGTGATTAACCCGGCCATTGCCATAGCCACAAAGAGTGCTTTTGGGGTGTCTGTATGGTTGTGTATGTGAATGTTGTAATGATTCGTGAAGAATGTTACTTAACTTTCTTCTGCCTGGTCCATTGATGAATGAATGGGAAATTTTCATGCTTCACCAAGTTTATTCACATTAATTGACATCCAAACTGCACACTCATCATGTTAACAAAACACGGACAGACTTCACTGATCTGACTTTCAAAAGTAAATTTAAAACTGACTGACAAAACAACAATTCAACAACTAACTCGCAGCCTCGCTGCATCACTTTATTTAGAATTTCAACAATAACTTCCAAAATAAAGCATTATTAATTTTGTACAATTTTGATGTTACAATTAAAATTTACAAAATGTAAAGAAACTGCTGTTACAGCCGAATAAGGTATAAAATACAACATTCAATGACAATCTTTTATAGTAATGTCTTTAGTGTTCCATAAGAAAATCATTCTGAACTTTAATTACAATAATGTCTCTCGTATTATTTTAGTTACATAATTAATTACAGTTTGGTTTTGGTTACTAACATGTAATGGTAGTACAGAGCTCATGCTTTATCCGATTAAATACATAGAACATACAAATAAGGCCATAAATTCTGGGAATTTGAAAACTGTGATATGTAAACAATTGGAGAGTTAATGAGAAATATAATTACAAAGAATGTTAGTTACAGGGAAGACATAAAAATAAGTAACAAATGAAGGTACATTGCTTGGTAATAACTTTTAAGCTGTTTCTCAAGATAGTGCAGTCTAAGGTTACTGGATTTTTAGATTGCAATTTTGTTAATTAGAAGCATTGATTTTTCCTGCTAACATGTCTGCAGTCTCTAGTTATTTATTTCTAAGGACTTATTACTTCAATTTCTTGATTAGTTAGTTAATTTAGTATATGTACATAATTTTATCAATGACAACAATCCACCGATAATTACAACAACGCACGTCCTTCCGGAACATTCCACACACCTTCGCAATGAATATCAAGTTTTTTCTCAAATAGGGCAGAATGATACACACACACACACACACACACACACACACACAGACACACACACAAGGCCTTAGGAAGCACTGAATGGTCTAATAACTATGCGGATGCATATAAAAAAAAGGTGGTATCAGACATTTCATACGAGTCCTGGGGCAGACTGTACCATTATAATGTATCTACTTTAGCTAGAAAAAGAGCAAGTCTTGTAATCTATTGTAAACACTGTTTTCTGTTATGGTTTTCTGTGCTCACCCATCAGACCATTATATTCCCTTATTTTATGTGTAGCTCCACCCAGGAATTTCGCTTATTGTTATATGTGGGGAAAATATGTTATACTTCCTCCTGGAGCCATTTCTAACCATAGGATTGAACATGCCAACAGGCAACTTACTTGCAGCCCTTCAGCTTGCCAAAAAACTTCAACAGAAGAATATGTTGGTAGTGGGTAAAGCAAACAAGATTCACTGATAAATCCCAGTCTCTGCGAAGAAGAACAGTTGTGACTTACGTTCCAGAATCATGTCGAAAAAGATGGGTAAATCAGAATGCACCCCAACAGACCACCAAGGAAAGAAGAATAAGAATGTCATTACTTTTGTAGTCTGCATCTTGAAGTACCAGTGAATGAAGGAGGAGAGAAGAAACCAGATAGTGTTACCTTTCATAATGTCACAATGTATGATGTAGGCATTCTTTATAAAATTATTCACAAATATTCAACTAAGGTTGCTAACAGGAGACAACCAGTGTGTGTCTTTTACAATGTAGTCCAACTACCAAATATACAAAAAAAGGTATTATTTGTATTTTTAAAAGCTATTTTATTTCAGATTGTTTACAAAACAACCTTATTCTCTTCAAAATACCCTCCATTATAACTAATACAGGTGTCTGACCAGAGCTTTCACTGTTTGAAACATTTTTTATAGTCATCTTTAGATATGGCTAACAAGTTTCACCCTTATTTTTTTCTTGACTTCTTCAATGTTGTCAAATTGTGTCCTTTTGTGCCCCTTTTTTGCGTGGAAATAAGAAACAGTTGCACGGAGCCATGTGTAACACCTCCATTTAGTATCCCGACCTGATCTGATCGAATAGCAGCCCAATATTTATTATTAACATGACCGTGAGCCTAATGGGGCTGGTAATCGGAATTGACTGCTACGGAAGTTGTTACTTTCCAGTTCGTTCTGCTCAATACTATAATTCTGAATGTTTGGTAATGAGGAACACCAACACAGTTTTACTAATTACAAACTTATACTCTTCTCAAAACACAAAAAAGGAGATAGCCACTGCCTTCGTCATACATATCTAATTACGGCTAATCTCAGCACAGGCTTTCTTCATTTTATATTATCGTCACACGCTAATCCATCACTGCATCCAAAACTTGCAATCCAAGGTTAGGCCGGCGCGGTAGACGCGAAACCAAATATCGGCACGGCACTAGTAACGTCACTGATCACTTTTGTAATGATACTTCATCACTTTCCCGGTATTAATCTATTACATAGGGGTCTAACCACGGCGATGGCGACACCCTTCTCCGTTAAAGACCTGTATTTCAACAATGGCCTTCACACACACACACACACACACCCGCCAACCACACTGGCGCATCTCGACACAGGCTTTCTTCATTTTATATTATCGTCACACGCTAATCCATCACTGCATCCAAAACTTGCAATCCAAGGTTAGGCCGGCGCGGTAGACGCGAAACCAAATATCGGCACGGCACTAGTAACGTCACTGATCACTTTTGTAATGATACTTCATCACTTTCCCGGTATTAATCTATTACATAGGGGTCTAACCACGGCGATGGCGACACCCTTCTCCGTTAAAGACCTGTATTTCAACAATGGCCTTCACACACACACACACACACACACCCGCCAACCACACTGGCGCATCTCGACACTCGCTCTCTCAACACGTCACAATCGATTGTTCGCCCTATCGACCTGTGCCGAGTGCAAAGTTATAGTAAGGGCCTATGGACCCCTTACACAGGTCAGGTGAGCAAGGCATGTGGGGCAGTTGGAACCATGCTATTTTTAGCCAAAAACTGTCAAATAGAGATGGCTGTATGTGCAGGTGCATTATCGTGGTGGAAGAACCGGTCTCCTGTTTGCCACAAATGGAGTCTTTTTTGACGAACACTGTTGTGCGTTCTTCTTAAAATTTCCAAATAAAAGTTTTGACTGGCGGTCTGACCTGGGGGAACAAACTCTGAATGAATGAACTATGCCCTTGACATAAAAAAAAAAGCATTGTTTTGATGTTTGATTTGACTTGACACGTTTGATCTCACTTGACGACATATCTTTTAGGCAGGATGATGATGACATTCTCCATAGGCTTGACTGTTGCTTTGTTTCTGCGTCATAGTCATAGCATCATGACTCATCATTAATGATGACCTTTGACAGAAAATCTGGATGAGTTTCAAGCTGTCGTTTCAAAGCACGACACATTTCAACTCGTCGTTCCTTTTGATTGTTAGTCAGCACCCGAGGAACAAACTTGGCAGCAACCCTTTTCATTCCCAAATCTTCCGTTAAAATTCACCGAAGTGAGCTCTGAGATAACCCACTAATCTCTTACAGTTGGTTGATTGTCTGTCGGCAGTCTGTGACCAAAAGCTGTTGAATTTTTAAATATATTTTTTTATTTATTTGATTAGTTGATGGACATCCAGAATGAGGTTTGTCATCAGTCGACATGTCACTATTTTTAAATCGAGCAAACCACTCATACACTTGAGTTTTTCCCATAGAGCCATTTTGGTAAGCTGTTTTCAACAGTAAAATAATTTCAGTGGCATTTTTAACGAGTGGAAAACAAAATTTCACAGCTGCATGTTGTTCACTTAAACAACACAGGCGGCACTGTACTGTCAATGAGTTGTGCTATACACGCCTAGCGGCAGAAATGCCTACTACACAAGCTCCGCCAACAGAAATGTTATTCCAGGTTCGTTTTTTTTTATATGAAGAGGAAGATATTCATTCTTCAGCCGGAAATGAACTCACACATGGATAACAACAAAGAGTGGGAGAGGAGTAAAAAGGTCAATCGAACAAAGAAGCAGCAATAGGACTGGGCAAACAAAAAAAAGTGAAAAATGTACCCGATTGCAATGTGCAAAGGAAACAAGATCAACATCTGTGAGAAATACAAGAAAGCCATCTGAGTGTAATGTGAATGAAAAATACCAATAATCTGCTCAAAGTGAGATTCTAGTGTTAAGAAACAAGCAATTGAAATAAATGACGTAAGTTAGGAACTTACGAACTAGGTAAGATTTCCAGGTAGGCATGCAACATTGTGTAGCTAAAAAACAGTCAAAAATTCTTACAAATATTAAAGAAAATTTCAATTGAAGATTGTATATGGCATTTAAGGCATAAATGTGAATGGGCAAATTATTACTTTAACCATGTGAATTTTTAATTGAAGTCTCGTTAGGGTTTCAAATGACTACTTCCTGTTGTGCTAGGGGTGCCGAACTTTCCACTGTTCTGGTGTTAATGCAGAGGACAGGGACTGGACATACTTCCAGCAGACGTGAACCATTTTCCAAAGAGCTATGTGACAACATTTTCAGAATATATCTCCATGCAAGCTTGGCCAGTGGTCAAACATGTATTCCTGAGTTGAATGTCTAAAGCTGTCTCTTTGTGTGCACTAGATTTGTGTTCAGCACTGGTTTGGGCAGTGTCATACATGCATCAAATTCTCTTTCACCAAGTACGCATTCCTTTTCTTAGCACCTCTTATCTGCTTGACTTCTTTTTGGTAAATTTCCTTCTCTTGCTAAACTTAGTTTTTGTTACAGGGTCTATCTTGGCTTCCATTAAATTTTCAAGTCTGACACATGTATTGCAAGTATCACTCCTAAGATTACAAAGTTACAGATTGTACTCACAAATAAACAGCAATAAATGCAAAGGCAGTAAATGTAAAGAAAGGCAAAATGTCACTGTCTTTATATTTTTCTCTATACAATTGTTCAGTTTGGATGCAGGTAACTCGAGTGACAAATATTCCCTTGGGTTCCTATAGCGTGAGGAGGAAAGCTTTCAATATGTGTCTGCACCAAGTTTAGCACCTCTCCTAAAATTTTATTGCTTGGGGTATGTCTGCCCTTCTTGTTAGTAGGAAAAATGCCTTCTATTTTCTGTGTGTTTCATGCAGTGATGGTAAACCTGTAATTGCTAATGTGAGTGTTTTCAGAAAAAATTCCATACACGCATGCTTTCCATCAAGGTAATCACTGTGTTTCTTTCCTTTTGTCTGGGAATTACTCGTTTGGCACACGGGTCTACTGACAGTCACATATCCGTGTAAAAGAAGTCTGCAGTTTCCAAGAACCTTTTTACCAATATTGTTTGTGAAGAAATGTCCATCTGGCTGCAGAAAATGCTCCTTTGACTGGAAGCTGTGACTAGAAGTTATTTTGACTTATGAATCACTTTCACTCCAGGAAGATTTACTTGCAGACATGTAAAAAATATAATTTACAAGTTAATTCACAGTCATACACAATTTCATCATAAAATTATTTTGATAGTGAACACTAGAATTAGTATATTACTCACTGCTAGATCCTGAAATGACTGGGAAGAAATTTTACAGATAAATTGAAATGTGTACATGGGCCTAATGCTCTTTCACTATAAGATTAGTGTAATTTTACTATATTTATAATTGAAATTTCTACATAATTTAATTATTATACTGGGTACAAGTAAAAGTAAACATATATGATAACTGTGGGAAATTTACTGACAGAGCAGTATAAGTGACTGCTTTCTAAAAGCATACTTCCATTCAAAATACCAATTTTATACAGGGAAAAGGAATATATTATAACACAGAATAAAACATTTACATACAACCAAAAAAATAGTGTAATCTAATTGAATCGGTTGATGCTGAGGGAATTAGATTGGGAAATGAGAGAGATAAAGTAGTTGATGAGTTTGGTAGCAAAATAACTGATGATGGTTGAAGTAGAGAGGATATAAAATGTAGACTGGTGATGGTAAGGAAAATGTTTCTGAAGAAGAGAAGTTTGCTAGCATCAGGTATAGATTTAAGTGTCAGGAAGTCTTTTGTGAAAGTATTTGTATGGAGTGTAGCCATGTATGGATGTTAATCATGGACCATAAATAGTTTAGACTAGAAGAGAATAGGGGCTTTTGAAATGTTGTGCTGCAGAAGAATGCATGGAACTAATGAAGAGGTACTGAATAGAATTAGTGACGAGAGGAATTTGCTGCACAATTTGACTAGAAGAATTTGCTGCACAATTTGACTAGAAGAAGGGATCGGTTGTTTGACACGTTCTGAGGCATCAATGGATCACCAATTTAGGACTGGAGGGAAGTGTGGAGGGTAAAAGTTGTAGAGGGAGACTAAGAAATGAATATGCTAAGCAGATTCAGAAGAATGTAGGTTGCAATAGTTACTCACAGATGAAGAGGTTTGCACAGAATAGAGTAGCATGGAGAGCTGCATGAAATAAGTTTTTGGACTGAAGACAACAACAATAACAACAACAACAACGACAGCAAAAATATGGTGATTAATGTTTAAATGTTTTATGTCTTGTTAAAAATACACTCCTGGAAATTGAAATAAGAACACCGTGAATTCATTGTCCCAGGAAGGGGAAACTTTATTGACACATTCCTGGGGTCAGATACATCACATGATCACACTGACAGAACCACAGGCACATAGACACAGGCAACAGAGCATGCACAATGTCGGCACTAGTACGGTGTATATCCACCTTTCGCAGCAATGCAGGCTGCTATTCTCCCATGGAGACGATCGTAGAGATGCTGGATGTAGTCCTGTGGAACGGCTTGCCATGCCATTTCCACCTGGCGCCTCAGTTGGACCAGCGTTCGTGCTGGATGTGCAGACCGCGTGAGACGACGCTTCATCCAGTCCCAAACATGCTCAATGGGGGACAGATCCGGAGATCTTGCTGGCCAGGGTAGTTGACTTACACCTTCTAGAGCACGTTGGGTGGCACGGGATACATGCGGACGTGCATTGTCCTGTTGGAACAGCAAGTTCCCTTGCCGGTCTAGGAATGGTAGAACGATGGGTTCGATGACGGTTTGGATGTACCGTGCACTATTCAGTGTCCCCTCGACGATCACCAGTGGTGTACGGCCAGTGTAGGAGATCGCTCCCCACACCATGATGCCGGGTGTTGGCCCTGTGTGCCTCGGTCGTATGCAGTCCTGATTGTGGCGCTCACCTGCACGGCGCCAAACACGCATACGACCATCATTGGCACCAAGGCAGAAGCGACTCTCATCGCTGAAGACGACACGTCTCCATTCGTCCCTCCATTCACGCCTGTCGCGACACCACTGGAGGCGGGCTGCACGATGTTGGGGCGTGAGCGGAAGACGGCCTAACGGTGTGCGGGACCGTAGCCCAGCTTCATGGAGACGGTTGCGAATGGTCCTCGCCGATACCCCAGGAGCAACAGTGTCCCTAATTTGCTGGGAAGTGGCGGTGCGGTCCCCTACGGCACTGCGTAGGATCCTACGGTCTTGGCGTGCATCCGTGCGTCGCTGCGGTCCGGTCCCAGGTCGACGGGCACGTGCACCTTCTGCCGACCACTGGCGACAACATCGATGTACTGTGGAGACCTCACGCCCCACATGTTGAGCAATTCGGCGGTACGTCCACCCGGCCTCCCGCATGCCCACTATACGCCCTCGCTCAAAGTCCGTCAACTGCACATACGGTTCACGTCCACGCTGTCGCGGCATGCTACCAGTGTTAAAGACTGCGATGGAGCTCCGTATGCCACGGCAAACTGGCTGACACTGACGGCGGCAGTGCACAAATGCTGCGCAGCTAGCGCCATTCGACGGCCAACACCGCGGTTCCTGGTGTGTCCGCTGTGCCGTGCGTGTGATCATTGCTTGTACAGCCCTCTCGCAGTGTCCGGAGCAAGTATGGTGGGTCTGACACACCGGTGTCAATGTGTTCTTCTTTCCATTTCCAGGAGTGTACAAGATATCTTTGACCAGTGCATTTTCTGCCAAAAAATACTGAGAATGTATTTATGTTATTCAACACTATAATCATCATGTTCAGTCCCATTTGCTGCATATATGCTTTTGTCACTAGATCCTGAATTACCCTGTGTCATTAACAAAGACTTGTTGCCTGTGTTTCAATTTTGTTTGTAAATCAGAGCCCAAAATAAATTCATAATTAACTGCCACCATCGTATCAATTATTCCATAATGCCTTTCAACACTGATCATGCAGACAGTGAATGTACTTGCACCAGTTGCTACTATATCTTAGCAGTTAACAATATTCATTTATATCTCTCTGTCTTTAGTAAGCTTTTTTATGTTTTATTCCTCAGAAATAGATAACTCATTTTTCAAAACATATCAAATGTGCCATTATTGTTTTCAGCCCTTCATATAAACGAATCATTCGCTGCACTTGGAGTAAACACACGTCTTAGGTAATTAATAGAGATTTGAAAAATTTTTAATTTGTGATAAATGTGAATATAAATGCAAATTATGCCTCAGAATGCTAAAACATAAAATTACCTCGTATTTTCTGTTTCATAGAATCCTGATGAACTATTTTATGAGAGATGGTTTGGAATGGCTTTAGTTTCTGTATATAAATACTTAAAATGTACTCAGTTTTCAAACACTGTTACTACAGATCATCTACTGAAGCCCAATAATAGAGGTCGAGCTTGAACTACATTTTTAAAAACTGCCATTGTCAGAATGTATATGTACAGAAGTCATTAATGAATGCTTTGCATTGTGTTACTTGTTGTTTCCTTTTCTTATTTTGAAATGATGGAAGAAACTAATCATGGTCCATCAAGGAGTTCGATTTCGCTCATCAAGACACCAGAAGAGATTGGAAATCATTACGACAGTGTGTCAATTTCTGCTTTCACAGAACACAGGTGTAGGTTGTTAGCCTTGTGACCGAGCTTGTATCCCCGCACTGCTCCTATCCCCTCTGGTGATCAAAATTCTAGTCTTTTATGCTTGTGGATGACTGCCAGTTTATTGTGTCTGTACCTGCGCTATAATGCAACTAGAAAATAAAACCGGTTAATGTATTTTAGTCATGCGGAAAGTCTTCCCCTAATGTGCAAATAGAGTTATTTTCATTTCTACTTCTATGCTTGTGGATTCTACCTGTATGTTGTCGATCATGAGTTACATGGCTATGAATGCCCATGAAAGGTTGAGAGCAGTACTCTGCAGATTTTGTAATTATGAAGAATGGTAAAAGGAAAACAATGTTGAGAAACCGTTTCAATCATAGGTATGTAAATGGCGCTGTTTCTCAACAGAAACAATCATTTGTTGAAAGCTTAACTAAAGCCAGAAGGGGAAAACAACTGAAAATCATTTCAGGAGAAAAATGTTGACTTTTTGCAACAGCAAACATTCCAGTCAAAAACGCACAACTATTAGGTGCCCTTAGGCTTCCACATACAAATCACAACCAAGTTCAACGCTAGGTCATTGGCACTAGCTGTTTCAAGATACTTCATTCATTCTCACTGATGTCACAGGCTTGGATATCTGCTATTGCATTGCTGCGACACATTTTCAGTTCTGTGATGCACTCATGGCTCCTGCACAATTTTAAGCAAAGATATTAAGACTTAAGTTTGTCTCAGTAGTTACCGTCTGTGATCCTCACAAGTGAATGTTTTGATTTACTGTGTGTAGAGCTCTTATGTTTTGTCTTCTGTTCCATGCTATTGGATTACGTCCCCAACACACATACATAGTCCTTCACACACTAGCAGATTTCCACTACGCACTGACATGGTGTTTGTCCACACATTGATATGTACAAATCAGTTTATTAAAACATTTTGATTTCCATATCACTGTGTGATATGGAAATCATTCTGATACCCCCCCCCCCCCCCCCCCCCCACACACACACACACACAATTTTTGTGATTCTGTGTTCTAATGGAACAGAAGGCCTCAAGTTCACAATAGAGTAAAGTAATTGTCCTGAGCCACACAAAAGCTGAAGGCTTCCCACATTTAATTTGCTGTGTATGCAGGTTAAGCTGAGTACAGGTCATTGGCTGTATAGTAACACAAGTATGGTGGTTTTGATAGACAGTGGAAACAATAGCAACAGTTAGTTCCCTTGGCTGAATAATAATACCAGTCCATAGCCACCGAAGCATTACTTAACTCTAGCAGTCTTACACATAGATGTAATCACTTGGCACAACAGTGAGAATAGTCCTCTTTGCTATGTAACACAGTCTATAAATTATAACTTGATTGTCTTGGAAGGTGTTGGTTACATTAGAACATAGCACCAACTGACTCACACAAGAATGAGAGCGAGCTCGTGGTTGGTCGAGCTTATGTAGGGTGGCTAGCTGATCTCAAGTAACTGGTCAGCTGCAACTGGAGTCATTTCCTTGCTGGCAGTGCCTTCACCAGATGTATATCTTGTGACACTTTGTTGATAGTTCGGCACCTTCCATCGGGGGGGAGGGGGGGGGGGGGCCTTATAAAAACCATCATACTAGTGCACATTCAAAAATTTGTCAGAGGGCTTTAAGAAGTTTCCAAACAGATATAATTCCAGTTTGTGTTTAAACTTCATTTTATTATCCAATGAATTCTTTCCATAGGGTAGGTTGTCAATGATTTTTTTAAGACTGAATACCTCACTCCCTTTTGTGCCATACCAACGCCAAGTGATGGATGTTATCAAGAATTGCATTGTGAATGCTACTGTTGTTTTCGGACTGAGATTGATTCTTTGTAACAAACTTTACTGGAGAGTAATGTAGAATGAGGCTGTTGTCAGTATCTCCAACTGTTTGAAAAGCTGCCTACAACAGCTTCTACGATACTCTACATATCAATGGTAGACAATGAAAACCTCATAACTCCCATTTTGTTAAATTTTAAAGGAGAACTACAAACTGTTTCTAACAATAAAATATAAATTTTTGGTAATGGAGTTACTGGTTACAGGAATTATGAGGTTTCACAGGCAAGTGGAGTTACGAGTTTTTGAGTGCCTACAATTGATATTCCTATTACACACTTAAGTGAAACACTCACTTCTTTCCTCAGTGACAAATTACACCAGGATATGATAGTGTAAGACACCAGCAAATGGAAATGGAAGAGGAATCTGTGACATTTTCATCTCCAAAATCTGATACTTGTAGAACTTAGATATTGAAGTAGTTCTGTAAAGTGGCTTTAAGTTGTGGTCCTTTTCAATATAAATAGCTAAAATATTCTATTTCATTTATTGATTTACCTTCATGCACTGTATCTTATGGTAAGTTCAGGCCTTGTGCAGGACAGAATTGCGCACATTGTTTTATCTAAATTTGGTGACGGTCTGTTTGCAAAGAACTGTTTACTAATTGCCAGAACGGTAATATTAAATTGACAAGTCATGAAATTATCCTTTAATTTTGATTATAATTCTTACATAATTGTCAAAGAGAACTATTTTGCTTCTTGGATATGGGGGTGGAAGATCATTTAACATAACAAGAAAAAAAGATTACTGTGGTACAGCTGTAGTGATTATTGCCCACTCCGAAGATGCTGTTACATGTTACATTGTGCACATTCCCCAAGTTTTTAATCCAACACTCAGTGTCTCTTTAGTTGGATAGGGTGAAAACCATTTACCAGCAAAGTATCTGCACAAAAAAATGCTTATGATGACAATTCACTGAAAATACCAGTTGGCAATATTTTGTCATTTAAATTTTTTATATTCTGATTTGTGAACTGAAAAATAGTGTGTTCTCTGGAGAGACCCTTTTGAAATCAAAAATTGAGACTACGTATCTTTTTTGAGATAGGTGTGTTATGATTCTTGAATACATAATTTTTTCCAGCACCTTCTAGAAAGTTGGGAAGACCTTGTTATGGCCTTTGTCAATGTAGAAAAGGCATTTGATAGCATCTGTATAAGAAAGGTCTGAAAAACACTAGAAAAGAAAGAGTGGAAAAATAGACACAAACAGAGCAGAGGAGATGTGTTGAGAAGTCCGAGTTGTGCGAAAGTGGGAAGTGAAAGGGCAGTTTGGTTCCAGCAAACAAATGGTGTGAAACAGGCAGTGCATTGTCCCATTTCCTCTTCATTATGTCTTGGATGAGATAATGACTAAGATGGCAGAAAAAACTGGAGAGGACAAGACGAAAGCAATGGTGTTTACAGGTGACTTGATAATCTGGGGAAACAGGGAGGAGAAGATTCAGTAACAGCTAGATGCTTGGGAAGAAACTGTGAGAGAGTGTGGAATGAAATTTAATGTAAATAAATGTGAGATCCTGTTAACAACTAGAAAGAAAGAGGGATCAACTAGCAGAATAAGAGTAGGAGTTGAACAATTGAAGAAGGTGGAAAGTGTCAAGAACTTTGGAAGTCTGATAGAGGAAACTGGAAGAAATGATAAAGAGATTAATGAATATGGCAGACAGGCAGAAGCATTCCTGCAAAGTGTTAAGAGACGGCTCAGAACAAAGATGTCCCACAAAAAATCAAATAAGTAATATATAGAAGTTACTACATCCCAGTACTGACTTGTGCATCTGAAACATCAGCAATGAACGAAAGAGATGTAAACAGAGTACAGGCATGTGAAATGAAGTTCCTCAGAGGTAGGATAGGAGTAACAAGGAGATACATGATGAGGAATGAAAGGGCAAGGGAAATGGTGAAAGAGAAACGCTTGCAGAGCAGGATAGAAACATAAAGCCTAAGATGGTATGGGCACTTAAAGAGAATGGAAAACAAGAGGTTTCCCAAGAAGATACATCAAATGCGAAGGAAATGACCAAAGAGTAGATGAAAACTGAACAAGAGTGAACACAGACAGATAGTGGGAAAACGGGACTAGATTGTGAGGCTTATGTTGTAGACAGACTCAACCTGGGGCTGGAAAGAGTTCAAGATGATGATGATGATGATGATGATGACGATGTGAGAAATAGTCTTCTCTGTGTGAGTTTTTAGTTTTGAGGGAGTTACATTCTTCATTCATTTTAGAGCATATATTCTATTACTTTATTCTTTGAACTATCGTTGCCAATCTTTTGAGATACATCAAGGAAGTGAAAATGCTGGCTACCTGACTGTTGTCATTTAGTTTGTGGATGTTTCTTTGATAAACAAGTGCTTATATTCCTTAATGTGTTTTCCTGGTTTTTATTTTAACTATTTTTCATGTACAAGGTGGTTATAATTAAATTTCTGCTACCTATGAGGGCCCCCATGAGAAGCTAGTGGTTGCAGAATGATGAAACTCTGTGGAAACATTTATAAAGATGTGCAGAGGAGAAATAGTGAATAAACAGTTGACAGAGAAACATATTTTAATTCCAAATAACAGGCTAACATCTGTTAATTGCATACCATGTTTACATTCCAGGTTACAAACATTTATCAGTGTGATGACCATCTGCATTCACAGCAGCCTGGAAATTTGCACAGATACTGTTTCACAGTTGTTTGCAGCACTTTCTGACTGGTGGATCATGGAATGTTCAGCTGTTGTGACACATCTTGTGCACTGCTTGAAGATCTCGCATTGTATTCGACATTCTCAGCCTTGGCAACAGCAGCTTCTCCAACATGTTGTGGTACAGTTGGCGTCTCTCTGGAGCAATTCCCAAATCGCCAGTTAATTCGAACTTCTCGGTTATGTTCTTCGACACTCTAGTAACCAGAATTGCACACAGTCGGGAGCCACTAGCTGACGGGTTGAGGGCGTCGATGGTGATTCGCGAAAACCCACAGAATGACAGCTATGGACAACAATGAAGGCAATAACAACAGCAACCACAACCACAGACAGATATGGCAATATACAAGTTTGAAGAGTAAACCAGATCAAGAGCCTAGGTGTAGGGAAATCAGGAACCGACCATGATGCATACAATATACAATACAAGAGTGCTGTCGAAACATGACTCACTTGTGAGCCACTGTGCTGCCAGCTTTATAGTGCCCCCGTGAGTGCCAATAGGCTGCTGCAGCAGACATGGCCCGCACGCAGTGAATGGGGCCCATTGTCAGTGATGATATTGTGGGGAAGCCCTTCAATGGCAAGAATTTGCAGAAGGGCATTGAGTATCGATGCTGTGGTGGTGGGCCCATTGTCAGTGATGATATTATGGGGAAGCCCTTCAATGGCGAGAATTTGCAGAAGGGCATTGAGCATCGCTGCTGTGGTGGTGGGCGCCATGCTATCCATGTAGGGGTAGCTTGAACAAGCACCCATGACAATAAGGCACAACGAGCCGAGAAAGGGGCCAGCAAAATCTAGATGAATGCGATCCCAAGGAGACGGGCAGTAGGCCAGAGGGCGAAAGACTGGGGTGGAGTAGCCTGATGTTGAGCACAGGCAGAACAGCGGTGCACCGTAGCCTCCATGTCCTTGATCAGTTGTGGCCAGTAGACATGTTGCCTGTCATGGGCTATCATCCAAGACATACCCCAGTGTCTGCGATGGAGGAATTCCAAGATGGGAGTGCTTAAGGTAGTTGGGATGACAAGATCCGCATCCAGCTGGAGCACATTGGAGACGACAGACAAGTGATGAGAGAGTTGAGCCCAGACCCAGAGTTCGGGAGCAGCTGACTTCGAAAAATAAGTATGCCATCCATGAAGGACATAGCATATGACATACTGCAGGATAGGTTCATGGTTGCGTGTCCAACAGGGGTTGTGTAGTGCTAATGGGAAACCCATCCAAGATGTGTTATCCTTCCACATCGATGTGAAAACAGGAGAGATCCAGTTGGTCAAACACTGGGTCTGGTCCAGAAGGCAAAAAGTGAGAGAGCATCCGCATTTGCATGTTGTGCAGTAGGTCTGTACTTGATAGTGTAAATGTAGGACCTAAGGAAAAGAACCCCAATGCTGGAGTCTCTGGACCATCCGATCTAGAAGCGGAGATTGTGATCCAAAGAGTGCTATGAGCAGTTTATGGCATGTAGAGAGTGTAAACTGGAACCCAAATAGGTACTTATGGAATTTCTTCATGGCAAAGATGATTACCAATGCCTCTTTCCCGATCTGGGAGTAATTGCATTGGGCGGGTGTCAGTGTTTTGGATACATAGGTGATGTGTTGCTCCGTACCATCATCATTATGGTGTTCCAGCACTGCACTGATGCCATAGGGAGAAGCATCTGCAGCTAGAACGAGGGTGCGTAATGGGGAAAAGGAGGTAAGGCTGGGTGCAGAACATAACATGTGCTCCAGCATTGTGAAGGCTTTCTCGCAGGCCGCCGACCACTTAAATGGAACGCCTTTCTTCTCCAACTGATTGATGGGATGCATAATGTGTGCTGTTCTCAGAAGGAACTTAGAATAATAATTCAATCCCCCCCCCCAAAAAAAAAAAAAAAAAAAAAAAAAACCTGCAACTCCTGGAGGTTTTGGGGATGCAAGAGCGTGTCAGTACCAGAAACAGCAAGTGGCCCAGGTAGTCGACTTGTTCCTGTAAAAACTGGTATTTCTGCAGATGGCACTTGAGCTCTGCATCACGTAGCATAGTAAAGAGGATATGTAAGTTGTGCAGGTAGTCTTGGCACATAGTACACGTAACAGTGAAGTCATCCAGGGAATTAGTACAAACTGGGATGGATATAGTTAACTGTTGCAGGTATCTCTGAAAGATCACTAGTGCAGAAGAGATCCCAAAACGCAAATACTTATATGTGTATAAGTTAAAAAGTACATTGACAACAACAATGTGTTACGATTCCTCATCTAGTGGAATCTGTAAGCAAGCATCAGCAAGGTCTATTTTAGAAAAACGTTCACCTCCAACAACCTTTTAGACTTTTAGAGGAGGTCCTCTTGATGGGGCATAGGATAGGTTTCCACAAGAGCTTGGACATTGATCGTTGACTAAAATCTCCACAAAGCCGGAGGGAACCATTTGGCTTCTGGACTAAGACCATGGTTGTAGCCCAAAGACTAGTTTTGAGCAGTTTTATGACCACAGTATGGCGAAGGCGATTGAGTTCAAGCTTAACATCCTTCCGTAAGGAGACTGGAAGAGGACGTGCATGGCACAAATGGGGCATCGCATCTGGACATAAAGAAATACGGGCCTCAAAATTGATGGTGCACCTCAAGCCAGGCTCAAAGATAAATGCAAAACAGGCACAAAGGTCACCAAGTTTGTGGAAGGAGACTGTGTCTGAGACAACCTAAACTTTGTCCCTGATGGAGAACCCAAACAGCAAGAAAGCATCCTAGTCAAAAATATTGCCAGCAAAATGACTGTTGACAACATACAGTGTTAGCAGTTGTATAACCATCTTGTATGAGTCTGTAGTGGTGAAATGACCTCTGAGTGGCATAGGGCTGTCACCATACACAACTAGCTTGCGACAGGGTGGGGCCAATGCTGGGTAACCCAGACGAGCGTATTTCGGGAGATTGACCAGGGAAACTGTTGCTCCCATATCAACCCGGAAACGAACATCCTGATGAGCAATAATGAGATCAGTAAACAAATTGGAGCCTCAAGGAATGCCCTGGGGAAAGATGGCCTGAAGTTCATGTACCATCCCGTGATGCAAGTTGGGAGTGTTGTTAGACTGACCTGATGGCCAATGGTAGACAGTATGGAGATGTCCATTCTTGCCACAAAGGGTGCAATGTGCCCAACAATCAGGGCAGTCTGCCCGTTGGTGCCTCACAAAACAGTCAGGACAAGAAGGCAGACCCCGCTGGTTGTGCCGACACAGCTGGACTGGCTGCTCATAGTTCATTGACACGTCTGAAAGTGACAAATCTCGACGCCACCATCGGGAAGAAGGCTGGTGAGAATTTCATTCCCGCGGTGGTGATTGAACTGCAGTGATCTGGGAGCAGGCCATAAGACGTTCATTTGCTGCCTGCACAATCCCGAAAGAGTGTGCGATTTTCAGTGTGACGTCCAAGGAAAGTTTGTCGAGCTTGAGGCTGCAGTGTGAACTTCTGGGTTGTTAGTCAGCTGGACCACTGCATCACGAATCAGGGAACCAGCATATGAGGTTTCACAAGCTGATCACGACAGATAAAATTGCAATGATTAGACCTTGCAAATTTGTCACCCACAGTCAATAAGAAAGTCCCGCTTGCTGACGGCACTGATGGAACTCGAGGCGCAATGTGACCACATGGAACCTTTGTGAATAACAGGTCGACAACTATAAACACATTTCCTCGAAAGTGAGCACACTGGGTTTTAAAGGGGAGCCAACTTCTTAAGTAAGAAAAAGTCTTTGGGGAAGCCCAAGAAAGGAAAAACGACCGTTGTAGAGCATCATTAGAAACCCGAAAAGTAGCGAAGTGCATTTTCAGCCGCTGAAAATACATGTCCCAGTCCTCCTTGTTATCGTTAATCAGCGGAAATTTGGTTGGGTGGGACTCTGTCTGGGAGGTGACCACAGTTGGGACGGGTTGTGAACCTTTTGCCTGTAATCGGTCTGATAGCAGCTGAATTTCCTGATGTGAAAGATCCATTTGCTGCTGGAACTACTGATGAAACTGCTGTTGCAATTGCTGCTGCAGGAGCAGTTCTTGCTGTTGCTGTTCCATGAGCTGTACAAGTTTCGTGTCTGTAAAGCACCATAAACTTTTTGCCTCATCGCCAATTCTGGTTACCGGAATCCGACATGATCGGGAGCCACACACTGAGCGGCTGAGGGCGTCGATTGTGAGTCGCAAAAACCCACAGAAAGACAGCCATGGACAACAATGAAGGCAACAACAACAACAACAACAACAAATGGGTGTGACAGTATACAAGTCTGAAGAGTAAACCAGATCGAGGGCCCATACACAGCGAGGTCAGGAACTGACAACAATGTGTACATTATACAGCACCAGAGCGCTGTCAGAACATGGTTGACTTCTGAGCCCCTGTGCTGCCAGCTCTATAGAGCCCCCATGAGTGCCGATAGACTGGTGCAGCAGGCATGGCCTGCGCCAGTGCTGTGGTGTCGACAGCAGCGCTCACAGGTTATAAGGGCACCGCCTAGCGGCTGTCGTCTGTGTCCCTGCCTTCTGGTGGACTGTACAAATTGCGAGACTGGGATACCAGAGGTCCCAGTGCAGGAAGAGAACCGCTCCGTATTCCTTTAATATCTTGATACTCACGATAACATGCCTTATACAATCGAATATTGTGACATAGTTGACTTGTCAGTTTTACACTACATATAATAATACTAAAAATAGACAATAAACTAATAATATATATGGTGTAACATCTTCAAAGAGGTATTTAATTACAATTATAATGCATTGTTGCCATTCACGAAATCTTCTACACTATAGTAACATTTATCTTTCAGACATTTTTCCAGGTCTCTTTCGGTACCTTTTACATTTGGGTCATCCATATCTTTCCATATTTTATTTACAAATTTCATGCCCATATAGTATGGGGTTTTTTCATATGATTTTAAACGGTGGGTAGGTAACATGTAGCTCGTTCTATATCTAGTATCATATTGATGCAAGAAGAAGTTGCCCTCAAAAAGTTGTGGGTTTCTTTTCGTGAAAGTGAGAGTTTCATAGATGTATATGTTTGGAATGCTCATTGGATCTAGTTGTACATATAAAGGTTTAAAATGTTGCTTTGGTTTTGCTCCCACCATGCTCGGATGATTCTTTTTTGTAGTCTAAAAGCTCTAAGTAAATTTGTTTTTTCAGACCCCCAGAAAATTATACTATACCTAATGACTGAAACAAAATATGCATTATATACAGTTTTTCTTACAGCTAAATCAGTAATACTGTACAAGATATCCATAATATATACAAAGCTATTCAGTCGACCCAGTATGTTGTCCACATGGTGACTCCATAACAGGTTTTTATTGACTAATACGCCAAGGAATTTGACACAGTCGTCAGTCTCTAATTTTTTGTCTGTATACTTATTTCACTTATAGACTGTGCAGATTGTTTTGTGGTGAAATGAACAAGTTCTGTTTTTGTAAAATTTAATGTCAAGTTATTGTTTTTGACCCATGCCTCCATTTCCCCAACTGTTTGTTCAATATGACGAATTAGGTCTACCTCATTTTTACAACAGACTACAGCTGTTGAGTCATCTGCATAGTGGATAGTATCAGACTGGACCTGACATGGCATATCATTAATATAATGCAGAAAAAGTAGTGCCCCTAATATTGAACCTTGTGGGACACCTAATTCAGTGTGCTTCCAGACAGAGAGAAATTTCTTGCCGTTGATGTTAATAAGTACTCTTTGTTTTCTGTTTGCCAATTATGATGACATCCAGCTAAGAGATTTGCCTTGAAAACCATAGCGTGCCAATTTTTGGAGAAGCAGTTTGAACATCATTCCTATAAAGTCGGGTACCCACGTGATAAATAATTTTCCATTTATGCTAGCTCAGGTAGCAAAACAATTACAATCACCCTGTATATATTTCTTTTTGTTATCTGAATGATTAATTTCATGTGTCGAAGATTTTTTGTTTTTTTAATCACTTACCTTAATGCAGCACAGTAATTCTCGTAACATGTAATCAGCCATACTTCTGTTTTTGTCCTTATCATTTCAAACAATTTCACATGATGATTAATGACTTATAATTTCTTATTTGTGAGGTATTTATCTGATGAAAATGTATCAGTCCTAGATAAATGAAAAACATTCATAACCTTCAACCAAAATGTATGAAACGTGTTCCCGGTAGGTATTTCATTTTGTAGCAAACAACCTCAAGTTTCACATGAAAGTGTCAAGTGTTATTTTGGTTCAGTGTGACTACCATTAGTGGTGTGGCAAAGATTCCACCAGTAATCATTTTCTTCCCACACTCGTTGCATTAAATCAGGCATAACTTGTTTAACAGCAGCATACATTCAATTTTTCAGGTCAGCTAAATTGTTTGTTAGGGGAGGAATAGACACATGCTCTTTAATGAAACCCCAGAGAAAGAAATTGAGTGGTGTGAAGTCTGGGGAGTGAAGTGGCCATGCAATTGTCCTTTTACGACCAATCCATCAATTTGGGAAGCGATTATTGAGGAAAAAATGATACGGTGCATCGTCTTTCTAGTAGTAAGCTATCCTGCCTCAATCATCTTCTTTGATTTGTGGAATTTAGAATTCTTCAAGCATATCCAAGTACACAATACCAGTGACAGTTTTCTCCATGAAGAAGAAAGGGCCATGCACTTTTAATTTGCTAAGGGCACAAAACACATTAACTTTGGGGCTGTTACGAACATGTCCCATGGTATGCATGTCGATTTTTGCTGCCCTCATATTTTACATTTGTGGGTGTTCACCTTGCACTGGTATGAAATGTTGACTCATCACTGAACATTATTGTGTTCAGGAACATCTCTCCGTCCTCTGTCCGACACATTATTTCCGCACGGAATTCCCCATGAGCAAGATTTTATCTGCATCACTAACGTGCTGCGCCATTAGGAATCTGTATGATTTCAATTGTAATCTATGCAGTATATTCACCAGTCTTATGTGGAATCCCTGTCTCACGAGATGCTTGACACGTGGAAGAGCTCTCCGTAACTTGTTTGGCATAATCATCAGCATGTGGGTGATGTGGTAATTTACAATATAGCAGTGAAAACCCAATCTCAACAAAATTCATGGGCCAAGAGTAAATTGTAGGCCTGCTTGGAGGTTCTTTAGCATATTCCGTGTGAAATTTATGCCAAACAGTTGTTGCCGAGTTCGTTTTCATGAAACCAAACTGCACATTGAGCATGCTCCACACTAGTGAAATTTGCCAATTTAACTGTGCACTACGCTGGTGCTCCTGGTGGTAGAATGAAGTACTAATGCACTACGTGAATCAGACTTCATCTACATCTACATTGATACTCCGCAAGCCACCCAACGGTGTGTGGCGGAGGGCACTTTACGTGCCACTGTCATTACCTCCCTTTCCTGTTCCAGTCGCGTATGGTTCGCGGGAAGAACGACTGTCTGAAAGCCTCCGTGCGCGCTCTAATCTCTCTAATTTTACATTCGTGATCTCCTCGGGAAGTATAAGTAGGGGGAAGCAATATATTCGATACCTCATCCAGAAACGCACCCTCTCGAAACCTGGCGAGCAAGCTACACCGCGATGCAGAGCGCCTCTCTTGCAGAGTCTGCCACTTGAGTTTATTAAACATCTCCGTAACGCTATCACGGTTACCAAATAACCCAGTGACGAAACGCGCCGCTCTTCTTTGGATCTTCTCTATCTCCTCCGTCAAACCGACCTGGTACGGATCCCACACTGATGAGCAATACTCAAGTATAGGTCGAACGAGTGTTTTGTAAGCCACCTCCTTTGTTGATGGACTACATTTTCTAAGCACTCTCCCAATGAATCTCAACCTGGTACCCGCCTTACCAACAATTAGTTTTATATGATCATTCCACTTCAAATCGTTCCGTACGCATACTCCCAGATATTTTACAGAAGTAACTGCTACCAGTGTTTGTTCCGCTATCATATAATCATACAATAAAGGATCCTTCTTTCTATGTATTCGCAATACATTACATTTGTCTATGTTAAGGGTCAGTTGCCACTCCCTGCACCAAGTGCCTATCCGCTGCAGATCTTCCTGTATTTCGCTACAATTTTCTAATGCAGCAACTTCTCTGTATACTACAGCATCATCCGCGAAAAGCCGCATGGAACTTCCGACACTATCTACTAAGTCATTTATATATATTGTGAAAAGCAATGGTCCCATAACACTCCCCTGTGGCACGCCAGAGGTTACTTTAACGTCTGTAGACGTCTCTCCATTGAGGTTGTTTGTTACAGAATGGCACATTTACCGATTATATAAGTTATCTCAATAAATTTTTATATCATTTCAAAATAGTAAAGTGCTTTTGACTCACCCTGTATATGTCATCGATGTGTGACAGCTCATACTTTGTACTTACCACATGCACTTCAACTTTATTATAATTTTATTGTGGCCTGGTGAGGATTTAATCCTTTAACTTCTGTGGAAGAGTTAACTAGTCATGCTCAGCCACTGCCCAGCTGCTGATGACGTGTTTAAATGCGATCCCTGGGTTTTACTGAAACTCTGTTGATGTCTTTACTCATCCCATTCCAGTGACCTCTCACTACTGCAGACAAGATAACTTCCATAACTCGGTGAATAAAAAAAGGGTAGAGTATTTATCATACAACATACTCCTTATGTGCTATCATTTGCAAAAGATACCTCAGTTCAATATCTGGAACTGTTCATGCTATGTGATGATTGTTACGACCAAAGGATTCCAGATGCCCATGGACAGAAATGGGCAAATTATACAAAAAACCAATAACTTGAGAACAAAATGAGGTATCATTCTGCTACCAGTTTTAAATAAAATTTTGGTATCTTATCTCCATTTTGTCCAGAGCAGTGTGTGAGCTAAAATTCAAAGTTTACACAATGCATTTTGACTTCTGCAGACTCTTTAAAATTTCATGCAGTATTTGATTTAATTTGATGCAGTGCAGCAGCTATGGTATATAGTGAAAATCAATTCTCTTTTTCATCAAGTGAAGACGTCCTACTGTAAGATGTGAAAAAATATCACTCTTGTTTTGTTGTCCCCCCCCCGCCAATACACACACACACACACACACACACACACACACACACAAGATGCTTTATGCTTTTCTTAAAAATTTATGATAAGTATATAATAGCAGCCAGCAAGTTCTCATGGACAGAACCGGTTACACTAAATGCAATTATCCACCAGATATAAAAATCAGTAACTTAACAATGAAATTTTGGTATTTATCTACACATCATTGTATGAGCTAAAATTAACCATACACACAGTTCATGTAATGCAATTTTTCCTGTGCAAACTCTAAAATTTCGTACAGTGTTTTACTGGATTTGATGCAGCACAGTAACTATCATGAGTAACATAAAGAAAGGCAGTCCTCTGTTGAGTGACAATATATGAGATTGTGAGATGTGCAAAAGTCGAATTTTTCCACCTTCAGGCCACTTATACGTTTTATGCACTTGGCTCTGGAGAGTCCTTTAGTGCTGCATCAATTCCATCAAGGATTCATTTACCAGATGTTCATCAATCTTTTCCCCATGCTCAATGCAGAAGCTGCATGCGCTGTGTGTTTACATAACTCTGCAAGCCCAGGCCTTCTTTATCATGGGTGCTCTGTTGACTGTTTTTGTCAAATTCCCGTGTGCATAATTTTATAAAGTTAACTTCAATCTGAACAACTTGAAGTTCACTCTACATCTTTCGTTGGGTCTTTGAAACTTTACCAATAAAAATTTGTGCTAGTTCGACATTTGTCAGCTGTGCAGTTAACTTCTCTTCAGTGAAATGCTCTAGCTTTGCTGTGCTGTTCAGAGAAGAAATAAGGCTCGTTTTCAGCTTTTCAAGTTTATTTGCTGATCAGTCGTCAAACTTTCTACGTTTTTCAAAAGTTCTTTCTAAAAACGTGTTCCCTCATTTTGTCTTGTTGTGTGCACCGGTTGATTAATTGTCCCAGCTTTTTTTCTGTTGCTGAAATTAAAATTGTGCAGCATATCTTCCTGATCAGTGGATAAAGCTTCTACATTTTGTGCAAAATCAGCTTGTGTAATTGCAGTTGCATCTACAACTGCATAATCTTTTATTTGTGTGTAACGATGTTGTCACACATGGTCCTTTGGAAAACTGCAATCACCTCTGTCATCACACCTTATGTCTTATGAGCTGTAATTGGACCAGTGAAGCAGAGAATTGTTTTGTGGTGATCATATTCACCAAATAAAATTATTCTTAACACAAATTATGAAGAACGTAAAATGATGAATGTAAACTAACTCAATGATTTAAGTATTTGCATGTAATGTAAAATTATTCACAACCAATCCCAAGCAGCTTACATAAAACAGTCTTGGGAAACTCAACATTGCTTGCAAACACTCAATACGTCTGCCATTACTAGCACTTTCAAACTACGAAAATTATATCAGATGCTCCAGATACTTATTCTATATACAAAAATAATCAACACACAAACTACACTAACACTGAATTTCTAACTAACTATTGCCTGGTGAAAGCCTTTTTCTAACAGATTAAAAATTGTGAACTTGCGCAATATTGTCTGGCTTTGTTGTTCACTAGAGTTTGTATTGATTTTCTTCCTTTAATGCTGCTCTCTCTTTGTTCTTTTTATCCTGGGGTATTCTCTTTTCCTCCAGTATATTACAGAAAAGATTAAGATGGAAATCACACAGCAATTATTAACACATATTACTACCAGTATTGTACAATCAAAAATAGATTGATTTTGATTTAAAGATTGTAGTTCATGTCAATAGTTGCCAACTTTATACTATCTGACACTGGCTGACGTATGGATCTAGAACAACAGTTGGACTTTAAAGGAGAATAAACAATGTAGACATAAAATTGACTCTCACAACTTTATTTTTTGTTGTATTAATTTGGCATTGATCATATAACATTATTACATTTAAAATTACGCATTAAAGAAAAACAACATCCGCTTTCTGCAAGTTATGAGTTCTTTTATTCCACATTAATTGGTTTTTGTTTCTTTACTTCTTTCAACTATATATATATATATATATATATATATATATATATATATATATATATATATATATATATATATATATATATATATATATATATATATATATACACACACACAACAAAAGAGGGCAGCCATTGAAGCATGTCTTCGCCTTCATTACTTGCATCTAATGCAAAAATAATTATTGTGGGCAAACTGAAACCAACATTATTTTATTACTGCATGCCAAATGGATATTATAGTACCAGTGGAATGTTTTATATAGGACATTAGAGGGGCATTATGCGAGGCTGTATTAATGTTGAGACCTTATTCGAGGATTTTTGTGTTTTGATACAGATTTCCTAGTGTCTGTGTTCCTCATTTGATATGCAGCACAAGCACATCTTTACAGAGTATTCCAGCCATATATAGAAACAGTTGTGAATAGCTTGAATTGAGCAGACGAGGTGAATCTCTTGGCATCATTTGATAAGAGGTTAAAATTACACCAATAAAAACTATGAGCATAGAAACTGAAAAATGTTTATAACACCTCTTTGACAGTTATTAATTTAATGAATTTTCTCTAGTGAAGTTCTGAAATGCATAAATAAATGGTAGTATGTAGGGATCAAGACTGGAAAATAATTTACATGCAACTGCAGTAGCCTGTTGCCAGACCTTTCTAGGTTTAATAACAGTTTGTAGATGATGCTCCCAGTTTTGCCAGTTAGTAACTACAGAAGATTGCAGTACGATTTGATTATCGCATATTGACATCAACAAAAATGGCAACTTGGAATAAACATCTCTTTTGGTCAGGTTCGGCGATGCTTTAAAAACATCATACATGCTTTTTGTCATGGTACAAAATCTATTCCTTACAGTATGTTACAATGTGGACAGTTGTGAACTGGGCAAGCAGTTAAAAACAACTTATGACTTACTCTTTTTAATGACTTGCATTCATGTGTTAGAAATTCAGTATTTTAATTTGGTGACAAGGGCCAGTAAATACACAAGCATTGGCAACTTTTGTGTGTGTGTTTGTTTTAATTTATGCATGGTAATACAGACTGTCTAGAAATACATTTTCTTTTGCTCACAGAGATTTCATCATTATGGAAAAATACCTGCTGCTTTCCATCCACCAATGTTCTATGTATCACTTCGTGTTGGTTCGCGGGAGTTCATAGGAGAAGGCATGTCAGGACAAGCTGCAAAACATGATGCTGCCTCTAAAGCATTGAGTCAACTCAGGAACCTTCCTTTACCAGAAGAAACAATACAACAGCGTGATGGGACCCAGGAAAATGGTCTGTATTTAGGTGATTTTGTCTTCAATTGGATCGATTCACTCTGAGAAATAATGTGCTCTATTTCTTTTTTTTTATTTTCTTTTTTAAAATATGCTCTTTGTATAGTAGCAAGAAAAACATTTATTGTCCTGTAGCCATTAAATTCAAGACTAAAGGTTATTTGGAACTTCCTGGCGGATTGTAAGTGTGTGCCAGACCAGGACTCGAATCTGGGAATTTGTCATTAGGGAAGTTGCCCATGAAAGGCAACGGACCCAGGTTCGATTACTGGTGTGGCAAACAGTTCTAATCTGCCAGGACGTTTCAGGACATCAATTGACACTGTCAACAACATGTATCCCACACCCCCAGAGAAGATGATGATTTTTGTGTTTGTCTCTAGATACTCTTGCGGCTCTTTCAGTTATGATGAACATAATACCTATGATGACACGGTATTTTCATAATTATTTTTCATAGATAAGTATCTGTTATATAGCCAGTGAGTGTCCTGAATGATCATTAGTTACATCAACTGCGGTGTAAAAGTGACACATTAAAATACTACAGTGTCAAGTTTGAAGTGATGCGTCTATCTAATCTGCAGAATAACATAGAAAGAAAGTAATCATAAAAAATTGCCCATAGACATATGTGAAGGTCCTGTGCTAACATTATTGGTATCATTGACACAGGAAAAGCTGAAAGTGCTGATAAATAGTGATTTCCAATGCGTTAAATATTGCAAGGCTACAGTATGTAGAAAATGATGTGTGAAGAAGAAAACTATTGCAATGTTTTACTGATGCACTAAGCAGTGCACACTGTGCCATCTTTTTCTCTGATATTGTGAACAGTACAATGAAATACCAACTCTGTGAGGAAAATGGTAGCACTGTGTTTTTAAAAAGTGCTAAAGTAGGCACAAATCTAAAATGATTAGCAGGACACCGTTCCAGATTTTTAATTTCATGACAAAAATGAGGATGCAGAATCAAAACAATCTAGAGTCTCATTCTTTACAGAAGACATAAATTAACGAATGCACAGTAGACAGTGCTGGTAAAGGTTGCTCTATTGTGAACACATCACTCTTTCAGATGTATGTGTATGGCCTTATTGAACATATGAGTCCTCCAAAACCCTGTTTTTTTTGTTGATGATAGTAGTATGTTCCCATCTACTTCGAGCGTAGAAAGTTACCAGTTTACAGCATAAAACTCAGTGTCATGGTTCTCAGAATAATGCAACAGAAGCTAATTGTAAATGCAGAAAAGCTGTAATTATCAACTTGAACTTACCAATCTCATAAAAATGTATCCAAGCTAGATTGAAAGATAAAATGATATGAAATAACAGTGTTACAAAAATTTTGTGTCTATGGGTCCAGCAAGATTTGAAATGTGATACACATATAACTTGTGAAAGAAACTCTCAATAGTGTGCTACAGTATTACAGTATTGAAAGCTACAAGAAATAAACGTATACTGTCATGTGCATGCTATGCACTGTTCCATTTGCTGCTTCACCTGGAAATCATTTTGTGGCATAATGCTACTCAGATCATGAACATACTTACAATACATAAAAGCGTGGAGGATAACTTGTCACCTTGAAACTGGAATCTTGGATCCCTTATTTAGCTGGTATTATAAATGTTCCATGTTTGTTTATCCTTGAGACAATCTTATTTGCTTTCTACTATCTCATGGAATCTGGAAAATTAATGCAGAACGAGAATATTCACAATTGTGGTACCAAAGTTCAGTCAGATATCCACCAAATGTTATCCACAACACCATTCTATAAAGGAAGTGTAATCCACTAGGGAATCATACTACACCTAACACACCATAAGAAATAAAAATTGCTCCTGGGCTATCACTAAAGGCCAAATTCTAGGTGTACCTAAAAACGTACTGCTTGTATTGTGTGCAAGAATTTTTAAATGTGCAAAAACTTTTCATAAAATTAAGGCCAGCAGAGTGTCCATGTTTATTTGCCCTGTCCAGTAGCAGTTGTATAATTTTCACTGTATGCTAAAGCTTTCAAACAAATTTATAGTACAATACAATACAATACAATAATGTAGATTCAGGCTAAGTTACAAATCAGGCTGTCACCATAAACTTCAATCACAAAAGGTATGAAGAAAATTGAGATAACCACTGAATGTGTTATGTTGCAATACCAGAAATGTGTTTACACAATGTCACGTGTCCTGTTTAGTGACTGGCTAATAGAAGCACACTGAGCAGGTGCAATGTTTATTTACTTGTTTATGAAAATAAATTTATGTACTCAGTGGTTCTTGTTTTTATACTTGCATGCTACTAACACGTACAGTTCAATTGATGCATCAAATTATAGATATTTCCAAAATGTGTTTTTTGGTATGATTTGTTTTGCACAAGTGTTGGTAAATGTTATGTAGGTGAATAAAATTGAGAGCTGCATTCCAAATTAAAAGAGTATATTGTTTGGATATACCAGTTGGCTTTTGATAAACATGGCAGAGGAGATACTTCAGGCAGAGGTGAAGGAAACCTTGAAACGCACTGGCTTGCACCTTAAATCCAAGCTTTCAACACTTTATTGCCACAGATCCATGCAAGTCTGGGTTCACAGTTGCAACTCATTCTTCGTAGTCATAGATCCTTGTTTCAACCCTAGGATGATGATTATGAGAACTCAGTTAACATTGACAGGTAAAGAAAAAAGAAATTTGAAGAGATAAGATTCTTGTTTCAATTCTGGGATGATGTTTATGAGAACTCTGTTAATACTGATATGTCAAAGAGTTAATTTGAAGGGATACAAATACCCTCATAATATAGCGGGAAAGTGTAAAATAAGTCAGAAATGCCATCGCCGTCAGGAAACATGGGAATGCAGAAGGAAGGTTGTATTTTACGGGTTCGTATACAAACTCTCGGTAGCTGTTTTCACACGTTAGTGAAGTGTCAACTGATTTTTTGCTGGTTTCGATGGAATTTTCTGTTGCTTTTCCACTACATTACAGGAATATGTATCCCCTCAGAACATCTGACACTGCTGGGACATGTCATTCTAGGTAAATTAATAGATCCTTTTCTTTATCATCATTAATAGAGTTTATCATCACTTCATGGTTGAAACAAGAATCTAGAGCTGTGAACGCAGACTTAAAGCGTGGATCTGTGACCGTAAGAGTTGTCTGCTTAATTTGCATTTCGGTGTTTCTTTCACTTCTGCCTGAAGTCCCTTCATATTTCTTAAGTGTAACTGGTTTAATCACTGAAATCTCTTTTTTCCCACAGTAATGGAGCAATCTTACACAGGTAATGTTTTATCTGGTGAAGTCAGCTTTCTTGATATTTTTGCACAACAACTAGTACCAAAAAGATGAATTCTGAACAGCTCTTTAACGTGATGCATCAGTTAAAGTGCATATTTTTGTAGTATGGCATTATAGATATGGTATATTAGCTTTACAAACACACAAATCAGCATTGTGCCCACTTGCCCAATTATTGCACAGGACACAAGGCATCATGCAGACATGTTTATTGTAGTTAAACAGAACACGAAGTAGTTAAACAGATCATTAAGAGCATTTACTTCAATATTTTCTTACTGTTAAGTGAATGAAATCAGTGGTGGCAGCATGACTCAGGCCAGGTGCTAGGTTATGTTGAAAGGTATTAGATGCCTTTTCCATTTATGGTTTTGTAGAAATACATTGCCATAGTTGATGATTTTCATATTTGTAGTTACACATTAAGAAAATATCTAGTTTAATAGAAGCACCACACTAAAGATCTCCCAAAAATCTGCCATTTGTTGTATGATGGGTTGTGCAGAATTGTTGGGGAAATTAACATCAGTGACTAGAAACTGTTACTGGAGTCTGTTTTATTTGACATCACATCTAGAGATATAGTTCTTCAAATGAGATATTGACTATTAATGTAAGATAATACGTAATTCTGTGTTGAGAAGAAAGCCAAAAAGCCATTTCAGCATTAAAATAACTATTATCTATCAATATTAGTGAACTGTTATCCTGAGATTCACAGCATTTTTGTCAAATTTCGAGACAATTTTGTATTATGTTGCTAAAAATCACTTTATTTTTTGTTTTATTGTTTACACAAAATTTTCCTGCCTGTACTCACAAGAAAACTTACTTCTGAAAAGCTTTCAAGTATCTGATTGCACTTTTTTTTCTTTCATTGATTATATAATGTAAATATTTCTGTTTGCAACACTGTAAATAAATATCGTGTCAGATGTCAATAAACATAACACACAAATATAAAGTAATTGATAGGTATATTTTCATCTTTAACATAATACTCTGAAACAGTCAAATAAGACAAAAATAAAGCACATGTGATACTTAAAAAAAAAGTCTACAAAATAAAATGATTTTTTCCTGCCCTTGCTCATTATTCATTTTGATGATGGCACACATTTTGTAAAACAGATTTAATGAAAAATTTTTTAACCCTTATCTTCTCCTTCAGTTTTTCTTGCCTATCCTCATATTCAAGTCGTCCTCCTCCAGCTTATTCCATCCAATGTACACAGATCAAAATCACACCATACTTGCTTTTGCATTACAGGAAATTGTTTGGATTCTGATCCAAATGCTGATCTCAAATCTCCCATTTCGCTGGTGCATGAAATTGCACTTAAACGTAATCTACCAGTGAATTTTGTGGTAGAAAGTGAAAAAGGACCACCACACATGCGTACATTTGTGACGAAATGTACAGTGGGGGACAAGGTCACAACTGGCCAAGGAAATGGGAAGAAGGTAAGAGTCCTCATGCTTCTTGGTTACACTTATAAGGGAAATCCTCTCTTAATTATGAAGATAGGTTGTTAACCCTCTTGGAAGATTGCATTAGACTAATCTTATATTATGCAATTAAACTTTTTTTTAAAAACTATATATTCAATGATTAAAGAATTGTAATACAACAGTTGTTTGTGATGAAGTAATAAGCATGAATTGTTTGTGAACTAATGGGTACTTGGGTGCTGGTTGGACTTCCATTTACGTCTCTGAGAAATTTTATTAAATGTGTGTGTCTGAAACCACAAAAGAAAAGACATTAGCTTGAAAAGCGAAGATAATTCACTTTGACTGCTGTCAATGTTGCGTTCTGAGGAGGTAGTCACCATTTTCACCTTTACTCGCTTTTTTAAAAATATTGTCACCTTTTCAATTTTTTTGTCTTTCTTCCTCTTTATTTTTGTTTCAAGTTTCTGTATTCATGTTTGTTCATTTAATTTTTTGGAATGCTGCCCTCATGAAAGTAGATAAAATGTAACCATAGGGGCGTCTGAAATTTGAGATAGTATGTTCCGTTTTGATTTTTTGAGTGTTTCCTATATTTTGCACAAGTGTTATTAGTATCAAATGTTCCTTTATTACCAACTGCTGCTTTGATACTCTGTTCAATTTTAAAAATAAACATTTTGAGATGGGGATGGGAAATTGTAAATTTTGTAGTGACTCGCTTGTCAAGACAGGTAGTTTGACAAGTAAAGTGTCTATATGAGGGGAAAAAGTAAGTGAAAAGGAATTATTTTGCAGTATGTGCTCTTGCTCTGTTAATTTTGAGACATAAGGTTTTCAGGCAATTTTTAACCATTCACTTTCAACCAAATTTAAGTGTAACTTTGAAATTAAAAACTACAATTAGAACTTTCAGATCAGACACAACCCTCAAGTTTGCTACATATGCCAACAGTACAGATTTTATGAACAAAGAAGAGTTCCACCACCAGGAAATTGATTTAGGCAATAAAATCAGTGATTTCCAGTTTAAAATGACATGGGTTTCAACTGACATTTGTAACATTTTTAAGATGATGATCTTGAACATTGGTCACTTTCATCTAAGAAAATGAGAACCTAATAATTGATGAACTGGTGCCATATTTCTGGGAGAATATGGTAAAAGAAGCATGTTCATCGTATTACACATGGAGTCTCAATGAAACTAGCAGTGTTAAACATTTTGGATTGTTGCATAGCAACACTTCACCTAAGAACTTTCTGCATTGGCAAAGCAGTTGGTGAAACATTATATCAGAAATTATGTGAAGCACTTTATAAACCAACTTGTCCATAAATAAATATCTATACTTGGGTCTGATAACCCTAACATAGATAAAAAAGTTTTTAGGTTTTTAGATAGTAATGTCTGAGACCCGAAGCAGACAAGTTATAAACATTGGAACTTGCTATATTTATAAATGCATAATGCCTATACAGAGGCTTTGGGGTGTATGGTGAAAAAGCATCCAAATTTCTCTTTGTTATTAACTATTATTTTGACAGACGGCCTGTTTGCTGGGAAGAATTTGAGGGAATTCAGTCTTAAGTTCAACATTCCACATCGCGAGTTTCTGAGCGTACAATGTAGCTCACTTTTAAGACTTTCAGCAGACAGGATTTTGGAACAGTGAGGTGGTATTCAGTATTACGTCCTTAAACATATACATCTAAAGAAGAATTCTGCTGCTGTTTAGTCCAAATCCTACAATGCCATTGTGAATGCTAAAAAAGAGTCATCAATGAAAGCAGGACTTCATTTCGTTACTTCATCTGCAGAACTTTTCAGTAAATGCACACAATGTTTTCAAAGCCAAACGCCTTTGGTTCATAAATTACATACAGATTAGAAAACTTGCTTCAAACTTTCTGGACTCATGTTTTGAATTTTTCTACTTTGAGAAAAATAGTGTGTGTTTCTGATGTTCTGCATAATGAACTCTTCACACCTGCTTCCTCTTGAACAAGTGGGCAAGTAAGCAAAGAGCTAAGTAAAATGGAAGAATGTGTCAAGTAGTGATTTGCAAAGAATGCCCAAAAACATTACATTGCAGCTTGAAATCTGGTTTGTAGCCCACCAAGGATCTAATAAAGAGTAGAAGCTGCAGTGACACGTTAAAGGTTGCAAAAATAATGCCGTTTGATGCCTGGGCAAGATTACTTATTAGACAAGGGAAGGTTGATAAATTTGGCCGAGCTTTAGATGATAAATGTATTCTCAATTACTGGCAGTAGCACATCTTAAGAAGAGTCTCATCATTCATAAAGTATCCCAATGTTTCAGATCTTCTTAAGGCTTGTCTTACATTGTCCCATGGAAATAGACACACGTAGAATTGTGCACAAGATATTTAAATATGGACAGAAAGCACATTCAAATTATACTGCTTATAAGAAAGAATGTGAAAGGAAAAGCACAAAACCAAAGACATCTTGAAGAGGAGATTAAAAAGATAAATAACATGAAAAATTCAATTGACTGTGAAACACCTGCTTTGGACGGTGTGCGGGGTGGTGAACACCAAACATCTAAGAAGGCTTGAGACTGCTTTAAAAAGACCTTCAACGAAAGCAGTAAAATTGTTTTAAAGGCATTATAATTAGCACAGGGTATGCTTGAGGGTGCACAAATTACGAAAGAGTGAAAGAAAGGGAGGTCGAAAACATTCAGAAAAAAATCTTGAGAAAAGAAATCTACTATGAGTACTTAATTTTTTGCTAAGATTTCTAAGAAACAGTAATACAAACATATTTTGTTGATCCTTCTCCAGTATTAAAGTGTAGAGTGTCATTAGTTGTAAATATAACATGTAGATATTTTTGTGAATTATGTTGTCCAGTATTGAACTACCAATACCAAATTACCCATGTACCTGCATATATTAATAAATTTTTATGAAGGTAAGAAGTTTGCCTCACCCCGTCCAGGGTCATAGTAGATAAATTTATTATGGTCTTAACTGGCCTTATTGGTAGGGGATTATCAAAAATGAAAACAATCCATTTGTGGCATATCTATTTATTGCAATAATTTGTCACATTTTAATCACCTTTTTCAAATATATTGTCACCTGTCTCACATTTTTCAAGTGCCTTCATGGCTTCTCATCCCGATGTTTGCTAAAAGTAATTCATTATTGTTAGTCTATTGGCATTTAGTGGGAACACTACTTTGATACATTCAACTTTATTTCAAAGTAGTTGTTGATATTCCAGGGGACATCTGCAGGACTGCCTGCCCATGGACTTTCTCATCGTCATAGTGGAAGGTCTTATCCAGAAAGACAATATGTGAGAGTGAAAGAAATGTCACACATTGGCAGTTAGTATTCAGTTAAAAGACCCCTGAAATAAACACTTGAATGTGGAGGTAACTAGCTACAGCACACTCTTACACTTTGTTGAGCTGTAGTTGTCGACTGTGCTACTCTTTTTACTGAAATAATGCAGTAATGGAGCATATTGACACTAATGTTGTCAGTCTCAGTTGTTATGACAATCTTTAGTTCATCCAGAATATGCAGTCTGTTTTTATAGACCCATCCTTTAAGACAGCTCCACAGCAAGAAGTCAGGAAGCGTTAAGACCATAGAACATATGACCATAATCTTTTACAGATGATTCAGTCACCAAAAGATTCACTCAAGAAATGAATTTTTTTATTAGACGTGTGACACTGTCCAATTGCAACAAATAATAATGTTCATCTGCCTCAAGAAGCTGTATGAGCTGTAATGTCATTACTTCTGCATCACTTTCTGAGCAGTATGATATGAAATCTGAAATTTGACAGTTATTATACTCAAACTTTTTGAAGGTGAACCCAGCATCATATGCCTCACCTCATCTATTTTAAATACACCAGAATGTCCAGTCTCTTCTTGCCTGCATCTACTTCACATTCTTGGAAATTATTGATCAATCTTGTTATTCTTCAGTTGTTCGGCAGTGTGGCAACAGGTTATTTCCTACCTACAACTTGTGTGTACAAACAACTGGCAAAATACTTAACAATAAAAACTTTTTGTTCTCATGAAAACGACACATTTACCAAGTAATGAACTATGCAATACTACAGATGTCATTTAGCCTTTACTCTTTGTGTTTGTGTTTTCGCTTATTGTTGTTTCTTCGTGTGGTGCTATCCTGCAGAGGTTGATCAATGAATGCATTGCAGCTCCTATTTACGGACATTATTACTTTCATGTGCATGACTTTTTGCGCACTATGTATGTTATTTTAACGATTTTCATGATTCTTTGTATACCTTTATCGAAGTGCTCCTTCACTTCACTGCAGATGAATAAAATAAAATGACTTGCTGTCTTTCAGCAGAATTAAAAAATAAGAATAGTGTACATTGTTGTTTTATGCTGTTACTGGGAATTATAACAAGGTACCTTTTTAAGACTGAGACCAAATAATGAAGCCAATAATAACAAGGTACCTTTTTAAGACTGAGACCAAATAATGAAGCCAATAATAGACACAGGGTTCTTGCTCTGAAAAATTCTGGAGCTTTGTCTACGATCCCAAGGAAACGATAATTAATACTTGTTAAGTTTCCATAGCAACCAGCAGCAATCCATATGCAGTACTAAGAAATTACAGAGCATTATTTAAAATATCCATTAATTTGACATTTCCATAATGATGTAAACTGGCATTATTTTTGCCCTTAATGATTCGTGCCACATATTTTGAAATACGTGAGGAACACACTCAAGGCGCTTGGTGCCTGTAACGAGATCTCTCACTGTTCCTTTGTTGATTTTGACTACCATAAAAAAGATAACTATAGATACCATGCTGCAATAGTCAGGTTGAGAAATAATGTTTGGTTGTGGGCTTACATGCGACCTGTTGTTGTGTACGAGGTAAATGACTTTGTTGATAACAATGGGAATTATATTTTAAATAATAAATATACATTGCCAGTGTTTAGTGATATAACTATTTCCAATTGATTGTCTTGAATAGCTCATAACTGTTAATATCCATTTCTCTCTTGATTACAGTTGTAACAGGGTGTATACTGTGCAGGAAATCTGGGAAAAACCAAGGAATTTCTTCATCCAGGAAAAATGTGGGAATTTTGTAGAATTCAGGGAATTTTTCGTTGGTTTACTTTTGGGTCAAACTTTTGTAATTTTGACTGGTAAAAATTGATGCTCTTGCAAAGAATTTTACTTTAGGCTGCTACTGCAGAATAATAATCCAGCAATAAAACAAATAAGAGAAAAACACCCGTATAAAACTGAAGTTGCAAAGAAAACGCACCATTTAAAACAACAAAACAGAGTGCATATACAAGTGTCCGCTGACAGCAAAATGTGTCAAAGACTTTAGGACAAAGACTATGCAATATTTTGTAACAACAAACTGCTTTTGATGAGTGTGGCATCACATCTATTTTAAGTTAGGTCCGTTTGAGCTGTTGCCAGTGGGCTCATCCACATGCACAGGGCTGAAGGTGCATATGAGCAGCACCTTCTCGTTTGTCACAAATCTTCATCTTTTCAATGTGATTTTCAATTTTAGAAATAAAAAAAATTTACTCAGGGGTCAGGTCTGAAGAGTAAGGAGGTTGAGGCAACACAGTGGTTTCATTTATTGTGCAAGCAGCCAAATGCTACCGTGAAAAACTTTTCTAGAGCTTCCAAGCAGGCAGATTTGCGCAAAGCAGCCAGAGGTGTAGTAGGGAGTAATCTCCATGTGACACACATTAAGTCTCATGATTTTTGCTGTTCCCTCTTCATTTACAGCTCTCTTGTCAAATCAAATCAAATCAAAACAGATTTCTGTGACTAGGGGCTATCAAATGAATTAAAATACATTCATATAATTACAGAAGACCAAAATATGTTATTAATTTCAGTTTTCTGATTTTATTTTATTTGCACACTATTGGCAGTCAAGCATTAGTCACTTTGCAGAACAATGAATTCCCCCCCTCCCCCTTGCACGTGTGCGCGCGCGCACACACACACACACACACACACACACACACACACACACACACACAGGCAGTTGGTTTGTTTGGAATGAAGTGTTTCATTCCACACTATTAGCTAGCATTGCTGTTCCCTGAATTTCAAGTGCAAGTTTTCATCTTCTGGCATGTATGGCATTACACCACAATAAAGAACCAAACCTGAGATAATACACTAGTGGTACTCCCAATAAAATTAGCTTCCTGGAAATGACACTGAAAAGCTGCAGCAAAAGTTTACATATCTGCCTTCCATAAAATACGGTGTTTTTTGGTCACAAAAAATGTTTCGGCCCTTGTCTGGTACCTCCTTCAAGCTGGACATTATTTCTTAATTTGTGTTGTTTACATCTTAAATTTATAGAACGTCAATCTTGAGAGTAAATTATAGACTAGCAGCACACTGTGTTTTATCATTGTAACTCCACATAAGGCTTTATATTTACTCCTGGAGTGGAATATAAACTGGCAGTTATACAACTTCTCAAGTATTCTTGTTAACTTTTATACATTTTGAAGAAGTCATAAAAAGCTTAATATAAAATCTGTGTTAAAATCACCACATAGCAATATGTTTGGCTAATTTGAGTTGTGGAGTCTAGTTTTCAAACAAATATTGTGCCAAGGGCTGCACGCTAATTTTGCAATCCTTGTCTGGATAGCATATTATAGAACAATTGCCCCAAGTGCAATAACACCATATGTCTCCTTCTAGCAACTTGGCGGACACACTGTTGCCCATGGTCACGTGATGCCCCACTAAACACAAAATTCCAAACAGAAATGTGACGAAAGGTGTACGAGCAGAGCAAACACAAAGCAGAGGCTTCCTACGTCATAGCAGCTGTGCATGCGCAGTAACACCTCTCTTCTGGCATTCTCTGATAACTGCTGAGAGAAACCTATTTCTTACAGATCACAGGAAAATATTGTGAACAGGGAGTTTGAGAAGCATTACTTTCAAAGAAAATTTCCTTTCCTGCTACATGAATTATGTTAAGTGTGAGAATGTGCAATGAATTTCATCAATCAAGGAGTGTTTGATCCTCAGTCAAACCTTAGCAATTTGAGGAGCAGCCAAGACGGACATTTATATAATAATTTAAAATTTTGCTGGCACATTTGTGTTTGATATACCTTAAAGGGTAACACACACAAAAAAGACCAATGTTATTGTGAAAGTGTAGCTTTTCTTGTAGCTATACTAAATGTATGAGGTCAGTTCAAAAATTCAGGAACTTTGTCCACAAAATTTTTTTGTGCTTGCTTTTACTTATTGTGCTTGGGTCTACTTCAAAATACCTCCTCCACCATTGATACAATGCTCCCAACCCCACTTCCACTTCCGGAAGCAGTCATCGCATGCCTCTTGCTAGATCACGTGAAGTGCCATTTGCGAATTTTCTTTTATCTCGTTTGTCACAAATCTTCATCTTTTCAATGGGATTTTCAATTTTAGAAATAAAAAAAAGTACTCAGGGATCAGGTCTGGAGAGTAAGGAGGATGAGGCAGCACAGTGATTGCATTTATTGTGCAATAGTAATGCACCCACAACGATGAATGTGCAGGTGCGTTATCATTATACAAGAGCCACAGATTGTCTCACCACATTTCAGGCTGTTCTCTTCTCACATTTTCTCACAGGCATCTCAGCACATCCCGATAGCACCATCGATTAACGGTTTGTCCCTGTGTCATAAATTCATGAAGAACTAATCCTTCAAGTCAAAGAAAACTATCAGCCTGGCTTTGAAATTTGACCTAATCTGACGTTTTTTTAAATAACCTTTTCTGACCACATCACATCACTATTTATGACTCTCTTAAGGGACATCTCATTCTCATTTGTGCAATATCCCATAAGCTCTTCACAGGTTGTGAGACGAAGGTCTTTCTGGCCTTGACTCATGAGCTGTGGGATGAACTTGGCTGCAACATAATGAGTTCCAAGATGCTATGTCAAGATTTAAATCATGACATGATCCAACTGAAATGTTACATTCTTCTGCAAACTCTCGGACAGTCAGTCTTCGATTGACACACACAATTTCGTTGACATTCCGAACATGAGCATCGTAGTAGACATCGAAGGGAGTTCTGAACAGGGGTCATTTTCAACTTCTGTCAGGTCATTTTTAAATCGCGTGAACCATTCACAACACGAAGTATGGTGTAAGTACTCATCACCATAGGCTTCCTGCATTATTTGTTGCATCTCTGTAAAGGTTTTTTTGAGTTTCGCACAAAATTTAATTCAGACTAGTTGCTCCTCTAACTCTACCATCTCAAAATTTGCAAACTGTGTTACACAACGCTCTATTCAATATAACACTGAACAATACCTAACAAACATACAACAATGAAACTTCCAGCAGCTGCACATTGGTGTGAAATTAAGAATGTTCTGCCATTTTTTGAACAGACCTCATATATTAATTTAAGACATGAACTTTTCCTATTTATTTGTTCGTGCTGCTTAAACAGCGGTGTTGCTGTTGACTGACTACATAATGCGTCCTAGGTTCTGAAAATCTGTTGTCATTTACTGGCTAGATAATGTGACATTGGCTATGATTGGCTGACAAAATCACGTCGCAGTCTTAATTTCAGTGCTTCAGAAACTAACATGATGTGTTTGGTGGAATTTGTATTTGCAATTTCATAATACAAAAATAGGCAGCATACATCTTGCTGCATATCAAAGATTTTTACAAAATGCTTACATATCTCTCTCTCTCTCTCTCTCTCTCTCTCTCTCTCTCTCTCTCTCTCTCTCTAAAGTTCTGCGAAGTTGTATCCTGGTGTATAAAACCTTTAACGCTCAAAGAATTAGTAGGTTTTACAGTTCTGAGGGAAAGTATACTGTCACTTAACATGGAGAAAGTGTGTTTTCATCTAGGAATAAGTATATTTTTAACTGGGAAACTCTGGAATTTTTTTTTCCTAGTCTGCATATACACACTGTATAACCTTCATGGTCAGTGATGTGCTTCCAGATGTTCAACTAAGTTGTTATTCATGTTATGGAAACAACAACTTGACTGAACACCTAGAAGCACACCATTAATCAGTGATGCCAAGAAGACCTAAAGGACCCCTTAAAGAAGCAGACTTGTTTTTCGAATTCACTCTTATCTAGCTTTGGATTTGTGAGATAAGCACAAACATATACCAACAAAGTTTATCAGTTTAGCTTCACATTGAAGCAGATACTCTTCATGTTTGTGAATATTTTGACAGTAGTGAGAATGACCATGAATTTAGATGAAGCATTTCTTACATTGACTGTGGCTCTGTGTTTAAAGAAGAAAACAAGAGACTGGTCCAGGGAACGACTGAAAATGAGAGATTTACTCATAAAAATCTACTAGCGGAAATATTACTCTCAAAAACTGATGATTACATCAACTTTCTTTAAATGGACATTGAAACTTTTAATAACTCATTAAGGCCCTAAAAGAGCAAACTTGTTACTCTAATTCACTCATATCTAGCCACTGATGTGTCAAACAAGCCCATCCACATACCAACAAAGTTTGTCAGTTTAACCTTACTTTTGAAGCAGATGCTTTTCTTACATACTGTACTTTGACACTAGTGGGAATTGCTACAAATGCAGATGAAACGTTTCTAACGCTGATACTGGCACTGTCTTTAAAGCATGAAAAGAAAATAAGACGCTGGTCCAGACAACGTTTTAAAATGAGGAAGAAATATAAATCAGAAAACTTGTTAAAGGAAGTGTTACACTCAAAACCTGATAATTGCATCAACTTCTGCGTATGGACAGTGAAACTTGTAATAATTTGCTTGGAACTACTTCGTCCTCCCATTGAAAAATAAGACAAGTACACGAAAATTTATTCTCTTCTACTTGGTGCTCTCATGGCAGTTCATTAAAATACCACAATGTGAGAACATACAGCCCACATCTTCCACTTTTATTTCATGCACAGAATATTGATTTTCTTGTTGACTTCTTCCTGCGTAATATATGGTTGGGAAGATGTGACACCACTACCATTTTGGTAATTGGTAATTGCCTGTGCTATTTTATCCTTGATTGTAATTATAATATTTGTACAAATTCATTATACAGTGAGATAAATTGCAATAAAACTATTTTTCACGAAACATATGCAGAGAAGTATTATACAAACAATGTCCACCACATTGTCAAATTTGCCATCAATCAACATTTCTGCAAACCCATTAGATACATACAGTGTTTGACAAACATGTCAAGGAGCAGATATTTTGCAAACATAGTAAAATTTGACAAATTTCTTTATCCCCTATGAGGCCCTTGAAGAGAATCTTCATGGTATTTGCATAATAATTATTAACAGCTACAGCAATAAATCAAAAAAATGTTATTTCCATACTTTATAAAAATTATAAATTAATTGAAAGGAAAGAATTAGTTACATACAAGAGACTTACAGTTTTCACTCATATCAGTCCCGTTTCTACATTTATGTGGAAGATGTTTTTATGTTTGTTACATTGATGTTGTTTGACCAAAAATATTGTTATAAACATTGTATTAGCAAAATTGCTGAATTTATTCATTTACTGTTGTACACTTATTACTAGTTAATAAGTGTTGTTGTAATCACGATATTCCTCTCCGGGCCACCATGTTGATGAAATAAATCCGATGCTCAGGTTTTTGAGAGCTTTTCGTTATTTGCTATTACTGTTGGTTTCGGTTATTTCTGCATGTTCCCTCAAAAAGTTCGCTTACTCCCTTTGTCTACATTTCCAATGTCATAGGCAGTAACTCACATAGTCTCATCCTGAAAATTGTCATATTTCTGTAGTTCACCAGCTTTCATGGTGAACTAGAGATCTTCATTGCTTCTCATGGAAATCAGACAGAATAACCATAAATGAGGAAACGGGGATGCATAATTTAGTCCCATTATTTAGCAAATCTTTTGCAAAAGCTACTACCACACTCTTAACTTTAATAAGATATGGTAAAAGTACCCCAGTACTCCATCAAAGATTTTATAAAAGATACTTGACAAACATCTTTTACAGTATAATAAGGGCCTTTTAAACTGTAAGCGTGTGCATCTTATTTCCATTGTGAAAAGTGTGACCACTAAAAATTCAGCTCTAAGAATAATTAATGATAAAAAGTGCTAACAATGATGAAATTGCAATGACAGCTAATGAAGTTTCACTTTTTTCCTCCCTCCTCCCTGAAAAAAAGGTCTCTGTGTCCTCTCCATTTCTTTCTATTTTGTAACACAGTAAGTGCTTTATTTACATGGTGGTGAGACTTCTGGAAAACTTGGAATTCTCAGAGGACTTACATTTTGCTTGGAAAACTTGAGGAATTTCGAGAATTTTGTTTTTTAACCTAATATTGGAATTTGATTGCATTTAGCTTTGTAAATCACAAATTATAAAATACTTAATATTTCAAAATTTCTCAATTATTTTAATATTAGTCCATGTGCAGACTGAAGTAACAAATGAAAATTTGTACCAAGGCCAGGATTTGAAGCCAGCTCTCCTGTTCACTAAACAGATGCGTTACCTGCCACACTGTCCTGGCACAGTTTTCTTGCACAATTGTACGGACTACCCTAGCACGCCTCCCTCCTCAGTTCAAATTACCATTCATGCCTCAGCGTGCTTGGTATTCCCCCTAAACTCGAACAGCCACCGTTGGCTGATGTGCGAATGGGAATTTGCATTGAGGAGAGAGGCATGTTAGGGTAATCCATACAACTGTGCAAAGCCACCTTGCCAAAATGACATAGTGGTTAAAGCATCTACCAGTGAGCAGGACACCCAAATTCAAATCCCAGCTTTGGTACAAATTTTTATTTGTCACTTCAGTCTGCATATATGCATCATAGATCTTTGATGCTTGAAAAGGTCTCTGAATCATATAGTTTCAATTGTTTTATATCTCTTTTATACCATATGTATCTCCTTCTAATGGTTATGAAATATTACATGGTATCATGATGGCAAACAGTTATATATGTCACAGATATTAGAGCGACAATATTAATGTATTTTCAACCTCTCACTGAACATTGTTTGAACTGAGTCATTTTCACTGCCAGGTCGATTGTGGCGTAAAACTACATCTTTGCTCACAAAACTACTAACTGCTTGCACAGTATTCTTTGTCAGAACAGGAGACTGTTGACTATTGACACTTCATGGTAAAATTTATTTCCTGGAAAACATTTTGATAACTTCTTGAAATCTATTACTAATTAGAAGAAAGTTATAAGCATTGTCAGGGTAAAATAGTTTAATGTAAATAATTTTTATATGGTGGCTCATAGTTATGACAGCCCTCCTTTCTTAAATTAGAAATTTGTTGTCAAATATCTGTAAATTTGCATGAGAAAAGTTTGGAAAAAGAAGAAATAATTCCCTACAAAAATATTGGCACCCCTCACAAGCATGTTCTTTTGTTTATCCACTTACTTTCCTTTATCATACCCATGTGTACACAAAATAGCAAAACAATAACACTGCCAGCAAAATAGTCATCTCATTGTTATATGCAGTAGTGAATTTTATCTTTTCTGCAGTTATCAAAGAAGAGAGCAGCTGAGAAGATGTTGGAGGAACTGAAGAAGCTTCCTCCTTCGTCTCCAACCAACCTGACAACCAGCATGTCAAGGTTAAAACGCCGTGCAAATCCAGGCAAAAAGAAGACACGAAATCTAATTAAAGTTTATCAGCAGGTAAGAAAAACAAATTTTTATTGTGAATAAGCATTATTCCTCCAGTATGCTTTAAGAATGTCATGTCCCAAAGCTCTTAAATATTTGAAAAGTGTCATGATTTACGTTCAAGAGCTGCTGATACAATTTATTTCTTAAACAACCTGTTTCAGTCCAGAGACAACCACCACAGTCACAAAAACATTATAATCTCAAAATGAATGGTGTCAAGTAATAAAACCCATTAATACATCACTGTTGTCAAATAGCAAAAAACTTACATTGTCAGTCACGAGAATGTGCCAAACAGTGCACTCTTTCATGAAATACTAACAGTCAGCATTAACATTATGAACAGGGGCATTTTACATACTATCTACAAGTTCTCTGTTGTACATGTTGTCGCCACACACCCCACAAACAACAGCGAGCCAAAACCCCATGCAGAACCTTTTTTAAGACATTTCCAACCTCCCTCCAACTGTGATCCTCCTCCCCATCCACCCAGTTATTGCTTATTAATCTTTCAGGAATTCATCACTTCTGACCTGGCTTCACCTTCCTTTCCTAAATCCCTTCCCCGTGATTCCCATGTCACTCCTGCAGAACACACAGCTATCTGTAACCTGAGAAACAATCCAGATATTATCAACCTTTCCACAGAGATTTCATCACAGTGGTCATAAATCGTAGTGATTATTTGACTGAGGGTCTCCACCACCTTTCCAGCATCTCTGCATGCAAACTTTATGACCATGATCCCATCCCAGAAATCCAACTGACTTCCAACAGCTCCTGAAGACCTTTTATCTGTCTCAAAATTTGACACCTGATTCCATCTCCCTCCTTACACCAGCAACCCCCTGCACACCTGGCTTTTACCTACTCCCCAAACTACTCAAAACCAACCCCATAGATCTTAAAACTGGTTGTCCCCTTGTGGCTGAGTATAATTCTCCCACAGAAAGTACCTCAGCCTATATTGACCAACCCCTCCAAACTATTATACATAACTTTCCATCCTATATTCAAGACACTAACCACCTTCTTCACCACCTTTCAGTAATTCCTGTCCCTTTACCAGCAGGCTTCTTGTTGGTACATTTCCCAATGCCGTCCTGCTGCCAAACACACCATCTCTTTTCTAATCCTCCTAGCCAGCCTCATCCTGACCAAATATTATTTTCACTTTTGAAGGCCAAATCCATAAACAAGTCTGTGGTACTGCCTTAGATACTGGCATGGCATCATCCTATGCCAACTTATTTATGTGCCATATGGAGAAACCTTTCTTATTGAGTCAACATCTGAAACCCCTTATCTGATTCATATTCATTGATGATATTTTCGTGAACCGGGCTCGTGGCATGGACAACCTTTGCTCTTCCCCCCCACAATCTCAACACCTACTCCTAAATCTGCTTCACCTGATCTTTCTCAACTCAACAAACCACCTTCCTAGATTTAGTTCTCCACATTGCAGATGAGTCCATAAATATGGCTGTCTGTGTCACTGGCATCAACCACCAACAGAACCTCCACTTGACAGTTGTCACCTGTTCCATATCAAAAAGTCTCTTTCATTACAACCTCTCCACCCATGGATGCCACATGGAAGGTGGTAATCAGGAATTGTCCAAATATACCTATAACTTCACCAGAGCATTTGTTAACAGACAGTATCCTATCCAGCTCACCCATAAGCAGATCTCCTATGCTATTGCCTCCACTGATGCCAGTGAACCTGTTAACCAGCCACCAACCAGCACTCTGATTGCCCAGTGTCACCCTGGCCTTGGAAAGCTCAACGACATCCTTCACAAGGGATTCAACTACCTCACGTTGTGCCCTGAGTTGAGGGATATCCTACCCAGAATTCTATCCACATCACCCAAAGTAGTGTTCCACGACCCACCCACCCAACCTACGTAATATCCTTGTCCATCCCTTTTCCAATCCTATACCTCATGGTCATTGCTTTGCGGTTGGCTCAGGTGCAAGACCTGTTTCAGACACCCGCATACCAGTGCCTACCACAGTCAAGTCACAGATATTTCCTACCCCATTAAAGACAGGGGCCATGTGTGAAAGCAACATGTTATATATAAGCTGTGCTGCAATTACTGAACACCATTCCGTGTGGTCATGACAAATAACCAACCGTCTACTTGTGTAATTGGCCACCACCGAACTGTGGCAAATCACAGACTTGACCACCCAGTTGCCGAATGTGCTGCACACTACAGCATAAATTACTTCAACAGCTGTCTCTCATTACACTGGCTGTTTTGATACACCCTTCCAGCACTTGTTTCTCTGAACTATGCAGGTGGTAAATGTCTCCCCAGCATGTCCTGTGCTCTTGCAGTCCTCCTGGCTTAAACTTCCGCTAACCTTTTCCCCACTGCCCCACCTTACCCTCACCTTTCTTTCTTCTATCCACACCACTTCTTACCTTCCAACTGCTTTCATTAATCAGTATTTTGCTAGAAAAAGAGCAAGAGCTCGAAAGCTTTTCTGTGTGCTACACATTAATCGACCAGATGCGAGCAGCTACCTTTCCCTTATTTTATGTATTGTTCCATCCGGGAATTTCCTTCATTGTTCCACATGAGAGTCTCGTAGCTCTTGTCACTTTTCAGAGGAAGCTACTGTGTGAGACAATACTGTCATTTTATTGGTGGCAGACAGCCATTTCCATACTCAGTATTTCCATTTGATGATATATTGAATGGCTGCACTCTCTAAACGTGAATGAATACAAGTGAATATCCACAACAAAGAGAAGGAACCTGATAGGACCCCATAACAAAATCACTGATAATTTGTGGAGCGTGTCACATCATTCTAACATTTAGGGGTACATCAACATTAAATAAGACAGACTTATGAAATTGGTGTGTGAGAGGGTTCTGGGAAAGTGCAGTACACCTATATAGAGAAACTTATATGTGACACTAGTGAGGCGTACAGTACAGTACCGCACCATGGCTTGCTTTCATTATCAAGTAATCATGACAACAGACATTGGACAAAAACAAAGAGGCATTGCTAGTGTCATAAGAGACCAATAAGTTCCTGTTACACATTCACACACATTTCGCTGATTTTACTACTTCGAGTCATTGATCTGTGTTTGAACTTCTGTACATTGCAGTTTTGCATCCATGTCATTTGTAACATAGACTCGAATACATCTCAACAAAAAGCAGAACAGCTCCATACTCTATTGTCAGTTAACTGCACAAACTTTTTGTATTTACTTCCACATGAAGCGTTAAATTTCTTTGAGTTATGCTGATTCCTGACATTGCATGTACGTCTACATACATACTCTGCAAGTCATCATACGGGGTGTGGCAGAGGGTACCCTGTACTCACACATAGTCAGCTTCAAGTACCAGTTGTCCTAAATTTTCTGAAGTGTTCCTCAAAAACAACATAGCCTTCTCTCCAGGGATTCCCTTTTGAGTTCCCAAAGCATCTCCGTAATAAAGTGTGTTATTCGAACATACCAGTAACAAATCTACCAGCCTGCTTGTGAATTCAAGATGTATATGCCATGGGACAACTGGGAAATCTGGGAACAACACTGGAATTTTTTCATCCGGAATAAAACCAGGAATTCTTCATTTTTTAGTTTTCACATAAATTGTTGTCATTTTGACTGGTAAGAACTGATACTCTATCAAAGGATTTTACTTTAGCCCACTACTACAGCAGTAAAACCTAAAACGAGAGAATAATACCAAAATAAAACTTTACTTGCCAAGAAAATGCACCATGTACAACATCAAAACATAGTACACACACAAGTGTCTGCCAATATTCAAAATGTATTAAAGGCCTTAGGACAAAGACTATGCAAATACTTGATAACAACTAACTGCTTTCAATGAGTGTGGCTGTTTACATTGTTAACAGGTTACAAGGAAATATTGTGAATGGTGATCTGAGAAGCATTACTTTCAAATTAAATTTCTTTTTATGCAAGATGAATTACGTTGTGTCTGAGAATATGCAATGAATTTCTTACATCACGGGACCATTTGACTCCCATTCAAAACTTTCAGGACCAGACACTTAGAAAACTTTTGGGTCCTGAAGACCAACCATTCATGCCATTATTAAAATTTTACTGATACATTTGTGTTTGGTGTATCTTAAAAAGTAACACACGCTAAAAGAGATTAAGCTTCAAGGGTAATTTTTCGTATTTATTTTAGTTCTTTCTTAGATTACAAATGTGCAGTAACGATGAGAAAAAGTATAATTATCCTTGTATCTGGCTTTTTTTTTTACAGAGAAGTTGAAGTGTTGTGGCATGCCGAGAGACTTGTTGCAATCAGAACGATATCAGTTTGCAGAATGAGATTTTCACTCTGCAGCGGAGTGTGCGCTGATATGAAACTTCCTGGCAGTTTTTGATACCAGTTTGCTTCTTTTTTGCTTGTTTTGCTGGTGAATTGTCTCATCTTCTCCAAACTACTCTTAACATTCGCTGCTGCTTCTCTTGAAGCAGTTCTGTGTATACACAACAGAAGGCAGCACGTGTCAGGCAACAGGTAGTGGGATGCCCATGCTTTTCTCTCATACAAAATGAGTTAAGTTTTCAAGTGATAGGTGGCTTGCATGTTGAGAAAACCATGCCCTTTCACTATGTGCTTGGTCTCCTAAGTGTTGAGTGTAAAACGAAAATGTGTGCAACTACTATGTTCACAGCTCTAAAATATGATCTCTGTCAGGAAAAGTTTGTCTTTTAGCACTTTCTTTCCCCAATTTTTAGGATATTTTTTGTTATTTATTTTCTTAAAATACAAAAAACATTGATGCACGGCTTGATTGTTGTCAAAAAGTGCATCAGTTACCCTTGTATTTTTGTCCTTTCATTTATCTTAGAATAAGAAAGAGATTTTCTTCAGTAAAATATTCAGTCAATTCTTAAAATCCCCACCCCTCCACTGATTAACAGTGAAGTTGCTATTGGCTGACTATATCAAATGTGCTGTGTTCTGAATATCTAATGTTACTGGCTGGCAAGGTCATGTGACATGAGCTACGTTTGGGTGACAACAGTGCTATCTCAATTTCAGTGCTTCGGAAGCTACTTTGCTGTATTTGGTCGAATTAATGGAGTGTACATCTTGCCGCACATCAAAGATAATTCCAAAACTCGTTTTCTGCAAGGTTTCATGTACTAAAGCGATGAGAAGTTCTACAACAGTGTATAAAACCTGTACCATTGACCAGTCAACCATAACACTTGCAGATAAGTTGTACAGCTCCAAGGAAAATATATTGTCACTTAACATAAAAAAAAAATGTACTTTCACATGAGTGATAGTGTATTTTCAGCCAGGAAAAGTACATAGATTTTTTGTCTTGTCCACATATACACCCTGTAATAGCTTCAATCTTTCTATAATCCCACCAGATATGGATCCCAAACACTCAAACATTACTCAAGATTGTGTCACACTAGTGTTTTACAGATGAACCACACTTTGCTGAAATTCTCCAATTAAACCAAAGTCTACCATTTGACTTCCATATTAAAATCCTTACATGCTCATTCCATTTCATATCGCCTTGCAACGTTTTGCCTAGATATTTAATTGAGGTCACTGTGTCAAGCAGCACACTACTAATGCTGTATTCAAATGTTACACTTGTAACTTAGATTTTTATACATTTAGAGCTAACTGCCATTAATAACCCCAAGTGAAAATTATCCTTAAGTCATCTTGTATACTCCTACAATCATTCAACGATGACACCTTCCCGTAACCGTAGCATCAGCAGCAAATTGCTTCTCATCCTGTCTACCAGATCATATATGTATATAGAAAATAACAGCTATCCTGACAATACTCTTGTCTCCAATGAACACTCGCAGTCGAGGACAACATACTTGGTTCTCTTATTTGTCCCTTTGGTGACAAAGCCCGAACGTAGCTTGGACCACAACTTCATGTTAAAAAGACCCCACCTGAGCATATATTGGACTATGGTTTTCTTGATGTGTGTGCCACGTATCGCATGAAAACTGGACTCATTTCAATTGAGGACAATGTAGAGACATCTCGCAACCAGCGCCTTTACTGGTGCTGCCTTCCGTTGTCAATTTCTTGAATTATTTTGAAAGAGACATTAGCATATGTAACAGCTGCAATCGTAAATGGCTGAGCCAATATGGTCGTATTGGCGTAATTTCATGCGTGTACTCATTAGGTTTTGCAGTTTGATGTAATTCTTCTACAAATATGTCATGTTCGTTGAGTGAGCAAGAAATTTTGAAAGCTCAAAGGGAAGAAATTGCTCAGCAACTCACCTTTCACAGGGAAGATAATTATAGATACTTCCTTCAAAATTATTTTAAAATTTGCGGTCTTGGAGATATATGAATTACATACGTGCAGTAGCACTTTAAATAACAGCATAAATGGCCAGTTTCCTAGGCCCAATATTCTTCTAAGTGGCCAGTCTCCAAAGTGCTAAGAGGTCTCCAAGACACTCACATACCTTCATTAACAATCTTCAATGGGGCACCATGTCAAATATTTTTGGGAAACCTAGGAATATGAAATCTTCTTGTTGTCCGTCATCCATAGGTCTCAGAATATTATGAGAATAGGACAAGATGAGTTTCACTGAACAATGCTTTCTAAAACTGTGCTGATTTATGGCCAAATGCTTTTCCATCTTGAGGAAATTTATTGTACCCAGACTGAGAATGTATTCAAGAATTCTGCAGCAAATGAATGTTCTGATTTTGAAGATATATTCTTTTACTCTTCTTACATACTGGAGCCACCTGCACTTATGTTCAGTCCGTTGAGACTTGGCACTGGGAGAGGGATTCATGATAATTGCAAGCTAAGTAAGGAGCCATTGCTGTAGAGTAATCTTTCTAAAACCAAGTTGAGATTCCAAATGGACCTGATGACTTATTTGTTTTCAACTCTTTCTGTTGTTTCTCTCTGCCGAGGATGCCTATTACTGTGTTCTCGTGATGGAAGTCAGTGTGATGGTCAGATTTTGTATGTTTGTACAACTCTTCTGTATGAACAGTTTCTCAAACACAAAGTTTAAGACTTGAGTTTTCCTTTTGCTATCTTCTACTGCCACACCAGACTGACCAACGATTTCGTGAGACTGTCTTTCTGTATGCTTAGCAGTTAATCTATAGACATCCCAGTGTATCCTCAGTAGGTTAAAGCCCCCTCCAACTAATATTGTATGATCTGTATATTTCTGCACTACTGGCCATAGACTTTCTTTGAATGACTCTCGGACTGTCACAGCAGAATTGCATGGTGAGTAAAAACATCCAGCAATTAACTAGTTTTATTTATTGTGCACATATCAGTGTAAAATCTGAAATGTCATGTATATTTGTGTTTCTAGTAGCCGCAGTTTTGTGTTTTAACTATTGTTTAGTGCATATTTCTGCCATTTTTTTGTCAGGTGTTTTTTTATGTGCACCCTCCCACCACCACCTACTCCAGTCCTGTAACCCGGAAGGTGTACACGATCAAAGGCAGAGCCACGTGTGAAAGCACCCACGTGATTTACCAACTGATCTGCCTACACTGTGAAGCTTTCTATGTGGGAATGACCAGCAACAAACTGTCCATTCACATGAATGGACACAGGCAGACAGTATTTGTTGGTATTGAGGATCACCCTGTGGCTAAACATGCCTTGGTGCACGGCCAGCACATCTTGGCACAGTGTTACACCGTCCGGGTTATCTGGATACTTCCCACTAACACCAACCTGTCAGAACTCCAGAGATGGGAACTTGCCCTTCAGTATATCCTCTCTTCTCGTTACCCGCCAGGCCTCAATCTCCGCTAATTTCAATTTGCCGCCGCTCATACCTCACCTGTCTTTCAACAACATCTTTGCCTCTGTACTTCCGCCTCGACTGACATCTCTGCCCAAACTCTTTGCCTTTACAAATGTCTGCTTGTGTCTGTGTATGTGCGGATGGATATGTGTGTGTGTGCGAGTGTATAACCCTTCTTTCCCCCTAAGGTAAGTCTTTCCGCTCCCGGGATTGGGATGACTCCTTACCCTCTCCCTTAAAACCCACATCCTTTCGTCTGTCCCTCTCCTTCCCTCTTTCCTGATGAGGCAACAGTTTGTTGCGAAAACTTGAATTTCATGTGTATGATTGTGTTTGTTTGTGTGTCTATCGACCTGCCAGCACTTTCATTCGGTAAGTCACATCATCTGTGTTTTTAGATATATTTTTCCCACGTGGAATGTTTCCCTCTATTATATTCGTTACATGTAGTTTTGTATTATTTTTTAAGCTATCCCCCCATCAACAGAGATTCTGCAGTACAACTCATTAGTCTCTATATATACTGAATTCTATGCCCAACTATAATTTTATAGGGTTATACCCATCCTTTTACTGAACAACAGAGGATATAAACATTTTCTACTCTTGCAGTTAAGCATCAACTTTCCAATTACAACAGGCAGTTTGTATTACTATAGCCTGTGGGTTTATTTTTTTGCATATCATTGCAAGTTCAAATGCGTACAGACATAGTTTTAACTGTAATCATTGTTTGCTGAATGTTTTAAGAACTGAATGGCTTTCAATTTCTTGTTAATTGATAGTCAGTTGAAACTTGAAATGTGTGTATAATGCTATTTTTAAACGATTTTACCTTTAGGAACAGAAAGGAGAGCCTGAATACGGTGAAGATATCCATCCTGTAACACGTTTGATTCTGATACAGCAAGCAAAAAAGATGAGAGAGCCAGTGTATACATTGGTGGAAGAGCGCGGAGTACCCCGTCGAAGAGAATTTGTCATGGAGGTGAGATGTTTCTACATGGTTGATTAGAAAAGCTGTATCAAATTTTATTTTAAGCTTTCTTTTTTGAAATTTACGTAAGTAGCATTTTAAAACAGTATTGAAGACTGAGACAACCATTCCCATTCCCATACTTAAAAAATAAAATAAAACCTACGACGATGTAGATGCGTAGTATCCATGCATTGGAGGTGCATTATGTGATTAGTTTTAACAAATCTTGCTAGTATATGTTAGATAATGTCATTGCTTTTGTATTACACCTCTTTTGAAGTTTTGGTTTTATAGCCACTGAGCCGTCTCCAAAATATGTTGTACAAGTGTTACTTGAAATTTGGGTCTACAGTAATGAAATAACACTTGTAGGCACTTCAAGGCATATTTACATTCAATAATTAGTTGGAGTTCTTGAACTGTGCAACAAAGGTCAATGTTGCTATTCCCAAAACTGTATACATGTAAAATTAGATTTTTCTATTGCTTTTATAGTTGTTCAGTCATTGGGATTGTAAACTACAAAGAGCAATGGCATAGCAAGTGAGAGCCTTCAGTATGACAACACGTGCAGCTGTCAAATAGACAGCTGGGTTTATTTTTAAATGTCCTGTTACATGTTGAAAACAAAGCAGTTTCAATTTCTAATATGTGCTACTGTACTTGAAACTTATGCTCACAAGAATGAATCAGTGATATCTTTACATTTAAGTAGCCACAAATGCAAATTTTACAATTACTGCTCATGAAAACAGAACATTTTGCAGAAGTCAATTATATGGTAGAATGTGTCTTATGCACTTAGGTAAGTGAAGTGTCACGGTTAACACATGCGCATGAGAAGAAATTGGTAATGCTGTTCCCGTTTAAATGGCCAAGCTCTCAGCTCATTATTACAGCTCTCGGCTGTGATGTCTACAGAGCAGCAAGTTAAGTGCTTATCCTTTCCTGGGGTTTCCACATAGTATATTTATTAAATTTCGTGTGTGTTTCTCTGTTTGAGGGGGTTAATCTCGCATTTTCATAGGTGTAAATTCATTCAGTCTTCAGCCCAATAGTTGCTCACTCAACAGCCAGCTACTTAGCTCTTTATCACATCAGCACCCATTGGTGACACATCAGAAGGGTAGCAGGTCACATATCTAGGATTGTCTGCTTTTATAGTTCGCTTATTCAGTTAGTCTTGCTAGGATGGGTAGGATGTGTGGATGCAGGAGGAGCTGACCACACTTTGTGAAAAGCTGAATGTGCTATTGGCTATGGTCAGTCACCTTCAGGCTCCTGCCTTTGGCTGTAGCGGTGGCAGGAAATCTGATGCGTCACATGGGGCACCTCAGGTGTCACTTGTTTTGCCCATGGGCTCTGCTTCCAAGGCACCTCCTAATGCACATGGCCTGGTGGATCTGCCCTCTCAGCAGGGTGAGTGGTGGGTGGTAATGCATTCACATCACTTGAGACGCAGGGTCAATGTGGAGACTGGCTGCCTGCCCTTGCCTATTCGCCCTCTTAGTGTACATATGGCCGCTCCTTCAGCAGGATCTGAGCAAGCACGGGAGGGGGGTTACTGGTTATTGGGAGCTCTAAAGTTGGGCGCATTATGGAGCTCCTTAGGCAGATAGCGTTCAGGACTGGAAAGAAAGCCTATGTGCTTTCCATATATCTGCTAGAGGATTCATCTGAGATGTGGAGGCTGACTTGTCGGTGGCTTTCGAGCATGCAGGGTGCAGTTGGCTGACAGAGATGGTGAAGACTGTTGGTGTCGCGTGGGAGGTGCAAGCAGAGCTCACAATTTGCGGCATCGTTCCCAGAGTTGACTGGTTTACTTTGGTTTGGGGCTGAGTGGAGGGTCTCAACCAAAGGCTTTATTGACTCTGTGACGGTCTTGGCTGTAGATTTCTAGGCCTGCATTATTGTGTGGGGATTTATAAGACTCCCCTTGATAGGTCAGGGGTGTACTATACAAAGGAAGCAGCTACTCGAGTAACAGAGTACTTGTGAAGTGCACATTAGGGTTTTATAGGCTAGACGGTGATGAACACTCGCCAGTCGATTCACAGTGAGGGAAGTCAAATGGCATTCCAAATAAAGACAGTTTGACTGTTGCAATTTTATCCGTAAACTGTTGAAGTATTTGTTATAAAGTTCCCGAATTTACTGCCCTCCAGGAAAGTTCTCACACTCAGATTATTCTTGGGACTGAGAACTGGCTGAAATTTGAAGTGGAAAGCTCTGAGACATTTAGCAAGTCATGGAATGTATATCAAACAGACAGAGTAGAGGCCATAGGAGTGGGAGTTTTCATTGCAGTTGACAAAACTATTGTTTCTATTGAGGTTGAAGTTGAGTGACAGTGAAGTCATCTGGTCACATACAACAGATGTAGGTGAAACTAAGTTAATTGTTAGATGTTTTTACTGGTCACCCGATTCCGCTGTGGCAGTTATAGCATCATTCAAAGAAAGTCTATGGTCAGTAGCGGTAAATACTCAGATAATGCAGTACTTGTTGGAGGCGACTTTAACCTGCCGAGTATAGACTGGGATGTCTATGGATGCGTTGGAGGGGGGGGGGGGGGGGGTTACAGGTAGACAGTTATGTGAAATACTTTTAAACATGTTTCCTGAAAACTGTCTAGAGCAGCTCACATGCAGTGGAAATATCTTAGACCTTGTAGCGACAAATTTGTCAGACCATATCGACAATGTCAGTATAGCAATGGGGATTAGCAGTCATGATGTCGTTATAGCAACTATGATTTTGAAAGTTCATAAATCAGTTAAAAAGGCTAGGAGAGTGTTTCTGGTAGATAGAGCAGATAAGCAATTATTAACATTTTTCTTAGACAGTACCAGTAAGATGGATGTAGAAGAATTATAAGCAAAATTTAAGCAGACTGTAAATGGTGATCTGAAGAGTTATGTACCTAGTAAGTGGATGGAAGAGACGCGCCATGGTTTAATAATAAAATTCGTAAGATACCTAGGAAGCAGAGGCTTTTGCACTCTAGGTTCAAAAGGGGATGCACAAATGAAAACAATTGAAGTTAGTAGAGATTCGTGCATCTGTGAAAAGATCTATATGCGAAGCATGCAACAACTACCACTGTCACACCATAGCAAAAGATCTGCAGAGAACCCAAGAAAATTCTGGTCATATGCAAAATCGCTTTCATTCAGTCCCTTGTTTACTAGTGAAGCGATTGAAGACAGCAAAATGAATACCGAAGTTTCAAATTTCACGTCCAAGAAATCATTCAAGCAGGAGAACCGTACAAACATACTGTCATTTGACCATCGAACAAACTCCCGTAAGGATGACATAGAAATAAGCATGCCTGGCATAGAGAAGCAACTTAAAGATTTGAAAACAAAGTAAATCACCAGATCTGGATGGAATCCCAGTTCAATTTTACAAAGAGTACTCTACAGCATTGGCCCCTTACCTAGCTTGCATTTATCGTGAATTTTCAACCAGCACAAAGTCCCAAGCAACTGGAAAAAAGTGCGGGTGACTCCAGTATTTAAAAAAGATAAAAGAATGGACCCACGAAATTACAGGCCGATATCCCTAAATTTTGTTTGCTGCAGAATCCTGGAACACATTCTCAGTTCAAATACAATAAACTTTCTTAAGGCTAAGCAGCTTACATCCATGAATCGGCACAGTTTTAGAAAGCAGCTCTCGTGCGAAACTCATCTTGTCCTTTTCTCACATGGTGTACTGAGAACTGTGGAGGAAGTGCAACAGGCCAATTCTGTATTTTTAGATTTGCTCCAGTGCTGTTAACAGAGGTACAAGCATATGGAATAAGTTCACAGATATGTGAGTGGCTCGAAGACTTATTAAACAATAGAACCCAGTATGTTGCCCTGGATGGCGAGTATTCATCAGAGACGAGGGTATCGTCAGGAGTACCCCAGGGAAGTGTGATAGGTCCACTGTTGCCCTCTGTATGCATAAATGATTTGACAGACAGGGTGGACAGCAGTCTGCTGTTGTTTGCTGATATGCTGTGGTGTACGGTAAGGCATTGAAGTTGAGTGACTTTAGGACGATACAAGACAAAATGGAACAACGGAAATTAATGTGGATGAGGAGGAACAGCAAACCTGTAATGTTTGGATACAGTATTATTAGAGTGCAGCTTGACACAATCAAGTCATTTAAATATCTGGGCAAAATGTTGCAAAGCGATATGAGGTGGAACGAGCATGTGGAAACTATGATATGGAAGGCAAATGGTCAACTTCGGTTTATTGGGAGAATTTTAGAAAAGAGTGGTTCACCCGTAAAGTAGACTGTGTGTAGGATGCTGGTGCGATCTATTCTTGAGTACTGCTCAAGTGTTTGGGATCCGTACCAGGTCGGATTGAAGGAAGACATTGAAGCAATTTAAAGGAGCCCTGCTAGATTTGTTACTGGTTGGTTTGAATAAAACTTGAGTGTTACAAGGTGCTTTGAGAACTCAAATGCGAATCCCTGGAAGGAAGGCGGTGTTTCAGAAAACGCTGTTAAGAAAATTTAGAGAACCAACATTTGAAGCTGACCACCAAAAGATTCTACTGCTGCCAGCATACATCACATGTAAGGAGCACAAAGATAATATATGAGAAATTAGAGCACATACGGAGGCACACACAGTCGTTTTTCCCTTGCTCTGCTTGCAAGTGGAACAGGAGAGGAAATGACAAGTAGTGGAACAGAGTACCCTCCACCACACACCTTACAGTGGCTTGCAGACCATCTATGTAGATATAGATGCAGATATGAATTTTTCTTAAAAAGGTAAAAATTACAATATACAAAAATAATGCATTGCACAAATGTCATGTGTGCTGTGCACATGTGTAACACATTGGAAAACAATTTTACCATGGCTAGAAATGTTAAAGATAATGGCAGTTTTTCCTCTTTTTTTAAAAATGTAGTATGCATCAAGTGGTTTGTAATATTATACAGCACCTTAATAGAAAGAAATTTAATTATCAATTTCCTCAATAAGATGTAGTGAGATGTCTGGTTTGGGAAACAACACACTCCTGTTGAACTGTTTGGATAGATTTGTTTCTGGTGTCTATATCCATCAGCAGTTAGTTACTCAAAGGGAAGATTAAAGAGTGCAGGGAAAAAATGTGGAATTAGAACAGAAATCTCCATTAAGTTACTGCATTAAAAGTTTTGTGGTAGCATAAGGTTTTACAATGTGATATTGATATATACTTTACTTTATTCTGATTTATCACCAAAGTTTCTTAATCAGAAAAACCAACTGGTAAAAATTAGAATCAGATGTATGAGAATAACATAAGATTTCTTGGATATTGGTTTATTTCAATTGGTTTCAACTGAACTGTGTAAGGAAGCAATAAGTTTACAACTGTTAATCTTTACAATAGTTTGAATTTTCCAAATTGCTTGCACTGATAACTTTTAGAAACTCAATTAATGTTAACAATCTTTCATGGTAGCATGCACTCTAATTGAGGTACCTCTTGTCGCTTCGTACAGTCCTACCTAAATTTTGTACAAGTAAAATTTTTAATCAAATTTTCTGCAAGCCCCTCTTCATTTCTCTTACCAAGATCTTCTCTCGCCTCGGTCATCTTCCAGTTGGAGCTTTCCCAGATTCAGAGTCAGTTAAATAACTTAGCTAATGCGTCAGATTGGGGAACATTCTTCGAAAATCACCTTCATGTTACTTTGGTCAAGCTTCTGAATACCTATGCTCATTTCCTTGCAAGTCTTTAAAAGTCACTCTTCTTTAAATTCCTTCTTACAGACAATGGATCTATTTGAAATTATGCAGCTTTTCCTCAGAATTGCACCGTGCATATCTACATATTGAGAACCACAGTACCATGGTGTAGTTCTTATTGCCACTGTAACCATTTCTGCTTGCGTATCCTGAGACACACTATTTATCTACCATCTGAAGAAATGTTATTTAATTAATAAATGATACAAATTTACTATAAACAACACATCATGTTTTACTAACTTGTTAAGCCTACGCAATTTATTATATTACTTCACCCTGTCACGTTATCTTTAAAGATTGCTTCTGTAATACCAAATCAGTAAAAAACTTGCATTTTAAAGAAAGATCCATGGCCTTTGATCCTCCAGGGAAGATACTACACATCTCACAACACTCGAAATCATACTGTTTAGAATTTGTATTTCCCTTCCGAACACTCTACTGCATCAGTAGTAGGCCTCTTCACAGCATTGCCACTTCCATGACGCCAGATGGTGTAAAGTTGGCTGTGACTGTGATGATGTGGAAAAAAGTTTCGGAGCAATGAGAAGAGTATGGGGTGAAGTGAAGAGGGATTTAATGATATGAAGAGGCATTCTAGATCTGAATGGGAAAGGGTCAAATTGGAAGAAGGAATATTAGCAATAAAATAGTGAGTGAACAAGAAGAGATATGATCTGAAGAATATAAAATAAAATAAATGGGAAAATGCAGTAACAAGGAATGTTCCCGACGTTTTTAAGGAGGGACGGAAGGCAAATAGGCTCAGAAAATAGATTTTTAAATTTTTGCATATTTGAAAAGCCCACTATTTCCTGCTTAACACAGCTTTTGTTTTGTATAAATACCTCAATTTGTTCTTGAGTTATGATTGTTTTTCTGATGCTCTGTGCGATCTGCCATATAAATGCCATGCCTTCTGTTTTGCACTACGCAGAGAAAATTGCATTGATTTTGATATTCCTTGTAAGCCATTTGCTACATGTCAAGATTTCCTTCCGTATAACTGCTCTCAACATCTTTTGTTCCAATCACATTTTTTATTGTTTTCTAACTCTGTTATTAGCACTAACTGAAATTTATTGTGAGTGAAGTAAGTGTTGATTTATATTTTTTCTGGTTTTGCACATTTTTATAAAAATCCTGTGAATCAAGAAATTCTTGCCTAAAGAAAAATGCAGAGGAAATAATAATTGAAAGGTAAGTGAAGTCAGTGTATCAAAGAAACTGAGAATGCCAGATGTAAAGAAAAGCAGTAACTCAAGGAAAAAACTCCAGTATCCTCAAGACATTTCGTCATAGTCAGCTTGTGGAGATGAACACTCAGTTGGAAATATTGTGGTGAACTTCAGCATGATCAGTGATTTTAGTTCCGAAAATAATGTGTGCAGAAAATGTGATGGTGTCATATCTTTGGGAGAGAATCAATGTCTTTGCAAAGGGATTGTGTTGAAACTAATACTGAATCAATAAAGGTATGGAGGCAGACAAACTCTTTTGTGCAATGCTTGACATTACAAATCCACCTGCAAAATTTATGACCTATAATGAAATTATTGGAACTGCTGTTGCTAAAGTCTGTAACCTACCAATGAAGAAAGCAGCTGAAGAAGCACTCAAGGGAAGTTCATGTGGTGATATTTGTGCATGTTTGGATGGCGGCGGGCAGGAACGTGACCACATTTCATTAGATGGTGTTGTGATGGCTACATCCTTTGATTCTGGGAAGGTAATTGTAGAGGCTCAAAGCAAATGCTGTATCACTTGTGGCATTAAAACTGAGGAAGGGGATATACACAACTACCAGAAGAATTATGTTGGTGCAAATGATGAGATGGGAGTAACAGGTGTTCACAGTATTTTCAATCATTCATTGTCAAAGAGAGGTGTTAATACAAACAGAATTTAGGGCTTATGACCAGATGTGAGCAGAACAACCCTATGGTCCTAGTGTCACAATTTCCAAATTAGAATGCACTGTGCATGTGCAGAAGAGAGTGGAGCCCAGCTTGAGAAGATTATTAAAAGAAAAGTCAAAATAGTACTGGAAGGTGATAAGTGGTAAAGGTCGCTTGAAGGATGTTGAGATAGATAGATTACAGAATTGTTATGGTTTGGCCATAAGAAGAAATGTTTGGAATTTAGAAAACATGAAGAAAGCTTGTAGGATCCTCAGCATTTTATTTACCCAAATGACTCTTGACACTTGGTGCAAGTGCAGGAGAAGTGCAGCATTTGACCACAAACATTCCGTACTTGCTGCAGTAATGAATGAAACTAAACCTATATGTAGAGATCTTTGTAAAGATATTTTGTCGAAGAAATGTCTTATGGGAAACACAATAGGTTTCACATCTGTAGGTTGCTGCTGGTCTGTGTACTTGTCTTGTTTTAATATCCTGGAGACAGTAACTACTTACATGGAATTTTTCATCTTAATATTGATTTCTGGATATTAAAAGCTCTACACATGTTGAAAGTTGATCCTGCTGCTGATAATTTACTCTAGTTGTTATTTTTGTTCATGGTGAGTGTCATTCATTTGATCTTTATTGACAGCAATGCTTCTATGCTGCGTTACTTCCTTCAGCTCACTCACTGTTCTTTCTAGTGAACTACCTCTTCTGCTATTAATTGCTATATCTGTGGCATTTGCATGTCCATATTTAACCACATATTTTGAATTTCTGAATAACTGCTTCCAGAGTAATTGTGAAAAGTGCTTTAGGAAGGGCTTCCCATTACATTACTCCCTTACTGATGCTAAATCAAATAATCCATCCACTTGCATGGCAGCCTTGGAGCCAGCTAGTGTTGCTTGAATGTACGAGACATACTTAGACAATAGACCCAGCATTTCATTCCCTTAGGCCTAAAAAAGGACTGTTTGAAGTCTACATAGAGATTATGAAGCTCATTATTATATTCATATGCATTTACATGTGTCTGCTTGTTGACTGAAATCTACATCAGTATTCACCTAAAATCTCTTTGAAGCTAGCCAGTTGAGGATAATATTAGAAAAAAGTTTTGTAGGCTGCAGTCAATAGGGTAATAACTCAGTAATTAGAACAGCAACTTTTTTTACCTTTGCTTATGTTGCATAAGTTGAATCACACCTAGAGTTCTAAGGTTCTTTCTTGATTCCATATAAACATAATAAGTTCTATAAGTCCCCCTTTTTAAGCAAGTCCACAGTTATTTCATCAGTTCGTCATGCTTTGTAACGTTTTAGACAGTCCATAGCCTTCCACGAATACGGCCAGTTTTATCTTTATTCTGCAGTATGATAGGATAGTTGCTCACTTCTGGTTGCATTGATTTACAAACTTGAATTGAAATACTCTCTTCATCTATGCAGGGCATCTTATCTGTTAGCAGTTTTCCCTCTTTATCCCTACACAGTGTTGTTTTAGATCTATATTCCTCAATTCTTTCTTTACATTTTCTTATAAATTCTGCTTTCATTCCTGTAGTTACATGCTTCCATATCCCCCCCCCTTTCCCCCCCTCCCCCCCCCCCCTCACCCCTTGTGGCTTCTCTTTTTTTTCCCCCCCCTCCTACATATCAGAGCAGCCTCTATCCTCTTTTCCTTGTATATTGCATGGTTAAATCTTGTAATTCATTACTGATATTTTACCGGTCCCTTTGTAGATATTTCTCTTGGCAAACAGGTACTTGCTGTCTTTAAACTGTTCATGGCAGCAAACTGGTCATGTCTCAGACCACTACTACTAGTTTCAGACCTCTCGTGCCAAATATACTTCTGAAAGCCTCTTTCTTGCCTAGTTTGGCATTGTAGTCACCGAGGACTATTATGAGTTCATATCTAGGTATTTTATCGCCGCAGTTGATCATGAAAACAATTTAGCATGACTTTACCCTAGTCTTCTCATGCAGCGCATGCGGTAGTAGCCACTAGAACAACAACTCCGTGTGGACAGCATGCAACAGATGTCAAATTGGCATGAAGTGTACTGCATGCTGAGATGTGTGTATGATTAGCATTTCAGTGCAACCACACAAAGTAGTTAGGAGTAACACCATCCATACTATGTATATAAGGAAAGATTATGCAGTGAGTTTCTCATTCAGAAAACATATTTGAAAATTGCTTGTTTGTTTGTAAGATTGTAGTGTCATGTCTCACGTCAGGAGGAGAAATGCCTGTGAGCACATGTCAGAATTCGACAGTAGCAGGATTGTAGCCTGTCGAGACAGGTTTATCATCGTTCAGTATTGCTGCTCGTGTCAGTTAGGACCTCACATTTATCGTACAAAGTAGAGTCTGTGAGCAGTATGGCCGTATTCAAAGCCGTGCATGATCTCAGTGGGCCCACCGATTTGTAACAGAGAGGACAAACTCGTTATACTCTTGCTCGTGCAGGTTTGTATAACCATTTTTTGTACCTTATGTCAAGAAACGGGCTTGTGTGCAGCACGAAAGTATTCTTATGAACAGTACAACACGCCTATAGCATAATAAGTGTCATCTCGACAACTGTTGTTGTGCCTTCCCTTAATGGGGGAGCAGAGGGAGGTGTGCTAACAGTGGTGCAACTGATGATAACCTGGACATGAACGTGCAATGTATCATCTCTTGCGCTGAATCCCAATTCTGTGTACAGCATCTTCATTGATGATGTTTTTGTGAAAGCCCCGTTGAGGACAAACATTGCCTAGTACCTGACATGATGGTACATGAGGCCATTGGTACACAACGCCATCATCACTGGTTTGCATAGCTGGTAATTTTACCATCCACTGGTTTGCATAGATGGTAATTTTGACAGCAGCTGTTACATTTCTGATATGTTAATGCTGGTGGCTGTGCACTATCTTTGAAGGTTTTGTGATATTTTATTTCATAGGTCAACATGAAATCTGTTGTCAGCACTGATCGGAACTACTTTGTTAAGAGCGTGTCCTGCTGTTGCACGTGCCAGCATGTCACACTGTGGTCAGAAATATGTACTTAGCTGCTATAAAGCTTGTGCTTCTGCCAGAGGTGCCAACACTGTGCACTTTATTTCGCAACTTGTTTATCGACAAGTCGTCTAAAAGTTTGATAAAGTATTCTTCCCACAGTACTGTATAACCACAGTAAGTAAATTCTGTTATCTGCTATCCTTCTCGGTGTTGCAATTTTAATTATAAGCTGTGTATGTTCAGAAAAATTAAATTAGGACACTATAAACCTCATCCAATGCTCTCACTGTCTCTCCTCTTTTTCCTGAGGATTACAGAGAGAATTTCTGTTTAGATATCTCTTCTCTTAGGTCCCATTCCATACGTCAGCTCTGTTGAGTAACACTGTTCATAGCCACCATTTGCAGCAACATACACATATTCCCTTTTTTAGATTAAACATGTTATGCTGATATTCCTACTCATTCATCTTCATTAGGGCAGTCTGGTGTTGTTTGTCAAAGTATTTACGAAGGTAAGCTGTTCATAAGGTAGCTCTATCCCACAACAATAAACCTGGAGGACTACATTTTCAGTTCAGGATTAGCTCCCCTTTAAAGGTTGAGAACCATATCTATGGAGCCGCCACTCTCCTGTGTTGTAGAACACACTCCATCTGGCTCCTCTGTTACGGTCATTATGTTCAGGGTGACATTGCCAGTAGCTGTGCTACTGCTGCCATAGTCCCCAGCTTCTTTGGAGCACACAAGTGTTCCCACCAGCAGTGAAAGTGCCTGTGACAAGTTGATGTCTCCTTGGCAGAGCTTAAAGATAATAAAGTTGTTTAAAACCAGAATTTTATAATATGGACTCTGGGTAAATTTTAAATAACACTGACGTAACGTATCAAGAACCCAATAATAAATTGTTCTGTAATGTTGTTTCAATAAAAGCAAAGAGGTAGCTGATAAAAATTGAAATGTTTATTAGTAGTGTCATCTCTCTAGGGTACTACTCCTTGTTTCTTACTGTTCCACATCTTTAGAGAAAATGCTGTCGTCCCCATTGACTTTCTGAATCACTTACCCACTATAGAGATGTTGCTCCTGTGTATTGATATATTATTGTTTTAGGATTGGTTTCAGTGTTTGTTTGTTTATTTGACATATTATTGCAAGACAAAAATTAATGAAATAATTTATATGTAATTGAAGAACATTGTTCAGAATGTTAATTTGTGGTTCCATGTGTCAGGTGACTCTGGGTCAACATACATATCAAGGAACAGGTTCCAACAAAAAGTTGGCTAAGCGTGCAGCAGCTGAAGGCTTACTACAGTTGCTTGGCTATTCAAGACCTGTTGCACAACCTGCTAAGCCGTCTATCAAAACTGGTGAAGCTCAAGAAAGTGATAAAAATCGCAAGGTATGGATAGCTTTTGATAAGTTAACAGGACTAAATTATAACCCTGGTGTGTAGTACTTAGTAGTAGACATTATGCATAAAATGCAAATAGAATAATGTGTGGCTCATAATGAATAGTCATAGCTGCAATTTCTCTGAAATGTAAGTCAGTTACTAATAGTTGAGAATGTTTCAAAGATTCATACTGCTGCTATGCTAGTTTAAGTGTAGGCCCACGTTCTTGTCAGGTGTAGAGTAGCACCATTCTAGCACCATTCTAAAAAAAAACCACAACACTCCAGCAACCACACATGTGGCTCATCTCCCACGTTCCCTAATCATCGTGTGGGTTGGGCATCTATCTAGTTTTGTTTGCAAAGGAGGAAAGAGTGGTCTGATGGTAACGTTTTCAGCAACAACAGGAGGAGTTGCATGATACTGACACCTAAAGTTGTAAACCAGGCATGTATGCAATTGTGAGAACTCACTTTGAGAAAGTTAAGGATACAATTGGTACCTTTGAAACAAAATTTTTAACCAATTTCCCTAAAATATTCTCAGACTGGCTGGTCACCCTGTACAGTGAAACACAATAAACCGATAGGTTTTATTACAAAATTTTTGGAGAGGTGTACTGGAAATCAATTGCATGTGTAAGAAGAGTAAATGTTTTGGAGACAATTACATCTTAGTGGGCCATCCTGCTTTGTAAATAATCCTCAACTGAATACCCAATTTTTACATGTTGTGCTACATCCAATTTTTTCAGCAAGTGTCTTGTTACCTGCTTATATAAGTTTTGAAGATAATGGATGGACTGTTGCTGAGGTTCAAAATATTTTGTAGAGGATTGATGATGAGCTAAATCAAACATTAAATGTTATCATAATGTTCAGTGCACAGCTGTTGAGTAAATTTATTAATCTAGAATTCCTCCTATTAACATTGTTCCCTACAGTGTTCAGAACATCTCCACTCCTTCAGAAGAGAAATGAATTTACAGTTTCAAAGCTTCATGCTGGTGCATTTTTGTGTGGTTTGTTCTAGATATCATTTTGTGATTCTAGCCACATTATCTTGTATAGTTAGTTACATAGAAATTCTTGGGTGAGCTAACTTCCATTAACACAGCGATGATTAGGTAGAGGTCTACACATGGCTAGCAGATAATATGGAGGGGAAAGGAAAAAAAAAAAAAAAGATAAACATGTTACAGGGCAGATGATGTTATGTCTCAGAGAGGTACTCCTTGCCAGAGTACTTCATTAAGTATATAGCACTAGGGAGAAAAAATTAATGGAATTCAACATTGTATTCATTCATCTTGCAAGTAGTATTCTAAAGAAATTTTAAATATGGAGCACTATGTACAAAAACATGATAGTGCATACTGAATCATTAAAGCCTAAATCAAATAACATTAATCATATGTTGCATGACCTGTGTGTTTGCAGTGGATATTTCCTACCTTTCATCTCATCAAATCATTAATTTCATATAATAATTGTTTGAGCATCACTTCCTCCTCCTCCTCCTTGTTCGTTCTGATTGTTGGAGACCATCATAAGCTGTATCACTGTAACTTTTACAAGAAAGTTTCTCACTTGTGTGTGAAGTCCATGTCCTTAAGCTTCCAAGCCATGATATTTTTCATCTTCCTTGTCCTTTTTTACCTGGCACCTTTCCTTGAAGAACGATCTGCAGCAGTTTATATCTGTTTCCGTTCCTCATTGCATGGCTGAGATACAGTAGTTTTTTACATTTTAGTTTTTCTTTCTTCATTTTGTGGAGAATGTCATTGTCAGCAATTTTATCTGTCCATGGCACACTTTGCAATTCTTCAGTACAGTCATATCTCAAAAATGCCTGAAGACATTTTCCTGTCTTCTTGTTCAAAGTCTAGATCCCAGCTCCATAGAAAAGGATGGGAAATAGGTGAGAATAACTTGTCACACATGTATAAATATTACAATAAGAGTAATCATTGCAAACTTGTAAAATCAAGGAAAATTGTCAATGGAAATTTCCTATAGATATTTATGACATATATTTTTATCACATGTTAAGTATTTCATGTTTAATAGAAGTCAGTCTCAAATTCATGGAAAATGTTACCATCATCCAAAGAAGGTGATATATTTAACATGCCATAACAACATGAAAAATGTTGTGAATTGAGTGAAAAATGTGATGTAGCTAGCAGTTAAAAAAGTTTCATGTTCTCTAATGTAATTCAAAATAATTTTAACATGCCATAACAACATGAAAAATGTTGTGAATTGAGCGAAAATAGTGATGTAGCTAGCAGTTATTTTTATTTTATAGACCAAGAAAATGAATGTAGCCTTCCATTAACTGTACAATCTGAAAAGAAACGTATGAGCATTGACGGTAATAAAAAGGATAACTGAATTTAACAAAATCACTAGATCTTTTAAAAAAGTTTCATGTTCTCTAATGGAATTCAAAATAATTTTCTTGGAGTTTTGTGAAAACGTCAGATTATTCGTAGCTACAGTTAACGTAGTGCTTATAATCTTTAAGAGGCATAAGCCTCTCTTTCCTAAAACATTCTCGATCTTCTTTTTACAACTTCTGGATCTTCTTTCTACATCACCATGAAGATTTTACAGCTATACAGCAGTTATTTGTTCACATATCCCTCCTTGACAATCACAACATCATTAAGAAATGAATCAACTCTGTTTCATTTTCCTGCACTTTATATTTAACATCTGAAACACAGAGATGTAGAGAAAAAGAAGAAAAGCTGCCAAACTTTCAGACAGAATCCTTCAAAATTGGCCGTCAGACTTGATGGCTAGTTATCTGTTCTCATAACTTGATTATATTCAATTCTGAGGTTTCCAGTAGAAAGTGAGGTATTACGTAGGAAGAAATAATTGCTCTCTAATGGCCTCACGAACAGCTGGATGTTGCCTCCTATCTATATCCAATATTGAAAGCTAGTATGTGATATGTCCCTCATATAACAGCTGTTAATAAGTGCAGATCAGTTGTATAATAAGTGCAGATCAGTTGTATTTGTTACATAGGCATATAAGTAATTTTTGCTTTTAAGAAATGAAAGTTTTCATTCCGTAAGATATTACACTTGTGTCTGTGACCTTTGTGCACTAATTTTAAATGTCTTTAACAACAAATTTGCGACTAAAATGCCAGTAACCATATTGAGTCATGCCCCACTTTTATGTTCTTACACCGGACCTAAATATGTTATTGTGTACTAAATGTCCCCCATCCTACCCTCAGACTGTGCTTGCAATGGCACTGCTCGAAGAGTTGGTTGATTGCCTTTTCACTGCTGCTTCACTTCCCCACCCTCTTGTTAAGAATAATACAGAACAGCTTGTATCGCACATTAACTTTGTAAGAATGTTTTAATTCAAGATGTTTTAGATGTTTGTTATTTGCTTTTAAATTGTGCTGTATAGTTAATGAATTTTTAGTACCAGCACTCCCTCTTTTTTCTTCTAGGTCACATTTTTAGATGAAGAAAAGACTCCAGAAATGCCAGCAGGTGGTAGCAGTGGGCGTCAACTGGTGCCTGGATTGCTACTCATGTCTGACAACAATACAACAAATGGTTATAATCAGAATACACCAACAAAAGTATCTGGTTAGACTTCTTTCTGTCTTTAATTAAATATATACATGGATGTCAATTACATCTTGCAGCTATTTACCTATTATTATACAACAAAACTAGTTATTTCAACTTAAGAAGTACAGCAGTTGAGTGTTTCTTGTCTCTGGTAGAAAATCCAAAGACAGTTTTCATTCAAAAAGTATATTTGAAAATTGTAGTAAGTTATACACAATATTCAGCAGTTTTCTTAATAGTAAGTGTAACATATAGGTCATAATACAGTTGTCAGAGTATAATATTTGTAAATAATAGATTGTTATACAAAGGGAAATGCATGGAGTGTCCAGTACACAACTATTCAAATAACATTTAAAATAAAATGGCAAAGAACTGCTATTATGCCCAGTATTGTCTTAGTAATAGAATGTCATGAAAGTATTCAAAAATGTATATAACAACAAAAATAATCACTTATTGATAATATGATGTAACTGGACAGATAGAAACTCTACTCTCCAAGCAGTGGCAGGGGAAAACACACTCAAAACGTTTTAACTTGTACAAGCTTTCGGAGCCAGTGGTCCTTCTTCTGGCACAAGAGTTGAAGGGGAAGGAAGAAGGGTGAAAGAAAAGGACTGGAGAGGTTTAGAGAAAGGGATGTTGTTGTTGTTGTGGTCTTCAGTCCTGAGACTGGTTTGATGCAGCTCTCCATGCTACTCTATCCTGTGCAAGCTTCTTCATCTCTCAGTACCTACTGCAACCTACATCCTTCTGAATCTGCTTAGTGTATTCATCTCTTGGTCTCCCTCTACGATTTTTACCCTCCACACTGCCCTCCAATACTAAACTGGTGATCCCTTGATGCCTCAGAACATGTCCTACCTTCTTCTAGTCAAGTTGTGCCACAAACTTCTCTTCTCCCCCATCTTATTCAATACTTCCTCATTAGTTATGTGATCTACCCATCTAATCTTCAGCATTCTTCTGTAGCACCACATTTCGAAAGCTTCTATTCTCTTCTTGTCCAAACTATTTATCGTCCATGTTTCACTTCCATACGTGGCTACACTCCATACTAATACTTTCAGAAACGACTTCCTGACACTTAAATCTATACTCGATGTTAACAAATTTCTCTTCTTCAGAAATGTTTTCCTTGCCATTGCCAGTCTACATTTTATATCCTCTCTACTTCGACCATCATCAGTTATTTTGCTCCCCAAATAGCAAAACTCCTTTACTACTTTAAGTGTCTCATTTCCTAATCTAATTCCCTCAGCATCACCCGACTTAATACGACTACATTCCATGATCCTCGTTTTGCTTTTGTTGATGTTCATCTTATATCCTCCTTTCAAGGCACTATCCATTCCGTTCATCTGCTCTTCCAAGTCCTTTGCTGTCTCTGACAGAATTACAATGTCATCGGCGAACCTTAAAGTTTTTATTTCTTCTCAATGGATTTTAATACCCACTCCGAATTCTTTGTTTTTTGTTTCCTTTACTGCCTGCTCAATATACAGATTGAATAACATCGGGGAAAGGCTACAATCCTGTCTCACTCCCATCCCAACCACTGTTTCCCTTTCATATCACTCGACTCTTTATAACTGCCATCTGCTTTCTGTACAAATTGTAAATAGCTTTTCGCTCCCTGTATTTTACCCCTGCCACCTTCAGAATTTGAAAGAGAGTATTCCAGTCAACATTGTCAAAAGCTTTCTCTAAGTCTACAAATGCTAGGAACGTAGGTTTGCCTTTCCTTAATCTAGCTTCTAAGATAAGTCGTAGGGTCAGTATTGCCTCACGCGTTCCAACATTTCTACGGAATCCAAACTGATCTTCCCCAAGGTCAGCTTCTACTAGTTTTTCCATTCGTCTGTAAAGAATTTGTGTTAGTATTTTGCAGCTGTGACTTATTAAGCTGATAGTTCGGTAATTTTCACATCTGTCAACACCTGCTTTCTTTGGGATTGGAATTATTATATTCTTCTTGAAGTCTGAGGGTATTTCGCCTGTCTCATACATCTTGCTCACCAGATGGTACAGTTTTGTCAGGACTGGCTCTCCCAAGCTGTCAGTAGTTCTAATGGAATGTTGTCTACTCCCGGAGCTTTGTTGCGACTCAGGTCTCTGTGCTCTGTCAAACTCTTCACGCAGTATCATACCTCCCATTTCATCTTCATCTACATCTTCTTCCATTTCCATAATATTGTCATCAAGAACATGCCCTTGTATAGACCCTCTATATACTCCTTCCACCTTTGTGCTTTCCCCTCTTTACTTAGAACTGGGTTTCCATCTGAGCTCTTGATATTCATACAAGTGGTTCTCTTTTCTCCAAAGGTCTCTTTAATTTTCCTGTAGGCAGTATCTATCTTACCCCTAGTGAGATAAGCCTCTACATCCTTACATTTGTCCTCTAGCCATCCCTGCTTAGCCATTTTGCACTTCCTGTCGATCTCACTTTTAAGACGTTTGTATTCCTTTTTGCCTGCTTCATTTACTGCATTTTTATATTTTCTCCTTTCATCAATTAAATTCAATATTTCTTCTGTTACCCAAGGATTTCTACTAGCCCTCGTCTTTTTACCTAATTGATCTTCAGCTGCCTTCACCACTTCATCCCTCAAAGCTACCCATTCTTCTTCTACTGTATTTCTTTCCCCATTCTTGTCAATTGTTCCCTTATGCTCTCCCTGAAACTCTGTACAACCTCTGGTTTAGTCAGTTTATCCAGGTCCCATCTCCTTAAATTACCACCTTTTTGCAATTTCTTCAGTTTTAATCTACAGTTCATAACTAATAGATTGTGGTCAGAGTCCACATCTGCCCCTGGAAATGTCTTACAGTTTAAAACCTAGTTCCTATATCTCTGTCTTACCATTATATAATATATCTGAAACGGGTCAGTATCTCCAGGCTTCTTCTGTGTATACAATCTTCTTTTATGATTCTTGAACTAAGGTTGTGCTCTGTGCAAAATTCTACCAGGCGGCTTCCTCTTTTGTTTCTTACCCCCAATCCATATTCACCTACTACGTTTCCTTCTCTCCCTTTTCCTACTGACGAATTCCAGTCACCCATGACTATTAAATTTTCATCTCCCTTCACTATCTGAATAATTTCTTTTATTTCATCATACATTTCTTCAATTTCTTCGTCATCTGCAGAGCTAGTTGGCATATAAACTTGTACTACTGTGGTAGGTGTGGGCTTCGTATCTATCTTGGCCACAATAATGCATTCACTATGCTGTTTGTAGTAGCTTACCCCCATTCCTATTTTCCTATTCATTATTAAACCTACTCCTGCATTACCCCTATTTGATTTTGTGTTTATAACCCTGAGAAAGGGATAATAGACAGGTTAGAAAATGAAAGATACAAAAAACTAAACAGGAGTGAAGAAAGGAAGAGTTACAGTGAAGAAATGCTGAGACCAAAAAAATTAATGAATTGAGGCCAAGTGAGTGGCAAGAACCAAAGACATGTTGTAGTGCCAGTTCTCACCTTCAGAGCCCTGAGAAACTGTGTGTGGAGGAAGAATGCAGATGGTATGTGTTGCGAAACAGGCACAGAGGTCACAACGGCCATGTTGTAGAGCATGCTCTGCAACAGGATATTGTGTGTTGCCAGTATACAGCTTCTGCCAATGCTCATTATTTCCTTACTAATAACTTGGTGTAAGTCAAGCCCATGTATAAAAGGCCGAACAGTGTTATATAAGAGCTAGTACACAACACTTGATGCTCCCTTTGATAGCATAGGTTTTGCTAGTTACAGGGGCAGTGTAGGTGGTGCTAGGAGGGTGCATAGGGCAAGCTTTACAGTGGGGATGGTCACAGGGGTAGGAACTGTAGGGAAAGGGAGATGGGTGCAGGAGCATAGGGTCTGACAAGGATATTGCAGAGATTGGGAAGGCAACGAAAAGCTATTCAATGTATGGTGGACAAAATGTTGGACAGAATGGACCTCATTTCAGGGCATGATTTTAGGAAGTCATAGCCTTGCCAAAGTAGCTGATTAATACATTCAAGACCAAGATAATACTGAGTGACAAGTGGTGTATTCCTAAGTTGTATTTTTTGCAGGGGTCAGCAGTATCAGGATTGGATGTGATAGGATGGGAAATCTGCTTATTAGCTAGGCTGGTGGGGTAATTACTTCCAGTGAAGGCTGAGATGAGAATGGTGGTGTGTTGCTGTAGAATCTGCATCTGGACAATGCATCTGAACAAATATATTTGTCTCAAACTCCAAGGCTGTATGGGAGGAAATGTTTGACATGGAAAAGATGGCAACTGTCAAAATGTAAGCATTGTTGTTTATTAGTAGTTTCAATGTGAACAGAAGTGAGTAGCTGACCTTCGGTGAGGATGAAAGCAACATCAAGAAAAGTGACATGGGATTTGAAATAGGACCATATGAAATTTAATTGAGAAAATATAGTTAGAGATTCCAAGAATTTTAAGAGGTCAGCCTCATCATGAGTCCATATGGCAAAGATGTCATAATGTATCCAAACCAAACCAGGGGCTTACGGATCCCAGGAAAGCCCTTTCCAAGTGACCCATGGAAAAGTTGGCACAGGAAGGAGCCATCTTGGTACACATGGCTGTGCCCCTGATTTGTTTGTATGTCTGGCCCTATGAACGATGACAAACAATATCTTCCTCAGAATTGTCCAAGGCTGTCACTTGCTTCTTTCTCAGCCACTTCTTTCCTGGTGTGTGCAATCTTTTTGTGTCACTCTCACCACAATCTCTGCTGTAGTGTTATTTTCTTTTTCCGTTTCAAATCATGTGTTGGACTGTCACTATGTGTTGCACAGGACATTGTTCAAAATAAAATAGAAGCAAATAAATACTAAAAACATAAAAATGAAATCAACTACAAATTTAACTATTTAGCCAATGATGAAACAATAGCACCAGTTGCACATGAGACATCCACTGGTACCAGGGACACGCAATCAAGTTTGCAGAGTGGCATTATGACTCCTACTACCTATTTGAGTGCAATCTCTAGTTTGCTGGCTACCTGCAGTTGCTAGGCAATGAAACAACACTACGTAAGTGCCAGTACCAAAGACTCAATTCCCTGACTATAGTTCATCAGGGTGTCTACATGGACAAGGAAAAATAATTCCCGGATTTTTCCCGGATTTCCTGGTTGAAAATACACTTTCTCCTGGGTGAAAATACACTTTTCCGTGTTAAGTGACAGTATACTTTTTCTCGGCACTTATCAATTCTTTTATGGTTTATGGTTTTATACACCGGCATAGAATTTCCCGGCACTTTAGAAAATGAAACTCAGGGGAAAGAAAACACGTTTTGGAAACATCGTTGATGTGCAGCAACATATACACGAAGGTATAAATTCGAATTCCACCGAACACCGCATGTTACTTTCCGAAGCATTAAAATCGAGACAGCGACGCGCTTTTGTAAGCCAGTCACAGCTCATGTCACCTGATCTCGCCAGCTGATGACAGCATTTGACACGTGATGTAGTCAGCCAATACCAAGATCACTCTTAAGTAGTGCGAACACACAAATAAGAAAAATTAATGGCTCAAATTAATGTGTAGTTGTTGCTACAAGAAAAGCAAAGCTATCACATATAATATTGGTCTCTAAGATTAATAAGCTGCAAGAGAAGCTAAGCTTCCACATATATTGTTGATCTTTTTTGCGCGTCATACATCACATAAATGTGCCAGTAAAATTTTTTAATAACGACGTAAATGTCTGATCTTCTAGGCTCGAAATTCTTCATATGGTCGTCCCCAAAGAGTTTATTTTTAAATGACGAGTCGAACGCTCTGTGATTTAAGAAAATCATCGTACACTCTCTCACTACGTTTCAGCAGTTGCCAGAGAGTGTCAGATAACAGGCGTTACTGCACTTGCGCAGCTATGATGACGCAGGAAGCCCGCATGTTCGTACGTGTGAAACATTAAAAGATCTTGCATTAAAACGAATATAATGTAAAAAAAACTGTCACGTCACGCTCATTGGAAGCAATTTGTTGTTAAGAAGCACTGCACAATCTTCCTAAAGCCTTTGACACACTTAGCTGTTGGCAGACGCTTGTATGAGCACTGCGTTTTGTTGTTGTATAAAATGGCGCATTTTCTTTGCAACTTAAGTTTTATTTTCGTTTTTTCTCTCGTTCATGTTTTGTTGCTGCAGTATTATTCTGCAGAAGTGGGATACAGTAAATTTTTTTGTTAGAGTATTGGTTCTTACCAGTCAAAATCCCAAAAATTTAACTGAAAACTAAAACGATGAAAAATTTCTGGAACTCAAAAAGATTCCCGGGTTTTTCCCGTTTTTCTTCCAGATGAAAAAATTCCCGGGTTTTTCCCGGATCTCCCGGTTGTCCTGGGTCGTAGATACCCTGTTCATATTATTTTATTGTTTGATGAGACCCTTAATTCTTCAGCCCAAACTGTGCAAATGAATATTTATGTGTGATTTTGGCATCCGAGCTAAATGAAGTTTTACTTGATACTATACATCTGCTTTCATGGGATACACAACAGGATACATTAAAAAATTTCAAAAGTTCTACAGAAATTCTTAAGATTTCAAAAATTGTACAAATATTAATGGATGGTCCAGCCATAAATTGGAAAGGTTACAAGCAGCTACAAACTGAAATGAAAAAGATTTTGGAAATTAGATCGTAAATTTAGGTACCTTCATTTTATGCAAGGCGTATTGAAGAGGGAAAGGGGGGGGGGGGGGGGTCAGCTTCAGATTTAATGTTGATTTCATTTTAAGTAGTCTCTAGAATTTGTTCAAAGATTTGCTGTGAGGTGTGAAGACTATATGTTATATTCAAACATTAAATAACATAGGTTACGATTTTGTGCTCATTGACGGTTAGGCAGTGGTCCAGCAGAAGAGACCTATCAAGATCCTTAGAAATCTGGAATGACATGAAAAAATGTGTGTCCAGTGTTGAGAAGGGCAAGGTAACTAACCCAAGTATTCAGTCATTCACTGTCACACAAAATGCTATAAAAGGTAAGTGTATATCTGTTACATTAAACTTCTTTATTTGGATCACAAAAATTACTAAACCATTTTTGACTCTTATCCAAGCGATAAATCCCTGCTTCCGTTTCTTGGTGCAGATTTGACAACTTTTATCTATAATATACTGTCAGCATTCAGCGTGTTAAAAGGAGAAAATCTTGCAGCGGTCAATTTTCTAGCAAAATTATCAGAATTCACATTTGAAAAGGGTTCTCAAAATGGCGTGTCGAGATTTAGCTTGGGATGCGGACTGGTTGTTGAAGGAATTTCTAAATAGCAGCAAAGTCACAGAGAGGCACACATTGGAAGTAAAACATGATTCTATGAAGTTCACAGTTGCATTTACTAAAAAAGTTGTAGAAAAGCCTCCAGTAAATTGTCCTCTAGTTAGACTTGTTTCATGTCTGGACCCAAGAAATATAGTGGAGAAGAAAAAGTCCTTCAAGAAAATTATTATTTATGCAATGTGGTGGACAGCAACTATGTTCATCCAGATGAATGTGACAGTGTGCTCCTGCAGTATGGAAGTGATGTGGAAAGTATTGTATACTTTTTCCAGTTTTATCCCATATCCCAGAATTCTTAATTGAATGATTTTGTTTGAGAATGTGTGTTTAAGGAATAATATATGAAAATATGGGATGTTGTGAAAATGGTGTTGATATTATCTCATACACAAGCCTCCATGGTAAGAGGATTCTCAGTAAACAAAAATTTGGAAATAAAAAACATAATGGAGCCTTCATGTAGCTTTGAGAATAGTCAAAGACTACACAAAGACCAAATCAGCTTTTGTCATGGCTTACTAAAAGTGGAAATGTCAAAAAGGCTTTTGTCTTCAGCATTAATGCTGGGAAGAGAGATATGCTATATCTTGACGGTAAAAAAAGCCAAGGAAGCTGAGAGTGAGGGTGTATCTTAAACAGAAAGAAAACTGGTGTTGGAAAGCTAACAAAATCGGCTGAGCAGAGAGAGCAGAGAAGACTATGGATATTGCACATTTTGTTGTCAAACATTTTCCAAAGAACAGCTAAGGAAAAAATCGAGGAAATAAATGAAATTGAGAAACAGATTTCAGAAAAATGTCTAAAGAACTAAATGAAATCAATTTGGTGCTGTTATCCCACGATAAACTGAATATGTTAAGTAAAAAGTGAGCAAACTTCAAGTGTTATATAATTGTGTGATGAAATGTCCTTACATTTTTGCAAACAATTTTGTGAAGTGAAAAATTCATGGCCAAATTGAGTGGTACTTTTTCATACTATTATCTAAAAATCAGTATCGTTGCACAAGGGGATGTTTATGCTAGAAACTTCAGATTGTTGAAGAAATGTTTTAATAGTGAGGTAAATATTATAATAGTGAGTAAGGTATTCTTGTATTTATAAGTTTATGTATTTTATGTGAAAAATAATTTGTTGAAGTCTGCTATGTATGAAATTGCCATTGTTTTAATTATTTTAAGATTCTTACATACACAGTGTTTATATCAGCAGCAATGCCTTAAAAATTACATATAAGCTCCTTAAAAACTCCATAATTTTCCCCAGCAAATAAGAGCACAGACCATGTGTTGCCATAAATTTTACATTGGGTAAAAGGCAGAAAAATATGCATATGATGTGAAGAGCATCATAACACTGACAAAAGTAACTCATTGACATTTGCTACGTATTTAAGGGATAAAAAGCATGTATAGATAAAATTGGAAACAGTGTTATTGCTCTACACAAAACAGAGAAATGTCTCCTGGGAGAGACTGAAATATTTTCACATTGTGCTAAAGATCCCTATTTCAGTTTTACTGCACAACTTGAACCGAAAAACAAAAAGCATATGTTGAAAATGTTTGTGATATTTTATTGCAAAGATAACACTGGTTGTAATAGCAATTCTTTGCGATTGTGTTTTTCATGTTCTTTGAATAGTTGCGTAATGGACACTGTGCATCTACCTTTCATAACAAAAATTATTTACAAATGTTGTATTTTGACTGTTGTGTTGTGAACAATATGTGACTGACATTTGTTATTAACAAAAACTGTGAGTATTGTGTATAGAATTTTCAAATATCATTTTTGCACAGAACTTATATGGATAAAGAGGAATCTTCAATACTAGTCATTGCCTTTGGCAAGTGACATAAAAAACATGTGAAAAACAACATAAATATTATACCCAATATGACGTCATATCAATTTCTTCAATGGAATAGACAGAAATGGTGGACCGAGTGGGGTGGCGCAGTGGTTAGACACTGGACTCGCATTCGGGAGGACGACGGTTCAATCTCGCGTCCGGCCATCCTGATTTAGGTTTTCCGTGATTTCCCTAAATCGCTCCAGGCAAATGCCGGGATGGTTCCTCTGAAAGGGCACGGCCGACTTCCTTCCCAATCCTTCCCTAATCCGATGAGACCGATGACCACGCTGTCTGGTCTCCTTCCCCAAACCAACCAACCAACCAACAGAAATGGTGAGTAAAAGAAAATTAACAATGTCGCAAAACAAACACTTCGGATTACAAATACTGTAATGAAAGGTATAATTTTTAGAATGAAAAAGGAATCGAGTGAGCTTTATCATAAAAACACACATTACTGCTATAATGGACTTCAGAATTTACAAATACTGTAGGTGAACTGTTGGACACCATATCAAACCATAACTGAGGACTATAACGACTGGTACCTGTTGAAAATGCCAGAAACTACCAAAGTAAGAAGTACACATTAATTTTCTCAAATCCTAATAGGCTCAGTTACTTTACCAAAATCCGATACTGTTGATAATGGCTCCCATGATTCCTGGAAATAATAGTTGCTTCATGAATAACCATAATTCATATTATACCCAGAAACAGCGAAATAGTTGTAATAAATAATACCTCAGAAGTCAACTCATATTTGAACCAAGCCAAACAAGCATGTCAATGAACAAACTGATAAGATAAAATAGTCAGTTTGTTGTCAGTGAATTACAATACTCATTCGTAGATAATATCAGCTGCAGTTTTCTACTAATAGCTCGTAATTGATCCACATATTCCAAATATTTGGCTAAGTTGTAAATATAAATAGAATATTGCAAAGAGTATTATATATAACCACATATTTTTCTGATTAACGAGACGCCCGCCATTCGTGCTGGCATTCGTTTCGTTTGACACCTCAACGAAAGTTGCACATTACACCTAACACAAATCTCTTGCTCCACTGCAGGTGATTCTCTTTAACACATGTAGTTTTCTTGTCTTCAACGAGATAACTATTGAATTCTAACCTAACTTAGATCTCAGGCTGCGCTACATTTCGGTCTGTCACCACAGTAAGTTTAACTGGTCAATTCCAACCTAACCTAGACTACAGTTTACACTATAGATAAATCTGTCACCACAGAAAGCTTTTCCGTATTCATGTTTGTTGGCTTTGCCAACTCAAAACCAAACCGTTGCATTCCAACCTGATTGACACCTCGGGCTACACTAACAATTAGTGCATCGCCATTGAAATCTATCCCACTGTCACATTATTTGGCTTCGCTAAATCACAACCAAACTGTTTATTCCAACCTAACCTAGACCTCAGGCTACGCTGCAGAAAAGTCGATCACTACAGAAAATTTTTCCTCTGCAGATTTGTTGGCTTCACCATTTCACAGCCGAACTGTTGCATTCCAACCTAACCTAGATCTCAGGCTATGCTACAGAGTGGCCTATCGCCACGGAAAACTTTCCTGCTGTCACATCAGTTGGCTTCGTCAACTCATAACCCAAAATTTCTGCAGTCCAACCTAACCTACACCTCATGTTCCACTACAGATCCATTTGTCACCACAGACATCTTTTCCATTGTATGATTTGTCGGCTTCGCTAACTTACATCCATATTGTCACATTCCATCCTAGCCTAGGCCTATGGCTAAACCATTCCATTATCATGACATTAAGCTGTTCTGTTGACTCACCAGGTAACCATTCTCTCGGAAATTCAGAACTTATTCCATAATTTCAAAAAATACATATCTCTCTTCACTCTACCTCCTTCTCGACTTGTACTCAGTTGCTATCTACAAATTTGCTAACACCAACATCAAATAGTTGCTAATATCAGCATACAATGCAAGAACCACCACACAGCAAGTCACTGTTAGACAAAATTAGTAAAGAAATTAAATTCACGCTAACAGAGTACATGTCAGTACTTGCCAGTAACAGATTAGCATTCCCGATAGGTTAACTTCCAAGAAATCACAGCTACCTATGAGCTATTTTTAAAAATATATCTAATACTTCAAAACCAACAGAATTAACAAACAAACGTAATTGCAAAAATTAAAATTTAAAGAAAGAAAAAACAAAACAAAAATGCACCTCCATTCCAAAACAGAAACTTAACTCTCTTTCTTCAGACAAGCACCGAGTTTGTGAAACATTCTCCCTCCAGACGTTATTCATATAAATGACTTTGTAGTACGGAAATTCTACTTTTCCCTCGCCCAGTAATACTTTTCATTTCCCCCCAATACCCTTTTATTGTGTTTGAACAGACCCCTATTTTTTTGTCCCTAAATTCAATGGAATGCTTTACAGCCAGATGCGTGTATCCAATTTTGTCTAACCCCTTATACCTAGCCCCCCCCCCCCCCCCCCCATCTGACATTATGATTGACCCATCTGCTATATAAGTTTTTGATAACTGAAACAGAGTACAAGACGCCCTATCATTAATTACCGTATTTACTCGAATCTAAGCCGCACTTTTTTTCCGGTTTTTGTAATCCAAAAAACCGCCTGCAGCTTAGAATCGAGTGCAAAGTAAGCGGAAGTTCTGAAAAATGTTGGTAGGTGCCGCCACAAATGACTTCTGCCGTCGAATATATGTAGCACTGCATAGTCATGCTTTGCAGGCACAAAGATAAATACTAGCGCCAAAATCTCCGCGTCAGTAAATAAATTAAAAAAAAAAAAAGGGTGGAAGACAAGCCTTCTCCGCCCCGAGTTTCGACCACTGCATTTTATACATTATCCAACGAAGTAAATACAAATTCCGTATTGTTCATCTTCGAATGTAGCAGCATTTCAATGTAGTGCGAAAATCCGACTGGCAAGACTGTTTGGGATGTTTGTCAATATGGCCAACACTACGTTCTGAATTTATTCCTACCTGTGAGAAGAGATGGTTGCTAATAGGAACTTTTATGAATTGTGAATCACATACAGTATTCTCTTCGCCATATAATACGAATATAAACATTTTGCCGTATATTCTTTCGTGTTTGCTGCTATCTCATTTAAATCCTATCTGCCGAATAAACTACGAAACTAGGGTGAGACAACAGCAAATGCGGAAGAATATACATATCATGTCATGTTTATATTCGTATTATTCTTATGCCTAATAGTGATACAGGCAGAAATGAAGCACGACAATTGACTAGATTTTTAAATCTAAGATGACTCTAATTTCTGTGCAGAATGTATTGTACTAAAGAGGCGTCTGCAAAGATTTTCAAACGGAGAAAAATTTTCGCTAAACTCTCGTTCAGAACGTCTTCTATCAAAAGCAATATATTATTTGGTTCTTGTTGATCATTATCAAAGAAAGCAGCAGTGTAAGTAACAACAAATAGCAGTCTCTTGCCATTGTTTTGCTACTGAAACAATTCCTCTCTTTTTTAATTGTAAGCGGTGGTAACGCGCATGAAAACAAGCCATGCCGCAAGCAGGGACAGGCCGTAAACACTCATTATCAGAATGCAACAAACAATTCATGACACAGTACAGTAATGCATTTTCAGCTTAGAGTGACGTAAACACCTATAACAAACAGAACGGCACTTACCAGATCAAAGCAAAATAAGCAATTAATTCAAACCAGACGAAGCACGTGAAAAAGGAAAGGTACCCGTATATATACGGACGGAGCTCGTGACGCATAGCAATGGCTACCTAGTAAAGCTTAACTGCTAAGCTTACGACTCGAGCCTACTGTAGCTGTATCGTCATTCCTTCGACCTAAATTGTGTCTCATATTACAATGGACCAACTTTGTTTCGATTTGGAGGTGCGGCCTAAAACTTTTCTCTCCCCTTGAATTTCGAGTCTCAAATTTCAGGTGCGGTTTAGATTCGGGAAATTTTTTTTTTCTTGATTTGGAGTCTAATTTTTCAGGTGCGGCTTAGATTCGAGTAAATACGGTACCTTACAAATCATGTCTGGAAAAGAGTGATTCCCTGAAACAATGGTCCCACACACCCATGGTCCAACAGCATCATGCCCTCCTTACCCCCTCCCTTCTCTCTCTCTCTCTCTCTCTCTCTCTCTCTCTCTCTCTCTCTCTCTCTCTCTCCCCCTCTCCCCTTGCAAATTGCAATTCATCAATTTCTATAACAACACCTGGCCTACCAATTTTGCTCCTTCTCATAACAAAATCTGAACAAACTTCCCAGATAATGAATACCAGTCTGTAGCAGTTTTGCGATATGTTTGTCTCGTAAGCAGCAAGCCATATAGGAAGCCTTGATTCCTCAAACCACATTCCTGTATAAATAGACCACATCAGATTGTCTTTTGCACAGCACCACATATAAAAGTCAATTGTGCATTTCTTTGAAACCTTGGACAATGTCATGCTGTTACCACAAACACTACCCTTACAATATCAAGCAGTTAAATTGTACTGTCTGGCAAAACTAATGACATTTAGTGGTTCCCTCAATTTATTAGCTAATTTCACAACAGTGAAACAAATGTGAGGAATATGTTGTTCCCCATTCCCACTATTTTCCACATCTTCAAAATCTGGAGCCTCGCTCTTGCCTCAATATTTTACAGTCCTACTAATAATTGAAAAGCAATTTCTAATACCACACAAAGACTAACAAATTCCCTTCTGCAGACACCAATGAGAGTGCATCAGTAAAATGTAAGGCTACACAGAAATTCAACTCAAAATGTGCAGCAAAAATGACATCACAGTAGCCACTTACCCAGAATGCATAAAATGGTCTCTGACCAAAAACGGTTGTACAAAATGAAAATAAATTATTCAGCAGCTTCACTTGTTCTCATATGTCATTTCTGTGATTTATCTACTCTGTAGAATACAATCAGCAACCAGCTTACCGTATTATTGAAAGAGCCAGGTTTGTAGATAGTGTTGCTCCATATTTATAATGTTTTATGCCTGCTACAAAGCTCATTTAAAAAATCAGTGACCCTTGAACAAAAGAAATTTTATTTCTTTACTAGTTTCAGGCACCCAGTGTTCTTTGTCAGAATATTATAATTATCTCATTATTAGTGAGTGTCAAAAATAAGCAGGTATATGCAGCATAGTATGGAACTAGTATGGTTCATAGTCCATATTAAAATATGGTATAAGAACACGATGTGAGAAGTACATGCCATATTTGTACGTGTACTGTGAACCATATGATTTCAGTATTGTACTGTATAGACCTGGTTACTTTTGATGCTCACTAATAATATAATTATAATATTCGGATGAAGGACACTAGATGCCTGAAACTGGTTGCTGATTTTTTCAACAAATGTACTTAATGTGGCTGAAGATGAATAAAGTACTAAGTATCACAGTAATTGTGCATGAATACAGTAAAAACCAATGAAATGTCGTATCAGATATGCAACTGGAATGAGGAGTATGCAGCCAACACAACTCAATAGCATTGTGTCCAGTAAGAAGAAATTGTACAATGGTGAACATAGTAGTACTTGTTAGAAGTATTTGTGACAAAATGTCACTCATTCCAGTGTGATACAATTTGGGGGAATGAATATTTCCTCTTATGAGGAATGTCTGCATAGTATTAAACTGGACCAGTGGCATCGTGTCTCAGGTGCCAACCTACAGCAAGTTGCAATTAATTCATTTGGATACAAATGTCTAGTCTGCTGAGTGCAAATCTAGTTGTAGTTGTTGTTTGCTAACCCTGTGCTGTAGGTGGTGTTTGGTATTTAATTGTTCCCATTTTTTTTTCCATTTAATGTCTTTCTCCCTAACTGTTATCATCTTCAGACTGAAGACTGGTTGGATGCGGGTCTCCACACTAGTCCATCCTTTGCAAGCCTTCTCATGTCTGCATACCTACTGTAGTGTACATTTAAATCCACACTATGTGATCAAAAGAATTCGGACACTCCTAAAAACATATGTTTTTCATATTCGGTGCATTGTGCTGTCACCTATTGCCAGCTACTCCAAATCAGCGACCTCTGCACTCATTACACATCGTGAGAGAGCAGAATGGGGCGCTCCACAGAACTCACGGACTTCGAACGTGGTCAGGTGATTGGGTTTCATTTGTGTCATACGTCTGTACCCAAGATTTCCACACTCCTAAGCATTCGTAACTCAACTGTTTCCGATATGATAGTGAAGTGGAAATGTGAAGGGACACATACAGCACAAAAGCGTACAGGCCGACCTCGTCTGTTGACTGACCGAGACCTCTGACAGTTGAAGAGGGTCGTAATGTGTAATTGGCAGACATCTACCCAGACCATCACACAGGAATTCCAAACTGCATCAGGATCAACTGCAAGTACTATGACAGTTAGGCAGGAGGTGAGAAAACTTTGATTTTGTGGTCAAGCGGCCGCTCATAAGCCACACGTGACACCGGTAAATGCCAAACGACACCTCGCTTGGTGTAAGGAGCGTAAACATTGGACGATGGAACAGTGGAAAAACGTTGCTTGGAGTGATGAATCACAGTACACAATGTGGCAGTTCGATGGCTGGGTATAGGAATGGTGAATGCCCGGTGAACGTCCTCTGGCAGCGTGTGTAGTGTCAACAGTAAAATTCAGAGCCGGTGGTGTTATGGTGTGGTCGCGTTTTTCTTGAAGGGGCTTGCTCCCCTTGTTGTTTCGCTTTGCGCTATCACAGCACAGCCCTATGTTGACATTTTAAGCACCTTCTTGCTTCCCACTGTTAAAGAGTAATTCGAGGATGGCAATTGCCTTTTTCAACACGATCGAGCACCAGTTCACAATGCATGGCTTGTGGCAGAGTAGTTACATGTCAATAACATCCCTGTAATGAACTGGCCTGCACAGAGTCCTGATGTGGATTTATAGAACACCTTTGGGATGTTTTGGAATGCAGTCTTCGTGCCAGACATCACCGACCAACATCGATACCTCTCCTCACTGCAGCACTCTGCGAAGAATGGGCTGTCATTCCTCAAGAAACCTTCCAGCACCTACTTGAATGTGTAACTGTGAGAGTGGAAGCTGTCATCAAGGCTAAGGGTGGACTAACACCGTATTGAATTCGAGCATTACCAATGGAGGTTGCCACGAACCTGTAAGTCATTTTCATCCAGGTGTCCGGGTACTTTTGTTCACATAGTAAACTGTCTGTAGTCAATCCTTGATCTCGCTTTAATATTCCCATGTGTCCCCCCTCCCCATTAAAAAAACTTCTCTAGAATCTATCCATTACCAACCTGACAATCATGTATCGCCTCAGGGTACTTCGAATAAGCCAGCCCATTCTTTTAGTGAAGTTGGGCCATAAATATCTATTGTCTAGAGTTTGAGTCGATACTTCTTTAGTAACAGTCCAGTCTACCCATCTAACCTTTGACATTCTTCTGAACACCACATTCAATAGCTTCTATTCTAGTCATATTTCCTGTCCAAGTTTCTTCTACACGAAGCTACACTCCAGGCAAATAACACCAGAAAAGACTGCCTAACATTTAAATATATATATGATGTTAACAAATGTCTCTCTTTCAGAAATGTTTTTCTCACTGTTACCAGTCTGCATTTTATATGCTCTCTACTTCAGATATCTTACAGCATAAATAGCAAAACTCATCTAATACTTTTATTGTCTCATTTGTTAATCCAGTTCCTGCACCATCCGCAGATTTAACTCATCTTCATTCCATTGCTCATGTTTCACTTATGTTCTTATTCACCATATAACCTTTTTCATCTACATCTACATATATAATCTGCAAGCCACCATACACTGCATACAGAAGATACCTTGTACTCCCACTAGTCATTTCCTTTCCTGTTCCAGCCTCAAATGGAGCAAGGGAAAAATGACTACCTAAATGCATCCGTATGAGTCCTAACTTATCGTGTCTTTGTGGTCCTTAAGTGAAATGTACCTTGGTGGCAGTAGAATTATTCTGTGGTATGCCGAGTTTTCTAAACTTTCTTAATAGGGTTTGCAAAAAAAGATTCTAGGGATTCTCATTTGAGTCCACGGAGCATCTATGTAATATTTGCTTATTGATCAAACTAGCAGCAGACATCCGAATTTCCTTGATGTTTTCCTTTAATCTAACGTAGCGGGGATCTCCTAAACTCAAGTAATGCTCCAGAATGGGTCACATTAGTTTCTATACAGGGTCTCCTTTACACGTGAACCACACGTTCCTAATATTCTTCCAGTAAAGTGAAGTTGACTGTTCACCTTTTCTACCACTGTGCCTACGTGCTTGTTCCATTTCTGTCACTTACGAGTGTTACCCACACCACTAATATTATATTTGAATATTACGGGATTGTGTTTCCTAGCCATGTGCATTAACTTACATTTTTCTACTATTAGAGCAAGCTGTCATTCATCACACCAAACAGAAATTAGAATAGTCATCCTGTATCCTTCTACAGACATTCAATGATGATTATTTCTTCTCTCTGAATTTTCATTTCCTTTCTGAACTTCTACATCAAGAGGAATAGGCTTCAACCTTTCCTCACTCCCTTCTCAACTATTGCTTCCGTTTCATGTCCTTCAACCCATAACCGCAATCTGCTTTCTCTACAATTTACAGATACTCTTTAACTCGCTGTGTTTTATCTCTGGTACGCAATTCAAATGCTATAGTGCTTCCTTTATAAAGAATTTGGCCAGTTTCTTTTGCCACATTTCTCCAATTCAAGCTTGTGCAACATCTTTTATGACCTCTTTGCCAATGGTACACTGAACCTTTATCTTTCTGCTTTCATGTAATTCTGTGTTATTCATAAGTACCTCTGAGATTTCAAAAGACGACTGTATGAAAACTGCAAAAGTATAGAAAACACATATACATTAGTGGATAGAACATCTCTCCAAGTTTGTAACTCACATATAGACACTGCTTGTGACACAGCAAATCGCAGTATGTACATGCAATGCGTATGCAACAGCAGCAGCTTGTTTTGGAAATCTGTTTATTGGGTCAACAAACTATTTTGATGTGACAGCACAGAGTGGATGGTTTGTCTAACATTCTGATGGGCCTGGCTCCTAGCGGTGTGCTCTTCAACTACAACACAGCATGTGTTACAAATCAGAACTGGGAGAGATGCTTTATCCATTGGAATGTTTCATTTTTCTATGTGTCTTGTAATTTCTGTGCATTCTTCTTCCGTAACCTTGAAAGAAAGAACCCTGTATAATGTTTGTAGTAGCCTGACTGTTACTACACCTACCACTAGCAGAGGGTGTGAGTTGGGCCACTACGGCAAATGTAGTATACGCTGACATTCACACGGTGCTCCTACAACTACCTCTTGCAGCTGCCAGAGACATTCCAGTCACCTGTTCCAATGGATGTGTGCAGCATGATTCCTGCAACACCATGTGGAGAGAGTGTCTTTATAAGGCCACACGCGGGCCTCTGGCTCTCAGTTGTCAGATGTACTTGTTACTACATCCAGTGCAATCTTGTTGTCACTCTGTGACCTAATAAATCATACAGTATTATGAAAAGGGCAATTGCTACTTACCACATAGTGGAGGTGCTGAGTCAAAGATAAGCACAACAAAAAGACTATCAGAAAATGAGCTTTCAGCCAACAGGGCCTTTGTCAGAGATAGAAAACACACACACACACACATGATGAGTAATAACTAGCCTTTTCATAGTATTGTTACATTCCACTCTAATAAATCATAACTGTTTTAAGACCATGTGTTTTCTTGTATTCCTAGTCAGATCCTGTGATTTTTCTGCCATTCAACTATTCCATGGAGGCTCTACTCCAGTCACTCCTGCAACAACAGCAGATGAACACAACGTTGTTGGAACAGTTGTTGGCTGTGTTGACCCAGACTATGCCACCAATTTTCACCCACCACTGTGCCGCCCCACTAAGAAGAATCCATGGAAGACTGGGACTCTTATGAGAAGCGGCTTTGCCAACATTTGCTGGCGTTCGAAGTGTTTGACAAGGAGATCTATAAGACTCTGTTCTTACTGTGGTTCGATAATACCCCGTTGTATGAATCACTTACTGTGCCAATTAGCTCCTCTGCAGGAGCTAGTGTTGCTTTCTTTTGACGATGTATGTCGTTTGCTGTCCTCCTGTCATTGCACTCGTGATTGCTATTCGTGGCAAATTCTACCAATGTCATAAACAGCTGCAGCAATAGTTTTGAGCTTCGGCGACTGAGCTTCACAGCCTCAGTCGCTAGTTTCTGTCTTTCAAGGCTAAGCCTCAAGAGACTTACGCAGACACAGTGGCCCACAATGCAGTCGTTAATTCAGCCCCAGATAAGGAGTTGCATCAATGTGCCCTTCAGTTTGAGTTCCCTGTTTGCAAGACATTTTGAATATTGCACAGTCATTTGAGGCCTCATGCTTCCAACTGGAGGCTTTGTGTGGTGTCACAGTTGTTGACAGGGTGCAGCCATGGCACACAGAGCCTACCATGCTATTGGGAGAAGAGGTAGCTGCAGTACAAGCAAGCCAACTGGCCCAATGCAGACACACACATTTTCAGCAGCAGGGGCAGCAAATGCCATTTCCTTTGTACCCCTCTTGTTTCATGAAGAATGAACAGGCTGCCTGCTTCTAGCAGCGGGCGTCTTGCCATAAACATAAAAAAAAGGGGTCACATAATGGCAGTATGTCTATCTCTACCCCCTAAAGAGTCGTTGCTGGAATCAATGGACACCAATATTAATAGTACCTCGTCATTGTGTTCGCCGCTATCTTCAGGAAAGAAGAAACTTTTCATAGAAGTGTTGGTGATGGATCAGCTATTTTGCCTCTGAGTTGACAGGGGAGCTGCTGTCCCTACTCAACTCCCAGACATATGCCAGGCTTGTGTCCCCACCATTGGCATGCGTCGAGCAGCAGTTGGTAATCTATAACAAACAGCAGATTTCTATTCTGGCCAATTTGCACTCGACACAGTTTACAGGTTAATTTCCCATTCCCTTACGTACTTTGTGGTTAATGATGCAAGTGCTGGAAATTTGTTTGGGTTTGATGCTTTTACTATTTTTTTTATTTTTATTTATTTTTATTTTTTTTTTTTATTTTTATTTTTTTATTTTTTTGTTGCAGGTGAGGTGCATCTGCTGTAATACCAAATATCTTATCCGAATTGAATTCCTTGGATTCTGAGCTTTTTTATCTGTTTTTCCCATGGGGGGTTTTGCAAACAATTTCACAGCACACATAACTCTCATAACTCCAGCCTCATTTCATCCTGCTGTGACCAGTGCCAGTAGCTTTACATGACCAAGACGAGCTAGATCGCTCAACATCATTGGGAGTGATTAGACGCATGAATGGGCTATGCCCTTAGTAGCCACAAAGAAGCTTCCAGGTCAACTTCAACACTGCGAGGACTTCAAGGTCACTATAAATGCACAGGCAGTCATATTCGTGTACCCCCTACTGCACACAGCAGATTTTCTGGCTGGGATCAATTCTTTTCAAGAATCGACTTGACCAAAGCCTGTCTTCAGACTCCATTACACGATGCATCAAAACTATTGATTCTAGGTAGTACGCCTTTCAGCTTCTATAAGTATCAACATCTGATGTTTGGGGTTGCTAGTGTGCTTGCCATCTTTTAATATTTTTTGAAATAAGTTGCGCCAGTTGCCCCTCGGTGAATTAACTTGATGCTATTGTTGTGATGGGTTCTACCATGGAGGTAGTCTTCCTTTGTTTATTTGGGTCATGAAATTACCCGCCAGGACAGGCACCCATTGGAACAACATGTCACCGCCATTACAGCTTTTTTTGGTCCAATCTATTAGAACTTCAGGCATTCCACAGGTAGGTGGAATACTATAACAAGTTCATTCCCAGTTTGGTTACTGTTATCCACCCCTTGTATCCGTTGCAGCCAAAACATGCTCCTTTATTTCATCTGCAGCTTGTGAGCATGCTTTTGTGCAGCTTAAGGATAATCTTCACTCCGCACTGTATCTTGAGACTATTCAACCTGGCAAGCATGTGGTCCTGGCCAAAAAAAAATGTCTTGAGTACAGTGGTGGAGGTCCTGGCCCACCGCCATTCAGATGGCTCCAATAGCCTGTTGCCTTTGCTTCAAAAATGGTAACTCAGCTCAGGAACATTGTTTTCAGGCGAAAAAAGCAGCTTTTGCTTTTGTATACACCTTAAAAATTTAATTTGTTTTTGTATGTTACAAAGTTTAGTTTTATTCTGACCTTAAACCCTTGGTTTCACTGTTTAGCCCGTCAGTATCCTTACCAGACAGAGCTACTCTTTGTCTTCATTTTTGGGCTCTGTTCTTGTCCTAGTACAATTATGAGATTAATTTTCATCTCGTGTCACAAAATGCGAATGTGGATGCTCTGTCATGGCTTCCCATAGGCCTCAACCCCTCATTCGACCAGGAGGAAGTACTTTCTTTTGAACTGGATACGGAGGTGATGCATATGGCATGTGGTTTCCCCATCGCCAATTCCCATACTGTTTCCGCTCTGGTGGTGGATACGGCACTCCTGCATGTAGTACACATGATACAACAGGTGTGGCCTGAAAGTCCACCAAGTCAGGCTTTAGACCAGCTTCAGAATTTTTATGCATTGCGTCATTACCTCTCCCTGTTGGATAGCATTTATTTTTCTGTTGACAGAAGTTTACTCCTCATGTTGTGTTTCCAGCAGCTCTGCAGTGGGAGGACTTACGCTTATAAAATCATGGTCACTGGCGAATGTCACACAGAATTGTTGGTGTGCGCCGTGTGTTTCGGCCAGACATTGATCGGGAGGTGGAATCCCTTGTCACTGCCTACTGCAGCTGTTCAAGTGTTTTTGTCTGCAGGCAGCACTGCAATTATTTTTTCACCATGGCCAGCCCCTTCACATCCATGGGAAACAGTCCATATTGATTTTGCCCATCCTTTTTGGGACCCTTTCTGGTTATTGTCCATTGATTTGTTTTCTCGTTATCCATCTCTGAAGCAGATGCACAGCCACATAGATTTCCCAGTTTAACAGAATAACACCAGATGGGGCCAAGAGTCCCACCAAGGTCCTGCACGGCCTTCAGCTGTGGACACTGGTCACCCTCTTACTGCCATGCAGGCTTCACTCAGTATCACTTGTTTCGTTGATATTTGTACCCGACGCGCGAGTATGGGTCAGGTGTTTTGAATGCTGCCCTCATTAGTTTCTGACTGTCATCCACAGCCAGCATGGTCATCTGCCACCAGAACCAAATGTGTTCCAGGTTGGGCATTGGGCCACCCCCTCGGGCCATGAATGAGATACCTCATTCTTCCTTGGTCCTGGCCACTCCTGGGGTCGCAAAGGCCTGGCCATTGCCTTCTATCCTGGTGGTTGGGGTTTTGTCAACACTGACATTGGGTTTCCTTCCTGCTCATGATTGCACCGAGTTTGCTCTGCCGTTCAATCGGTATGGAATATGTGGCTTCATTGCCTGAGTCTCTCTTCTCCAGTCCTCAATCATTGCTGCCCATACAGGCACCTCTTTTCATGGACTCTTGACACCTAGATGGCACCTGTTGCTGGTCGTGTCCACCAGTTGCCCCAGGATCCACAGACAGTGTGCGGTTAATTCATGTGCTCTGGTCTGGGCAGACTAAGAACTTCTCTCACCTATGGTTGATGTGAGTTAGGTTACTAAGGCAAGCATAGTGTGTGTTGTGATGTGACCACAGCTACCCAAGGCGACCTTTAGGGGCAGCCAAATCATTGACCGCAGTCACTTGCTCTGTTATGCATGCGCAGTACAACTCCAGTGACACCAGACGGAGACAATGTCTTCATAAGAACATATGTAGGTCTCCAGGCTCACGATTGTCAGATGTATTCATTACTTGCAGTTACATGCAGTGCACTATTATTGTTGTCACCATTTGACCTAATAAACGTAAGTTTTATGACCATGTATTTCCTTTGGTTCCTAGTTGAACAATGTTTGTGTGGGTACTAGGCTGTTATGACGATTTTCAGTGTTACTTCCCTAAAGCTTGTTATTTTGTTGGTTTGTCGTACAGCTGTATTGTCATTTTTGCTCAGTTCTGTTTTTTCTTGTACCACAGTCAAAACTGTCCGTTCTGCTCTTATTTCGTCCATCATACATAAAAAGAACTCAAGGTTTTGAAAAATAAACTTCTTCCACTTTTCTTAAACAATATCCCCCCCCACACATAGTGTTTAGAGGGTTCAAAATTTTAAAATAAATAAGTTTCTGGTAAATAAGGCATGTTTATTTTACTGCATTTTTACTACAATTTTTCTTTTGTTTTTGTTTGTTCATGTGTTTTTAAACAAGACAGGAAAAGGATTAGAATTTAACATCCCATTGGTGAATGTAATGCTATCTAACAGATTTCTGTGTTTAATGTGCTTGATTTACAGATTTGCTTGAAAATAATGAAGTTGTAATCTTAACAGGTGTCAACATACAAACCACTGCAGCTATAGCAAAAGAATTGCTTATTGGTGGTAATTCACCGACTGCTGAGGCTCTGGCAAAATCAGCCCACTCTCATAAAAACGTGCAGACAACTTCTTTGAAACCACCAACACCACAAAGCCAAGGAGTTCGGCCAAAAGATCAGTTACTGTATCTTGCTCAACTGCTTGGCTTCCAAGTTCAGTTCTCAGATTTTCCAAAGGTAAAGAATTTTTAAGAGTTGTGTTGGATTTATTTTTTACATTTATAATTCTAATTTTTCTCAATACTAGCCACTTGCTGTTACACTCAATACCAATGTCTAACACAAATATTAAAGTAGGTGCACACAACCAATTATTTGCTACACTACAATACACAATGTAGATTCTGCCACTACTGTGTGTGAAGTATGTGAACCCAAGCCACCCATCATATAACAGAAGTGTTAACCATGGATATGCCCATAAACAAGATGATGTGTCATATGTTGCTGGTGCCATTCATCTGCACTCGGTGAATCAAATCGTTAGTTCAGGTTGTATATTTTTAAACTCCACATCTTTAATATTCACATTTCGAGACAGCTTAATTGTTTTCAACATGTGCATTTGTATCAAAATCACCCAGTCAGAATACTGGGTATTGGTAATGTGATCATATCACTACAGTGGCATTTTTGGGTGTATTAAATTTCTTTTCCCAAAAGATCTTCAGTGAAATCTCATTAGCATATTTTTGAGAGGACTGCAGATTTGAACACCATAAGCAGGATAATGTACTGCCAAAAAATACTTAATTTTATAATTATTTGATTTTTTTCACAGTGAAAATGCAGAATTAAGGGTCCCAAATGAGGTAACATGCAATTTCATAATGCTACATTCCAGAGTTGGTATTTCAATAAATTATAATTCAAAATGTGTCATTTCAAGAACATTTTCAGAATACCAAACCAAGAATACAAATGCAGCGACATTGGCTAACACAAGTAATCAGATATGTACACTTCTTGCCGTCAGTCAATTGGAATACAGAAAAGACACTTGATGCTAGAGTGTAACCTGTAACATCCAAAATACCTTCCAAATATGTATATTGAAAAAATACAAATACGTTAAAATTGCAATTTTTGTTTCACTGCTCAACACAAACTAACATCGCTCATTTAGTTTATTTCCAGTTGTGAAATCAGTACGGGTAACTGAATAGACATTGTCATTTCAAAATGCTGATGTTACATCTTGTTAGGCTAATTAGATTATAATAAAGCAATATACAGTGTCCATCCTTACGTTCATCACTTCTTCATAAACTTCAAAACACAACTCATAACGCGTAACATGTGTCCATTGCTTCAATATGTTTTGGTGTTGCAGGAACCAGCGAAGTTTCTGATTCATCTTCACTTTCTTCTTCTCTCTCTTCCCTCTGTTCCTGAAAGACTTCATTAGTTGTAATGGATTGACAGATGACAACACCACAGCAAATAATCTATATGACTTGCAAAGTGGCTGACACTTAATAGCAGTGTCCCTCTGCACATTTCCGCAGTCCGTGGACACGGACTTTCTATTCACACCATTTTCGGCAGCAAAAGTTGCAGCGGTCAAACAGTGCCGCCCTGATACTGCCAAATTTGAACTGCTAAACAGCGAGGGAGAGTATATGAAGAGTCATTTTAACATGCATTTAAAGCAGTTGGCTCTTGGGACTTCAAAAATGGAACATACTATGAAGGAAAAAGTGGTAATGAGGGACATACTAATGAGATTCCACTGTGCTTCTTTAAAACTTTGTAGACTAGTATCTTGGAAGAATATTGGGCCAAGAAAACCAGCCATTTATGCTGTCATGTAAAGTGTCGCTGGACATATGTAGTTGATGTCTCTTCAGGAGTAATCAGTGTGTATACGACCCAGGACAACCGGGAGATCCGGGAAAAACCCGGGAATTTTTTCATACGGGAGAAAACCAGGAAAAACCCGGGAATTTTTCATTGTTTTAGTTTTCAGTTAAATTTTTGTAATTTTGACTCGTAAGAACTGTTACTCTAAGAAAGGATATTAGTGTATCCCACTACTGCAGAATAATACCTCAACAATAAAACATAAATTAGGGGGAAAAAAGGAAAATAACTTAAATTGTAAAGGAAAAGTGCCATATACAACAACGACACACAGTCCTCATGCAAGCGTCTGCCAACAGCTAATGTGTCAAAGGCATTAGGAAGACTATGCAATACTTCATAACAACAAATTCCCTCCAATGAGCGTGAAGTCACAAATGTTTACATTCGATTTGTGTTAGCAGTTACGAGTGGGCTCATGCGCATGCACTGTTGAGTTGCATTTGAGCAGTAGATTCTTCTGCTTCTGGCTACGGGAATGTGGCTGTTGGCTGTGCAAGCAGTCGCAGCAAGCAGTTAGATGCTACTGGGAAAAGGGCGCGCCAAATTCATATTCTCGAGGGAAAAAAACTTGTTTCACAAAGGGCCTAGCATCCAGTGCACATTGATCTATCGATCATTTATATGATTTTGAAACACATCCCTGTTGGTTTTTTAATATTTTTGAATGTGTGCATAGCGTAAGTGCTGTCTCTGTCAGAAGAATCCTCGTCGCATCTAGAAATAAACTTTCCATTGACAAAAGGGGATGGGGCTATACGATCTGAGTGGAGTAAAGCCGAATGGATGAATGCCAATCACTGTCGTATTATGTGGTTGATTGGATTTCCGAATGATCAGCGTTGTTATAATTACTAGCAAAATCCGTAGATTCAGTCTACCAGAATGGAAATAAATGACTACAGGAATAACAAGGGAAAAAGATTACGTATTATCTACTCGTTGTATCCAAGAAAATGAAATTTTGACAGAAAATTTTTGGCCAGATCGCTACACTAGTAAGGACCAGTTCTACAGTCCCTGGCTAGCAGCCACTTAAGTTCTGTTTTGGAAGTAACACAGAAAACGTTTTGTACGAATATGTAACACTGCCTAACTGTAGAATAATCGCGGGGTAACTAAACCGATGATTCTGGCCAGGTTAGTGAAGTTAATCGGCGAACAAATTTTGGCAGTGGCAGGAATAGCTACAGAATTGGTGATGACAAGATTGTTTGTTAGAACGAGGAAGGAGAAGGAACAGGGACATCACACAAATTATGGAAGAATAAGACAATTCCAAATTTATATAAAAATTTCGTAATACTACTTTTCGATCTCATGCTTGAGAAACTGGTACGTATGAATGAAATGTAAAACTATTTCCTAACATAAAGTTTTTTGCTTGTAGTAGGCCTAATAGGAATTTGATATTGGTACTTCGTGAATTATATTTTGTCCTGTTCTAAAAATGACTATTTGTGCCCAAACAGTCTCACTTATTTGGTGTGTGTTACAAAATTGCTGCAATATTCCGGCTGTTTCTCCTTTTAGTTTCTGTGATATGTGTTTTTTGGTGGTGCGGGTTACCAGCCCACAGCCCCCGAGTGTCCTGGTGGGGCTGCCACCTCATGGCCTGGACACCTGCCAAGGTTTTATTTCAGGGCCTTACCCCTTAGATAGCTTGTCTTCACTACGACTACAGAACGCTATCCATCCCTTCGCAGTAAGGCCTATGCGCATCAACGTTGTCCTGGTTTCCAAGGATCTTCCGCTGTCCACATTAGGGGACTGTGTCTGCTGCCACACAATCACAAGGTGGAAAAGGAAAGGAAGGGAATGTATAGGATGGGACAGAACAGAATAGGATAGGACAGGACACTAGACGGGACGTTGCGAGACACACTTTGTCTGGATCCTCTATGGAGACCTGTCCGGCTTGGGAGGCCCTGCTGGTAGTTACACCACCGCCGGTATAGCCCTCCACTTCATTGGATCACACAAACCCCCTCGCCCACACGGACAGTGTCTCGCTAAGGCGGTGTCTCCTGAGGGGGGCCTGCAATATTAGAAAGGCCTATTTTGTTTTATCTAGCATACAGTGACAAAATAGACATAATCAGATTGAGAAACCACACCAGTCTTGGGTATTATTTGTATTGACAGCTTTTTCAGTATTAGATAATGAAATTTCAATTTTTCATCTAGCAAAGCATTTGACGAACTTTGGTGAGGTAATAGATTCTTGCGCAGAAAGGAAAGCATGCCATGTAAAGCTGTAGCAAGATTAGAGAGAAAAAAATGCTAGGAGGTAAGGATTGAAGAAATGTGTACTTTCTTGTTTGTCTCTTGTCTATGTTGGTTTTGTATATCCTATATTTAATTTTACGTCACACAAAACAGCAAGTTATTAGCTAACAGACAATAAAGAGTGCAAATTTTCTAAAGAGTTGTTGTTCTCTCAATTACAAATAATCCCATCCGCTATTAATGGCGAGTTTTTAAAAAAAGAGTCACCACAGGACATTTCAATTTCCACTGTGCTGAATATAGTTTGATGGCATCGCTTACAAAGTATACACATTTCAATTCCACAGAGCGAAGTACGGTGATGTGCAATAGAAGAATGCTGTATGAAGAGGCGTGGCACTGCACATTGGCACACTTAAGACCAAATAACATGTCTTACATTTTCTCGAACACACATATTTTATGTTCCAAACTTTTCAGAATGATGTGCCCTACAAGATGCACATATTTTTGAAATTTTTTTTTTTTTAGTATTGGCCTGGTTCGCAAATACCGTAGATTGGGGGCTGATGCGCAGAGCAGCCTGAGTTATAATGGGTAGTCTCCACGTGACCCGTGTTTACGTTTAGTGAATTTGCTGTTTCCCCTTCGTTTACTCTCACGCAAATGAAAACAAAACGGATATCTGTGGCCGGGAGGTATCAAGTGAATTAAAATAAATTCACATAAGTACGGAAGGCTAAAATACGTTATTAGCTTCAGATTTTATTTTATTTCCACCTTTCTGACAGTCGAGCATTAATCGCCTTGCAGAACAATGAAGTTATTTTTGTCTGTTTGCTGAAGAAATTTGGCTTTTATTAACCGTTTTTGCAGAGGCAGTCAATGTATTCCAAATGAAGTTTTTAATTCCACAGTACTGTCTAGTTTCAACTGTTCTCTGCATTTCAAGTGCAAATTTTCATCTTCTAGCATGTATGGCATTATGCCATAATGAAGAACCAAACATGATGTGATACAGTACTGGCGCTCCAAGAAAATTTACACCTCGAAAACCACACTGAAAAGCTTAATATCAGGTCTACTTCATTAGGAATCTGGACGTACGAATGTGCACCTTAAGTTGCAGTTTAAATGTGCACATTTTAGTATGGTCCATGAAATTCTGATGCTCTTGGAGCACCCTGTGATGACTTGCTGCTTTTACAACATAATGTAAGATCTTTTAATGTTTTACATGTACATACACACGGGCTTCCTACGTGATGGTAGCCGCGCAAGCGTGGTGTCGCCTGTTACCTGGTGCTCTCTGGCAACTGCTGAAACGGACCTATTTCTAACAGGTCGCAGAAAAATATTGCGAATGCTGGTTTGAAAAGCGTTACTTTCAAAGTAAATATCCTTTAACGTAAGGTGGACTATGCGCGAGGATGTACCATGAATTTCTTAAATCAAAGAGCGTTCGACTCTCATTCAAAAATCTACTCTTTGATGAAGAGCCATTTAGAAGAATTTCGAACCCTGAAGATCAGACATTTATGTCATTATTAAAAATTTTACTGGCATATTTGTGTGATATATCTTGAAGTGTAACATGCACAAAAAAATCAACATTATATGTGAAAGATTAGCTTCTCTTGCAGCTTATTAACCTTAGACACCAATATTACAGTAGAGCGTCGATCAACCGAACGACCGCTTAACCGAACCGTGTACTTGCTCGCACCTGTTACTCTCCCACCCTACCTTCCATCATCCTCCTCACTCCCAAACCAAGTTTCCCACAGTAGTCGCTGCTCTGGGCCACCGCTGGCCTAACATTGCTTCTAATGGGGCCTTCACAAGGCGCTGCTGACTGGCCAAGCTGCCAGTCGCTGTGTTTTAACAATCAGCACACTTCTGTCGGCTTGACACTGGCAGTAGACGTAGCGGCAGTATCAAAGCTGTTCACAGCAACAGCTGCGCCAGCTTAGAGTTGATGCGTGCCGCTCCGCGCAGTTTGAAGGATTGCGCGCCCCCAAGAAGAGCTTGTCACGGTGCAAACAGTCACCTTCTGTTCTGTGTGTATTGTTCATGCAAAATGCATATGTAATATGTATATATTTTTATATTTTTGTTTAATAAACTGTGCCACATACTATATATTCCTACTGAAGTTGCTTTTGTATGTTACTTTGTAATACTAAAAGAGATGCCTGTTTTTATGAATAGTAATTTACTGTACAGTACTTCTTTTTGGCAAATAAACATGTACAGTTCGATTATCCGAACAAACCAATTTTCCGAACTCCCATGTCCCCCAATTACTTCGGATAATCGATGCTCTACTGTATATGTGAAAGCTTTTCTTTTCTTGTAGCAACACTGTATATTAATTTAAACCATTAACTTCTGTGTTACTGCTACTTAACAATGATGTTGCTATTGGATGACTACATCACGTGTCCTATGCTCTAAATATTCACTGTCATCGGTTGGCGAGATCGCGTGACATGAGCTATGACTGGCTTACAAAAGCACATCGCAATCTCGATTTCAGTGATTTGGAAAGTAACATGTGGTGTTTGGTGGAATTCCAATGTATACTTTCGTAATACGAAAATACGCAGCGTACATGTTGCTGCACATCAAAGATATTTCCAAAACATATCTTTTTCGCTGAGTTTCGTTTTCCAAAGTGCCGAGTTTCGTTTTCTAAAGTGCCGGGAAATGCCTGTGTCCAAAACCATAACCATTCAAAGGATTGATAATTTTTTCAGTTCCGAGGGAAAATATACTGTCACTTAAGACGGAAAAAGTGTGTTTTCACCCGGGTGAAAGTGTATTTTTAACCAGGAAATCCGGGAATTTTTTTTCCTTGTCCACGTACACACCCTGAGTAATGCATGCCATAATAGGATGATACTTCAAGATTTGTTTTTCATATCTGCTTTAGCTTTTTGGTATATTACAAATTTTAAAATAACAATTGCAGGAAGTGTAATCATCCTACCAAGAAGTGTGAGATGAGTTATTGAGCAGTTTCTTCCTCTTGAGCTTCCAAAATTTCTTGCTCGCTCACCAAATGTGATGTATTTGTAGCAGAATTACAGCAAAGTGCGAAACCAACTGAGTAAAGACACAAAATTACGTCAGTGTGGTCGTATTGGCTCAGCCATTCACGACAACAACTGTTATGTTCACTAATGTTTCTTTTGAAATAATTGTAGAAACTGATACAAAATGAGTCAAGTTTTTGAGTGATAGATCGAGAAAATCGCAGTCCGACTTACGCTCAGGTGTGGTCGTTTTTAACACAAAAGTTCTGGTCAGAACTAAGTATTTCCATTTTGCTGCAAATATTACTTAGTCTGCTGTTGCCAAAACAGCAACACCAGGATGATTTGCATTAATGGTTTTCAGTAATGAATTTATTTTTCTTTCAGTTACTCACACTGTCTTTTTATATTTTTATCCTCACTTACTGGGTCTGTAAAAGTGTATTCTGTTCATTGAGTTTTGCCTGGCTATCTTAATTACAGATCCAAGTTTTGATATGACTTTACACGATCTACAGTGCAACCTATAAATACTTCTTGTAGCTAGTGGTAATTTTTAAAGAAAATGTTGTTTGCCAAGTTTCATGTGGGAGGCATTGAAATGTCACATTTGAAGAGAGAAATTGTGGTATTTTCTCATAATTTATTGTTAGTGCGCATTGTTGAAACCAGTATATGTTTTTCCGTGTTCTAGCATTTCATTGATCGTAATACAGGAAAATATGAACATTTATGCACAAATAACAGACCAATAATGTGATTGAGATGTGTTCCTTTGTCATATTCATCTTTCACAAGAGCTATTAAAAAATAGCTTAAAACCCACTGTTGATTACATGGATGTCTTGAAACATCTGTAATGTTTCTAAGAAAATTTTGTCTTTACAAAAATTAGCAATTATCATGCATAATTATTTAAAACTATTACAGCATAGATCCAATGAAGCACACATTGAACAACTTTTTGAATGTTTTAGTGCCATAACAAGGAGCCACACAGGTTGATTGGATTGAGTGACATAGTATTCAAGGCTCAGTCCAAATCAGATGCACGATTGTTGCTGAATTATCCTCATATCAAGCATTCACTCTTCATTTTGATAAATAAGGCTAGTAATATCAAGATAAGCAAGAAATCCGATTGGAATTTGTGTGGCACAAGTTGTCAATTGTTACTACATATTCATTCCACTAATAAGTTGAACTTTTGTAGCAACAAGACATGAGAATGTAAGGAAAGAACATTAAAAAGTCTGAAAAGTGACCACAGAAATATAAGTTCATATTATAAATGTTACATCTCATCCCACTTTGTAAATAATTGCATGGAATTTACATAAATGATGAGATTGCAGTACTGTGTAATACAGAAAGATGGTGATGCGAGGCATATAGTATCTTATCAGAAGCACACCTCCTGTGAAAGCAGTCATATTGTATACCAGCACCGCTGTAACTTCTACACAGCATTTTATGGCAGTGTAACAGTTAATCAGCTTTTCATACGACAGCACGATCACAGTCGAACTGTGGCCAAAATCACACTTGACCGCATAGGAGTGGAACGCATTACTGAGCACAACATGGTTGATTTTATTGGGTGCTTTGTGCAACTTGTGCCACTGGGAGTCTTCCACCCAACACTACTTTCTCTGACTTTGTAAATAGGGATTGGCTATATGAGGGAATTGTTTGTCAAAAACTGTAAAATGATCTTTGTTCCTTTTAGAGGAAGGCATGGGTTTACACAATACTTATCACAAAGCTTCTGACTCACCGATGTGATACATTCATATGCATGGAATGTCATCAAATACATTCGAAGATAGAGTGGGCAGACTCAGAAGTACCTTGGCAAAAACATTGTTCTGCAACATATTAAATGTGTTCAAAATTCTAGAAGAAATCAAACTTCAGATTTCTACTTTACCATCATATCGCTTCCTGAAGAAGTATTGAAAAATTAAAAAAACAGAGGAAGTAACACAAAATGTTATGTGTATTACTTTTCTGCCAATACGAGTGAAAGCCAGCTATTGTGTGTGTGTGTGTGTGTGTGTGTGTGTGTGTGTGTGTGTGTGTGGTGGTAGTACAAGTATCATAGTATGTTTTTATTCAGGCAAAAGATGTAAGAGAAATATTGATGTGCATTTACAAACCTGAGAAACAACCGACATAGGTCCTGCATCACTCGTCTTCTTCTTCTTCTTCTTCTCCTCCTCTCTCTCTCTCTCTCTCTCTCTCTCTTTTTTATAGCATAATCTGTGCAGCACAAGAGTTACGTTGCACATCTCCAAAATGTTAATGCCTGACTGACTCATTCTCAGTTTTGTCATTGGTGTGCAGTTAACATGTATCTGGTGCAGTTATATGTTGACAGGTAGTTTGGCAGTAATCTGTCAAATCAGAAAACCTCCTTTATGCCTGTGATGTACATAATGTTTTATAATAATATACAGTTGCACCATTTTACCAGTTTCCATTTGTCAGATGCTGTTTGACTGCCTCTGTTGTCCACCTGTTAGTTTTTTGGCCCTTTCATTTTAACCAGTGGTTCCTCTGCCTGTTGGTGGCAGTGGAGGAGCTGGTAAATAAATTAACAGCAACATTGGCAGATCCTCCACATAAGGAATGCTAACTGAAAGATCTTTTGCACTCATTGACATTTTCCACTGAACCACTTCCCTATTGCAGCTCATGATTTCTAAGGTCCCATTCTCAGATTAAAGGACATTTTAACATATTTGACGTGGTATATTAATCATTTTGAAAAAACATACTGCTCTACTGTGTAGTTAATATGTTACCCCGAGAATATGTTTCTGTATCATTGTGGCATTGTAGTGACAGTATAGTTCATATATACCTATTATATTCTCAGCCATGTCATCTTTTGTGAGACTGATTACTTAACTTGTGCTTGAAGTTATGTGTGCATTGTTCCAGGGAAACCATAGCGAGTTTTTGAGCCTAGTATCGTTATCAACTGATCCCCCTCAAGTTTGTCACGGTGCTGGGTCAACAACAGATGCATCTCATGACCAGGTTAGCTATTAATAATTTGCTAGCAAAAGAAATTTGAGATAAATTCAGTATTTTATCCAAGTATCATCTTTTAAGATCATCAGTTTTGAATAAATGAGATACTGTTAACATGTTAGTATATTGTATATGTGTGCAGCCATTGTTCCTCTGTTGCTATTTCAGTAGTATTTATCACATAGAAAATGCAATTTTTCTTTATATACCACAATCTTTAACCTGTAAATTATTTTGTTAAAACCAATAATGTATATGTACGCACTGAGAATGTTTATTTATGCTTTGCCTTTAGTTTGGATTTAAATGGTGGTTACAGGTATAACAAAGAAACCACTATCATTAAGTCAGTAAATGTGTTAACAGTTACCTAAATAACAGAAAAATTAGCCAACAATAATTGAAACAACAATAACAAATGTAAATAAAGTATTAAACTGAATATTGTGTGCGTCTTTAAATGCAATTAATGTGCTGTCAAATGAAAAAGTAGAGACAGAAAGTGTGAAGCCACAGAAATGACAATGAAGCTTTTCTATTAATTACTGAACCACATATTGATTGGATTTGTATAATCATTTCCTGATAAATCATGAAATAAAATTGTGGTTAGAAAAACCAACAATTACAGTAACAAAAAGCAACTTTTCATTGTGCCTTTCCATGAATGTCAGATGCATATAATAGTACTGTACATTTCCCACCTTGTGATTAGTGGTGAGTGATCTTAAACGACCCCTAGATACTGTGCAGTTTGACATTCTCCCTAGACTGCCCAGTAATGCTGTGGTTCAGAATGTTGGGTGATAAAGAAGTTTCTGCTGTGATAATTACTCTACTTGATTGGAATCAGGAAAAAAAGATGGTTGAAAAATTGGGTCAAGCAGCTTCAAAGATCACTTACGAAAACTTGAGCGAGAGGGGAGGGAGGGACTTTTTATGTGTTGATGGTCTAGCATTTGATACATTACTGGAAACTGTTCTCCCAATACACTGTCTGTCACCCCCCCCCCCCCCCCCTCCGAAATTTTGCAGAAGCCTGTATCACCACCACAAAAAACCAAAATAGTTCAAATTAGAACGCAGTTTCACCAAGTCCGCACTTACCCATAACACTACAATACTGTGCTAATGGCAATTCTTTTGAAGACTTGTAATTTACAAGCACAGTTTCACCTTACAGCATTTGAGACATAGTTATGGAAACATGTCATGGAATAATACATGCAGTAGAGGATTATATTCGGGTAGTCTACACTATGATATAAAGGCAAGTTAGTTTTAGCATCTTTACCAAAAATTTCAAAAAGTACTTCACTGATTTACTTCAAATTTTTACACAGTACTCTAGTAAACATTGGGACAGGCATAAGCTGCAGATTTTTAAGTTTATATGTTATACAAATATGTATTTACTGTATAAATGGAAAACATTTTTATCAAAAATCTCAACAGTTTTTTGGCCAGTGTACTTGAAATTTTTTCACGATAGTCTTAATAAAACTTGAGGCAGACGTAGGGTACAACTTTTTTTAATCATTTGTGGTATACAAACATATATTTAATATCTGTACTACTATACAAAGACAAGTCGAAGTTTAACATTATTACCAAAAATCTTGAAAAGTTCTTGACTGATTTACGTCAGATTTTAACACAATACTGTAATAAATGATTGGACAGACATAGGCTACAACCTTTTTTTTTTTTTAAATATATATGGTCTGTAAACATGTATGTACTATATAAAGGGGAAATGATATTAGCAAAAATCTTGCAAAGTTCTTGAATGATTAAGTTCAAAATTTTATATGGTAATGTAATAAACTTTTGGACAGGCATAAGTTACATTTTTAAGTATATATGGTATATAAATATGTATATAATACAAAGAGGACACAGTGCTAGCAAAAATCTTCAAAAGTTCTTTACCAGTTTACTTCAGATTTCCACACAATACTCTAATAAAGATTTGGACGGACGTAGGCTACCTATTTTTTGATATACGTATAATAAGTACAGAGTAAATAGTTCAGCAAGAATCTCGAAAAGGTCTTGACCGATTTATTTAAAATTTGTAAACAACATTCTATTAAGTATTTGGATGAACATAAGATGCACTTTTTTTTAAACAACAAAGTACAGGATTTCTGTTAAAACCAGCTTCGAGAAAGAAAATGCTGTGTTGTGAAAATATGTGGTTTCAGTTTCTGTTTCGCAGTCAGTTTTAACTGCCATAGCAGAGCATTTAAACCACAAACATAATCAGTTATTGGGCGCTACAGTCTGGAACCGCGCGACCGCTACGGTCGCAGGTTCGAATCCTGTATCGGACATGGATGTGTATGATGTCCTTAGGTTAGTTAGGTTTAAGTAGTTCTAAGTTCTAGGGGACTGATGACCTCAGCAGTTAAGTCCCATAGTGCTCAGAGCCATTTGAACCATTTTAATCAGTTACTGACAATATGATGTAAACAAATAGATAAAAAATCTACTCACCAAATGGTGGCAGGGGAAGAAACACACAAAAGGGTTTAACTTTTACAAGCTTTCGGAGCCACTGGCTCATTCTTCTGGCAGAAGAGTTTAAGGGGAAGGAAGAGGGCTGAAGGAAAAGGACTCGAGACATTTACGGAAAGGGATACAGTTTGGAAAAATCGCCCAGAACCCCGGGCCAGAGGAGACTTACCGGACAGGATCCTGACCTTATCCTTGACCCCTCTTCTTCCCCTTCAACTCTTCTGCCAGAAGAAGTTGCCACTGGCTCGGAAAGGTTGTAAAAATTAAATCCTTTTGTGTGTGTGTTCCACTGCCACCACTTGGTGAATAGGTTTTTTGTCTATCCATTTATATTATATAGGGCATTTAAACCATTAGACAATTTTGTTCTCCCATATGTATTCTTACCTGTGTACAATTTTAAACAAAAATTGTATCCACAACTGTGCTCTGGTGGGTCTTTTTCTTATAGTAGTAGTTGGTTTTAAGAGAAATGTCTCATTGCCTTCTGTTATACTTCGCCCCGATATAAACAAGCATAAACGGGATGATTGGTCGGCAGTCGTACCCTCATACACTGGTGTTGTTCCGCTCTTGAAAGTAGTTCTAAGTTATGTATTAGATATCTTATTGCTATGTCACTGTGAATGAAATTTTAAGACATTCTGATGTATTTATTAATCATACTTTAGCTACATAATTTTTATTTCAAAAATTGCTCACCCTGCTACTTTAGCATTTTCTGAATTTTGTGTTTGCTGAAAATCAACACTGAATTGCACTCTGTCATCCAATATCTGTTTAAGAATTAATGCAAGTATTGTACTAACGATCTTGAATGTTTTTACTGGGCCGCCATGCATTTGGTTTTGTCCTATGACAGTTAGGATCTCTTCTTGTACAAATTTGACGTCGCTCTGTGTGGATCATTACCGGTGTTTGACTGTCTGTTAGCCAGCATTGTCTTTCTCTGTTTTTACGCGTACTTTGCATTATACCACCGGTACATGCCACCAGCTGTGCCAAGTGCTGAAAGTGCCACTACCACTTCCGCTTCACCCCCCTCGCCATTCCTCGTCGCTCGCGCTTACCCCTCTGCTCTTTCCCCTCCTGCAAGACGTACATAACGCCACAGATAATACCCCCTCCATCACCCTGCTAGAGAGAACGGTCATTAAAGTTTGTTGACGTCACACTTCCCCGCTGGACACCCACGTGCTTGTCTCCTGTCAGTCAAAGCTTGTTTACAAACAGTGCGTGTGCTTGTGTCACACAGAACCACATTCTAGATGTGAACCTTTTCATATTTTGTGAACTGATTAAAAACTCAATACATTCTTTCCCTTCCTTTATATGAAGTTTTATGAATAGGATGAGAATATTGTTAGTTGTTTTGTCACTATGGACACACCTTTTAATTACCTTTTGTAGAGTTGTGCCTGAGTGTTCTCTATGCGTATAACTTTACAAGCTTAGTTTATGCCATATGACAGTCCCCTGATTTCATCATTAATTCCAGTGTTTTGCCAGTATTAGAAAAGGCTTTGTTCTTTGTACTTTAACATGGGTTAATATAGACAAGGTTTGTATTATGTGTGTATTATGGTACCCCATTTCTTGGACTTTGTACTTGAATCCTCCATTCTACTGAAATGTGTTAATATTTCATAGCCTGAGCAATTTTCTGCAACTACTACCCTCAGAAATAGTCAGATGACATAGTAAGATTTTACTAAAGTTGAAATGTACTTAATCCAATTCTAACCAAGCTAGGTGTTAATGTTCTGCAGTAAGTCACTTTATACACACACACACACACACACACACACACACACACACACACACACACACACACACACACACCCAATCCATTACCCCCAGAAACCATCCTTGTAACCATTGATACCACTTCCTTATACACAAATATCCCGCATGTCCAGGGCCTCGCTGCGATGGAGCACTTTCTTTCACGCCAATCACCTGCCACCCTACCTAAAACCTCTTTCCTCATTACCTTAGCCAGCTTCATCCTGACCCACAACTTCTTCACTTTTGAAGGCCAGACATACCAACAATTAAAGGGAACAGCCATGGGTACCAGGATGGCCCCTTCGTACGCCAACCTATTCATGGGTCACTTAGAGGAAGCCTTCTTGGTTACCCAGGCCTGCCAACCCAAAGTTTGGTACAGATTTATTGATGACATCTTCATGATCTGGACTCACAGTGAAGAAGAACTCCAGAATTTCCTCTCCAACCTCAACTCCTTTGGTTCCATCAGATTCACCTGGTCCTACTCCAAATCCCATGCCACTTCCCTTGATGTTGACCTCCACCTGTCCAATGGCCAGCTTCACACGTCCGTCCACATCAAACCCACCAACAAGCAACAGTACCTCCATTACGACAGCTGCCACCCATTCCACATCAAACGGTCCCTTCCCTACAGCCTAGGTCTTCGTGGCAAACGAATCTGCTCCAGTCCGGAATCCCTGAAGCATTACACCAACAACCTGACAACAGCTTTCGCATCCCGCAACTACCCTCCCGACCTGGTACAGAAGCAAATAACCAGAGCCACTTCCTCATCCTCTCAAACCCAGAACCTCCCACAGAAGAACCACAAAAGTGCCCCACTTGTGACAGGATACTTTCCGGGACTGGATCAGATTCTGAATGTGGCTCTCCAGCAGGGATACGACTTCCTCAAATCCTGCCCTGAAATGAGATCCATCCTTCATGAAATCCTCCCCACTCCACCAAGAGTGTCTTTCCGCCGTCCACCTAACCTTCGTAACCTCTTAGTTCATCCCTATGAAATCCCCAAACCATCTTCCCTACCCTCTGGCTCTTACCCTTGTAACCGCCCCCGGTGTAAAACCTGTCCCATGCACCCTCCCACCACCACCTACTCCAGTCCTGTAACCCGGAAGGTGTACACGATCAAAGGCAGAGCCACGTGTGAAAGCACCCACGTGATCTGCCAACTGACCTGCCTACACTGTGATGCATTCTATGTGGGAATGACCAGCAACAAACTGTCCATTCGCATGAATGGACACAGGCAGACAGTGTTTGTTGGTAATGAGGATCACCCTGTGGCTAAACATGCCTTGGTGCACGGCCAGCACATCTTGGCACAGTGTTACACCGTCCGGGTTATCTGGATACTTCCCACTAACACCAACCTATCCGAACTCCGGAGATGGGAACTTGCTCTTCAGTATATCCTCTCTTCCCGTTATCCACCAGGCCTCAATCTCTGCTAATTTCAAGTTACCGCCACTCATACCTCACCTGTCATTCAACAACATCTTTGCCTCTGCACTTCTGCCTCGACTGACATCTCTGCCCAAACTCTTTGTCTTTAAATATGTCTGCTTGTGTCTGTATACGTGTGGATGGATATGTGTGTGTGTGCGAGTGTATACCCGTCCTTTTTTCCCCCTAAGGTAAGTCTTTCCGCTCCTGGGATTGGAATGACTCCTTACCCTCTCCCTTAAAACCCACATCCTTTTGTCTTTCCCTCTCCTTCCCTCTTTCCTGATGAGACAACAGTTTGTTGCGAAAGCTGGAATTTTGTGTGTATGTTTGTGTGTCTGTCGACCTGCCAGCACTTTCATTTGGTAAGTCACATCATCTTTATATATACACACACACACACACACACACACACACACACACACACACACAGATGATGTGACTTACCGAACGAAAGTGCTGGCAGGTCGATAGACACACAAACATACACACGAAATTCAAGCTTTCGCAACAAATTTAAAGACAAATAATGATAGTTCAATCCTATTTTGTGAACTGTTATGGCATCATTTTAACTTCGTTAGTTCTAAGACTTGATTATATGGACAGTGATGATTCCAACTATTACAGGAAATATTGTATTGTGACTTGAATAGTTAATGTTTTACTACTTCCATAACTCATGAAAATTGATAAATTTGACTACATGTGACTCCCCCCTCCCAGTTAAAAAAAAATGAAAACAGTTGCAACCCCCCCCCCCCCCCAAATAGTATTAAGGCCCCTACTATGGCAAACCGTCTTTCCAGGGAGTGATGGATGCCCTATTGTAAACAATGTTTGGCAGCGAGTCAAGAAATATTTTAGGGAAAATTTTTCAAAGGCCCAGTGGAATCTTTACAAGTTTTCTCCCAGAGTAATTCACGCCGCATTTATGTGACACAAGTCACTTGTCTTTCAAAACCGAGGCAGTTCTTTCCAGTTAAAGCTGCTGACAGGAGACGCCCTGAGCCCTCTGCTGAAACTGCTAGCGAATTCATGCCATTGATTTTAGCCAATAGCGTGCGCGGGATACTGATCACATGTGTGGACGCTGGAGCGTCCTGTGGTGCAGAACACACTTGCTTTTCTCTCTTGGAATCCAGACTTCGAGGAGCACAGACGTCTTCTTGGAAGGCAGAGCCTCTGGCTCTGCTCTTCGCAACCGGCCACCAGCGTAAGTTAATATGAACCACTTCCCCTTCCATTGCCCGTTTCAGTTAATTGTTCAATCTCCTAGACTGACCAAAACCTGGTAACTTCCGACCCTTGTATACCATACCCGGAAATATATTCTCGGTATTGTACCTTTTCCTGTTTTGTCATTTAACGGCAGCCCTGGATGACCACTCTCTAATCCTGACTGCTCGACCTCCTGCACTCTGTCGTCATGAGGCATATGTAACAACCGCCCCCCCCCTTTCCCATACTTTGTATACATTTACAATTGGTGTCAGAAGTGCCCGTATACTGTACAACTGCTTCCTACTTTGCCGTAAAACATGCGCGCGGAACACTGTTAATGGCTAGAAACAAGTTGTTGTTAATGTTTTTCGCAAAATTTCAGAGAAAAAAACAACCTCGACAGTTTTCGAGAAAATGTAATAAATGTAAGTAGTAGTATTTTAATTACCTTCGTGGCGTAAGTGGAAGCGTGGTAGATTTATAAACGAGTGGGCTGGTGAGTGGCAGTTCGAGACCCATTTCGTTCTACAATTTTTTTTTGTTCGGTTTGAATACCTAAATCATTTAAGTATGAAATTTATCAAATGTATGGTAATTAACTCATACTTAGCCATCATTTTTATTCCCCCCCCCCCCCAACCAGAAAAAGGCAGACCTTCTAATTACATATCACAGGCAAAATTCTGCATTTCATTCCAAATATACATTCTTAGTTATTGATATTTTATAAAAGACTTTTAAAGATTTTGAAATTAAGAAAAATTACAAAATTAAATATTTTGGAGAAAACTGAAAAATCAGATACTCTTTATTAGAATATGCCCATTGCTTTGCAGGACAGTTGTTTCAATGTTTCACACGAGTCACAGCAAAAAGCATCATAGCAACATCAAAAACAATCATTTTCACAACGTCAAGCACACTGTATAAATGCTGTGTTTTTACAGTTGTCACCTTAACACTGCAATAAAATTTATATGGAGCCAAGTTAAGGGATTTGTCGTGAGAAATAACAAGACATCTAAGCTGCCAAACATTCTGGAACTAATGCACGAAGCTTTGTGACGCTTCACTGCCGAATGATGGTGAAATGCAGAACAACACATCATAAAAGAGGAGGAAATGTGGACTTCTTGGCAGTTTGGGATTCTGTTGCTGATCGCCCTGTTATCAACGTAATAGTACTGTAATGTATTCCTTGAAGTCCGATAGGGAAGCAGTTCAGAGATTATCTGGTGACTGCCTGTAATACGTTCAGTGGTTTCAATATTTAACTAGATGGAAAAATCCCAGCAGTGCCCTTTTATGCCACACACAGCTCATGCAGAAAAATTACCCTTGTTAAAATCAGGAATTTTCTTAACTCTTCATTTTAATTACAGTACTATTTTAGCTAAGATTAAGAGCATGTTATGTTTTCCGTCTGATCAGCAGAGAAGTGTATTACCTGAATTTTACCATGTACTTTTTCTTTCTGTTTAAAAATTAATTGACATTTGAAGCTATATTATTCTCTGCTCATCACTTTTTATGTATTTACTGCAACTGCTCACTTCATTGCAGATTAGTTGGATCACAGTTGTCGTGCCTGGCCAGTGGTGCCCAAGTTAAATGCGCCGGTAAAGCTACAGCTTGGCTTTCCCTCCATGTTAAACGAAATCCAGTGAGGTTCCAGCAAATGCGGAAGAGTGTATAGTGTAGTGTTTACATGGGGTTTATTATGATGAACGGAGTATAGAATACTATTACGGAATCTGCATCATGCTAAACTTGTAATCCTACACATTTGCAGATTAAAACTATGCAAAATACTTTCATTGTAGCTACCATCCTCAGAGATCCAGCAGCAGTACCAATGATCCCAACCTATTTAACCATTTATTTTAAGCTATTTCAGTTTTCAGCCAAGTTTTCGTTGGCTATAACAAACCTCAAGATCATGGACAGAGGAAGGGAAGTAGAAGATAGGAAGGGGGGGGGGGGGGGGGATAGACCAGGACCTATAGCCAATTCTGATACATATTTAGCAATTGCAAAGAATTGCTAGATTCTCTAGTAATGTATACACAGAGATAAATATCTAATTATACTTTATTCCCTATATTTTCCAAGTGACAATTAATACAATTCATCATTTTTTGTTTGTTCTTATCTGCACTCTAATAATTATGTTCTTTTATCTTGTTTTGAAGTCATTCTCCACACAGTAACTAAAAACATAACCTAACCTGACCTCTCTGCTCTGTGTAGCACACAAGGGAAGGTCAAGAATATTTTTAATACTGCCCACAAATGGCACAATATTTCTGAGCAGTGCAGTATATTTCCAAAGTTTTTGACGTCCTCATCATTATTGCACGTCTCAATCTCTCTCCTAGATGTCTAAGTTGTTGCACATCACAAAATATAGCACAACATTATTGATTGTCTAGGGGCTGCTTTACGACAGATCTACAAATCCTTTTAATTTGAGTAAACAAAAGAAAACCTTACGATGTTCTATATCTTATTTGGCTTCTTCTCAGCGTGTTTCATTTCTTGCGAACTACCAGAATCATGAAGAAAAAGTAAAATTGCTTTTCAGGTTGATCTGGAGAGAGCTGAGAAACTGAGCAGTTGAAAGGAAAGTTATTTGGCAAATGACAGGATCAGGCACAATATTTCACAACAGTCGAAGTTATCACCACAACCTCTGCATGAGCAAATACACAAGCACGCATGCGCCCACCCTCACCCTGCCTCCTCACACACACACACATACACACACACACACACACACACACACACACACACACCATGCTTTCATTGGCAGTGTGGGCATTCTATACTTGCGTTACACCCCAGTACCATTCTTAGATCGCTGTCATTCCACCCAATATCCCCAGCATAAGCCCTACCCATCTTGTTGCTTTGCCTTTGCTATTTCGTTGTACTGTTCTGGTCTACGTCTCCGGTTGATTTATAATTAAATGTTGTGCAGGATCCCAGGCCTTACTGAGATGGTATACTGAGCCATGGATTAATTTCAATTGATTTCGGGATCTCAACAAAAATAAATAGACAAACTCATCAAAATTAATATCATGGAAAACCTGATTAATTATGACTCTGAGTACTGCCTCAGTGAACTGTGCAATCCGGCCCAGTGCACTGGAATGGAAGTGCAAAGGTCAAACAACAAGATGAACAGAGTAATACTGGGGTGCCAGATGAAATGACAGCTAGCCAAGAACGGCACCGCAATGAGATAAAGTACACAAAACCTGGGTCACCGATTTGTGCACAGGATAAGGGAGTGCTCGCAGATATAAAAGGAACTGTTCACAGGTATAAAAATAAAAAGAACTGCTTATGCCTCTCGCCATCAGTCTTACAGTTACAACTCAATCTGTTGTTGAAATGTTGTGCATGCCTGCTATGATGATCTAACTGGCCTTCTGAAAATTTTGAGGCAGTTGTTGTACTTAAAGAGAACCATGTTGTGCAGTAGAAAATCTGGTGTATTAAAAATAATCATGATTCCGTGCACTTATTATGGTGTTACAATAAGGACAGGGATGCCTAGTGTCCCTAGAATCACACTTTTAATAAAATGTGATACTGTAAATGATTTAATTTGGAGAGAAATATCTGTTGAAAGTTTGTTTATTGCAGGTTCCCTAGTTGTTGTCCCCCCATCCCAGACTTCATGCTGCATCACCTGATGAAGAATAAATAGGGATAGCTTACAGTGAACTAATCTAATAGACTTCACCACTATTCCCCCAATGCCAGAAAGTAGTTGGCCGTAACAGCAAATTTGCTGGTTTTTTCCTACTTAAAAGGAACATACAAAGGACTTAGTAGTGTGTGTTCTTTCAAGGTATTTCATAATTTCATTCCTAAAAGTTGATCACTTAGAGGCTAAGTCTCTTGACTGTGGAAGGAAATACTTACTTTCTATACGTTCTTTTCCTTTGTTTACTATGAAACAAGTAACCACACAGATTGGTAGTTCCCTCTAAATTTCATAATTAACATAATCCCAAAATACAAAACTTGCATTTCTGTCCATACATACATACATTGATAGAAAATTTGAATTTATTAACGCAGTTACATTGTTTTAGTTCAGGGTAACTTTGGCTCAATGCATAATGGCAACACACTCATGTTCAAATGTGGAGCGAGTCACCATGCCTACTACTGATTCTCTGTCTCAGTATAAGTGATAACTTACTATTACACAACAGTTGCAGAGTAGAAAAGGTACCATAATACCTTTTGCAGAAATATTTCGACATTTGGCATCTGTTGAATAAATAAACCATAATTTGATAATGCAAGACACTATTGTCACTTCTTATGGGGGATGGGGTGATTTGGCCTCCCTCTGTATTACACGAATACATTTTGAAAATTACAAGAATTGCTGGTAGGGCAGACTACTAAGCACTTATCTTAACACTGGTTGCAGTATTGATTATTCACAGAGTGCCTGTATCGCGACTACACTATGAGCAGAAACAGTGTGAGTTTTTTTTGTCTGCGTTCAAGGTGCCATACTCCAGAACGAGCAGTGGGAGAATGTGTGACGACATTAAACAGTTGATGACTCTGTTGTGAAGTGCAGTACTTTTAACATCTTAGTCTTGATTCATGAAAAGCACCAATGAAATCATATTCAGTGGTGTGTTGTAATTGGAAAGCACTCTTAAGAATTTTTTATGACATAGTGCTGGTATTTGCAGCATTGCCTTTATGAGTAAACACTCCCATTACACAATTGTATCTGGAGAAGTATACCGGAAAGTCTGTTCAATGGTAGTATTTGAAAAAAGTCTGTACCTTAAGTCTCTACATGAAGACAAAATGTAACAAGTCAGATAAACAATAGCCAATTATGCAATGTGTTTCAGTCTTAATGAAACCACTAACTGACAGAACGGACATGTATTCAGACATGTATTCAGTTCCCCTGAATGGACACTAAGTGAATCCCAAGCTTTTGTTAACTTGCTTTTTAGAAAATGCAGAAAATACCACTATGGCACAAACTTTCAATAATGCATGTTTGTCTTGTTGCGTGATAGTGTAAAATATAATTGAGTATGAATGAAGCTTCTGTCGCCATCACTAGATTGTGCACTTCAGTGAAAGCTGCAGTGTTTATCTGTAATAATTTTCTGAATGGCTAAAGAACTATAAGGTAAACAAGAGCTGCATGATGAACCCAGACACTCCTTCCTGTGATGGGGACAACCAAATGAAAACAATCAATTTAGGGGGGTTGTAATTTGCATTCCAGAGGATGATTGTTCAAACCTGCATCCAACTATCCTGATCCCCCCCAGGGGATCCACAACTCTTTTGTGGACACGTGCGTAGCGAGCACGGGGCCCCGAGCTAATGTGGCCTTCCTTCCTTTCCGGGCTGCATACCTCCCCTTTCCGCATCCTTCCCCATCCCCTGTCTTCACCCCCCCCCCCCCTCACCTCTGGTTCTTTCCTTCACTTTCTCCCCCTCTGGGAGTATGGTTTGCGCCTACGTCCGGAGACGGACGCTTGAAAATGTACCACATTCTTCTTCTTCCTTGCTTGTATGTCTCCTTCCTTCCTTTGTCCTTCTCTTTTCCTTACCTCTTCTCTTTACCCTTTTCTCCGCTGCGGCGTTTGAGACCCCCTCTTCTTTCCCTTCCCTTTCTCTTTCTTCCTCCCTGTGCGTGTCTGAAGGCCGACCCACGCACTTCCATGCGTAGCCGGTGACGGGGTAACGCGTAATTCCCCGCCCCGGGCAGACAGGTAGGACACGTACGTACCCCCTGGTAAAGGCCAGGCCCAGGGAGGGGTGATTACCCGAGCTGATACCTTCCGAAAGTGCCGATTGGTCCCTCCGTCCGTTTGTCGGGAGGTGTGACCTGAGGTGTGAACAATCACCTAAGGCGGGTGTGCCCTCGGTGAGGGCCCCCACAAGGGAGGAGCGCGCCATCGGAGACGCCGGTAATCATGGGGGATTCTTCCGCAATGGTTTCCTCACCTTCCACTATGTCTGCTCACAAACGTAAGTTCACTGAGTCTCAGCCACAGACGGTTCTTCCATCGTTGCCACAGTTCCTTGTTGTTTCTCGGTCTGACGAAGGTCACGACTTTTCCACGGTCAACCCTTTCATTATTCAGAAAGGTGTCGACGCAATTGCGGGTCCTGTAAAGTCTTGTTCCAGATTATGGAATGGTACCCTGTTGTTAGAAACACACAGTGCCCTCCAGGCTCAAAAATTGCTGCGTACTTCTCTGCTCCACACCTTCCCTGTCCGGGTGGAACCGCACCGTACCTTAAATTCCTCGCGTGGAGTCGTTTATACACGCTCCCTCGATGGATTGTCTGACGAAGAAATTCAGCACTACCTGTCTGACCAGGGCGTCACCGCTGTTCATCGGGTTATGAAAAGGGTTGACTCGAACATCATTCCAACCCGTACTGTCTTCTTGACATTTGACAAAGTTCAACTCCCATCAAAAATCAAAGCAGGCTATGAGATAATTTCCGTTCGCCCTTATGTCCCAAACCCTACGCGTTGCTATCGATGTCAGCGGTTCAATCACACCAGCCAGTCCTGTTCCAATCCGGCCAAATGTGTTACGTGTGGCAAGGATGCCCATGAGGGTGCTTGTCCACCTCCATCCCCTCACTGCATCAACTGTATGGGTGACCACGCTGCTTCCTCTCGAGATTGCCCCGTTTTTAAGGATGAAAAGCTCATCCAGGAAATAAGAGTGAAGGAAAAGGTGTCGACCTTTGCTGCTCGAAAGTTACTCGCCAGTCGACAGCCCACCGTGCCTCAGAGAGGAAAATACAGCACTGTCCTTGCTTCTCCTCGGCCAACAAAGGAGGCGGCCACGCAGACTTGCGACCTCACATTTAGTACCACGGTCGTCAGATCGGCCAGCGCAAAGATCGCCCGTTCAACCTCACCACTTTCGCCTGCCCACTCTATGGCTCACCCTTCGTCGGGTTCTACTAAATCTCGAGCCCAAAAGTCAGACGCCAAGTCTTCGAAAAAAGAGCATTCTCGTGAAGAGTTTTTACGTACTGCAACTTCACAACCATCGGTTCCTCCTTCATCTAAACATCATACCTCCAAGAAGGCTACGAAGAAACACAGTTCCTCTCCTTCTCCGCCAAGGCGTGTCACAACTACAGCACCACCTGGCGGAAATCGCCCTCGGCCATCTTCCGTGTCGCCGAGGCGCACTGCTGGTGGCCGGTCAACTGGCCGATCGTTGGTGGCAGGAGCTGCTCCTGACCAACCTATGGATCAGGATCTTCTGCCTTCGACTGAATGCCATTCCATGCTGTCGGTCGCAAGCTCTGAGCAGTCGTTGAGTTGACAGCGCCCTTGGTCACGTTTCTCCATTTTCTGTTGACCCTATGTCCATTATCCACTGGAATATCCGCGGCATTCGCGCCAATCGGGATGAATTGTCGATCCTCTTACGATCCTACTCGCCGGTCATCTTCTGTCTTCAGGAAACAAAGCTGCGTCCCCATGACCGCTTTGTTCTCCCTCATTTTCAGTCCGTCCGATATGACCTCCCCTCTGTTGAAGGCACTCCAGCCCATGGAGGACTCATGATTCTGCTCCATGATACTCTCCATTATCACCCAATCCCCTTAAACAGTTCCTTCCAAGCTGTCGCCGTCCGTCTTTCCCTTTCTGGATACACATTCTCTCTATGTACGGTATACATTCCATCGTCTACACCACTGGCACGAGCTGATCTCCTTCATCTTCTTGATCAGCTTCCACCCCCCTATTTGCTATCAGCTTCCCCCGCTTTGGGGATCTCCACATCCTTGTCCACGTGGCTCACTATTGCTAGACGTCTTCCACCAAGCGGATCTAGTCTGCCTCAACACTGGGGTCCCCACATTTTTGTCTGCCTCCACGGCAAATTTATCTCATTTGGACCTTGCGGTCGGTACTGTTCCGCTAGCCCGGCGCTTCGAATGGTTCGCCCTTGATGATACACACTCGAGTGACCACTTTCCATGTGTCCTTCGACTGCAGCCTCAACTGCCATATATGCGCTCGCGACGCTGGAAGTTTGCCCAAGCCGATTGGACACTTTTTTCGTCTCTAGCGACATTCGATGACCGTCGCTTTCCCAGCGTCGACGATGAGGTCACACATTTTACCGACGTTATTCTCACAGCTGCGGAACGTTCAATACCACGCACCTCCGAATTGCCCCGGCGCCCCCCAGTTCCTTGGTGGAACGAGGCATGCCGTGACGCAATACGTGAGCGGCGACGTGCTCTTCGCATTTTCCGTCACCATCCAACTTTGGCCAACTGTATCCGATATAAGCAGCTCCGTGCGCGATGCCGTCGCGTCATCCGCGATAGCAAGAAGGCAAGCTGGCAATTCTTTATTAGCTCATTTAACACCTTCACTCCCTCCTCGGAAGTTTGGAGTCGGCTTCGACGGTTCTCAGGCGCGCCTAGTTTCTCCCCGGTCTCTGGGCTCACTGTCGCGCATGATACCTTAGTGGACCCCGTCGCAATTTCTAACTCATTGGGTCAGCACTTTGCTGAGATTTCGAGCTCTTCAAATTACCCGCCAGCGTTTCTCCCGAAGAAACGTGCAGCGGAAGTGCGACATCTCGCTTTCTCCTCTCAAAATCGCGAAAGCTACAATACTGTTTTCTCCATGCGCGAACTCCAACATGCACTCTCTTCTTCTCGCTCCTCCGCCCCAGGACCGGATGGTATCCATGTCCAAATGTTGCTGCATTTGTCAACCCATAGCCTGCGCTACCTCCTTCGCCTTTATAATCGAATTTGGACTGACAGTACCTTTCCCAGGCGATGGCGGGAAGCTATTGTCGTTCCCGTTCCGAAACCTGGAAAGGACAAACATCTCCCCTCTAGCTATCGCCCCATTTCTCTCACGAGTAGTGTCTGTAAGGTATTGGAGCGTATGGTGAATTACCGTTTAGCTTGGTGGCTGGAATCCCGCAGTCTTTTAACACCAGCCCAATGCGGATTCCGACAACATCGTTCTGCCGTTGACCATCTTGTTGCTCTCTCCACTTATATCATGAACAATTTCCTCCGGAAACGCCAAACGGTAGCAATATTTTTTGATCTGGAGAGAGCATACGATACCTGTTGGAGGACAGGCATCCTCCGCACACTGTTCTCTTGGGGCTTTCGAGGCCGGCTGCCCCTTTTTCTTCGCGAATTTATGGCAGAGCGCACATTTAGGGTGCGGGTGAACACTACTCTATCCCGTACTTTCTCCCAAGAAAACGGGGTACCCCAGGGCTCCGTGCTGAGTGTTGTACTGTTTGCAATTGCCATTAATCCAATTATGGATTGTCTCCTTCCTGATGTCTCGGGCTCCCTCTTTGTGGACGATTTTGCGATCTACTACAGCTCTCAACGGACCAGCCTTCTTGAAAGACGTCTTCAAGGATGTCTCGATCGCCTCCACTCGTGGAGCATCGATACCGGCTTCCGTTTCTCACCCAGTAAGACCGTTTGTGTTAATTTTTGGCGACGTAAGGAGTTTCTTCCGCCCTCCTTACATCTAGGTCCTGTCAACCTTCCGTTTTCCGACGTCGCTAAATTCTTGGGTCTTATGTTTGACAGAAAACTGTGCTGGTCCTCCCACGTTTCCTATCTTTCGGCTCGCTGTCTGCGTTCCCTTAACACCCTCCGTGTCCTGAATGGCACCTCTTGGGGAGCGGACCGAGTGGTCCTTCTCCGCCTCTATCGCGCCTTAGTGCGCTCGAAATTGGATTATGGAAGCATAGTCTACTCCTCTGCTCGGCCGTCTATTCTTCGGCGTCTCGACTCTATCCACCACCGTGGATTACGTTTAGTGTCTGGAGCTTTTTACACCAGCCCTGTGGAAAGCCTTTATGCTGAGACTGCTGAACCTCCGCTATCCAATCGGCGGGCAGTCCTTCTGAGTCGTTATGCTAGCCATTTGTCTTCCATGCCTGCTAATCCAGCCCATGACCTTTTTTTCGACGCCTCCCTTGATGTCGGGTATGCAGGCCGCTCCTCCTCCCTACTACCCCCGGGAGTCCGCTTCCGTCAACTGCTCCATTCCCTTTCCTTCCGCTTTCCTAAAACCTTCTTGACAACTTGGGGTACAGCACAGCCTTGGCTCCGTCCCCGGATCGACTTGCTCAGAGGCCTATGTCAATTTCCCAAGGATGGTACCCCTACACTTGTTTACCGTCGGGCATTTGCTGCTCTATGTGCACAAATGACGGAAGCCACATTTATTTACACCGATGGCTCGAAAACATCGTTAGGTGTAGGAGGTGCCTATATTGTTGGCGACACCCCAAATCACTTTCGGCTTCCCGACCAGTGTTCGGTTTATACTGCGGAGCTTTACGCTATTCTCCAGGCTGTCCACTACATCCGCCGCCATCAGCGGATACAGTACGTAATCTGCTCAGATTCTCTCAGCTCTCTCTTAAGTCTCCAAGCTCTTTACCCTGTGCACCCTCTGGTCCACCGGATTCAGGACTGCCTGCGCTTGCTCCACCTGGGGGGCGTCTCAGTGGCGTTCCTCTGGCTCCCAGGACACGCCGGTATCTGTGGAAATGAGGCGGCCGATATAGCGGCCAAGGCTGCAGTCTCTCTTCCTCGGCCAGCTATTCAGTCTCTTCCGTTTACCGACCTACAGAGCGGTTTATGTCGCCAAGTTGCTCATTTATGGCATGCGCATTGGTCAACACTTCCCCATAATAAATTGCGGGAAGTGAAAGCCCTTCCTTGCGCATGGACCTCTTCCTCCCGATCGCGTCGTCGGGAGGAGGTAATTTTAGCTAGACTCCGGATAGGGCACTGTCTTTTTAGTCATCGACATCTTTTAAGCGGTGATCCTCCCCCACTCTGTCCCCACTGCTCTCAGCCGTGGACGGTCAGACACCTTTTAATTGAATGCCCCTATTTTAATCCGTTACGCTCCCATCTACAGCTATCGCCTGATCTCTCGTCGATTTTAGCAGATGACACGCGCTCAGCTGACCGCGTTCTACAGTTTATTAGTGACAGTGAAATGACGTCAGTCATTTGAAGCCTTTTTTTTGGGGGACAACCAACCCCTTTCTATAGTGGATTTTTAAGCATTCCTTCTGCCTTTAGTTTCTCAAATTTTATGACTTTGTTCCCATTGCTGCTGATTTTAAATTTCGTTTTTTTCCTGTTTTCTACGTCACGGGCTGGGCGCTAATGACCATAGAAGTTTTGCGCCCTAAAACCACAAAAAAAAAAAAAAAACTATCCTGATTTAGGTTTTCAGTGAGTCCTCCAAGTCACTTCAGGCAAATGCTGGGAAGCTTTCTTTGAAAGGGTGCAGCTGATTTCCTCCCCTATCCTTCCTGAAGCCAAGTTTGTGCTCTGTCTGTAATGACCTCATTGTCAATGGGACATTAAACACTAATCTCTTCCTCCTCCTCCTCCTCCTCCTCCTTGGTTGGAATTTTACTTATTGGCTGGACTGTTGATTCACTCTCTTGAGTGTAACCAGAGTGCAGCTTGACCAAATTATTAATTCTTTCTTTTCATGTGAAACTAGTGTAGCTTTTCTGTTGGTTGAACCATGTATTCATTCTTTCAACTGAAACCACTCTAATGTTTTGGTTGACTGAGCTATCTACTCACTTGTCCTCGTTTAAAACTGATCAATATATTGCTGATGATTAAGTTCTTCCAGAGGCAATGAATGTGTCACTAATTAAGTAGCTGTATCATTGGAGAAGTATGAAATTGAGCACGAAAGTTCATTTAGTTGTCTGTGAAGAAGAAAGTAATATACCAAATTTTAATGACTGACTGCATTCCATTTTACTGAAAGCTAGGATGATGTCCACAAATTAAAAATCATTTGAATGTAGTCCTTAAACACTCAACCATAACTTGTTTGGGGAAAAATACATTGTGCAGATATTTTTATTACTGGCTACTTTCTTACACGCTAAGAAAGAAGAAAGAAAGACACACCATGAAGGAATTATCCAAATTGGTCTGAAATTTGTAGATGTGATGTACAGGTAAAGACAAACAAATGATTACAGCTTCAAGAAAGTCGTATATTTATTCAAGAGAAATAGCCTCACAATCTCAGCCAGTCAATAACACATTGGTCCACCTCTGGCTCTTATTGTGCAAGCACTGACATGGTTTGACATTGATTGATAGAGTTTTTAAAGTCCTCCTTACAGATATCGTGCCAAATTCTGCCCATTGGTGTGTTAGATAATCAAAATCACAAGCTAATTGGATAGCCCTGACCATAATGCTCCAAAGGTTGTCAATCGGGGAGAGATCCGGTGACCCTGCTGGCCACGGTAGGATTTGGCAGGCACAAAGACAAGCAGTAGAAATTCTTGCTGTGCGGGTGGGCATTGTCTTGCTGAAATGTTAGCCCAGGATAGCTTGCTTCGAAGGGCAACAAAACTGGGTGTAAAATATAGCTGATCTAACACCATCCTATAAGGGTACCGTGAATGACAACCAAAGGGGACCTGCTATGAAGTGAAATGGCACCTCAGAGAATCACTCCTGACTATCGAGCTGTATGGCAGGCGACAGTCTCATTGGTATCCCATCACTGTTTGGGGCATCTTCAATCACATTTTCACTGGTCACTGGGGCTCAGTTCAAAGCAGAACTCATCACTGGCGACAGTTCTCCTCCAGTCAGTGAGATTCCAGGCCGAATGTGCCATACATCACTGCAAACTGGTTTGTTGGTGTAATGAGGTCAATGGTAGTCAGTGCAAAGGGTGCTGTGAGCACAGCTTCCTTTCTGTGAGCCACCTATTAATAGTCATTGTGGTCAATGAAGAACCACTTGCACATCAGATCAATAATAATGATGAATACGGAGCTCTGAATACCTCTCTGATGATAGCTCAGTCAGGACGCCTTCACGTTGGGAGCTGTAGTGGCAATTGAAGGCATTTAGGAACATAAACAGATGTCTGCATTTGACAGAGGAAATGTATTTGGGCTCAAATCCAGTCTTTGTGTTCTGTTGACTGCTTCCTTCCTGATGCTGTGTTCAACCATGATTAATCCATTCCTGCCAACATTGTTGAATAGCGGCACACGAGTGATGCCTCAAGAAAAATCGACAGAATCCTGGGGAAACACAATGTGAAATGTGTATTCCGACCCCCTGCAAAAACCTTGACTCTACTGGGTTCAGTGAAAGATGACCTAGGCCTTCGAAAACCAGGCGTTTATCAAATTCCCTGTCAGTGTGGAAAATCATACATTGGGGAGACAGTCCGCACTGTAGAAGAGAGGTGCCGCGAACACAAGCGTCATACTGAATTACGCCAGGCCACTAAATCAGACGTGGTTGACCATTGTATAAAGACTGGCCGTACTATGGACTATGAAAAAACAAAAATACTCTGTCAATCCTCCTCCTTCTGGGACTGCGTTACTAAAGAGGCCATCGAAATCCGACTACGGGATGATCTAATTAATAAAGACAGTGGCCTTCAACTTAGTCAGGCTTGGAACCCTGCACTAAGCCTGGAGAGAAAAACGCGGTCCCAGAGATCGAGGACCGACGGCGATAGCAGGGAGACTGCAGACCCCAGTTCAGACCCAGGCACCGCTTCCCCCGCCACCTCCAGTAGCCGCCGCGCCGACCACACCAAAGACATCAGGAGAGGAACGGTGGAGGGGGTAACGGCTAGTATATATAGGGCGCCGAGAGGAACAGCACAGCATTCATCAGGAACCACTTGAAGATGGCAGCGTGTACGTCTGCCGAAATATTGTGGAGAAATTATGACGCTACCCGGTCGGATACCTGAGAAATGTTCAAATTGGAAATATGCCAGGATAACTTCAGATCGCACTTGTGTGTGTTGATGTAGGATATTCCTTTTCTGTTTACTAATATTTGATGAGTCATCGCAGATGCATTCTCAAGTTTTTGGCAGTTTCAGATTTAATGATTCATGTAGCCATTCCATAATAAATTTTTGCGTGTAGAATTGCGTAAATATCACACCATATTTTCACCTTTTTTGCCACAATTTTGCACTAAAAGATCCTAAGCCATGTGATGACACAGATATATGACAGAATACAGAAGATAAGAATTAGTTATGAAAGATTAACTTCAAATGTTCAGAAAAAAGAGAGCCATTAAATTGCATTGGAACCACAAAATTGAAGCTGTGAGCATCCTGTTTAGTGACCTTAGTAATAACTAATCATAGATGATGACTTTGCCTGAAATGCGCGTTAATATGCTGTAGTGGTCCATTTAGCTTATATGTGAGTGAGGAAGGGAGAATGTATATTTGGAACCCAGCATTGTATCATAGTGAATCGTGGACTGCGGGAAAATTGGAACAGAAGAGAATCAAAGAATTTGAGATCTGGTGCTACAGAAGAATGTTGAAAATTATCTGAACTGTTAATGAGTAATTCAGGAGGTTCTCCACAGAATCACCAAAGAGAGGAACATGTGGAAAATACTGAGAAGAAGAGGGGACAGAATAATAGGATATGTATTAAGACATCAGGGGATAACTTCCATGGTACTAGAGGAAGCTGTAGATGGTAAAAACTGTAGAGGAAGATAAGAGACTGAAATAAGTTCAACAAATACTTGAGGATGTAGTTTGAAAGTGCTAGTCTGAGATGAAGAGGTTGGCACCAGAGAGGACTTTGTGGTGGTCTGCATCAGAGCAGTGACAAAAAAAAAAAAAACAAAAAAAAAAAAAAAAACACTGTTGTATTTTAAAAAAGAGAGAAGAAGCAACAGACAGATAACGATAGTTTGATTCAAATAACTTTATGGTTGACAGACTGCAGGGGCGACAAGCAGTGTTGCCATTGTGCAGCCAGCCAAACCAGATGGAGACTCTGCAAGTACCTGCTAAACTGGAAAAGCAGCAAGCACATGGTGCTCGAGAAAGTAATACAATGGCCTGGCAGCTGGCCCATACAACTTGACTCACTGAAAAGTCTGTTATAAATTGATTTTAATCAGTGTGTACCTGTTTTGGTTTATTTCAACTCCCCAAAGTATTAATAAAATGTTTGTTACTGTTATAAGAAGCTATTAAGTGATTACTAGATCAAGCAAAAGAAATACTATGAAATTAGATAAACATATTTAATATATGAAGACCTCGACTGTAAACATTGGTAAGGGACAGTCAACTTGAAACATAGTTTTTACATGTAAAACAAGTACATGATGTGTTTCATTTTCATAAGTTGATAAGGATGTTTTGATGTAAACAGTGATAAGTGCCAAAAATATGGCTGCCAATAGTAGTGAACACATACGCTTTTCAGGGATGATTTGTACAATTATGAGGATTAAGTGAATAAATGTGACTCAGTTAAAGCCTCTCAATGTGTACCTGAACTTGAATACACTTCAAAAGTTGTTGCTAATCCATTAAATGTTAATAACTGTTTTAGCAAGTAAACTATGTTAACTTACGTCCTGCATCCCTCACCATAGTTTATGTGACAGTGTGATGATGGAAATGTTAAGGGTCATCATTAAAACTGTTCACATGCTGTATTCAGTGACAATAAAACTAATTTTATCTTTGATCATAGATTAATTTTGAGGTTATGCAGTATTATTGCAAAATTGGTAATGCAGATCTTAATATCATAAACTGAAAAATTTGGATGTTTTAGGTTTGTGTTTTTGAGAGGTTTCATGCTGTTTCATTAGCTCACCCAGCAAGTAAACAATGGTAAGTCAGTGCTCACCCTTGCTAAGTGCATTCAGTGTGCATGTAAACAAAAACAGAAATATTTCAAAACAGTGATGAATCTGAATTAAAAAATCACAATGGATGTATTTCAAATATCTACTTTATTAGATTTATTGAAACTTTAGTGCATAGTTTCTCAAAGCAGCCAACTTTTTCCTTACCATTGTTTACAGCCAAGGCCTTCATGCCATTAAATATGTGCAATATAGTTTATTCATGAGCATGATGTAGGGTTTTAGAAATAAACAAGCTTCTTTGTCAGGCATGTTCTTGTGTCACACCATGTGTGTGTTAGGCATGGTTCACATCATCACTTGATAATATTTGGCAAACAGAATCCCTCATTTCACTTCCAGAAATTCATTTTGTGTTAGGATGAAGATAATGATCGTCATTGTCATCGTCATCTATTGTGAACTGAAATATTTCAGCACATATGCCGTAAGATGTGCACTATTGTTATAGTGGAATGACTGTGCTACTGCAATTTTTATAGTGTGCTGTGACTAAATTTGAAAAAAGTAAACATCTACTTTCTTGTAGTGCAACACAAGCATTAGACAAACAAATACAGATACCTTCTCTAACATTACAGGCAGCACTAACAGCACTGCGAGCCTTATCAGAGATGGGTCTGGATTCTGTTTCTTCATCTGGTGGCACTGTAAAAAAGGAGCAAAGTCAGGGAGATGGGTAAGCATTCTCAAGAAACATTGTATATGGTGAGTGATGCTTAATGAACACTTTTTAATTTGATTTTGAAATGTATTGTTATGCTTAATTTTCATTTCGAAAAATAAAAACCTGGCATGATTTGATGGTTGTGAATGACCCCCATCCTCTCCTAAAATCAGATTGCACCTTCATGCCTGCTGACCATTATTTAAATGAAAGACAGTTGTTACTTGAATAAATACTTCATGGAATTCTTGCCGCATCAGATATATCAGTATTGAACTTTTAACATTTTCCATCTTCTTCAGGTGATATTTCATTGGGTCATTTGATGCTTTGGTTGGCTGAGTAATGTCATGGAGATGTCACAGTCTTGGAACTTCCATATACAGAGATTTTGTTGATGTCTTTGGCTGAAGAATATTGACAGTGATGCCAATTTCATTAAATAGTGGATGATTCAGCTGATTTCTCTGTTGCCTGTCAGCATCAAGTGTTCATCTCCATGCAGCACAAAGAGTGTAGCCACTGTCCAGTTAAAGTTATTACACTTTCTGATTTCAACAGCTTCTTTAACGACAGAATCCCATTAGGTAGACTAGTGGAATGATATTTCAGTTTCATAAAATTAATTATATATTTGTTCATGAGACTGTGTTTGGCAGCAAAAGATTTGTTGAAATCATTACATTTAATAAGATATTGGTGCTCTGTGCAGCTTTCTGAAACCATTCATATTGTCTCACCAATGTAACTGCTACCACATTCACAAGGTATTTATAAATTCCAAGAACACCAAGATCAAGGCTGTCTGTTACTGGGTGCACAATTTCTCTAATTTTCTTGAGTGGTTGACAAGTGAGCTCAATACTGTGTCCACCCAAGGCTGTGTCTGTTTTATTTGTTATATCTTCTAAGACAGGATGGAATGCTATTAGCTGATTGCCTTCTAATGATTATCTCTGTGTTTTTATTTTTTAGGTTGCTAACTTAATGTATTGATTGTTATAGCTGTTTTTTCAGAATAATTGCTTTAGGTAACTGATCTTGGAATCCAGTTGTTCCTTGTCACAGAAGGTTTTAGTTCTATGTACTAAAGTATTTAAAAACACATTCTTGTGGGCTAGATGATGAAAGATTTGTGCATTGAGATACAAGTCAGTTTGTGTTTCTTTCCAGTAAACATGATAACCTAGCCGCTAATCTAAGTTTTGTTCAGGTTGGATATAAAAATAATAGTTACTTTCCTTCACTCTCCATCTGTGGTGAACTTGATATTACGTTGCATACAATTCATATGATCAGTGAACAGGTGAAGAGTTTTGATTCCATGTAGCTGGATCATAAAGGTGTCATAAACATAGGGAAAGAAACACTGGGTATGAAGATGGGCTGAATTTAATGTGTGTTCTTTGAAGTGCTTCATTTTGATTACTTCCAGCTGTGTACTTTAAAAATATGATTTAAATTGATAAAATATAGTTAGTTTAGTAGCTGCATTAATTAATATGAGATTTCAATACTATTTAGCAGTGCCATTCTCAAGGAATTTTCTGTCATCTGGTAGAAGTTGCTGCCATTAGGAAGCCTATTAGAATAACACAGTGTACCCACAGTCATAAGTGCTCATGTTCTACTCCAGCACTTATGAGCAACTGGGTCAAGACAGTTTCTGTGTCGAATTGAGAGAGGGAGAGAGAGAGAGAGAGAGAGAGAGAGAGAGAGAGAGAGAGAGGAGTTATTACTGCCACAGTGAATGGAATAATTTCTCTTATCATGTGGTTGGGATATTATGACAATGACATATTGGGCACAGACATATTGTTATAGCTGGGCACACATAAGAAGGCAGCAGTTGATATGCTCTGTGCAGAGAGAGAATATCGTACAATGTCACCAATGTGCTATATCGTGCAACGTCACCAATGTGCTATCTGTTTCTGTCCTATGCCTCACACTCCTGCCGCCACTACCCTGGCAACTGTCACCGTAGGGGTGAGCACTAAAACTTTATGTGCTCAGAGTACTACTGCTGTCGCTTTTTATTGTAATACTTGCTGTGTTTGCTTTATGTCACCCAGAATGAACACTACAGAGCCTAGTAACCTCACCATACTTAAACTAACACGAAAATCAATACTAAATGTTCTGCATACACTCTGATGTCCATCCTACGGACTGTCACCGCAGAATGACCCTTTAGGCTGTAGCATCACTGTTCCTTGCCACTCCAAATCACCCCACAACCTGCCTTCTTCTTTGCACACCAATCAGGTTAGGAAAGAGGCAGTATCAGTGCCTTTGATTGCAGCCAGAGTGTGAGGGCATGAACCATGAGAAACTTCATCTCTTTGATCAAGAAGGCACTGTGCTTTATGGTTTTCGCATGCCGCAGTGGCAAGAGCACAACATGAGTACCTTGATTTAGGAAAACTACTGGCACAGGCAACAACATGTTGATGAGAAAGGTCATCATCACAAATTGTGCCAGAGAACAGGCAGGCCTAAGTGCAACAAATTAAACAACAGTTAAGTACTGCCAACACCCAATGAGCAGCCATACCACACATTCCTCTTGCTAATAGGACACCATTTGGACAGGTGGTATAAATTTTCTCGTGGGGGGGGGGGGGGGGGGGGAGTTGTTGGTGGCAGGTCAGAATGTGATGTCCAGTGATACGCATCGATGGTTGTGCTTGTGGGCCCTCCTCTCCAGGTGAAATTTGCCTTCAGCAAGGCAGTGCATCAAGATTCATTACTTTGAAATTATATTGAAATGATTTGAGAAACACTTCACATACACGAGGGAACATTTGTAGCCCCACCACTCATCTTGCCTCATTCATTTTGAACAAATCTGTGATGTACCATGTACGTTAGAACCACCTTTGGCCGATGTCCGTGAAATGTAAGTGTGGAGTAGTTGTGAGTCCGGATGACTGAACAACATGCTTGGAGTCAACGTGCTGCCTCTGTCATCAGGACAAAAGAGGGTAACACATGCTACTGTTGTATTGCACTTTAACTGTGTACATTGTTCAGGGCCTCACAGGAGTTAATATAAGATATTCTACCTATTCCTCTGCTCCTAGCAACCCCCCCCCCCCCCCTTGCCCCCACAAACACCCCCCTGCCCCACCCCCTTCAAAAAATAAAAAAAACAAACAAACAAAAAAAAAGTGAGAAATTAAAGTAGGTGTATAATAGGCTGATGTATTTTGATGAAAGTTTTACTCAGGAATCCTCAGATAACCCACTTGATTGGTTAAGGCAGCTGTTCTCAGGAAATACAGATCTTAGTCCTGGTATGGCACAAATTTTCATTTGTCATGACATATGCATTGTGTTGTAGATAGGGGTTTTCTGAAAAGTTTTCCTGGATATCATTTCATGTCATTGTATCTCCGTTGATGGAAATCCTATTGACTCCATTCATTTTCTTGCAGTGAATAAATTCAATTGATTTACCCAGTGTAAGCCTACTTCTAATACAAGCTGCACCCAAGAAATGAGGTTCAGGAGGGACAGAAATTTGATGAGTTTTCTTCTTTGTTTTCTATTAGCTTCCATGCAATTGAAGTGCACCTATGAAGAGAAAATCCTCAACACTTCATGAAACATGCAACCCAGTTGTGTCTTCCTTTGAAATTCATGATCTGCTGTCTACCAGTTTCATGTGCTGTAACTTGGACAATTTCTGCACTCATGGGTAAACACTTCCGTCACTGCTCCCTAACAAAACCATCCAGCACAACTTCTAATATATGATAGCAGCAACATTTTAGTCCAAAAAATGTTTTTCCAATCTAGGAGTTAGCTTAAAGTCTTTCCCTTTGCTGTCTCTGCTATCTAGAATTACTCTCATTGATCCCATACTGCTGATCTGCAGCATGATTTGATGTTTTCTCAGTATGAGAAATCACTTCTCTTTTAAACTTCGTGATATAGTGAACGTGCTTCATCATGGTAGACTAAAACCTTGCCCATCACAAAAGTAGACTGTGAAACAAAGGATGAAATCTGAACTTACCATCTGCGAACATTGTACTGCTGTAATTGACCTAGGGATCAGTGAAATAAACAGAAATGAAGTTTGGGGGGGGGGGGGGGGGGTCAGTGGAAAAGTTTCACCCATTGGGTAAAGTGCAGAAAACATATGGTTTGTATGATCATCTGCTATGATAGAAATCTCTCAGGGACGCAAAATGGTTTCATAAAACTTCTTATTTTGACAGCATTGAGAAATGGCTCAATGTACATCACTATGTGCTGACAGCTTTCGAATGGAGCTGGAACTGTCAGAATATAAGACTGTATTTACCACGCTTGTCCCAGTTTCTGCAAGTTTCTTAATAGTGTCCCTTTGGATGAGGTGTGCATAAAGAGAGCTATTGTTATTTGAAAAACTGCCAAATTCGATGATGAGCAAGATTAAAATTGAATTTATGCTATCATTAAAAACAATCAACCTTCAATACTATAAACACTAACACAATAGCATCTTTGGAAAAATGCTATTTTTCAGAACTTTCATAGGCTTTGCCTGTGAATATAAACTCAGAAAAAAAGGTCGGCTTGCAGTTGGGTAAAACACTAGTAACAGTGAAAAATTAGATCAGTTCTGCGTACAAATATAAATATTTTCCTGTCTAAATGTGCGTCCACGGTTAGAAGACTGCTCATTGAAAGTAGGAAGTTCAATTTCAGATTCCAGTGTGACACAAAGTTTCATCTTTTATAATTTTCTCTGAAGGTTTTGTTAATTTTCCTACCGTATTCATCCAGTAGCCATGCAGCTTTGTTCTCTTCAAGCAATTCTTCCTTTACCACTTAGTACTTTCCATCAGTATCATTTAGTCATCTGTATTCAATTTTGCCTACTTCATTCACGGAATTTTTATATTTTCACCTGTTGTTCAACTGCGTTTAATATGTTTGTTTTATCCAGGACTTCTGCTGCATACATTCTTTCATCTCTCAAAGATACCCAGTCATTTTCTGTTGTATTTTTGTACCCAGTCAGTCGTTGCCTAATGCTCTCTTTGGAACTCAGTGCCAGCTCTGGTGGTTTCAATTGATCAAGCTCATGTACCATTAATTTTTTTACGTACACCATGTTAGGCTGCATTTCAAGATTAGTCATCATTAAGTTCATAAGCCATGTTCCGGAGTTTAAAACCGTGTTTCTAAATCTCTCTCTTACCATTATATGGGATGAGGCAGCTTAGACAGACCTCCCAACATACATCCAGAATGAGTAAATATATTAAGGTGAAGTTTTTGAATGGCAAACAATGTGGCAATTTTTTATTTTTTAAAAATAAAACATCGGAAAGAGCTTTCGATAAGGATTTCAATGACTTAATATGTGCGAATCTTGGTGAAATACTAAAACGGTAAAAGCTGCTAAGCTATCAATGAAAATCTAATCACATTTTGAATTAGAGTGTGCAACATTGATTATCAAGATACAGAAACTAAAAGTATATCTTCGCCTCTGTACATGCTCTCGGGCACATATGACAGAAAGCAAATTGCAACCAAATTATGAGAGCTAATAGGAAAGTAACTTCCAGTTGGCTGTAAATAAAGTACTGAAAGAAGTAAAGTAAATTTATTAGAAGAACTTAAAACTACACCCCTCCCCATTTTTCTTACTGCTTCATTTAAGAATCTACCATATCTCTTAATCACCTGAGATTCTAGCCAACCAGTAACAGCACCTTGGAAGTTCTTTGTTAAAGTCAAAGTGCTGGGTGTCAATACACTGTTTCAAGTGTGTGGAAAAGTGGAAGTCACTTGCAGCCAAGTCTGGGCTGTAGGGCAGATGTGTAAGAATGTCCGGTACGCTTTGGCCTGACAGTTCTTGTGTTTTCCAGCCAGAATGTAGCTGAGTATTGTCATACTAATACAGTAGTCAAAAAACATCGTCACTTGTTTTAGAGGGATCTTCTCAAAGTGATAGGCAGTTCATCATGAAGCTTGTGAATCAGTCTTTGATATGCGTGAGAATTGTTTTTATTTATTTATTGTTTAATTTTCTATTTATAATTTTTTTACCCATTAATTTCTTTAAAATCAGTTGAGAACAATTGCAGAGTAGTCAACAGTCACAAGCTTCCATTCCCACAATTCACCTCTGCCTGCACCCAAGTGGGTAGAGAATGTCGTGTTCATAACAGATGAGGCACGCAGCTCAGTAGGCAACAGCAAACTGAGATGGTCACCCCTTAAGAACAGAGGGTTATACTTGCCCAGCATTGAGAATGAGAATCTGTTTCTGTACAGGGGCCAAGATACGTTGTCTTAACTCTACCCTGTTGTTGCTGTGTTCTGAAAATACTTCACACTTGCATTGTAGCCGCTGTACCAAGTCTTTGGGCGCAGTCATTCACCAGCAGGGTTAGTTTGAAATGCTTACTACGGCGTTGTGTTCATGAAGCGAGATTTGGGTAGTTTTGCGGTACAACTTCTCACATAGTTTAAACATAGACCATTGCTTTGAAAAACTACTCTTGCACTCCATGATATGTGTTCACATCCTGCAATTAAATTCATGTGGTCAGTAAATTCCAAAGAGGAAATTTCACTCTGGAGGAAGTTGAGAAAATGGGAAGGCCACAATCATCAGGTACAGAAAACATTGACCCTGTGATGAAAATGCTAGACGAAGACAAGCGAATGACCTTTAAGCAGATAGAGGATACCTTAGGCCTAAATGCATCAGCAGTTCGTTCGATTCTGGCATGATCACTTGCGAGTAAAGAGACTTTGTTGTCTCTGGGTGCCGCATAGACTGATGGAAGAACAGATAACATGATGTATGACATGGTGCCAGGAGATGTTAAAGAAGTTTTCTAAGAGACAATCTCAATATGTGAGTAACGTTATGATAGGTGATGAGACTTGGCTGTATTATTATGACGTGTCAACTGCGACTCAAAACAAAGTTTGGGTCTTCGTAGATAACGGCACACTCGTAGCTGTCAGAAAGTCCTGATAAATAAAGAAGAAGCTGATAGCTTCTTACCCCCTCCCCAAATTGAGAGGAATTGTGCAGCATGTTGTTTTGGACACACAGAAGACAATCAGAACTAAGTGGTACACTGAACAGTGCCTGCCAAAAGTTATCCAATTTTTGAAGAACCTGTGACCAAAGTCAAGCCTGGACACTTGGTTCCTCCTCCATCATGACAGCATTCCAATTCACTGTGCCAAAGCATGCACCAAATATTTGTGGGACACTGGACTCAAACTTCTTAAGCACTCTCCTTACAGTCCAGATTTTGCTCCTCCTGAATTTGCACTGTTCCCCCATGTGAAAATTAGGCTGAAAGGAGTGCAGTTTTCGAGAGAGGATAATCTCTTGAGGGCTTGGGACAACATGTGTGCCTCACTTCCTGCAGAAACTTGGGAGAACTAGTTTAGAGATTGGTTTCAGAGGATGGAGAGGTGTACTCAGTGTGACAGAAATTACTTTGAAAAAATTAAATAAATGGAGCTGTATTGCAAAACTTTCCTAGTACCCTCTGCATCATGAAGAACATAGAGATATCTGTAAAAGTTTTCTTACATTTGAAACATCATAAAACTTCAGTTTTCACAATTTATTTTATCAGTTTTCTGTACCAGTTCATTTTGACTTCAGGCATAAAGCAACTTCTCTCATCATCAACTCTTAAACAGACAACACAACTGATGCACAATACCTTCAGTCATCACATTTGTTTTATTTACAGCATTAATTTCAGGGTGAATATCAACAGCTTTGAAATTTTTTGCCACTGGAAATGGTACTACACAATAGGAGGGTGTATACGACCCGGGACAACTGGGAAAAATCCCAGGAATTATTTCATCTGGGAGAAAACGGGGAAAAACCCGGGAATTTTTCGGAATCCCTAGAATTTTTCATTGTTTTAGCTTTCAGTTAAATTTTTGTAATTTTGACTTTCAAGAATTGATTCTCTAGCAAAGAATGTTACTGTATCCTGCTACTGGAGAATGATACTGCAGCAATAAAGGAAAGGAAAAAAGGAAATGTGCAATTTACAACAAAACACTGTGCACACACAAGCGTCTGCAAATAGCAATATGTCAAAGGCTGGAGGGCAAAGAGTATGTAATTCTCCGTAACAATAAACTGCTTGCTATGAGCATGACGTCACAACTGTTCACATTAGGTTCGTTTGACCAGTTGCCAGCGGGCTGATGCGCATGCGCAGTTCACTCGCGTATGAGCAGTACCTTCTCCCGCTACTTGAAGTTTGGCTGTTAGCTGTATCGGCAGTAGCAGCAAGCAGCCAGATGCAAACGAGACAAATTTTTCTCGCGCGCCCTAGCTGCCAGATTCGGGCATGCACAGAGTTGTCTGAGTTGTAGTGGGGAGGGGTTAGTCTCCACGTGACCCGTGTTTACGTTACGTGATTTCGCTGCTTCTCTTCGTGTACAGCTCCCACGTCAAATGAAAACAAAACGGATTTCTGTGGCCGGGAGCTACCAAGTGTAAAATACGTTCCCATAATTATGGAGTGCAAAAATATATTATTAGTTTGTTTTTTGATTTTATTTTATTTCCAAGTTAGTAGCAGTCTAATCAAGAACCAAAAATGAGATCGTAGAGTGCTGGTACTCCAAGAAAATTTACATCCGAAAACCACACTGAAAAGCTTAATATCAGATGGGACTTACTTCATTGTGAATCTGGAAAAAACCAATTTGCACTTCAAGCCGAATTATGCATTTTAGTATGGTTTACAAAATTCCAATGCTCTTTGGAGTACCCTCTGATGCCCAGTTGCTTTTATGGTGTAGTGTAAGCTCTCTTAGTGCTTTATATATATGAACATGCGGGCTTCCTTCACCACTGCAGCTGCACACGCACAATAATGCCTGTTTTCTGGCACTATGTGGCAACTGGTAAATCGAATCTATCTCTAACAGTCTCCGGATAGTATTGCGAACGCTGGTTAGAAAAGCGTTACTTTCAAAGTAAATTTCTTTTTATGCAAGATGAATTATGTTACGTGTGAGAAAGTGGGATGGATTTATAAATCACAGAGCGTTCGAAACTGAACAGTTTGATGACCAGCCACTTACAAGAATTTCGAGCCCAGATATTTATGTCATAATTTTAAATTTACTGACACATTTGTGTGGTGTATCTTAAAGTGTAACGCACGCAAAAAAGATCAATATTACATGGGAAAACGTAGCTTCTGTTGTAGCATGTTAATCTTAGAGACCAATATTATATGTGAAAGCTTAGCTTTTCTTGTAGCTATACTGTGTACATCAATGTAAACCGTTTACTTTTCCTCTTGTGTGTCCGTGCTATGTAACCAGTGATCTTGCTATTGGTTGACTATAACACGTGTCCTGTACTCTGAATATCTGCTGTCATCGGCTGGCGAGATCTTGTGGCTTGAGATATGACTGGCTTACAAAAGGACATCGCAACCTCGGTTTCAGTGCTCCTGAAACTAACGTGCTGTGTTTGGTGCAATTCGAATTTATGCTTTCGTAATACGAAAAATACAACGTATATGTTGCTGCAAATCAAAGGTCTTTCCAAAACTTCTCTCCCTCGTCTTTTCTTTTTTTTCCGGGAAGTTCTAAGCGATTGTATAAAACGTTAATAAGTTTTACAGTTCCAAGGGAAAATCTACGGAAAACTTACTGTCACTTAGCACAGAAAAAGTGTATTTTCGCCCATGGAAAAGCATATTTTTTAAACGGGATATCTGGGAGAAATCCGGGAATTTTTTTTGCTTGTCCCTGTATACACCCTGAATAGGTTTCACATTTGGTGAGATTTTGAATTGAAACTCTTTAATTTGAGCAGCTACTAAAGGCAAACAAGAAGTATAGTGGCTGTTTCACCATCGCAGGTATTAAACACACTGACATACTGTGTTAGTGTAGCCTCTGTTTCAGTCCCTACACACTATCCATTGTTACATGAAAATTTTCCAAATAGTCATTGTAAGTGGAGAGCAGGAACGTTAGTCATAGTGCAGTATGTATGGCTACCTCCATAGCCTTCCTGTTAGCTTGCTGTGAGACCAGTGTAAGGTTACTTGACAAGTGGAACATTTGTGTCAAGAAATCTGAAGCAGTACACTGGCGGGTCAGTTGAATTAACTTAACAAGCAATACATCAAAAATATCCCAGATGAGCATTATCAAATTCCTACAGTAGCGACAGTAATTGTATAATTTTTGCTTTTTTGTATCACTTTGGTTCCCATGTTGTACTTTATCTCTCCTGAATATTTCTTGAGGGTGCTGGAATTTTTCTATCTAGCGGTGTAAATGATAGGAAATTTAAGAAGTAAACAGAAAGAAAGTAAATGGAAGATTCTCTGTTTGATAAGTAAATAGTGTGACCATCATTCAGTAAAGCTAGCTTTAATTGTGATCCTGTATAGAATGGCATGGGTTTATGTAATAGAAAGCTAGAGTTTGAGATGCCAACAGGTAAACTTTGACAGTATGCCGTCTTGGGCCAAGTGAGTCAAGAATTATAACGGACTCTTTTTTTCCTGTGATATGGGTGTGCGATAGATACTGCCCAGAGAAGGAATGAGTATATTTTATGTTACCACCAGTGAGCGTACTCTCTGCCTCTGTCCCACACCGCTCTCTGTAGTTGTTGAGTACCCTGGTAATTGGCAAAGCTGGGGTAAGCGATGCCTAGAGCCACTGTTTCTGTTTCTGACTCTTCATAGCTAAATTTATATGCTTATATAATTATAATGTCACTTCTTACATAATGCGTGTAATATTCGCTTTATGCCACATATCATGAAACATTAAAGTGGGTACATACCTTCACCATATGTAAACTCGCACAAAAATCATATCTGCCTCTGAACCTGAGATCACTGATGCACACCAGGTGTAGTGGTGCTTGATTCAGAAGTAAGGTGTTTCAAATCTTGGTGGTGGATGAAATTTTTATTGCCAGTATTTGGGTGGCAAGCGTAGAGGTGATTGCATAAAGCTTCTGATCACCAGTCTTTGTGCCAGTGTCCTGGATTAAATTCCACATCTCTCCACAGTGTCTCATGAAGTGAGGGCATGTGACACTGTTGGTGGTGATTCACCCTAACAGATGGGGACATTGAGCGCAGCGACTCCCTTGACACTATTCAACAGGAGTAGGCTTCGCATCAGCATGGGCAGGATGGGCGATGTTTCACCCTCTCCCTTGTCTCATCATCATCATCATCATCATACAACCTGAAACATAACACTATACTAGACACACGTCCATTACACTCATCTACATTCCACAAATAGACATACGTCACAACTCCCATATATCCACAAGGGAAAGGGTCAGTGTGCACAGAAGAAAAATAGCTTTTCCACGGTACGCGTATCCAGTCAGGGGGATTTCCTGACCAACAATGCCATACGAACTTTTTTGTAACATGAAATTCAGTGCCAGATGTCCTATGTATGTCTCAAAGTGCTCACTTAGGAAATACATGGCTGAATGACACTGTCAGCCACACCACACTGTGGAACCCCAGAGTGAATCACCCTGCCATCCACACACTTACATGCACCCTTCTGTAGGAGGCGGGAAAGTTGCATGTTTTATTGTAAATTGCAGAACTGCTTATTTGTGAGTTTTTCTTTCAGGCAATATATTTTAAGCTTGCTGGTGTAACAATAGAAAAAGTTGACATATAGGGTACTATAATTGTTCTGTCCCGATACAGATTCATAGCAACTGCCCCAAAATAGAAGAAGTGAGTAATATAAGATACCTTACATCTTGAAAACATTTAATAGTGAATAGTACTGCAGAGGAGATACTACACCCATGAAAGAAATTGAATATTCCGGGACCTGCTTGCTTCTTCGTCCAGTGCTTGCCATTGCCTCCTCATCTCTTTCTGTCCTCCCATCTCTTGCCCTCCATCTTCTTATATGTCTGGAAATCTGTTGTAATGGTTTAATTTTAAATGTGCTCCTGTGTGTCAACTGCACTCTGAGGTTGATATTTGCGCATATACCTCTTAAAAGTGGAAGACCAAGTTCTGGAATCACTCTACAGTTGCACCCAGATGATTCTTCACTTTCCTTTTCTTCTGAAATGCATTAGTGGCAGATAGGATTTGGGAAATGTCAACTGAGGTGATCTCCATTGAGTCAACAGAGATCTTGTTTGTGTTCCTGCTCTAGCCACTTGTTTTGTTCTTCCAAGTCACATTTTAGTAATTCTTCTTGTGCATTTTTGTTCATTAGATATAATTATCTCTTTTGATAACACATCATACCGTTTCTAATAATGCCTTGCTTTTGGCCATTCTGTAATTTAATTTATGATAAGCAACCTAATTTTCCTTTTTTCACAGATGAACATTACAAAAGTGATGTGCAATTAAAAAGGTTGCTGTGTGATGCATTTTGCACAGAGAAGGGCGGACAATGTTTTGCGGTGTAACAGTGTCCTCTCTGTCTTTTTCCCACACCTCACACTCCAACCATTCCATAGCCTGATAACTGGCAACACTGTGGTAGGTGGCACACTGGGCACTGTTTATGCTTCTGACTCTCCACAGTAAAATGAATATACTCAGAAAACTGTCGCTTGTTAATGTTATATTTGTGTTGACTTCATGTCATCCATAATTAACGCCACAGTGACCAATTACCCTCAGCGTAACTAAACTAACATGAAAATTGACGCTAAATGTGATGCGCCTACCTCGAAGCATTCACCACAAACGGAAGTGAGATTTTCAATTGCAACTCGCAATTTGAACCAAAGGTGAACAAGAAGTATAGTGCCTGTCTCACTGTTTCACGTGTTAAACGCACTTCCATACTGTGTTATTGTAGCCTCTATTGCTATACGAAAATTTTCCAGATAGTCGTTGTAAGTGGAGAGCAGAAACCTCAGTCACAGTGGAGGATGACACTGTTGACTGGAGTATCTTCTGGTACATTGCTTCTTGTTACTGTGCAGTGCCTCACCATCCGTCTTTTTATGTACTCACTTCTGTAATTGCTGGCAGTGTTAGCTTTTACACTTATAATCTTTTAATGTTTGACTTAGATTGGTTGACTAAAAATATTCAATATTACATTTTAGGCTTCATCTCAATCAGCAGTCCATTCACAAAGCTGGAGGCATCTCCATAACTAAATAGAGGTGGAAAAAACATGCGGCCATTTTGTCCCAGAGGGTCAGGTACGATTGATGCAAAACTCCTTAACTGTTCATTTCCATAAATATATCTGTCTCCTTCATTAGTATTACTCTGATTGTGGAACAATGTAAGCAATTATCAAGTCTTTTCTGAACAAAATTTATTTCTCCTCTGAAAGAGAATTGCATTTGCAGAATTCCTTGTCACATGTAGACAGAGTGACTCACGTGATTGGTGTGACAGACTTCTTAATAATTGCAGTGTCATTGTTCCACTTTGCTATTCAAATACAAACTTTAAATTTAGATATCAGTATGTTGCTGTGGTGTTCAATGTGCTGACAATTTGTGTTCCCTGTATGAAGCAAGGCTTTCCACAGCTACATGTGCATTTAACATACAATAAGTTCCAAAATGCTGAAAACGTTGTAATCCTGGCAGCATAACTATTATAAAGCCACTTTGTAAACTAAAGTTGAAACCTGGAAGAACTGCGTAACAAAAGAATTGAGTTATTTAGGGAGTTTTGTATCATCATTTTAAAGTAGTGATACCTGTCCCTTCCGCTTTTTAGGGCCAGAGCGCAAGGGGCAGCTTCAGCTTGTGATCACACCCATCTTATCTGTTGCTAATATACTTGCAGTTGAATGCTTGTGCTTTATCTATTGCTTTTTGAAACATTTTCAGAGATAATTTCAGCACCAGAATGTGGGAAATGGTCACAAGCTGTTAATATTTTAATGTATTGATTTCATTGTTAATCTATGGGGCTTTTGAAAATAGAACAGTTATGCTTGTATATTGAGAGAATATTTCCCAGAATAGCTGGCTACTCTGTTCTGCTCTCTGATGAACAGATTTGAATGTTTTAATTTTTAAGAAGGCTTTGATAATTTAAATATTGTATATGTGTGTGTATATTGAACTATACAAAAGTGTCAGGTAGCATTGTAGAATGATTTTTATGATGGACCTCATGTTACATGTTTGTCACTTCACGTACTTCATTATAGCTATGTCACTGAAACTGAAAACAGATAAAACAAGATATCTTTATTGGATGATTACTGTAAAACATGTAAACTCAATTATAGAATTAAATGTAAAAAATAGATATGTTGTCTTCTCAAGGTCATTGTAAACAATTACTGTCTGTTTTTTGTTTCTGTTGAAGGATGCATTAACAGTAGTGCTTTATATGGACAATGCTGTTGGCAGTTAAAAAGTAATTTATTTGTTTGTGAGTAATCAGTATTGTTTCATGTGCTTCCATATCTTTCACAGTCAGAGATTTATCATTGACTTTGTTAGTAATGCAATGAAAATTTTGCATCTAAGAAGTGCAAATGATAAAGCAAAGATATACCAAAAAAGCAGTACCTCTTTCTCACCGTGTCATTATATCAAACTTCTGATCCCAGAGATAATGTATCAGCTTTCATTCTCTTGTATTCTAAACATTTTTTGACAACAGTTTTATGTAATGATAGTGTATAATACAATGTATGATGATTTTTTGTGTAATTCTGGGAAACATTTTCCAGTTTTTGATGATACTTACATGTGCAGTAGGGGGCTGGAAAAGAATGCGGTATCTTTTCCATTCTCAGAATGAAATGTTCCTTCTAGCTTTATGTGTAAATCTTAAAGCTAATAGGAAACGTGAAATAATTAAAAAACTGATTTTTCTTTTGTCTGTTTCTTAACCTGATAGCTTCCTGTACACTATATGTTTTTAAAAATAGTTCTTCTGAACGTGAGAATATCTTATGTTTAATAATAAAACAAATGGAATGTTATTGTGTATTTTAAAATAAGCCACAGGCTACATTCTTCAGATGTCCAGAAACATAAAGTGTTGATGGATATTGTGCTCTAGAACTGTCTGAATATGTAGTAATATCCCTTTTATTTTGTAACATGAACATAATTTAAAAATGTGTAGGTGGAAGATTTCTCATTAAATACAGTTATAATTGTTTTATAAAATATTTTGACAAGATCAAGGACAAGTCTCATTGTTTTGAGAGACAGGTTTTAACTTTGCACAGTAGTTTTCTGTTTCTGTCTACAACAAAATCATGTTGAAAATAGCTTCTTATTATTTATAAACAAATTTATCTTATGTGTGAGAAAGGATTGTTGGTGTATTACAAATTACGCCATTTCTTTCAGCGCCTAGAAAATGGCTTTTTATTCTTTCAGATACACTTACATGTCATTCTCACAGTATTGCCCAAAACATTTATTCCATTCTCCAGAAAAGCTTTGCACAGACAGTACTATTTCATGATAAATGTAAACAAATTTGCCTCTTTAGATACTGAAATCAATAAACTGATATTCTAAAGTAACATCTTGTTTCTTTTTTACTACATGTCTCTGTTTTCAAGAATTTTACATATTGACATTGAATGGCAAAAATGAAATCCTTAAAAAACACCTGAAAACAAGAAGTCAAAAAATGGAAAATCCAAGATGGAATGTAACTCACAATAAACCAGAGATGCTGAGTCGCAGAGAGGCACAACAAAAAGATTTTCACAATTAAAGCTTTCAGCCAATGGGCTTGTAAAGTAACAAGAGAAACACAGGAAAGAAGAGAAATAGGACAAACATTGATTATAGTTACCCATTGGCCAAAAGCATTAAGTGTGAAAATCTTTTTGTTGCGCCTATCTGCGACTCAGCGTTTCCGCTGTATGGTGAGTAGCAACTTTCCTTCTCTTAATATTAAAACAAAAAGTGTAGGTTTAATTGGTGTCAGATTCCATTTTTTACTTGCTTAATTACCAAAGTTCACCCTTATGCTTGATGGTGGATAAAGCTTAGACTTAGACTTGAGGATTTAAATGCAGGAACTCAAGAATTCAGTGCAGTATGCAATTGCAAAAATAAATACGACACTTCTCCTATTAATGTGACTTATATTCTTGCTCTTCATACTAACATTACTTCAGAAGAAACATCACAATAATCGCACAATCTCAGTGTAAATGTAAATTGACAGCATGAGATACAACAGTAGAATGCTAACATATTTTACAGATAACACCTCATTTACGTTTTTGATATTTGACATCAATGGCACTGCCACAGCCAACTTTTTATGCAATGCCACGGCCCGCTTTTCCAGACTAGGTCACTGAAGAGTGGGCTACTTAACTACTAAATGGTTTTAAGTACCATGAGCATCATTCGTTGCTACGTAGATGTTGGGTGACACACCACTTTTAACCAAATTGATATGTTACACCACATAGCCCTCTCCTTAGATGAACGATATCACGACAACTCCATCATGTAAGTCAGTAAATATTACTTGTCTAGCATGGCAATGATATCATACTGATCTAGAATCTGGAACAGCTAACTCCTGTTTTATGCATCTGATGATAAATAACACTGATCAAAAGCTGCTCAAACTTTGCTGCAAAGTAGCCACTCATGAAATATGATTTTAAAGTCCTTAAGTAAGCCACAGTCATAAATTGTCTTAATCATAATCTATTTGTACATGGCCTCAGTTCACCTGTATATGTGGACTAAGCATGAAGAGGGCTCTTAAACCAGGTAAGCACATGCTGGAACAACTTGTACACTGTGCTAGAGTCCTTACACAGTGTAATGGAGTTGCTATTTTAATGATAGAAAAGAACTCCACTTACAGATTATGGGGACTTGATAAAGAGGTTGCTATTAATGTCAAGTGGAATAAATCTTGTATTTGGAAATGAGTATTATCTGTGGATGTACTAAAATATGAAATTATTTCCGGTGGACCATGTGAAGTTAACTGTGTTAATGAAAGCTTTGTTGGCAACATTACATTTGTGTCAAAAAGAGAGATATGGAAAGAATGAAAGGAAGAAAAGAGTAAGTGTGTGTGTGTGTGTGTGTGTGTGTGTGTGTGTGTGTGTTTGTGTGTTTGTGAGAGAGAGAGAGAGAGAGAGAGAGAGAGAGACAGAGATGGGGGAGGGGGGGGGGGGGGGGAGTGAGTATGAAGACCTGTCATGCTCTATTATTTGCATGGCCAGAGTCCAGACAACAGACATGGAGAGAGTACATGACCAAGCACAGTCATGTGGGGTCGGCCTGTAGCAGATCAGTCCCCCTCCAACAGGTAAGTTCTAACCGGACATCCCAGAATGTTGAAACATCCTAATTCCTATTCGAACTAAATATTTCCTTCAGTGCACTACTACACACTTTTATAATTCAACTTCATGTATTTATGTCTCACAACCTTTCATTACATGTTTCCTTGACTGAGTCGCCACACTACCGCTTTCATGTGCTGACTACTGTCTCACATTGTCGTCGAGAAATGACAGTGTCCTGTCCACTAGAAAAGGTGGGAACAGCAACAGTTCTAGAAGCTAACGCTCGCTAGTTAGCACCTGTCGCTAGGTAGTTTGGTGGCCAGGATGACGGTCACTGTGTCCTTTCTGCGTCCATGATGGAATCAATTGAATGTGGAAGGAGAGAGGATAGAATGGCACTCCTAATGGAGTAGAAATAAAGGAAAAATAACGTTTGGAATGTGAGTAAGAAAGAATAAAAAGAAAATAGACTCCACACTCAGAGACAATGGTCAGCACCAGCTTCACACAACAGGCCAGAAATTAGTTCTAATATCCTGCTATTGAAAGCTTATGGAGAGAATAGAAATAAAATAGCAACTTCCAACTGATATGGGTACTACACCCCAAAGTGGAATTATTACTTATTTACCTCTCTTCCTCAAACCTAAATTATTTAGTTCAATCAGGGTAAAAGATAAGCTAGTATACTTATGCCAAGTAAAGCCAACCTCATGGAACACACTGGCTGCTGCGCACTTAGGCCAGGCCGTGGCGATAGGAGTGAGGCTGTGCCATGGTCACGAGCACCCGTATACAGTAATCTGTTGGTGGACAAGGTGAGGGGGGTGGGGGGGGCAAGACCTGGAGGTGTGGAGTGTTTTTAATGTATTGGAAGATGAATGATGACTTGTAAGTCACACCTCTTGCCCACTAGTATGGGCACCCTTGCACCAGCAGGCATTGTCATAGGGGGAGAGACACTGCTGTGGCCGCCATTGACCTCGTGGCTGTGTTGAAGTAAATTAAATTAGTCTATCACAGTAACCATTCACAACAGGAGATATGATTATGTGAAGGTTTTTGCTCCAAATGATTGTTTCCCACGCATCCTTGAATATTGACAAATCCTCGGAGGACAATGTGTATATTATTATTATTATTATTATTATCATCATCATCATCATCATCATCATCATCAGAATGTCAAATAGTTCTGAAACTGGATTCAGGAACGGCATACCCAGCCCAGTAAATATATAGTAGTGTACGAAGCAAATAATGGCAAGTGTGTGTGTGTGTGTGTGTGTGTGTGTGTGTGTGTGTATATTCAATTAGGCATGTTAATCTCCAAAACAATAAATTGTGCTAAGTCTTTTCTGTAAACTAATTATGTCAAATGTAAACAAACAAGTGTTCAGAGATCATTCAGCACAATTTTAGAAAGCAGATTGTTGTGTCAAAAAGCACAAACAAACACTGCTTTTTTAATCTGTTAATTTGGTAGGCCACAATATACAATGGCAACACTGTACAACAACATGAAACTACACAGAGGCGATACAAGGTCAGTAGAGTAACAACATCCAAATTTTGGAGGCTGCACGATAAGTAACAGTTAAAAGCACGGCATAGTTTGAGGCCGGGAGACTCATGGCCGCCTAGATATAGGCAAGTGTAGACATCACTGATGTTGGTGACGCTAGTTTAGAGTTGGTGCTGGCGGCTGGTGTAGACTCATGCTGGAGGCCAATGGTGGAGCCTCTGGTCTCAATCCCCGCATCCACTGCTAATGAGCTTGAGCTCTGTGCGGTGAGTAACATCTGTGGTGTGCTGACATGCCAGCTGCATGTGTGGCCAGTGCAGTGCACAGACCTGCAGAGTGGCAGACGATGAAAGATAGTGGTAACTGTGAGTTTACCACATGACTTCCCTCCTAAGCAATGTGTGGGACGTACAAGTCTTGTGCAGATCCCTGCCCACTCCCAGTGCTCAGAGGGCTCAGAGTCCAGGAGCCACTGGTCGGTGGGCACTAGGCTGAAAGCAGACCATCCAGTGATGTCCACATCAGGTAGGCAGCGGTGGGAAAACAGATAAGGCGACGGACACTGGAGGCGACATTGTGATAATGTCTGGGCTCCAGTGTGGCGACCACTCCACTAGTGCACCCTCCAGTGCCGTCCCCATTGCCGACATGTCTGAGAGAACAGACACCATTTCCATGATTCAGGAATCATTTGTATAGAATGAAAGAGAAGTTTCCAGATCTCAGCTGTGTACTGCCACTGCATTAAATTCAGTGACAGCGTGAATATTTATGCTCTCAGCTATGTACTGGCACTGCATTAAATTCAGTGACAACATGAAAATTTATGCTGAACTGTGACTTGAACCAGGAAGCTCCACTTCTCTAGCACAGTTGCCGTAATCGCCTTGGCCATCCAAGCATGTCTCCCATGCAGCTCAAATTTCCACAACCTGCTCAGTTCTGATGTAGTGTCCTCCATCTATTATCCCTTATTTGCTCACAGCTGTTCAGATGAGACCCACAAAGGTTCGGTCAAGTGAGTACATCAGCATAAATGATATCATTTCACCGTCAAGGCACATTCGTGTACATAAACTCTAAGACAAAAAAAAAAAATTACCATGAAAGAATTACCCGAATGGGACAGAAATCTGTAGATGTGATTTAGATGTACTGACAACCAAATGATTACAATTTTCAAACAACTGGATGATTTATTCAAGAGGAAGAGTTTCACAAACTGAGCAGGTCAGTAAGGCATTTGTCGACCTCTGGCCTTATACAAGCATTTATTCTGCTTTGGCATTGATTTATGGAGTTGTTGGATGTCCTCATGAGGGATATTGTGCCAAATTCTGTCCAGTTGGCCCGTTAGATCGTCAAAATACCAAGCTGGTTGGAGGGCTGTGCCCAGTAACGCTTCAAGTGTTATCAATTGGGGAAAGATGGGATGACGTTTTTGTCCAAGATAGGGTTTGGCAAGCACAAAGACAATCAGTAACTCTAGCCATGTGTACTTGGTCATTATCTTGCTGAAATGTAAGTCCTGCACAGCTTGCTATGAAGGCCAATAGAATGGGGTGCAGAATATTGTTGACGCACTGCTATGCTGTAAAGATTCTGTAGTTGACAACCAACAGGGTCCTGCTATGAAATGAAATGGCATTCCAGATTATTTCACCTGGTTGTTGAGCCATATGGTGAGCAAGTCAGTTTGGTAGCCCATTGCTGGTTGGAGCATCTCCAGCCACATCGTCTTTGGTTATCAATGCTCAGTTCAAACTGAGAATCATCACTGAAGACAATTCTACTCCAGTCAAGGAGATTCCAGGCCAAAGACGTGTCTGGAGAAGCTATGGAGAGCAGCAGGATATCAGCGTGAATGTCGCCTGCCATATGGCCCAGTCACCAGGAGCGATGGTCCTGGGTGCCATTTCTTATCGTAGCAGGACAGCTTTTGTTGCCAACCACTGCACCCTTACTAAGCAGTGGAATGTCTATGATATTCTATGCCATGTTTTATTGCCGTTCATCGCAAGCTATCTTGGGGTTACATTTCAGCGAGATAATGCCCGCCCGCCTGTCCGCCCACAGAGAGTTTCTGCTGCTAGTTTCACGCATCCCAGATCCTATCTTGGCCAGCAAGGTCGTGTAACCTCTCCCCCATTGAGAATGTTGGGAGCATTATAGACGTGGCTCTCAACCAGCTTCTGATTTTGATGATTTAACATGCCAATTGAACAGAACTTGGCACGATATCCCTCCGAAGGACATCCAACAACTCTTATCAATTATTGCCTAGCTGAATAACTGCTTGCATAAGGGCCACAATTGGATCAACGCTTTATTGACTTGCTCAGTTTGTAAAGCTCTTTCTCTTGAATAAATCATCCAGTTGTTCTGAAATTGTAATCATTTTTGTGTCTGTACATGTAAGTCATATTTACCATTTTCTGTCCCTTTTGTACAATTTTTTCATGGTGTGCCTTCCACTTTCCCCCCACTTCGGGCACGTCCAAGAGAACAGACTCCACACACATATACATACACAGCAGTTCAGGAGGAATGTGACATAATTTGTGAGGTGATTGTACATGTGAAAATGAACTGAAAATGTCCTATGAACATGTGTCTGATTTCTTATCATTATGAAACAGGAGCAGATTGAGGACTACACACATCCATCAATGAATATGAAGACAAGTGTGAATATTACTTACCAAAATGATGTGTAAGCACAGTGGTGAAGAGAATAAGGGTTGGACAGATGACTGATCCATCATATAAGAGGTGTTCAAAAAGTCCTCCACCCATCTCAATACACTTGTGAATGTGTTGAAGTGTGTGTTGTGTTGCACATCGAACTTCATACGGGTGGGCTTTAATGTGGGCAACAGCATCGGTGATGCGAACGACAAGTTTTTTCACATGTATCCACCAACATAGCGTACACATTCCTCTTTACCAGCTGCATAAACTGAAGTCTAATGGGGTTAGGTCAGGTGAAACGGAAGACCAGTTAACACTTTGCCGTCCGCACGTCTCTTAAAAATTTATTCGCTTGGCGCAGGCAGTGCTAAGTCAGATTACTTGGCTTGTAGGTGGCCGCTTGTCACCTTTCCGTTGATGACAAGCTTCAAACACATTCACTTTTGCGCGCTTTAATTTTCAAGAAATCCTCTATTTTGCCGTATCGTTCCACAAACTCGAATTTTCTATTCAAGTAACTTCTCTGCAAGTTCTACACTGTTATAATAAGTATCCATGCAGAGGTGATGCCACTTTCTATCAGAAGGTGTCAATAGTTCCATCACTGTTTTCGCTAAAGTCTGTCCAGCGCCGGAATATATCTTGAATGAGGAAATGTATCCCTTACTCAAATCGCACAGCATCCAAATGAGTATGCTGTATTTTGTAATTTTCAACGGATTGTAAACTTTAAAATTTAACCATCCACGCCACGGTATCATTCCTTCATCAGTTGAGATGTTTTGACTTAGATTAAACATTTCTTTAAACTTTTTGGGAAAAATAATCAATTACGAATTGTACTTTGACAAGCCGGTCGACATTATCCAATTTATTATTGCTATCGGAAAAATGTATAAATGATAATCAGTAGCAGGACATCATTTTGCGAAATATCGGTGTGTCTGTCAACGGATTCATTGACCAATATAATCATTGATCCTTGCTTTTTTTTTCCTAAGTTCGGGTCCCGTAACGTCGACAAATTTGGCATTTTTTAAATCTAGTTTCCTTCTATTGCAATTTTGACTGTAGTGCTTGTTGGTTTCGTTGCTAATATATTCAAACAGATCGTTCCCAATACATAATTGTACAATGTCCTCAACGCTCTATGTATCTTTGGGAAATATGTTTGGACCCAGGGATCCTTCTAATTAACACTGGTCCTCGGTAAATCAAATTCTGACCACTGCACTGTCTTCTTCATCTGATTCAGTTGAATCAGTTGGGAACCGTAGCGTTCACCAAATTCTTCTTGGACATATTTCAATATATGATTCTGCTTCACTTTCATTTTTTGATATCTTCCCAATTGGCCAAGTCATTCAAAACGTCAGACAAGATGTCCGCCTATTCATCGTAAATAATCCTATTGTCTGTTTTGTCCACCATGATGAAAGGGCACAAGTACTTATAAAAACAAAACACTTGTTGATGTGTGTAACGTATTGTTACCTAAACAAAACACCAACAGAATGGAAAAGATACTAACTTGTTGTCGCCGGCCACTGCGCGATACCATGCTCACGACACCAGTCTGGTGTCGCCGGCCACTGAGCGATACTATGCAGATGACACCACTGTGGTGTCGCCAGATGGCATAGTGTTAATACATCCACTACAGCCAATGCAACATTGAGGAATTGCGTTATTCAGGTACAAGGATACTTGGCTGGTACAGTGAATCAGTGATTCATCGTGTTGCAGGTACATTTGCCATCATTGCCCTAATATCGTGTCTTCAAAAGTGCAGTTAGGTGTTGTATCAGGAAATGAGCATATGCTATGGTTGTCATGCGATTTGGCAGGAACAGATGTCCTACCATCAGGTCATCAGTCACACACCAGACGTTCACTGAGAACCTAACTTGGAATCTTGTTACCCTAGTGTCATGTGGGTTCTCCATTGCCCACGTATGAGAATTGTGGATTTTGATGATAGCTTTGCATGTAAATGTAGTCTCACCTCTAAATAAAATTGTTTTTGCATATCTGTGCATATTTTTGCATATCTGCGCAAGTTTTTGCATGTCTTTACATATTTTTACATGTCTTTTCTCTTATCCAGCTCCTCTGACAACAATCAACACCTATTTTGCCCATTCCTGTGTCATTCCCGTTTCCTTTACACCATTCCTGCTACAAACCCCTGCTCCATTTTATGCCAGTTCAGAAAAGTATCCATTTCCCTGGTTAAAACCCAGTCCCACATGTTATTTCTTACATAGTGCCTAAACCATGGAATCCTCCCAAATGGAAAATCATAGAAGTTTCTTTCTCTGGATCCCACCCCTCCTTTAACAATGTCCTTCACCTTTTCGGATTACACCAGTCCCAGGCCCTCACAAATCTGTTACTGCAAAAACACATCTCCATGGCACAGGCATCTTATTACTGCCTTTGCTCCCTGTGCAAGATACTGCTACTGTGCAATCCCCACTTCATGTATCAGATCTCTAAAATTGAATCCCTTGCTCTCCAGCACCCAGAGGAGCATTCCAGACACCATCTCCACAAGTTATCCAACCTGCTGACATCCTGTGCTGATTCTGGGCACCACTATCAAACCCCTGACCCACCCACAGTGTTCCTTTTCATCCACCCCTCATAGCGCCTAAATTGTACCTAGCTGACGTTTTCAACTTACCACATTCCCCAAAACTCCATCAACACTCCACTAAGTCCAGAACTGAAAAATACCTGTAACACTGTTGTTAACTTTTCTACTAAATTCCTCAACTCCACAGAAGTTTCAGCCTTATCCGAAGGCCTCACTTTAGCCTTACACCCAAATTTAACCATGCTGGACTTGCCAGAGAACTTATTCTCCTTCTCTCGATCCCTGCAGTGGAAACACTTCTTTGCTGCCAATTCCTCCAACCAAAGCCAATCTAATTCCAACATTGAACCTTGGCTCTACCAGTTCATACCGCTATCCAACCATGATCCCTTCTGCTCCCTCTCCCACGTAACCGCCCACTGGTCACTTTCCAGAAATTCCTTTCCCCCAACTTAGGCTCACCATCCTTCCCTAGGTCACCAACCTTTCAGTAGAAGAAAGAGTAGCCATACACAACCTCAAAACAAATCCTTACCTAATCATCCTACCTGTAGACAAAGATTCCACCACTGTTGCTATGAATCACAGTGATGACCTGCTGGAAGGCCTCTGCCAATTATCTGATGCCTCCACCTATAAACTCAGCAAGAGTGTCCCCATCCCAGAAGTCCAACACAACCTCAAATCCCTGCTTAAAGCCTTATGGCCTTCCCTAGAACCTGAATCCGTTTCTCTCGTCACTCCTGCGACATGCCACACATACCCCTTCTACATGCTCGCCAAAATCCACAAACCCAACAAACCTGGACATCCCATTGTGGCTGGTTATTGTGCCCCCACTGAAAGAATTTTGGCCCTCATTAACCAACACATCTAACCAATTGCCCATAGTGTAGCCTCCCATGTCAAAGATACCAACCACTTTCTTCACTTACTCTCCACCATCCCAGCCCTTTACCTCCAGATTCTCTATTCATCACTGTTGTCAGTACCTCCCAGTGCACCCACATCTTTCATGCCCATGGTCATACCACTATTGAACACTACTTTCCATAATGTCCTTCAGACTCCAAACCCCCTACCTAAGTCCACATACACCTTACTAATTTTATTCTACCCCGCACAACTACTTCTTCTTTGAAGGGAGGCTATACAAACAAATCTGCAGCGCAGCTGTGGGCACCCACATGGCACCTTTCTATGCCAAACTGTTTATGGGCTATCTAGAGGAGACCTTCCTAGCCTTCCAAAATGCCAAACTCTTAGTCTGGTTCAGGTTCATTGATGGTAACACCATCATCTGGACCCAGGGGCAAGACACCCTATCTACAATCCTTCACAACCTCAACAGCTTCTGTCTCATCTGCTTCGCCTGGTCCTCCTCAACCCAATGTGCCGCCTTCCTAGATATCGATCTCCTCTCTGATGGCTCCATCCACACCTCTGTCCACATTAAAACCACCAACAATACTTGCACTTTGAAAGCTGTCATCCCTTTTACACCAAAAAATTCCTCCCATACTGCCTGGCTACCTGGGGACAGTGTACCTGCAATGACAAGAACTCCCTTGCCCAATATGCTAAGCGTTTCACCAAAGCCTTCACAGATGGGTACAAAGACCTAGTTCGCAAACAGATCTCCCATGCCATTTCCCCACACAGCCCCAATCCTCCCACCACCTCCAACAGCCAGCTACAAAAGACTGCCCCCTTCGTCATCCAATACCAACACGGACTGGAACAGGTGAATCACATCCTTCGCCAGTGTTTTGAATACCTATCTCGTGCCCCTGAAATGAGGGAAATCCTACCCAGTATCCTTCCCACCCCTCCTAAAGTGTTTTCTGTTACCCACCCAACCTCCACAACATTCTAGTCCGTAACACTCCCAATCCCAACCCCTTGGCACAAGGATCATACCCCTGTGGAAGATCCAGGTGGAAGACCTGTCCCATCCACCCACCCAGCAGTTCCTGTTCCAGTCATGTCACAGGTTTGTCATACCTGTGAAAGCAGCCCTGTCATTTATTAGCTCTGATGCATTCATTGCACAGCTTTTTACATTGACATGACTACCAACCACCTGTCCACCAGGATGAACAGCCACCACCAAACTGCGGCCTAGAGTAAAGTAGACTATCCTGTGAGCACAACGTGCAGTTGAACAAAACATGCTTGACTGCTTCATTACCTGAGCCATTTGGATCCTCTCCTCCACCACCAGCTTTTCTGAACTGTGCAGCTGTAAGTTATCCTTACAACATATTCTCCTGTAATTATCCGGGGCTCAACCTACGGTAACATACTGTCCCCACATCCTCTACCCAACAGTTTCCACCCCCTCTGTCCTGTCACTGCCCTATTCTCATCTCCTACCCTCTTTGTTTGTTCCCCTCTGCCAATGCACCCCATCTTTCCCTGATCCTCTTCTGTTTTGCTCTATTTTCCCCATCTCCTTGTCCCACAATCCCCTGACACTGTGCCTGTTGGCATTTTAGTCCCTGCACACTCCGCCAGACAGCACTCCCCCCCCCCCCCCCCCCCCCCCCCGTCTGTACACTGCTATCTCTTCCCCTTTCTCGCCCCTCCAGATTGCTGATTTCATTCCACTTGATATTTGCATTCTGTAGTTTGCAGTCGTTTGTGTGTGAGGTGTGTTTTCTTGTGTGAATGATTGGTGTGTGTTTCTCTTCTTCTGACGAAGACTACGGCTGAATGCTTGTGTGTAAGTGTCTTTTAATAGTGCCTATATGCAACTTAATGTGTCATATTTATGGTACATAGCAATCTTATCTTTTCCTATATTGTTGCAAGTAAAATGTATTGCACAACATCTCTGTGTGCAGACAACCATTCACATTGTTGTTGTCTGCTTACCTGGTCGCCTGGATGCAGATGTTGCATGGGCAGCACATAGAACAGGTACAATACCTCGGAATGTAACGTATGCCATACTTGCATCTGTCGAAAATAGAGCCAACGGCTAATGTGCTGTGTACTGGTGGTAGGGCTCCACTGTTCCATGGCAATAATGTTTTCCCTTTCCTCAACTGACCTGACAGCCTCACATTGTGACGTTACATGTACACTGGGTAGTGTTCTGGATCTCATAAAGGTTGAAAAACCATGGGAAATACCCTGGCACAGAGGGCTCATTGACCAGGAAAATTTTAAGATATTCCGTCGTAGGCATAATTTATCTTGATGATCATTTCTCCCTATGTAGGTGGGTGCCAACAGAATGTTTACGCAATCGGAGGAGAAAACTGGTGATTGAAATTTCATGAGAAGATCCCGTCACAACAAAAAACGCCTTTGTTTTAATGATTGCTACTCCAATTCACGTATCATGTGTGTGACACTATCTCGCTATTTCGCAATAATACAAAACGAGCTGCCCTTGTTTGTACTTTTTCAATGTCATCTGTCGGTCCCACCTGATGCAGATCCCACACTGCACAGCAATACTCCAGAATAGGGCGGACAAGTGTGGTGTAACCAGTCTCTTTAGTAGACCTGTTGCACCTTCTAAGTGTTCTGCCAATGAATCACAGTCTTTGCTTTCTCTACCTACAATATTATCTATGTGAACATTCCAATGTAGGTTATTTGTAATTGTAATCCCTAAGTACGTAGTTGAATTTACAGCCTTCAGATTTGTGTGACTTATCGCGTAATCGAAATTTAGCTGATTTCTTTTAGTACTCATGTGAATAACTTCACACTTTTCTTTATTCAGGGTCAATTGCCACTTTTCGCACCATACAGATCTTATCTAATTCATTTTGCAAGTCGTTTTGATCATCTGATGACTTTACAAGACGGTAAATGACAGCATCATCTGCAAACAAGACGGCTACTCAGATTGTCTCCTATGTCGTAAATATAGATCAGGAACAACAGAGGGCTTATAACACTTCCTTGGGGAACGCCAGATATTACTTCTGTTTTATTCGATGACTTTCCGTCTATTACTACAAATTGTGACCTTTCTGACAGGAAATCATGAATCCAGTCGCATAAGTAAGGCGATACTCCGTAGGCACGCAGTTTGATTAGAAGACGCTTGTGAGAACAGTGTCGAAAGCCTTCTGGAAATCTAAAAATATGGAATCAATTTGACATCTCCTGTCGATAGCACTTATACTTCATGAGTATAAAGAGCTAGTTGTGTTTCACAAGAATGATATTTTCGGAAACCATACTGACTATGTGTCAATAAATTGTTTTCTTCGAGGTACTTCATAATGTTTGAATACAGTGTATGTTCCATAATCCTACTGCAAATCGACGTTAGCGATATAGGCCTGCAATTCAGCGGATTACCCTACTTCCCTTTTTGGGTATTGGTGTGACTTGAGAAATTTTCCAGTCTATATGTACGGATCTTTCTGTGAGCGAGTGGTTGTATATAATTGCTAAATATGGAGCTATTTTATCAGCATATTCTGAGAGGAACCTAACTGGTATACTAAGTGATTTACTAAGTGATTTAAACTGCTTTGTTACTCCGAGGATATCTACTTCTATGTTTCTCATATTGGCAGTTGTTCTTGATTGGAATTCAGGAATATTTACTTTGTCTTCTTTGGTGAAGGAGCTTCGGAAAACCGTGTTTAATAACTCTGCTTTAGTGGCACTGTCATCCGTGACTTCACCATTGTTATTGCGCAGTGAAGGTATTGATTGCGTCTTGCCATTGGTGTGCTTTATGTATGACCAGAATCTCTTTGGGTTTTCTGCCAGATTTCGAGACAGAATTTCATTGTGGAAATTATTAAAAGCATATGGCCTCATGAGTGCTCAGTGATTGAACCCATAATTGCAGATTGGGTACGCAGCAATTGCCTCGGTGTGACATCACTGTGCTGCCATCTGCTGGAGAACCACCCACACCTCTTGTATGATGGATCAGTCATCCGTCCCGCCACTATTCTCTCAACCACAGTGCCAACACATCATTTCAGTAAGTAATATTCACACCTGTCTTCATATTCATTCATCGGTGTGTATAGTCTTTGTCCACTCCAGTTCCATAATGATCGAATATCAAGCAAATGTTCATAGGGTCTTTCCAGCCTATTTTCACCTGTAGAAGCAACTCACAAATTATGTGAGATTCCCCTTGACTCACCCTGTACTTACATATTGATGGTAAAATGATATCTTCTGTGCAGACGCACTCACTCGTCAAAAGTCTTGTGGGTCTCAGCTGAATAGCTGCAAGCAAGTAGGGGATAACGGATGGAGAATACATCTTTAGTGTGAGGCTTGCAGGAACTTGTGCTGTACAGTAGGTGTGCTTGGAAGGCTGAGGCGATTAAGCAACCATTATAGAGAAGTGGAAGCATCTGGGTTCGAATCCCAGTCCAGCACAAATTTCACATATTGGCAATGCGCTTAATGGAATGCCCATATATAGCTGAGATCTGAAAATATATCTTCCATTCTATATAAGAGCTCCAACGGGCTCTTGTCACCAGACAGTACTGCCTGATATGAACCTAAAAACAGTGTGAAGATGTCTTCTATGGAAACATCTTGGTCATGCTTCCTCACCTGCTGTTTGAATGTCCAAACAAACCTCTTTGTCACTCTATTCAATGGGGTACGAAAAGGAAGCGAACAGATGAGCTACATTTCATTCTTAGGGCATAAATTCTCAAAAACTTCTGGCCGAAATTGTGGACTGTTGTGTACCACTAACATCTGCAGCAGACCTTCTATGGCAAAAATCTCCAATAGCACCATCACTGTGTACGCTGTTGTGATTGTACAGCAGTTAACAGTATATGGGAACCTACTTAAACGAGTGAGGTAACAGATGGGCTACAGGAGATGCAGCTGGAATGAATTTTCCATAATATGTAATTTTTACCTGAAAGGCCTGGAGCTGTTTGAGGTTCACTGGCTGAGGCACAGACGCAATTGCTTCAACATGTTTCAGCATTGGTAATATACCTTCATGACAAAGGATTTTAATCATGCTTCCTGCTAAACAAAAAAGTATGATTTTAGGTCCAATAAACACTACTCTGTGTAACTCTCCATGACATCATCATCATCATACAAATAGTTAATGGAACTCAACATGTTGCAAAGCAGCTGTCCCAGGAACCTCTGGAAAACTGCCAGGGTACTGGCGACTCCAAAGGCCAACCTCTTATATTTGTGTAAACCATGTGGGGTATTTATCAACAGTATCTTCTGTGAACATTTATCCAATAGCAGCTGTAAGTATGACTTGGCAACGTTGAATTAGGAGGAGAAGTATCCACCAACCAGCTTTTCATATAGTTCATCAGGCTTTGGAATGTAGATTGTGTCCACACCATCTTGAGCTTGAGCATTCACCGTGACCTTGAAGTCTGAGGTTGACGGATGGTTTCGTGATGACGACCATGGGACAAATGCACTGACTTGACATGGGTTCTGTCACGTCCAATTCCTGCAACCTGTCTAATACATCCTTCACCTGGTCCTGGAGTGCCAGTAGAAACAGCTGAGGGGCAAAAATAGCAAGGCCATGCCATAGGTTTCAGCAGAATGTAAGCTTTGAACGACTGTCTTGCCCAGACCAAAAGAAAATAAGTCAGGAAATTCCAGTAGAGCATGCCCAGTTGCATATAAAGAATGTTTTCTTGAGATCAGATTTACTATGTCATTGATGGAAAATCCGAAAGATGTAAATATGTTCAGACTCTCAGTATCAGCAGTTTATGACTAAGAAAGGTATGTCCCTTGCATTTTTTTAGGTGGCTCACCTCTAGTTGTACATACATTTGAAAATTGATGAGACAGAAGATGGCAACCATATTGACTTAAAAGTTGACTGTCTTACCAGCTACTGGCAGCAAAATGAGCAGTATGCTGGAGGGACATGCCTGAGTGAATGGTAAGGAATATATAACATTAATGTCCATTTCATCTTGCAGTCGTGAGACCAAAATGGCTGACCATCAGACAGATGCAAGGTGACCCCGTCTTGCACATTTAGTGGAATTTGCACACTGGACTGGACAGTCTGAACAGGACTGCCAAATGCTCCATGTGCCCAAGTTGTAGCCTGCTAAACTGAAAAGCTTTTAACCGAAACTCTTTCAGGGTTGCCACAGATTCGGGAAATCAGGGAATTTCAAATGTGTCAGGGAAATCAGGGAAATTTGAAAAAAAAGGAAAAAACAAAAAAAAACACACACACACGCACACACACACACACCCACACACTGAAAAAATCTTGATTTTGTCTCAGTAGATGGAATGGTTTGTTTACTGAGATGTCATGCATCATCACTGGTTGGGTGCAGCTGAGCACATCCGCCTCTTCCCTACTCCCTCATTACTACTGCTTCTTCCCATCCTACCACTCTTGCAGTCAGTGCTGACACCATTCGCTGTTAGCCTAGCAGCTACTAACAAGAGGCAGAGTGGCGTGAGGAGTGGTTTGTTTGGATCTGATTCTTAGAGACTGTAGACGCAGTGGCCGGAGATGGTGGTCATCTGTGCCTGCTGTTGTGTGTGAGTGATTGTGTGAATGTGCATGTGCTCTCATTTTCTGACAAATGCTATGGCCAAACATTTAGGTGTGAGAGTGTGATTGTCTTTTCTACATGCCTGTCTGCAGCTCAGAGATCATATTTACGGTGAGTTGCTACCTATCTTCATTAGTATTGATTCTCAGAATATTTGCACAACTTATCTGTTGCATGGATTGATCACAGTGGTCCCATTTCATCACATGATGTCTGTGACTCCTGAATAGCTGGCCACACAACTGAATTTTTGCGACAGGCCAAAACTAAGGCCATTTCTGTGAGGATCTCTAAAGGATCGGGCATGCCAATCTGAAGCCCTTTGTTTCCCACTAATGTACAGGTCCTGCACATCAGATCTAACCTCACAGAATTGCCTGCAGGCCGACCTGTTTGTATGTGGTGTAATGCTGTGAATTTTCATGATTTATCAACAGATCAAGGACTGCAGTGCTCCTTGGCAGGCCAGAGGCCACAGGTGAGGTTTTTCAGAAACTGTGACAGTTCGCCCCAAATACGTTGTGCAGTGCATTTTGGTACTTCGAAAGTAGTTTATATACTAGAAAGTATGGATGACAAGAAGAAGAAAATTGTGACAGTTGCTGGCTGTTTGTACAATATGTACTGAAATATTTCTCGATAGAAAACTTGCATTATACTTTTAAAATAATAAGTACAACACAGTGGGTAATAACCGACAATAATGAATGTAGTAGAACCAACACCTATATTGTTGGTTTACACAAATCTTCCACACCTTATGCATGCCTTTCAAAACGCCTATTTCTTTATGAGGTTATTTTTTAAATCGGTCAAGGTATTTTTAATCTGTCTTGCGACTCCAAGGAATTGCATATTTGTGTCACTTGGGTTGCTTTCTCCATCTAAAAACTGTTCATTACAAAAGATGTTGATGTTAATACTTCAGATTTTTGCTCACATTAGGAAATGCCATCTGCTTGCAAATTTTATTTAGATATTTTCTCATTTGGCTCTATTGTTTCTTGTACCATAGCTGCAAAGATGAATTGTCAACGTTTGTCTTTGCTTACTCTCGAGATCTCAGTTTCACTTAGGGAAACTAGTGGTAACCCTTTCTTTATCAGGTGCTGTGTGGACAATTGTGTCTCTAATCATGCCTTCTGCATAAGTGTTTGGTGGTAGGTGTAAAAATCATGTGTCAGCAACTTAGCCCCTGGATTGCAACTGCCCAAGCTCAATAGATTGACTCATCTGCTAGTGGCATTGGTAAAACTTGAGGCAAGGAGAAATCGGATAACAATGTCATTGATAGTGAGCACTGAACAAAGAATAAATTTTTTTGAAAGTCAGTCAGTTTATTGGGTTCTTTTAGTGGGTCAGCTTGCACAAAAGCTGATAAGTTTGTGGCATAAACCACGATAAGAAAAGGGATGTAGAGGCATCATCGTCTTGTATTTAAATGCCTTAAAATGCTGTCACAGCCTTTGTTTGTACAAGTCCCAGTCTTCCGATTTTTCCTAATATGGTGGGAGTGGTGAAGGATTGACTGTTTGTCTGCGACAGTACTCTGTTCAGGAGGTCCTCCATACTCTATTGACTTTCCATTTAGTGAGATGGTTCGGCCATGATAACTGGAAAGACGGAAACTGACCATTCAGCACACAAAGTCCGTAGTCCATGTCACTCAAGCACAGAAATTCGCACAGTGTTTCACATTTTGAGCTATGGAACACACGCAGGTTCAGTCTATAGTCACCAGTTGTGTTGTGCCACACAACACAAATGAACACTGGTTTTCAAATCTGTTTATTTGGTAGCCTACAACACACAATGGCACAATGTGCAATAATATGAAGCTGTCTGGAGGCAATACAAGGTCAGTAGTGTAACAAGATCCAAATCTTGAGGGCTGCATGATAAGTAACAATTGACAGTACGGTTTAGTCTGAAGCCAGGAGGTTCATGTCAGCCTAGGTATAGTCAAGTGTGGATATCACTGATGCTGGTGGCAATAGTTTTGAGTCAGAGTGTACAGATGGTGTTGTAGAATCAACTGAAGGCCGATGGTGTAGCCCTTGATGTCGGTCCATGCACTCACAGCTAACAAGCCTAGCTCAGTGCATCGAGTAACACCTGCGATGGGCTGGTGAGGCCAGTTGCACATGTGGTCAGTGCAGCGTATGGATCTGTAGTGAGGCAGATGGCTAAAGCTAGTGATAACTATGGGTTTACCTCCCATATAATGTATAATAATCAAGATTAGGGCACCATAAACAAAATGCACATGAATTGTTTCATAAACATTGGTTTTAAATGTATGACTATAAAACAGGCAGTGCCTAGGAGCAACCTAAGTATGAGATCAATTCGTGTTAGAATGTTTTCCACCAAAATCCTTTTCAGAAAATAGATATTATGCAAAATAAATTAGCCATGATAACCATTGTTAATAAAAGTGTCTTCTGTAAGAGAGACAAAGAAATAAACAAACAAAAATACTCATTTACGTTATTAATCTCTTGCATTTTTACAGTGCACTTTTCTTACCTTCACTACACTCACTAACACTCTCAATTTCTCCTCGACCTGGAAAGCTGGTGTGCGGAGAGGTGCAGGTGCCACCCTGCCCCTGCTGGGCTCCTGCTGGCATTAAACCTCCACCCTGTCAATTGTCCTGTGTTAAGTAGTGGCTGTGACCCAGTGCAGTGCCTTCATGCCACGGTGGATCACTCAGTGAGCAGACCTCTGATCAGAGATGGTACGGGTGCAGCTTGCCCTTTGCTGTGTCTGGTTGTTCCGTTTGTTGAAATGAATGAGAGTTCATTGCCTTTCCACAAGAATGTGGTTATTTTGTTATGGCAATCACCTCAGTTGTTGACCTGTGGCCGTCTGGTTGTAAGTTCCCCACATATCTCTCATGCACATATAACATCATCTCATTCCTCCACTAAATCTTTGTAAAATCATTATGGTGCCAGTTTCTGGACACAGTGCACTTCACGAAGTCCCGGTGCACCAACTCTTAACTGGCCCACCTGCACATGGGCTAGATAGTTGCTGGCTTCACATGTCATGCGGCATCCATATGGAACATTCGAAAAATGCCACACCAGCAGCCATCACTTAACCTTGACACCTGCGCACACAGCACTTAATTAGCCTACTTTGCTAGTGTTTCCATCCACTAATCTCACTGCATAGTATGTTTCTGACCTACACTGGCTCAATAAGGCTCAGTCCAAAATGCTTCCCACCAAAAAACATCGGTATTTTAAAACTGACTTTGCCTGGACTTTGCCTGGGCATTGCCTAGTCTGACTTATATTTCACAGCTCATAGTTTGTGAAAAATGGCGGAAAATTAGATTAGATCGTGATTTATTCGTGTATTTTCTTTGATGCACTAGTTTTTTGTGGCTAATTGTTTGCTGTTATCTTTTTTTCTCATTCTTCCCTTGCTTCGATTATCTTCATGTAATGGTTCTTTCTCTTTCTCTTCCTCCTTGTGAGTATCGCACATACCCATGTTGCTCTTTTACATCTGCTTTTCCATTTATATTGATTATCGGCCTTCCTCACTGTTCTATTTGAAGAAGTTTTGTTTTTATTGTCCTTGGTTACATTCAATCTGCTACACCGTTCTAAATTGAGTGCACTCAATTGCTTCCAGCTATTTTTCGAAGGTAAACCCTTTCATTTTCTCTGTCTTTTATTCTTGTTTTAGCAGCTTTCAGTTCTTTCTTTTTGACAGATTACATGTATTTTAAACAATTATTATTTATCTTGTATAAATCTCCATTTTTTTGCTTTTTCCCTTCATACTTTTCTCATAGCACAGAGATTTATTTTCAAACTGTTATTTCTGTTCTATAATTTAGAAGTATTCGCTAGATATGGTTCTGGAGGTGCAACATTCAGCTTTCTTACATCTAGTATTATTGTATTTGTGTGTAATGTCCCTGATGACGTGATTTTCATCTTGTTCGTACCTTGCATATTATCTCTCCTAACTACAGTTTCTGGTTTGGCAAAGGCCATTGCTGAAGTGGCACCCACAGACCTGGGCTTTTGCTGTGCTATCGCATGCACATCCACGACTACTTTGCATAACATTGGAAGCTCACTCAATGGTTATCATTAGATGTGCTTTTTACTTGTAAAGCTGTATCTTTTGACGCTTCTTAATCATCTTCTTCTGTATTTTCTTCTTTCTCCCTTCACTAACCGTAACATTTCTTTAACTGGTTGGACTCTGCTACCACCAAACCACTGTATTGTCATTTATTTCGTTACCATTCACTACCTGCTTTATGCCACTATGCACGTTATTGGCTAGTTCTTGAACTTTATTCCTCTGATCATATTTCATTTCTACATCATGTCTTCTGGTCTTTATAATATGGAATTGCATGTTTTGGCCCTTAGTATTAGTTCCAGGGTGGACCGAGCTGAAACTAATCAATGTTTCCCTTGTTCCCGTTCCTCTCTCCACTGTTCCTGCACCATGGTCTACACATTTCTTCCTCTCCTCTCACTGTGATATATTACCTCTCATAGTGTATAAAATTTCCACACTGCCATCCCCAGTTCTCACGGTGCTCTTCACATTGTGTTTCATCCTCCAGTTGTTTTGTCTCCTGTTCATGCAGGCAAGAGCGTGCTCTGAACTTGCTGTGTCTGCTTTGGCCCCTTCCACAGCCTTTGTAATTTTCCTTAATGTAGCTGCCTCTGCCTTCTTGTCACCCATCATTCCACATTTCTTTGCACTGCCGATTGTTGTTGTGCTGCTGGTGTGCTGCCCATATCACTGTATTCATAAGTTCAGTAGTTCAGGTTCCATTATTCCTATTACTATTGTAGCCTTCCTGTTATGCTCTTTCTTTTATGCATTTTATAATCAATTTTGGTTCCTCTTCTTTGTTGATCATAAGACCAAGTGACATGTTTCCATATTGTGCTGGTACTCTGGTCATTACCCATCTTGTTAATATTTTCTTTCTAACTGATGTCTCCAAATATCTGTTTAACCAGCAGAAAAGCGAGCCTGTCAGAGCACAGAAAACGTGAATCTTTTCCTCTTTAAAAGACTTACATGACAGTGGAGTGTGGGGAACCAGCTGGCTCAATCCTCATTCCACCTTTCTACTAAACATTTTGTAATGAAAACGTATTCATACTCATTTAACACAGAACATTCTAAATCCTTTTATCCAGTCTCTCATCTTTCTTTCCCACTGCCATTGTCCTCACCATATTTCGGCAACTGAAAAATTCTGAGGTGTCCAACTTATTTGTGTCCTATACCCACGTGTTTACAATTTTGGTCCAATATGCCTACATGTTAAAGTTCACCAGTCTGGGAGGGTCCAGACCCCCTCCTCCGCTCATGTATGGTCTCCACTCATCTGTATTTTTCATTTCGTCTATCTCCTCTTTCATTTGTTTCCTCTTCTTCTATCTCCAACCATCTCTTTTTTGCTTTTACTGCTACTATCTCTCAGGGACCATCAATATCTCCTCTCTCCTTGGTCCCCACTGCTATTGTTTTCATCCATATCTCTTTCTTATTCACTCTCACTTATTCTCCACTACCACCACAGTCTCTCTCCTACTATCTTTCAGCACAAAAAAGCGTGAATATTCTCACATGCCAAAATTTTTGATAAAGATTACCTTTTTTGTGCTCCCTCAGGGCGATTCTTCCTCTAGTTCAGTAAACAGATTATTACATGTAATATGGGGTTAAAACAAAATTGTTTGCATTACATTTTTCTGAATACTTTGTTCATCAACCACAATTGATTGAAAATGCCCAGCTTTTTTTGATTTTTACCTTAAAAGATTAAAATGCTATTAGAAATATTTTATCAAATCTGCAGTTTTTACAGTTTTACATAGTCTTGGAGTTATTCTAAGCACTTTTCGGGAATGTTAAGACTCTTTTTAGTCTATTTTTTGTCACTTTAGTATGTTTTGGGCATATTTGTATTGTCATGAAATGCCCATTATGCAGAGACAGCTCATCATAAAAGTTTAGTTGGGGAAAACAATGCTGCCTAAATATATAGTTTCATCAAACTATAAGAACCTAAGAACGCTTGCCATATCTCCACTACATCAGTTAAAACTACTTTTAGGCCTCCAGATCAGATATTACGTGCATAAATATGGCAAATTTGAACCCCGGGATCTTGGTAAAAGATAATGACATAAAAAAAAGTTTCAAGATTCCTCAGGAACATCATCTTAAGGTAAGTGGCCATTCCCACAGTCGATTCCTTTGGTACCTAAAAATCATGGTTTTTCAGATGTATCTTGATAACCGATACAGATTTCTGAAAATGGCAACTTGCATTTCTAAGTGAATGTTAAATATAAGCCATCTGCTGCAGTCAGTTATTTAGATTATTGCAGCCAATGGTGCAAAAAACTAGTTTTTTTGTTGGTTTTCTGCAAAGTACAGTAGCATTGCACCCACTGAATCTCAGTAACAGATAATGACATTCAAAAAAAGTTCCCTGAGATTATCAACTTAAGAAGATAATGGTAAAAATTTGAATGATCTGCTATGAATACAGGGTGCCTCAAAAAAATGCACACACACTTTGAACTGTCATAGACAATTTATTTCCTGTCCTACAAGGTTAAATATCTGGGAGAAAGTAATGTTATGTTTCTTCAACAGTTGGCAGCAGTGTCAAGGAAGTAACTGCAACATGGCGGACGTGCGTTTAAGCTTTGAAGCGCAGAAGCAGATAATTAAGTGGTACTGGAAGTTTGAGAATGTAGCTGCGGTTCAAAGACAGTGGAGAAGTGAGTATGGTACAGAACCACCTTCAAGGTTAACACTTAACACGGCTACGAGACAAATTCGAAATTCATGGAACAGTGTGTGATGTGCATAAAGGTTGATCAGGAGACCTTGTACAGCTACAAGTGATGATTCCACAACTGCGGTCTTGAAACTGTTTCAGTGTTCGCCTCAAAAATCTTCAGGGCAAGCAGCACGTGAGAGTAATGCAAGTGCTAGTAATGTGCTACGCATTCTGAAGAAAGGCAAGTTTCATGTGTATGTTCCAAGGCTGGTGCAACAGCTAAGTGACGACAATCCAGATCGAAGGTTAGAATTTTGTGATTGGGATCAGGAGATGGTGAGACGTGAACCGGGATTTATGGGTAGCATAATTTGGTTGGATGAAGCCCAATTCAAACTCAATTGAACTGTAAATAGGCACAATTGTGTGTAATGGGCTGAAGATAATCCTCACATTACAGTTGGAAAGGCTGTGAATTTGCCTGGTGTAAATGTGTGGTGTGGTTCGTCTGCAAGGGGACTCATTGGGCCTTTTCACTTTGAAGGTACTGTTACTGGAGAAACATACCTAACAATGCTTGCTGACTCCATATTCCATGCCACTCGTGCATTATACGGTAATGATGAGTTTTATTTCCAACAAGATGGCGCCCCGCCACACTACCATAGGGATGTACTAGCATACCTGGATCATAATGTGCCAGGCCAGTGGATAGGACGCAGGGGACCAATCGAGTTTCCTGCACGCTCTCCAGACCTCACGCCGCTGGATTTCTTCTTATGGGGCACAGTAAAAGATGAGGTGTACAAACGTAAACCACGTAACCTGGACACACTTTGGAATGAGATTCAGGCAGTGTGTGCAGAAATCTCATTGGGCACTTTGGTACAGTGTACGGAATCATTGGTGACTTGTACTCAGAAATGTATTGATGCTGAAGGCCACCAGTTTGAATATTAATCACATTAGCAAAGCACATTTATTTTTCCAATTGGACTTTAAGCTTTCCATTTCCAGAAATTTAACATTGTAAAACGGGAAATAAATTTTCTATGACACTTCAAAGTGTGTATACATTTTTTTGACGCAACCTGAAGTTGTAGAAGTGACCGTCCCCACAATTTATACCTTTTGTACCAAAAATTCATGGTTTTTGGTGTTTTCTCAGAACGGCCCATAAACAAATGGTCTTTTATAAGCCACCTAAGGCCCATGCTTGCTCATTCATAGTGCAAAAGAACCAACTGATTGTTCAATTTGCATGGGCTGGAGGAAGTGTGTGATGTTTAAATTTTGACCCTGTACTGTAGGACAGCTGCAATATGCCCCATCTTCTGATAGGTATTCAAATGATCACTAGGCCAAGGGTTATCCTAAACACTGGACCCCTCATTGCTCTGACTAATGGAACCTGAAATAAGACCCACTGAAAAACCACATTTTTGCGTGCAGCTTTTAGAAAGTATTTGTACGGTGCACTGTCATGCACAGTCCAATCATTGTGATTTTTCTAACATGCCAACTAACAACCCTTCCTTTCATGGTCTCAGTTAACTAGCAACTTCTTGCATTTCCTGTAACCAATATTTCTCTATGAACGCTTTTTCTTCAAACTCGTCATATGTAATACTGTCTAAATATTGAGAATCTGCCTAGTTGCCAGCTCCTTCTTCAATCTGCCTCACTGTGAAATCTATCTTTTTTTGCATCTGTCTATTTCTCGGGAATTGTTCTTTTAAGCCCGTGCAAAGATATCATTGGGTGTAGTCTTCCTCCCAATCTCTATGGAAAGCTTGTACTTCTTCCAAACCAGATAATTCTATGTTATTTGCTTCTGTATTGATGTTTCCAGCTTCTTTTTGTAAAATGTCCATTACGAAGGTACTCAAGTTGTTACTGTGCTAGCAGTTGTTGTTAATTATGTCCTTACCTATGCTACATTCTGTTGCCTAGTCATGTGCAGAGATCATACAGGGTGTAAATTTTAAGTTGACAAACCATAATATCTTGAAAAATAAGCTTCACACAAAAAAATGTGTACAATCCAAAGTTGAGTATTTCCGAGGCAGACATCTGCTGGTGCTATTTTGCATGGAAAATGGTTGCGGATAAATAAAAAATGAATTCTCTTGTTAGTAAGTAGGATGTTTGGTTAGTTAGTTAGCTAGTCAGATGATTTGTTTGATAATTAAAAGTTGTTTGACCTCATGACCACGAAACAAACAAAACTTACCGAAATCTGCGGAAAAAATTAATACTGTATTTGGGTCAACATTTGTAAAACTCTAATTCCTCTCTCTCAAACACTACCCTACGAGGAGTGAGAAAGAGTTTTAGTGTAAGCAAATCAAAATTTACGAAGTAAATAAGTATTTTTTTATTTATCCGTAACCATTTTTGACGCAAAAATGAGAACATGGATCTTCTTGAATTACAGCACCAACTACCAAGAATCAAAACAAATGTTTAAGACAAAATGTATGTAGTTTTTTCTGTAGAATTAGATTCTTTAATAAAACATGGGGGTTCCCATTTGAAATTTTAAAGTTGCCTCCCGCCCCACCCCCAGGGGGCTGGGTTGGCAGGCCAATTTTAGCACCAGCAGATATCCCGCTCAAAAATTGGATTTACACATTTTCTCGTGTGAAGCTTATTCTTCAAGTTATTCTGGTTTGTCAACTCAAAATTTACACCCTGTATAAGTGCTGAGCTGGCTGTAATCTTTCGAGCATTTTCCTCTATGTTTTTATCAAGGTGTCTAGTGTTTTCATCTATTCCTTTCAAGTAGGACGTGTCCTCCTCCGTCTTTTTCATTATTGCTGCTAAGAACATATATGTATCTCAATGCTCTTTGCCACTAGTACTTATCTGTGTAGGTACCTGCCCTATCTCATTGCCTTACACTCCAATTGCTTTATACGTTAGACAAGATTTTATCATACTTAACATACTAGCTCCTGACATTTCTGAGTTTCCTGAATCCGTATCCACCTTTTCTGTTTCTGCTCCCAGCTTACACAATATAACTTAGAATTATGTGGATTGTCTGTCTTGGCCTACTTTGACTTCATTATACTGATTCTCACTTTCTGACATAATACATTAGTTTATTCACAACACACCTGAAAAATACACAACTATTCAACAGTGCCCTCAGCAACAACAAAACATACACAAAGTACGCAACTACTCAGTATTGCCCTCAGCAAAAATGCCACATGCAACCCACAACGCCAATAAAGCATTTTGCTACACTTATACATTTTTCTATTGAGAGTGTAGCTACCCTCATTGATGTGTTGTGATATGATGTCTCATACTACTGTAATACACCTTTTCTGATTGATGATACTTCACTGAAGAGCCAAATAAACTGGTACACCTGCCTAATATCATGTAGGTCCTCCATGAGCATGCAGAAGTGCCACAACATGACATGGCATGGACTCAACTAATGTTGAAGTAGTGCTGGAGGGAACTGACACCATGAATCCCGCAGGACTGTTCAAAAATCCATAACAGTATGAGGGGGTAAAGATCTCTTCTGAATAGCGTGTTGCAAGATATCCCACATATGCTCAATAATCTTCATGTTTGGGGAGTTTGATTGCCAGTGGAAGTGATTAAACTCAGAAGTGTGTTCCTGGAGCTGCTATATAGCAATTCTGGATGTGTGGGGTGTCGCATTGTCCTACTGGAATTGCCCAAGTCTGGCGGAATGCACAATGCACCTGAATGGATGCAGGTGATCAGACAGGATGCTTATGTATGTGTCACCTGTCAGAGTCATATCTAGATGTGTTGGGGGTCCCATATTACTCCAACTGCACATGCCCCACCCCATTACAGAATCTCCCCAAGCTAGAGCAGTCTCCTGCTGACATTTAGGGTCCATGGTTCATGAGGTTATCTCCATACCTGTACACGTCCATCTGCTTGATACAACTTGAAATGAAACTTGTCCGACCAGGCAACATGTTCCAAGTCATCAACAGTCCAATATTGCTGTTGACAGGCCAGGTGAGGCATAAAACATGTCGTCCAGTCATCAAGGGTACCTGAGTGGGCCTTTGGCTCCGAAAGCCCATGCGATGATGTTTCGTTGAATGGTTCGCACGGTTAACACTTGTTAAAGACCCAGCATTGAAATTTGCAGAAGGGTTGCCCTTCTGTCACGTTGAACGATTCCCTTCAGTTGTCATGGGTCCCATTCTTGTGGATCTTTCTCCGGCTGCAGCAATGTTGGAGATTTGGTGTTTGATGGATTCCTGGTATTCATGGCACACTCATGGAAAGATCATATGGGAAAATCCCTACTTCATTGTTATCTCAGAGATGCTGTGTCCCATTGCTCGTGCGTCGAATATACCACCACATTCCAACTCACTTAAATGTTGATAACCTGCCATTGTAGCAGCAGTAACTGATCTAACAACTGCGCCAGTCACTTTTTGTCTTATAGAAGCATTGCTGACTGCACACTGTATCCTGCCTGTTACATATATCTGTGTTTGAATATGGATGTCTATACCAGTGTCTTTGGCACTTCAGTGTATCCCTGCACTTGTCAGTAACTGTTACTGTTCACATGCACATTATGCACCCTATTATTGCATTGCATAGTTCAGTACAGTTCCTTTCCATGATTATTAAATCCAAAAATTGTGTGGTGGCATGGTACACCACTCCCATAATTTTACAAAATCCGACCATGAGCCTAATGGTTGGCTATCAGACTGTAGGGAAAGAGTCTTACTTCAGCCACAATTGCATAGAAAAACTAAACTGTAGCCTAACTCTACTTAGCATAACTATTATTTTTTACTTAGTCATAATAGATGATGAGGTGCTTCTGAAATAAAGGTCAACATCTTTTAATTTGATTGATTCATCTTCCAAACAAGGAAAACATGGCTAACTGTATTACACTCATACATTGATGATACTGACAAATTGTAAAATGCAAGAAAGATGAGGGTCAATTTCTCCACCATGAACCCTATTTAGTAACTATGTAGCCATTTGAACAAATTCCCATTTGCTGAGAAAGATTTCGAACTGATGTTCCAGGAGACCTTTCCAGAGCATGCCCAATGTTATCCAGTTTCTTCTGTGAGTATTGCATGTGGCTCTCTATGTTCCCTGTTAAGAACAGTTCCCATTTCACAAAATTTATTTATCAGTTGATGAATTATATTCCAATTAGGAACCTGAAAACCAGAAATTTCCTCTGGAAATAATCTTCTTACTGTACACACTGATTCTGTATGCATATATGAGGCGTACATGAATACTCTTTGGTGAATAGAATATTTGTATTTCAACATTTCATGTGAAACACTTTCACCCAATACACAGTATTATATCCTGAGAAATGCGTACTACCTGTGCAAGACTTCTACACAAACAGAGGCCTTGCAGCGAAGGGAAATTTACTTCCCATCAGCGCCACTGCCAACTGGTTGCCAGTGGGGGAAGAATCCTTGCCAGACAGTTGCATTAAGGATTGATCGTCATGTATATATCTAAAGCACTTGTGTATTCCAAAGTGTTCATAGCTGTTGTTAAGTACCATATGAGGTCTTTTAACTACAGAACTAGGAATACATGTCTTCCACTGCTTCAACAATTCACTGATTGTCCAAAATAAAGCATCATCACATAACAGCCACTTACATTCATCCCTTTCAGCTAATGTTCCTTGTTTACAAGAAGCTCCAAGAGGACCAAAATATTCCTCAGATCACAAGCCATCTCTTATTTTTTGTGCTAACAGTGTTACATCATTGTTACAATAACTTATTGATGTGAAATTAAGTTTGCTTCCTGAGCCTTAAGCTCTATTTTCATTATTCATACCTAATGTTAACCTGGAAAGTGCACCAAGCACTACATTAGGTAGGCCTATAATGTGATTAATCTGTAACTTAAATTCTTGTGAAACCAAAACCCATCTCACTACTGTATTATGTAACAGTTCACTCTCCGTTAAAAAATTGATTTTTGTGGACTCCAAACAATAGATAACAGTTCTTTCCCAGAAATGAATAATCTAACCTGTGCTTATGAAGATTTTGACCGACAAAGGCTGTTGTTTGAGGTTCACCCTTTCCTGGATTCCATTCTCCTTGGAAAAGCTCACAACCATACTCATATTCCAACACATCTGTGGCCAGTCTTAAACACTTGATTCATTGTAGGATAATGCAAATTCTTAATGCTTCAGCTGTACCTTCATCCCAGATCCAGGTAGATTTTTGTTTTAGTGAGTCTGATAAAAAAAAGGACCATTCATTTCCTGGCCCCTCATAAATCTGCTATAGAAGCCAAGAGCAATTGTTTTACATCTTTAGGTTCTCGACAGGCTTTTATAGCTCATATTATTTCTGGATAAGGTTGTATTCCCTTAATACTGACAGTTGTTGTTGTTGTGGTCTTCAGTCCTGAGACTGGTTTGATGCAGCTCTCCATGCTATTCTATCCTGTGCAAGCTTTTTCATCTCCCAGTACCTACTGCAACCTACATCCTTCTGAATCTGCTTAGTGTATTCATCTCTTGGTCTCCCTCTACGGTTTTTACCCTCCACACTGCCCTCCAATACTAAATTGGTGATCCCTTGATGCCTCAGAACATGTCCTACCAACCGATCCCTTCTTCTGGTCAAGTTGTGCCACAAACTTCTCTTCTCCCCAATCCTATTCAATACTTCCTCATTAGTTATGTGATCTACCCATCTAATCTTCAGCATTCTTCTGTAGCACCACATTTCGAAAGCTTCTATTCTCTTCTTGTCCAAACTATTTATCGTCCATGTTTCACTTCCATACATGGCTACACTCCATACAAATACTTTCAGAAATGACTTCCTGACACTTAAATCAATACTGGATGTTAACAAATTTCTCTTCTTCAGAAACGCTTTCCTTGCCATTGCCAGCCTACATTTTATATCCTCTCTACTTCGACCATCATCAGTTATTTTGCTCCCCAAATAGCAAAACTCCTTTACTACTTTAAGTGCCTCATTTCCTAATCTAATTCCCTCAGCATCACCCGACTTAATTAGACTACATTCCATTATCCTTATTTTGCTTTTGTTGATGTTCACCTTATATCCTCCTTTCAAGACACTGTCCATTCCATTCAACTGCTCTTCCAAGTCCTTTGCTGCCTCTGACAGAATTACAATGTCATCGGCGAACCTCAAAGTTTTTATTTCTTCTCCATGAATTTTAATACCTACTCCAAATTTTTCTTTTGTTTCCTTTACTGCTTGCTCAATATACAGATTGAACAACATCGGGGAGAGGCTACAACCCTGTCTTACTCCCTTCCCAACCACTGCTTCCCTTTCATGTCCCTCGACTCTTATAACTGCCATCTGGTTTCTGTACAAATTGTAAATAGACTTTCGCTCCCTGTATTTTACCCCTGCCACCTTTAGAATTTGAAAGAGAGTATTCCAGTCAACATTGTCAAAAGCTTTCTCTAAGTCTACAAATGCTAGAAACGTAGGTTTGCCTTTGCTTAATCTTTCTTCTAAGATAAGTCGTAAGGTCAGTATAATTGTCACCTAAATTGTGACACAGAAAGTTTATTCCATTTTCATCTGATCAGCTTAAAGTCCGTGTCAGTAATTTACACTGGGCTTCTCAAGTTTTAGAAACTTATAATAAATCATATACATACATGATTAGTTCTTGTATTGTGCATTTCCCAATAATTTGCTAGAGCATAAATGAAAACTGCTACTGAAATTTTCAAACCAGATGGTAATATTTTAAATTGGCAAGATTTACCTTCAAATAAGGAAGATGTATATGGTGTTGATACTTTGTGTAATGATACTTGCCAATATCCCTCAACTGAATCCAATGAACTACAGAATTCAGCTTTCTTGAACTTTGATAACAACTGTTCTACACTCAAGGGTCTATTCCATTCAGTTTCTATGTGTCTGTGTGTATTTGTGTATTCAAGACTAAACAGACTCTTCCTGCAGCTTCCTTAACAAAGGTTTATGGTAGATATTAAGACTTTGTTCAAGTATCCTGTTTTCAGTCATCTTTTGTATTTCTCCTTTCATTGCAGTTCAACGACGCATAGGCACAGGGTAAGATTTACGAAAGAAAGGCTTATTGTCTATTACCTTAAATCTAAATATGTATTCCATAATTAATCCCTGTTTATCAAAAACCACAGTTTTATAACTTAATAAAATACACTGCTGGAAAAAAGTTAGAACACCCTCTTAGAGGTTGCCTATTCACTGAAGATTTACTGTTGCAGCAGAGCATATGAAGTACATGAAATGATTACATTTACAGATCAATAGCACAAGCAGTTCTGAGGTAACAGGTACCGAACCACACTCAAATACACATATTAGTACACGGTGTAATCTCCATGGGCAGCAACGGAGGCACTGACTCTGGCATCCAGTTAATTATAGAGATGACAAACACTGTCCTGGGACATGTTATGCCGTGCCTGCTAGGCCTGTTCATGTAGGTTGTAAGAGTTTCTGGTTGATGAGTCACTTCTCATTCCGTCATATCCCGCAAGTTCACAGATCAAGCTGACCAGGGAAGTTAATGCTTGTCTTGCAAAGTGTTTCACATGCAGTGTGTAGACAAGCATTATCCTGTTGCAAGAACAGCAAAAGAGCGAGTATAACAACATTCTGCACGTACCAAGTGCTAGTTAATGTCTGATCCAGAAACACCCAAGATGTATGAGAATTGTAGATTATCTCCCACAGCCTACAAGGCTTGAGGTGGGCACTCTACAAAACAGTGCTCACCAGGTCTACATTTTATGCACGAGCGACCATTACTTGCATGCAGGCAAAATCTGTTTTCATCACCGAAGTGTTTGGTGCCCCATTCCATCTTCCAAGTGATCCTCTGATGGCAAGTCAGGCCGTGCATGTCAAGGCTGTGGCGTGAGTGGAAGACAGGCTAGATGCGTGTGTGCCCATAGCCCTATTGCTAATAATTGGTTTGCAATGGTTAATGTTGACACATCTGGGCTTACAAGGCCTCTTATCTATGTTGTGGTAGCTATGTGATCTGCCACTGCTGCCCTTACAATACAATGATCCTGGAAAGTGTCTGTGGAGTGTGACTTTCTGAACCTCGTCTATGTGTACAAGAATGTTCACATAACCACTGATACCAGCATCATTGCACAACCAATGCAGCATGTCCAACTTGTGTGGCAATTCTCTGAAAGGAGCATCCCACCACTTGGAAGGCGACAATTTGACCCCTTTCAGGTCCATTCAGTTGGCTGTAGGGAGCACGAGTGCTTGCCCGCGGCATGGTCTCCTGCTGGTTTCACATGTCTGCACCACACTGAGCTTTCTTGGTGTAACTATTCACTGTTAAAGGGCAGACATAGATGGTGCTCTTGTAGCTATGCCAGTACACTGTCTGTTGGTAGAAGATGTTGAATTCATTATTAGCACATCTACTATCTCCCATGTGCCATATGCTGTCATTGGATCAAAATCAACATTGTCTTCCTAGGTGCACTTTTTTTCTGGCAGTGTATTTTCTAAGTTTCATGTGCTGTTCTTCTGACAATATCTGTGATTCTCACACTTTTGATTTAACATTCCCCAGACAACTTCTCTTGTTTGATGAAAGGTCAATAATAATAATAACTGTACTCACTTTTCTTCTTTAATTTGTTTTCCTTTACCAGCAGTAATGTCAACAACAAATATTCCAGTTACTGGTAGAGTGAGACAACATTATTTTTTCCTCATTACTGACAGCAAATCCTGCAAGATTAATGATATTTTGCTACCAGAAGCTAAATGAATACTGATTTTTCTCCCAAAAATTTTGCATACTACAATTGTTTCTTTTCATTCCTTCTTGATTTTGTTCCCTCTTCTTCAGGTAAACACTCATGAGCAGGTATTTTCTGTGTGAGGGCTCCTATATTTTCTCTGTTAGGCCCTATTGTTCCACTGTTATGTCCTGAAGCCTGGCCGCTGCCCCATAACATACATTATTTTCCAACAACTGGTGAAAAAAAAAAAAAAAAAAGAACTATTCAGTCTCCATATTTGTACATACATTGTTTATGTTGTTAGACTTAAAAGTTTGTTACAACCATCAATATTTTTTCTATTGGTATTTTGATTCCTTACATTATAGTATTTACTTTCACTTTTTCTTTGAAACTGTGGTGGATAACAACTCCCCCTTATATTATTATTATTATTATTATTATCATCTCATCATCATCTGATCACAATATCTTGGGTCCAGCAGCTCAAGTGCTAACTTCTCCTGAGTATTTTTAGTTTTTACTTGGAATTCACTCCAAGAAGTGAATTCTTCAGTGTGTGAACTTCCCCATTTTGTTGCATTCCAATCTAAATAACTAATGACAAACTCGATCTTCTTAGATACATCCCAACGTTTGGTAATTGATATAGAAAATATCTTCAACAAATATGTAAGATATAGATTTGCCTGTGGTTTGAATTTTGAAAATTGTTTGTCAGAATTTGCCCCTTCTTCCAAATGCATTTGTTAACACAAGACGGAAAGGTGATATGCACTGTGAATGGAAAAATCTGTCTCTGGTACAAAAAGGGGTAAGGTACACAAGTACAAAAATCTTTAACGCACTCCTGAGTAATATAAAGTGTCTAAAAGAAAATAAAACACTATTAAAAGAAAGCTAAAGGAATTCCTAATGGAAAAATGTTTCTGCTCTTTAGTCGAATTCTTCAGCAGAGATAAATAACTTGAGTAGTAATTCAGATTATTTCCTTTGTCACTGAATCAGTATTGTTTTTATCACTATTGTATTTTTGTATTGTTTTGTTTATTATATTATTGTATTGTACCAGTTTTGAATCATTCATCTACCATGTGTAATATACCACTACATATTGTATTGTATGGTATATATATTGTATCTGCTTTGACTCGTTCCACATCCATGCTAATCATGCCACACTGAATCTATGGAATATGTATCTCAAAATAAATAAATAAATAAATCTATTAATTGTTTTGGTTGGGAAACCATAGTTTTCATTACTCTTTGCCTTGTTCAATTCATCTTTCATCTTAGCTTACATATTCCAAAGCTTTTTGGAATTCTGCTTCTTTCTTAGTTGTGTCTGCTGTGGAATGAGACATACTGATACTTGATTCAGTATTTTCCTGAATCTTCTGTTGTGTTAAATGACTAACACATTCCTCTAGTGTTGCAAAAGTGGAGCTTGAGACTGCAAGTTTCTCAGAATCTTTATTTTGCTCTAAAACATTTAACCTTACTTAGTGTCTGAGATTTATTTATGTATTATGAATTCTAGTTTTTATTTACACCTGTAAACTGTTGATTGACTTTATTTCTCACTAAGTCATACTGTTTAATTATCTCAGAATGTAATAATGATGGATTCTTGATATTGTTGATGTACTATGGCTTTAAAGTCTGGAAAACCAAAATCATGTTTATTTACTTCATAATGGAAGAAAGCAATTCAAATTTGAGGATTTAGCTGAGATATGTGTTAGATGTACAAATAATGTTTCAAGACCACTTGTAGTTCAGAGCAAAAGAAGTCTTCTGAAAGCTAAAGTAGGCTTAGTGCAGCTGCTTCAAAGCTACTGCTTTTAGTTACATAGCTTCACTACTACCAGTAGCGTTTTGCACTTCACAGTTGGAAGCTGGGCAACAGCCTTGCACCTGTCGGAGCACCTCTTTCACCACATAAACTGAAAATTTTGGGTGAAGAAACTAGTTTTATGGTATTAATATATAGTTAGGTACATATTTGCTGCTGTGAACCAATGTTGTAGTGTGTGAGAAGGTGTGGAAAGATACTAAGCATTTTTGGCAATGGTTTGGAGACATATGCCATTTGTTTTCTCCTGAATCTCCCCAGATGAATCTTTAATGCTTCCTGAAAAGTTGTCTTCCACATTCACTGTCAAGTTAATGTACAGGTGAATGCTTTCTGTTATTTGTGGGGCAATTGGCAGTAGAATAACAAAAGGTGGGGTACAGAGGGAGGAAGGAGAGAAAGATACTAGACAGTGTTAAGAGCAGCAGTTTGTCAAAGAGTGAGGAACCATTTTTGTGATAGAAATATGGAACTTATGGCCGATTGTTGTTAATTCTGACAGTTGGCACGTTGACAAGAGCATTTTTATGTAAAAGGCATGTCATCCTCTTGCAAGAAGAACAGACACCTATTGTGTGGTGATGGGGAATTGATCTTTATCATCATATTTTGTGCAGTACACTAATCTACGTGTAGTAAGTTTTTCCAAATGTTAAAAATATTTTATGTTGTTATATTTTGTTGTTACAGAACTTTAAAATATAAAGAAAGAAGCATCATTCCACTAAGTAAAAATAGAACATGTTTTCTATATGCATTATAGATTTCGGACATGTGGTTAAAATGGCAGATGGTTAGTACCAAAACTACAACCTGTTACTTTTTTCTGCTTAATACTTCACTAGAGTGGGTTTACTTGTTACTGCATTTATAACATGCTTGTGCACATAAGCAATCATACAAAATTAGAATAATTGCACCCAAGGAAACAACCTGTTGCCCACCAGTTTCTTTGCTCCTCTGATAAGTGTTCTGTGAATTAAAAAGTCTACTCCCTCACTGAATATTATTGCACATGTGGCATATTTGCACAACCCAAAAGCTGTATCTAGTTTTGATACACTATATGAACCAAAATTCAAACGCACAGTCGCCACAGTGTGACTCCTTGCATGCTGACAATGAAAATTTTCTGTAACAAAATTTTGTCATATGTATATTTTTGTTAGAAAATGGGCATCAAAGAAAGGAAATTTGACAACACCATAATCATAACTAGTATTGTGAATATACAGGGTGTTACAAAAAGGTACGGCCAAACTTTCAGGAAACATTCCTCACATACAACGAAAGAAAATATGTTATGTGGACATATGTCCGGAAATGCTTACTTTCCATGTTAGAGCTCATTTTATTACTTGTCTTCAAATCACATTAATCATGGAATGGAAACACACAGCAACAGAATGTACCAGTGTGACTTCAACACTTTGTTACAGGAAATGTTCAAAATGTCGTCCGTTAGCGAGGATACATGCAGCCACCCTCCGTCGCATGGAATCCCCGATACGCTGATGCAGCCCTGAAGAATGACGTATTGTATCACAGCCATCCACAATACGAGCACAAAGAGTCTCTACATTTGGTACCGGGGTTGTGTAGACAAGAGCTTTCAAATGCCCCCATAAATGAAAGTCAAGAGGGTTGAGGTCAGGAGAGCGTGGAGGCCATGGAATTGGTCCGCCTCTACCAATCCATTGGTCACCGAATCTGTTGTTGAGAAGCGTACGAACACTTTGACTGAAATGTCCAGGAGCTCCATCGTGCATGAACCATATGTTGTGTCGTACTTGTAAAGGCACATGTTCTAGCAGCGCAGGTAGAGTATCCCGTATGAAATCATTATAACGTGCTCCATTGAGTGGAAGAACATGGAGCCCAATCAAGACATCACCAACAATGCCTGCCCAAACATTCCCAGAAAATCTGTGTTGATGATGTGATTGCACAATTGCGTGCGGATTCTCATCACCCCACACATGTTGATTGTGAAAATTTACAATTTGATCACCTTGGAATGAAGCCTCATCTGTAAAGAGAACATTTGCACTGAAATGAGGATTGACACATTATTGGATGAACCATTCGCAGAAGTGTACCTGTGGAGGCCAATCAGCTGCTGTTAGTGCCAGCACACGCTGTACATGGTACGGAAACAACTGGTTCTCCTGTAGCACTCTCCATACAGTGACGTGGTCAACGTTACCTTGTACAGCAGCAACGTCTCTGACGCTGACATTAGGGTTATCATCAACTGCATGAAGAATTGCCTCATCCATTGCAGGTGTCCTCGTCATTCTAAGTCTTCCACAGTCGCGAGTCATAGGCTGGAATGTTCCGCGCTCCCTAAGACGCCGATCAATTGCTTCGAACGTCTTCCTGTCGGGACACCTTCATTCTGGAAATCTGTCTCAATACAAACATACCGCACCACGGCTATTGCCCCATGCTAATCCATACATCAAATGGGCATCTGCCAACTCCGCATTTGTAAACATTGCACTGCCTGCAAAACCACGTTCGTGATGAACACTAACCTGTTGATGCTACGTACTGATGTGCTTGATGCTAGTACTGTAGAGCAATGAGTCACATGTCAACACAAGCACCGAAGTCAACATTACCTTCCATCAATTGGGCCAACTGGCAGTGAATTGAGGAAGTACAGTACATACTGACAAAACTAAAATGAGCTGTAACATGGAAATTAAGCATTTCCGGACACATGTCCACATAACGTCTTTTCTTTATTTGTGTGTGAGGAATGTTTCCTGAAAGTTTGGCCGTACCTTTTTGTAACACCCTGTATATTTTGTAGCTGTCCTGCCCACTTGCTAGTAGAGTTTTGCGTTAGAATACAAGAGTCCGACACTGGGTCTAGGTGTAATTATTTTACTGTATTATTATTTCCTAATTTGATACTCCATGATATGGTGTCTAGCTTCTTAACATTATGCAAAAATTATAGCACATCTTATACAAAATACATGCCTTTATTTAATACCAGCACCAAAATGAGAGTACAATTGATTTTTAATTTTGCTCATCATAAACAGCTTTTAAAGATGTATTTTTTTCTTTAAACTTCATTCTGTTCTCTTCCAGGTGCTACACCCCTTGTATCTGTTTTCCAGTACTTATTCGCACACACACACACACACACACACACACACACACACACACACACACACACAAAAAAAAAGAGAAGGTGACTCCAACCCACCTCTACTCCTTGGGCTATCCCTGGTTCTTTCATCCTTGTCAGTTTGTAAATGTATTGTTTAGGGGGACATGGACATCACAAGGGATAAAAAATGGGGATTTTGTTTTTTATTTAATAAAATTCTGTGATTCTTCCTGATTCAAGAAATATATACTTTATATATATTATCAGTTATTGTTGGTTTCTCCATTTTAAGCATACTGCAATTAATTAAAGGGAGTTTTACACCAAACATGTTATGCTTTTATTTACAAAGCATCTTCTGTGGTTATTGATGTCTCTCCCTCTTGTTCTTGAAGTTATTGGTAAGGAAAGAAAAGCAGCCCGGATATTCTGTGCTGTGATGGATCTCCCACCAACACCTGTCAACTTTGAAGGGTATTATAAATGTTTGCAAAATGCCTTAACTGAAGGCATTGAAGCATCTATGCTAAGGGCAGCAAAAGCTGATACTGGTGAATTGAATGGTTCCTGGCAGAATCTCATCATTTTCGTGGTTAAATGCCTTTTTGAAGTAGATGCAGTACATTTTTTTAAGTATGTAGCTGTCACATGACTTTTAAACATCAAACTTTAACCAAAAGTTTCATTATTTAATTTTGGTACTGATATTTCCATACCATCTTGTTTTATAACTTTTTTTGCACATGTTTGTGTTATAAGCTTGTTGTGACTGGTTGGAGTAATTGAAAGATTTTGCATCATAAAATGCTGAAAATAAAGAAGTTTAATTACAATTAAAAATTTTACAGTAAGCAACACAAGCATTTGTTGGAAATCGTATTACAAATGAAGAAACTGTTATGCCACAAGGAAGTGACATATGCCTAGAAATTTGATAGGCAGTGCTTCAAAATGCTCGAAATATCTTATCAAAAATGAACAAGATTTGGCTTTTTAAATGGTGAAAATAATGATTACATTTTAATTACTGAGTGCAGGCTACTGTCTCTTGCTAACTGTAAATACTGTAATAATGAAAAATCCCTTATGTTTAGTGAAGACAAGAAAGAGAAGAGGCCTGCCTAGCAAAATAGTAGTGGAATGCCAAGTGTGTAAAGTTATGAAAAGTACAATGACATTTTGTATAACATCCAAAAAATATACTGAAGTGAATATTCACCTTGCTTAAATCATGAGGTGTGTAGGTAAGGGAAGAAAAGCAGCCCAGATATTCTGTTCTGCGATGGACTTCTCATTGCTACCTGTCAAATCTGAGATGTATTATAAACATTTGTGTAGTATCCTAACAGAAGTCAGTGAAGCATCTAAGCAGATGGCATCAAAAGATACTGTAGTTATTTCTCAGTTTACTGATACTGCTACATTTTTAGCAGAAGAGAGCTCTTACATCTCTGAATGGAGTTGCCACACTTACCTCTGTAAGTAAGTGCTGAACTGTGAATGTCTAACAAAACACTGTCAGTGTTGTGTCAATAAGGTAAATGAACACAAATGTGACACAAACTTTGTAGATTTCAGTGGTGGTATGGAAATCAAAGGGGCAGTCTCTGTTTTTAATAGGCCAGTTGCTAGACGTGGTGTGTGATACACTCAGTACCTTTGTTTTGGTAACTCTAAAAGCTTCAATAGTGTTGTGGCTGCTAACCCTTAAGGTGAAAATGAAATTCAAAAAAATGGTATTATACGACTAAAGAATATGAAAACGATGCTCAGAATCAACAATATTATGGAGTTGAGATGTTTTGACATGTTATCATTGAGAACAAAATGACATACAAATATTTAGTTCCAATTTTGCTTAATCACTGTTTTTCTTACTTAGGTATCATTATCTCACCTAAAATTAAAGCCACAAAAACCAGATTATTCAACAATTTAGTAAATATTTGAAGTGGGAGCCTTATATATATTCTTAAATAACTCGAAGAAAAAATTGACTTCTCCAAAAATATTTTTTAATTAAACGAAATAAGAAATTGGTAAGTATTCCTGATTTATTCTCTTAATGAGTTAGGAGTTAAGAGAATAAAATCTGTTTTGACATTTTACTTTGAATAGTGTGGAAGGACAGTGTACCTAAAATAAAAATTGATACCAATTGAATATGGAAGATAAAAATAGAGGTCACACTATACTAATTATTTGATTAAAGTTTCATTTCAATATACACTCCTGGAAATGGAAAAAAGAACACATTGACACCGGTGTGTCAGACCCACCATACTTGCTCCGGACACTGCGAGAGGGCTGTACAAGCAATGATCACACGCACGGCACAGCGGACACACCAGGAACCGTGGTGTTGGCCGTCGAATGGCGCTAGCTGCGCAGCATTTGTGCACCGCCGCCGTCAGTGTCAGCCAGTTTGCCGTGGCATACGGAGCTCCATCGCAGTCTTTAACACTGGTAGCATGCCGCGACAGCGTGGACGCGAACCGTATGTGCAGTTGACGGACTTTGAGCGAGGGCGTATAGTGGGCATGCGGGAGGCCGGGTGGACGTACCGCCGAATTGCTCAACACGTGGGGCGTGAGGTCTCCACAGTACATCGATGTTGTCGCCAGTGGTTGGCGGAAGGTGCACGTGCCCGTCGACCTGGGACCGGACCGCAGCGACGCACAGATGCACGCCAAGACCGTAGGATCCTACGCAGTGCCGTAGGGGACCGCACCGCCACTTCCCAGCAAATTAGGGACACTGTTGCTCCTGGGGTATCGGCGAGGACCATTCGCAACCGTCTCCATGAAGCTGGGCTACGGTCCCGCACACAGTTAGGCCGTCTTTCGCTCACGCCCCAACATCGTGCAGCCCGCCTCCAGTGGTGTCGCGACAGGCGTGAATGGAGGGACGAATGGAGACGTGTCGTCTTCAGCGATGAGAGTCGCTTCTGCCTTGGTGCCAATGATGGTCGTATGCGTGTTTGGCGCCGTGCAGGTGAGCGCCACAATCAGGACTGCATACGACCGAGGCACACAGGGCCAACACCCGGCATCGTGGTGTGGGGAGCGATCTCCTACACTGGCCGTACACCACTGGTGATTGTCGAGGGGACACTGAATAGTGCACGGTACATCCAAACCGTCATCGAACCCATCGTTCTACCATTCCTAGACCGGCAAGGGAACTTGCTATTCCAACAGGACAATGCACGTCCGCATGTATCCCGTGCCACCCAACGTGCTCTATAAGGTGTAAGTCAACTACCCTGGCCAGCAAGATCTCCGGATCTGTCCCCCATTGAGCATGTTTGGGACTGGATGAAGCGTCGTCTCACGCGGTCTGCACGTCCAGCACGAACGCTGGTCCAACTGAGGCGCCAGGTGGAAATGGCATGGCAAGCCGTTCCACAGGACTACATCCAGCATCTCTACGATCGTCTCCATGGGAGAATAGCAGCCTGCATTGCTGCGAAAGGTGGATATACACTGTACTAGTGCCGACATTGTACATGCTCTGTTGCCTGTGTCTATGTGCTTGTGGTTCTGTCAGTGTGATCATGTGATGTATCTGACCCCAGGAATGTGTCAATAAAGTTTCCCCTTCCTGGGACAATGAATTCACGGTGTTCTTATTTCAATTTCCAGGAGTGTATATTAGTTTTTGTGTTTCATTTCAAAATACTAATAGAAAATAAAGACTGTAACATCCAAGTCTCCTTAACTTTACTTCATAAACTACACCAAACTCAGTTTATGGTATACCCTCCTGCCACTAGTACTGTTGATTAGTACCAACAATCATTTTTACCACTTTCATGTCCGTTACATCTCTTTAGGACATAATGCCACCTGCTGGTCTAGCAGCCCACATCACAGGTAATTACCAAACTCAACTATTCTACTGCAAAATGTAGAAGAACTGGCAGTGCTCATCTATGCTTCTCTTGTAACTGTGAATGCAGCTATGCTGCAAAGAGTTCAGAGAAGTATGATCCATTGAGTCGCTAAATGTTGGGAGATATAGGGAGATTGGTTCAAGTGTCTGCTCTAAGGACTACATATGTTTTGTGAAAGACATGCTGTCTCTGATGTGTTCAAAATATATAATTGGCCACTCTTACTGAAATTAACATGTATGTTTAACATGTCCACATCAGTAAGTTTTTTAGTCATTTCTGTCCTATGACGCATATTTTATTTTTACCTCTTTAGTACTCTTCATTAATATTTCTGACATGTCTGACCAGCAATAGTTATGTTAAAAAAACTGTAATGGTAGGATATGTATTGTTTAAGAGACAGTATGTGCTACAACATTATTGTGCAGATCAAAGTTAGAAAATAAATAAGTTACACTGTAATCTGATGTGGAACTAGACTATTTTAATGCAAAACACTACCTCCTGCACCAAATGGGTGGAACAGCTGCACAATATTGAAATATGATACTTGTCATACATGTGAGCAGTGTTACCAAACTGCCATTCTTTGTCATCCTGGGCATATTTTCAGTACAAATGAACGACATTTTGTACTGTTAGAATGCAAGAAATCATGCTGTGGCCTCTGAATGCACTAATTTTGGTCCACCATGTATATTAAATCATACTAACTAAGCAGGGATATACTGTCAACCTATTGTAAGATACATCCATCACTTAGGTACAAAAATGTTCAAATGTGTGTGAAATCTTATGGGACTTAACTGCTAAGGTCATCAGTCCCTAAGCCTACACACTACTTAACCTAAATTATCCTAAGGACAAACACACACATCCATGCCCGATGGAGGACTCGAACCTCTGCCGGGACCAGCCGCACAATCCATGACTGCAGCGCCTTAGACCGCTTGGCTAATCCCACGTAGCCATCACTTAGGTGCTCCATCTGTATGTGTAGAGTCTGATCCCTACAATCAGTTACTTCTTCCTTTTATCATGTTAGTAAGTGCCTAACACTTGTTAAGTGTGCCATTATTGGTGTTCCTTTATAGAAACCCTCTCTTATCCTTAGCTACACGTTTTGTGGAAAAGCATTCATCCCTTATAACTAAAATAGTAACAAGATCCCAACATGAGACTGCTTCCATTGCCAACTCTTATGAGCTATACCTGTAGCGGAGCAGAACATGGTGCCTACAATTACACATTTAAATCTTGTGTCTTTTATTTCTTATATTAAACATAACTGTAACACTTAAATTAACTGTATCTATGCTCTAGGCTAATAACATCTGAATCAAACATGCCAAATAATTTGATGTGGCAAAATGTCATGCCCAATAACTTGTCACTCTTAGCACTTAAGTTATTGTTTTTAAACATGTTGTTAAACCAGGTGCTTCTAGTTTAGTAAGCTATATTACAGCAAGCTCCAACTATCCAGGTTCAGATTTGCCAGTTTGTGGATCATATGTGTGCAATTCAGCAATATTTGAAAAACTAAAAATTAAACCTGAAGTATTCTGTTACAATTACAGTGAATGTTTTCAATTAGAATACATAATTATGCACAGTACATTTGTCTTACCACCAGAAAGTGATGCAGGCCCCAGCCTAACTGTTGGAATTGCTTGGGATATTTTTTCATTGTTTCACAATTTGTATGCACATAAATGGAGGACTCTACCCTTGACACATTCATCACCAGTTTCTTGTGTATATATGTTACAGTAGGAGCTAAAATTCGAAATTTCCAACTTGTTGTTTCTGGAAAGTAACACACAAATTACCCAGTGAGCTATCAAGTGTGACATGTAATGTATTTTTCTAATTACATTAAATAGCAGTTTCTAGTAAAAAACTTTTATTTTGTATTGTCCATTTTTTTCTATCCATGCAGTCTTGGGTCCACATTACCCCAATAATCAGGAGCTTGCTGTATAATGAATAACTCTTCCTTGAAACCACTTCCCTTGCTGGCTCTCTCTAAAACAATTGCATGTCAATTTCATTTACTGAGTTACGTGATTTAAATGTTAAGAGACTGAACTTCTGTTCAGTGCTAATGGGTTTCAGGGTGCTTGCTGACAATTTAATGAGACTGTGCTTGCTGACAATTTAATGGGACTGTGGGTGATTTTCTTTTCCTTCATTCTTGAACTGGATTAGTGGTCTGCTTTGAGGGTTATCAACTCTCTTAATCCTTCCGTGAGCACATTTATTGCAGCAACTCAGCGAAGTCTATTTTTTTAACTTTTTTATTGCGTTAGACTTGTGATCAATTGACTGTATTTACATTTTCTGATTTGGTACCAAAAACTATGATGGTAAATATTCCTCCCTCTACCATTTTGTCACATATTAAGGATTGTCATTACACAAGTTTTGAAATTCCCTTGATGATGCAAAACATCTGTAGAAGCGGACTCACTCACTGGATTTGAAAACTTGGTAATTTCTGCTCATCCCCACCAGTGTATCAGTGCACAGTAAGTCACAATAGTGTATACTGCAGAAACAAGCAATGTGTTCTGACTTCACAAGTGATAACAGTAGTGATCTCACAACAAACAGAAAATGATTGTTTTATGCACCTGGTACAGTGAACCACCGCAAGATACCAGACCCTTCCATAGGCGGTAAGACATATTCCCATCAAAGTGGTAAAATAGTCAATTTGGAGGTAACTATGCTTCCAGCAGTCCACAAAAGGAGATAATAATTCTGTGGTAAGTACACTTCCCATGCGTCATGGAAAAATTAATTTTGAGGTAAGCATACATCCCACTGGGCTTAAAAAGAATGCTATTTAGTTGTATATATACTTCCCACAGCCTGTGAAAGGCGAAAGATACATATCACAACAATTGAAAGTTATATTTCACAACGAACACAAAGTACAACTGATGCAGCAAACTACCACTAGATGCCAGGAGCATACAAAGGTAGTTGTTTTGTATGAACACAGTAAAGAAACACAGTTGGTGATAGTTATATTTCGAGCTGCCTGTGAAGGTATTAAAAGTTAATGTTCAAGTAATAAAATGTCGCTCACATGAACTTTTTAATACATAGTTATATTTCTAGCTGCCTGTGAAAGTATTAAAAGTTAATGTTCAATTAATAAAATGTTGCTCACATGAACTTTTTAATATATTAATTTACTTATGTAATAAAAGCTTTCATAGTAGTAAATTCTGAGACAGATATAAACATGCTGTTGTCAGGCCACTTCACAAGAAATTGGACAAAACATCAATAATGAATTACCATCCTCTTTTATTAGCATAAGTATTTTCAGATATTTTTGAGGTCACATGTAGTACAGGAAAATATACTCTGTGACAAACAGTTCGGGTTTCAAACAGGACTGTCAACTGAACAGGTTATATTTACCTTGACAGGTGATATACTAGAATCAATAAATCAGAAATTATTCCACTAGTGAATTATGGATTTATGTTTTGGGCAACTCAGTTTATAGGGATAATATTTTTGAATATAAAGCGTTTTGTAATAAGTATATATGATGCTAGTTATATCACTTTATCTGAGATATAATTATAACACATAAATGAACTGTATAATATAATATTTGACTCAAACATGCCAAAGTATTTGATGTGGCAAAATGTGATACTCAATAACTTGCCACTACTTAAGTCTATTGTTTTGTAATAAGTGCTGCATTTTTCATGTTACAATATAAGGTTTCATTGGAGACTAGATCATTTTAAAGCTCCATAGTTACAAGTATATGGCATTAAAGCAACAAAAGAAAATTTCATGCCTTATTTGTTTGCAGCAAAATTTATACAGCTACAAATATTTTCACCATTGCTACAAACACTATGACTAGCTGCATTTTGTACAAAATATGAAGTGCTTGTAAATGCCTACTATCTGAGGGTGAGCATGGAGTGGCTCAAAAGCTAATTAATGTGAGACTAAAAAAAATTCCTGGTCAGAGTTTCAGTACTAACCAACTATTGTAAACTAAACGTGTATTTTGGTAACATAGGAAAATATCTGTTCTGCACAAACTAGCACATAATTTCATAAAGTTAATCTGTTGTTTACATTTTTGTAGTGCCTTACCCTTTTTTCCACAAATGATTGTATGGACAAAGGAAGGTTGGAACAGATGTAAATGCATTGAATAATTTTTGTATGTAATGACAGTTAACTGAAGAAACTGCCTACAAGAATAATGAGGAGAAAAAAGAGTGTTTTTCACTGCCAGTTACAAATATCTGGCTGCAGGATTCACATTGGCTGACAGTGCCAAAATAGGACAGTTGCAAGTACCGGTAATTAAGATAAGCATGTTGAAAGAGAGAAGAAATGATATTCCATGATAGTATGATGCTACTTTTCAAATGGTTTTGTAAGTCTATGACTTTCAATATGTTTTCATCTCACAAGTCCCAATATATCATACTGTGCACCAGTAACAACCTCTTGATTATCTTTTTCTGCATGTTCTCCTCTAGTGACTTTACTTTCACTGGTATTGGAGTTTTTGTGGAATTTGATGAAAGAATTACCTTTTCATGCCTTGTATATACCTCTTGGAAAAATACAAAAGGTTTTTAATATTTCATTTTGGAAATTCCCATCAATGTGAGCCCTACTCTGAATATGGGACTTTATTGAAAATTGAACCAAATATTTTGTTGGTGACATTATTTGAACTATTTTATTGAGTTTCAGGGCTCCGCGAAGGTTACTCACAAATTTGATAGGACAATCTGATAAAGTAGTCACATATATTTGGCTGTTCTTTAGGCAATGGAACATCAAATCTGGGCCTATCATGGCTGTGCTCAATTCTGTGAGTGATCTTTTCGATTGAGAGACAGTAGTGCCCTTTGAAATTGGCTACTGGTGTGCTATTACCATAGCAACAAATGGATTGTATGTCTCACCTCTGCCATAACTTCATGTCTCTTATCTTCACATATCATTTTTAAATGATCAAATGGTGGCCAGAGAAAAGTTCCTAGCACTTCTGGCCAGTTAACTTTTCCTTGAAGTGTAATTTGAGGCATTTATGTAAAAGTCTTATTCCAGAGGCTTTTCTTTCCTGAAGTGCCTGAATCAAATGCTGTAATAGTGTCATCTTCCATAGCAAGAGAAGGTGCAGTGTAGGTGATTTTTCGGTTGTAATTACTTGAAAGACTCCTTGAAGGTCTGCAAAAACCCTCATGTTGTATAAGATATGCTAAAAATTAAACAATAAGATATAAGAATTACAATAAATATTAATATACATACCTTGCGATGAATTCATTTAATTATCAGCATGATGCCAGTCCCTTCAATTCAATCTATTTCTCTCTTCTCAGAAAGCTTTTCACACAAATCCAAATACCGACTTCCTATCAATTTTAACATTGGCAACTGCGTATTCCAACAAGTATCTTTGGACTGTTCCAATTGTCCACTTTCAATTGCATAGTGACAAGTTCTTCCCCTGCAGTTGAAATACCATGAACTTGTGGACAACCAACACATTTATGCTCTTCATTAAAAACATTTTGTAGGACTGTATTTAGCTTATGGCAGGGACAATTAAATCATGAATAATCATGCAGTTGAGTGACATTGCTAGCACCTTGATTAGTCATAAAAGGCATGTCTTTTAAAGCAGTGTTGTGGATACCAAGAGACATAAATCATCTCAACAATTCCCTTTGAATGGTATCACAGGCAATAACATTCAGGAGACCAATCAATAAAATAAGAGACAACAGTATCTATCACATAATGTTTTCTTCTTGTGCTACATGTCAGTAGTAGCTGAGCATTCACTTTTGTTACATGAGGGATTACCTCAGGCATAACTATCTCTCTTAGGATTTTAGCACTCACATAACAGTTTTCTCCTGCACTTGATGTCAACATGTCTGTAGTTGCTGAGCATTCACCTTCTGTTATATAAGGAATTACCACAGTCATAATTATATCTCTTAGGCTTTTAGCACTTTCTACTATACACACACACACACACACACACACACACACACACACACACACACACACACACACACATACAGAGAGAGAGAGAGAGAGAGAGAGAGAGAGCTATCTGCAACAGAACCCCACAGATGTCCTTGCTCTGTTTCCATTAAATGGTATTGAAAGAATAATCAAGTCATTAGACAATAAAAAAGTCTGTTGGTGTAAACAATATTTCTAGTAAACTAACAAAATATTGTTATAAGTATATAAACCCAGTCTTCTGCAATATATACAATGAATCTTTGGAAGAAGGAATTGTCCCTGAAGGACTAAAATAGGCTGTAGTGATACCTCTCTTTAAAAAAGATGACAAAAACAGTGTCATTAATTGTTGCCCAATTTCCCTTTCAACTATCTTTTCAAAAATTCTTGAGAAACTTGTGCACAGATTGATCATCAACCATCACAACTTCCACAATAACCTCAACAATAGTCAATATGAGTTTCATGCTGGTTTTTGCACTGAACAAGCAATATTCTTCTTAAGATTAAGCTTATCCATTATGGATGTTTTAGAATCCATGACTGTTAATTGAATGTAACTACATAAAACTGCAACCAGTCACTTCTTTGAATAATTATTTATTATTCCATGAATCAGTTTCAAACCTTTTTAGGTTCATCTTCAGAAAACCACCTGAAGATGAACGTGAAAAGGTTCAAAAATGGTTCAGGGGATAATAAATAACCATTCAAAAAAGTGACTATATTTTTATGTATTTACAATATTCTCCTTTAGTAATCAAGTTTTGGATGCCATTAACAAAAAATATATCCAGTAGGTATTTTTTGTGATATGTCGAAAGTCTTCAATTGTGTACACCACCAAATTCTTTTGAAAAAGGCAGAATATTAATGTCTATGTGGTACTGCTGGTATGTGGCTTAAGTCACCAAAAGGGCCGAAAGCTGACCATAATGCTGAATGGCTCTTCTGAAGAACCTTCATCATTGGAGTGGGATAACTTAAGTTATGATGTGTCCCAAGGGTCTGTTTTAGGTTCACTGTTATTTCTTATTTTCATTAATGACCTCTCTCTTTGTTTCGATACAAAGAGTAATTTTACTCTTACAACACAGGAACAAAAAGCAGTCTACACATTGAATTGAAAACTCTACATCTGGTGCAAAAAGGAGCTTATTACTCCAGCATAAAGCCATTTAATGCACTCCCATCACATATCAAATGTCTGCATAAACAATTACTGAAATTCAAACAAAACCTGGAAGAGTACCTAATAGAGAAAGATTTTTATATGCTTGGTGAATTTATGAGAGAAAGTTAATACGACTACTAAATTTACAATTGTTTTGAAAATGCTTTTAATCTCACTATCATAGATATATGTATAACAATTTAGTTTCCTGTATTCATGTATTATTTACTGTATTATTTAGCTTACTTTCACATCCTCTGTATACTACAGATTCTTCCTAAGTGTAACTCAATATTCTTTTAATTGAATATATGTTCTTTACTTGATATCATATCTACAGTGCATCTTTATTGTATTTACGTAAATTAGCCTATATCTGTCATGCCTAAGTGTACCACAATATCCTGTGAACTGGATACATGTTTCTTATTTGACACCTTATTTATACTGAATATATTATAGTATTTATGTAAGTTATATCTGAAGTACATACAGTCTGGCACATTCCTTATCCTTGCAATTAACTTGGTACCTGTATCTATGGAACACAAAGTAAATAAATAAATAAATAAAATTGCTATGTGCTGGGTTTGAAAACATGGCAGTTTCTGCTCATTCCCACCAGTGTAACAGTGTACAGTAAGTCACAATAGTATGTTGCTGTTGTTGTGGTCTTCAGTCCAGAGACTGGCTTGATGCAGCTCTCCATGCTACTCTATCCTGTGCAAGGTGTTTCATCTCCCAGTAACTACTGCAACCTACATCCTTCTGAATCTGCTTAGTGTATTCATCTCTTGGTCTCCCTCTATGATTTTCACCCTCCATGCTGTCCTCCAATACTATACTGGTGATTCCTTGATGCCTCAGGACATGTCCTACCAACCTATCCTTTCTTCTAGTCAAGTTGTGCCACAAATTTCTCTTCTACCCAATTCTATTCAATACCTCCTCATTAGTTATGTGATCTATCCATCTAATCTTCAGCATTCTTCTGTAGCACCACATTTCGAAAGCTTCAATTCTCTTCTTGCCCAAACTAATTATTCTCCATGTTTCGCTACACTCCATGCAAATACTTTCAGAAATGACTTCCTGACACCTAAATCTATACTCAATGTTAACAAATTTCTCTTCTCAGAAACACTTTCCTTGCCATTGCCAGTCTACATTTTATATCCTCTCTGCTTCGATCATCATCAGTTATTCAACTCCCCAAATAGCAAAACTCATTTACTGCTTTATGTGTCTCATTTCCTAATCTAATTCCCTCAGCATCACCTGATTCAATTCAGCTACATTCCATTATCCTCATTTTCCTTTATGTCCTCCTTTCAAGACACTATCCATTCCATTCAACTGCTCTTCCAAGACCTTTGCTGTCTCTGAAAGAATTACAATGCCATTGGCAAACCTCAAAGTTTTTATTTCTACTCCATGGATTTTAATTCCTACTCTAAATTTTTCTTTTGTTTCTTTTACTGCTTGCTCAATATACAGAGTGAATAAGATCAGGGATAGGCTACAACCCTGTCTCACTCCCTTCCCAACAACTGCTTCCCTCTCATGCCCCTCGACTCTTATAACTGCCATCTGGTTTCTGTACAAATTGTAAACAGCCTTTCACTCCCTGTATTTTACCCCTGCCACCTTCAGAATTTGAAAGAGAGTATTCCAGTCAACATTGTCAAAAGCTTTCTCTAAATCTACAAATGCTAGAAACATAGGTTTGCCTGTCCTTAATTCATGTTCTAAGATAAGTCGTAGGGTCAGTATTGCCTCACGTGTTCCAACATTTCTACAGAATTCAAACTGATCTTCCCCGAGGTCAGCTTCTAACAGTTTTTCCATTCACCTGTAAAGAATTCATGTTAGTATTTTGCAGCCATGACTTATTAAACGGATAGTTTGGTAATTTTCACATCTGCCAACACCTGCTTTCTTTGCGATTGGAATTATTATATTCTTTTTGAAGTCTGAGTGTATTTCGCCTGTCTCATACATCTTGCTCACCAGATGGTAGAGTTTTGTAAGGGCTGGCTCTCCAAAGGCTGTCAGTAGTTCTAATGGAATGTTGTCTATTCCCGTGGCCTTGTTTCGACTTAGGTCTTTCAGTGCTCTGTCAAACTCTTCATGCAGTATCATATGTCCCATTTAATCTTCATCTACATCCTCTTCCATTTCCATAATATTGTCCTCAAGTACATCACCCTTGTATAGACCCTCTATATACTCTTTCCACCTTTCTGCTTCCCCTTTTTTGCTTAGAACTTGGTTCCCATCTGAGCTCTTGATATTCATACAAGTGGCTCTCTTTTCTCCAAAGGTCTCTTTAATTTTGCTGTAGGCAGTATCTTTCTCACCCCTAGTGAGATATGCCTCTATATTCTTACATTTGTCCTCTAGCTGTCCTTGCTTAGCTATTTTGCACTTCCTGTCGATCTCATTTTTGAGGTGTTTGTATTCTTTTTGCCTGCTTCATTTACTGCATTTTTATATTTTCTCCTTTCATCAGTTAAATTGAATATATCTTCTGTCACCCAAGGATTTCTACTAGCTCTTGTCTTTTTACCTACTTGATCCTCTGCTGCTTTCCCTATTTCATTTCTCAAAGCTACCCATTCTTCTACTGTATCTCTTTCCCCCCATTCCTGTAAATCATTCCCTAATGCTCTCCCTGAAACTCTCTACAACCTCTGGTTCTGTTAGTTTATCCAGGCCCAATCTCCTTAAATTCCCAACTTTTTGCAGTTACTTCAGTTTGAATCTACTGTTCGTAACCAATAGATTGTGGTCAGAGTCCACATCTGCCCCTGGAAATGTCTTACAATTTAAAACCTGGTTCCTAAATCTCTGTCTTACCATTATATAATCTATCTGAAACCTTCCAGTATCTCCAGGCATCTTCCATATATAGAACCTTCTTTCATGATTCTTGAACCAAGTGTTACCTATGATGAAGTTATGCTCTGTTAAAAATTCTACCAGGCAGCTTCCTCTTTCATTCCTTACCACCATTCCATATTCACCTACTATGTTTCCTTCTCTTCCTTTTCCTACTATCAAATTCCAGTCACTCATGACTATTAAATTTTCGTCTCCCTTCACTTTCTGTATAATCTCTTTTATCTCATCATACATTTCATCCATCTCTTCATCATCTGTAGAGCTAGTTGGCATATAAACTTGTACCACTGTGGTATGCATGGGCTTTGTGTCTATCTTGGCCACAATAATGCAATCATTATGCTGTTTGTAGTAGGTTACCCACACTCTTATTTGTTTATTCATTATTAAACCTAATACTGCATTACCCCTATTTGACTTTGTATTTATAACCCTGTATTCATGCGACCAGAAGTCTTGTTCCTCCTGCCAGCGAACTTCACTAATTCCCACTATAGCTGCTGCTACTGTCGCAGATTCGAATCCTGCCTCGGGCATGGATGTGTGTGATGTCCTTAGTTTAATTAGGTTTAAGTAGTTCTAAGTTCTTGGGGACTGATGACCTCAGATGTTAAGTCCCATAGTGCTCAGAGACATTTGAACCATTTAATTCCCACTATATCTAACTTTAATCTATCCATTTCCCATTTTAAATTTTTTAACCTCCCTGCCCAATTAAGGGATCTGACATTCCAAGCTCAGATCCGTAGAATGCCAGTTTTCTTTCTCCTTATAACAACGTCCTCCTTAGTAGTGTCCACCCAGAAATCTTAATGGGGGACTGTTTTACCTCCGGAATATTTTACCCAAGAGGACGCCATCATCATTTAACCATACAGTAAAGCTGGATGCCCTTGAGAAAAATTACGGCTGTAGTTTCCCCTTGCTTTCAGCCGTTCACAGTACCAGCACAGCAAGGTCATTTTGGTTAGTGTTACAAGGCCAGATAAGTCCATCATCCAGACTGTTGCCCCTGCAACTACTGAAAAGGCTGCTGCCTCTCTTAAGGAACCACACAATTGTCTGGCCTCTCAACAGATACCCCTCCATTGTGGTTACACCTACAGTGCGGCTATCTGTATCGCTGAGGCATGCAAGCCTCCCCACCAATGGCAAGGTCCATGGTTCATGGGGGGAGGCACAATAGTATATACTTTAGAAACAAGCAGTGTTTTCCAACTTCACAACTGACAACAGTAGTGACCTCATGATGAACAGGAACTGGTAACACCTGATACAGTGTACTGCCACAAGATGTCAGGCACATCCATAGGTTGTAAGATATAATCCCATGAGTGAAGTAAAACAGTTACGTTTGTGGTAACTATACTTCCCACAGTCCAGAAAAGGAGATATTAATTTTGTGGTAATTATACTTCCCATGTCTCATGGAAAAATTACTTTTGAGGTAAGCACACACCCCACTGGGCTTACAAAGACTATTATTGTATATACTGCCCATAGCCCATGAAAGGCATATCACAACAATTGAAAGTTATATTTCACAACAAACACAAAGTACAACTGGTGCAGCAACCTACCACTAGATGCCAGGAGCATACAGAGGTGGTATGATGTGTTCTATGAGGGTTACAGGAACATAGGATATATTTCAGGGAAAGTTCCCACCAATGCAGTTCTGAAAAGCTGGTATTGGTGGGAAGGATCCACATGGCAAAGGCTGTGAAGCAGTCATTGAAATGAAGAATGTCAAGTTTGGCAATTTGCTCAGCAACAGGATGGTCCACTGGTTCCCAGTTGCCTGGGACTGCAGTCGTGTGTGTGAGTTGCATTTGCGCGAGTATGTGTGTCTGTCATCATTTTTGACAAAGGCCTTACTTGTGGAAAGCTTTATTTGAGTCATTCTTTGTTGTGCCTATCTGTAAATCAGCATCTCCACTATATGGTGAGTGGCGACTTTCCTTTTCATAATATTGTTACATTTCATCCTGAATTTTCCACTGTTTGATTTTTGACTCACAGATTTTCTTCAATCCTAACCCTGTGCTGTTTTCCTTTGTTACTGTTTTCTTATGCATCACTATACTTAATGTCCATCCTTCTTTCTTGTGTTTCTCCTGTCATCTTACAAACCACGCTGCATGCTCTGCTTACGAGCCACACTGTATCAACTGTCTTGGCTGCCCACAACAGATGGCTACAAGACCACTCTGATTGTTGGTGCAGCATCTTATGTCCCACCTAACTCCCACTGACATTTAACGCTGACAACAAATTAAATACGTGCATTAGTGTATCGTTTAGTCTTGCCGTTAAAGGTTTGACTTTTATTTGCGTATTTTTTCAGAAAACACGAAAAGATCGTAACTTCGCGAAGTCGTGCTTAGGCTTAAATTTTGTAAACGTGTTTGTTTTTTGTTTCAAGGTAATTTAACTAGTTTCTCGGTAACAAATAAGTAAACTACCGTAAATAGCGTATAACTTCATTGTTTTAATACAGATTTCAGAAAAACAGCGTAACTTTATATCAGAAACTTGCCTATATACGTTTGTTTATAGGCCTATTCTCGTAACGTTTTTGGAGAATCAAAGTTAAAGTATCTCGTTTAATTGCCCTTTTTTCATTCCATCGAGTGAAATATATAATAAATAGCGTATACCTTCGTTGTTTTAATACAAATCTCAGAAAACCAGCGGAATTGTAAATCAGAAACTTGCTTATATACATTTGTGAATAGGCTTAATTCTTGTAACGTCTTTTTTGATTTTCGGTAATTTAATTGATTTATTCTAGCTAAAGTATTATTTTTGCCATGAGTGAGAAGTGCCTGACTTGCCATAGAATTGTTAGTTCCGGGGTTTGGTGTGATGGATGCAGTAGTTTTTTTCACTGGGGGGACTGCAGTGGCGTGGGTGTTGGGAAAGTGGATCAGGCTCATCAGTGGTTATGTAGGATTTGCAGCAGAGATAGGAAGATAGTGGAACAGGAGGGGAAAATTGCTGCCCTTCAGGCTGAGCTAGATCAGGCTAGGGAAGATCTGGACAGGTTAAGGAGGGAGAAGGGCAAAGAGAGGTGGGAAGTGGCAACAGGTAGCAGAAGGAACAGGCCTAGAACTAAGTCTGACAGTTTTGTGGTGAATGTCAAAAATAAGTTTGACCTGTTGCTTCAGTTAGAAACTGATGAGCCTCAAGCAGAGGTAGGTGTAGACAGGACACAACAAACTTTCAATAGGAAATTGAAAAAGAATGTAGGAAAGTCATCGAAAAGGAAGAAAGTTTTGTTGTTAGGCAGTTCTCATGCCAGAGGTGTAGGCCAACTTCTGCAGGAGGAATTAGGACCAGAATACCAGGTCACAAATTTTTTCAAACCAAGTGCTAGTCTGGATCAGGTGACAGAGGATTTAGGTTCACTCTGTAAAGGATTTACCAGGGAAGACACCGTGGTTATTGTGGGAGGGCCAGGGAACAGCATCGACAGAGATCCTGGGTACAGTATAGAGTGTGACCTGGTAAAGATTGCGTCGGCATCGAGACACACCAATGTTGAATTTGTATCTGTCCTGAGACGCCATGACCGGCCTCATCTGAACTCTTCTGTTGGGAGAGTTAATTTGGAGTTGGAACGGCTGCTTGTGTCGGGTGCGGGGGCTCATATTGGTGTGGTTCCTGTTGATTATCTCAGTAGGTGGGACTATACCAGGCACGGCCTACATCTCAACAGGAAAGGGAAGGGGAAACTGGCTTGGGTAATAGCAGGAAATTTAAGGGGGGGAGGCACTGCCATGAATGGTAAAATACCAGTGGTTACAGGTGTTGGAGCAGCACCTTTTTTAGGATAGGTAAGACAGAAAGATGTCAAGTTCTACGAGAGGTCAGGATTGAAACAAATCTTCAGTTTAGGAAAGAAATTCAACAGCACAATTCTAGCACATTGGATCACCAATCACAGCTATCAATTATAAATTTTCACCAATCACCAGAAATTTTATCTCCACCAAGTTGTATCTCAGTCCTAGGTAATTGCATTGATGAACTAAAGTCACCCAACCCAATTGACATAATCTGCCTCTCTGAACACCATGTGACCACTGGTATAGGAACTAGGCCTAAGCACAATGAGAAACTCAGACAGGAGAGTACTGCAAATGTTAGAATAAGGAAAGGTTCTCATAAAAGTATAATTAAAAATAATGTAAGTATATTTCATCAAAATATTGGGAGTTTAAAGAATAAAGTAGATGAGCTTCTGGTTTGTTTGGAAGATTTAGAAGCTGAGAATGAAATAGATATACTATGCCTGTCTGAGCATCACATTGTTACTGATATGGATAAGGTAAATGTAAGTGGTTATAAGCTCTCTGCACATGTAATGAGAGAAAATATGGAGAAAGGAGGAGTTGCCATATATGTCAAAAGTTATCATTGTGCAAAAAGTATAGAAACAAAAAAGTTTTGTGTAGAGAAACATATAGAAGCATGTGCCTGTGAGCTTAAATTAAATAAAGGCACATTTATAATTGTAACTGTATATAGGTCCCCATCAGGAAATTTTCATCTATTTCTGAAAAATTTGGACTCCTTGTTGTGCTATCTGTCAGACAGGGGGAAGCAAATTATTATTTGTGGGGACTTCAATGTAGATTCTCTGAAAGAGGGTAATAGGAAAAATTACCTTGAAGTATTACTCGGTTCTTTCAATTTGACACCCGTTATTGATTTTCCTACTCGGGTGGTAAAGGATAGCAGCTCACTGATAGATAACTTCTTTATAGACCAAGATAAGTTTAACCAGATAAATGCTCAGCCTGTTGAGAATGGTCTTTCTGATCATGGTGCACAGCTAGTTACAATATATGACATAGCTCCATTCAGCAATACTAAACAGTCCTTCAAAGTAGTACGTTCAGTCAACAATTTAACAATTGCAAATTTCAGGGAAAGCCTACAGCAGTTAGACTGGGATGAGGTGCACCGTGAACCTGATGCCAATTTAAAATATAATTTATTTCATGACATTTTTGTAAATGCATTTGAAAACTGCTTCCCCAAGAAAATAGTTAAATATACTCGTAAGAAACCTTGTAACAAACCATGGCTTACTAAGGGTATAAAAATATCTTGTAACCGGAAAAGGGAAATGTATCTGACAGCAAGAAAGAGTAGTGACCCAGAAACTATCAAAAATTATAAAAACTACTGTGTTATATTAAGAAAAGTTATTAAAAAATCCAGGAGTATGTGTATCATGTCTGAAATCAGCAACTCTGATAATAAAATTAAAACAATTTGGAATATTATTAAAAGAGAAACAGGTCAACCAAGAGCAGAGGAAGACAGTATTACCATCAAATTGAATGAAAACTTTACGAACAAAAAGTCAGAAGTTGAAAATATTTTTAATAATCATTTTCTAAATGTTGTGGATATAGTAGGATCCAGGTGTTCATTAGAAGATGCTAGGCTGTTAATGGAAGAGGCCATACCTATGCAATTTGATACAATTGAAATCTCACCCACTTCTCCCTCTGAAATTAGGAAAATAATAAACTTGCTTAAAAGCAAAAACTCACATGGAATTGATGGCATTTCCAGCAAAATACTAAAAGCTTGTTCTCAACAGATAAGTAAGATTCTCAGCCACCTGTGTAATAGCTCTCTGGAACAGGGCATTTTCCCTGATAGACTGAAATATGCTATTGTTATACCTTTGCATAAAAAGAGGGATAGATCTGATGTCAACAATTACCGTCCAATCTCCCTTTTAACAGCTTTATCCAAAATTTTTGAGAAAGTAATGTATTCAAGAGTAGCTTCACATATCTGTAAAAATGAAGTACTAACAAAATGTCAGTTTGGTTTCCAGAAGGGTTTTTCAACAGAAAATGCCATATATGCTTTCACCAGTCAAATTTTGAATGATCTGAATAACTGAACACCACCCATTGGGATTTTTTGTGATCTCTCAAAGGCTTTTGATTGTGTAAATCATGAAATTCTGCTAGACAAGCTCAAGTATTGTGGCATGAGTGGGACAGTGCACAAATGGTTTAATTCGTACCTCACTGGAAGAGTGCAGAAAGTTGAAATAAGTAGTTCTCGTAACATGCAAAGATCAGCACATTCCTCAAACTGGGGAACTATCAAGAATGGGGTTCCACAAGGGTCAGTCTTGGGTCCTTTGTTGTTCTTATTATATATTAATGACTTGCCATTCTATATTCATGAAGAGGCAAAGTTAGTTCTCTTTGCTGATGATACAAGTATAGTAATCACACCTGAGAAACAAGAATTAACTGATGAAATTGTCAATAATGTCTTTCAGAAAATTACTAAGTGGTTCCTTGTAAACGGACTCTCACTGAATTTTGATAAGACACAGTACATACAGTTCCGTACAGTGAATGGTATGACGCCATTAATAAATATAGACCTTAATCAGAAGCATATAGCTAAGGTAGAATATTCCAAATTTTTAGGTATGTCCATTGATGAGAGATTAAATTGGAAGAAACACATTGATGATCTGCTGAAACGTTTGAGTTCAGCTACTTATGCAATAAGGGTCATTGCAAATTTTGGTGATAAACATCTTAGTAAATTAGCTTACTACGCCTATTTTCACTCATTGCTTTCATATGGCATCATATTTTGGGGTAATTCATCACTGAGGAATAAAGTATTTATTGCACAAAAGCGTGTAATCAGAATAATAGCTGGAGTCCACCCAAGATCATCCTGCAGACATTTATTTAAGAATCTTGGGATATTCACAGTAGCTTCTCAGTATATATACTCTCTTATGAAATTTGTTATTAACAACCAAACCCAATTCAAAAGTAATAGCAGTGTGCATAACTACAATACTAGGAGAAAGGACGACCTTCACTATTCAAGATTAAATCTAACTTTGGCACAGAAAGGGGTGAATTATACTGGCACTAAAGTATTTGGTCACTTACCAAATAGTATCAAAAGTCTGACAGATAACCAGCAAGTATTTAAGAAGAAATTAAAAGAATTTCTGAATGACAACTCCTTCTACTCCATAGAGGAATTTTTAGATATAAATTAAGAAAAATAAGAAAAAAAAAACAAAAATATTAAAAAAAAAATTAAAAAAATAAAAAAATAAAAATAAAAATAAAGAAAAACAAAAAACACAAAAAATAAAGTTGTTATATTAACTTAAGTATGTTGTTAAATTAACCTAAATATGTCATGTATTGGAAAATTCGACTCGTTCCACATCATTACGAAATATCGTATTCATGATCCATGGAACTAGAATTAATCTAATCTAATCTAATCTAATCTAATCTATTAATCCTATCCCTACAAACTGATCACTCTTCCAGTGACACTCTCTCGTATTTCCATGTGTTATTTCCCACACCTTTCTGGTGCCACATGATTTTGAATCTCATTCTATGAGCCCTTCCCCACCCCCCACTCTTTCGCCATTCTATCCCAGTTTGCAGAGACTAATTCCACCTCATCCAGTCATATCTGCTGTCAACCCTCCGGCCTGCTACCCACAGTGAAATGCATTTATTTAAATATTTTTTTTATCTTTTCTTTGATTTAATTGTGACTTCATGCAAATTTCAGTGAGTTTTCACCTTTTGTATCCTCAACTCCTTCAGATTTCATCTTGTTTTCCCCTTTTGCGTCAGTTTCATCCTTCTAGTGATTTTTCACATGTATTTGGTTGTATTGATGCAAATTTTTTTCTGACGAATTTCTACATTATTTACGTAATTTTTCGATTTTTTTCCATCACCATGGATCCTTGTCCCTACCATCTGTGTCAGTACAGAAAAGTTTCCTTATCCCTAGCCAGAACCCCGTCCCACATACTGTTCCTGCATTGTTCCATGAGCCAAGGCTCATGGAATCCCTCTACATGGTCTTACCATCAAATTACCCATCTCCTGCTGCCACCCTTCCTTTCGCAATGACCTCCACCGTACAGATTCCGCCAATCCTTAGCCCTCACCAACACAGTCTTGCAAAAACACATCAACCAAGCCCAAACCTCCTTGTAGTAGCTGCTCTCCATAGATAGCCATACCATAGGTGCAACCACAACAGAGGTGGTAGAAGACTAGGTCGACCGGAGGCTGGTCAAACACAGCATGTCGTAGCACGGGCTCTCCGTGTGCCACAAACTGTGATCTCAGGATTATGGCAGTGATTCTAGCAGACAGGAAATGTGTCCAGTCGCTACAGTACGGGATGTCCACAGTGTACAACACCACAAGAAGACCGATATCTCACCATCAGTGCCCGTAGACGGCCACGGATTACTGCAGGTAGCCTTGCTCAGGACCTTACCACAGCCATTGGAATAATTGCCTCCAGACACACAGTCTACAGATGACTGAACAGACATGGTTTATTCACCCAGAGGCCTGCAAAGTGCATTCCACTGACCCCTGGTCACAGGGGAGCCCGTAAAGCCTGGTCTCAAGAACACAGTACATGATCATTGGAACAGTGGTCCCAGGTTATGTTCAGGAACGAGTCCAGGTGTAGTCTGAACAGTGATTCTTGCCGGGTTTTCATCTGGCGTGAACCAGGAACCAGATACCAACCCCTTAATGTCCTTGAAAGGGACCTGTATGGAGGACGTGTTTTGATGGTGTGGGGTGGGATTATGATTGGTGCACATACACCCCTGCATGTCTTTGACAGAAGAACTGTAACATGTCAGGTGTATCGGGACGTCATTTTGCACCAGTATGTCTGCCTTTTCAGCGATGCAGTGGGTCCCACCTTCCTCCTGGTGGATGATGATGCATGGCCCCACCGAGCTGCCGTCGTGGAGGAGTACAGGTACAGGCAAATGGAGTGGCCTGCCTGTTCTCCAGACCTAAACTCCATCGAGCACGTCTGGGATGCTCTAGGTCAATGTATCACTGCATGTCTTCAAACCCCTTCGACACTTCAGGAGCTCCGACTGGGAGTGGTGCAAGAATGGGAGGCTATAGCATCTGATCGAGAGTATGCCATCCCATTATGCGGCCAGTGTACGTGTGCATGGTGATCATATCCCAATTGACGTTGGAGTGCATGTGCAGGAAACAGTGGCATTTTGTAGCACATGTGTTTCGGGACGGTTTTCTCAACTTATCACCACTACCGTGGACTTACAGATCTGTGTTGTGTGTGTTTCCCTATGTGACTATGCTATTAGCTCCAGTTTTGTGTAGTGCCACGTTGTGTGGCACTACATTCTGCAATTATCCTTAATTTATGAGCGTGAGTGTAGAATGCTGGAGCAGACTATTCTTGAGTACTGCTTGAGTGTTTGGGATCCATACCAGGTCGGAATAAAAGAAGACATCAAAGCAATTCAGAGGTGGACTGCTACATATGTTACCAGTAGGTTCAAACAAAACTTAAGTGTTATGGAGATACTTTGGGAACTCAAATGGAATCCCTGGAGGGTAGGTGGTGTTATTTTCAGGAAACACTATTGAAAAAAATTTAGAAAACTGGCATTTGAAGCTGATTGCTGAACAATTCTGCTCCTGCCAACATACTTCGCATGTAAGGATTACGAAGATAAGATATGAAAAATTAGGGCTCCTATCGAGGGAAGGGAACAGGAGGGGAAATGACAAGCAGTGGCACATGGCACCCTTCATCAAGCACTGTACCATGGCATGCAAAGTATCTTTGTAGATGTAGATATAAATGTACGGCAGCTGTGGAAGACCACCGCAACCTAACCCCCTCTCACAGCAAGTAATGGTAGAAGAGATACAGCATTTTATGGAAACCAGAATTGCTGGACCAAGTAAACAAGAGATGGAGCCATGAATGACAACCTGATACATCAGGAGGTATTAGAGAGTGCGAGGGAAAAGGTGTAACAATCTTCAGCATCAATCTTCACCACCAATCAAACATGCCATACAGAATGGATATGGTGTACTCGAACTTATGCTGCCATCAAACAACGTGTGACATCCGCCTGCTTTATTATCTTGTTAATGGTCTTCGGTGTTGATGTACTGCATTGTTCTACTAGCTGAAAAATGGAGGGGGAGGGGGGGGGGGGGGGTGGAAGCTCAACAATGACTACTGTAAATGATATAGCCAACAGTTGCACAATTGTGTTTCATAGTTCTTTACTTTTACTGTTCACAACCTCCCCCCCCCCCCCCCCCCCCTCCATCCATAATACACAGTTACATGGCCAGTTCACTATTGGTTAACTTTTGATAAGCCTCATTAATAGTTTGCAGGCATACATCAGTGTACTTCTACAATAATTTGCTGTTGAATATCTAGTATGGTACATATTGAACAGACACTGTCATTGTTTCAACGCACAGCCTATTTGTGTTACATTTATTTCATGGTTAAGTTGAGGCATTGTTGTGGCTCTAATCAGCACAGGTTCCCTGTCTGAAAATCGTCCGTGGAATGACTGTCTCATGACCAAAAATCAGGCCTTTATATATCATCACAATAACAGGCATGGGCGTACCCAGTGAGGGGAAGGGGGGGGGGGGCACCTGCCCCCCCCCCCCCAAAGATATTCGCAGTTTTTCACTAGTTTACTGTTTTATTTAATAAAAAATGCTGCATGTTTTCTCAGATTGTACAAGTGCCTTCTTGTATTTAAAATGTTTATTAAAAGCAGTTTTTCACTAGTTTACTGTTTTATTTAATAAGAAGTGCTGTATGTTGTCTCGAGTCCTTGTTTCCTGAGACTAGTATGACCTGCCCCCCCCCCCCCCCCCCCCCCCAGTTCAGATCCTGGGTACGCCCTTGATAACAGGTACCGAAACTATACATTGTTTGATGTTTAATTTACAGAAATTACAATTGAAACGTAACTCATTCAATGAACTGATATCAAAAAATTCCTTCTTTTTAACGATTTCTTCTTCTATGAGGGTTATACCAAATTATTTGTTTAAATTATGAAATTAACAGATATAGTTATACAAACAATACTTTTGACAAAACTGATCATCACTTTGGAATTAATTAAAGGCTGTCTTTGATAACATGTTTTTGAATAATTAGTACAGAATTTATATTTGTGTATACATCAACAATAGAATTTATGTTACAAAACAATTACTGATTTTGCCCTATAATGAAAGATACTAGCTAGGAATAGTCAAAATAAATTAGAAAATAAATTACACATATAAAACAAAGCACAAAATTATATCTGGTGTTATGTTCTATAAAACTGAGGGCCAACCTTTCTCTTGTATGAAAATGCAAATTATACCCACTTATGTTAATGGTAATTATTTAAAAGTGAAAAAATGAATTTTAAGGAGGCACATGGCAAAACAAGAGATGAAGTAAAAATATCCCAGCTTGCTTCATCACAAACTCAGGGGGCTTCCTTTTCTTATCGTCATCAACTGAAGTAGATTATTTTTTATTATACAAAAGCTATTGCACTGAAGATCACAAATGGGACATATGTCCAGCCAACAGGGACGTGTGTTACAAGAATAACTGTCAATGACAGAATATGGCCTTTTGAATTCATCATTTCAACAGAATGTAGTCATAGTGTTATTTTCAGATGGGACTGCTTACAGGCATTACAAGTAATCATAGACAGTGGAATATCAGATCACCCTATCGACAAAGCTATTTCTACAAGTGCATGCAAAGAAGACTGCTCTTGTTTGTTTTTAAAGATGTTGTTATCCTACTGTCATCAACAAGGTAAGTTCCAGTCATCAGTTGAGATGCACAATGAAAATGTGAAGTTTTTGTTGACTGCAAAAAGACACTCAGGCTAACATAAGAGATCTACTTGCCAGAAATGATCATAAGCATTGTGAGTGGTCATGGAGAACTTTAGATCACTAATTGTCACCAGCAGCCACAACTCATCCCTAAAGGTATGTAGGTAGGGACAACCTAATGAGTCCAAGACGGGCATGTTAGAGTCATCACTACCACTACAGACAATGCATGGGATGAAGCTACTATCAGACTGCCAATAGGATGTGGCCTGACTGAGGAACAACACCAGTGACAGATAGCCATTCTGCATAAATTTTCGTATGCTTTCAAATCTGTAGTAAAGAAAAGACAGACCAAGTGGCCCATGGCAAAACACAGTATCAACACTGAGAATTATCTACCAATTAGTCAGCACTTATATGGTGTGTTGTTGGGTGAACAATAGATATCCAGGAGGAAGCAGAGAAGAGGATGCAAAATGGCATCATTGAACATTCAGAGTCTTTGATCATCGCCTTTGGTTCTTGTGAAGAAGTATGACAGTACATAGCATTTCTGCATTCACTACCAATGACTGAACAAAATGATGACGAAAGATTTCTATCTATTGCTGTGCATGGTTGACAACCTAGACTGCTTGAAGGGAGCAAAGTATTCCTCAACTACGGATATGCAGACAGGCTGACCGTGAAAAGCATACCAACATATCTCCTGATGACCTTTATGTGTTTAAAGTTATACTGTTGAAACATGTGATGGACAATCTACTTCAAAATTTTAAATGTCTTTGTTACCTGCTTGTCATTGTCATTTTTTCAGAGATTAGAAGAACATCTAAGCTGCTTGACAACTATGCTGAAGTGTGGTGTGTTCAAGCTGCAGATCTCTGTCTGAGTCCGAAAAAGTGCCTCTCACAACCAAGAAATAACAATCTTGGGGCATCTGATAAATGGCGATGAAGTCTATCCCAATCCAGATGAAATAAGAACAGTTACAGATTTTCTGGCTAATCAACACATTTGTGATGTGATAAATTTTCTTGAAATGTGTCTGTACTACCAACGATTCATAAAGGACATCTACACTGAGGTGACAAAATTCATGGGATACCTCCTAATACTGTGTCGGGCCTCCTTTTGCCCAACATAGTGCAGGACCTCAACATGGCATGGATTCAAAAATACATTGGAAGTTCACTGCAGAAATATTGAGCCACGCTGCCACTATGGTCATCCATAATTGTGAAAGTGTTACCTGCACAGGATTTTGTGCAAGAGCTGATCTCTCGATATGTCCCATAAATGTTTGCCGGGATTCATGCTGGGCGATCTGGGTGGCCAAATCATTTGTGCAAACTGTCCAGAATGTTCTTCAAAGCAATCATAAACAATTGAGGCCTGGTGAAAATTCCATCATTGTTTGAGAACTTGAAGTTCATGAATGGATGCAAATGGTCTCCAAGTAGCCAAATATAATCATTTCCAGTCAATGATCAGTTAAGTTGGACAAGAGGACCCAGTCTATTCTGTATAAATACAGTCCACACTATTATGGAGCCTCCACCAGCTTGCACAGTGCATTGTTGACAATTTGGTTTCATGGCTTTGTGTGATCTGCACCACACTCTAATACTACTATTAGCTCTTACCAACTAAAACAGGGACTTATCTTACGAGGCCACTGTTTTTCAGTTATCTAGGGTCCAACCAATATGATCAGGAAACAGGAGATACACTGCGGGTGGTGGTGTGTTTTTAGTGAAGGCACTTGTGTCAATTATCTGCTACCATAGCCCATCAACACCAGATTTCATCACAGTGTCCTAACAGATACATTCATCATATGTCCCACATCAACTTCTGTGGTTATTTCATATAGAGTTTCTTGTCTATGACCACTGACAATTCTATGCAAATGCTGCTGCTCTCGGTTATTAAGTGAAAGCTGTCAGCCATTGTGTCGTCCATGGTTAGAGGTAATGCCTGAAATTTGGTATTCTCAGCATGCACTTGACACTGTTGATCTCAGAATACTGAATTCCCTAACAGTTCCTGAAATGGAATGTTCCATGCATCTATCTCCAACTAGCATTCCGCGTTCAATGTCTGTTAATTACCATTGTGGGCCATAATCACGTTGGAAACCATTTTGCATGAATTAACTGAGTACAAATGACAGCTCCATCACTGCACTGCCCTATTATACTTTGTGTACATGATACTACTGTCATTTGTATATGTGTGTGGTTATTTCTGATATGCGGAGTGGCGGCGATCATTAAATAACACACCAACATACATTAATACAACTTTATTATGCGAGAATATTTACAACGTCTTATACAGTCGGCAGCACAAAGCAGAATGGAAAGCAATATGGTGGCGCACAATAGGTCCACATGGGTCAGAGAGTCTGCTATGGCCGAGATATATCACTTGTAGAGTTGATAGTCGCCACATGTGCATATCACTGTTCCATTACTTTTGTCACCTCAGTGTGTACTAATGCACACCCCTTGCAAGGACTGCTACAGAGAGATGCCAAATTTTCCAGGAATGAGGCACAAGAAAGACCTTTCCTTGTGCTTAAGATGGTGCTAACATCGTCTCCTGTCAAAGATTTGTATGTTGAGAATGCTGAGACAGAACTTTGTATCAATGCTAGAGATGGCTGCAGTAACAGTGCAAATTCATGAAAGTGCTGATAAGGTGAGGTTATGCTTCCAGAATACTTCCAGATGAACTACTGCATCATTGAGCAAAGGTTCCTTGCAGCTGTTTTAGTCATCAACAAGTTCCAGCCATATTTAATTGACAAACTGTTTACCATTGTGACAGACCAGTATTCCTTATACTGGCCATTAAATGTTAATGTTGTGAGACTAGGGCCTCCCAACAGTATCAAGGATCCATTGGATAAACTGGTGAGATGGGCACTGATGCTTCAGGAGTAGTGTCAGAATGGTATACAAATCCAGATGTAAACACAAAAACACAAGTATGTTGACTGCCTTTCAAGGAATCTTTTGCTGAAACACCCAGAGTGAGAGAGAGAGAGGAGAGAGAGATAGAGATAGATAGATAGATAGATAGAGAGAGAGAGAGAGAGAGAGAGAGAGAGAGAGAGGGAAGGAAGAAATAAGTATGCTATAATTCCAAGTACCAGCCAGTGGCCAATGGCCAGTGAAATACTACCTGGGAGACTTGGTATTGATTTTTATGTCTATGTGGAAAGTGGGCTATCGGAAAAGTTACTTAAGTGATATCCTACACCATATCATGTCCTCCAGCACCTGTCATATGTCACATATGAAGAAAAAGAATTATGATCCTTCAACAAGAAAACAGACAGGCAAATATAACAACATGATTAGGATGATTAAAGCCACCAGTGTTGTTATACAGAGGTCAACAGACAAGATCTAGATCCAGGAAACTGTAGTTGGCTCTTAGGAGAACTTGTGAAACAGCAGTTTGCTGTTTTTCCAGGAGAGGGAGGAATGCTGCAAATTGTGGTGCATGCAGTGTGGTTTAATGGTTAGCCTCCCTGACTGTCATACTGCACATTGCCATTTTGAGCTCGACCACCAGCCATTTTTTTAAAATTTAGTATTTATCATTTCTGGAAGATTCTTGAAGCATCTTATGTTTGTAAAGTTTGAAATATTCAATGTCTGTATAAATACCAGCATTCTGACATATTCAGTATTTGTATAAGTAGCTGCACTATCTGTCCAGGAGGTCAGTTCTGTTCTGACTGTACATTGGTTTTTCTAATAAACATGCTTTCAGTGCTAAGTGTTGTAATTATTGATAACCCTGCTTTTGGAGTTGGACTTTATTCTGATTATGATGTTGCTTTCTGTTTGCACATGTATGCTGTCACATCATTATGTTATGTTATGGGACAAAGTTGCTAATGGATGTCGTGTTCAGTTGACCCATTCACATTCTGTCATTGAGGACATCAGCTTTTCAGACTTCCACTACAAATAACACTATACAACTTTAAAATAAAAGTTATTTCATCAGTATCTATGTTTAACAAAACCTTATAGATACTGTATTTATCTTTGTTAACAATAAAAGTGAGGTTATGAGATCTCATCAATTTTATACAAAGTCAGGGTATAGTATTAGAATTAAGGAACTAGCAATGCTAAAGCTTTTAATAGCCAAAAAAATTCAGAATGGATGTTCTTGTCAAATTTTGTACGGTAAATTGCTGAAACACGAAGCAACAGAAAAGGTCTAGTTGTTTGTGTGTTCCATGGAGTATTGCAAGCTTTCACTATGACATGGAATTATCAGTCTTGTAGTTATAGTACCTCTTCTTTGCAGAAATGTGGCAACATGCTAACTAGTTGCACCATTTATTAAGTTTTTTTTGGTGTATACCATGATTTATACTTAACTATGTATAATGGAATGTACTCTATTTAAATCAGGTCATGCTGAAGGAACTAGATTAGGAAATGAGACGCTTAAAGTAGTAAATGAGTTTTACTATTTGAGGAGCAAAATACCTAATGATGGTCAAAGTAGAGAGGACATAAAGTGTAGACTGGCAATGGCAAGGAAAGCATTTCTGAAAACGAGAAATCATCAAGTAAGATTTAAGTGTCAGAAAGTCTTTTCTGAAAGTATTTATATGGAGTGTAGCCATGTATGGAAGTGAAACATGGACAATAAATAGTTGAGACAAGAAGAGAATAGAGGCTTTCAAAATGTGATGGTACAGAAGAATGCTGAAGATCAGATGGATAGATCATGTAACCAATGAGGAGGTACTGAATCGGATTGGGAAGAAGAGGAATTTGTAGCTGAACTTGACTAGAAGAAGGGATCAGTTGGTAGGAGACATTCTGAGACATCAATGGATCACCAATTTAGTATTGGAGGGCAGCGTGGAGGGTTAAAATCGTAGAGGGAGGCCAAGAGCTGAATACACTAAGTAGATTCAGAGGGATGTAGGTTGCAGTAGGTACTTGGGAGATGAAGAAGCTTGCACAGGATAGGGTAGCATGGAGAGCTGCATCAAACCAGTCTCTGGACTGAAGACTATAACAACAACAACATCTTCAATGTTTCTGTCTCCCACTCTTACACAGAATGAGTCGAGAAGCAGATATGATTTGAGTTGTGTTAATTTTATTCACAGTGATTCCCGGCTGGGTCGGAGATTTTCTCTGCTCAGGGACTGGGTGTTGTGTTGTACTAATCATCATCATTTCATCCCCATTGACGCGCAAGTCGCCCAAGTGGCGTCAAATCGAAAGACTTGTACCAGGCAAGCGGTCTACCCGACGGGAGGCCCTCGTCACACGACATTTCATTTCATTTCACTGCTAGCTGTGCCACATGGTGTTACCCATATGTCTGCCTGTGTCTGTATATGTGTGGATGGATATGTGTGTGTGTGTGTGTGTGTGTGTGTGTGTGTGTGTGTGTGTGTGTGTGTGTGTGTGTGTGTGTGAGTGTATACCTATCCTTTTTTCCCCCTAAGGTAAGTCTTTCCGCTCCCGGGGTTGGAATGACTCCTTACCCTCTCCCTTAAAACCCACATCCTTTTGTCTTTCCCTCCCCTTCCCTCTTTCCTGATGAAGCAACCTTGGGTTGCAAAAGCTTGAAATTTGTGTGTTTTTTATTGTGTCTGTCTACCAACGCTTTCTCGTTTGGTTACAGGTTATCTCTTGGAATTCTTGTGGTCCAACTGTGTGACATTGAGGGAATAAAAAAAATAAAATAAATGATCAAATTTTAAAACAATGGGAAAGGGTGACGTAACTCATGTCAGTCATAACTCACTCACTTACTTCATGGAAAACATTTTTATGTTACCTAATAGTGAGTTCAGGGTGTATATGCAGACAAGGAAAAAAATTTCCAGATTTTTCCTGGCTTTCCTGGTTAAAAATATACTTTCTCCTGGATGAAAAACCACTTTTTCCATGTTAAATGACAGTATATTTTCCCCACAGAAATGTAAAACTTATCAATCCTTTGAATGATTATGGTTTTATACATGAGCGTAGAATTTCCTGGCACTATATAAAATGAAACTCAGGGAAGAAAACACGTTTTGGAAAGATCTTTGATTTGCAGCAACATGTACGTTGCATATTTTTGTATTGTGAAAGTATAAATTCGAATTCCACCAAACACCACATGCTACTTTCTGAAGCATGGAAATCGAGATTGCGATGCACTTTTGTAAGCCAGTGATAGCTCAAGTCATGTGATCTCGCCAGGTGGTGACAACGGATATTCAGAGTATAGAACATGTGATGTAAGCTGTGTGAACACACAAACAGGAAAAGTCAATGGTTTAAATGAATATGCATAGTGTTGCTACAAGAAAAGAAAAGCTTTCACATATAATATTGGTCTCTAACAATCATAAGCTGCAAGAGAAGCTAAGCTTATACATATAATGTTAATCTGTTTTGCGTGTGTTACACTTTAAAATATATCACACAGATGTGTCAGTAAAATTTTTAATAATGATGTAAATGACTGATCTTCTGGGCTGACTTAATATTTAAATCAGAGTCAAATGCTGATTTAATATTTAAATCAGAGTCAAATGCTCTGTGATTTAAGAAATTCATCATACGATCTCACACATAGTTCAACTTTCATAAAAGGAAATTTTTCTTTGAAAGTAACACTTTTCAAACAACCATTCACAATATTTCCCCATGACCTGATGGAAATACATTCATTTCAGTAGTTGCCAGAGAGCACTAGATAACAGGTGCCACCACACTTGCGCACATACTATGACGCAAAAATTTTTCAAATGTATGTGAATTCCTAAGGGATTAAACTGCTGAGGTCATCGGTCCCCAGACTTACACACTACTTAAACTAACTTACACTAACTTATGCTAAGAATAATACACACACACACCCCCGCCTGAGGGAGGACTCAGACCTCCGGCTGGAGAGGCCGTGCAACCATGACATGGCGCCTCTAACCGCGCGGCCACTCCGCGTGGCATGATGCGTAAGAAACCTGTATGTTCATAAGTGTAAAACATTGAAAGATCTTACATTAAGTCATCAAATAAACAAGACATCAGAGGATACTCCAAGAGCATCAGAATTTTGTGAACCATATTAAAATGTGCACATTTAAAGTGGATACTTGAAGTGCACATTTGTATGTCCATGGTGCAGGGTGTGGATGGTCAAACCTGGGACTCCTGTTGGCAGAGCTGAAGCCGGAAATAACCACATCATATTTTGTCAGGAGCCTGAGCAATTTCAATAGCATCTAGGGGCAGTGCAGAGTGATACAGCGATATTCAGAAGTACTCCTTTATTCACATAATTTACAGTACTGCGATGGGCCCAGCATGCTGCCCGCAGCATTGTCCCGCGAATCCAGCTGTCTCAGCAACTCCTGGTATGCCAACGCCGCTGCTCCATCATCAAGATCACTCATCTGGGAGTCAGCTGCACTCTGCCCAGTCACCGCTGCTGGGGAGTCTCACAGCTGCACGCAACTCTGGAGACTGTTACAGTCCCTGGTCCCCGCCGCCCTCTGCGCCGTTTGGCCTGCTCTGTCCAACCATGGGACAAAGGTTCACCTGTGGCACTCGGCTGCTGCTGCTCTCAGGATAGGATCAGACTCGAACCCGCACCCTTCTGGATGCTGTGCTGCAACTTGCCGTTAGTGGTGCTTGCCGGATGGCAACACCTGCCGCTGCCTCTGGCGCTGCTGCACCCCCCACAGTATACCCCTTGCCCTGACCCTGGTATGCCAGGTGGGAAGCGAACATGGCCCGCCCTGGACCCGCTTCAGACTGCTGTCACTGCCCTCCTTCAGGCAGACTTTGCAATCTACAAGTACCCAGCTGCCATTCTGTCCTGCCCCAGTGTTGCATCCCCAGAGGTGGAATGCAGCCCAGACAAGTACATAGAAATAAAGTACAGGTTTACATAGAATATTTACAACATCGCTGCCAGACTGGCCCCTATAAACATAGACCAGCACAGGTCCAACCTGACTTTCGACTGACCTGGCACACACCTCAAGCTAAAAGTGCCTGCCATTTATACTGCTTTCCCCCTTGCATCTGATGTAGTGTCAGAGAGAGACAGCTACTATGGCAGGGATAAATTCACACACGTAAGCCATCTACGAATCACCACTTGGCTCTGGCCTAGTGCCTCGCGTCATATTGCCATAATTTCAAGCAACGCTGTGGTTTGCTGCCTCATTGTTGCTTCACACCAAAACAATTGTGCACCCAATACTGCCATCGCAGCACCATGCCACAAGTGCCATGTTTACATTGCCTGGCCTACTGGCTGTTGACTGTTACAACACTCTTCCAGCGGCCCCAGATTTCATCGTCCAACTGCGCCTTCGTTGACTTTGGATAAAATTTCCTCTTTCCTATGACTAAGTCTAATACTAGCTCAGCATACCTCCCTCCTTTCAACAAGATTCGGCTCGAATTGAAATATAACAGACGTGGCCTGTGGCTGCGTAAACATACCTTGTTCACAAAACTTACATTCTACAGACTAAAAGTAATGAGAACATCAAAACATTGTACCTATACACTGTTTGTACTGGTTACCCATGCTGTAGGTAACTGATGTTTTGGCACCTCCTCTACTGGTGCACGTTTCCACACTTCAACAAAGCTATACTCAATAAAAATCAAAAAACGGCGCACCCTGTGGCTGAAATGCTCACTGTCATTATTCTGTCGGTGCAATGCTGTTGTAGCATTCAAACGTGTTCCCATACTTAATTAACCATGATAGATTCTTCCTGTGCATTAATGAAGGAATGCAACATTTCCAAAAACTCTGCATTTAGTGTGGAGTTTAAATATGTCAGATTCTGCACTTCCCACTACAATTCACTACAACATCGTACGACATCCTCAAAAATTCTCGATAGTTCACTCTGCCTGTATCAAATTCCCTGAATATAGTCTCCCCCATACAATGACAAAACTAAAACAACAAACATGAAAATCGCAACTATCATGTGACCCACCAAAACACAAAAAAACAACAACTATCCCTTGATACAAAAACACAATATTACACATATAATAATTTACTCCCTCTGTGACTGTAATACATACGGAACGTTATGCATCTGCTGTCGTCCCTCTGCTGCAACCTTCTTCTTCCATTTGCTTTGCTTAGCCTCTGTAATTTAGTCACTTTCTTGTAATTGAGGTAATCCATCCACCATTCCTTTAAAAGGCTTTACTCTACTTATGTGGATAATGGATGTTTTTGTTGGCAGCTGCACTTTAACAGTTACAGGTGAAGTCATCTCCATGATCCGATAGGGTCCGTGGTACTTCGTCAAGAATTTTTCGTCTTTCCCTTAGGTGTATATAATTCATGATCAGTACTCATTGACCCACCCTGTACTGTGGTAAAGGCCCCAACCGCTTATTCTGTTCTTCCTGCCTTCCTAACAGTTTTGAATTGGCCTTCTGTACTCTCTTCCAGACTTCCCATTTGTCCATGCAAATTTCCTCACTGCGTACCCTTTAGCTCCTGATTTTGGACATAGGACCTCAAATGGTGATGGCATCTTTCTTCCATAGAGCACCTTGAATGGTGTCATTCCAACCCCTGAATGTATTTTGGTGTTATAACTCGATACTACGTATGGAAGATAAATGTCCCAGTTATCATGGTTTCCACTCACATAATAACTCAGCATTTTTGAAATTGTCTTATGTACTCGCTCCGTTCTCCCATTCGCCTGCGGATGAAACAGACTGGTCCATAAGTTTTTAATTCTCAATAACCGACACAACTGTGACATTAATTTGGACATGAAGTTTGTTCCCTGATCTGTAATTATGGCATCAGGCACCCCAAACTTCAATAACCAATTATTGACTAAAGCTTGTGCTACAGTACTTGCCTGTTGGTCTGGTATTGTGACCATGGCTAGAAACCATGAAAAGTGATCAATTATAGTTAAAATGTAACGATTCCCTGCTGGTGTTTTGTTATATGGCCCACAGACATCTAGCCTGATAAACTAGAAAGGTTTTGAAGCCTCTGGTAACCATCGCAATGGAATTCTTGTGCACGTCACATCTACTTGCTGTGCACATGTACGTGTTGTTCCACATCCCTTCTCCGAGTGCACCACCACATTTGTTCTGCTACTCATCTTTCTGTTGCTCGATGACCCTGCCATGCCCTGAAAGCACATGATAATGGGCCTACTTTAAGACCTCCTCTCTCAAACACTTTGGTACCACTACCCGTGGTCCATGCCTGGTAACTCTACACAACAAATTTCCCTTCACAATGAAATGTAGTTGAGTTCTAAAACCCTGGCACTCCTCATCCTCTTCTTGTGCCCTTTGCCATTCTGCGGCACTCTTACCCATTGCTTCTAATGCATATAACTTGCAACTTAATGCATCTGCATTCCTGTGTTTCTTCCCTGGCCTATGAATTACTTCAAAGTCAAACTCACTTAATTTTAGAGCCCACCATGTCAACCGGCTAGAAGGATCCTTGAGTCCCAGCAACCATCTCAATGCAGCATGATCTGTCATGACCTTAAACTTCCTACCATAAAGGTAACAACGAAAACACATTACTCCATGTATTACAGCCAACATCTCCTTTTCCATTGTGGAATAATTCCGCTCTGACCTATTTAACTGTCTGGATGCATATGACACCAGATGTTCCTGTCCCTTTACCATTTGCCCCAGAACACATCCTACTGTGCCATTTGAAGTGTCACATGATAAGATGAAGTCTTCTTCAAAATTTGGAAACATCAACATTGGACCAGAAACTAATCTCCTTTTTAATACATCAAAAGCTTGATGGCATTCCTCAGTCCATTGAAATTTAACCTCTTTCTTTAAAAGCTTTGTTAATGGCTATTTTAGCAAAGTCATTTACAAATTTACGATAATATGAACATAACCCAATATACAATTGTAACTGTTTCATTGTACATGGTGTTGGAAAATTTTGAACTGCCTATGTTAACTGAGGTTCAGTTTGAACCCCTTGTTCACTGATTACATGACCTAAATATTTGACCTGCATCTGTGCAAAATTACATTTTTCTAAACTTAATGTTAACCATGCCGACCACAATCTTCTAAGGACTTCTCTTAAATGCAATACATGTTCTGGTATATCCTTCAAAAATACTATAATGTCATCTAGGTAAACCATATGTGTCTTTGGTTTGAATCCCCTTAAAAACCCATCTAATAATCGCTGAAAAATTGCTGGAGCATTCTTCAACCCGAATGGCATACATATATACTGATAGTGCCCCCAGGAGCAGTGAAAGCTGTCTTTTCCCTATCCTCTGGTGCTACTTCCAACTGGTGGTATCCACTCCGTAAATCCATCATCGTAAAATACTTACATTGTCCCAGATTATCCAATGTGTCCATGATATTCGGAATCAGGTATGCATCCAAAATGGTTTTTGCATTCAGAATCCTATAATCACAACAAAATCTATATTTCCTTGTACCATCCACCGACTTCTTAGGTACAAGAACTACATTGCTTGAATGTGGACTATCACTATGCTCTAGTATTCCATCCCGTAGTTGTTGTTCTATGAACTATGTGCTAGCCTATATGGTTTCCTAAACACCGATGTATTATTCTCTGTTGGTATGTGATGCTTTGTAATTGGTGTTGCTGGTAACCTACCTTCTGTTCTGAATAAATCGCTAAATGTCTACCACAATTCATCCGATGCGACCCTGTCATCTCCCTGTAAATGCTGTAATTTTCCCTTCAATTGCGCTCCATTGACATTTTGCTTATGGCTTGCCTCTAAATCCCCCCTACTGAGGTCATCTTCAACAAAAATCCCCAATGTGGCCAATAACAATCCTTTCAACAAGCTAAAATCTGCTCTGCCGAAGTTATCTATACTTACAGGGACCTTATAATCTCCTTCCACATAACTTATGTGAGTTAAACTCCTCCGCACAAAACAGTGCGTATTATCCAACTCTTCATTACTCGAGAGTGGCTCCACCATGTACAACGTCTCCTTTGGTACGTCCATATTTATCGAAAACCAGACTAGCTTCCCTCTACCTGCTGGTATGTTATCCTGCTGATCAACCTTTAATGAATCCATTCGCAGTTTAGCTGGCATCACCTTCGCATTAAGTCCACCTTGTGACATTTGTCCATTTGCAACCATTTCCCTCATGCGAAACATTGTTCCACTGAGTTTCACTGTTTGTTGCCCAAGATCTATCTTCGCGTGATGTTTGTCAAGGAAGTCCAGTCCGAGAATCACCAAATACCCCTCACCCACACATGGTAACACCTCTACCTGCTCACTAAACTTAGTTCCTATGATCACAAATTGAAGTACCATGCACCCTCCCCTAAGTATGTGGCAATCCTTAGAACCGCCGCAAGATAACTGGGATTCTCCATTCTCACCCAACGTGACATCTCCGGTGATATTCCCCACAAAAACACATCTAACGCCCTGTTCTCAGTCTCCTGTAATAGCTCTCTATTCACCTCCCCATTCTGTGACAGTTCGAACATTTGTGCATTCAGCTTTCGAATCTTGTCTGAAAAAACCTCCACAGTCTCATTTCTTCCCATAACTGATGCACTCAATTTTTCCTGAAAAAACCTGGTACTATTCTGTTTTGGGACCTCTGGCGTAACCCAGCCTCGAGCTCTGCAAATGTCCCCACATTCTTCAACGTTTCATGGTACAGTACGTATGACTTGGCATCCCCTATCGGGTGTAACTTCACCACTCTCAACATTACAACATCCAACCATCCATTGGCCTTAGGCATTGTGATAATGTCATGAAGGAATACCGACACATCCTCCATTGTTTTACCCGAAAAGGGGTTAATCAATGCCGCAATTTCCAGGTCAAACGGTCTCTGACACTCCCTGACGTGCAATTTACTTTCACCCAATGTCCCTTCCCCTACTTGCAATGCCTCAAATCTCCCTGCTACTTCTTCATATTTTTCTTTGATTCTTATCCTTGTCTCTAACAATACCCGAATTTGCTCAGTTAGAGTGGCTACAGCTTCCCATGTAGTCACTGCCGCAGCCTCCGCTGCTTGCCGTGTTTCCACTATTCTTGCTTGTAGCTCTACTGTTAGTATTAATTACACTTTGCTACTTCTAAAACTTAGTTATTGTGGTGAATTATCGCTCATCTACATTCTGAACAATTGCGTGCCAAATGCCCAAATCTGTTTCAAATAAAACAGCTCTTTGATACCCACTTTGTACACAGTAGTCCGTGGCCTGACAGGCTACAAAAATTACATCGCTTAGGCACTATGCCCCATTTTCCCTGAATTCATATTAATTTACAGGCTCCTCCAGCCTTACAAAAAACACCTTCAATAAGTCCATCGTAACTGCCACTTAACCCCCTAAAACACAAAAGAATGACACAAACAATAAGTCAAACATCACTCACCCATCCCCATCACGCTCGTGTGCAGGTAACAGTCCTGCTTTCCTCCCTATACTGGTATGGACGAACACTTCTTGAATGACAAGAGGTAACAAGAAGTGTATGACCACCCATCATGAATACAACAGACACCTCAACTACCCCTCTACACAGGCACACCTCAACAATACTTGCTCGACATAAGATGTGGGAGTGGAAAACCGGTACCAGCTTTGTAACTGACACCACTTCTGACACCACTGTTGCGGGGTGTCGATGGTCAATCCTGTGACTCCAGTTGGTAGAGCAGAAGTCAGGACCCACCATGCCGTATTTCGTCTGGAGGCGGAGCAAGTCCAATAGCATCGAGGGGCAGTGCAGAGTGATACAGCGGTAATTGGAAGTATTCCTTTATTTACATAATGTACAGTAACATGATGGGCACAGAGTAGTGTGAGCATGCCACCTGCAGTCCAGCCAGCTCAGCAACTCCTGGTATGCTGATGCCACTGCTCCATCATCAAGGCCGTTCAGCTGGGAGTCGGTCGCACTCAACCCTGTCGCCGCTGCCGAGGTATCGTGTAGCTGCCCACGATTCCAGAGACTGTTACAGTCCCTGGTCCCCGCTGCCCTCTGCCCTGTTTGGCCTGCTCCATCCGACCATAGGACAAAGGAGGTTGTACTGGCCACCTGTGGCCCTTGGCCGCTGCTGCTCCCAGGACAGGACCGAACTCGAACCTGCACCCTCCCGGATGCTGTGTCGCAACTTGCCGCTTGTGGTGCTTGCCAGATGGCAACACCCACTGCCGCCTCTGGCGCCGCTGCAGTGCTGCCATGCCCCCCGCAGTGTACGCCTTGCCTGGACACGGGTATGCCAGGTGGGAAGTGAACAGGGCCTGTCCTGGACCCGCTGCAGACCGCTGTCACTGCCCTCCTTCAAGCAGACCGTGCAATCTCCAAATACCCAGCTGCCATTCCATCCCGCCCAGTGTTGTGTCCGCAGAGGCAGAATGCAGCCCAAACAAGTACATAGAAATAAAGTACAGGTTTACATAGAATATTTACAACATCGCTGCCAGACTGGCCCCTGTAAGCGTAGACCAGCACAGGTCCAACCTGACTCTCGACTGACCTGGCACACACCTCAAGCTATAAGTGCCTACCATTTATACTGCTTTCCCCCTTGCCTCTGATGTAGTGTCAGAGAGAGACAGCAACTATGGCAGGGATAAATTCCCACACGTAAGCCATCTACGAATCGCCACTTGGCTCTGGCCTAGTGCCTCGCGTCATATCACCATAACTTCAAGCAACACTGTGGTTTGCTGCCTCGTTGTTGCTTCACACAAAAATAATTGTGCACCCAATACTGCTGTCGCAGAACCATGCTCGCAAGTGCCATGTTTACATTGCCTGGCCTACTGGCTGTTGACTGTTACTACACTCTGCCAGCGGACCCAGATTCCATCATCCAAGCGCGCTTTCATTGACTTTCTCTCTGTCCCTCTCCTCCTGCCCTCTCTTGCTGTCCACCTCCTCCACCCCCAATATCTGTGAATCTCCTCCTTTCCCTTCTTACCTTTATCCATCTGCTTCTTCCCCCTCTCTATCTCCTTCTCTCGTCTCCTTCCTCCACATTATTACCTCCACCCCAATAGAAGTTGGTTGTTCTTACCCCCACAGTATTTCTTTCCAGACTGCAACTAATATGTCTACCAAATTTGGATGAAATTGTTCCAGGAGTTTAGGATGATGTTTTTACACATGGCTTTGCCCACGTAAATACATGTAAAATTTATTTCACATGTATTTAACATATTTCACACGTATTTGTACACTTATTTCACCTAGAACTCTATCAAATTTCACCCTGCAGTTTCATTTTCATCCGGCTCAATGTTTATGATCTTATATACACTATGTGATCACACCTGGCTGAGAATGACTTACAAGTTTGTGGCGCCCTCCATCGGTAATGCTGGAATTCAATATGGCATTGGCCCAACCTTAGCCTTCATGATAGAGCTTCCACTCTCGCAGGCATATTTTCAATCAGGTGGTGGAACGTTTCTTGGGGAATGGCAGCCCATTCTTCATGGAGTGCTGCTCTGAGAAGAGATATCAATGTCAGTTGCTGAGGCCTGGCATGAAGTTGATGTTCCGAAACGTCCCAAATGTGTTCTATAGGATTCAGGTCAGGACTCTGTGCAGGCCAGTCCATTACAGGGATGTCATTGTCATGTAACCACTCTGCCACAGGCCATGTATTATGAACAGGTGCTGGATCATGTTTAAAGAAGCAATCACACTCCCTGAATTGTTCTTCGGCAGTGGGAAGCAAGAAAATGCTTAAAACATCAATGTAGGCATGTGCAGTGATAGTGCCACACAAAACAACTAGGGGTGCAAGCTCCATCCCTGAAAAACATGACCACACCATAACACCACCATCTCCGAATTTTACTGTTGGCACTACACACACTGGCAGATGACGTTCACCGGGCGTTCACCATACCCACACCCAGCTGTCGGATTGCCACTTTGTGTACTGTGATTTGTCACTCCACACAATGTTTTTCCACTGTTCGATTGTCCAACATTTATGCTCCTTACACCAAGCGAGGTGTTGTTTGGCATTTATCGGCATGATGTTGGACTTATGAGCAGCCACTCGACCATGAAGTCCAAGTTTTCTCACCTCCCGCCTAACTGTCATAATACTTGCAGTGGATCCTGATGCTGTTTGGAATTCCTGTGTGATGGTCTGGATAGATGTCTGCCTATTACATATTATGACTCTTTCCAATTGTCAGCGATCTCTGTCAGTCAACAGACGAGGTCGGCCTCTACACTTTTGTGCTGTATGTGTCCCTTCACGTTTCCACTTCACTATCACATCGGAAACAGTGGACCTAGGTATGCTGTATAAAGACGTATGACACAAGTTACACCCAATCACCTGACCACATTTGAAGTCCATGAGCTCTGCGGAGCACCCCATTCTGCTCTCTCATGACGTCTAATGACTACTGAGGCTGCTGGTATGGAGTACCTGGCAGTAGGTGCATCTCAGTGTTTACAGTACCGGTACCATATCTTCTGAACTATGTGTTGCACAATGATGTATTTTTGTAGGTACGTATAGCAACATAAGTGGCATAGTCTGCGAAATGTGTTGTGAATAGAGTTAGTAGTAAAGTGATAATAAATTTAAATGTCATACATGATGCAATAGTTTTTCATGCATTTCAGTGTTTATGAAGTCATATCTCCTCAACTATGTGTAGCACAATGATACAATTTTGCTGGTACATTCGGTGGTATATGTGAACATTGTCTGCAAAATCTGTCATGAATACAGATAGCAGTAAAGAAGTAATAAATTAATATGTCATGCTACATGTGACAGTTTGATGACATCAACAGCAAAAATGTAGTAAGCAATTAACTTTCATCATTTTTAGGGACCTTCAGTGAGAAAAAAAAACACAAACTTTTACATTTGTAATTTATATAAGATTAAATTCTTAAAATTACTGTATAGAAGGTCAAAGATTTTAATGACTGAATACCTCAGTCTCTTCTGTGTCACTTTAAGGCTGAGTGATGGATGATAAAAATCTTTTCTCATTCTAGAATTATATTTCAAATGGTGCTGTTGCTCTCAAACTGCAGTTCATTGTTGATAACAAACTTCATATGGAAATAAATCTGCTGTGAGCAGTTTTCAGTGTACCCAACTGCAGGAGATGCCAAGAGGTTCCAGATTGGGCATCACACATTATCCTTATTACTAACTTCTCTATGACAAGCACGTTTTTCATCAGTGATGTGTTACTCCAGAATTTGAGGCCATAAGACATCAGTGGCGGAAAATAGGAATAGTAAGTCAACTTTTTGACATTTTCAGCACCAACTTTGGATAACTCTTAAGTTACAGAACTAAAATATTTAAGATGATCTGCATCATGTGACTTCCATTCAAGGTTCTTATCAATATAAACACATAAGGATTTAGAATATTCACTTTTATTTATTAATTTATCAGTTTACCCAGAGGCATTATTTCTGATGGTGTGGTCAGGCCTTGTGCAGTACTGAAAGGAATGTATTTTGTCTTATCTAAATTCATGAAAGTCCATTTCCAGAGAACCAATTACCAGTTTTCAGGAAAATATCATTTACTTTTTTATGTCTTACAGTTACTCCACTGGGCTTCGTTATAATATCTTCACTGTCTTGGCTATATGATGGAAGACCATTTCAATGAGTGCTGTTCAAAAAGTATCCGAATTGTAAAGTCAGTCTTTATTTATTTACAATTGTTTGACACTAGTCACCTTCAAAGTGGCCCTTCAGCTTCTACACATCTCTCTCAACGCTACTGCCACAGTTGGAAGAATTGCTAGAAAGCATCTTTTGGATATGGTGCACAGCTGCTCTGCTGAATTCTGCATAATGTCTTCCCTATTCTGAAATCTAATCTCTTTCATTTTAGAGAAAAACCAGAAGTCACTCGATGCTAGGTCAGACGAATAGGGAGACTGACAAACCACAACCATGTCGTGTTTGGCCAGGTGTCAACTGCCCACTACTCACTGCTCACAAGTCCAGCTGTTTCCAAGTACTCCTTGTTAACCTTAGTATCTTCTGGGTGTACTTGTGATGGACCACACCACTGGAGAAAAAAAAAAAATTTAAAAACTATCAGCATGACTTTCAAATTTCTGTGGACCTGCATTCCTTTTTTGGGTCTCGAGGATGATGGATGCATCCACTGCAATGACTGTAACTTTGTTTCTGGGTTGTACCCATTAACCCAAGATTCATCACCACTGATCGCTGTGTTAAGAGTCCGCCCCCAGTAGCTGAGTGGTCAATCCTAAGGGCCCGGGTTCAATTCCCGGCTGGGTTGGAGATTTTCTCCACTCAGGGACTGGGTGTTGTGTTGTCCTTCTCATCATCATTTCATCCCCATTGACATGCAAGTCGCCGAAGTGGCATCAAATTGAAAGACTTGCACCTGGCGAATGGTCTACCCAACGGGAGGCCCTAACCACACGATGAGGACTGTGTTAAGAAAGTTGTTCACAGTGTCCAGCATGTTCTGTCTGATCCCTGAACACAGTTGCTTCTCCCCAGTTGTTAGCTGAGATCTCCTTGAGGTCCAAATGTTCCATTAAAATGGAGTGAATAAATTCAATACTAATTTTAACCTTGTGTACAAGTTCTCTGATCAAGATTTCTCCATCCTGCGTCACCAAGATCCTTATGTGATCAATAACAACCTCATTCGCCATGTTGAGGCTCTACCTGAATGTGCTTCTCTCTTCACTGATGAGCAATCACCTTTAAAGCAACTTCCTGGCGGATTAAAACTGTGTGCCCGACCGAGACTCGAACTCAGGACCTTTGCCTTTCACGGGCAAGTGCTCTACCATCTGAGCTACCGAAGCATGACTCATGCCTGGTACTCACAGCTTTACTTCTGCCAGTACCTGGTCTCCTACCTTCCAAACTTTACAGACTGACACACTTAAAACAAAATTTTATGTAAGAATATTGTTCCACTTTTTCTGTTCGCCCACAAACAAAATCCAATGACTACCACTTACGCATGTTCACTTGCCAATGGATAGCCAGTGAGTGGTTGTTTCTGCAGTTGTAAAAGAAAATCAGACATGCTTACTATGTACACCTACAAATATAGAAAGCACACACACACCAATTCCATTGTTGTTCCGATACTTTTTGAACAGCCCTCATATATAACAAGAACAAGAGTAGACTCAAACTCAATCCCTGTGGTACACCTACAGTGATTATTTCCCACTCTGAAGATGCTGTGTATACTCTCTGAGTTTCCTAAAGCAACACACTTCATCCTTTTAGTTAGGTAGGATGAAAACTAATCATCAGCAAGATCTCTAGTAACACACTATTTTAGCTTCTCTAGAAAAATACTGTGATGTTCACAATAATTTTTTGAAAAGTTGCAGAATATACCATTTGGCAATATTTTGTCATTCTGATTTGCAAATGGAAAAATTACATGTTTTGTGAAGAGACTCTTTTGAACTCCAAATTGAGACTGTCTAGGCATCTTATTTCGAAAGAGGTGTGTTATTATTCATGCACACTTTTTTTTTCCACTGCCTTCAAGAAGTGAGGAAGTAATGAGACTTGTCTGAAATTTTTGGTATCTGTTTTACTATCTTTCTTAAAAAGTGGTCCAACAGTTGCATAACTCAGACTGTATGGAAATATTCCATATTATACTGATATATTGCATATTCAACTGTAAACATTGGATATATGCAAAGAACAGGATTTAGTACAGGGTGTTTCATAAATTAGCTACACAAAAGTCACTCTTAATCGCAAAAAAGGTACATAACTCAGAGAAATACTTGATACAGCATGGAATGCAGTATATATTCAAGTTTTATTTACATATGTTCATTGTGGCTACCTTTTGTAACATGACGAATTTCCCAACAGTAATCGATTTTCTGCCAAATCCTAGAAGCAAGACTTGATGTATGGTGACAACTGCTTATGTTATACTTCGTAGCTGCTCATCGATGTTTCCTAGAGGCGGAGGAACAAACACTCACTCTTTCATGTAACGTCATACACAAAATGCCACTGTCATTAAATCACTTGATCATGGTTGTCAGGATATTGTTCCATCGTATACACTACTGGCCATTAAAATTGCTACACCAAGAAGAAATGCAGATGATAAACAAGTATTTATTGGACAAATATATAATACTAGAACTTACATGTGATTACATTTTCACGCATTTTGTGTGCATAGTTCCTGAGAAATCAGTACCCAGAACAACCACCTCTGGCTGTAATAACGGCCTTGATATGCCTGGGCATTGAGTCAAACAGAGCTTGGATGGTGTGTACGGGTACAGTTGCCCATGTAGCTTCAACACAATACCACAGTTCATCAAGAGAAGTGACTGGCGTATTGTGACATAGCCAGTTGCTCGGCCACCATTGGCCAGACGTTTTCAATTGGTGAGAGATCTGGAGAGTGTGCTGGCCAGGGCAGCAGTCAAACATTTTCTGTATCCAGAAAGGCCTGTACAGGACCTGCAACATGCGGTAGTGCATTATCCTGCTGAAATGTAGGGTTTCGCAGGGATCAAATGAAGGGTAGAGCCAGGTGTCGTAACACATATGAAATGTAACGTCCACTGTTTAAAGTGCCATCAATGCGAACAAGAGGTGACCGAGACGTGTAACCAATGGCACCCCATACCATCATGCTGGGTGTTACACCAGAATGGCGATGATGAATACATGCTTCCCATGTGTGTTCACCACGATGTCGCCAAACGTGGATGTGACCATCATGATGCTGTAAACAGAACCTGGATTCATCCGAAAACATGACGTTTTGCCATTCATGCACCCAGGTTTGTCGTTGAGTACACCATTGCAGGTGCTCCTGTCTGTGATGCAGCGTCAAGGGTAACCGCAGCCATGGTCTCTGAATTGATAGTCCGTGCTGCTGCAAACGTCGTCAAAATGTTTGTGCAGATGGTAGTTGTCTTGCAAACGTCCCCATCTGTTGACTCAGGGATCGAGACGTGGCTGCACGATCCGTTACAACCATGCGGATAAGATGCCTGTCATCTCGACTGCTAGTGATACGAGGCCGTTGGGATACAGCACAGCGTTCCGTATTTCCCTCCTGAACCCACTGATTCCATATTCTGCTAACAGTCATTGGATCTCGAGCAACGCAAGCAGCAATGTCGCGATACGATAAACCGCAATCGCGATAGGCTAAAATCCGAACTTTATCAAAGTCGGAAACGTGATGGTACGCACTTCTCCTCCTTACATGAGGCATCACAAGAATGTTTCACCAGGCAACACCGGTCAACTGCTGTTAGTGTATGAGAAGTTGGTTGGAAACTTTCCTCATGTCAGCATGCTGTAGGTGTCGCCTCCGGCACCAACCTTGTGTGAATGCTTTGAAAAGATAATCATTTGAATATCAAAGCATCTTCTTCCTGTTCGCATCTGTCGCACGTCATCTTCGTAGTGTAGCAATTTTAATGGCCAGCAGTGTACAATCCAAGTCAGCACATTCCTACAGAGATATGCAACTTCATGGTGATAATGTGGTGGCATGCCATCATGCTGAAAAATAAATTCTGGATCCCTGTCATGTTGTAATTAAGGCATTATATAATGTTCAAGTTGTCTTAAAGATTTTGGTAAGTTATTTATTCTTTTCACAATTAAAGATCACTTCTGCATAACTAATTTACAAAACACCCTGTACTTAACTTGAGATCTTTTCATGTGAGGTTCTGGTCATGAGGGAGTTAATTGCATTCTTGATTTCTTTGACATAGCAAGGAATAATTCTTATTTGCTTGTGTGTTGAAACATTGCATCTTGCAAATATTCTATAGTTTTATCCTTGAACGCTCCATACCAATTTTCTGAGCTGCTTCAAGGGAGTGATTATTAAATATATTGCCCACCTGGCTGCTATCATTTATTATTTGGCTGTTTTCTTTACTAACAAAGTTCTTACACTCTTTAACTGATTTTCTGGTTTCTCTAATTAACTATTTTTCATCCAGATTTAATTTTATTTATTTTTTGATCACTTTCCTTTATATAACACAGTATTTTTTGTAATATGAGGTCAGTTCTACTTCTCTGTTTGTCCTAAACATTTCAAAAAATCCTTTTCCTTGCATATAATATTTTGACTCCTTTTGCAATCCAGGGCTTTTATGACGTCTTATTAATACCATACTTCATTGTTTTCTTGGGAAAGCAGCTTTTAAGAATTTTAGGAAAACCATTTACAAATACAATACATTTGACACTCACATGTATCACATTATACATAACCTTCCAGTGGGCTGCCTTGAAACTCTTTTTTTTCTGTTCATTAATTACTTTCATTGTTTCATATGAAACCACCTTATTGTAATAAGATAAGTTGTTTAGTATGGCTAGTTGTACATTGTGGTAAGAGAGGTCATTCACCACTGGATAAACACTTACAATGCTAGCTGAGTGTTACCCTACAAAATGCTGCCTATTACTGTAGGCCTACCACTACCCTATGTAATTCTTTTGGGGAAAATTAAACAAAACAACATCTGTTGTGAGTGTCAAAGAGCATTTCCAAATTGATTCTTTTATCTGAATATTTCAGAAAATTAATAGTAAAATCTTCACAGACAATCATTTGCTTTCTTTTGTCTGCTTGGTGGTAGAATAATGATTCAGATTTCTGTAAGAATATGTAGAGTTTCCCAGTTGTATTCTGTAACAGTTATATATAAATTTTACAGCAGCAACAGGTCACAAGCACAGACTTCAAATTGCATCTATACATTTCTCTACAGAAAATGTCTGCGTGCTTAGCTGGGCAGTTACATGATTGCCTTACATGCAGCAGGCCTGGGTTCGATTCCCGGCTGGGTAGAGGATTTTCTCCGCTCATGGACTTGGTATTGTGTTGTCCACATTATCATTTCATCCTCATCACCGGCATGCAAGTTGCCCAATGTGGTGTTGACTGAAATAAGACCTGCACTCAGTGGCCAAACTCCCCCCAATGGGACCTCTTGGTCAACAATGCCATATGACCATTCTTTTTCTACAGAAAATGGCTGCTAGTTTGTAGCCCTACATTTAATATATATATTCCTCCTATATGTGAACTTCCTTCTTATATTCTCAATCATGTAAACAGATAAGGGTTGTGAACTATTTTAATGCTCCAATAGTCACATTCGTAATGTTAAGATTATTCAAATAAGTTTCTCTTGTGTGAAATGTTATTTATCTGGATTCCTTTTAAAGCATAGTATGTCTGAACGGTGCATTTAACTTACAAAGGCTTAACTATTATACCTGTAATCACAGGAATTCTCCAACTGGTGTTATTGCCTCTCCCCATTATATTTTCAGCTATCATGTCAGATAATCTGTTCTTACCCTCCCTCTTGAGATTGCTGCACCCCTAGCATGGGTTTTCCTGAAACTGAGCTACAGGATGTTCAGTCATTTGAGGTATGTTTAGGTGATTGGAAGATGATGAGGATAATAAGCACTCATATAGTACAATTAACCTTTAAGTTTATTCTGAATCTTAGGTTATAGATTGGCTTTCCTAACTGAAGTGCCTCTGCAGTAAAGTCAGATCTTTACACAGAGATAGTGACTGTCTATCACTGTTTCATCTGCTAACTGAAATCCTTATATGAACGTAAGACCAACAAAGCCTTGCAGCTATCTCGTTGCTTGCCAGCAACTTCACCCTAACACTCTGGCTGCCTCTGTCCATGACTGTTACCTTTAACCCAAACTGTCCACTCAGCCACGAATTTGATTACATTTCCATACACTGTCACACTGACCCTCTTTTCTTGTTTACCTACTGCTTTGAGCCCAGCATCCCCTGTCATGACATATCATCAAAGGCTTCACATCACCTATTAGCTAACTTAGTTCATTATTCATCAGCAATCCTTCAGAAGCTGTGTGGAGAGGATAGGAAGTCTTTCCCTGCATAGCAACTGAATACATTCTAAGCTCTTCATTGGCATCTCATGATGTAGTATAATCACCATCACAACCTCTCTCTTTCTTAGAATTATTGCCTAAGGACCATGGTTCATTGTATCACCTTATTCAACCTTACTGTCTAAAATCTTTGCTTCACTAATTCTGTCACCTTACTCATTCTTTTACTGTCTAAAGATTTTGCCTCATAAAGTTCGACAAATAACTTGTTCACCCAGGCCCTCTGACCTGGCATATCATCCCTATGGCTGCATCTACTGTGCCCTAGGTCTAAACATGTGGCTCTTGTGGCTTCTGCCACACAAAAGTTCTGTCTTTAGTTAACTTGTCTTTTAACTAATGATATGACACCTTCCTCCTTGGGAAATCTGGCTTTACTCTTTAGAGTGGTGTCAGTTTTTTGCATTCTTATTGTGGATTTTTGTTTTTATTTCCTTGTGTTGTACATAATTTACATAGGTACAATAACACATTAATTACAGTCTAATATTTTCTTGTCTTGTACAGAGCTACAAAAGTACAACAATTACACTCCAATAAATTTTCCTGAAAGAGAATACATGATTTTATCTTACTATACTATAATTACAATATTTTTTCTGAAAGGAAATATATTGGTATTACAATTTTCAAACATTACATTATTTTTGTGAAAGATAATACATTAGCTTTACAGTGTTCATACACCAAAATATTTTTCTGAAAGAAAATACACTGGCTTTACAGTGTTCACACATTACAATATCTTCTTTTGTACTTAAAACTGGTTTCTAAAAGCTGCTGTCTCGCCATGGTCTTTAGGACCCTTTTATAAATTACTATCCCCATGCCTCCATTAAGTGATCATTGAGATAATGCATTTTCTGGACACTGGTTTACTATGATAGTTTTAATGCAAATTTTCCCACAGTCATCATTATTACAAAAAAAATAAATACAATTCTCAAACAGTACTTGCAAATTTGCACTGCCTGCTACAGCACCTCAACATAAACAATATAATAAATGTTATGCTTACATATGTCTTAACAGAAAAGGTGGTTGGTTGGTTTAAAGGGGGGAGGGGGGTGAGAGGACCAAACCACTTGATCATCAGTCCCTTGTTTCTATAAAACAACTCCACAAGGGAAAGAATAAAACGAATGAGAGTTACCACAGCAGACTGGGAGGAATGAAAAACCACAAGAATGACAGAAGGGCAGCAAACACTGCAATGGACAACATAGGACAAGAAAACCACAGAGAGAAGCAAGAAATATGTACAAGGGATTAAAACAAAAGAGCAGACAACCCTAGCTTGCTGACTACAAGAATAAAAAGGATAAGCCAATCACTCTGCAACACATTAAAACCTCCAGCCTAAAAGCACTAGGTTACAGAACACAGACTGACAAAGGACATGTGCTAAAACTTACATAGAATGATAAAACCCCCCTTCACGTATAAAATGTAAAACTAAATCAGCCGATGAGGCATTGTCAGCTAATATTAAAAGTAACGAGCCTGGTAACCGAAGATTACATTGCAGGGCAGCCAAAGTAGGATAGGGCAACAGAATGTGAGCCACTGTCAACTGGCCACTGCACTGACACTGAGGTGGGTCTTCCTGACGCAGGAGATAGCCATGGGTCACTGAAGCATGGCCGATGCGGAGCTGGCAGAGAACCACAGAGTGCCCGCAAGAGTCCCACATGGAGAACTTCCACACATTTGAAGCTGCCTTTATGGTACACAGTTTGTTGTGCATACCAAGGTTATGCCATTCCGTCTCCCAAAGCCAAAAAACCTTGTGGTGTGATACCAAATGCAGGTCAGTTTCAGAGATGTCGATCTCCAGAAGTAGTTTCCGCATAGCTTGTCTGGTCAGCCTGTCAGTAAGTTCACTGCCTGGGATTCTGAAGTGACTTGTGGTCCAGACAAACACCACTGAATGACCAGACCATTCCAGGGCATAGACGGACTCCTGGGTGGTCACTACCAAAGGATGGCAAGGGTAACACTAGTCAATAGCTTGTAAGCTGCTCAAGGAGTCACTACAGACAAGAAATGACTCACCAGAGAACGAACGGATAAGCTCAAGAGCATGAGATATGGCCATCAGCTTTGCAGTGAAAACACTGCAGCCATCTGGCAAGAAGTGGTGTTTGATATGTCCTCTGTGAGCGTAGGCAAAGCCAATGTGACCATCAGCCATTGGGTCATCAGTGTAAACTACTTCAGAACCCCAGTACACATCAAGAATCGAAAGGAAGTGACAGTGGAGAGTCTTGGGAGGAACTTAGTCCTTAGGGCCATGTGAAAGACCCAGATGAAGCTACAGCCTAGGTATACACCATAGAGTGTATGTGAATGGACCTGGAGTAGAGGTGGTAAAGGGAAGGATTCCTGTTCGGACAGAAGGGATCAGACATGAACCGCAATCATAATCCCTGATCTGGGCTGCCGATGTGGGAGATGAACCGCAGTGGTTGGGAAAAGGAGACAGTAATTTGGATACTCAGGAGAGCTATGAATGTGTGCAACTTAACTGGTGAGCAGTTGTGCATGTCTGATCTGCAATGGTGGGACTCCAGCCTTCACCAGTACGTTGGTCACCAGACTCATCCTAAAAGCTCCCGTCGCTAGTTGAACTCCACAGTGGTGCACTGGGTCTAGTAACTGCAATGCTGAGGGTACCACCAAACCATAAACCAGACTCTCACAGTCAAGGCGGGATTGCACAAGGGCTTTCTAAAACTGCAACAGTGTAGAGCGATCTGTACCCCAGTTGGAGTTGCTCAGGTAGCAGAGGGCACTGAGGTACTGCCAGCACTTCCACTTAAGCTGACGAAGATGAGGAAGCCAAGTCAATCAGATGCTGAATACCAGTCCTAAGAATCAAAAGTTCTGGTTCCGATTGAACGGTAAGATGCTGACAGAAGTGCATGACACACGACTTCAGAGCTGAAAACTGGAAGCCGTGGGCCAGAGCCCATGACTGCGCCTTGTGGATGGCTCCCTGTAGGTGCCGCTCAGCAACACCAGTACTGGGGGAGCAGTAGGAAATGCAAAAGTCATCTGCATACAGAGAAGGTGAGATGGATGGCCCCACAGCTGCTGCTAGACCATTAATGGTCACTAAAAATAGAGAGACACTCAATACAGAGGCCTGCAGGACCTCATTATTCTCCTGCATGGAAGGGCGGGGGGGGGGGGGGGGGGGGGGCGCTAAGAGAGGCACCAAACATGAACATGGAAAGTATGGAGTGACAGGAATTTTTGGATAAAAATTAGGAGCTGGCCTCGGAAACTCCACTCATATAATGCGGCACGGATATGAAGTCACCAGGTCATGTTGTAAGCTTTTCTTATATCAAAAAAGATGGCAGCCAGGTATTGGCATCTGGAAAAGGCTGTTTGGATGGAAGATTCATGGGACAGTAGACTATTAGAGCAACCTTGGCGGAAACCACCCTGGCATGGAGCCATTAAACCCCATGACTCCAGGAGCCAACACAACTGCCAGCTCACCATTCATTCCAACAGCCTACAACTAACATTGGTGAGGCTGATGATCTGGTAGGTATCCACATCAAGCAGGTTTTTACCAGGTTTGAGCACTGGAATGATGGTGCTCTCCTGCCATTGTGACAGGAATACGCCATTGCACCAGATGTGGTTGAAGATGACAAGGATATGTCACTGATAGGTTGACGGGAGATGTTGAGTCATCTGAATGTTGATTCGATCTGGCCCAGGAGCAGTGTCACAGCAGTGTACAAGGGCGCTGAGGAGCTCCCACTCAGTAAATGGAGCGTTATATGGTTCACTGTGGTATGCAGTGAATGAGAAGAGTGTCTCTTTCATCCGCTGTTTGAGGGAGCAAAAGGATGGGGGGGGGGGGGGGGGGGGGAGGTAATTCTCCGATGCAGAGGCTCGAGCAAAATGCTCAGCAATTGTGTTTGCATCAGATGATAACGTTCCATTGATGTTAATGTCAGGGACATCTGACAGGGTCTGGTACCCAAAAACACATTTGATCTTCATCCAGACTTGTGTTGGTGACGTATGGTACCCTATGGTCGAGATGTATCTCTCCCATCTTTTTATGAGCTGGCAAACACGGACATGGAGCCATTTAAGAGCTAATAGGTGCTCCAGGGAAGGGTGCCGCTTATGTCACTGTAGAGCCTGCCTACACTCTTTAGCGGCCTCAGAGATTTCTGGCGACCACCAAGGTACTGTCTTTCACTGGGGGCACCCTAAGGAACAAGAGATCGTGTTTTCTGCCGCAGAAATGATCATTCTGCTGACTCGCTCAACCACCACATCATTGTTACCGTTTGAGGGAGATTCAATGGTGACAGCAGAGGTGAAAGCCTCCCAGTCTGCTAATTTAAGGCCTATCTGGGTAGGTGTTGGGGTGAATGATACTGGGGGATTGACAGGAAGATGGGAAACTGGTCACTACCACACAAGTCATCGTGGGCTCTCCAGTGGACAGATTGGAGAAGTCCTGGGCTGCACAGTGATAAATTAATGGCCAAGTAAGTACCATGAGCCACACTGAAATGTGTAGGGGCTTCAGTATTTAAGAGGCAGAGGTCGAGTTGAAACAGTAAATTTTCAAAACCCCACAAGGGGTTATGGGCATTAAAACCTCCCAAAAGTAGGAAAGGTTTAGGGAGTTGATGAATCAGTGCAGCCAATATGTTCAGGGGTACTGCACCATCTGAAGGGAGATACACATTGCAGATGGTTATTTCTTGTGTTGTCCTTATCCTTACAGCCACTGCTTCAAGAGGAGTTTGAAGGGGCAAAGGTTTGCGACATACTGAGTGCAGGACATAGATACAAACTCCACCTGTCACTCTATTACATTCCCTACAGATTTTGTAATATCCCATATAGCCACACATTGCCGGAAACCAGGTTTCCTGGACGGCAATGCAGAAAGCTGGTGTAAAGCTTAACAGTTGTCATAGTTCAGCCAGGTGGTGGAAGAAACTGCCGCAATTCCACTGGATGATGATGTCGTCGTGACGCTGGGAAGGCATTAAGTGATCAAAGAGGCAGTTTAGGCCTCAGGGTCACCTGCTGCCCTCAACTGAGTACCTGTGCATTCTATAACCATAGTGTCCGAGGGTCCAGCGAGATCTAAGTCCTCAGTGGACGCCAGAATCTCCATCTCATCCTCATACGTAGAGCTTGTAGGTAGCGGTGGTGTGGGTGCTGCCGCAGTTTGTTTGTTCTTGGGGGGTCTACTTCATTTTAGATTTCTCTCACTACTCCTTGGGTTTCTCTGGTTTGGAGGGCTTTACTGATTCAGTCTTAGGGGCTGAGGAAGATCTTGAAGCTCTACGACCAGGTGCCTGTGGACGCTTCAGCCACTGGCCCATTGGTACAAACCCGGGAAGGGAGTGACCAAAGCGACCCCTTCCTAGTGAGAGGAGCCTGAGAAGACTGATGCTTCTCTGACTGAGAAATGGGGACTGGTGTCCCCAATGGTTGGAATGATGTTGCTCCTGAAGTAGGTGGTGCGGGAGCAACTGGGATAAGAGTGCCCCCCCCCCCCCCCCCAATCAAAGGGGCAGGTGTAGTCTTGCGGCCCTGAGGGCCAACTATAAACGGCAGAACTGATGGGGCTGGAACCATTGTTGTAGCGGCGGCATAAGAGGATGTCATGTGCACAGGATGTTGCCTTTCAGATTTTCTTTTAGCCTCGGTCTACATCAGTCGGTCCAGGGTCTTGTATTCAATGATCTTTCTTTCTTTCTGTAGAACCCTCCAGTTCAGCGAGCAAGGGGAATGTTGCTCACTGCAGTTGACACAGATGGTAGGTGGGGCACATGGAGTATTGGGATGTGATGGATGTCCACAACCATGACATACGATGCTGGAAGTACAATGGGAAGATATATGCCCAAACTTCCAATACTTAAAGCACACTGCATATGGCTTTACATCACAGCGGTATGCCATCACCTTGACCTTCTTCGGTAATGTATCACCCTAAAAGGCTAAGGTGATGGCACTGATGGCCACCTGATTATCATTTGGACCCGTATGGACGCACTGGATGAAATGAACACCCTGTCATTCTAAGTTGGCATGCAGCTCGCCATCTGACTGCAAAAGAAGTTCCCTGTGAAGTATAATACCCTGTACCATATTTACCCCCTTATGGGGCGTGATGGAAACAGAAACATCCCCCAGCTTGTCACAGGTGAGTGATACCCGTGATTGGGCAGAGGATGCTGTTTTTTATCAAGACTGACCCAGATCGCATTTTGGACAATCCCTCCACATCTCCAAACTTGTCCTGCAAGTGCTCCACAAAAAAACTGAGGCTTCATCAACATACAGGACTCCCCATCAGCTCTCATACATATGAGGTACTGGGGCAAATATGGTTTGCTTCCACCTTTAGCCTGGCGTTCCTCCCATGGCATGGCCAGGAAGGGGAACAATTCGGGATCATGCTTCATCAAATTAAATTGAGACCTCGAATGCTTAGAGACTGCTGGTGTTTGACCACGTGGCAGGATGGCCATTGGCAGGAGTCCTGACACCCCACGTAGATGGGCATCTACTCCTTGGCATACATGGGGAGTTAATGGTACAGGCATCAGCAGAGCAATCCCAATGTAGTCAGGGGAGGCTACAACCAATAGGGTACATGGTGCCCCACCACAACAGACTGGCTACCATGCTGGATGAAGTGCAAAAAAGTCCATGATGACCGTCGGCACAGAAAACGACACTGCACAATGGATAGAGGAAAACGCACCCAGGAAGGTGTCTGAAAAGTCATGACTATAAAATATGCTAAATGCCCTCCCCCATTTGGCTTGCTCTTCGAGAATGGGGAGGCTACAACCAATAGGGTACATGGTGCCCCACCACAACAGACTGGCTACCATGCTGGATGAAGTGCAGAAAAGTCCATGATGACCGCGGCACAGAAAATGACACTGCACAATGGATAGAGGAAAAAGCACCCAGGAAGGTGTCCTCTCCCAGCAACTCAAGAATGAGTGGAACTGAAAAGTCATGACTATAAAATATGCTAAAGGCCCTCCCCCATTTGGCTTGCTCTTCGAGAATATTTTGGATAATGGAGGTCAAACCCCACAAGGGACAATCATAAAAATGCTGAAACATTTCAGACTCCTTTTAGTCGCCTCCTATGACAGGCAGAAATACCTCAGGCCTATTCTAACCCCTGGACCCACAGGGGGAAGACAAATGTGTTATATGTCTGGGGCATCTGATCTGACCTGCTGTTCATCAACCATTGTTACCAGATCATCTAACCTTTTTCATACTGCTTTCAAGTTATTTAGTTATGTATCCACACGATGTAAAAGAAATTCTAAAATTAAAAAGGAAATGTTTGTCTTCTCACTATTACACAACAGTCAAATACCAAATTTATGTGAGGTATTATATCTTTCTTAGTCATATTTGTACATATAATTCACTCTGTCTGTATGAGTACTCTTGTTCCATACCCTTTACACTTACCGTGAACTTAACTTTCCAACTCCTTTCAACAACACGTCCTTTGGAGCCTGCTTTCCCCATAGGACTGTCAGACTACATATAACCACTTCCTATTACTTTAGTGTGTCCAAATACTCCGACTTAAAGGTATTATTCTTTTTGCGCTAATCATTTGGAATTTTGCATACTGGCTGAAAAGATTTTGCTTTACACTCTTCCTGGTCAAAATATGAGATTAGTGCAAATGTTTGTCTGCTCAGCTTACTGGTTACAGTTTCATTGTTCAACTAACAGCTTTCCATACTGTCTGTTTGCTTCATCACTTAGCAAAAAGTCTTTCTCAGACTGAATAAATATATATTTTCCTTTTCACTGGAGAATATCTCGTGGCAATGGATGCAGTCTATCCAAATTAAACATATTATTATCATCTAATGGAGTAGTATTACACAAATGGCTATGAATACATCTACATCAATTAACTTTAAAAGAGGTATCCTGGTGATTCAGCTAGAGAAATAGGAAACTTATCTTTCAGCTCATCTACAATTTGAATGGGATTTGCCACATGGGGTAGCCATGCAGCTTGAGGCACCTTGCCAGTTTGCACGGCTTCCCCCATTGGAGGTTCAAGTCCTCCCTCAGGCATAGGTGAGTGTGTTGTCCTTAGCATAAGTCAGTTTAAGTTAGACTGAGCAGTGTGTAAGCCTATGGACAAATGACCTCAGCAGTTTGGTCCCATAGACACTTACCATAAATTTCCAATTTGAATGGGATTTATTACGTGTGGCTGCAATTTGCCCTTCCATGCATTAACAATTGCATTTGTCATCTGTTCATATTCTGCTTCTACTTCCCCAAAAACTTCTAACAGTTGCAGCAACTGTTCGCAGATCATTACAAATATTGTGACCCTCTTAAATCCCTTGTCTGTTTGCTTAACATTTGACTTAATGCATCTTTCCATTCCTACTTTGAGATGTTTTCATTTCCTTTTATAGTGCCTACTGTTCTACAAACTCCAGACAGTGTGGCTCTAACTGTTGCTACTTGAACCTTATTCAACCTTAAGAATCCTTCTGAGTTCACATCCAATATGTAGCATCAGCTTCATCTAGTATGCCAAATAATATTTTACTTACCTGTTGAACAAAATTTAAGACTCTCACTGCCCCCCCCCCCCTTCTTTTCTTGTCACATGCCCTGTTAGCTGATGTACCTATCTCTGTAACCCTGTGACTCTCTCTCTCTATATTGTGTTACATTATTAATCTACATTCAGTTCTTTCATTGTGTCCCTACATCTCTGTATTGCTAATTTTTCCATATCTTTCAGCCTTCTGAAAATGATCTGTTACAGCATCTTGTCATTTGTTCTGCATTGCAGCTTGAATGTAATGCTGTGATTATGAAATTACTAGTAGTAGTAACATTCTTACTGCATGTGGAATACCTGAAATAAAATGTATTGTTTTAATCTTTTTGCATGTACCATTGTTTCTTGTAATCTTTATTATTACATTGGGAGTATCAACCCTTAAGATTTCATATGGTCCTTGCTATTGTGAACCTAGATTTCTAGATCTGCCACATCTGGCTGATTCATCATAGGGCAGTACTATGTCACCTACCTTAAATCCCTTTGGGTTTTGTTTCTTAGCATATTGTTCCTTATTGGTTTTCTTATTCTTTACTATTAACTCTCTCACCTCCTGTCTGCTTGCTGCATTCTTGCTTTTAAGCTCTTCGTATTTGAATTCATAATCATAATTTACCTGCGTTGACTCTTGTTGTGGTATTCCTAGTATTTTTACTTTTCTTCCATACAGCAGTTTGAGTGGTGTGTACCCTGTGCTGCCATGTGGTGTGGTATTAAACACAAAAATTGCATATGGTACCTACTTGTCCCAAAAGCTTGGATCCCCTGTTACAAAATGTCTTAGATATTCAACCAGTGTAGAATGACTTGTTTCCAGTGCACATTAGATTCTGGGTGATAAGCTGTAGTCTGTATCTGATTAATACTTAACAATTTACACATTCTTCTGAAAATATGACTAAATAAATGTTCAACTTTGGCACATGAAAAGTACTGATGGAATCCCATACTGTAATACTATATGTTCCACAAATGCTTCAGTTACTGTGTCTGCATCTTATTTTTCCATCGGCTCTGCTAATGTAAATTTACTAAGGTCACAATGAAATGTTAACTTATATCTCTTACCTATACTAGATATAACTAAAGGACCCACCATGTCCATTGAACACTTTTCAAACACAACCTCACTTGTGTCAGTAATTTCTAAAGGCATTCATGTTTTCACTTGTGTATACTTATTTCTTTGACATGATGCATACTTCTGTATATGATCTTCAATGTCGTGCTTCATTCAAACCTACTGTTTATATGACTTTATTCCCTCAAAAGTCTATGCATTCCTTAGTGTCCTCAAAATGGATTATTATGCATCTCTCTTAATATATCCTCCTTCTCCTAGAGTCTAATTTCTTTTTCACTAGCATTCACATTACTATTTAATCTGCTTGGTTTGTAGATAATCTCATAATCACACTGTTCAAGCTTCAGTCTTCACTTCAGAAGTCTGAAACTCAGATGCTTCACACTAAAGATCCAGGTTAATGGCTTATGGTCTGTTGCCACTGTAAACCTTCATCAATAGATGTACTGTCAAACCACCTTCACTGCTTATACTATAGTAAACAATTATTTTTGTGTAGTACTGTAGTTTAAGTTCACTTTGTTCAGTGACCTCGATGCATATATAATGATCAAGTCTTCACCAATTTTCTTGTCTTGCAATGAAACTGACCCCAACACTGCAGTGCTCAGTCTGTCATCACTATGAATGGCTTCTCCAAGTCTCAATACTGAAGTAATGGTGGATTAACCAATTCCTTCTTCAGTTCTTCCAAGAGCATTTTTTTTCTCTTTCATCTCAAACATGCTCCACTTCTTTCTTTAAAAGTTTATGAAGTGGCTTCACAATTTTGCTAAATTTTGTAATAAACCATTGGTAGTGCCTAATTAAGCCCAGAAACCTCTTTTGTTGTTTTTGGCTGAGGAGAAATTTTCCTTTCTCACTTTTGCCATGTCTGGAAATATTCCCTTGTCATTTACAATGGCCTAAGAAGACCACTTCTTTCCTTGGAACTCATGCACATTTATCTGATTGTTTGCTCTTGCCATCTATCATAGATTTCGTGGAGCTTCTCATTATGCTCCTTCCATAGCATGCTATATCTACTAGATAAACAAAACATTTTACCCCTTGCAGACCTGCCCAATCTGTGTTCATCAGCTGCAAAAAACATCCTGGAGCTCCTTTTTGTCCCATACACAATCTCTTATAATGCTGATAAACTGAACTCCTCTATAAAAATCAACATGGATCCTGTAAAGAGAGCTCCTGCAAAATTCAGTTCCTTCTGTTGCTTTCTTGAGATTCACAGCACTGTAGACATTGGCACTCAGGTTGACATTGTGTTCCTTCACCTCAGGAAGTCCCACACTGCTGCTTAGTGAAAAAATACAAGCTTACTGAACATTGGATCTGATTTGCAACTGGATACAAGATTTCCATGCAGCTAGAACTCGACATGTCAGTCTTAATGGAACAAAATTGACAGATGTAAAGATAATTTTGGGAGTACACCAAGGAAGGGCAATAAGACTTTTACTGTTTACAATGTATATAAATGATCTAATAGAATGCATCAGAAGCTCCTTAAGGCTGTTTTTAGGTGATGCAATTGTCTATAAAAAGGTAGCAATGCCAGAAGATAGTAACAGTTTGCAAAAGGGCCTACAGAGGATCCCTACAGAGGATCGATGAATGGCATAGGAATTGACAATTGACTATGACCATGAATAAAAGTATCATATTGTGCGCACGTAGGAAAAGAAATCCATTACTTTACAACTACACTATTGATGTCAAATTGCTCAATACATTAACCGCCATAAAATTTCAAGTAATATCTATCTGTTGTGACCTTATTGGAATGAACACATAAAATAAACAATACAAAAAGCAGATGCCACTGAGATTCATAGGAAGAATCTTAAGAAAATATAATTTATCCACTAAAGAAGTGTCTTACAAGGTGTTTGACGAATTCTTCAGTATTGTTCATCAGTCTTGGATCCTTACCAGGTAGGACTGAAAGAAAAGATAGAGAACATCCAGTGAAAAGTGGAGCATTTTGAGACAGGAACATTTAGTCCGTATGAGAGAATTGCAGGGATGCTCAACAAACCCTAGTGGCAGACTCTAAAAGGGAGGCATTGTGCATCACAGAAAGGTTTGCTATCAAAATTCTGAGAGAGTAGTTTCCAGGAAGAGTCAGACAACATATTACTTCCTCCCACATACATATCACAAAATGACCAAAATGAAAAATTTTGAGAAATGAGATCTAACAAAGGCTTATGGACAATCATTCTTCCCATACACCATTTGAAGGTGGAACAAGGAAGGTCATTCATTTAATGGTATCAAAAGTATTCTCTGCCACACATCATCAGGTGGCTTGTGGAGTATTGATGTAGATAATGAATGCAGTATTTCCTCAGTCCTTCTCATCCATCAATATCTGATGGTATCTGTCTGCACGATCAAATTTTGAGAAATACTTTGCCTGCCCTAGTTGGTCCAAGATACTGAAGATATTCAGTGGTGGAAATGCGTCACATACAGTAATATCATTTGCCTGTAGTCCACCACAACTCTCCAGTTCTGTTTGCCACTGGTGTCTATCTTCTATGAAACCTACAATAACAGTGCATTCCAGTCATTCTTACTTTCAACAATTACATCATCTTTCAGCATTTGCTCTTTTAAGACTTATTTCTACACTTCTGGAATTCTGGACCACCTCCCTTGTATGTTCTGGTGCCATCATTATCCTGTGCTTCAATGTGGATGTTACGTGACAATTTGTCACCCAACAGAAGAATTACATCTCTGTACTCCATGCAAAACCTCCACTGTTGCACTGTTCTACTCCACATTTAGGTAATCAACTCTCAGCTGATCCATAAAGCACTAACATGACTTTCTGTCTTCTCTTTAGCTTCTTTGCTGTATTTTCACTTTACTTACTTTCACTAGTCACTCTAATTCTTCCATCACTAACCTGACATTCTTCAACTGAACTTTGTCCTGCAACAAATTCATTACATTTGCTATGCAACCACCTTTTCGCACTCTCACCAATGGCGCTGGTATGTACACCTCATGTACAATCTCCTGTCTTGGAATAACCATTTCCCTCTCACTGTCTTGCAGTACATTTCAGTCCACTCTTAACAACATTGGTCCCATTTCCCATCAAATTCTTGATGTGCCTCAAAATCATAACCTTTCGGTTTCCCTTCTGCTGCTAACAGTATGTCTTGCCCTTGTGGTCTTAATATTTGCTGTGTTAGAAAACCTCAACTTATCAACCTGTCATACAGAATGTACAAACTCCAAGCATGCTGGAATAATTGTTTGTCAGAAACTTCTCTTTATCAGTACAATGAGAAACCAGCCAAAGTTGCAAATTTCACTTTTTTTACTTACTTGATGAATACTTTTGTGCCAGGACCCATTTTCAAATCAACTAAACATAGTCAAAAATGGTATTTCTAAAAATGCAAAAACCAATGGGTCCCAGTCCAAAACTAGTCACTGAGTCGGGGGGGGGGGGGGGGGGAATTGTAAATTTGGCTTGTTTTTCATTGTACTGTCATACAGAATGTCTAACCTGTTGTTGTTGTTGTGGTCTTCAGTCCTAAGACTGGTTTGATGCAGCTCTCCATGCTAATCTATCCTGTGCAAGTTCCTTCATCTCCCAGTACCTACTGCAACCTACATCCTTCTGAATCCGCTTAGTGTATTCATCTCTTGGTCTCCCTCTACGATTTTTACCCTCCATGCTAAACTTGTGATCCCTTGATGCCTCAGGACATGTCCTACCAACCGATCCCTTCTTCTAGTCAAGTTGTGCCACAAACTTCTCTTCTCCACAATCCTATTCAATACCTCCTCATTAGTTACGTGATCTATTCACCTAATCTTCAACATTCTTCTGTAGCACCACATTTTGAAAGCTTCTGTTCTCTTCTTGTCCAAACTATTTATTGTCCACTTCCATACATGGCTACACTCCATACTAATACTTTCAGAAACGACTTCCTGACACTTAAATCTATACTCGATGTTAACAAATTTCTCTTCTTCAGAAACACTTTCCTTGCCATTGCCAGTCTACATTTTATATACTCTCTACTTTGACCATCATCAGTTATTTTGCTCCACAAATAGCAAAACTCATTTACTACTTTAAGTGTCTCATTTCCTAATCTAATTCCCTCAGCATCACCCGACTTAATTAGACTACATTCCATTATCCTCGTTTTGCTTTTGTTGGTGTTCCTCTTATATCCTCCTTTCAAGACACTGTCCATTCCGTTCAACTGCTCTTCCAAGTCCTTTGCTGTCTCTGACAGAATTACAATGTCATCGCCGAACCTCAAAGTTTTTATTTCTTCTCCCTGGATTTTAATACCTACTCCAAATTTTTCTTTTGTTTCCTTTACTGCTTGCTCAATATACAGATTGAATAACATCGAGGAGAGGCTACAACCTTGTCTCACTCCCTTCCCAACCACTGCTTCCCTTTCATGCCCCTCGACTCTTATAACTGCCTTCTGGTTTCTGTACAAATTGTAAATAGCCTTTCGCTCCCTGTATTTTACCCCTGCCACCTTTAGAATTTGAAAGAGAGTATTCCAGTCAACATTGTCAAAAGCTTTCTCTAAGTCTACAAATGCTAGAAACGTAGGTTTGCCTTTCCTTAATCTTTCTTCTAAGATAAGTCGTAAGAATAAAGGATGGCAGCCAAAAACAGTTGCAGGATAGAATTTTTTTATTAAAATTCTTGACCAAGGTTTCGGTACATATAAATATACCTTCATCAGAAGTACATTTCCTGAATAGAAAGACACATTCATTAGAAAAGCCATATCAACGAAAGTGAGAAACAGAAGCTTAAATAACGGTGAAATTGCTAAAGTAATACAGACACACAATCTTTAGTACTTACTAAAATTACATCATGCACTGGAGAATAATGAAACAATTATGCCAAAAGGCGTCGTCAGTAATTAAAATATCATCTCCATTTGTACAACATGTGTAATGGGTACAGGATCAAAGCGAACAGTTTAACAATGTTACTTCGCCTATGAACTGTTGAGACACGAGTGTGAAGGCACTAAGGTAGATTGTTTCGCCGAGAGAGGGCACTTGCATGTGCCAGACTCGCGCATATTACAATCCATAAATACATACATAAGCGCATCAAAATTATTAAAGGTTGTGTTAATTCAAACTTTGTCTTAATAAATAAAGCGTATCACGCCAATTAAAGACATTTATGTAAACTAGAAATATTGAACCAAATTTACCTGTGTCCTAGTGTCAAACGGATAAAGCTTGCGCTTGGAACATCTAACGAGAGAGGGCACTACTGTAATGCGCGAGAGTCTCGCGTAACGTAGGCAGTGAAATACATACTAGCGAAACAACCAAAATGTTATAATAAAACGAAACCATCTGTCTGTATGACTAAAACATAGTAGTCATTTAACCACACATACACATTGAAATTCATAATTAACAAACATCACAATATGTAGATCCCAACAAGATAGGAAAAGCGCATTTCACCGGCATCAACAAGCAAGAAAATAACTCCTAGTCAGCCAGACTATATTACATTAAGGCAATGAGGGGTTTGAAACTGTCTAAAAAATTTTTGTTTCGAAGCTGCACCTGTTCATTAAGAACAAAACCATCTTTTAGAGACAGATGCTTGAAAATCTCTAATTCTTCGAGCAAGTCTAGTTTGTCACCTTTATCAGCTTCATGAAGCAGCTCTACGTCGTCCAGTTCTCTTGGCGTGTGCTGTAAGAGCCATAGATGTTCAGCAAAGGTGGAATTATATACGTTTTCTCCATTTTTACCTAACTTGTGTTCTTTATACCTAACTTTAATGGGTCTACCTGTCTGCCCTATGTAATAGTTTGGGCAGTCGTTACAAGTAATTTTGTATACACCGGACTTAGTGCTGAGTTCTTCTCGTGCTCCAATATTATGAATTACTCTACGTTTGAGGCTATTATTTACGGAAAAAGCAACTCTATAACCGTATTGTTTCTGTAAAAGTCTTTTAATCTTATATGAAACGTTCCCTAAAAATGGAATAGAAATAAAGTTATTACTCTCATAGTTTTTTGTCCTGTTATCTCCTAAAGTAGAAAATTTTACAGCTGTTTTTTTCTTAGCAATTTGGTCAATTAATTTAGGGTCGTATCCATTGTTAGTGGCTATTGATTTTAATAAAAATATTTCATTGTCAAAACAATTCTGTGCTAAAGGTGTGCTCACTGCGCGATGGACTGCAGAATGAAAAAAGGCGATCTTGTGAGTTTGAGGATGACAGGAATCTGCTGGAATAATATTATCAGAAAAAGTTTCTTTACGGAAAATGTCGAAGCTAATGGTGTTACCCGATAACTTAAGTTTCAAATCAAGAAAATTGAGTTCTCTCTCGTTATTTTGTATCTCTTTTGTAAATTTCATTTTCTCGTGGAAACTGTTGAAAACATGAAACAGTTGTTGTAGATCTTGGTCACAACCTTGAAATAGTATGAGTATATCATCAACATAACGAGCATAAAAAGAAATCTTATTGCCTAACGTAGGGTTGTTTTTGAAGAAATTTTCTTCTAGTGCATTCATAAAGATGTCAGCGAAGATGCCAGCTAACGGGCAACCCATGGCTAAGCCGAATGGTTGCTCATACATTTTACCATTAAACTGAAAGTAATTGTAATCTAGTACAACCTGCAGTAGTGACATAAGTTCCGACAACTGTAGCTCACTTAAAGTTTTATGTTGTCGAATGTTACCTTCAATAATCTTAAGAGTGATATCCACTGGAACATTAGTGTATAAACTTACGACGTCAAAAGAAACCAAAAGAGAGGAAGAAGTGATCTCTATTGATTTTAGCTTGTTTATTACTTCAGCACTATTTTTAACAGAGTAATTGTTTTCAAAAACAAAGGCTTCTTTAATTTTAGTGTGTAAAAATCTCGCTAATTTGTGATGTATTTCACTGCCTACGTTACGCGAGACTCTCGCGCATTACAGTAGTGCCCTCTCTCGTTAGATGTTCCAAGCGCAAGCTTTATCCGTTTGACACTAGGACACAGGTAAATTTGGTTCAATATTTCTAGTTTACATAAATGTCTTTAATTGGCGTGATACGCTTTATTTATTAAGACAAAGTTTGAATTAACACAACCTTTAATAATTTTGATGCGCTTATGTATGTATTTATGGATTGTAATATGGGCGAGTCTGGCACATGCAAGTGCCCTCTCTCGGCGAAACAATCTACCTTAGTGCCTTCACACTCGTGTCTCAACAGTTCATAGGCGAAGTAACATTGTTAAACTGTTCGCTTTGATCCTGTACCCATTACACATGTTGTACAAATGGAGATGATATTTTAATTACTGACGACGCCTTTTGGCATAATTGTTTCATTATTCTCCAGTGCATGATGTAATTTTAGTAAGTACTAAAGATTGTGTGTCTGTATTACTTTAGCAATTTCACCGTTATTTAAGCTTCTGTTTCTCACTTTCGTTGATATGGCTTTTCTAATGAATGTGTCTTTCTATTCAGGAAATGTACTTCTGATGAAGGTATATTTATATGTACCGAAACCTTGGTCAAGAATTTTAATAAAAAAATTCTATCCTGCAACTGTTTTTGGCTGCCATCCTTTATTGTGAAGAATTTTAACAGTTGCTGCTGCAGCCATGTTTAAAATCTTGAAATATGTACCTGCCCAGGTTTCAAAGGCTGTTTCAAAATACATGGACATCTCATTTAAAATCCTGAAAACAGGTATGGCTATTGACTTCACTAAACAGTGTGAGAGACGCCATTTGACACCGAATTATGTGAAGGCTTTTATCAATGTGAAACAGTGTAAGAAGTTTCCATCTACTAAAGCTAAACTGGCGAAACAAATTATGAGTGATAGAATCAGTGACCTTTATAAGAAGAAAGATAAACTAAATGAAGAAGCTTACTCTTTGTATCTCTATATTACTGGAACTTTTAAAGATTATTTTAACTTTCACGTAGACAGTGTTTGGCATAGTGTTAATGAGTGGTTACACAATCGTAAGGTTGAAATTCAGTGTAGACATGATTTTAAACTTCATAAACTGGAAAATGTTACCCCAAAATCTAATGTTGTTCATGCAAAAAGAACTGTCAATTGCGAACACCAATTTTTCGACAGAGTACTAAACAAAACTTCTATAAGCTTTACCCCTCAAGAAAGCGCCATGCTAGCGAGAGGTTTTAAATACAATTTCATGCCTGATATTAACGATCCTAAAGTGATAGATAATTTTATTGTTGACCTTAAAGTTGGTCTTGACTCCGTAAAAACTGAAAAATCCCAACAAAATAGGATAGCTCATGAATGTAGCGCAATTATAGAAAGAGAGGTCAAGTCGGTAAAAAACAGTGATTTAAAACAGAGAGGTGTTAAACATTATTACTAGTATTAACCGTAAATTAAAAAATAATGAGGCTCTCATCACTAAATCAGACAAAGGAAATTCGCTTGTTGTAGCCTACAAAAGTGAATACATTGCTAAAACTTTGGCTTTTTTCGAAGAAAATGGTATATTTGAAATTGAGCAGGATCATACCCCTACGTTACAAAAGCAAATTAGAGATACGTTAAGGAGAAGTAAACATCTTATGAAAGAGTTTCAAAAGAAAACCTTAATTAACATGAACCCTAGAGCACCTACGCTTAGAAGTCAGTTTAAGGTACACAAAAGTCAACACCCAGTTCGTCCCATTGTTAATGGAATAAAGAGCCCACATCACAAATTAGCGAGATTTTTACACACTAAAATTAAAGAAGCCTTTGTTTTGAAAACAATTACTCTGTTAAAAATAGTGCTGAGGTAATAAACAAGCTAAAATCAATAGAGATCACTTCTTCCTCTCATTTGGTTTCTTTTGACGTCGTAAGTTTATACACTAATGTTCCAGTGGATATCACTCTTAAGATTATTGAAGGTAACATTCGACAACATAAAACTTTAAGTGAGCTACAGTTGTCGGAACTTATGTCACTACTGCAGGTTGTACTAGATTACAATTACTTTCAGTTTAATGGTAAAATGTATGAGCAACCATTCGGCTTAGCCATGGGTTGCCCGTTAGCTGGCATCTTCGCTGACATCTTTATGAATGCACTAGAAGAAAATTTCTTCAAAAACAACCCTACGTTAGGCAATAAGATTTCTTTTTATGCTCGTTATGTTGATGATATACTCATACTATTTCAAGGTTGTGACCAAGATCTACAACAACTGTTTCATGTTTTCAACAGTTTCCACGAGAAAATGAAATTTACAAAAGAGATACAAAATAACGAGAGAGAACTCAATTTTCTTGATTTGAAACTTAAGTTATCGGGTAACACCATTAGCTTCGACATTTTCCGTAAAGAAACTTTTTCTGATAATATTATTCCAGCAGATTCCTGTCATCCTCAAACTCACAAGATCGCCTTTTTTCATTCTGCAGTCCATCGCGCAGTGAGCACACCTTTAGCACAGAATTGTTTTGACAATGAAATATTTTTATTAAAATCAATAGCCACTAACAATGGATACGACCCTAAATTAATTGACCAAATTGCTAAGAAAAAAACAGCTGTAAAATTTTCTACTTTAGGAGATAACAGGACAAAAAACTATGAGAGTAATAACTTTATTTCTATTCCATTTTTAGGGAACGTTTCATATAAGATTAAAAGACTTTTACAGAAACAATACGGTTATAGAGTTGCTTTTTCCGTAAATAATAGCCTCAAACGTAGAGTAATTCATAATATTGGAGCACGAGAAGAACTCAGCACTAAGTCCGGTGTATACAAAATTACTTGTAACGACTGCCCAAACTATTACATAGGGCAGACAGGTAGACCCATTAAAGTTAGGTATAAAGAACACAAGTTAGGTAAAAATGGAGAAAACGTATATAATTCCACCTTTGCTGAACATCTATGGCTCTTACAGCACACGCCAAGAGAACTGGACGACGTAGAGCTGCTTCATGAAGCTGATAAAGGTGACAAACTAGACTTGCTCGAAGAATTAGAGATTTTCAAGCATCTGTCTCTAAAAGATGGTTTTGTTCTTAATGAACAGGTGCAGCTTCGAAACAAAAATTTTTTAGACAGTTTCAAACCCCTCATTGCCTTAATGTAATATAGTCTGGCTGACTAGGAGTTATTTTCTTGCTTGTTGATGCCGGTGAAATGCGCTTTTCCTATCTTGTTGGGATCTACATATTGTGATGTTTGTTAATTATGAATTTCAATGTGTATGTGTGGTTAAATGACTACTATGTTTTAGTCATACAGACAGATGGTTTCGTTTTATTATAACATTTTGGTTGTTTCGCTAGTATGTATTTCACTGCCTACGTTACGCGAGACTCTCGCGCATTACAGTAGTGCCCTCTCTCGTTAGATGTTCCAAGCGCAAGCTTTATCCGTTTGACACTAGGACACAGGTAAATTTGGTTCAATATTTCTAGTTTACATAAATGTCTTTAATTGGCGTGATACGCTTTATTTATTAAGACAAAGTTTGAATTAACACAACCTTTAATAATTTTGATGCGCTTATGTATGTATTTATGGACTGTAATATGCGCGAGTCTGGCACATGCAAGTGCCCTCTCTCGGCGAAACAATCTACCTTAGTGCCTTCACACTCGTGTCTCAACAGTTCATAGGCGAAGTAACATTGTTAAACTGTTCGCTTTGATCCTGTACCCATTACACATGTTGTACAAATGGAGATGATATTTTAATTACTGACGACGCCTTTTGGCATAATTGTTTCATTATTCTCCAGTGCATGATGTAATTTTAGTAAGTACTAAAGATTGTGTGTCTGTATTACTTTAGCAATTTCACCGTTATTTAAGCTTCTGTTTCTCACTTTCGTTGATATGGCTTTTCTAATGAATGTGTCTTTCTATTCAGGAAATGTACTTCTGATGAAGGTATATTTATATGTACCGAAACCTTGGTCAAGAATTTTAATAAAAAAATTCTATCCTGCAACTGTTTTTGGCTGCCATCCTTTATTGTGAAGAATTTTAACAGTTGCTGCTGCAGCCATGTTTAAAATCTTGAAATAAGTCGTAAGGTCAGTATTGCCTCATGTGTTCCAACATTTCTACGGAATCCAAACTGATCTTCCCCGATGTCGGCTTCTACCAGTTTTTCCAGTCGTCTGTAAATAATTCGCCTTAGTATTTTGCAGCTGTGGCTTATTAAACTGATAGTTCAGTAATTTTCACATCTGTCAACACCTGCTTTCTTTGGGACTGGAATTATTATATTCTTCTTGAACTCTGAGGGTATTTTGCCTGTCTCGTACATCTTGCTCACCAGATGGTAGTGTTTTGTCAGGACTGGCTCTCCCAAGGCCGTCAATAGTTCTAATGGAATGTTGTCTATTCCCGGGGACTTGTTCCGACTCAGGTCTTTCAGTGCTCTGTCAAACTCTTCCCTCAGTATCATATCTCCCATTTCATCTTCATCTACATCCTCTTCCATTTCCATAATATTGCCCTCTATATACTCCTTCCACCTTTCTGCTTTCCCCTCTTTGCTTAGAACTGGGTTTCCATATGAGCTCTTGATATTCATACAAGTGGCTCTCTTTTCTCCAAAGGTCTCTTTAATTTTCCTGTAGGCAGTATCTATCTTACCCCTCGTGAGATAAGCCTCTACATCCTTACATTTGTCCTCTAGCCATGCCTGCTTAGCCATTTTGCACTTCCTGTCGATCTCATTTTTGAGACGTTTGTATTCCTTTTTGCCTGCTTCATTTACTGCATTTTTATATTTTCTCCTTTCATCAATTAAATTCAATATTTCTTCTGTTACCCAAGAATTTCTACCAGCCCTTGTCTTTTTACCTACTTGATCCTTTGCTGCCTTCACTACTTCATCCCTCTGAGCTACCCATTCTTCTTCTACTGTATTTCTTTCCCCATTTCTGACAATTGTTCCCTTATGCTCTCCCTGAAACTCTGTACAACCTCTGGTTTAATCAGTTTGTCCTGATCCCATCTCCTTAAATTCCCACCTTTTTGCAGTTTCTTCAGTTTTAATCTACAGCTCATAACCAATAGATTGTGGTCAGAGTCCACATCTGCCCCTGGAAATGTCTTACAATTTAAAACCTGGTTCCTAAATCTCTGTCTTACCATTATATAATCTATCTGATACCTTCTAGTATTTCCAGGATTCTTCCATGTGTACAACCTTCTTTTTTGATTCTTGAACCAAGTGTTACCTATGATTAAGTTATGCTCTGTGCAAAATTCTACCAGACGGCTTCCTCTTTCACTTCTTAGCCCCAATCCATTTTCACCTACTATGTTTCCTTCTCTCCCTTTTCCTACTGTCGAATTCCAGTCACCCATGACTATTAAATTTTCGTCTCCCTTCACTACATGAAAAATTTCTTTTATCTCATCATACATTTCTTCAATTTCTTCGTCATCTGCAGAGCTAGTTGGCATATAAACTTGTACTACTGTAATAGACATGGGCTTCGTGTCTGTCTTGGCCACTATAATACGTTCACTATGCTGTTTGTAGTAGCTTACCCGCACTCCTATTTTTTTATTCATTATTAAACCTACTCCTGTGTTACCTCTATTTGATTTTGTATTTATAACCCTGTATTCACCTGACCAGAAGTCTTGTTCCTCCTGCCACTGGACCTCATTAATTCCCACTATATCTAACTTTAACCTATCCATTTTCCTTTTTAAATTTTCTAACCTACCTGCCCAATTAAGGGATCTGACATCCACGCTCCGATCCATAGAACGCCAGTTTTCTTTCTGCTGATAACGATGTCCTCTTGAGTAGTTCCCGCCCGGAGATCCGAATGGGGGACTATTTTACCTCCAGAATATTTTACCCAAGAGGACACCATCATCATTTAACCATACAATACAGCTGGATGCCCTCGGGAAAAATTACGGCTGTAGTTTTCCCTTGCTTTCAGCCGTTCGCAGTACCACAACAGCAAGGCCGTTTTGGTTAGTGTTACAAGGCCAGATCAGTCAATCATCCAGACTGTTGCCCCTGCAACAACTGAAAAGGCTGCTGCCCCTCTTCAGGAACCACATGTTTGTCTGGCCTCTCAACTGATACCCCTCCATTGTGGTTGCACCTACGGTACAGCTATCTGTATCGTTGAGGCACGCAAGCCTCCCCACCAACGGCAAGGTCCACGGTTCGTGGGGGGAGGTGTCTAACCTTGATCCATACAAATTAATCTTGTGCTTGACTTCTCTGGCACCTTCTGCACTAAGGTGTATTTCCATCATACCTATTGTCCTGACTGCTTTGATGATGACATCTTTCAGCCAAAGGCTTTCTGTTTCATTTATTGTAACTTTACAACTAGCCAGCAGAACTGTGCCCCTGTGTCTACCAATAACATAAGTTTCTTCCTTAATTCCACTCAATGTAACACTAATACATTGTTTTCTGTGGCACAATCTATCAGCCGAACTGTTGGTTTATTGAATGTGACAAATGCCTGACTGCATGGTGTTGTCACCTCTTAGATGCCCTGAATTTTCCCATTTTTACTTGCCACTGGCATTCTGCATTTTCTCAGTGCATGCCATGCATGTACATGATAGTCCCTGGCATAATGGCCTATTTGCTTGCATTTACAGCACATTATGTGTTTTATTCTCACACACAGTCCATTGTGATTCAGCTGACTATAATTGGAGGATCTCCCATGTATAACTGGTTGGTCTTCCTATAGTTCCCTATAAATGGATCAATGTCATTCGCTTCCTTTAACTGAGCTCTACAGTCCACATCTGTGTGGCCTTTCATGTCACACCGATAACAAACATCCGTAAACTCTTTGGCTGTCATTACTCAGACTCTGCCCTGTGGCTAGTTCCCTCTGTACTTACCAGCAATGTGTTTTTGCATCCCATATGTAAAGCACTTTAGATCTTTTACATCTCTAAACAGTTTTACCATCTCATTCACAGGTCCAAGTCATATTTCTGGAATTATTCCCTCATCCCTCATTAGGAATAACTTGCTCTCTTCTTGTAGAGTAAGTTCTTCTGCTACTAATAGCCTAATTTCATCATCTTGGTTTCACACAGTTGTCTGTATTCTTTCACTACTTAGCCCTTGTATGAAGTATGCCCTACCTATAGATGCAGTTAATTTAGTTGTTTCCTTTTGACTTTCCCTGCTGGCCACCCTACCAAAAGCTTCTCTAAAGTCCCTTTACATTTCATCAATCCTGTCTGCCCATGTTTCAATTGGTTCCCCTCGCCCTTGCCTTGATGTCACTTCTGCACTAATTTTTGCTTTTACAAATTTAAACAACATTTCGTGTTCTTCAGGCTTTAATAGCTCAAAAGCAAGATCAACACTTTTGATAACTTTCCTCAGGCCCCTCTTATTACCATCAAAGGAGTTACCTATGATACACAAAGCTTCCTTAGTACTTATTCTGCCAGTTACCAATGAGAAGTAGCCAGACCAGTTAATCTATACAAAGTATTCTAACAAGTTACATGCTTAATTTACCTTGTTGCTGTGCTGCATTGGGACGAGTCACACTGAGCTGCGCTGCTGCGTGTAGAAATGCATCTGCTGCTGTACCTGTTGGACTGCACTGACACTTTCTTGTTGCCAATTCTGCAAAATTTGGGCCCCCACCGTTGATCCTCATGACATCTGGCTGCAAAGTGTCAGATGCTGTACCGCTAGAAATATGGCGAACCCACAGCTTGTTGCTGCTGCTGCTGCTGCTGTGAAGTCTGGCCCCTGGTTTCAAACCCTGGGGCATCCACCTGTCTCCATCTTTGATGATGCTCACTGTCTGCTGCTCTCTGTACTGATTGCTTTCAGCACACTGCTCTGCTCAGCCAGAAGATGTCTTGGCTGCCTCCTCAGAATGGTACCTACCTGCACTGACTTCTGCTACAGTTATAGGTCTCTGTTGTCCTATCACCCATCAAATTCAGAAAATTGCAAGTTTCCACAACTTTCTACAGGTGCTAATATAAGTGTAGCAAACCTACCAGTTCCTAATCACACACTTACATGATACCAACGTACCATGACCACCAACAAGAAAACCATGATTACCCTACACCTGCTGCTCCAAATTTATTTATCGCGTCCTGAGCATGGGTTTAGCAAGCGACCTCGCAACAGTGGCTCATGTTCAAGGGAATACAGTCAGTTGACCTATGTAAGAATGAGACTTGATGGTCTGATGTAAATTCCCTAAGATGTGTGTAGTTGAGTAGAGGATGATGAGGAGAATAAGTACTCAAAAGGTACAACCAACCTTTAAGTTTATTCTGAATCTCAAGTTACAGATTGACTTCTCCAACTGATGTGCCTTCACACTAAACTCAAGTATTACACAGAGGCAGTGACTTGACTCCGAAGGCTTTCCCAGCGTAATAATTGATCATGTTCTTCTCGGCTGCACACCCGAGAAGAATATTAAAAGAGGCAGTGACTATTTATCACTGTTCCTTCTTTTAACAATTCCTCCCATTAATCTAAGATCAACAGAGCCATGCAGCTGTCTATCCACTTCCCAGTGACTTCAGTCCAACACTCTGTCTGCCTGTCCATGACTGCTTCTGACATCTAACCCATACAGTCTACTCGGCCACAAGTCTAGTCAGACTTGTGGCCAAGTGGACTGTATGGGTTAGACGTGAGAAGCAGCTGAGGACAAAGGCAGACAGTGTGTTAGGCTGAAGTCACTGGTAAGCAGATAGATAGCTGCATGGCTCTATTGATCTTAGATTCATGCACAGAACTGTTAGAAGAAGCAACACTGTCCCCTGGACCCTCTCATTTTGTCCGCCTACTGCTTTGACCCCAGTATCCCCTGGCATGTCATGGCATTGAAGTCTTCACATCACCATAATGGTTGACTTGGTTAATCATTCTTCAGAAATATTTCAGAGGCTGTGTGGAGGGGATAGGGGAAGTCATTCCCTGCGTGGCTACCAAATAAGTTCTAAGACTTTAATTAGCATCTCATAACTTAAGATAGTCACAACCACAAACCTCTCTCCCTTTCTCTCTTACAGCTTGTGCTCTCTTTCTCAGAATTATTGCCTATGGGCATTGGTTCATTAATTTTGATTCCTTACTGTCCAAGACCTTTGCTTCAATAATCCTGTCACCTTATTCATCCCCTACTGTCTAAGGGTGTTGCTTCATTAATTCTGTCATATTATTCATCCCTTTCCTGTCTAAGGACTTCACCTCATAAAGTGCGACGAATAGCTTGTTCTCCCAGGGCTACCTCATCATCCTCTGACCTGGTGTATCATCCCTGTGGTTGCATCTGCTGTGAGCCAGCTCTACATGTGTGACTCTTGTGGCCCCTGCTGCAGCAAAATTCTGTCTTTAATTAACTTTCGATATTGTTTACAGAAGTTGCCTTTTACCTAAGGATATGACAAAGTGTGGGCCATCTCTTGTGTATTCCATCTACCATGGCAGCAACTGGCACATCACCAATGTCAACTACGCCTGATGTCAGCAGTAAGCTGTTCAGTTTCTGATTAATTCACCTGACTGCCTTGTCCATCAAGGGTTGACTATGCCACTGCAGAATCCACACACTGTCCTCATGTGAATGTAATGTTGCTGCACCTAACTTCTCAGGTGACTTCTAATACTCTGTTTACCATTTTTGACAAGCTATTACCTGCTCTATCATCAATACTTGGTCCTCTTCCCTGGATTCACATACAGGAGTACTATTGTCAAATCCATGCCCAGCCATCTTTATTTAGGTTTTCCATGATTTCCCAAAATCACTTCAGGCAAATTCCTGGATGGTTCCTTTGAAAGGGCATGGCTGACTTCCATCCCCATCCTTCCCTAATCCGATGAGATCAATGACCTCACAAGGAAGAATGTATTCCTGATAGAATGAAATATGCTGAAATACAACCCATTTACAAAAAAAGGCAGACATGATTAAATGAGTAATTATCAACCAATCTCATTGTTATCAATATTTTCCAAAATATTTGAAAGAGCTACACTTTACCAGATAGTTAACTATAATAGTCTTCATAATATTATCCAGAACAATCAGCATGGTTACCAAAGAGAACACTGCACTGTGCAAGCCATGAATGAACTTATTACAAAAATTAGTAGTAACCTAGATAAAAATATGAATTGACACAGTAGATCACAAACTACTGCTTCGCAAACAACAAGCATATGGTTTTAGTGAAAATTCACTGAGATGGATGTCATATTACCTATTAAACAGGAAACAAAGAATAGTAACAGAAGAAACTGGTAAGAGATTCTTCTCAAGTTGGAAAAAGACAGAACAGGGTGTGCCACAAGGATCTATCCTTGGGCCAACATTACTCTTGTATTATATAAATGATCTGCTGACTAACATAAATTCAGACACTATTCTTTATGCGGGTGACTCTACAGCAATAGTCTGTTGCAAGGAAAGTGAAAATTTAATTAGTCATCTTCAGCAGTCTCTGACTGAAATTGAGGCCTGGGTGAATAGAATGGAATAGAAACTTTATTGTCACATAACATGTCATATACAATCAGATGATTGGGACATAGGTGACTTGTCAGTTTAAAGCTACTTTCTAATTGTAAGTATATAGAATAATTACAGTATTTGGTAATTTAAGTACTACAAAATTATTTAAAATAATCATGTTGGAAACAAAGTAGAATTAAGAATATTTATTTACTTAAAATACTTTTTTTAGCATGACAGAATAAAATGTAACATCATGCGCAGTTACTTGTGACAGTCAGTCATAATATTTACTTGCAAGGTATTTTTTTAAATAATGTCCAAATTCTTCTGGTTCATAATTTTTAAAATTTTCACAGACTTTATTTCCCAGCCTCATACCCATATAGTAAGATGTCTTCTCCAGCAATTTTAGTTTATGAGTTGGTAACTTGTATTGACATTTGTTTCTTGTTTCATAATCAAGCTTAAACAGGTTATACCCAAAAAAGTTGTGGGTTTTGCTTAGAAAACTTAATTGTCTCATAGATATAGAGGCCGGGAACAGTTATAAGATCAAGGGCCTTGAACAGAGGACTGCACGATTGTCTTTTTTCTGCACATGCCATGGCTCTAATGATTTTTTTCTCTAGCCTAATGACTCTCTGTAATTTTCTTTTCTCTGTTCCCCAAAAAATTATACCATATCTAATCACAGATACAAAATATGCATGATATACAACTTTTTTGGCTGGTGTTTCTATTGTACTGCTTATAACATTCATTGCAAATATTAGACTATGTAGACAGTGAGACGTGGCATCACATGGTCTGTCCATGATAAATTCTTGTTCAGCATTACACCTAGAAATTTGGTACAGTTTGTGATGGCAAGGTGATTGTCCTCATATGGTATTTCTAGTATATCCTGTACAGCTTGCTTTGTGGTAAAGTGAATGTTTTATGTGATTTATGAAGTGGCTGTTAAACGCTTCACAGATTTGTGTAGTGTCCCAAACAGTCTTACCTTCAATCACTTGTTAAGTTTCCGTTGTCTGCCTTTTTTGATGCCTATTTCATTCTTTGCAATGGTCCATATTGTTTTAGACTTATATTTAGCATTTGAAATATAATTATTATTCTCCAAGTTTTTCGCTTGTCTGACAATTTTATCAAAGATTTTCTCATATTGCTTTACATAATTTAAGAGATTTTTGGTCTCTATTGACTTTCGCCTCCAAAGAAAATTCTCTTTTCCTCATGCTCAAGTGAATGATTTGTGTCTTTGTTAGATTTAATTTCAGACCATTATATCTCACTCAGGCCTCAATTTCAGCTCAAGATGACTAATTAAACTTTAAGTTTTCTTGCAACAGACTATGCTGTAGAGTCACCCGCATAAAGAATAGTGTCTGAATGTATGTTAGTCTGCAGGTCATTTATATATTACAAGAACAGTAATGGCCCAAGGATAGATCTTTGTGGCACACCTTGTTGTGTCTTTTTCCACTTGAGAAGAATCTCTTACCAGTTTCTTCTACTACTATTCTTTGTTTACTGTTTCATAGGTAAGATGACATTCATCTCAGTGAATTTTCACTAAAACCACATGCTCGTAGCTTGCGAAGTAGTCGTTTGTGATCTACTGTGTCAAAGGCTTTACTTAGATCACAAAAGATGCCCGATACATTCATATTTTTATCTAGGCCACTATTAATTTTTGTAATAAGTTCATTAATGGACTGCACAGTGCAGTGTCCTCTTTGAAAACAATGCTGATTGTTCTGGATAATATTATGCAGATTATTGTAGTTAACTATCTGGTTACATGCAGCGCTTTCAAATATTTTGGAAAGCATTGATAACAATGAGATTGGTCAACAATTACTCATTGCATTATGTCTGCCTGTTTTTGTAAATGGGTTGTATTTCAGCATACTTCAGTCTATCGGGAAAACATCCTTTCTTGAAATATTGATTCATTATAAGGGACAATGGATGTGCAATACTATGGGTGACTACCTTTATTATTTTTGTAGGAATTTCATCCCATCCTACAGAATTTAAATTCTTCAACGACTTTATGATATCAGCTACTTGATAATAGGATATATGGGTGAATTTAAATTTAGTGGGATTACATAAACTGGAAACAAGGTACACGTTTGGTGGTGGAAGTTCATGTGTTTTATGAAGTGGCTGTTAAACAACACTTCACAGATTTTTGTAGTGTCCCAAACAGTCTCACCTTTAACCACCAGTTAAGTTTCCGTTGTCTGCCTTTTTTGATATCTATTTCATTCTTTACAATGGTCCATATTGCTTTAGACTTACATTTAGCGTTTGAAATTATTCTCCAATTTTTTCGCTTGTCTGACAACTTTATCAAAGATTTTCTTATATTGCTTTACATAACTTAAGAATTTTGGGTCTCGATTGACTTTCGCCTCCAAATAAAGTTCTCTTTTCCTCATGCTCGAAATTGGAATACGCCTTGTTATCCATGAACCCTTCTTAAGTGTGACAGTTTTTATAGTTATAAAAGGAAAGCATTCATTGAACATTATCAACAAGGCCTCCAGAAACTTATTGAAATTTTCATTTACGGAGGACTTAGCAGTAAATGCCCATGAGATGAGGCTGATTTTATTGACGAACATTTCTATATTTTATAGTCTAAAATTTCTGATTTTCTTGTTTGTGTGCTTCGGGCTAACGTAGGGTAATGGCACTAATAGAGCACTGTGGTCCGAGATCCCTAAGCTTACTATGCATTTTTCTGTTACTCTGTAGTTTAACCTACTAGCAATGTTATCTATGTAGGATGCCAACGAACCAGTTACCCTCGTCATTTCTGCAAAATTTAGAATATAGCCATGTGTGGACAATAGCTGCTCCATCTTAAAGGCAAATTTGTCATCTTTTCTCATATCTATATTAAAATCAGCACAAACAACATTTTTTTTTTACGAATCTTTTCAGTTTTGAGTTGGTGGAGTAAATTTTCAAGTTTGGTCAGAAAACTGCAGGACACTGAGTAACTAGGGGTATGATATATGCTGAATATCAGCTTGTTATAGTCCTCAAGTTCTATGCAGTAACTCTCAAATGTGCATTCTTGATTTAAATTATTGAAATTTTCCTTAATTTGGTATTTTACTGATGAGTGAACCAGAATACATGAACCACCATACCCATTGTCTCTGCAGAAGCTAGCTGCTACTTCATAATCTGTAAGTTTGTTCAATAAATTTATATTTTCATCGCTAAGCCAATGTTCACTTAAGCATAACCTTTACAAACCATTTCGTTCTCTCCAGAAATATTTCTAAGTCATGAAGCTTACTGACCAGACTACTTGATAAACCTTCAATATTCAGATGCACAATACAGTCATTATTTGCTACTCTAGATGTGATGTCGTCAAAATTATCTACTCTAAACTGGCCAGACACAACTTTGTGTAGATTACTCATCTTAATGTAATCTACAAGATGGCATGGTGGTGAAGTTTTTCTCTTGTTATGAGTGGCTCCTATTGATTCTTCTGCTATTGTTGTTGGTTCTTCTGTTGTTGCTTGTTCATGTGATAATGATAGTCCTGATTTTGTCAATGCTGATGCTGCCACCATTTGGCTCTGTTGTTGTTTCTAATGATGGTGGTTCTGCTGTTGATTGAGATGAGGATTGTCTTGCTTCAGTCGATGCTGGTTTTTCTGCCACTGGTGAGGGCTGTGCTGTGTCAGCTGATGATGGTGGTTTTATTTCTGATATTGATAGTTTTTTTTGTTGCTGTAGTTTTTGATAGTTTCACTGCTAATAGTTGGTGGTGGTTGCTGTACTATTATTTGTGGCCGGCATGGTAATCTTGGTTCTGCTGTTGCCATTAACATCTCCATAATTTTAGAGCTGAGAAGACTTTTTCCCTTTCCATTTAAGTGCATACCATGTTTTGCAAAACTGTCTCTTTCTAGGTAGTTAACAGGTAGAAATTGCGCATTTTCAGACATTTTGCATATGTTCTCGAACTGTTTGTTGGCTTTCATGAGTTCTTTATTTACGCACGAATCGTTTATGAGGTCTAAGCGGGATTCCAATGATGATCATTGTTTTACACTATTTGGTATCCAGTATGGCACTCGATAATTCATTTTTGTAAACACCATTGTCTCCTTCCTTTATTACTGTGCATTCATTTGCATTTGATGAAGTTCCAGTTTTTTTTTTTTTTTGCATAGGTGCACCTGGTTTCACTTAACTAGATGTGTTTGTACCATGTCTATAGCGTAAAATTTTTGCGAGTCCACGCCCATGGCTATCTGAGTGTATGTTTACTTTGGAAAATTTCGTTCCTACCTTCTCGCCGTAATTATGGAAGCACTTTTAGCTGTGTATTGATTTGCATATAATTCGTCTGGTCTGAAATTAAATCTCACAAAGACACAAATCATTCACTTTACCACAAAGCAAACTGTACGGGATATACTAGAAATACCATATGAGGACAATCACCTTGCCATCACAAACCGTACCAGATTTCTAGGTGTAATGCTGAACAAGAATTTATCTTGGACAGACCATGTATTTGCCATGTGTCTTCGTCTAAATAATCTAATATTTGCAACGAATGTTATAAGCAGTATAACAGAAACACCAGCCAAAAAAGTTTTATATCATGCATATTTTGTATCTGTGATTAGATATGGTATAAATTTTTGGGAAACGGAGAAAACAAAATTACAGAGTCTTTAGGCTACAAAAAAAATCATTAGAACCATGGCATGCGCAGAAAAAAGACAATCGTGTAAACCTTTGTTCAAGGCCCTTGATCTTATAACTGTTCGTGGCCTCTATATCTATGAGACAATTAAGTTTTCTAAACAAAACCCACAACTTTTTCAGGATAACCTGTTTATTGTTTAAGCATGATTATGAAACAAGAAACGAATATCAGTACAAGTTACCAACTCATAGACTAAAACTACTGGAGAAGACATCTTACTATATGGGTATGAGGCTGGGAAATAAAGTCTGTGAAAAATTTAAAAATTATGAACCGGAATTCGGAAATCATTTTAAAAAATACCTTGCAAGTAAATAGTATGACTGACTGTAACAAGTAACTGTGCCTGATGTTAAATTTTATTCTGTCATGCTAAAAAAGTACTTTAAGTAAATACTTATTGCCAGTTTTACTTTATTTCCAACATAATTATTTTAAATAATTTTGTGGTACTTAAATTACAAAATACTGTAATTATTCTGTTTACTTACAATTAGGAAGTAGCTTTAAACTGACGAGTCACCTATGGCCAATCATCTTATTGTATATGACATGTTACGTGACAATAAAGTTTCTGTTCTATTCTATTCAAGAAATCGCTTCTTCTTTCCAACTGCAATCGCCCCAAAGAAATCATTTAAAATTTCAACTACTCTCTGGCAGCAAGCGCATTCGACACCCATGACCGCACTACTCTCAGTAATTATTCCGATTGATGTGTTTTTATATATTAGTGTAGTGACCTGTTACAGCTGCATTTATACTCTACTGATATACCTAAATAAATTAGGCCTATCAGTCGCAACTTTTAACGCTGAATGACCTTAAAAAAACAATCATTTATATGAAATACAAATTCAAAGTTTATTCGTGTTCATGGTAAACAAATTTAAATCAGCGCACCCGATTTACTTCTTACATACTTTTCACTTTTTAATGAGTAATGCGACTGCAAACGAGAAATTTTTGTGTAATAATTTGAAAGAAGCACTAATAGATTTATATAGGACTACTATATGATATATAGGGCGCATAGGAGAGCATATTGGCGGAATAATGGTAAGTTTGCTTTATTTTTCGAACAAGTGTGGTATAATTAATAACATTAGCAGGGAATTTTCATGTTGCAGGTTTCTACCACTGTTGACGGGGATTATCAGATATATCCGAAAGTGTAGTTAGGAAAACGTCAGCAGTGTTGCTCAGGTGAATGTGGTGGTGTTCAACCTTGAAGGTAAGACAATTATTATAAATGTCAGGTTGGTGTGATAAATGGTTGGAAATTTTTTTTTTTTTTTCAATGGCATGTCATTTGAGTTCGTATGCCCTGCAATGTGAAAAAGCCCTTCGTTTGTCTCTGTACCCATGAACAGTTAATACTGTCGCCTCAGATGCCTAATTTTGACTGTAAATTCATTTGCTAAACTCGTGCTTCTTCAGTTTTTGACGTCTTTGTGCTAACCCCCGAATGTCATAGCCAATGCTGATCGTGATTTTCTCAGCATTCGTTTAATTATTTAACTACTGTATTGACGTTCGGTTATGTTCTAAGTAATTGCTTGATAGAAACATCGGCTAGACGGTGTTGATGCATTTTGGTTATGCTGAACGTGAGGTTGACAATCACTTACTTTATTCCCGGTGCCTCTTAAATGTTTTCCAGTGCACGTAAATCTGGAACTGAATAGGGACACTACTGTGCGCTGGGAATCTGTGTGTGTGTGCTTTGTAATTAATTTTAAAATTTTTATACGTGCATTGCTGTACTTTGTACTAGGGTGACATTTTTGTTGTATTATTTGACAGGCCAGTGAAACACAAAACTTAGGCCAACTAAGCGAATGTTTTAAACGTAATACTGTATGCGCAAATGGTAAGGTGTATTGCGTATTCATATACGTCATCACTGTCTTGTGATACCACTTACAGCCGCGTTTAGATAGGATGAATCTGTATGTGACCAGTTTCAACGCGTGACGATTATATTTGAAATTTCTTGCAACTGCGACAAATTACGACTGTAGAAGGCGAATGATGGGGAATCATCGTCACGATCCAACAGATTGCATCAACGGAGCACAAACACCACTAAAATACATTATATATTCCCAAGAAAGACCTTCTGACCTAGCTCGGGAACTCGTGTCAAATAACTTACAAAAATATCAGCTATACTGGAGCTAAAATAATTAATGCGATGGGTTCGTTTATTAATTATTTTGTTATGTATGCTGCCTGCTTATTAGCTGATGTTTGATCTACATACCAGTTGTTTTATTGAAGGCTTTGGCCTCTTTAGTGGCTTTTGATTTGTTGATCAACCCATCGGTATGGAACTGCTAACATTTTAAGTGACAACTCATGATTATTTTATATATGTTATTAATATATACGTTTATGGCTTAAAGTAGGTTTTTTGTCTTTGATATTTTACGAAAGTTATGTTATCAGGACTCTTGAAGATAACTGCAGTAAATATAGGTGAGTATCCTTGACCTTGGGGATGAGGCTTTTTTTTTTTTTTCTAAGTTTTGGCGCGGAGGAATTGGTGAAATTCGAATGAGTTCGTGCAGTTTCGGATTGTTTCCGTCCGTTGCCAACCTTAACCAGGAAACTGTACATGCGTCAAAGTGTAAGCGATGATCGTGTTTTAACGCTTCGAGCAACCACAGCAAAGAGTCCGAAGTTATATTGTGCGTATAGTATGCTCACAAATTAAGGAAAAGGTCATGAGTTGTATTGGCTTTTAAGTCTTATTTACTTGTATTTACGGGCCACCTATCACACGAATATGTTTTGATTATGGATGAGATATGGCCATTCAACATACGCATCTTCAGGCTACGCATGTTACTCTGCTGAAGATAGGTCATGTACGTAGCTTCATACTGCAATAGATGAATCTGATTTCTGGCCACTGCGCTTCTATAATTCCATGTGCAAGCCCCTCCCCCCCCCAATCCCTTTAAATGGAAGAAGTGGCTTGAACGTACTTCCCAGGCAACATTCTAAAGAGATTCTTACATGTATTTATTTATTCATGCAGTTTTTTTGTTTCCTGTAGGGAGTTACGAAGTAAATGAAGCTATACAATGTGAGGCAGCTATTAGAAACTGTTATGAAGTTGCAGTCAGCTATTTGCGCTTGCATTTACCGAATTTAACCTTTTTTTTTTAATGACAAGAAAGATGCTAATTTGAAAACTGCAGCAGCTTTTTGTCACCAACTGCTAGCTCAGGTTCTCCATGATCACATTGTTCATCATAACAGAACGAATTATCGACATTAGTAACAATTTAATGTACCTCACGACTTTTACTTCAGGAATTAATATAGTTGGCCATGGATCATTATATAACTGATATATCAGCAATGGAAAAAGAAAATGTGGTACATATAACTGCATAAACAAACATAAATACATATAGCCTAGTTATTTATTCTCCATAGTGAAATAAGTTTTCTCCAGATAGAGAGAGAGAGAGAGAGAGAGAGAGAGTGTGTGTGTGTGTGTGTGTGTGTGTGTGTGTGTGTGTGTGTGTGTGTGTTAAAATTCGTACCATACTGGTACCTTCAGGGAACTGTTGTACTGGCGCAATATATCAAGTTATTTATAATTAATATGGTGCAATTGAAGGTGATCCATTCCTGTGCTAAGTATTCTTTAATGCTCTAAAACATTTATTTGTGACATACACTGCAAATGAAGAATACAAGAGCTGCAAATTCTAAATTAGTGAGATAATTCATAAAAGCAATTTTCGTGCAACCATATTGAGATATGGTACTTTTGAGGGCTTGTTAAATTATTACGTACCTGTACACGAAGGATTGTGTTGTACATTAGACTTTGCTAATCACTATACTTCCTGCTGTTATAAAAGTGTACATCCGTGTTTAAACTATTATGTTGATTGCATTTTAAAACAAATTCTATAGATGTAGAAAATACTATTGGTGGCAGTGTAAGTAATTTCTCTCTCATGAACATCCATTTTTAAAATATTTATACTGCATAGGCTTGAGAGCAATCATGAATTGAGAGGTTTGTTCCGGGGCTATGAGTTTGTTAATATTGTAACATTACCCTATTTACTTGTGCCAATATGCAATCAGAGGGTGTGCCTCCATCGAATCTGACTGAAATGTGTATGTCTTGAGTAAACTATTTCAAATGATATATTCCACACAAGGCATACAGTTCAAATACTTTAATAGCATTTTGATGTTGAGTCACCGGATATAGTCCATATCAACTCAGGCAGTCTAGGAAAAAAATCTTATCTTCATAGTCTGGATGTTATTGAATTTAGAATATGTTAAAATGAAGGACTCAATAAGGAATGCATATTTTTTTTTTGTTTTTGCCAAAAAAAGTTTCTGCTCAGATATACAGCCCTCCAAAGATGGCATACCATTTAGAAGATGTAAATTTTTGAAAAAAATTAAAATGCTGTGTCTCTGGAACAGTTCCAGATATATTTTTTTTTTTTTTTATTGTTTGAAAGATAATTGCTTTATAATTACAAAGAAATCCTCCAGTTGGACTTGCCTGTAAGTCAGTTCTTTTACTTTAGCATTCTGAACTTTTTTAGAATTTATGGAATTATTTTTAAATGCTAATGCAGAAAATTTTGATTTTTTTTTTCTGTTGATTAGTACCATATAGCTCTACATCCCCTGAAAAGGAGAGCTTCCTCTTTCAGGTTGAACAGGTTTAATAAAAAATTGAAATTTTTTGCTATCATTGCCACATTATCACGTAACATGGTCATAAAAATCAAAATGTATCCTTATTTAACATAATTTATTCTTGCTGTCCTTCAGCCGGAAACCTATATCCAGCAGCAGGCCCATGTGGTAGCATAATGTTCATTACAATTTCGTTTAATGCATAACTGGTGTCTATAATCTCTGCAATCCACCAGTCACAGTCATACACACGCACCTCAAACATCCCCCTTCTCAGGTTGTGAGTCTGAATATTATTCTGCTGTTTCCTGGGTGTTGGCCGAAAGAATGAAATTTCTTCTTTGTTGCTCTTTAAAGTGCATGCAATAAGAGTTCCGCCATCACTTTGAGTCCAAAAATGTGTGTACTGAATTCCCTTCGCAGGAGTAATTTGTTTAGATCATTCTTCTTTTCTCCATTCATGGAATTCTTCGATTTCCTCTTTGGACAAAAGAATCAGGTATGTGGATGGAAGATTTCACAACTCTCGTAAAATCATCAGCATTCTGAATTGCAGCTATATTTGGTTTGGAAAGATTGTTTTGTAGCATGGTGCTTCAGCAGGCCGCCTACACCCTTACAAGGTCCCTTCCTGTGACCAGTAGCACTGTATACCCCGTCAGTTGACACAAACAACTTACTCAATTCAAACAGCTGGTAACAAGTTTTAAAATGGCTAGAAGCACCATCAGAAATAATGATGATCTTCTCTGCCCCTGTTTGCAGTTGAAAAATTTCGCACATTGCTAGCAAAGCATGTATGTGCTGAGTTATGTCCTATGTCATCACTTACAACTGCAACACTTGTGGTTTTGTTTTGAAAATGTCACTCTTGTAAAAACTGAAACCTGGTCATTACTCTGATACACTTGTACTTCTTGTGGGAGAATTACAGACCAGTTCTTAGCAAAATCTCAGAAGCACTAGACATAGTTCTTCAGCTTCTACACACTCTTAAACTTCAGCAGTGTGTTGTTGCATTTTCTTCAGATGCTATGTCACATACGTAATTCCTGCAGAGTTATCTGCCTCATCTTCCAGGTGAAGTGTCTGTAAAGACAGTCCTCCCTTTTCATGGCAGTAGCCACATTCTCGAAACAAACAAGTCTCTCGCCTTGTCACAGACTACTAATGACTTCATACCCCCAACCAAGGTGTCACATGTCACGTGCTTCAGTAAGTTTTTCAAAGTTGTCACACAAAGTTCAAAATTTGCACAGTACACACAGAAACAGACATCTCTAGGTGAGTATGGACCTACCCACTTTGGTTGTAGTGCATAAAATTTTGATTTTCCAACATGTGAAGTTGTATAGTTGCTCCTATAAGTCAGCCGTTGTGCCCAAGTGGTTCTAGGTGCTTCAGTAGGGAACCGCGCTGCTGCTACGGTCGCAGGTTCGAATCCTGCCTCGTACATGGATGTGTGTGATGTCCTTAGGTTAGTTAGGTTTAAGTAGTTCTAAGTCTAGATGACCTCAGATGTTAAATCCCATAGTGCTCAGAACCATTTGAACCATTTACTCCTATAAATTGCAAAGGTTTCTTCACATTTGCTCCTATAAATTGCAAAGGTTTCTTCAATACTGTGAGTCATGTACCTCTTCACTTTCACAACTTTTTGACTTCAGCTGTTACAGTTATAGTGTCTTTTTTGTTGGCAATCTGGCAAGAACAGTCCCATTTATCTTCCAGATAAAATGACTGCACTGTTTGAACTTGAGCTGCTTCTACAGATCTCACAATTCTTGATTTGTTTACCATGTACTTTGATACTGATGGAATGTGGTTGAAAATTGTTTTCTTTGAAAATGTATCTGAAATAATAGCTAAAACTTGCACCATTTCACTGTAGGATGCACAACAGCTCAATTGTTATTTGTGAAAAATTTCTGGCAAGAGGTGCAAGAGTGCTTTGGTCCATTTTCTTCTGAAGATGGAATTTCTACTTTGAAGAGAGTGGTCAGTTTTGCTGTAGGGTATTCATGCATAGCTTTAGTTGTTTTCTCTGTTCTTTCTTGATGCATAGAGCTTATGACTTGACTTGACTTCACTGACCATGTTTCTTAACAGGACTTATACCTACTTCTGTAGTTGACTGATTCAGGGCATTTAATTCTTCCTCTATTGATGCAAAATCTGCACCATGGAAGGCTTCACCTAGTTCAGATAGTATCATTGTTCCGTCAAAACATTTAAAATACAAAAAGTCTTCACTGGAAACATCTTCATTTTGAAACAGAGTCTTCAAATGAGAACACTTATTCCCGATCTGAACAAAGTCTCTCTCTCTTTTTTATTTTCACTCTATTATTGATACGCAAATAGTCAGCACACCTCACTCACCTGTGGTCCCAGTCAGAAGACATTTCGAACAGTCCTGTTCACAATACACACTGCTGCTGTGTCAACTGGCAAATTCCTCGTGAAAATATGGAACTCACTGGATGGTGTCAGATTTCTTTGAAGTCTCTTCAGTAAACAAATTAGCACTGAACAACTACAATACAGAAACCTGCAATGAACAACCATGACAAAGAAGCTGACAACAAACTACAAAAAAATGTAAGAATATCAGCAACAATAAAAGTGAAAGAAATTACTCCAACAATGGAAGTAAAAAGTAATTACTCCAACAATGTAAGTGAACAGAAATAACTGTAACAAAGGCAATAGAAATAAACATTGTAACAAAGAAATTCGTAAGAAACAGCTTCAGTGAAGATATACATTAGCCTTGAAAGTTAAAAAAAAAGATTTTCTAAAATAAAACCTGTCCAGCTTAAAAGTAGATGCTCTCCTTTACAGAAAATATAGTAATACATGGTACTGATCAACAGAATAAAAATCTAACTTTTCTGGAGTGGCATTTTTGGAAAAAATAAAAAAATCTGCAAATTATAAAAAAATTTTAAAAGGTGACAATAAAAAAACTTTGACAGATATGTCCAAATGGAGGATATCATTGTAATCGTAAAGCAATTATCTTTAAAATTAAAAAAAACCTCTAACAAAATATCTAGAATTGTTAGAGATACAGCATTTAAAAAAAAAAAAAAATCCGAAATTCGCATCTTCAAAATGGTGTTCACAGCGTCATGTCTGGATGCCTATATCTCGGGACAGGAATTTTTTTGGAGAAAACCGAAAAAGTATGTGTTTCTTACTTCCTCCTGAATTTTAACATTTGCAAAATTTAATAACATCTGAGACTATGAAGGTAATCCTGCTGCCCGAAGTGATACGGATTATGCCACCTGTGATTTATGACCAGATTGTGTCTCACACATTGCTGATGTCCTATAATGTCATTATTCCAGTGCAGTAAACTAACAAAGGCTTCCTTATTGACACTAATTAATGTGTGGCAAGTAAATCATTAACACATTCACTAATTTCACTGTCCTTACAAGTTGTAATATTGAACTGAAAATGATGTGCACGGTAAGTATAATTTAGAAATAACGTAGCTCACAGTTGAATACTATTGTCACAGTCTGCAGAATGCATTATTGTAAATTAAGACGATTTGTGAGACTAATTACAAGTCCACAGCCAATCATTGCAAAACAGTCACTGTATAAACTCTCGGACACAGAATGTAAATGAAACTCGCACCTTTTTACGACTTTGATTTGTGCAAACTTGTTTACTTACATTGTGCAATAATTTTTGGCACAGATCTTGCTCATAACATAAGCTCCTGCAGACAGATTCGAATGACTTCCAATAGCCTTTCTTTTATAAGATTGCAATAATTAAAACTTGACATATCTATTGTTGCTTGCTGTATTTCTACAAATTACAATTAAAGGTTTCTGTTTCTGAATCTGAATCACTGGGTAGTGGATTAAGATTTGTTTCACTGAGAACTTTCAGATAAGGTGATAAATGCTGTTGAATTACACTGTTTAGTTTGTCAAAAAATGGGATTATATTTCAGTAACAAAATTTTAATTATTCTAGATAAACTAAGTCACCTCAACAGATTTTGATCAACTAAATAAATATACTAGATAATGAAAGTCAATATGGCTAAGCCCTGAGGTATTATTCAAGATTTTTGGTACTGTGCACATTCCATATAAGTGATAAGTGATAATCTGATAATCTTGAAGATATTCGGGGAAAAAATGGGAGGGAAGGGGGAGGGTGTAGAAAAACAAACATAACAAGGAGAAAGAAGCCACCTGGTTTGCTACAATCCCCCCCCCCCCCCCCCCTCCCAACTAGAACCATGTTTAAGCCACAGAATTCAGTGATTTTTGTGATAATAAGAAAATGTATATACCATTTTAAAGTAGTTGCCATAAATTATTTAATTGCAATAAAAATATATGAAATATTTAAATACAATAACAGTTTGTTTACATCTGTACTTAGCATATCATTTTTGCACACCAGTAACTTCAGAGAATTTGCAGTTCAGAGAAATACAGTATTTGTGAAGGATTAGTCTGAAAATATGATAAGTATGTGTGTCACACAATTGCATTAAGAACTGCAATAGCAACGAACTCTCAAAACTCTTACAATATAAAATTGTAGGGAGTACTTGCTGATATCAGTACTTCAATTGGCACTATGATAGTGAACACAAGTTTGCAAACAATGACTATATTAGGATGAAAATTAGATGCTGTCTTACATACACTTGTGTCTGCCAACAAACATGAAGTCAGTCTTCCTGGTTCTCTCCTTCCCCTGGCACTCCAAAGGATCTTTACTTGTGCCATGCCATATTCAAACACTTTGTTTGCTGGTTTGCCCTGTGGACTTACGAACTATTTGTGATACGTTGTTAACGGCAGGCGCAGTTGGTGTATGAATAAGTGCATTTTCATGGCTGTTATGTATTCTACTAGTGGTCTGGTCACATGTCCATCCATGTGGGAGATCCTCATGCAAGCAGCTGGAAAGGATACTGAGTTAAACATAGCATGTAATTTGTAGAATTCCTTGTCATTTTCAACTCTCTTTGTTTTCATTCTACTTTATTCTCTGGAAGTTGGCAGAAAAATTTACGAATAAATGTATGTAAAAATATAACAGCTTCCCCCGCCCTTCCCTTGGATATTCGTATGGATTGATGAGTGCAAGATACACCATACACATTTGCTCATAACTCACTAGAATGTTCTTATTGTGCAAATTTATTTTCTTATTTTTTGGCACGAAAGGTAAATGTGATATTCCTGAGACAGATATCTGTCTAATGCTACACAAAAAAACATCACTCTCTTCAGTAAGGAGTTTGATTGGAAAAGAAAACACTAAGCTTAAAGATTATGCAGTTTCATATGGAGTAACTCTTCAAACTTTATATGCACTAAAACATTGCAGTGCCATATTTTTTTGTGAGTCCCCAGCTAACAACTGTTGTTCGCATACCTTGCAGTTGTGCATAATGTGCAGGTCATTGATATACAGTATGAACAATACAGGAGCCAGGTTGACTCTTGATGCACACTACACTTCACCACAGCTGGACTAGAGCTCTAGGCTATATTGTAATAATGTTAGTGTCTTTATGTCCAGTTTGTATAATCCAATATATCTTCTGTTAGACTTTCTTTGATATTTTGAGGTTTCACCTTTATCAAGTAGCAGCTCGTGATAAACTAAAACAAATTCATGTGATAAACCTATACCAGAGTTGTTGAAAGAAGCTCCTTGTCAGCTGGCAGTGCTGTTTCCAACATTCCACTCTGAAGTGCAAGTGTTTGCAGATAAAAACGGCAGTCATCTGTACATCTGCCACAACACTGAGGCGTTACCATAAACATGTACACATAATTGCACTGCGTGATTGGTTGAGATTGACATGTGAAGCAGTCCAGTGCAACTTTCAGGAATTTTCTTGTGCCAAATCAACTATAGAAATGTACATGCAATCCTATCTTTCTTATTCTATTTTATTGATACGGGATGTACTGGATGAGGTATAGCAGATAATGATGAATAACCTTTTCTAAAAGAATTTTGTATTTCTCGTACTACTGTTTCTGAGACAAAGTTGTCTAATCTGACTAAAATAATTTTTTAATGCTACTTAACGTCAATAGTTTTCAACTTTATCAGCACTGCCTCTTTTTTGCGGTGGTCTGTAACGAATTTTACACTCTTTATTAAACTTTCCTGGGTCAGATGAACTAGAATTGGAAAGAGTAAAGGATTGCAATTTTTAAGAATAATTGACGAAATTTCATCCCTGTACACTGCAGACTATTTCCTGCATTTAATTTGTGATTCAGTTGTGTCCATTCATACACATACTCGTTTTTGTACTGAATTGGGAGTTCTATGATAACATGTACCATAGTTCATACCTAAACTACTTGAATTCATAAAATGGGCAATAAGTATTACTGACCATATAACAGTATATAGCATTCACACTCGCTTTTCAGTTGGGTGTTATTAGTGCTAGGTTTTGGTTTGCTAATGTTAATGTAGTTTACTATCTTTTCTTTTGCAATTTGTGCAGTATATAAGTTCAAGTCTTGTTAGTAGGCTGCCCAACCCGACTGATGGTTATCTGTATCTGTTGTCTTTGGGGATTCCTCATATAAAAAAAATTTCAGCTGCAGTGTACTTACAGTGCTGCAGCTCTTCTATTGTGTGCTGATTTGATCAGTTCATTGTTATTACTGTAGCCAATTAGATGGTAGTATACAATAGCAAATGAGAATCGCTCAAACTTATAACTTTGTCATGAATATTTGCCTGTTTTTCTGTATGTCACTATTTCCAAGCTTGTTGTTGCGTTGGGACCTTATAATTTTGTTATGAATATTTGCCCTGTTTTTTTATGTATGTCACAATTTCCAAGATTGTGATGGGTTGGGACCTGATAGCTCAATTGATATTTGTGCGAGTGTAGTGAAATACTGGATAACTTCGTTTAGGTATCAGAGGAAATTACAAATGGGCAACGTGATTGGCTATTCATACCGGACTTAATTTGTTATGTTCACCCACCGTCATTCATTTTATAGGACAGTCTTACAGTTTTGAACTTTTTTTTTTCTTGTGAAATTAATCGAACATGTTACATTCAGATATTTAAATAATGCTTTATAAAAGTTATTCAACTTGGAAACATCCTGGTAGGACTGGCACTCGAACCTGTGGCCCTAGCTAGCCAAGCACAACTCATGACGTATCAGCATGTCTTTACTTGCATCAGTACTTCATCTCCTATCTTCCAAATTTCACAGAAGTTCTCCTGTGAAACTTGCATGACACACACTCTAGGAAGAAAGGTTCAGTTTGTAGAGCACTTGCTTGCAAAAGGTGACAGTCCTAGACTCGAGTCTCGGTCTGCACACAGTTTTAATCTGCAGAATCAGTGCACACTCCACTGCAGAGTAAAAAATTCATTCTGGTTTTTCCATCTGTCTGCAAGTTTTCTGCACAATACACATCATGACAAGTACAGTGAAGACTGTAAACTTTTAAAAAGTTTTCCAGTTGCACATCTAGTTTGCTTCACCTTGGGTGTACTGTGTGAATAATTAATTTTTAATGTTTCAGTTATCTGGCAAGAGTGATCAGAGGGCCAAAGATTTGTTGTACTGCCGGTACAGTTTGCTAAATTGGTATAGTCAGGATTTCTGAAGCTAGAGATGTCAGTAATCAGTCTAATTGGACTGTAAACTCTGACAGACATATTATAGCTACATGGCAAGTCATTTAAGTGTTCATAATCTTTACGAGTATTTTAAATAACCACCTGAAAAAATTCCTATATTTTTAAATTTTACACAAAATATTAATCGTAGTGGTTTTTGTTATATGGGCATTACGCTGTGGTCTTAGGCATACAGGGTGTTCATAAATTAGTTCTACAAAAGTAACCTTTAATAATGAAAAGAGTAAACACAGCAGTGTTTGATACAACGCTGAATGCAGTATGTCATAGAGTTCAGTTTCAGCCTAACACAGTTAACATGATGTTCCCACTAGGTGACATACGCATGGGAGTTATTCCAGCAGTCATCATGGAGGTTTATAATGGTGCAGAGCATGCACAATCTTGTTTACGGTTTCCTGACTCCAAATCTGCTTCTAGAGTTCAGGACTAAATGTCACAAGCCACTGCCTCAAAGACAAACTGTTATTAATTTGTACAATCATTTCATCAAAATTGACTGTGTATCACAGAACACCGGTATAGAATCAGACAACAGTCTCTGATGCAGTAATTGAATGAGTTCGGCAGTCTTACATTCATAGTCTGGACAGATAAGAAACATGCCAGTTTAGAATTGAATACGGATAGTGTTACGTTGTGGAAGGTATTACGAAAATGCCTGTCATTCAAATCCTACAAATTAGAACTGTTGCTTTAAGAGAAAGTGGCAGAGAAAAATATGCTGAGTTTTGTGTAGAGAGTTTGACAAAATACAGACTGAAAATTATTTTCTTAATAAAAATGTGTTCAGTGATGAAGCCAACTTCCATAACAGTAGCAAAGTAAATCGGCACAGATGTTCAGATATGGAATGAGCAGAAACCATGTCACTTAATTCAAAATGTATGTTACTTGAGTAAGGTGAATGGTTTTTGCACTGTGAGCTATAACAAGATTTGTAGATTCTTCTTTTTTGCCGAGTCAAGTGTATCTGGCATATTGTACCTGGATGGGCATGAATATTATCTGATGCCTCAATTACAACAAGATATGGGAACACAATTTATTTTCCAGCGAGATTGCATGCCACCACAACTATCATCATGAAGTTGTTGCATATCTTGACAGAAATGTGCTGACTTGGATTGGAAGACCAAATGTATGTTCTTCTGCTTCAGGGAAACATTGATGAGTGTGAAAGTGGATAACACAAGCAGTTGTCACTGTACATCAAGACTTGCTTCATAGCATTTGGCAGGAAACTGATTACAGTTGGGACATATGCCTTGTTATAAAAGGTAGCCACATTGAACATTTGTAAATAACTTGAAGATATCAGACAATGGAAAATCCAAGATGGAATCTAACAATATTATGACAAGTGGAGGTTCTAAGTTGGAGATAAGCACAAAAAGACTGCCACAAAATAAGCTGCTTTCGGCCAACAAGACAATAAAAACACACACACACACACACACACACACACACACACACACACACACACACACACACACACACACACACACACACACACCATCAGAGTCTGTGGCCGCTGAAGCCACACTGCAAACAGCAGCAGCAGTGCGTGATGGGAGACACAACTTGGGGGGGGGGGGGGAAGGAGGAGGCTGGGGTGGGTGAGGAAGAGGGATAGCAGGGTAGAGGGGTAGGGGTAGGGGTAGGGGACAGTGAGTGCTGGGGAGCAGGGCTGAGGTGGAGACAGGGTAGGGCAGCTAGGTGTAGTTGGGAGCTTAGACGGAGATTTGGGGAGAGGTGGGGGTAGTGGAAAAGGAAAGAAGTAAAAAGTGTCTGGGTGGGACAGAGGAGGGCTGCATGGGAATAGCAAAGGGGCTAGATGGGTGAGGACACTGAGTAACGAAGGTTGAGGCCAGGAGGGTTATGGGAACGTAGGATATGTCGCGAGGAGGGCACAAGCTGTGAAGCAGTCATTGAAATGAAGAATGTCGTGTTGAATGGCATGCTCAGCAACAGGGTGGTCCAGTTGTTTCTTGGTCACTGTTTGTCGGTGGCCATTCATGCGAACAGACAGCTTGGTGGTTGTCATGCCCACATAGAATGAGGATGTATTGCATTCAGTGCTGTATCAAACATTCCTGTAAGTTATTTTCTTTTTTCACAATTAGAGGTTACTTTTCTACAACTAATTTATAAACACTCTGTATTTTTTAAAAATGGTCCACTCTACTGCTAGGATATCTGTACAGCTACATCTTTATACGATGACACATCTAGAGTGATCACCACCCCCTTGTCCAGGTCTTACTATGACAGTCTTAGACAGGATTTACAACCCAAAATTAGTCAGCATTTCATGTCTACAGACACCCCCTAACTCTTTAACCACCATCAGGAACTGGCTACAAAAGTACTCTCTCCTTCCCTCGGCACCCATTTATCATCCCAGTCTTGAGCAACTGAGCCCTATCCGTTCCAGGGTTTTGACTACTCATCATTGTCCCCAGAAATGAGGAATATTATCTGCTACACGTCCCATTGTTTTCAAAATGGTATTCCCTCTACTCACCCAATATAAGGATTACCTAAGTCTATTTATAGCCCTTCCCACTCCAACCCCTTGCCACAGGATGCCACTGGATGATTCAGATGCAAGACCAGTCCGATGGACTCGCCGTGAATGTCCTAGCTGTGCCCTGTCACTGCTGTCACAGACTTATCCTATCCTATCTGAGGTGGGACCATCTGTGAATGCTTTCATGTCATATACCTGCTCTGTCGGGCCAAAGTGACCATGTGTGTGAGAGCTGTGTCAGAGTGAACAGGTGTGTATTTTCTGTTTTTGAAAAAGAACTTTGTTGTATTTTTTAGTTTGGAAGAAGGACCTTTTGTCTAAAAGCTTAAAGGTGTAGGAGTCTTTCCATTCTGCCTGTCTGTGACCCACCTCTTCTCTATCTGTTCTTTTTGTAACATCATTGTTATTCCACCCAGGACTTTCCATTATTTGATACCAGCGTTTATGTAATTTCTGTACAGCATTTTGTGTGTGCAATATCACTAACCAGGTGTTCACCCAAATGAATGGCAATTACCAAACTGGGGTCAAGAGCACAGTTGACACATAGTGCACCCAGCTGTAAACAACATCCTCGATTTCAGTGGGCGCACCATGACCTGTTCCGTCTCAATCCTCCATTGCAAGCTTCTCTGAATTCTTTTTATGGACATTCCCTAACTATCACTCTCCCCATTCTCAGAGAGGAACTAATAGTTCCAAAAGCTAGGTTGTGTCATATATGTCTATCGCCACTCGTAAAATAAGTTAAGCTCAGTGGCGTAGCGTGAGGGGAGACTTTGAGACTTAGTCTCCCCTGTATTCGTGCTTAAAAAAAGATGCAATAGTAATTCATAAGAAAAATATAAACTATTTTCTACTGAGAGCACTAAATGTGCGAAGACACCAGCTTTGTAGCCCGCGCCGCCGCACCCTGAGTATTGGTGTATCTGCCTGCTTGAGACTCGACTGCTCTCAGTCTCTGCCTCCCTTCCCTTACCTGGCCGTGTGTGCCTGCGCCCCCTCCACTTCCCCTCTTCCACGAAGGCCGGTGCGCTGCACTTGCTAGCAGATATCGAGACTAGTCTCTGCCGCTTCTACACTGGCTTTTAACGAGGAAGTGAAGTCGCGCGGTTTGTGTTCATAATCATTATTGTGTGATTTTAGTGCATATTTTCGTTGTCGCAAGCATGAGTGAGCCAGCAATTGAACACCTTATATAATTTTTATTAAAAACGCCTTTTTCTACATTAACGTACGAAAAAAAGTGAGAATTGAAGGACAAACGACCTACTCCTATACTCAGTGTAGTTTTAAGTGAAGCCAAACAAAAACGCACTATTCAGACAGCCTGGTACGAAAAGTATGCTTGGCTGACTGTGAATGCAGTCAATAACATATTATATTGTTATATATGTCTTCTGTTTGGTGGTGAAAAGGAATGATGCAATGAGGGCATGTGTACAATGAAGAACTTTGACAGGAAAGCACAAATTCATCAGATATCAAAACATCACCTGCAGAACAAAGAATCATTTCAGTTATTGGGCAAAGTAGAATTGAGCACGCCCATTCTGACGCCGCTCGTCTGACAGCAATAAAATACAACAAACAAGTTGCATCCAGCAGGAAAGTATTGGCTCGTCTTATTCAGGCGATTGTATTTCTTTGTAAAGAAGAACTAGCCGTTCGCGGTC